>NC_053455.1:58517257-59717257 GCF_015227805.2 Hirundo rustica | reverse complement strand
TGGCTTTGAGGGGGGTTCATCATCACATTTTTATCATAAATAACAAACCCAAGAAACTGGTAGTGCGCTTTAAACAGTTTCAGTAGGCGAGCTTGTTGTGATGCATTGTAAGAAACCTGTTCCACTGGTACCAATAACAGTCTATTAACAGCAGCTAACTTACAACTTAGACTTAGTTCCCACAAAAAACATCATACACTTAAGGCAAAGGTAGTTCTCGATTGTGAAGAAGACATGGATATGTAAGTTTGTTCTTTAAAAAAACAGTTGTGGAAGAACTGTGCGTGAATACCGTGGTTTGGAAACCAAGCAGGATGTGGAAGATTGCAAAACAAATTGCTCAGAATTCTTCCTTCATTCTCCTCACCCCCCCCCAAAAAAAAAAAAAAGGAAGGATGACCAAGAATGAGAATTATTATGAGCAAACAGCAGGGAACCCAGCAGTGAATGGATTTACTGTAATAGTAGCACACTGTAGTTAGTTCTGTAGTAGCAGCATCCTGTGAAAAGCATGTAGGTGAGTGGAGGACTAGGGGGAGTCCCCTGCTTTCCTGAAGGATCAGATATCATTCCTGCTTTTATGTTGCCTGATTGGCCTGAATGCGGTCAAAATATTTGCAAACTTCTCCAGGTTTGTCCACGTTATTTCTAGCGAATGTAGCAGTGGGTAGAACATTGTGGGTGAATAAACGTGACAAGGTTTGGAAAATGGGATCTGCATTCACTGCTGGGGTTGTTCTGTGGGAAAAGGAAAACTAATCCCTTTGAGGGGAAAAAAGGAAAGGAAATCAGATCCCTTTATGAAAATTAAGACATGTATGGGATAGATTTTTCTTGTATTTTGAGTATCTTTTTTTTTTTTTCAGCAAGGCCTGACTTCATTTAAGTTGAGTATCGATGCCAGTTAGTACGGCACCGTATCCATTATATTGATGTGGCACTGAAAATTCAGTTTAACTGTCCAACACGACCTTTTAAGTCAGTGTTAAAGTTGGGATTGAATTCTAGATGAGCTGGCTGGTTTAAGTTTTGAGTTGTTGTGCTCTCCCTGTTTGAAAGTTTAGAGCTTAAGTTTCCAGAGTCCAAGTTGCGCTTGGCACAGCACGAGTTGATGATGGGAATCTTTAGCAGTGATTTTATACTGTGAGCATCAAGCCTTCAGTGAAAATAACTGCAAGACCTTACTGCACTAAAAATCACTGATATTTGCAATAAATTCCACAACTGCTTTGAACTGCTTGCTCATCTGATGTTTTCCCTCCAGCCAGGCAGGCTGGGGCAGTCACGAAGAAGAGCGGTGAAAATCTAAGTAGCCAGATAACTCTGGGGATTTCCATTCAGCTCAGCTGTGGCGTTCTGTCAGATTGAAAGTCACTGTATCATGATGGAATATTCTAAGGAAAATACCCTGTGTACAGTCAGCAGCATTTGGGTAACATTTCCATGTTGTGGGAGAGCGGAGCGCTGTGAAACCTCATTACAGAACATGTTGATGCAGCTCCCCAGCAGCAACCTCCACGAATCTGCCTGGTGACAAACTCTGGCTCAGCCCAGCAGCTTCTGCTTTCTGATAAGCCAAGGTGGTTTCCTTGTTTGCAAATGATGGGAAGGTCTCTTTCTCTTTCTCTCTCTGAAGCTCGGCCATCTATTTTTGGATTCAGTTTGCATCGCGTTGGTGATGACTCTGCTGGGTACGTCAGAGGCTGTCATCGTTCCTTTTTAAAATATTCTCCAGCTGAGCAGAATTAGGGCATACCAGGCACATGAGGAAAGCCTCTTTTCCTCCTTTCAGCTATGTGGAAAAGCTGTGTGGGTTCTCTGGGCGTTTGTGTAGATTCCCAAGTGTTGTAGGCAGCGTAGAGGTGGAGAAGATGACACGCAGGAATTTGTGTGCTGCTTCTACCTCACACCCTGCTTACAAAACACTGCATGGGCTCAAGCCTTATATAAATAAGGCTATAAAACTTACTATTACACTAAATAACTTGGAATTTTCATAAAGTACTTCTCGGTGGTGTTTTGCAAGTACTAAATAAGCTTTGTTGTGCTTATTAAAGCAGAAGGTATTGCAAGCTTAAAACAAAAAGGAAAATATGAAATGTATGCAGAAGTAATTTGTTTAAAATGACACCAAAAAGCGACAAGAATCCTTGAATCTGAGTTGATATTGTGGTGCTACCTAATGGCCAGAAGTGCTGTTAGTTAGGACTTCTGCCAGTTCTTCAGGAATTGAAACAAAGGTGTCCTGAATGTGCTGTGAGGCTGCAGCAGAATTCAGGAGTTTTCAGAGCAACCCCAGGACCACATGAATTTACAGCCCGCAAACAGCGGAGGGGGGACACAACACAGCGAAGCATCTTTAGTATCCTGTTCTATCTCCAGACAAGAAATGGGATGCTGTCTTCCTGAAGTTCCTTTGGATATTAAGAAGTTATCAGAGTAATCTGCTTGAGACTTAGGGAAAAAAGGTCGTGCCATGTTTATTTAGGCCATGGAGTGTTGGCTGTTCATTTTAAGGAATTACTCTGGTCAGAGATTTTGCAGGGAGTTTTGCTGGAGAGAGATGCTCCTGCAGCAAGTTGAGAATGGGAGCTGCCTCCTTGGATTGAGCCAACTCTCAGTGCATCACACATGATTTGATTACAAAATTCCTTTCCATGTTGAAAGTGAAAGCTCGGTCTGTTTCCATTTGATCCTTCCCAGGAGAAGTTTTTATTTCTTTTACAGCCCTCTGGTAGATGCTGAAGGTGAAGGGGGATGCATCTGCTACTGCATTTTTCTTTATGGCAGCAGTATAGAGAGTTCATTACTGTCTATTTTATAAAACTTTACCAAAAAAATAATCAATCCCTCATTGTTTTTGTGGCTCCTTTTAGAACTGCAACTCAATCAGTGTTACATTAAATAGGAACTGGTTTAGCGCAGATAAAAGCAGCTTCTGTCCTTAATCAGCTAAGAATATGATTTCTTTTTTTAATTACAAATAGAAAATTCCAAAGGCCTGAGGAAGTTCGCTAGCATAACTTAAGTATAAAACAAAAAGTTGTGATTTATTGCCTTCAGATCAGGCTCTGACTTTACCAAATGGATCTGGTGTTCATCTGAGCTCCAGTTGTGTATCTGAAATGAGCATCTGGGTTCCTATCTCTTATCTACAAAGAAACCTGTTTTAGACAATGGCCCTTCAGACCGATAAAAATCAGTTACTCAGTAAACTTGGTTATTGAAGGTAAAATCAAGTTCTGCATGGAAATTTAGGCTCCTTCCATAAATGTGTGTGACTGTAAATTTATCTAGTTGAGTAAACTTGTAGCAACAGTCCTAAATTAGACATAAAGAACAGCTTTTACATAAGTCATGTTAAACCTCTGGAAATGTTATTGATTTATGAGCGGCTGAATTTCCTTGTTGCTAAATTTATTCCACAACTTCTCTTCCTCTGGAGAAAAAATAATTTTCAAGTGTTCTGCGTAAGCTGTGGGGTGGATTCATCCTGCTGTGCCTTGCAGAGCTGGTCTAACACCTTCTGGTGTTCCTACCACAAGGCAGGACAGGACTTGAGTGTGGATCTCTCCACCTCCTCCCCAGTCTGCCCGGTTACCTGGGCACCCAAATGTTCTTCCAAGGAAAACGGGAGTTTCCAGTAGAGTTGCAGCAACAGAGTTGGGGAAATGGGACTGCAGGGAGTCCCTGGAATGGTGTTGGTTTGGAGCTTGGGCATGACTGATGGGTGAGAACCAAGCTGGGGCCATGCCCAGGGATAGGGGTGACGCCAGACAGAGGCAGAGCATTCCGTATCTGTTGGCAGGATTTTGACGTTCAGATTTGTAGCTTCACCCTCTGCAAGGCAGTGAGATGTTCATGAAAGCGTTTTCCAAGCAGATCCCAGTAAATAATATAAATATCTTAATGAAAGCTAATTGTGCCTTGTGGGGGGGAAAAGTTTCATTTTCATCACTGCAGATTGAAACTGTGTTGGAGGTGGCTGCTTGCAACAGAGGCCAAACTTGGCTCTGAGAGCTGAGCTTGTCCTTTCCCAGGAAAGGCTCTGGGAGTGCAAATCCTGCCCTTCCAGCATGGGTGGCAGCTGCATCGAGCGGTGTTTGTGCTGTTGACGGGTTGGGATCCCAAAGCAAGCAGCACCTGTGTTTAAGTGCAGCAGGAGAGGACTTGGTGAACAGGATCTCATCCTCCTCGTGCCCCCAGATCCAGACTGTTGTGGTCTTTGAATTGTTGTCTCCCTGTCAAATATTTTCCCTAGTGAAAATTTCTGGTGTGATGTTTTTTCATTGGCTAGAAGTTGAAGTAAAAGAACAGAAAAGTGCAGAAGGAGCGATCTGTGCCCTAAGAACAATGATCTGGGTCTGCACCCAGTGTGAGAAGGAGCAGAGCTGTTACAGAAGAGCTCATCACTGCTTTAAAGTGATTTTTCAAAGTGGAAACACTCTTAAACAGAAGCATGAAGAGTCAGGAAGTAAAATGTATCAGAAGACTTTCACTAAAGCAAGTTAACTGCACCATGAAGTGGATCCTGCTTTGAAATTCGTGAGCTCAGAGTTTTGTTCTTCTGGCTTGAACTGGGTTGTATTTTTGGAGGAATATTCACTAAAATGAATACCGTGGTTGAGAGTATTTCCAGGTGTTGATTTCAATGCAAAATAACCTGGGATAAACATTTGATAAGGCTGTCTTAAAACTGAATAAATGGAGTTGCTCTGTATTTGTCAGGGTTGGTCCCAGAAAGAAAACAGCCCCCAGAAAGTTGTCCCCATTTATGCCACGGTTTGATGATGAATATTAAAGCTTACACACTTCACGTCCTGGAATATAACAACTCTGCAGTTGAGGGGGGAAAAAAAATCTTTCAGAATATTCTTAATGCCACTGAACAAAGAGAGAAGATCAAAGCCAACCAATCAACCCCATTTTTTTTGTTTTATTGAATTGATTTCTAAAGGCCCCGTTACTATAGTAACTCCAGGACGTCTTTTAATTACGAAATTTGTAAAAATGCTTTAATTATTCAAAACTGCTTGGAGGGGGGGAGGGAACCGTGGCACAAATGCTTATAGAAAATATGTAGAAAATTTGCAAACAAAGCTTGACAGACTTCCCACGAAGCGCACCAGGGACTGGCACACCATCGGCACAAACACATTGAGCTGAAGTTCTCAGCAATCAGTCTGCTGTGAGAGGGTTCCCCTTTGGCTAAAGAGAGACCAAAAAAAAAAAATCCCCATCCCTGTCCAAATCAAGCACTTCCCTCTGCACAGATACAGATGGCAGAGCTTACTCTTTTGCTCTACCCTACGTTTAATTACAGTTTATCTGAGTGGAGCCCTCGTGTTATCACGTTAATTAGCAGTTTAGAGAACTGCTCACTCCTGGGAGCGTGGAATTCCAGTGGAATACCAGTGTGTGTTGCAGGTACTGAGCTCTATCAAAGAGGAATCATTTAGCAGTAACGAGCACCTTTCAAATAAAAATTGCATTTAAAATAGATGCTGTCATCTTTTATCATCAGGTACATTTCCAGAATGGATTTATACTCCAAACAGACTCATATTTATGGTATCAGAGTAGAATTGGAGACATCACGTGGGCAATTTTGAAATGCCATCTCTTGACTTGAATCCATGCTGAGCTAATGTATTTGGCAGAGCTGTGGGAGTCACCGACACCCCTCAGGAATGCAGTAGTGAAATTTGGGTTCTGAATCTAATTTCTGGATTGAATTTGAGTTTTAGCCCAAACCTAAGTGGCTTTGTGTGTACTAAACTACTCCACTTGCTTAGTTGTGTTGGAAGCAGAGTCTGCTTCCCTTGGAGCCTCTTGCTTTGCAGTTTTCCATTTTTATTAATTTTTCTGCTTGCATGCTCCCTAGTTCCCCTCTGCATGTCAAAACCTGTTTGCTTCTATGGCGTGGCCAGGGTTTAATCCTACATTTCATATTGTCTGTTCCATTTCTGCGAGACTTGGACCCTCTGAAGGAACAGGAGCTGTAGCAATGTGGGCCAGGAAGTCTGGATTCTGTTAAATCTACTGTGCAAGTGCAGGGGGGAGAAGAAAAAGATTAAAAAAAAAAAGTCGTCATAGATTCTTACATTCTTATGATGGTTTGGGTTGGAAGAAGCCTTAAAGACCATCTTGTTCCCAAACCTTCTGCCATGGTGGGCAGGGATGCCCTACACTAGACCAGCTTGATTTATTTCATTCTTGAAGAAACTAGTTAGTGTCCAGTGCTGGAAACAATAGAAATAAGGAATTGCTGTACTGTATAAAGTAATCATGGATGTTGATACCATTCTGGTCCTAGTAATTAGCGCTTCTCTCTCAGCCTCTTCATTAACCCCTGGTGTCAGGACTGTGGTTTGAAGGCATGACTGGGTTCCAAAGCATGTTTGGTGAGGTTTATTTTCATCTTTGGAAAGGCATCCCTAATCTGCTGCCTGTAAAGATGCAGGTTTTGAGCAGAGTCATCCCAGGAACTCAGTGGGAGATGAACTTTTCCTTGTCAGCGCGTGCTCTGAAGGTCTGGGAACACAACAGTGATACCAATGAAAATAAAATACTTTGTGAGTCTTCCAGCATCTCATTTACATGAAATTTGTCCTCACTTCTCAAACAAACAAGCAAAAAGCTACCGTGGGAACGTTCCTGGTTTTGTCCTTTCCTATCGGCGTAATTCCTCGTGCTACAAGGAACATCCTGTACCTGCTGTTTACTGAGCATGGGTTTATAACAAACAGAACGATGAGGGGTGTTCGTTCACCCCCCTTGGGGTGGTTTGGTGTGAGCTGCATTACTTGGCCAGAGTGAAAGTGCACCACGAGTTCTTGAAAAGGTTCCCCCAAGACTCCTGTGCTTACACAGCGTCAGCAGGTTGTGAAATTACTCCCCTGAGATGCTTTCACAAACGCCGCCCTGGTAGTGGATGCTTTTTCAGAGTTTGAGAAACTCTGGGATTATGTAAATCCAATGAGTTGTGGTTAACAAAGCTTCAGTGTTGGTGAATTCCTGGGAAAGAATTTGTTCCTCCTTAACATCTTGCATTCTGTGTAAGCTGTGAATGGGCTGTGTGAGTAGGGAGAAAATGGGAATTTTCTTTACCTGAGGAATAATCTCTGCCAATGTAAAAGGAATCATACTGTGCTCAGTTCTGGGCCCCTCCATTCAGGAAGGATATCGAGGGGGTTGGAGTGGGTCCAGAGAAGGGAATGGAGCTGGGAAAGGGTCTGCAGTGGCTGGGGGGGCTCAGCCTGGAGAAAAGGGGGCTCAGGAGGGACCTTCTGGCTCTGCACAGTTCCCTGACAGGAAGGTGCAGGCAGCTGGGTCAGGCTCTGCTCCCAGGGAGCAGGGACACGACAAAGGGAAAGGTCCTCAAGCTGTACCAAAAGAGGTTTAGTTTAGATATTCTGAAATATATTTTCATGGACTTAATCCTTTATTGGCTTGCAGAAGGTTATTTCTCAGTTTTGTGAGGTGAGGTAATGGTACAGAATTTCAGGACCCAGAATTGTGAGAAGACCTTGCTTGTCCTTTGTCTTTAAAAATGGCTTTCAAAACAATTTATTAAAAAAACCCCAACTTTGGGATGAGGACTGTAATTTGGATGTTCTTGTGATGCAAGAAAAGAGTAAATATCTTGTATAACATCAAAATGTATCAAGAAAAGTGGGAAGCACTTTTCTTGAGTAATAATTTTTAATGGTTAAAGGTAGCAAAGTCTGTTGTGTCTTAATAGCACAACCTCCTCAAGGTTCAAAACTGCCACAGATGATGAAGTTTCCATTAAAGGATAATAAAGTCTCTCTGTCAATGTGACAAAAGAATATCTCTTATCTCATTGGAATAAAAATGCTCTCTGAAGAGTGTCATAAAAGGCTGCACTATGAAATAAGTCTGGTGGATGGTTATTTTGAATTTCTATAAAGTGCATCAACCCAAAGGCTAAAAGGATTATCTGGGAAGTGCCAAAATGTGAAAGATGAATGCTTTCCTTCTGTGCTGTGAATGACATCTCTTTAGAAAGCATAGGTATGATTTGTTCTTGTCTCATTGGGAATGATTCCTTGGAATTAGCAGAACCTCTCAGATCCAAGGGATGCAGCTACCAGGGAGTTAATTCAGCTTATTTTGAACGTAGATAAATAACCATAATCCTGATCCAGCACATTTATCCACCTCTGCCATTGGAACACCTTCCTTCTTCTAGCTTTCCTTACACCTAGAAGTGAATTAGTGACCAGGAGCAGGCATTTTCAACACATGTATTCCCTGACCTAACTGTTTGCAAGTCTGAAATTGGAGGTAGATTGATTAGATCTGACGAGTCATATTTAATGTTTATGCATTACTTTTTATTATTTTATTCATAAACTATCAAAACACTAAGCTTTTACTCAAAGGCAGTGGGAACGAGGCTGAAGAGAGAGTGCATTTTACTCACTATTGGCCATATACACAATTTATTTTTAATTTTTAACTAGCAAAGAAGAAACTGTTTCCATTTCATCACATCCCTTGTGTGCCGAAAGTGTAAAAGCCCCTTTAAGAATGAACAACTTTGGAAATAATTGCCGCAGCACTGTTCTTTTATAATGGATATATCTCTGAAATCAAAAGCAATGTGAAATGTATTCACCAAAATTCAAGTTATTAAAACCTTTGAATGGTTTTGGTGCTTTTTCATTCATTAAATGCCAGGACTCAGGGGAAAAAATAAAGGGGGGATGTAGGTGAAAGCTGTGAATTCAGATTTCCAAGCCCCTATCATTCCCAATTAGGTTTGGCAAATGGCAGAACAAAATTAATGGTGCCAAATTATCCTTCAGTGCAGTGTGTGATAGCTTCACTCTTTTAGCTGTTCCAGGGTTGTAAATGATGAAACTGATAACGCACTAATGTGATCCTTTCAGGCTTCTCGTTTATATTAATGAGTTTTAGTCATCTAAGGCAAACTGATAACCACTGATTAATAGCTCAGCGACTTCCAGACTGGCATCAAAGCTTGATCTCTCTTTTTTTTTTTCTTTTTATTTTTTTAACTCTTTGATGGGTCAGCAGCTAAGACAGTTAACAATTAACTCTGAGCTTAATTGAAATCCAGATGTAAATTTTTTAATGGGATTTAATTTAATTCTGGTCTCTATGCTTATAGCTGATTTCAGTCTGATTTTTTTTTAAGTAGGTTTGAACTTGCAAATCAATTTATTTCACAGTTTTAAAAAAATTTATTACTTGACGTGTGCAGTCTGTTGAAGAAGGTTTGTTAAACAAACATGTGACAAAGACAAGTTATCACAGAAGCATCAAATCACTGCCAGCAAAAGCAATTAAACCCCTCAGTAAATCTCCAAATTAGCAAGAAGAGGCAAATGGCTCAAGTCTTTAAGTTGATTTTAATTTTTATATATATATATGTTTGTGAAGAACTGACACCGCATTTTCTGGACACTGTCATGGTAGGGACCAGAGTAAGAGAAGTCAAATAACCATCTCTTGGTTAAGAAAATGAATTGGAGGGTTTGGAAGAAAAATTACGGAGAGTGAAATAACAAGCCTTGGATATAGGATTGACCAAAACTCTTGGAACAGTGAATGTAAGACACTGTATTAATAAGAGATGATATTACCGTGGGCTTTGCTTACACAAGTACCTCCGTGACACTTCTGGACGTTCCACTTCTGCAGCTCGGGTTTTCAAAGCCAAGGAGACAACAATTCAGAGGAGCGTTTGTGCGATTATTGTCGCCAACGCTCTGCGCTTTCCCTGGCCTGCTTACTAAAAATTACATCGAGCAGATGAAGTTCTTGCCCTGACATCGATAATCCAGGTCAGCTTCCGCTTTTCAGACAACTGCCTTCATGGTTTTCCAGGCGGAATATTGCTCCAGGTTTCCAAATAAGCTATTTCTCAAAATAAGGAAACCCGATCTGCTGAGAAGTCTTGGCCTAGAGATCAGAAACAATATTCTTTAATCAGTATTTCTTTAGAATATAGTGCTGTGGACACTTTATCTTGGTGCCTGGAGTTTTAAGGCTGTCCCACAAATTATGGGAACTAAATTTGCAAAAAACAATCTCCCTGAAGAAAGGGGGTTATTGGTGCACGTTTTAGTCATCACTTTAGATCAAAACATCTTGCAGTCACTGGATATTCCACACAACATCTGCTGGAAAGATAAATCCATTGTAGTGGAAATGAAATGCATATTTTAAGTTCAGGCAGTTTTGTATTGTGTTGTCAGTGATGGAGAGGCAAAATAAATGTGAAAGCCATTTAAAAAGCCTGTGTAGAACGTGCCTGTGTGCTAAAGGATGTTGTCCTCTAGAATTAGACCCCAAATCTGACTCTCTTGTCAGATTGACTGGGTTGTGTCTAATCTTAACAGTTCTTTTCATCTTTAGAAACTTGAGTCTGAAAAAGAACTTTAATATTCTGCAGCAGAATTATACATCTGAACAATGAGCATCTGTTGCCACTTGGGATTCTTTCCTCCCTTGGAAAGTGCCCTGGTTCAGGGTGTGCTGGTGTTGGTGTTGCTTGGGGAGTTCATCTTGAGCAGCTTAATCTTTTTACTCAGTTTTGAAGAGCCAGTATAAATTTAAAGTACCCCCTAACTCAAGCTGGGCAGGTTCTGTTTCACCAGGTGAGTTTCTTGGAGTGCTAAGTAAAAACCTGCATGGCAGAAATAAGATAATTACAATGTGAGTTCCTACATTCTAATTTTTCTCCTCAGAGCTGGCATAAGATTCAAATACCAAAATTATTAATTAAAAAAAAATACATTAATAGATGATGGCAAAAAAGTTTTAATGCTTATAATTGGCATCCTTTAAATATTCAAGGTACCACAGAAGAAAAGAGCACTAATATGAGATACTTAATATAAATTACTTGAGCCTTTCAAGTAAATCAGAAGGACTCTTCTAGCAGAAAATACGTTCTATATTGTTTTGATATTGGTGATAGTCCTGGAATGCTAAAGAGTTCTTATTTGCAGGATCAAGGCTTGGTTCTTTCAGCATCTTCAATATTCCAAAATCCTAGCCTGGCTATTCAGAAGTTAGGAGCCTGATTTTTTTAATACAGATTTTTTAAAAAAAAAAAAAAAAAAAATATATATATATATATATATATATATATATATACACACACACACACACACACTTGCTTTTGGTTAGGTTTTGGTTGTTTAGTTTTGGTCGTTTTTTGCTGGTTTTAAGCCTGCAGTGTTTTGATTGTTGTCCTCACCCGTGGATAATAAAAAGATAGGTGTTCTGCGTTTTTTGTTGTTGTTCTTCTGAAGAATATTTTTTTGCTCATTAAACACTTGTGCTGGAGAATTGGAGAAAGACCCAAATTTTCAACAGAGTGGCAGCTCCTGGCTGTTCTGGAGCCTTTGGCTCGCAGTGAGAACTGCTAAGAGCTTGCATAGCCCTAATAATAATAATAATAATTAGTAATTTGGTAAATCTTGTTTTTCCTGAGTCCGTAGCATGTGGACATGGTTTCATCAGGAAAGTCTCACAATTGCTTTCTGGCTCTGTTGTTCCTCTGTTTATCCAGAGCTTTGTGCCAACCTCTGTCACCACTTGCATATGAAAACGGTTGTAGCAAAATCCTTAACATCTGTTGAGTTTTCTCCAATGGGAGAGGAGAGGATTCAGCCTCATGCACAGCAGCTTTTGTAGTTGTCCAGAGATCCTTCAGTGTCCTGTGAGTCAGTCAGAGACAATTCAGGGCGCAGGTTTGTGTTACATCGAGTTCAGCCCGAGTTTGGGCTGCCAGTGAAACGAGATCCTGTTCTCCCTGGGCCAGCCCTGTGCTCCCTCTGTGTTTGCTCTGGCAGCTCTGACTGTGGGCAAGCTGCATCAGTTTGCTGACTTAATGGAACACTGGCTTTCCAAACTATAAAAGCAGTTTCTTCAGTTGGATTGTCTCAGTTTTGTCTGAGACAGAAAACTCTGCAAGGCTGAGGATGCCAATCTCCTCCTTAAGGGAAAAAGAAAATAGGATTTCACTTTTTGACAGCAGCCAGCGTAAATGTGACCTCAGTGACTAAATTCTGATAACACCTAGCTGAAATCTACAGAATAATTTGGATCTCTTTAAAACATCATTTGGTACCTCCAGGTGAGATCCTGGTTTCTGTGTTGTTGGATTCAAGCTGCCCTGTGTGGTGATAGCTCTGCATGTTGAAACACTGGAATGGGTGGAATTTCACAGGCAAATATCTCGTCCTTTGTACCACTGACTCACCCCTTGCCAATGCATCACCTGCAGTCCTGAACAGCTGTTACATCATGGGTATTTCCTAGAGAAGGATGAGATAAACATGAAACTTCCCTGCAGCCTTATCAGAGGGTGTGGAACAAGTCTTGAAACACCTTTCTTTGAGTCAGAAGCAGGAGGAAGCTGCAGCCCAGGTCAGAGTTGTGGGTGAGCGCTTCCTCTTGAGTTGGTGACAGACTTAACCAGCAGGAAGCTGCAATTTCCAGCATGAAAACAAATGCTTTATCCTCTCATCTCCTGTGGACTAATTTCATCTTCCTGGTTGGTGCTACATGAAGCAGTAGGTGGACGTACTCCTTCCTTTTCTCTTAGAAGCTTTCTGCAAGATCCCATCTCATTCTCATCCCCTTTCTGTTCACTCTGATACACATCAGGAGTAACTCTGTTTGAAGTCAAGGTGCTCATAAAGCAGAATATTACCCGTTATTCCTGGAAGTAGTCCCTACAGGTAACCTGGGGGGATACACACTGCAGAATCAAACCTTAAATCAGTGGAAATTATGGGTTATTTGGACCAGGTTTGTAGTGGGAATAAATACTATAAAAAGCGTATAGTAACAAACATAGGATTTTTATAAAACTCTGTGTCACTCTCCCACCCCTCAGCAGGGGAACGTAGAATAAATAAATTAATTTTCTGCTTTTAAGAGACCAGTATCCCTGTAAGATCTATCCCAGACCTGTGAGCAGACCCAGGAAGTTCTTATCACTGAGAGGAGTGAGGCCACACTCAGCCCATGTTTGCACATTTTTAGGGGGGCTGTTACAGAATTCACTTTGCTTTGTGCACTGGCAGATCAAGGTTCTTTATTACAGTCACTGCTAAAATGAGCTTTATCAGGTTACTCTGCTTTGTAGCTGGTTCTTGCATCTGTCTCTCTTGAACATTTCCCTGTTTATTGCAAGGACAGTCCAGTCCTGCAGCTGTGCCTGTGGTGAGGTGTCCCACAAAGAGGAGTTTGCATGGAACAACTTTCCCAGTAAATGCTCTCCTCACAGCTCTTCACGATTTCCTTTGCCAGGCACTCATTTTAACTGGTCTGAGCACGTATACTGTGGTAAAAATTGGTAAAAACCCCACTAAATCGTACTAGCAAATAGGAGCCAGCCACTGGAATTCAAAATGTACAATCCCAGTTTGGTGTATAAAGCATGCAAAAATATCTTATGGCCATGGTGCAAATCCTTTATCTTCTTTTGTTCAGGTACAGAGTTAGGGATAACAATAATAAACAGCCTCTCGTGACTCACAAGTGCATTTTCCGAAGCTGCTTTTTCATGTTAATATAGTTCATTGTTAATGTACAAGGAACAAATGCAAATCTGAAGGCCAAGCTCCTGGCTTTTTAATGAAAATTGAAATTAGTGTCACAACACTGGAAGCAAGAACAGAGGCTGTGCTTCGAAACTGGGAAGTGAGCAGGAAATTCAGATGGGTAATTCTGATTAGCCCTTTGTTGGAGGTGTTGTTTACTGGTACTGAGTTTTACATTCAGAAAATTACTATTATTGTATATAATTCATTTTCCTTAATGTGCCTTTTCCCTTACAGTTACTAGATTTCTTAATTTTCAGTTTGCAGGTCTGCTCAATGAAAGGGATAGAAAGCAGCAAAGTTGTTTTGATCTCTTGCAGCATAACCTCTGGCCAGAAATTTCATGATATTACAGAACAGGAAGGAAAAAAATGAGAGAAATGTGAAAGCTCTTGGTGCTGCGAGTGGAAGCCTTGCTCCCTGAAGGATAGAGCTATTTCTTGTCCCCCTGTTCCAATGGAGCATTACAGCCCATAATGCAGCAATTATTTTGTTGGGTAGGTGTTTCATTACCAACCTGGGCCTTGGAGGTGATGAGAGAAAATTTGTCTTGACCTTCCAGGGAAGCCATAAAAGAGAAATGATGTCTAAATAATAAATGTCCGGGAGAAATGGGGAGTGGCTGACAGTGTTGCACTTAGCTTCTACAATATCTGGGCATTGTAGGATAAAGAGCTGCTATGTGAATAGTTTCAAAAGCTGGAATATTTTCTCTAGTTCCCCTGCATTTTTGACCTTCCTTCTCCTGGTTCAATCCCTATCAAATAGGGTTTATTTATTTCTGCAGAATGTGCATTTTCCTGGTTTTCCCTTCAGACTGGAGCAAACCACGAAAAGCCGTTTTGGAAAAAAAACCCTCTTGATTCCAAAGTGAGGGTGATGGGATCAGGTTTTTATTTGCTGTGCTTTGCCATATGTGCAGCATTTGGGATTGGGAGCCACCCAAGAAGGAATCTTGCCCTCTCCCTTTGATCCTGTGACAGTAGAACCAATAATTGTGTGGAAGAGAATGTGCAGGAGTAGCTGTGGTGACACGTGGCCCTGCTTTGTGTTGATGCTCAGGGGTAGGGAGTGCAGGTTGCTCTTGGTTTGTGGGGCTTTTCTTCCCCCATCGTTTCCCAAATTTAAATGTAATAATTTCCAGGACCAGCAGTTGAGGCTGTTGGCATTCTGAAGTTCCAAAACTTTGTAATTCTGTTGTGTTGGTCAGTCCCTTGCTGAATATTCATCTTCCTTTCTATGCTTTTGCTCTTTCAAGTTGTTTTGAATTCCTCTGTGAGGGATCTATGATAAAACTGATTTTCATGCAAAAATAATCGTTCTAGAATAAGTAGTCCATTAAACCATCTCATTTTTAAAATCTTTCCTTCTAAACAAGGATGAGTGTTGCCATGTGCTGCTGTTCTTATTTCATGTTCCTCTGGGTGTGGTGGAGATGGAGATTCTCCTTTGCCAAGTGAATGTAATGCCCCCCAAAGAACTGCAGATCCAAGCAGATCAATGGACGTTATATTGGGGTTTAGTGTTCCCAAGAAGCCTTGTGTAACATTATCCATCCTAGCAGAGCATAGGAGGAACTTCTGATTCTATCTGTCCTGAGTGATCTGCGTCATTCTCTGGAATTTTACAACCTCAACAATCCCGGATACCGATCGATCAGCTGCGAACGCTTGAAGGGTTTCTGTTCATGGCTCTGATTCTTCCATAGAATTAATCCTTCGGAGAAATAAATGCTGAACAACCTCCCCTGCTGCTTTATTGCATCTTTGGCTCTGTCAAGTGGGTCTCTCAGGCTCCGTAAGGTTTGGAGCAGTGTGTCTCGACACAAAAGCTGATTAGGAAAGGTTCAAAGCAGGGTGTTGAGGCAGGTGTAAAGCAGAACTCGCCAGCCAGGTCCTTCAGCTGTGGCCTCTGAAGTGTGGTATCAGTGAGGGCAGGGGCTGCTGAGCTCAGAGCTCCCTCCTACAGAGATAAGGAACTACTTCAGAAACCACTGATAAGGAAATAAGCAGGGTCTTGCCTCTTTTTGAAGTCAGTTTGAAACTTTAGATTCCCATGGGGAAAGGAAAATCTGATCTGATACCTCAGCCTCAAAACGTCGCCTGTGCTAATTTGAGCTTGGAATCTAAGGAAGCATAAATGAAACACCATCCAAAAGCCTCTTTTTGACACAGGAGCTCGCTCCTAATGCTTTCCATCGTGCCTGTTGTGTTCCGAGGTTCTCCTCCTCCAAACAGAGCTGTACTTCCCTTCCTCCTCCACTTCAACCTCACTTTTCCACAGCTGAGAGCCTCCATCAGTGGATTCCCCCAGTACAACTCCGAACACACTTAATTTGTGCAGGCTGAGTGCTCTTCCACGGAACTGCCCTCAGTGACCTGCCCTAAATCCTCTTTATATTCTTGAGACTCGCTCAGGTTCTCTTCTCCTTCCTTCAAGCATCTTCCTTCACCGATTTCTTTCTGCCTTCTCACGGCTCCTTTCCGCATACCTGCAAATACTCCAGACTGGGTTATTGCAGCTATATTTCAGTTTTATTCCTTGGGGTGTGGCCTTCTGCCCGTAAAAAGCACTTGGTCAATAGAACAACTTCTGGGAGCTGCCATGTTCCTGTGATGAGGTTGTGCCTCTGATTTCACCCATGGCTGGTTCATTTTTGAACCACAGGCCCAGCCATGTGCTGTCTGAAACTTGTCATCTTCTTAGGGAGAAAATAGGTGTCTAAAACTGATTTAATGAGAATTGGTTTGAAGGTTTCAGATGATTTGGGGTAGTACACTACTCTGGGGGCAATGGGAGTGTGATAGATAATTTGTAAAAGCAGGAACTTGATGAGTTGCAAGGACAGAAAGTGTGATTCATCAGTTCATGTCACTATTCCAAATCTAAAAATATCCCCAAGGAGTGGCTCTGGAGTTAACTGAACTCAGCTGAGAGGTGAGTTTCATCATGACAAGAGCTGCCAGTTTTTGTCTGGACTTCCAGACAGCCTGGGTACCACGCTGACATCATGATCACTGTCAAATATATATTTACATGTAGGTACAAGCAAAAAAGATTTACACTTGTGATATCCCTTATCTCATGACAGATGTGTCTTGCTTTACCGTGCTTCAGAACAGCATCACTGCTGATAAGTTTTCTCTCCTTTTTTACTGCCTGCTGGTGCCTTGGTTTTGCCATAAAGTGGTGGTTTCAAAAAAAAAAAAAGAAGTAAATGTACCGATGTGTACATTTCAATGATCACGTTCGTGTTTGCTGTCAGCAGATAGTTGAGATAAGCAAAAGCACATTCCAGATTGGAAGCTGGAAGGAGCAATCATCATCGCCCTGCAGCGCGGCAGTGGCAAAAAATGATGATAGCAAAGCCATGTGGTTTTCTTAATTTCTTAAAAAGTGAGTCCTGCTCAGTGTCATGGGGCTGCTCAGTAGGGGGTCTGTGTAATCTATGTGAAGTGAACACAAAGCTATTTAAGATACAAAGTTGTTATTCAAGTTAATTACTTTTTTATAGAGCTTAAGAATTAGTTAAACACGTAGAGATAGTAGGAAGAAATGCCATAATAGCTGTGAATGGGGAAGAGCGTGTGGAGTCTGAGAGGGGTGCAGGAAACCGGCACCCCTCGAAAACAGGAGGAGTGGAGTGAAGATGAGACCTCCAGGTTCCAGCTCCGGGATGTGGCTACCCGAGTTTGTCTCAGAAATGCAGTGGCAATTGCAGAGCCCGAAGGTAATTCTGGGGGAATAATTCTCCCTCTTGCCCCCTGCAGGGACTTTCAAGTGCCATCTTGACACTGCCTTCGATCCGGGATTTTTTCCAAGTACATGAAAGCAGATGAAAGTCCTGTGCAGCACTGCTGTTATGAGTTAGTCTCACCTGTAAGTCTAAGCGGCACTATACTGGATTTAAGCATCTGTTGGGAATTAAGCAGAGCAGTGCCCTGACTTTTCCCTCTATCCTTACTAATTTTCTGGGCTTTGTGTGCCTTTTTCTTGGCTGTTTGTAAGTGCCCCCCCACAGCATTTGGCTGCTGAAGTGTGGTGTCCCCTCAAAACCCACCTTGGAGCACAAAATAAAAAAATAATCTATATGTGCAGTTACAGAGGAAGAATCTTTAAAGGAGTGACATGAAGAGCATCCCTTGGGATGCTAAAGATATATAGGGCAGTTTAGTTTTTGTGGCCCACTAGTGAGTTTATAA
The DNA here is from genome assembly GCF_015227805.2 of Hirundo rustica. Taxonomy (NCBI): domain Eukaryota; kingdom Metazoa; phylum Chordata; class Aves; order Passeriformes; family Hirundinidae; genus Hirundo; species Hirundo rustica. Next base: position 59,699,442 of record NC_053455.1, on the reverse strand, counting down.
CTGGAGATGGATCCTACCTGGTGTGTTTGCTGGAGAACTTGAGTTGATGGCACAACAAAAAGGCCACTTGATCTTTGGGATGCCAGCCAGCAAAAGTCCTGGTTTCTGTCACGTTGCCTGTTACCACTCTGGCAGGTTTGCCTGTCGGGGCTGGTGCTTCCCATTCAGAGGGGTTAATTTTATCTCACTTTGCGAACACAAGGGAATCAAATTCAGCCTCTTTATTCTTTTGTTCCCTCTCCATTGCCCATGTTAATTTAATTTGACAGCCTGGCGAATAGGATTTGTCAAATATGGTAACCTTGAGCATCTCAGATACTGAAAATTGTGCTTTAAATTTATATAATCCAGATGTGAGAACCAATAAAAGGCTTGGATTAAATGAAATGTCAGGCTTTGTGGGGAGAGAAAGGGGGAAAATACCCTTTGCCACTTATTTTTCCACATGGCATAAAGTGCAGAGCAGGGTCCAATCAATTATATTAGTCAAGAATAGAAGCAGGTTTTGTCATCTCAGTGCTGGTAGCTAGCAGTAAATCTGATGGAAAGCAAAGTGCTGAATCTCACAAGACTGGTTAAAATGAAAACAACTTTAGTTTGGGCAGTGAAAAGGTGAGTCTTGGGAAGTGATGAACACAAGGCACTGCTCAAAGAGAACTTTTCTCTTAGTAATATTAATGAAAAGCCAGTTCAATGAATTTAGGTCTGTAGGCATTATCCAAATGAAGTAATATCCCACTCATTCTATGAAATATATTCTCAAATTATACACACAAAACAACTTCTGTTTCCACAATATTTGTTCTCCTGTATGTAGAAAGAGCCTGCAAGATGTAGTATAATTATCTTAAACTAATTCTCAGCTAAATCTCTTAATTCCCTCTGGTGACCCTCCTTTGGCAGGAGGAAAGGAACAAATACTGGGGGAACACTAAGAAGAAGCATTAATCAAATAGTTAATTCTCCAAAATGCAATTTAATTTTAGCTCAAAATGGGTATTTGTCAAATTCAGAACATTGGCCTAATAAGTAGGATTAAAACTTGGGAAGTTTAAAATATTTCCATTTTAGACTTGAAAGGCAAAGATTTTTAAAGTCAATATGAATTAAAATTTTAAATCTGCCTGCATTTGATATGAAACCTGAAGAAACTTTCAACCAAAACAAACCAGCTTTTCTTGTTGTAAAAACAAATTGATGGTAAGCCTGAAGTTGTAGTTATAGCTCAATAAGTAAACTGATAGAGTTAGACCTAGACTTATTTCCATATGCATTCAGTGTTCAAAAATAGTCATAAATTAAACTACATTTTAAACCACCATCCCCAATTCCACTCTCAAGCAAAACCACCTTTAGTTTTTAAATAAAGTTAGACCTGAATCAAGTCCATCTATGATTTTGATCAGTTAAAAGCAAGCAAAGCATGCAGGACAAAACTCAGCAAATCCAACTCAACCACTGGCTTTGTGTGTATGTAAAGGATGATTTGCTTCATCATAAGCTGTCGGTAAAAACCACAAAGGTTTAGTGGGAAAAGAAAAGAGTGGGATGAGAAAATGCATGTGTTGGAATGTTTCTTACTGCTGAGACACAAACCTAGTAGGCCATGATATTGAAAGAGCTTCTTTGGGCTGATGGAGAGAGAGCTGTTGGAGTGGAAATTTGGAGCAAAGTCTGCTGCTCCTGCAGGAGTCTCCAGGTATGCCAACCCCTCCAGGCCATGCTTAGGGTACAAACCAGCTTAGAGGTTCAGGCTGATATTATGACTAAAAGGGCAAAAATTGAGCAAGTAGAACTTCACAGCTCTGGATATTTTCCAAGAGGAGCGTCCAAGAGAAGTTTTTGCATCAATGGCAGCTAATTCAGATGGAGACAACACTGATGAAAGATGTCAGTGGGGGCAGCCCCACGTTGAAAAATTCCATGGTTTGGGGTTTTTTTTAAACAATAAAGCATCTGTTTGGATCCTGACTCTTTAAAACCTCAGGATGCACAAAGACCTAAGAGCCAAAGTGGCATTTCCAAAAGTGAGTCCCGTGGAGCTGATCGTAGGATCTCCCCTCTTGGGTTAATTTGATTCATTTATTGGCTCTGGAATCCATTCCTTTCTGCTGGGCTCCCATAAATCATATGCTTGCCAGAGTGGAGAGAGTTATTTGAAAGGATAGAAGAGCCATTAAGTAGGAATGAGAGCACGTGTAAAATGCTGCAGCCGGGGGGATGAGCCCTGGCCTCTAAGTGTGGAGCGGAAAGCCCAGCAAAACCTCAGCCATTTCCCCTCTTTTTTGGTTAAAGTAATAAACACGAGGCTGGGCTGCTCCCAGGAGGGACATCCAGCAGCTTCCAAAACCGGGAATGGCTTTCTCCCGTCACGCTCGGCCGTGGCTTTGTATGTTTTCCCTCGAAATTACAACGTGGTTTTAATCTAAACAGACATCGGCTCTCTACGCCAAGCACATCAAATCTGTATTGCAGGGATCACAGGGTGGAAGGAACGTGGCTCGTGGAATGACAGTGGAGGGAAGAGGAGGGGAATTGGAGGAAAGGGCTGAGCAGGGAATGGACCCCTCAAGGAAAGCAAGTAAGAGAGGTTAATGAATAGAGGTATTGTATTCGAGCTTGTGAAGCAGAGTCCCCAGGGGAAGGTTAGGTTCCAGGAGGAACAAAATCACCCTTCAAAAGTTCTTCCCTGTTTGGTTACAGACCTGGTGATTACCTGGGAGGAAGCAGAATTGAAAATATTTATCACTTACGCTCTAATTTACATGTCTGTACAAGTGTCTTGTTTTTGCCTGGGTTGGAAATGCTGTGTCACCAGGAGAGTCTGCCTTTCTGGGAGCTATTTTCTTGCAGGATCTCTCGAGCAGCTCCTCCCATTCATTTTCTTACAGCTTTCCATGCGTAGTGCTGGAGGAAGGTCCAGACTTTTTCCACAGTCAGTGCAAAACTGTGCAGAGAACAGAGTCGGCACTGTGTGAGTCCCACATTTTGGTGTCTCTCCACCTTCAGAGGAGTTTTAAAAGGGAGTGTGACTGGAGAAGTGCTGGCTTTGGAAGCCTTAAATCTTGTGTGAGCGCCCAAATTTCTACAGGCAGGGGATGTGAAGTGCACACATCCCTTATGGACTGCTTCAGGTTATTCAAATACTGAATTTGAATAAAATTAGTTATCAAGCATGGAGATATGCTCATCTGTTTAGCAGATCAAAGGTATATTAAACCAGAATCATCTGCAGCTGCCACTAACATGGTGAGACAGAATGGATATTTGTATTGTTTTTAGAAAATTCTGCCAAACTTTTTGGAAAAAAGACAGATTACAGAAGTAGTCACAGCCCCCAAAAAAGCCCAGGCACAAAAAAGAGCCGTACTCAGAGCATGAGTGAGAGTGCAAAGGAAACAAACTGCTTGTAGAAGGTGTAGAAATGGCTTTAAAAAACAAAAATCAAGCTGAAACACGTTCTCCTTAGTCTCTGGTCTCAATCTACAGCTGCTCCTTCTCCAGCCAGGCATGCAGCAGTTTCCTTGCAGCGCTCCCTGAGGACTTGGCAGTGCTCAGTCTGTCAAGACCAACAACAACACAGCGCTGCTGAAATGTATGAAGCACGAGTTGAATGGTGCCAACACTTCGTAATGTTACAGGGGTTTTACCCCCCCAAACAGAGGGATCCTGCACTGAACTGCTTTATGTTCAGCCCTTACAAATCTGCACCTCTGACTTGTAGTTTTGGAGGGGCATTTGTGGCTTTTCCGAGGTGTGGTGTGTTCTTGGGCTTGTGCTTTGATGGTCTGTATTTTGACATTTGGCTTCAAAGCTGAAGTGGATTGGGCTCCGGAGGGTTGGAGGTTCAGACTCCAGTTGCAGATGGATGACAATGAGGGAAGCATGTCAAGTGTCAAAACAGAACCCTGGGAAGCACAATGATACTCTGCAGCAGAGCCAATACAATAATGCATGGCCAGAGTGCCAGAAGCAGAATTACAGGATGACTGGGGCTAAATCCTTGTCTTTCTGAATTTTTTTTTTTTCCTCTGGAGCGCCTTCAGTTTCTTTTATGGAGCAATGGAAATAGTCTAAAGTCAAAGACTCATGGTGAAATGCTGAATTTCAAGCACTGTTTTCATGCTGACGCTCTCTTTGTGGCCAGAGGTAAAATGTTTTGTTGTTTCTAATGTGTAGAACAGGTCAGACACTTCCCATCTCAGAGAGACATGTGGGAATTCGCTTCTATTTCCAAAGTATTTTCATGTGCTGTCGTCCTTCATGGTTCAGAATGGACTTAAACCGTGGAGAGATCTGCCTGTGGCTCAGCACAGACCACACCTACCACATTGCTGTGAGCTTTATGCATTTGAGTCATCAGAAAAAAGCTCACGAATTGGCAGGAGCTCACAGGGGAGCAAACCAAACAACTCAGGGACTGGCTGGAGGGTTAAATTAATAGCACAAGATTAAAAGAGATAAATACAGGTAGTTTGGTGAAAGCTGTTCCCCTGGAGTTAATTATGCCATATTATTTGAAAGATGTAAATGGTGAAGGATTTGCTTAGTGCGCTCTGGAGAGGTAATTGGCAGAGGAAAGAGGATGCAAAAGGGAACTTCAAGTTGAATACCAAAGGATTTCCTGACGGTGGATGTCTTGCCTCTGTCAAGCAGACTTGCAGGAAAGGGCTGAAAGCCCCACTGTTGGAAACATAAAAGTCTCCTCAACAGAAGAGAAATCCTGAGCTGAGATGAAGATGAAACCCAGTGAGTTTTGTCTGTTCCAATTACTCTAATTTGAGAGACGATTGATACAGCAGTAGTGCCCCGGAGCTCAAATCACAGAGATGCTGTAGGAGTTCACAGACAAGCTTTCCCTCTCTGTCATAAAATCTGTAATCTGGATATAGACTGACTCAGAAGTCAGTCCTGAAGGGCCATGGCCCTGGATATTCCTCCCTTTTCTGTTCCTGTCTCCCTTGGAGTACCCAAGATTGGAATACAGCTCCTTAACTCATTCTTTCTCCATGCATAGCCCACAGTTCACAAACCCAAAAATGCTGTCCCAGGACCTTTCAAGGTCCTTCTGATCTGTAATTGTAAGAAAAGCTATTAGAAGCTACAGAGAAAAACTAATTTTCCTGGGGGTTTTCTACTTCAGTTAACTTCCCAGTTAATTCTGAACATCTTTCCTCCTCCTTAAATATTTTTGTTTCTCTCAGATTCCAGGTGTTCCTATGCTGCAGCACGCAGCAGAGTTGACCTGAATATTTGAGGAAGGACAGCTGGGGTGCCCTGGAGTTCCTTGCAGGGCATATGAACCCATATTTAGTGCTGTGCTATTGCAATTACTGCACTCCCAGTGATTAACTTGTTTAGACTTATCACGAGCATCTCTGCAGCGCACAGCAGTCAGCTGAGCTGTTTTTCTAGAAAACAGTATCAGCAAAAAATCAGTATTTCTGTCATCTAAATAAGCTGCAGTCCTAAAATCAGACCACTCTGGGCACTTTATTTAGACCAGGCAAATCTTGAGCTCGGTTCTGTAGAGAAAGGAAGAAGTCAACCTAAACGTTCGTGGCTTTTAACTTGCCACACACTGGGTTTCATCTGAAAGCTGGATCAAATTGTCCTTTGTAAACAAACCAGCACACTGGAAACCACATGTGAGCAGTGACAGCTATGAAGCTGTAATCATATTGCGTGGGAAATACTGGAGTGATTTAACTAGGACCAGTTAAATAATCTAGGGAGGAAAAAAGTCCAAAGGGCCAACACAAAATTAACTTTTTTATGTCTGTGATAAGCACGTGAGGTCTGCCAAGCTCCATTCCCTCTGCTGAAGAACAAAACTTCCAGGGATTTGTTCCCAACCTGTAATAGTCCAGGAATGGAATTTCAGTTCCATTCCCTTTCTGTGTCAGCAGTGCATGGCTTATCTACAGCTTTCTGCCAGACCAAGCCTCAGCTGTGGCAGAGCAATTCTTAACAGTGTGGTCATGAATTGTGGTTAGCAGGATATTGTATTTACAATATGAAACTTCAGGGCATCTCAAACGGAGGGTCTAAAATCCAGGGAGATGTGGGTGTGGGATTTCAACCTTTCCTTAGGTTATTTTCTTAGGATACTTCTCTTTTGGGGCATTAACTTGGAGATGACTTCGGTTTTTGGAAACAGTCCTGGTGGAATGAAAACAATGAGATTTAGTGTGCTGAAACTCCCAAGAATTCCCTGCTGTTCCTGTGCTGGGTAACTCCAACACAGGAACACATACAGCAGCATTTTTATCATTCTAAGTGCTGCCAAGCACTTCACTAAATGTGGGAAAACTCGTGAGCTGGAGCTGAGTGTGTTAGCTCTGTTCTTTCAAAATAAAAATACACATGCCATGAAAAAAGCTTCCAGAGCATTGATGTAATCGTGCTTAGCTTAGGAACCGAAAATTGAAAATTTGAGAAGCCTGTAGTATTTTTGGGTTCGTTCAGCTCTTCACTTCAGCCTCGCTGCTTCCCGGGGGGGGCGGAAAGTCTGGTGTGCAAATTAAAGCCAAGGTGACAATTCAATTCCCAGGCCTGGTTCTGGAAGCGGGAGCAGAGTGCCTGACGTACCCAGGCCGTTCCCAGCTTCCCTTATCCGCTCCCTGCCGCCGGCACATCGGCCTGTGCGCCCTGCGCCCCATCACCGGCGCTGCTCCAGAGAGAAATGCCCTGATAACGAAGGGTAGCTTGGCTGCCCCATTGGTTCTGTGTTGTGGCTCGACGATAACATAAATTGAATTGGCTGAGTAAGTGCTCCGTGGGCGGGCTGCCAGCTCTGCCGGGGGTTTAGTGCCGCCGAGGCAGGGCTGAGATAGGAGCCCCTCTCACCGTGGGCACGGCTTTGGCGTCGCTTCCCACCGGCTCGCGGCTCCCAAGGGATGTGTACGGGCACGCAGGGCTGGCTGTGCCCTCTGCTGCTTGGGGGCACCGGGGTTTTTTCATCTGTCACGGTGATGACAGTTGGAATGAGCTCTTCGCAGATGGAATTCCCTGCCTGGGTGACACGTTCGCCACCAGCCGCGCTTCCTTCTCCTTTGCCTCCTAGGCTCTCTACGTCCCTGGCCTTGGCTTGGGGTGCTCAGTGGCTCTTCCCTTTACTCGCTCCCTTACCTTCTGCCCTCTTCATCTCTCTGGCAGGAGAAAAGTAAGAAGCAGGAAAACTTTCTCTGTTGTCTTTTGGACAGTGACAAACCCACTGCTAGCATTGTCCCTTTCCGTTTACTACTTCTGCGTGGTGTTCCCCGTTCCTCCTCAGAAATTCTGCTAGGAAATGCTGCTCTGCTTCAGATACGGGGCTCAGCCTTCCAGTGATGACCCCACTGGATCAAACAAACGCAGGATAAGCTACAATAGTTACTGTGCTCATGTTGTCATCAGGAGCTGGACTTTGATGATCCTCGTGAGTCCCTTCCAACTCAGGATACTGTAAGGGGTAATAACTCCTTCTGATCCGTATGAGTGCACAGTGTATGTGCGTTACCAAAATCTGAGTTCTTTCATTGCTTAGTCATTATTTTTATTCGGGGACATAGTGAGGGCTGTTTCAATTATTTATTGCTTCAGCTGGCTAGAAGTTCCTTGGCCGTAACTAAAAATCTCATATAGAGGGAAAAAGTGTGTGTGTATATATAGCTAGAGAGACAAGGGCAGTCTTTTTAGGAATCCTGTTTTGTTCTGAACAGAAATATTCCCATTTTCTTCCCTCCTCTGTCAAATCTGGAGCTTCAGCAAGCTGATTCTAACTACTAACATATGTCTCTGGGTGGGGAAAGTGATGCAGGAAGGAATACTCTGAGGAGTACAGTAGCATTTCTATATTCAGCAAGTTAGTCATCAGCTCCTTCAGTCATAACACAAAAAATAAAATGAATGGTCTGTAAAGGAGCTGTAAATCTGGGAGAGCAAAGCTTGTGCTGTTCCTGAAATGATCACACAGCAGATCATAACTGTACCTACTGTTTTCTCTGTGAGGAGGAGCTCAAAGCACTTGAGTGCTTTGAAGTAACAGAGATGTTTATTGCCTCTACTTCACAAATGAAAATGTGAAGTGCCAGACAAAGACAAAGCCAGATCCTGAATTTCTTGCTTCTCAAGGGCCATTTACTGTTTTCAGTGTGAGGTGCTGTATGGAAGGAGTTTTGACAATTCAGCAAGTTGTGATGGAGTAGGAGATGAAACCGTGTCTGAGGTGGGGGGAAGACCAAGATCTCTTGCTTCTTAATCTCTTCTTTGAACCTTGGGATCATCTTAACTTTTGTTTTCCAAGTCAAGCTCCACCAACAGCACTGACAGCTCTACCTGAGCAGGATCTGTCCTTGCCTGAACTTTCTGAAATCTCTTCTTTGAACCTGCCCCCAGTGGTGATCCCTTTGAGCCAGAGTTTTTGGTTTAGTTTGGCCTTTTACTGTATAAATCATGACCTGGGGGTTGTCTCACCACCTCATTTTCCCACCTCAGCCTTTGAGCGCTTGAGCATGTTCTTTCTGTGTCCACCCCTTCCAAAACAGATACTTTTCCTCTTCTGTTTTAAGTGACATGCATCCCCATACCTGGAGGTGTTCAAGACCATGCTGGAATGGTCTCTGAGTAGCCTGGTGTAGTAGAGAGTGTCCCTGCCCAAGGCAGGGGATGGAACTATGGTGATACTTAAAGTTCCTTCCAAGCCAAACCATTCTAGAATTCTGTGATTCTATGACATAGGTCTGTTTACTTTTAGTCCTTAAGGATCAACAAGTTGTAATTTGATTGCTGTCTCCTGAGTATTTCTTGGTTAGGCGGGTTGCTGGAGAAAGGAAAGCGCTAATAGTTGTCCCTTAAATCAAATTACTTTGATGTACGCTATGTGTGTGGTCAGTATCTCCATTAATTTTTGGTCTCAAATATGAGTTGCCCATAAAACCTCTATGACTCTTGATGGGAGAGAGCCAAGAGAAAGGACAGTTGCGAGGAGTAGAAGCACATCTTGCCCGTAGTTGCAATCACATTTGAGTCCGCTGGTGCTGCAGATTTAACCTTCTGCTTCTGTGCATTCCTTCACTATTATCACCTGGGGTACAGCACTGGGCTGAGGCTTTTGCTTCAAGTCTCATCTTGAACACACGCTCTGTCTTTTTTCTTTTTCTTTTTTTTCCCCTTCCCTTTGTGTTTGCTCAGACTCAAAACTCTGGTTACAAATCTCAGTGGAGGAGTCCTTTGAGCCCCGCCAATTGTTTCTGGAAGCTAATTATTGTGTGTTTGTAAATGAACCAGGTAGAAAGAATGTTAAATATATCAGACTTGCAGCAACAAGTTTCCTGTCAAAAGGCAAAACACTCGCCTCTCCCTAGCAGATGAGATAGCAGCAGTTGCAGCCACCAGCTGGTAGGAAGGTGAGGCACAGAATAAACCAGGAACAGGAACAGAATTGTGATATTATACAATGAGCTGCTTGATGTAGAAAAGAAACTCTCTGAAAAGTGGAGCCCAAGACTGTTTCCTATAGCACACGCGTGGTTGTGTGCTGCTGGCAGTGTAAGAAAAGCCTCTTGTCTCTTTTTTATTTCCTCTAGTCCTTTCCAGACTCAGTAAATGCTGCAGTGGAACAGGAATTTGAATGCTGACTCAGAGTATGTATCCCATCCCGCTTGGTTTGATTCCTGCTTTTCCAGCTATAGCAGGATTTCTCCAAATGAAGTTTCAGGCTCTGAAACGCATCCACTTGCCCAGGGGGGGATAATGAAATCCAGAACGTGGCAATTCAAACCGTTCCTGATTCCAAACCAATCCCCTGAGTCACTCAGCTGTGGGGACAGTGCTCAAGAGCGAGCTGTGTTCAGAACAAACCTGCAGCTCATGATCATTTTGGGCTGGTTTCACCTTGCAGCCCTTTGATTGTTATTCCTTTTGGGGACTGTCTGAGGTGAAAGTTGGATTTGCCACTGCAGAAAGTGCCTCATGTCAGTGCTGTGCAGCACAACCTGCTCACGTCTGTCTGACAAACTCCAGAAACTTTGCAATCCAAAAAAGAAAAAGTAGGGCACAGTCAAAGAGTTTGCCAGGAGTCTGTGAGCTCCTTGTGCCTTGCTGGTTTTACCCATAAAATACACGTGATCTGAAGTGCTGCATTTTATTTTTTTTTTTTAATTAAATACACCCTTTCCCCCATGTTTTTCCTGTGTCTGTACCGTGTCAGGGAAGGGGATCACCGTGTTCCAGCACACGCTGTGCCAAGGTAGCAGATGCTGAGGCAGTATCAGGTGTCTCCAAAGTTCTCTCCTCTCACAGAGTCTGGTCCTGGAGGAGCAGAATTGGGAATCGATCTCAGGTGTTGACGGCTGCGCTGCATAATTAATTATAACTTTATATGGCAGAGAGAGAAACGGCAATGCTGGCTCTGGGTGCTAATGGTAATAAAGGGATCTCGTTACCAAGGATCTGTATCACAGTTTAGGGGTTTTTTTAATCTTTCCACTGGTTTATCATTTCATCCAGACGTTACCATTAATTAATTATGTTGTAATTAATCCTTGTTGCTGTTCGTATCTGTTCCATCTGAATAAATTTGTCTTAGCCAGTTGACTAAGCACAAAGGCATTTTTGAACTCCTGTCGGTGCAGAAAGTGACCCCGAGTAAACTACTCTTTTCATCCTGTGGGTATCAGTCACTTCAGCTCCTCCAAAGTACATATATTCCTATTTTGTAATAGCATGTCTTCACCTTTACACACATGCTGTGAATTTCTTTGCAGTGCGTGCCTTATGGAGCCTGCCCTGCGAATCCTGAGGCTGGGAGCTCTTGTGGTATTTGGGTTAGGTTGGCTGTCTCTGCTGGGACCTCTCTCCCTCTGCAGACAGTGAAACGTCCTCGAGATGCACTCCGTGCTCTTCCTGAATCGGGACAACAGCTAAAATACAAAGCTATTTCCCTTACAAGCTACACATCTGCACGTTTTCCAGGTGTAACCTAAAGATGTCATTTAATCCTGACACTCTCCATCTGCACAGTAACCACGACAGTGAGTTTTATTTTCGATACGCAGGAGAGGTGCATGTATTATTCAGGATGCAAAACGTTACGCAGTGAACAGGTATTTGTGGTTTCATTCAGGCCAGTTATTTGACTCTCAAAAAACTCAGCAAGCAGTAGGTTGGGTTTTCCTCCCTCCCGCTGATTACACTTTATCCTCTTTCCTCATACCCTTCTTATCTATTCTTAATTCTCTATAGGAATGCTTCACTGAACATGTCAGATGTTTAATATTCTGGTGTTCCCTGCATGGGCTCAGGCATTTTAAGCAGTTGCTTTAGAAGACCTATAAAGTGATTTACTAAATATGAATAATCTTATCTTAAATTGGTCTGCTTTAGAAAAAATTGAAGAAACGGGAATTGCAGAGAGAAGTTCTTGGTTAAAATGAAAGCATGAATCAAAAATTGCTTCTGAGGATATCTGAGTTTTGATTGTTTCTAGTGCAAATGCTGCACAGTCAAATTTTGATCTGATTTAAACCCTGGCAGGCCTTTGATGTCAGCAAGGTTATGCAAGGCTGGCTTTGCAAGCCTCTCACCATTTCCTCCCACGAATCCAACCCAGACTCTCAGTCTCTGCAGGACGAGCAGATGGTTTACTGGGAAATTCACTTGGTTTCGCCAAGGTTTTCCCCAAGTTTTAATGTGTAAGGGAGGCAGAAATGAACACAGGCCACCAGAAGCAAATCTGATGTATTATCCTCGGAGCACAGCACTGGCTGAATGCCCAGTGGATGAAGGATCCTGTTGCTGAACTGGGAGGTGGGGGATTCTCCTGGTGTTGAGAGGAAAGGTTGCACTTTCAACCTTAACTCACCCTGGTTTTGTCTTGCCAGTGAAAATTCCCAAGTTGCCTGGCACACTCTCACTGTTGTTTCTTTAAGGGAAGAGATCTGGAGGCTGCTGGAGCTTTAATAACCATGTCTGCAGATACTGGCGTGGCCTGCATAGCTCAGCTCTTGCCTGGGCTTTTTTGCAAAGCCTTTCATCTGCCAGAACAGTGTCTGAGTCTCGGTCTCCTCTTGCTCACACGGATTGTTGGCACATAAGTTGTGCAAGTCCCTGGCGTCGCAGCATCCAAAGGTGAAATCTCTTTGTTACCTACGGGAGTCTCCTCAGCGCTGGCTGTCTGACAATTAATAGGGCTACTTAAATATGTCCATGGTTCCATTTGGGATAGTTTAGGCAGGATGTTTAATAGCCCAACGTGTTCCATTGTTTCGCTGCAGAAGGAATGTGAAGGAGTAAATGTAGCGCTTCATGAAATGGCTCAGCGGGCACAGAGGTATTTCATCTTGGAGGTCTTTTGCCATCCCAGTGGTTCTGGGATTCTCTGTATGTGATGAGCTATGATGCACTCAAAGCAGAACCAGCCCATCATAAGCCTTCTCCCAAATCCAAAGCTCACCTCTGGGCGCTGTTTCTGTATATCACTCACAGTGCAAGGCGCTGAGTTTTCTGTCTGAAAGAGCTTTCTGTCTGAGACAAACTCTGCTAAACAGCTGTGACAACCATGGGAGAAGAAATAAGTAAAAAAGAGGTGGATGGAGATGGCCTAAGGAGAGGAGAAAGGGGCTGCATGTCCAGAGAATTAAGAAATTACGTTTTTTCAGTTCAGCAGAATCAACTGCTCTCAATAGGAGTTGCTCCTGCCTGTTCCCTGAGAGCCCTGACAGATATGTATCCTTCAGCCTGGGCAGTGTTTGTCCTGACAAAGTGTGGTCAGTGCAGTGGATCCATCTCCAGCTTGTCCCACAACCTCTCCTAGGGAAAGGCAGGGTTGCTGTGAAGAGCAGAATTTGGGATTTGTTTGCTTTTGTAGCCTTCTGGACCTGCCTTTTCCTGTAGGTCTCCCATGACCGTTGAATGTAAAATAAGAGAGCCTGGGGCCCCAGGGGGCTGTGATCACACTGGCCTTACAGTGGCGGCTGACAGAGCTGGAGTGTGTACCTGGTTTTGCTTGGAAAAAGAAGTGGAGCGTGTTTTTAAGGAGCGTATTTCCTTCCCACCTTCCCTCGCTGGGCACAGATGTTATTTCAGAGAAACTGCAGCTACGCAGATTTGTAGAAATAGTAGACGAAGCTGTTTCCTTCTCAGTCTCGTGCATCTGTACGGTCTTGTAACTCAGGAGGCCTCTGTAACTCAGAAGTTCTTATCATTTCCACCACGAGATTTATTTTCTGGGCCTTACTGGAAACATTACCAGAGAAAACTTGGAGCTAGCGATCCATCTATGTTGTGTTTTACTGTCTGGTTTTTATTATGCCTGTGGTTTGCACTAGATTTGCTTCAGCTGTGATTTATTTTGGTCTCCTGCTCTGGCATTTGCTGGGTAAGCTTGCGTATTCTTTGCATTCTGTTGTGTTACTACTTTTTCTCTTCTCTGAATTGTTATTTTTAGGTGACATTCAGGACTTTGTCCTTCTCCTGAGTACTGGTTTTTCAGATCCTGGTCAGGTTGGCTCAGCACCTCCTGCTTGACTCAGAAGTTCTTGCTGCCTTTTTTATCTTGCCGAAAAATAGTTGGAAAACTATTTTAGCAATAAGTAGGTAATTTTACTCTGGGTGTTCAGCAGCTTAGTGTAGAAAATAGCAGTTTGGTGGTGCTCAAAAGCTTCTGAGTAATTTTTTTTTTTTTTTCAAATTTAATTCATTATTACAAAGTTCTGAGGCAAGTCTTCAACAGAGAGGGATGGTGGGGTGAAGTAGGAGCCAGAGTTTTCTCTGTAGATTTGAAGTTTTTCTGTTCAGGGATGCTGTTAAAAGTGTGACCATTCCAGAGCCTAGGTTCTCTCACTTTTTTTTTTGCTGTTCAGAGGCTTTTGCGGGCTTTTCCAGCTCTCAGTCCATGAGCTCAGGGCTGCTGCCTACACAACCTGTAGCCCAACACTGTGTGCATTGTTTGGGCAGGAACTTCTCTGATTACCGTATGATTCACATCCCTGCCGTGCCACCAACTTGTGTCATACGTGTCCTGCTCCCACACCCACAGCGCTCACAGAAATCCTCTGCTCTGCTTGTATTTATTTTGTTTCTTTTGTAATATAAAAGGGTGGCTGGAAACCTCAGTTGTGGGAAGCAAGTGTGGTCAGCTCTGACAAGGTTTTTTTGGCTTTCCTTTTGCTTTTCCCCCATGTGTGTTTACACACAGAGCACAGCCTTGTCTTTCCTCCCCAAGCCAGGATCCAATTACACTCCATCCCCGTGTTGTTTCCACTTTTCCTCAGCTCCTAACCCAAATCTAGTTGTTAATACAAGCCTCCTGCAGGTTCTGCACCTTCCTGCAGCCTTCTCTACCCAGCCTGCGTGTGCCAGCTCCCAAAGCCACCAGGCTGGTGCCGATGTGACATTAGTGACTTAAACCTGGCTGTTCATTTGCACAGCCCCTGCTCCTCTCATCTCCAAGCTTAACAGTTCCATCCTCAGTCTATCCCAAGCAGCAGGGAAGTGGTTTCTCACAGGAATTAAACGTGAAGGTTGCCTGCCACGGCCTCTTTATCTTGGGGATTGAGCTCGTACGTATCCCTACAGGAATGGGATCCTGCTCCTTAGCTTCAGTCAAGAGCCTGGGATTCGTCAGGACAAGTTCCAAGTGAAGCCATGAGCCTGAGGGTGGCATTGCCCTGGATGCTCTTCCTGGAGTTGCTCTGGGACGTGGACAGTGGAACTTCTCTGGCTGATTGCTGGTCATAGTGTGCCGTGTCCCACTGGATACCTGTGAGGGGACCCAGATCCAGGCATCTGCTGAGAGGCTTTGGGATAGAGCTGTTCTTTATTCAGATATTCTGAGTATTCTATATTCAGATATTCTGGTGGCCCGCCGTGGATTCCCAGTGGAACTTTATTGTTTCCAGCGAAACCCCGCGTAGTCATTTAAACCACTTCATTGTTTGCAAGGCTCTGTCCCTGAGCACAAGTACAGAAAAGCAGAGAAATGTCACTTGTAAACCACAAAAACTGGAAGAGAATTGAGTGTGAATAAGCCTTTTCCACCCCTTTCCGTGAGGCTTCAGTTTGTGACCTAATGAGCCAAAGATACCAAATGCTTTTTTGGGGTGTGGATTTTCCCCCCAGTTCTTCGTTATCCATAATACCTTATTTTAGCCCTTTAATTTGGTATTGCAGACTCCCAGTTAGACTTTTGTTGCCTTCAAGTGGAAGGGAGCCACTGTCTTAATAAATAAACCACGGTTTATTTCTCAGAAGGTGTGAGAGAGATCACCAAAAAAACCTTTTTCACTTCTGGTTTCTGCCTTAGTGATTTTGAACCATGCAAACTTGCACACCTTAGTTGGTGAAATACTGTGTGGGAAGATGATTCCTATTTCCTTGGCCAGCACAAGGCAGAAAATGCTCCAGTGAAGATGAAAGTGTAGAAATGACAGCAAGAGCTGCCTCCTTGCAACTTCCTCAGCCCTTACTTCCAGTTGTATGAGCTATTGGTAGTACCTGGGTCTTCTGTTGTTTTCTTCTTGGCTTTGGGTTTTTTTGTTTATCTGTTAATTCATCTAGACTTTACACGTGGCAGGATAAGCTGCCTGCAATAACAGGCTGTAAAACATATCAGGAATAATAATAATAATAATAAAGTTATTTCAGCCTAGTTTGTGATGTGATTTATGGGCACTCCAAAATCACTCTGCTTCCAGAGGGCAGGAGCAGATGATCTTAAATAATAAAATGAAGAAGGAATGTTGATTGGAAAAAAAAATAAATACCGTGGAGCAGCAATTGCATTCTAGTTGGTGAGGAGAGTGTATGAATCCAGCAGAGAGATTAAAGAGGCACGAGGGTGAGCCAAGATGTTACGCTTTTTGAGAGATCAGGAAGGAGAAATTCATCCCTTTCACGGTCTGGCTGTGAGCCTGCCAGTTCTTGGTCACGACCTTGGGAAAGGCAGCAGAGAAGCTGTGCTGACCATTTACTTGCCTTTTATTTTTGGAAGGGATTGGTCCAGAATTAAAGTAAAAATCAGTCTCTTACATGATGAAATAAGCCACTTTTTTTTTTTTTTTTTTTTTTTTTTTTGGCTCTGGCTGTCACAAACTTGTCTGCAGTTCAGCCCCAAGGGATGGAGCAGCAGGTCCTCGCAGGGGCAGTGTTATTAACGTCAGATGGAGTTGGTTGGAGTTGCTCAGAACCAGGCAGGAAACGTGGAAAACTGCAAGGAAAGAAATAACTTTCTTTGAAGGATGACAGTTGAAGTCAGGAGTAAAAGTTAAGGGTGCTAAGTATAATTTCAGCACGGATGGGTTCCGTGCAAGAGGGTGATGATGCCTGGAGCACGTGGGTTGAGAACAGCTGCTGGTACAGTGCAGCCAGGCTGGGCTGCAGGGAAAGGCCTTTTCCTCCTCTGGGAAGTTCCATGGATCACATGCTGCAGATGGAAGCCGTGTGGGTTCATTACTCATTGCAGAATTATGGCAAACTGTCCTCTCGGCAGCTTCTGTGTCGATCTGGAACAGAAAAAGCTCGGGGAGAAGCTGTGCTGCAGAAATGAACCTTGCCCATCAAGAGCTGAAACTGTGAATATTGAATAAAAATTCCCATGTTATTCCTCAATTCTCAGGGATGCAAAAGGAAGCATGGAGTATAATGTCCTAACTGGGGGGATATAATCCCCGAAAAACAACATCCTTCTGTGCTCTCCCTTGTGACAGACCAAGCCTCGTGCTCATCTCTTGCTCCGAGGCTCTGAGTTTCAAACAAAGTGAAGCTTTGTGTGAAGCTCGAAGTGAAGGTGGCTGGTGAAGCTGGGTGTCTTTTAGTCTCACCGCAATGGATTGATCTTCTTTTGAAATTTTATTTAATTGATTTCCTCCCCCCCCTCTGGTCAGACAGTGCCAATAAAGGGAATTTTCTGTGTGTGTGACTGGCGATCTTGAAGTCATTTGCCTGTTCCCACTGGCGTGCCCTGACTTGCCTTTCATCTCCCTTCAGGCTTTTAAAGGCTGGGGAGAGAGCAGAGAGAGAGATTTAGCCTTATCTTATAATTTGTTGTAAAACAGCTTCTTTGCTGCATAATTTGGTTTGGAAATGTATTAAAAATGGTGTTTTTATCGGGACGCAGATGTTGCCACAAACGCCGAGTCAGTGAGCAGCCCCTTGGGTGGATCTGGACAGAACTTCGGGGTTCTTCCCCAGCTCTTCCTTGTCCCTGCACCGGTTGAGAATTGGGAATTTAATTGCAAATAGCAGAAATCTGTAATTGCAGCAACACCTGCCTCGCCATAGACAAGAAAGTGCTTGTTTTTCAGGTTAATACTTGTCTTGAAGCAGCTGCTGACTTTGTCATGGCTGCGTTCACTGAGAGTTGTCTTGCTCTGTGTTGGTCGAGTTTGTATTTTTTTTTTTCCCCCCAAGAGTTCTTTGGAAGAAACCCAGAATTCTGAAGTTGCCTTGCTTTTAGGCTGATATGTACAGTATTACGTTTTATATAAAGCAGCAGACTAATGCTCAGCCTTTGGTCTCAGTGGATCAGGAATTTAGTGCTCAGTTTAGAGCAGCTCCCCCGTGCAGACTGAGAGCTTTTGTCTTGCCCTGCCGTTTCCTTCCTCCGCATCTCAGAGCGTTTTCCAAGCATCTCTGCGGCATCGTCTGTGGGAAAGCAGGATTGTTAACTGTTTAACAGATGAGAAGACCGAGGGAAATGCCTTAGTCACATGATGTAGTGGCAGACTGGAATAAACTCAGTATTTCTGCTGCTGGGTCCCAGGAGCTGTGTACTAAACCTCTGCTGTTGCCTTTCCAGCCTCCGAAGGCTTTTCCCACTCCATCCTCTGTTTCAGCACAGGCTTAGGGGTTTTTAATGCTGCCTCAAAATAGTTGTCCTTCCCTTCTGAGAATAGCAAAGTTTTTCTTCAAAATACCTTCCCTCCCCCAGTTTGTTGGTTTTTTTTTAAATTTTGAATCGTTCCCTGCTGAAAACCTCCACATCAATCTGATCTCAGCATGTCCTTCCAGCAGGAGAGAGGGGTTTGCACAGGCTCCATCCAGAGCTGGGAATGTCAGCGCCTCTCTGGGTTATTTAAGATACTTCTGCGATGCAATAAATCTCATCTTGTCATTCTGATGGCACAATAACTTGGAAATTAAAGAAGTCAGCTGGGGGAATGTGGTGTGTGTGCTGGAAAAACCATCCAGAACGCTGTGCTGGAACGGGGCTTTGGAGATTGTTGTGGAAAAATCTTGGAAGCCGTTAGTCCGGTGCACAGGAGCAGTGAAGCAAAACAGGGGTGCTTGTTTAACAAAGGGAGAAAATAGGAGAGTGGCAGAATGAATGTGTCCATTCCTTCTGGACTCCTCCATTGTTTTTAAGTGGAGTCTTGTTGGCACTGTCCCTCAGGAGAAAGGGCACATACAGAAAACAAGCCAGAGGGTAACCAAAACAATGCTGAAGTAGACTAGCATGGAAATGATTTATTTTTTTGTTGTTGTACCTCCCAGCTGAAGACACTGAGTAAACCATATCCATATGGAAATGCCTTGAGCTTTTAGGCTGTCAGGCAGGTTCCATGGAGGATATTGCATAAATCTGCTCGGGGCAGCTGGATTTCACCTGGACGTGGCACCAGGTGCCTGGTGGTCGCCAAAGGTGTACAATCAGGAAAGGAATTATTGATAACCACTTCTGTTCTCCCACCCTTTTCCCTGACTTCCAAGGCACTGTGTTTCCTGGGGCACCAAGGGCTTTGATGGCTGTGCCTCTGTTTCTCCTGCTGGAAAACAAAGACAGTGATATGGATCTTTGCTTTATACCAGGTATTGTTTGAAACTTCAAACTGCTTTAAAAGGAGGAAGGGCCAAGGCAATTCAAATCCCCAGATCGGTGTTTCTGCAAAGGGTGGTTTGGGTCTATTCATTGCATCTCAGAAGAAAAGAGGAATTGTCAGTTTGTTTTTTCAGTCTGTTACATGAAAAGAAATTCAGAGACCTTTTCCTTCCGACCTAAGAAATGCAGAGATGGAAATAATTCCTAAAGGCTCCAGTTAGACCCAAACCTTAGCTTTTTAAACCATTTTTGGAATGACAGTGTTGGTGATGATGTCTTTAGTGAAGCCTGAATCTGAACCTTATTTTGACAAATATACCATATGTGGTATATTTGTGTAGTGGACCCAAATGCTCCTTCACAACTTTTGGTGACAGTTTGAAATCCGCACCTCAGGTTTCAGGCAGGTGTAGATAAAACAAACAAACAAAAACTCTTAAACAAACAAATAACTGCCAACCCCCTGTGATTTTCCTCCTCAATGCTCGGTGAGGAGAACTGCTGATGTATCTAAAGTGAATTTCCTTTCATTACAAAATACAGAAAGTGAAATTGGGAATGAAACCTGATGCAACAAACGCTCTTTTATTTGTGGAGAAGACATTTGGCAGCAGAAACGCAAATGACAACATAACCTCTTTGAAACAGATGACCTCTGCTTGCCCTGTAAAATTTCCTGCCTTCTGCTTTTCATTAGCTATTTGCTTATGTGGTTTATGTATTTTATAGATTAAAAAAAAAACCCATAAAATACGAACTATGGTGTGATTTAGACGTAACATGGGCCTTATGGATGATGTGACCAAGCTTACAAGAACTGAGCTCTCTCTGTGGTTGGATGCAATGTGGTTCTTACTCGAGTCAATGCTTAAGTGGTATTTTTCCATCTGAGGATGCCCATGGTCTTCTTGGAGCTTTTGAGTCAGGATATGCAGATAACTTGGAGGGAGCCTCTTCGTCCTGGGATGATGTACTAAATGCTTTTGGTTCAGAGTTGTATGTTGGAACTTCCCCCAGCCCAAAAGGATTAAAGATGATTATATTTTTGCCCCAGAGTGTTAACTCTGGTGAGAGACTAATAGGAGATTACTGGAGCTGTTAGAGAGGAATCACCATTGTAAGAACTGAATGTTCAGAAGCAGAATTTCATTTCAGACCTTTTATCCTCTGAATGCTCCAGTGTGAGGGGAGAGAAAGCCTCTTTCCAGGAAGCACTGCTGATGAACTACCTTGCTTAACGTACAAGAAAGTTCTTTTAGATGCCTCAAGATAAAAGGCATCCTTAATGCTGCTTCAGAATTAATGATGTCATGCCAGCTCCATCAGAGAGTTTATGAGTCTTGGCTTCTTAGGCTCTCATAAAATAGGTAATTTATCAGAGCTGCTAAATGAGAGAAATCACCCTGCAGCTGCAGTGGGGAACACTCAGGCTTTGATTGCAGTGGGAGAGGAAGAGAAGGGTGTTGGATGAGCTGTCATGTTGTAACTGCTCAGTGCTGTGTTTTATTTTGAAGGGAAATTGTCTAAATATTGCAGAGGTGTTCTCTCATTACGGTCTTTGAATTACTTAAGTGTCAGCTGACCTCTTTGCATGTGCTCTGCTTTCCTTTTTTGACCGTGGCACCACAGAATTCCATGGCTTGCTGGCACGATACTTAATTCTAACTCATCCTTAGCAGCAGGGGCTTTGTGGCTTTTGGGCTGCAGTTACCTTGCAGTCATCCCTCTTTCAGGCTGAACCAGCACAGCTCATGTTGAGCACAGCCAGTTCTGGAAGTGTCGCTAAGAGATGATCACTGCCCTAAGAATCTTAGGATGTTTTCAAAACAAACATCATTTCCCCACCCCCACCAAAGCCAACCAACCAACCAACCTCAGGAATAACGAATAACGAGGAGAAATCCTTTGTTTCTGGTCCCAGGGAGTGAGTTTAGAAGCAGCCTTGCCCATCAGAGCTGCGGAGAGAACCCAGACCTCCTGCAAAACCATTTCTCCCTGCCTGTGGTACCAGCAACTTGCTAATTTGAGAGCAATATTGTTCCAGTTCTCAGGCTATCTGGGCTGATGTAATATTCTTGGCTACAGTCAGGTGGGTCATAATAAATTTTCTGGAACCACTTCCAGTTCTCTGTTTCTTTTCTTATAAACAACTTCTTGCACTTGGCAAATTCCGTTTGCTTCAGAATGCCAAAACTGTGGATACGTTTTCTACTGACTTCTAAAAGTAAGTCTTTTACTGTTTTCTCTGGAAGCAGAAAAGATTAAATTTAAGGGGTTTTACTTAATTTATGATTTTTTTTTCAGCATTTCAGCAGTTTCTGTTATTTCTACAAGGTGTGGTGGCACTGTCAGGGTGTGATTTTTGTGCTGGTTTAAGCTGAACTGAATCATCGGGGCTGCTGCAGTCTCACCCATCCTTTTTTGCCCCCAAACATTTCCCCACTGCCCTTTTATGCCTGCACTTACACTGATGTGTTCATACAGCGCTTACACTAAAGCAAGGAATTGATGTAACCAAAGCTGAGCCTGCTGAGGGAGAATATTCCCACTTGGACAAAAGCAAGGGCCAGGAACACAAAGTTGGGACAGAGGAGCAGGGCTGCTCTCACTTAATGATGTAGCTCGCTGGAAATTCAAAACAATGTAGGTGGTAATGAGAGCACCTTCAGCTCATTTTTAACGCCCTGGGTCTCTGAGATACCACTCTTATCGATGTGATGTGGAGACACGAGGGTGGAATCCTGCCTGGAGCACACAATATCCATGATCTTTCATCAGAGAGGGTGAGAGGTGACTCAGTCTCCAGCAGGTTAAACAAGTGCCACTCACCTGTGGGATTTGAGCATCCCAGGCACAGAACCCTTGTTTTTACAGAGCCAAGTGCCCAGGCTCATGTTATAAACACAGGACAAATGTTGCTCTTTTCTTCTTTTGGACAAGTCCTACACGAGTTCTGCGTCTGGAAAATGCCAGTGGTGGAGGCTGCAGTAGCTGCAGGACTTGGATGTGTTTCCTGCTCTCAAACCCTGCAGCTTTGCCACCAGTCAGTGATGCAGTGCATTTTTACCTCTCTTTAATATAATATAATACAGCTCCAGCTACTGCACACGGCCAGAGCTGAGAGGTTTGGCCTCGGCTCCCACTAAAGTTTTCTCTGTGTACACTAATTTTTTTTTTTTTTCCCCTCACATCTGTTTTTGGCAAAGTTGCAGTTGCCACTTTTGATCCAAACATGTGCTTTTTGCTGCTGGCTTTGTTGTATAGTTTTGTACTTTGGCAACGTCACCAGATACCAGGGAGAAGGCTTGGGGTGATCTAACTGCAGCTTCCAGTACGGGGAGGGAGCTACAAGAAAGATGGAGAGAGACTCTGGACACGGGCTTGAAGTGACAGGACCAGGGAGGAATGGATTCACACTGACAGAGGACAGGGTTGGGAGGGATATTGGGAAGAAATTCTTCCCTGTGAGGGTGGGGAGCCCTGGCACAGGGTGCCCAGAGAAGCTGTGGCTGCCTTGTCCCTGGAATTTTTCCAGGCCAGCTTGGACAGGGCTTGCAGCAACCTGGGATAGTGGAAGGTGAACATGGCAGGGGGCTGGAATGAGATGATTCCTTGAGATGATCCTTTCCAACCCAGACCATTCTGTGAGATACTGAGGAAGCTTTTCCATCCGGTCCTTGCCTAGAATACCATCTATGGTATCAATGACCTGCTGTTTTACTGGTAAGAATGGGATTACAGGCAGAAAGTCGGAATAGAAGAAATCTTTTATACTCTAGAGATAGTTTTGGTGGGCACTGTAGTGACATTTCCCAAGGGGAGATGGAGGAGATGGATTGCTCTTACCTGAGAGAGAGCAAAATGCAAACAGAGGAGCAGCGCAGCTGGAGATCAGGATTCCTCCTGGCTTCGCACCGCGCAGATTTCCACATTAGTTCCTGTCAGCATGGAGACCCCTTGACATTATTGGGTCAAAGAGAGGTGCTAATCCATCACAGAAAATGGCTTAGCACTTGATTTATATTCATTTATCATTGCTCTGCACAAATGCTTTGTTCCTTACCCTGCTTTGAATCAGGCCAGCCTAATATATTGGCATCTCAATCATCATTTGGCTCCCACTGAGATGAAGAAGCAATGGTCGGGCCTGCAGGGCCCTAAGAGTAAATCAGTGATTTATTAGGAAGAGCAGGGCAGGAAGGTGAAGATCATCTTGAAAATAGGTAGTGAGGAGACTGCTACGTTTTTCTGATTATTCTGCCCTGAAGAACTGTGAAACAGCAAAAAACCCGAATCAAACCCAAGTAACTACAGGTTTTAAAAAAACAGTGTTAAAAAACCTGAGTCGTTTATTTTTTTTTATCTTATTATGGTGATCTTGAAATTAGCCCGGGACATTGGAAGCTGAATGACTTTGCCCACACAGCTACAGTGGGTGTCAAGTTCCATCAGCACGGAGCCGAGGCTTGTCCAGCTCTGCTCAATCACCCTTTGTTTGTTGTGCCACCTCTCAGGGAATGGAGACAAATGATACTGGGGGCTAAAGCATAGATAGAGAGTGTTACATGATCCTCAAGAATTTTTAGGAAAAAATAAAGTATTTCCAAGGTAAAGGTGCGGAATTGGCTTTTATTTATAGGACTGTTTCCCAGTGCTCTCCCATTCTTTCACTGATTTCTTCCATCAGGGAATATTTAGGATTTGGGGTTTTTTTTCCATGTTCCTTTTCCCCATCCTGCTTCCACGTATCTATTCCCAGCCTCTCTGAGTCGTCTTTGTGCTTCTTTCCCTTCCCTGTTATTACTGTATTACTTTTGGGGGATTAAGATTGTTCTAAAGTACAGTTTGAACACCAAGTAAGTTTCTCTTTCAGATCCAAGTGATATTCCCTATCTCCTATTCCAGTCTGTTCCCATACATAAGTGCAGCCCAGTTCTAGCCTTTACCAGAGCAGTCTCTTATTCGAGCTGTCACTTCAATAATTTGGTGAAAAGAACAGAAAAAAGCATTCTTAGACAGTTGAGCCTCCCCAAAATCTGCCTCTGCCATGGTTCTGCCTTTCGTTTAATTCCATGACAAATTTAAAAAGTCTTCTAAGACTTTTTTTTTTTCCGCTTGGCAATCATCAAAGCTATTAATATTGCCGTGATCCAGTGGTTACAGACAAACAGCTCGATCCAAGAAGTGATTACTTCTGCGGGATGGGATTGTTTGTGTGGGATGGATTTTTGCTGTTCAAGTCCTTCCATACTGTGCATCTCTGCATTGCAGCAGTGGAGATGCTCACAATTTAGAAAATCACAATTTAGAGCAACGTAGAACCAACAAAATAGAAAATAGGGGTTTTATTTTGTACCCTAATGACTACAGAAGTTTTACGGACAAAGGTAACGCTATGATTAAAATAAAGATGTTTTTTCCAGCTTTGTAGGTTTTGGTCAATTAAAGTATCTTGCTCTAAAAAATTCTTTCATTTTGCTTCTGCTATGAGGCAGTTTTCCCTGTATTTCCATCATTTTGCCTGAAAGGGTGATTCCCCCCCCCCCCCCCCCCCTTCATTTCAACTCTACAAATAACAGTGTTCCAAGTGTCAGGAAAATAATTGCATGCTGTGGAATGGGGTAACTGGAAAGTCCTGTGCAGGAAAAGCCCTGAGACAACAGCACGCTGTCAAAATCAGTTGGGCTGAGTGCTTGAATCCATTATGGATCTGCTGCGCAGGTGTGATAGAGATAACAAAGTGTATTTTTAAAATAATATACAAGATTGGGATTCTAATTTTTATCCCCTACCCAGATGCTGTGTTAAAAACCCAGAACGTGTGGTAGTGCTTCCAAATTCTTCTAAGAACCGTGGCCATCCTGGGAACTGCTTCTTTTTACGATTTTGCAAAAAAAAAAAAAAAAAAAAAAAAAAAAAAAAAAATCATCTGATTTAAAATAAAAATACTGGGTTTCTTCAGAGTTATAAAACAATGCTGGGACTCCATTAATCAGAGTGGCTTCCTGACCAAGTATCCAGATCTTAATGTAAATGTCTATAAATAACATAGTGGCAGCAGCATTCTTTTGGAAACAAAATTCAAAGAGGTCCTGTTTGAGCAGCGAATGCTTGCTCGGGGCAGTTATATTTAGGGCTCTAATGGAAGTGTACAAGTTATGCTTTTTATGCAAACTATAAATGGCCACGACCAAGAGACTTAGGCTTTGAAATGCGCTTGGCACTTGTGCAGTGAGAGAGACAGGCCTGAGCCTTGTAGTACAGTTGGGGGTTTTGGGGGGTTTTTTTGTTGTTGTTGGGTTGTTGGTTTTGCTGGGGGGTTTTTTGGTGTGTTTTTTTTTTTTTTTTCTGCCTGCCAGCTTTACAAATATTTCCAAATTCTTGGCGTTGCCGCCCCCAAAGGGCACTTTTAAAAATAGATGTTGGATCTGCTCTAGTTTGGGACTGGTGTGGAGCCTTCAAAAGGCTGAACCCTGAGTGCAAGTGCGATGACAATCAAGAGGTGATGGGGGACAAGAAAGAGGAATTCAGATGCAAAAGGAGAGAGTAAAAGGTGCTGAAACCAGAGCAAGACGTCATGGAAGGAAATCAGGCGTGAATGTAGATGGTACAAGATGGTCCTTGAGTACCGCACACGATGCGAGAAATGGGCTCTAAAGTGTTGCAAAGATCGAGGGTAAAACCGAGCACTTTGGTGAGTAAGTGGAATTCCTCAGCTTCGCTTCTGAGTGTCTAAACAATTGGTCATTGTTGACAAGATCTCCAGGATGCTTTGATGTGAGGAAGCAGAAAGTTGCAAAATACTGCCATTACCGAGAGACTCATCAGCTGTATTGAGGGGGAAAACTGCCAAATACTTCCAAGTGTTTGTTTGAGGAAATGAAAATTTAGCGAGGCGTGCTTTCTGTCCTGGGCTAGAATTGCTGCTGGTCTTTAGTGCTCTCAAAACACTGTCGGAGAGCAAACCCTGCCTAATGGTGCTTGTCAAACACAAACGTTGTTATCGGGATGCTGGAGCTTTGTGTTTGTCTTGTCCCAAAAAGCTTGCGCTGATAGCGGGCTGCGGGCAGAGCCGGGCTAAAAATGACAAAGCTTGTGATTCACGAATTACTCATGCGCGTAAACGCTGCGCTGTGAGCGATTCGCCGCGCTGAAATAATACTGAAGCTTCAGCCGGAGGTATCGGATCTGCAGTGGTGCTGTCTCTTGTCCTGGTGGACTGCTCACGGCGCGCCCGCCCCGAGTTTTGCGTTTGTCTGGCCGGTGACTCCAAAGCTGAATCCTTTCTGTCTGCAGGCGGGGTGGGAAGGCGCTCGTCCTGGTGAGCCTCCAAGCCTTGCCCTCCTGAGGTCTCAGCCCGCACGGTCTCAGCCCCGCGCTGTGTTTCTCTCAGATAAAATTTCAATTTTCTGTTGAGTGACGGATGCGTGTTTCACCCGGCCAAAACCCAAGCTGCTGTTGCTGACAGCTAAAGGAGACGGTCCCCGAGCTGCCTAAAAAATGCCTTTAGGAGCAGTCAGTTGGTTACTGCTGGGCGCCTATTTCCTCACGGCTTTTTAAAAATAAACTGAGAGCAATCGGCTCTTATGACGCTCTGATATTTTAGGTCATTAACTGATGTAATTGTAGTCTTGATGTTTATTATTAAGCGACCGTGGTTTCTGAAATCTGCTTTTAATGGCTTGCCACAGCCAGGAGAGGCTAAGGAAGGTAGATTTTATCAGGCCAGCGACTCACCTGTATAACGAAGCTGCCGTGCAGGGGTGATTTCTTCCCCAAAAAAATGCTCGGGAATGTGTTAGAAAGGGATTGCACCGGATTATCCTGGAGCACCGCCCTGCTCAGATTCTCCGTCTTGACATTCCCCAAGAAAAGGAACTGGGAGCGACAGAGGATATAAATTTACTATCCTCTTTGTTTGGCAAGCATACAGATCATGGGATGTATAAATAGAAGAATTGAAGGCAAGTGAAGGGAGGTCATTATGGGATGTACAAAGAGCTTACTCAGAGCACATCTGGGGAACTGGGCACGATTCAAAGGGCAGATTACAGGAAGGACAGTGAACAATAAGGAATGGGTTAGAAGAGGGTATTGTGGAGGGTACAGGGCTCGAGCTGGTGCCTGCAGTTGCTGCAGTCCCACTGCCTACACCAAATGAAGCTGGTTTTACTGGAAAAGCACCTCAGTTGGAGACTTCTAAAGAATTCCAAGGGAATGGAGACTGAACCCTCTTCTTCCTAAGCTTTCTGATCCCCGCAGCAGTGCCACTAAAGGACTCTTTACCACTGCTTACCTGGCATACCTCTCTCCCTCTTTCAAAAATAAAGCTTATGTTTTTTAGCTTGCTTACATATTGTTGCCTTTTCTTTATAATTTCTTACGGTATTTCTGCTCTGTTTGTCACAATAACCATCCAGTATTGTATCCACATCCAAATCTCTACAGGGCTAAAATGATTTTGCTTTCCTTAACCCTCTCCCAGTTGGGTAAAGCTTCTCTTCTGAAGTCATAAGCTCCGCTGAGGTGCGGTTAAATATTGTCACAATACCTGTCCTTTCATCTCAGAAGTAGCTGCGTTTTGGGGAGCTTTGTTGAAGGTGAAAAGGGCTTTGTAAATGAAAAAAGGGCTGTTGGTAAGGGGCAAAGACACATATGGGAAATGGGGACACTGCTAAATGTTGAGCAGCATGAAGGAGTAAGTTGAGGATGAGAAATGAAGCAAGAACACTGCTGCTGTCACCCTATCCTTACCAGGAATGAAGCAATATCCTCATTTTCCAGATAAGCAGACTGAGACACTGAGATTAATCAAACTGGTCAGGGTTTACTCAAGTAGGGAATTCCAAGTCTTCAGCCTCTTGGACCACAGGCATTTTTTGGCACAGGATTCTGGTTTTGTATTACTTTCACGGTGTTCATAATCCATTTATACCATTCCTCATAAGACTTTGTTTTTTCATTGATATTTCCAGCCCAGTATGGGTTTTTCTCTTTAGTGTGCCTTACTGGATCCTGAAAATAAGAGTCCTAGAAGCATGGATTTATTGATAATTGGTGGATTTTTTTAATACTGATATTGCAGTGTAGTGCAGATCTTTGCCTGCCCTTGGGCCCTGCATAGAAGAGGCAGTGCCTGGGAAATCCCATGTACAAAGTTCCAAAGGGATCAGCCGAGTTTTAGGGACGTACTTGTTGACATACGAACACGCACGCTCCTCTTCAGAAGTAATTGTAGGAAGTTATAATAGTAGGAAGCATTTACAGTTTATATTTACAGATTGTATCCCCAAAGGCCTTTTATTAGGACGTATAAAACAGGAAGCATAGTTCCACGGTCCTAGACATAAAGCCACACAGTCATTCCATTCATTTCCAACCTCTGGAGCTGGGTTGTGGGAGCAATGGCTCTGTGCTGCCCAGTTCTGTACAGGGAATTTCAACTGGGAATCTTGAATGGGGAGCAATGGCTCTGTGCTGCCCAGTTCCATACAGGGATTTTGAACTGGGAAATTTGAACGGGGAGCAATGGCTCCATGCTGCCCAGTTCCATACAGGGAATTTGAACTGGGAATTTCAAATGGGGAGCAATGGCTCTGTGCTGCCCAGTTCCATACAGGGAATTTGATCTGGGAGGTTTGGGCTTTGCAAAGGGCTGGTTGTGGTGTAGGAGTTTTGTGGTTGCTTCTTTTCCTTTTGTCCGTGTTTCTCCATCTCAGAAACGGGAATGAGGACAGTCACTGTGCTGTGCTTTTTGGCAGTCATGACAATGGAAGCCCAGGATGTGTTCCCTTGTGCTTATGTTCAATTAAGTGCTTGGGGCCAGGCCAGGTTAGTGGTTGTCCAGAAGACCACAGGGATCTGGAAGTGGGATTAATGACTCAGTAAATTCTGACTCGGTATTAAACCAAGGCCTTTCTCCTACATTTACAGTCATTTGCAAGCCCGTATATCACAGCTGGATTCAAATGGAATACAGATACTTCCTACCTTTGTCCAATTCCACTGTTTTCATGGCAAAAGGGAGGCAAAATGTGGGGGATGAAGACAGGCACAGGGAGTTTTCCTAGGACTAGGGAGGCATTTGTAGTGATGGTGCATAGGCTCCTGCCCTTTCTCTGGCAGTGTTTCTGTGAGCGCTGAAGCTTTCCCTGCTTTTTAGACTTCCAGTTACTGCAGTGACTTGCACCCCAGGAGAGAAAGGGGTGGTGAATTTTGAGAGTGCTTTCTAACTCTTTCCTGGGGTGTTTTGGTACTTTACTTAGGCAGTGCCTGATACTGAGCTACAGGAGCGTGAAGGCAGCGCATCTCTGATGACACTCCTGAAGTCCAGGAAAACTTTATTTTGTTAATTTGGAGAAGATTCGGTCTCTTTGAGCAGAAGGACCAAAACTGAGGGCTGTGTGACTCTGAGGTGTCCAGAAGTGTCCCCTTAGGACGTCAGCTCTTTGATGGAGAGATCCAGCATTGCACTTGCAGAAAATTTAGCAATCTCCCCCACTTGAAACTCCTCCCTCCTCTGCTTCTCCTCCTGTTTCCAATTACAGAACTACTGTTCCGTGTGGATGCAGATATAAGAAACTGTGTTTGATTTTTCTTACTGGTGACAAACTGGGAGAGATGCCTGCTTTCTAGAAGCCACGCTCTTTTCCTCTATGTGAGCAATTAGGTGCATTGTTCCCTGATCACAAGCCTCTCTCACCACCTATAGCGTGGCTGCAGTTGATTACAGAGCCTGATGTGTTTGGATTTTGAGGGAGCCCCATCAGGAACACTTTGGTTGCTGATTTTCGGAGGGGTTTGTTTATGTCCTGTCAAAATGATCCTGTCTCATTTCATAAAATAAAGAGGGGCTGAGCCTTCCTAGCAGCGGTAGGTCAGCAAGGAGAAAACAGAGCTCCAGGAATTGGCATTAATTCCTGCTGGTGCTCCGCACTCGGAACTGATTGGCAAGAGGGAACTGCGGGGCATTGTGTCGCGTGGGAGAGCGGGGAGCAGAGAACAAGGAGAGCCTTGAATGCTCCTGGCCATGAAGAATTGCAGGACTTTGTGCAAGGTGACGGCCATCCCGGTGTCGTGGCCGCGTTCCAGCGTGGGAACTGCACTTGCAGCTGGCCGAGGTTCCCCCGGCTCCGTTGGAATCGGTGGGATTTGGCAGGTGCAGCGCAGTCAGGTCATCGCCGTCCGCCTCCGGAACTCGGGCCTTCCAGAATTGCACTTTGCAGGGATCAGCCGTCCTTCCCACCCCCCGGAATGTTTCTTGAGGAATTTATCCCAGGCTAAACATTTGCAAAAGAACATCGGTGTGGGGGTTCCTGCTTGGTTTCCTGATGCATTTTTCGAGCGTACTCGCAGCACTCCTGGTTTCACACGTGGGGCTTTTGGCAGCAATTTATAATGTATGGAGATGATTTTGAATTTTCCAGGGGCTTTCTGGTTGGTTTGGCCAAATAGGTGCTTTTTTTACTACTGTTTTGATTTGTTTCATGGAAGTGTTTATGTATAAATAGCACATTGTATTGTCCCATACATTTTGCTAGGTTTATTTTTTAAAAAAGCAGTTTTTCTGTGTCGGTAGTTTATGGTGTATATCCCTGTCCTAATTATATTCCTGATTCTTTGCCTAATCTGTCATGAGCAGAGCCAGTGTGTTTCTGAAATAAGGGAACCAGTACCCTGGGCAATTTCCATGAGGAATCCCAGACAGCAGAATTCGAGTGCTTTCCAGCCAAGACTCCTTGGGCCTTTGCCACTTGTGAGCGGCCCCATCTTAACCTCTAGACATCATATAAGTGTTTGAAAGCCATCAAATGGCTGATAAGTTAATCTCTAGGAAGTTGTCTGCCAACATCAAGGGTCCAGACTGGAGAAAGCCCACAGAAAACCATCACAACAAGGTAAAAATGAAGGCAGGTACCTTTGCCGTGACCATGGTGTGCAAATGCTGGGAGGTGTGAAGGGGCCGTGGGTGAAAGTTGGAAAGTCAGACATTCCAATCTCAGAGCAAAATTCAGGGAAAGGTCTGCATTTACCTGTACCTTGAAATCAAAGGAACAGAACTTGATGCCAGCCTCCGAATTACAAGGACATTCAGAGATGGACCTGGGGTTCCTTACAGGAATTGTTCAGGTTGAGGAACTGGGTTGACTGCCCAGCTTGGGGAATCGTAGAATCAGGCAGTGGTTTGGCTTGGAAGGGACTTCAACAGATAATTTATTTCCAACCCCCTGCCATGGGCAGGGACACTGTGCCCTAGACCAGGTTGCTCTAAATCCTGGCAAACCTGGCCTTGGACACTTCCTGGGATGGGGCAGCCACGGCTTCTCTGGGAAACTGTGCCAGGGCCTCCCCACCCTTACACTAAAATATTCCTTCCCAGTATCCCATCTAAACCCACCCTCCTTCAGTTTAAGGCCATTCCCCTTTATCCTCTCACTCTATGCCCTTGTCCAAAGCCCCTCTCCAGCTATCATGGAGCCCCCTAGGTTCTCCCTGGACCCTTTCCTTCTCCAGGTTGAACGTTCCCAGCTCTTCCAGCCTGTCTCCAGAGCAGAGGTGTTCCAGCACATGCTGGAAACCACACAAGGGCTTTGCCCAGCCCTGCTTGTGGGAGCCATCACGTTACAGCCAAAGCTCTCCGCAGAGCTGCTGCACCTCTTAAAGCAGAAAGATGTCCAGGAGTGTGAACAGACTTTTCCCTGGATCTTGCTCAGACTGGAAACATTTTCAGTTGCTATTAAAAAGCATCAGATTACGGACAACAGTTTCAAACTCTTTAGGCAAGCAGAATAATTTGAGTTTAAGGAACTGCTTAACTGGAATTCACCCAGTCGTGACTGCCCTTTAAGAGCGCTGGCAGCAAGTGCTCGTGAACAGGTTTCGTGTTTAACTGAGGCAGAATAAATATGGCTTTATTTCCAGCTGCTGTTTCAAAGGCTGTGGAAAGATCAGGAACAAGTTGTTAGCCAGCCATGCTTTAATTGAGAATCAGGCCATTCCAGAGGTGTCTTCTGAGCTCCTGCTGCTCCTGAGGTTTGTGCTAAGCCACACTTGAGTTCGCAGTCTCTCCTTAACTCCACCAGGGCTTGGATCCTGTACTTAAAATCTTAATTTTTTAAAAAAGCTGCCTGAGTGGTTAATTCCTGCACAGTAATTACATGCTGTTTCACATTGTTTTGTGGGAAAAACACGCTTTGGAAAGTCAGGAAATAAAGGTGAATATCAAACAGAGTGTGTTTTGGTGTAGATTGATTTATTCCAGTTGGAGTTTTGCTTATCTTGCTAGTCATTATTAAAACCAGCGTTGCCACTAATACAAAAATGCAGGCCTGTGAATGCCAGACAGAAACTGCCCTGTGGTTTATACCATTGTAAAACCTTTTGACTGAAAATTCCATGACTTGGGCAGCAGGAGAGCAAGAACCATAGTTTGGGAGGCAAACAATCAGCACGAGGCAGTTGCCTGTTATCAAAAAAAGGGGTTTTTTTAATTGGTATTAAAGATTAGGTCCTGTTCCTACTTACAGCATCAGTGGGCAAAGCTCGACTGCAGATGCCCTTGTGCCTGAATTTCTGATCTGAGGAGCAACAATGATGCTTTTCCAACTCTATGGAGTTACTGGAAGTGGATCGGAGAGGAAATCCTGATTAGGGTGCTGCAAGATAGAATAGTTGTGGGGTGCATTTCTGTTTTGCTTCCCACTGCCTCAGAAATCACTGTTGGGAGGTGTGTCCTCATTCCCAGGCCTGCTCATACCTATGGAGACCTGCCAGATGCGGGGAGCCTTGGAATCCTTATGTCATTCATCCCCCTCTCCGATCCCAGGGAAAATCCCCAGCGGCATCACTGGGCTTTGGTACCTTTTTAAAGTCTTGGTGAATTCCTTATTCCTCTCTGGTGTGTAAAGGATGCTCCTCAGCCGTGCCAAGGCAGGTGACGGCATAAATCTCGTCCACAGCTCTCTTGGGTGAGTCGTTTTTACAAAGGTAAAGAAATCCTCCCTGTTTTCTCGTAGCACCTGACAAACCGTGCACTGGAAAACCGAGAAAATGTTGTGGCCTCTCACGAGCCAAAGCGGTCTGCCGATCTTTATTTTTAATTCCTTGTTAGAAAACAGAACCAACTGAAAGTGGCTGGCAGAGAAAATGTGCCCCATTTCTTTCCCTCTGCAGCGGAGCTGCCAGTTTCTGTTTTCGCCTCTGTAGAATTATGTGCCTCTATTTGAAAGTTTTGACAAATCAGGCTGTTTTCATTCTCCCTCTGCCATAAATTCAATCCATATGTCTCTAAAACATCCTTTCATAGCTTTGGCATGGAAGAGGAAGTGGCTCAGGCTCTGTATAGCGTATTTAAAGCAAAGCTCTCCTAGTTTGCATGCATGGCTTCTGGTAGCTCTTAAAGCCTCAACTTCCTAATTATTCAGGTTAAGAGGGCATTGGCAGAGCATTCTCCATTAACTAACAGTGATGTACAGTGAAGAAGCACAACAGGATAAATCATTCCCTTATTCTCATCGTGTCCAGGAAGTTTTTGATGCAGCCCTTGGCTTTGCCACAAAGCAGGATGCAAAGAGGATGTGAAAAGGGTAGGAGAGATCAATCCGGCTTAAAATCTCAAAAGAAAACATCAAGACAAAGAAACAAAGGGTCTTGCACAATGAGCTGCAGGGTTTTGTTGGGCAACAATACACAGCACCTATGTGACAGGAGGTCACTGCCACAGGAGTAAAGGATCTCCACATCCCAGCCTGACCCGGGGTCGGGAGGTGAGGGAGGAAGGAAACGTGGGTCCGAGCTGAAACTGTATGCCGTGGATCAAAGTTAAAAATCAGAAATGCAGGATGCAGCAGGCTAAGAGCACAGGCAGTCGTGGCTGCTCTGAGTGGTTTTGTCTGGAATCAGGGAAAATTTGGGCCGGGAGATGCTGCTGGGGTTGCGGGATGGATCCGTAATTAAAAATGGGGCAGTAGTGAGGGCACGGGAATAGTGGCTGAGTGACTGCAGGTGGTTTTTTATTTTGGAGTCCACCTGCCCTGTGGATTGCAGTGACACCAGATCTACCCCAGGGTGCCGCTGGACAGGTCAGGTCACTGTCCCAGCCCGGCCTCTGTCACACACCCTGCTCCCTTCCTTGCACCCCCTCCAGAGGTCACATTCCCCCTTTGCTCTGTGCCGCGCCTTGCAATCGGCTCCCGTGCATTTGTACTGACAGAGAAGAGTTGTGTGTGGTAAACAGGTGTGTGCAGTGTAATTACCTTCCTAATCTCTCTCTCTCTCACCCAGGGGTCATTTGCAGAGATGAAAATACAGGCAGCCTCAGAGCTCCTGGGCGTCACTTGGCGCATCCAGAGGCGTGCACATGCAGAAACCGCAGTCTGAGCACCTGAAACTGCATGGCAGCTTCAAAGGGCTGGCACAGCCCGTGGTTTTGTTTGCAGGGTTGCGGGGCTGGGGTGGACTCCAGGCTATATTCCACATCTCTCCAGATCAGGCCCTTCTATCGGGCGATCTGCATACAGCTGTTCAGCAGCGAGCCGTGTGCGCGCGGCCCAGTTGTTGTATAAACAA
The DNA here is from genome assembly GCF_015227805.2 of Hirundo rustica. Classification (NCBI taxonomy): domain Eukaryota; kingdom Metazoa; phylum Chordata; class Aves; order Passeriformes; family Hirundinidae; genus Hirundo; species Hirundo rustica. Next base: position 59,665,076 of record NC_053455.1, on the reverse strand, counting down.
GAGTAAAGACTTAACCAAAGCTTTTCATGTAGTTTTATCTCAACTGCAATTTGTTTCCAGCTCTTAAAGGCTGTAGGAACATCCAGCCTTACTCCCTGGAGCCTGTTTGAGCCATTCCAGCAGTGTTGACAGCGCTGTTCTATTTCCTTTGAACCGTTCAGAAATTCCCACGGAAAGGTGCGCGTTCTGTATCCCTCCCTGGAGGGATTTGCTTTTCCACACGTGTAGGCTGTTCTGTAAGAGGTGTGCTGTGTGCTTTGCCCCAGGTGTGCTGTCCCTCCCCGCCTACTTCAGCCCCTACCACGACGGCTCCGTGTGCAGCGACGGACGGGCTGACGCCTACGCCCAGCTGGAACTCCGGACCCTGGAGCAGTCCCTGCTGGCCACGTGTGTCGGGAGCATCTCGGAACTGAGTGAGTTTGGGATGTAAATCCACCGTGGGATTCTTCCAGCAGAGCAGGGGAGCCCATCTCTCCGCTGCTGAGGGGCAGCAGGAGCGCTGCCACAGTTGGCAGCGTGAGCGGCGTGTAACGTTGGGTGAGATTTAATTGTCTGGTGGTGCTGTTTATGAAAATCAGCTGGTTTCATTAATTGTGTCTAATTCACCTGGAGAGGTGTAAGATCTGCCTTTTTTTTTTTTTTTTTTTGGTTCCTGCCAGCTAAAGTTGGATGCTCCTTCCTGGATGCTTCTGGAGGCTCTCCTGTGCCTTTGTGGAGCACAGCAAACCTCCCTCAGACAGCAAAGAGGATTCTCTCCGTCAGTGTTTCTGCAGTGGAAATGTCTGGGATATTCAGGGAAAAGCTTTTTGGTTACTTAAAAAACAAAAAGCGAGGGAAAAAGAAAGTCTTGAGAGCTCTCTGGTAACAAAAACTTGTTCAACCCCTTTTTTTTAGTTAAGCTGACCAAATGAAATGTTCCGTTCCTAGAGTACTCACAAAGCCCCTTTAAAATAAACAAAAATGATTTGTGTTTTCCTGGTCTACTTTTTCCCCTTGCAACGTTTCTGCTGGCATCACTTTCTTAGCCTGCACCATCTGAATGCTAATGAATGCCAGGGCCAGTAAGGAGTTTGTGTGTTTCACCAATTTATTTTGCGACCTGCCTTAGTTTGAGGTTTTCAAATTCCTTCAACACACCTCTGTTTATCCTGGAACACAAGAGAACATTTGTAGCGAGGGCCTGAGATTGAATACAGCTTCCTCTCTCCCTCTTCCCCCATCCCTGCCTGGCCAGCTTGGTCAGTACATCCAGTGAATGGCTCTCCTGATACAGTTGCCTATTTTTTTTTTTTTTTTTTTAATTTTTTTTTTTTTTTAAAACATTGCTGCCCGTTGCCAGAAAAATAGAGTGAGTGTGCAAAGCAGAAGGAACGTTACTCTGAGCTGAAAATTTGAATTCCAGATGCGTTTCTGCTATAAACTGTGCAGACTTCTGTGTTAGCACCAGCGCTGGAGGATCCGTGATGCTCTCGTAAAACGTGCGGATCCTGGAGCTACTGAGGTGGAGAAAGCAGAGTTGTTAGAAGAATATTTTTTTACTATTCTGAAGTGGGTCCTTAAGGCTGGATGTGCTGTACAAGAAAGGAGTGGCACGGCTTTAGACTGCAAGCTGAGATTTTTAATACCCCGTTGGTCTGAACCACTAAAAATGTCATGCTTAGACATACAGTAGCTTTGTGGGGCTTTCTCCTGCGTAACAGTAGAACCCCGGGGGTTCTGGCTGGCAAATTTAGTGTATTGCTTGTAGATATAAATGAACAAATAATAACTTCCCAGGAATTTCAGAGGGAGGTGTTGCTAGTGGCATATGTGGCAGCGCTAAACTCGGGACGCTTTCCCAGGAGCCAGCTTTGTGATGGGGTGACTATTTTGGTTCCATCCTTTCCCAGTATTGTAACTTTTGGACACAATAGAGCAATGTTTCCTGTGAGAGTTTGAGGGGACTGTAAAGCATAAAGCAGCAGAGATTCTCCCAAGGAAAAACAGATCCCGGCTAAGTATAGTAATCATTCGGCTCACTGGTTGGTTGTCACACTACTCAAAGATGAAGTTTTTAAAGCTTGTTGGGGTTTTAAACAGGGTTGTGCCTAAAGCAAGCTTACTGCAAAAAGACCAGCTTTGGGGTCATTGCTCTGGGAACATTTAAAAATCTGCAGTCCTAAAATTCTGAGTGCAGCCGTGTGATCCAGGTCACCTTTGTCCAGCCTCCTCAGGCCCGCCGTGCTCCGACACAGAGGCAGCTTGGCTTGAGTTCAAAAACCAAGAGGAATGAGAAGCCCAGAGACCTCCTGGATTGAGCTTCTTGTAATGCTGAGGGACAAATTTCTGGCACAGCTTGAGACAGCCAGCATGATAAAGATTGGCTTTTTAATAAGAGAGTCAGGTCTTGCTGTTCAGGAGAAACCTGCAGCTAGAGCGAGAACGGGAGCAGCAGAACCCCTCAAAGAAGGGGTTTCTGTCTTGAACATAATGTCACTAATTTGTCCCAGGTGCCTGGGCAGGAGGGTAGAACAGCATGACCCAGTTGGAAGAAATGGGAGCAGCCTCCTAACAAGAACGAGAGCGAAGCATTGGTGCTACCGACTCTGCCTTGTGAAACTGTCGCTCCCGGCTTTGGCCAGAGGACGTTTCGCAAAGACGTCGGTAGTGTTTGTGGGCAGGCAAAAAAATTTGGTCCTTGTGGGTGGAAAGAGGAGAAAACCAGCAGTAAGCCAGCAAACTCGTTGTAAAGAATGCGTGGTAACTGAGATGTGTTTTCACTTTGTGTTTTCTCACCGATAACTTGGTATTTTGAAAGAAAGCGTGGCGAAGTGGCAGCCTGAGGAACAGGACACCCCCTGCCTTAGTGGAGGAGGTTCTGTGCACACAGCAAACGTTCCTCTGAGCTGGGAGAGCTTTGGTTTGTCCAAAAAGCGTCATTAAGAGCGCCGTGGGTGACTGAGAAGGAGACGATTTTGTGTTTTCTGTGTGTTTGTTTGCGCGCAGGCGATCTGGTCTCGCGAGCCATGCACCACATGCAGTGCCTGAACACCGTCCGGCCCGGCATGAGCCCTGTCCGGCAAACCCGGCAGCAGCAGCCCATCTCCTGGTCCCCCGACGCCCTCCACACCCTCTACTACTTCCTGCGCTGTCCCCAGATGGAGTCCATGGAGAATCCCAACCTGGACCCTCCGAGGATGACGCTGAGCAATGAGCGGTAGGTCGGTGAGCCGGGAGTGGGGACGGAGCCGGCTGAACGGGCTCCTTCTGTTGGATTTCCAGGGCAGTTTTGTGGGATGTTGCCCTGTGAGGCATCAGTTGTTCCTGCAGCCAGGCCAGATTAGGTTGTCAGCCCTGCCAAGTTTGCGAAGGCCTGGAACTGGAGCTGGAAAGCGAGCTGGTTTTTTTCGTGCGGTCTTTCCGAGCGAGGCGCGGGGCTGCGTGCTGCCAGCGGGGCTTGTCTGGAGACCTTGCCAAAAGTGGTTGCCTAAAGCAGGAAAGGCCTTCCCAAAGAAAATGTTACCTCCCGAACGGTGCCAATTAACAATTGTCATCGTTCTGGGAAAAAGCAACGCCGTTTGCTGCGGGGAGGGTGCAGGGGATTTATGGGCATCCTACTTGAGGATTACTTTCAGTTGGTGCTGTTTGTCTGGAGTAGAAAGAAATTTCTGCGGGAAGCCAGGAGCTAACCAAGGAAGGCAGTGGGTCTCCCTGCCTTCTGCCAGCTCCGTGAGCGACTCTCAAAGCAGGGCCATTATTAGAGCAGTCAGAAATTTTCCAGCGGGATGTTTTTTCTCTTGGAAGCCTCCCTGGTTTCCTTCCTGCCCAGCTCCTTGGCAGGCTGCCTGACAGGCTGGTGGCACAGGAGAGCTGAGGAGCCCTCAGAGCTGAGTTCCTGGACAGGTCAGGCAGCTCCCACTCCCCAGCTGCATTCTGTAGGGAGACCCAGGCCACTGCGGACTTGTTTCCCCACTTCCAAGTGCACATCCAAGTTTCTGTTCATTTAAGAAATCTTAAATGGGAAGTTCTGTTTTCTGGTTATCCATTATTTATTCTAGCTTGCTTTTTGGACGACTTTTTAGCCTGCTGGACATCAGGCTGAGGGAAGGCTCTCTCCTGGCCCTTCCCAAAAGCAGCCTGTGGCTGGGAAGTTTCCCAGTGTGTTGAGGACATGCTCATAAAACAAAAAAGCCAAATGCTTGTTGGACAGGTGAGCAGGGAAAGGAGAACATCTCTGCAGTTTTGTAAATAACATGGTTTCTTCTTCCCACCTTGGGTTTTACTGTACTCAGCCCCAGCTTTTGAAATCTGCATGAAATCATAGTAACACACAAATAATTAATTAGAGAAGTTAAAAAAGGTTGCCTTTCTATTTGGTCCTCTCCTGAAATCTTTTCAAAAAGAGAAGAACTCTACTTAGAGAGGGAAGTGACATACAGGTATGAAGAATCAGGAGGAATTGAGTTGAATAAAATAGGAACAGAAAGAAGCATGGCTGCACCTCAGCCTGCTGGTGGCTCAGGTTTTTGGGCTCACCAACCTTAATCAAGGTTACCCCTACCCAGTGCAAGGCTGTTTATTTTGCACACTAATCAAAAAAAAAAAGAGTTTTCATGAGGGCAGATTGTGTAAAGTTGTGCCACTGGTTCCCACAGTGGTACAGCTGAGGCGGCTGAACAGCTCGTATCAGAAATGTAGATTAGGCTTTCTATTTTGTGTTCTTTTCAGTGCTCTCAGCTACTTGTTTTGTACACTGGGGATAATAAATGAGTTAAATCAGGAGAGCAGTTATCTCTCCAATTGCTCCCAAACAATGCTCTTCACATGGTTCACCGGAGTTTTTTGGGAATGCAGGCTGCAGCTCTATTCTGTTTTGAAATCCGCACTAGATCCTACGACAGCTGGGGTAAGGGAAATTTCTGCCATTTTTTTCTGACCAGTACTTAGCTGTAAAGGAAATTAAAGAGGATATATTAAAATGGAGCAAAAACTGACATTAAGAGGGGAAAAAAAAGGAAACAACCTGAGCACTTAAAGGACCGGCATTGAAAAATTTATGGAAGCTGGAAATGAAACGAATACTGCCCATCCAAGCCTACGTTTCGTTTGCTGCAGGATGTGTTTGTGTCTCGCTGTGCTGAGCTCTGGGCTCATGTCTGGCACAGGCAGGGAGATGAATCCTGCTGGCAGCACTTTGCAGAGAGGGTGCTTTGCTCTCTCCTGGCTGAAGAGGAGAGGCAGCCAGGGCTGCGTGCGGGATGCCGGACTCATGGCGTGAGAGACGAGGACACTGATTCACCTAATGTGACTTGGCAAGGCTGTGCAGTCCAGTTCTTTTATTCTTCCCTGAGCTGTGCTAAATCAGCTGCAAACGGGGCACTGCTCTTTTGTGTGTCTGTGCTCACTTTCTGGAATACACGTGTTCCGTGCTCTGCAATCCCAGCTTGCTTTCTGCTGGAAAAATCCCGGTCACGAGCAAGGACAGTAACGCTGACCTGTTCTGCCTTTGCTTGTGCTTCAGTCCCTGCCTGAATCTGTAAATCTATTGGTCTGAAATTCAGCAAAGTGGGGGGTGGCTGTTACAGCTGCAGGCTTGGTCAGACCTGATTTTGGGGGAGATCCATGAGACGCGCTTGCTTCAGTGGAAGGAGCTGCAGTCATTCATCCACAGACCCGGCGATCTGCTGTTCATTTTGGCTTTCTGTGTGTCACACTGTGATGCAGAGTGCTGTGAAAATCATAACCCTGTAAGGTCTGGGAGATCTTCGCTTCAGCACGAGGGCAGGCCTAGGATTCGGTTCTGAAACCGTGCCTGGTGGAGGCTGTCACGTGCAGTGAAGGGCTTTTAGAAGCCTGGCTGAGCTTCTGCACTTACCCTGCAGCAAAGTGCAGAAGGCATGAAAACAGACCCACTTGCAGATTTGAGGCACCCCAGTGAGCAGAGCCAGTTTCAACCCACACAAGTGGGTTTTTATCCACGCTAAACACCTTGGCAAAAGACCCGAGGTGAGGAAGCTGCAGCAGCGGGGTGGATGGAGTCATCTCTAGAGCTCTCTGGAGTATGTGGGTGCTTTGGAATACCCAACAGGCTGAAACTCTGCTGAGTTTGTGGCTTGGTGCTGTTTGCTTCTGGCACCTTCAAGTGAAGGTGTTGAAGCAGGAGGAGGGGAGGAAGCAGAATTAGAAAGCAATCAGGTATCTTAGGCAAAACATGAAGCATTTCCAAAGCGAGCACAGCTGCTCGCTGTGCAACCAAGCCATGGCCCACTTAGAACCCCAGAATGACCTTGTCTGCTGCGCAGACAGTAAACCATCTGCTGTTTGGGGTCAAACAGGACACCTGAGGAAGCGTTTTGCAAACACAGAGTGCCACTTGTGCAATATTTTGGCAAAGGAATTAGACCCTGAGGTGAGCAAGAGCTCAGTGAGGATACACCTGAGTGCCCGGAGGCTTGGAGCTTTTCCGTGTCAGCAGAGTTCTGTCTGTGCTGCTGCTGCAAAAAAAGGGCTCTGCTGGGCAATAAGATACTTCTGTTTTCTCTGAGATCCTAGGATGTCTGTGTCGTGTCAAGGGTCGGACGATGTGGTTTTGGACCAGGCACATGGCACTCATGCTTTCTTCGCTCCGTTCCTGCTCTGGGATTTCTCCCGTTGTTTGTGCGAGCTTGGGCTCGCTCCTGCAACGTGAGCTCATGTCCCAGAGCGTGTTTGCTGGGGTTGTTTGGGATTCTGTGACTTGAGAAGAGCCATTCAAAGGTAAACGAAGTTCCTTCCACCTTTTTCACTTTCCCCCAAGTGGGATATAAAGCTTTTGTTTTCTTTCTGATGGTGTGTCAAGGCGGGAATGCTCTCGCAGTGATGCTTATCTTGGGGAGGATTTGTCAGCTCCCACAGAGCCCAAGTCGAGGTCAATATTTAGGCTCGTTTTACTGCTGAATGGACTGCTCTGCCCCGGGTTAATTACTTGGACAGCATTGTGGTCCAGCCTTAAAGTTGGGAATAGACACCGCTGACTGCCCTCATCCTGTCTCTTTTCGGTTGTCATCTGCCTGCAGCATTTATTGTGGGAAAATCAGCATGATCTAATACCTGAGAACCAGCAAAAAAAGTTGGATCCTGCTTCCTTGTGTAGCTGATTATCTGTGGATTTGGGTAGGCTGAGCTTCCTCCCCTTCCAGTTGCCCTATTAAAAAAAAAAAAAAACCCTCTAAATTTTGGTCTGTTCTCGGTGCTGTTGGTCCGTAGCACATTGTGCGGCTGATTCCAGCCTTGTCCATCCGTGCCTGTCGATCCAGCTGTGCCAGGCTTTTCCAAGCTGTCCGTGCTGCAGCGGTGCCGAGTTTTATGTGTTGTCTGAGTTTGCTGGTGCATTATTTTATCCCAAACACCATAAAACAGTTTACATCCTCAGAAGCCCACGGGCTGCACCCATCCTCAGCCTGTCAGTGGAAATCCAGCAAAACGCCAGGGAAATTCCAGAGCTGGTGGAGGATTTGTCAGCTGCCAGCAGTGACATTTTGGGGCTGGTCACTTCAGAGGAAATTCATAGCTCTTCAGCTGGAAAGCTGCAAGAAGCCGAGTGCCTCCTAAGAAAAGGGAGAGCTTCGTTGGGTTTGCCACCTGCAGGCTCCAGGTTTGCTGCTTGTAAACAAACCTGGGCTCACTCAGCTTCTGCTCTTACTTACCGGGCTCAAAAGTGACCTGAATTTGTTTTCTGCATCCAACAGGAGTCTTCCCATGACATCTGTCACCTCTCACGATCCAAAGGATAAACATGCAAACCATATTTTTCAGGAGGGTCAGGCAGAAAAAAAGAGGGACTCCTCTGTGCCACGTTAGCTGGGCAGAAGAGAAAGGAGCTGAGGTGCTTACTTGGGTTTTCTCCGTAGAGTATTCTCAGCAATGCCTGCTCTGAGATGTTTTTTACTGGGAAAGGGTGAAAAACGCATCTGATTTTGGAGGGAGGTGTATCAATGGTAGAGAAGGAAAGATTGTAGCCCTTTCCTGCTGTTTTTTGCTGCTCAAATACTCTATTTTTCCAGCATCTGAGCTATTGATTGAAATCATCGTTGGCTGGAACACTTGATAGTTTATCTTGTGTGTAACCTAAAGTTACTTTGGCTGGAACAGAAACCAGAGTTGGATCTGAGTTAGTTCTTCCTGGTAGAGTGTCAAAATCCTGCCCAAGCTGGATTGATTGATTGATTGATTGATTGATTTGCAGTGGTCAGTGAAAATAAAGAGCCCCTATGCCATGGCTGCTTTTTAACCCCTAGTGACCCTAGGTCTCCTCAGCATATTTCCTAAATTTCATGCTTTAAAACATGACTTTAATCTTACTTGGTTCCTTTTTATTGGGTGATTTCTAGGTGCATCACTAGAAATTAATTAGAGCCTGCAGCTCCCTCCCTTATGGTTCTTTCCCTGCCTGCCACAACTGAATGTTCCTTCTGGAATTGCTGGAGACGGGAGGGATTCCATCACGTGGATCACATTTATGCAAAGATACGAATTCAGATTAAAGAGAATATTAATAGCCCAGTTATTAATGGGAATTGTCTCCGAGAAGTCTTGCTTGGCATGGCATGGGCATCCAACTGGCAGGAGAGGAAGGAAAATCAGGAATAACCTGCAGAGCCTGCTGCTGAGGCTTGTGTTCGCTTGAGCTTCATCCTCAACATCACTGAGAGGAATCCCTGCTTTCAGAGCTGCTCGAGGCTTTTCAGGACAAATCTCTTCTCCAGATGGATCTTTCCAGACTCTCGCTGATCTGTCATGAGGCTTTTTCCCCCTCTGCTCCTTTTAACTGCAGGTTTATGGAATTTTATTAAGTGCCATAGCTACATCATTGCCTGTCTTTTAGATTTATCTGTGGCCCGGTCCTTCCTAATTCCAATTTAATGTATTTATGTCTGAATTCTTTTATTTTACAGCCATACCCTATTGTTTCCACGCAGTATCAGGAGCAGAACTTGATACACTTAGTTCCTTTGAAAAGGTCTGCAATAAAACAAGTTCTGAGGTCCCTTGTCTGAGAGGTCTGAGTGCCTTTCCATTCTGTCTGCAGCTGCCTCACCACTCAAAAATAGGCGGACAGGAGTAATAAAAGCAGACCCTGATCAGGTCATTTGCCTTGAGAGAGCAAAATGGTGTGATCATGCAGAATTTGACAGTACTTAAATCCACTCAGAGTATCCCTGGAGTCAACAGAAAGATGTGTTGTCCACACATTTCCAGCCCCATCCCCGCGCCACAGACCATTGATTTTATTCTTTCCCCCACAGCTGTTTTGATAGAAATAATTTGATTTGATTTAATTTGATTCAATATAGGAAAAGAGAAGGAAGCCTTACAGTGAACTGTGCAAAGGGCACATATGAATGTGTCCACCTTTTAAAAGGGGGGGAAAAAAAAAAAAGCTATTTGCTATCCATGAAAGCTTAGACTGGTAGATTTATTAGAAGAATAAAAAGGTTATAAACAGATAAGATCAACTTCTTTCACCAACACAGGGAGAGAGGCTGCTACCACGCATTTTGCAGACTCTGACCAGTTAATGTCAGCCTTAATTGTGATTTTGAGGTGCTCCTTCACAAGGAGGTGGCATGAATAACCCTATTTCAGAGGCCAGTAAGCTGCAACCCACATGTATCTATTGACTGAAATTAACTGTTCAGTGGCAGTGTTGTGCCTGACCTTAGGCTGGATCATTTGTTTGCTGAGCCCACACTGAACAGTTCAAAACATTGAGTGCATTCCACAGTTTTGAGATCTGAGAACGCATGTCATTTTAAAAAGAGAAGGGAGTAGCTTTAGCACATTTCTGATGAGCAGCTTTCACCTTCCTGCTGTCTGTGGGACATCTCAGCACATATTCAGCAGTAACTCCTAGATCAAAATGACAAAAAAAATGACATTTTGACAGAGTCAGAGCCCATGGAAGTGGGACTCCTGCATATGTGCTCCTGGTATTTTAACTGAAAGGCTGAAGAGAGACCCAGGATGAAGTGTTTATGGAATATTAAATGGAAGGGGATTAAAACAAGTCTGGCTAAAGTCAGTAGGTGACAGACACCAGTTATGCTTCCGTTCCTGGAACAGTCCTGCCTGTGCCTGGCATCACCTATTGGGTTATTTTCTCATCTTGTCTTTTTTTTTAAATCGTTCATTTCTTTACAGTTCAAAGATTGCAGAGCTGGAATGTGAGAGATGACCTTGGCAGTGGTGAAGGGAATTAATTGCAAACCCTGAGGATCGAATCCATCCAAGTGTAACTGCTGAAGCTGGCAATGCACTCCGCTCTCAATTAGATACTTTCCCCCCTCTCTTTTATGTTGTTTGTATAAACAAGCGCTGCTCAATTTTATTTTATTTTTTCCCCAACTCTCCGTATCTCGCACCTGGGACAGACCAGCCTTTCTTCCACGTTGCTGGCTGTAAGCAATTTGTAGTGTTACTGTAGTGCTTCCAAAGGAGCCCCCTGCATCTTCTGATCTTTCGGTTTCGGAGCAGGGGTGTGGTACAAACACAGATTATTTAAATTCTCTGCAAAACTGGGAGGAGAAGACTCTCCCTGGGTATGGAATGGAGCGGCACAGAGCAGACTGCGTGGAGGGTAAAGACACAGGGGAAATACTGCAGGTACAACAGAGAGTACCCTGAAACAAAAATTGGATTAAAAAGGCTGTGTGTGAAAGCCATGGGGGGGAAAGTCAGGGTTTTGGGCTGTCTTGAGACCTTGCTGCTGTTTTTCATGTTCTGAGAACTCTGGAATGTCACTGGTGCAGGTGGGACGGGGCACCTGAAGAATCACCTATTTCCTGTGGTCCTGGGCAGTGTGCTCATCTGACCCTGGTTTTGAGCGAGGGCTTTGGACTGAGTGATCTCCAGAAGTGCCTTCCAACCCCAGCTGTCCTGTGCTTCCGTGGTTCTAATTTCAGTGTTTGCCCTCAGAGTTAACATCTCTCCACTTGGTGATTTCCCACTCGGCAGGAATCAATACCTTGTTCCCTGGGACTGGTCCTTCAGCAGGCAGTGCTTGATCCTCAGCACGTACCTGGAGGAGACCTGACAGTCTTTGTCCTGTCAGTCACAAGACATTTGTTTGAAAAGCACAATTTTCTGCTCTGACAGTGGTTTTACCCCAGTGCTGGTTGGAAATCCCCAGAAGGGCCATCGCTGACCAAAGCCACTTCTGGTGAAAGTCCCTGTTCGTAGAAGCGTTGAAAAATGGAGAGATGATCTCTTGTTTAGCAGTGAGGAGGCAACAGGCACCGTGTGTGTGTTTGTGTGTGTTACCACCCTGCAATTACAGCCCCAGTAATTACTGTAACTACGGCAGAGATGCCCACATCGAGTTCTTGGCTTCTGCTCCTGAGTTTCCATCTGCTCAGATAAAAACAAAGGTGCAAGGAGATGAGAGCCTGGCAACGCTCAGCTGCCTGGAAGCTCGGGGCTGGTGCGCCCAGCAGTCTCCAGTGCCTGTGGGCAGCCTGGGTTGTGCATTGTTTGTTGTTTGCTCTTCGTGATCAGCGGCAGACCAGCATTAAGATTGAAAGGAAAATAATCCAGGGAGACCTAAAACAAAGCTGTGAGGGTGTTACAGAAAGGCAAGAATGAGTTGGGCAAGGTCTTCTGGCTTCTTCTCCCACCTTTTTAGACAGTGCATGTGGAAATAATAGAGGTCTGATCGAGAGCCTGCATCTCTGCGTTTGACTCTCGCAGGTTTGCTGTCTTTCCTAGGCACAGATCTTTAAGGACAGCCTGCTGATACCAGCATAGTGCTCTTGTAACTTACACAACGAAAAATCAGTGATCCTGGGGGATGGAAAGTCCTGTGCAAAGAGCGGTGATGGTAGCAGGCCAACAAGTTTCTCCTTTTTGAGTAATTGCTGCTGCCAATTGAAGTTAATATTGTTTCCTATTGGACTAAATTGCAGCCCTTCCCTTGCAGAACTTGCCTGTTTCCTGAGGAAGGAGTTATCTGGTGCTTTAACAAAGGCCACGCTGAATAAATACAATCCTGAGCCTTTGCTGTGCAGCAGCCGGGGCTGGCAGGTTCTTGGGGGTTTTTGCTGTTATTGTTCCTGACATCTTTGTAACTAAAAGCTAAGCTCCACTGTAGGGTAAATATTTCTGGGTACAATTTGTGGTAATAGCAACAATCTTTCCTCCTCTCTGACCTTGTGGAGATTAGACCTAAGCTTTCCCTGGGGTAATCCTAGGTTGGTGTGTCTCTGCTGGCTTTCCTTCTCCAAGGCAGTTTGCACTCCCCCATCCCATCCCTGTGCTGCCCTGACCTCGTGGTCACTTACAGAGCTGAACTGCACCACTTTAATCACATGGCTTTTACAGCAACTGCTGAGCCGAGTGTTTTAAAAAGCACCTCTGCTCTGCAAGACAAACCCTATTCAAATGAGCTGCATGTCTGAGCTGATTCAGCCCTGGTTTTAGATTCTTCTGGGGCTGAAGCACCTGGTGTTGATCCCATGGGTGCTGGTCTAACGTGTTTGCTGAGAGAGGAGGGACCAGGCTGTGCTTTGCTGGTGATGCTGCTTGCTGGAAGGGGCATTTCCAGCCTGGGGTCAAACCACTGGCAACTCCAGTTCCACTGGAGAGTTGGTACCTGCAGGTCTCTCTTCTGGGGGTTGGAGAGTCTATCATAATGTCTAGAGAATAGAAGGGGCAGGCAGAAGCTGGAAGGTTTTATTCCTAGGCTTGCTGGAAAACTCTCTGCTGCTGGAAGGAATTCAGTTAACAATTCCTCACCCCTTTGGCTGCGTTCAGAAATGGAAAAGATCCTTCTAGAGAAACAGGGGGCTCTTCTTGGACAGGTGCAGCACAACTGGGGCCATTTTCAGTGGGAAAGGATGAGTTGTCTGTGATGCAGTTCCAGAAGATGGTCTGAGAGGAATAATTGAGAGGAACAGGAGCATGTTAGCATGAAATTATAACAGGGCTAACATAACCTGCTCAGAACTTGGCTGCTTGTAATTATCCCACTCCCAGCAGCCAGACTGGGTGATTAAGAGTTCCCTCTGTCAGCTCTGCACTGTGCCAGGTAGCCAGTGCTCAGTTCCCTGTTGGGGCTGCCAAATTCTTCAGGAAGGATCTCTCTGAAGAGTTGGTGAAGTGGAACATCACAGAAACATATGTGCCTTAAGTGACTTTCCATCTGGGCATCCCATTCTTCCTTGCACAAGAAGTCACAATAGTTTAATTAACACACTTTGGGGCCACTTTTGGTCTGCTAAACTAACTGTGCTCAGACACTCAAGATATCTAAAGACAAATGGCCAAACTGGCTTAATCTGCGAGCAGTTTGCCCTAGCAGTGTGACAACATTTGGGCTCTGTACAGCTTCATTCACAGTCAGGGCTCAGAGGTAACTGCTGCAAAGAAAATAGAATGAAAACCAGTTTATTTCTCAAATGATTTTGTTTCTTCATGTTTTTGGTTGTTTGTTTTTTTGGTTTTTTTTGAGGTAGAAACCCTGGGAAGAGAAGTGTGTCCCGTGTCTAGTGAGCATTTTATTGATTATTCTTCTCTTCGTGCTTGAAATGCAGAGCATTGGATGCTGAGAGAACAGTTTATTAAAGCAACAGGTTCTGAAGTGTAGAGCAGAATTTTAGAATGCTGATGTTTTCCTCAACAAACTGAAGAAGAATGATGGTGCACCTTGGGTGCAATGGTGCTAGAACAGGCTCATGTTTAGCTTTGTCATTTTTATCGTATCAATCATTGATGCGTCTTTGAGATTTGCTTTTTGGCAGCAGCATCTTAATAGGACTTAATAGGAAAAGAAAAAAAAAAAAAATCCTTGCCATTTGGCATTAGAAACAAAAAAATATTGGTTTTTTTCATGCTGGTCATTAGCTGAGAGAGTGGCTGGAACTTGAAATTCCTCCGTGTTCCTGTAGGAGCCACAGAGCTGCACCCTCTGCCACGGTCAGCGTGAACCAGATGGGGCCTGTTGCAAGAACAGGTTTTATCTGCGCATAAGAAAACTTCATTCTCTTATCCCTAATTGAATGTTTATCTAATCTATTATTATGAGACTGTTTAAGTGTGGCTTTTTAGAGGGAGAGCAAGATGGGGCAGCAGATAACTGGATATGGAGCCTTGAGTGGCAGTTGGGTTTTTTCATCTACCTGTGCTGCAGGTGTCGGTGTGTAAACAAACACTGCTGGTGTCTTAGTCATTTGCCATCTGGGCATAAAATCTGCAACTCTGGAGTTCACAGTCCATGAGAAACAGATATAAAACTTTGCTAATTTGACAAGTTGCTTCGTAGGAGGGTATTGGTTACGGCTCTGGCCTCCTGTTTGCGCTGGAATTTGACCACAGTGTCCTGAGGGTGTCAGGGTAAGAGCTTTTTTTCCATGTGTCCTGTCAGCATTGCTCTTGGTTAGGCCAAGCTGTGACCTGCTGAAAGATCTCCTGTGTCTGTATATTGAGGTATTTGAATTACATTTTAATTGCTCTCATTTGAGATTCAGTAGAAGTCCATACACTACAGCAGGCAAAGCAAGAGGCTGCTCACCAGCAGTGCTGGCACTAAAAGCAGGCTTAATAGCTGGAATTTGTGGCATCTGCTGAGAAGTTCCAAATGTTGAAATGTAGTGCATGCATGCTCTAAATTTAGGATATTTGAAAACTGAAAGAATTTGAGCTTGGCCAGTTAAATCCACCTACCAGAAGCCCAGAGTTTAGCTGCTGTGTCTCTCATTCCCAGTGCTGTTTAGGTTCAGTGGTGATGCCCATCGATAGGATCGTAAAAATCCCAGGGATACAACCATAAAAAGAGTTTGAAGTTAGGAGATTTCACAGTCTTAAACACAAAATGGAAGAAGGAGACAATTTCTTGTCTGGCATAGAGAGACTTCATCGCAACAGTTGTTTTCTTTAAATTCAGGGCACTTCTGTTGCTGCGTTTCTCATATCTGTAACCTTACATGGCACTGTTTATTCAGTTATTTAAGACAAAATGCAAACACGGAACTCTTTATGCTTTCCAGTAAAAAGCAGAAACAAATTCATTCACCGCTGAAACTTCCTCTTCATTCTGCACAGCAGCTCTTCAGTGTTTTAAGACAAGAACCGAGGAGCAGAGCGGAAGCTCCTTGAAGATTTAGGCGAAATGTGTTCATGGAGCAGTTTGCCATTAGGACAGAGTGATGTCTTCCTGCAAAATAATGACTCAAAAACTTTTAAAATGCCACAGTGGCATCTATTTGATCCAGCAGCGATGTTACTTCTCCTTCTGAACTTTGATTAGTGGCAGATTTTGTGTCTTACCTGGCACTATTAGAAAAGTGCTGTCCATTCATTCACAAATACTCCATGGGCTTTTGAATGCCCTTTTTGTAAGCAAATGGACTCTTAAATTGCATTATTGGGTGGAGTAGGTACCTGATTTTAGAGCACACGTTGCATTATTTTACCTAGGAGGGCTCCAAACCTGCATGTGTTGCTGTGTTCTTAGTGCCTTCGTGCTAAGTTAATTCCTGGAACACCTCAGATTCCAGGAACGTGAAAAGCCAAATGATTTCTCGGATTTTCATGAAGAAAGCACTGACACCAGCAGCAGGGTGACTGATGACACACGGTGTCCCAGCTCACAGGAGTGTGACATGGCACAGGAATGTCACATCAGTCAACTCAATAGAAAAACAGGAGTTTCATCAACTTTTTCTTAGCCCTGAAAGGGAAAGAAGCATCTTGGAATCATCTTTTTAACCTTGAAACGTTTTGCCTCCAGATGCCAGTATTCTGTGTTTTAAAATGTCCTATTTGAAACACTAATTAGGATTTGGCTTGTGCTGGAATGCAAATGGGAAACCTTTCCCTGTTTACTGTGAAAACCCCCTTTGCTTCATTAAGAATTATCTTTGTTTAACTGAACAAACTTTTCCAGCTATAATTAATTGAACTGCTCTCAGTATTCCAGAACTGCAAGAAAAAAACCAAAAAAAAAAAAAAAAAAAAAAAAAAAAAACCCAACATTTCTCTTCCTGGCTCTTTGCTCACGCAGCTTTAACTCAGGAGCTCCGGGCAGTTTTCACGAGCATGGCAACGCTCCGTGTCAGGATTTTACAACTGGGCCCTGAAAACAAGTTCATGATTGAATCTGGCAGATTGGTTTTGGCTGCAGAGCCAGCATATGCTTTTAACATATGCACATTGGCAAATCAGTTTGAAGTCGTAGCTAAAAGGGCTGCTGTCTCAATCCTGCTCCTGCTGTTGGGAATTGAGTGGAATGGGCAAAAAAATTTGGGGAAGGAGGAGTCTCGGCTGTGAGTGGTGAAGAACCAGCTGACCCCTGGTAAATCTGCTTGCAGGTAGCGTGGGATATTGTTCAGTTTTGGTTTATTGTTGCCAGTTTGCCAGTGTAGCTGCTGGAATGCACCGTAGGAGTTACCTCTTGGTTCTTCTGCCCACGGGATCAAGGCTGATCCAAGAATAGCAGACACCCCACTCTGGCTCTCTGCCTGTGTTTATCTCTGACTATCACCTAACGTGCTGCTACAGGCTCATTCCTTTCATGCATCTAAATTGTGCTCATGTCCTGCTCCAAAATGTACCAGTTTTTTCCCTTTGCTGCTGGAATTGCCGGGCATGGAAAGGTTTTCCTGGGTCAGATTCCTCAGGGTGGGTCCTGGGTGCCAGGACTCCACATGTTGGACTGGTTGGATCTTGCCTGGAAAATGTTTTGTGCTCGCAAACCAGGGCAGCCGCCTTTTTGTAAGAGTTGGGAAAGGCTTGGATCTGATGTAGGTGGCCTGGCCAGAGCCACTGGTGGAATCATGGAATCGGGCTAATGGAATGGTTTGGGTTAGAAGGGGCCTTAAAGGTGATCTTGTGATAGAACAAGATCACATTGGTGATCTTGGTCTTGATCTAGCACGAGATCATCTTGCCATGGGCAGGGACACCTTTCACTGTCCCAGGTTGCTCCAAGTCCTGTCCAACCTGGCCTTGGACATTTCCAGGGATGGGGCAGCCACAACTACTCTGGGAATCTGTTGCAGGGCCTCGCCACCTTCACAAGGAAGAGTTCCTTACCAATATTCCATCTAACCCCGTTCCCTGGCAGTGGGAAGCCGTTCCCCCCTTCTCCTGTCACTCCAGGCCCTTGTCCAAAGTGCCTCTCCAGCTCTCCTGGAGCCCCTTGAGGCTCTGGAAGGGGCTCCAAGGTCTCCCCAAAAGCTTTCCCTTCTTCAGACTGAGCAATCCCAGCTCTCCCAGCCTGGCTCCAGAGCCAGAGCCGACGTGTTCCAGACCTCGGAGCATCTCCATGGCCTCCGCTGGACTCACTCCATATTAATTGAGGTCAGGACTGCAATTAGGTCCAGGCACATGGGAGAATAGTTCATCCCCTAAATTGTTTGCAGTAATTTTCACCTTACAGAGAGTTTTAGGGCACCGAGGAGTTGGGAGCAGTTAGCAGGAGCAGGATTGGTGGTTTCCCTTCCTCTGGGTTTCTTCTGTATCCATCAGGGCTCCAGCAGCTCCATGTGGGGCTGGGGGGACAGATGGAAATCTGTCACATCCTTGACCCCATAACTGTGACCATCTTGTCATAGTTAAACTATCGTGTATGTTTATCTGCCTCTTATCAACAACTGTATACATTTCAAGTTGGTTTTCATTATATTCTGCCTCTCTAGAAACCTTCCTCCTGCCTCAGCTTCGCAGATGTTACAAATATGTTTTTCTAATGAGACACATGGCATATTCCAGAGCAGCACCAGTGCTTGTTTCCAGCCTGAAAATGGAATCTTTTCCCTGTTGGTAAAGTAAAGTTTGTAAAATGTGATTACAATAAATAAACCATAGACTTGAGAGCTCTTTTTAAGTTTCATAGTGAGTTCCCAGTGATAGCTTCATGTTATTTTATTTTTTTTGAGCAAGCTCAAATTTAGTTTTTCCTTTGATTTGTAGCAACGTGAAGTAAAACCTGTCTGATGACCTTATTTTTAAGTGTGGTTTACGAAGGATGGAAAAGGTGTTATTTCTGTCTGTGGGAAGAAGGATCAGAGCTGCCAGGTCTAGATTTAAGCTACTCTTGTGCCATTTTATATTCTCTAAGCAGAGGAAACTCTGAAGGCTGATTCGGTGGAGAAAGGATCCCAATAAATATAATATTATCCAGATGGCTTTCATTCCATTAGTGTCTGACTGCAGGGTAATGCTCTAAACTCGTGGCATAGCCAAGCCAAGGCCTTAGTAACTTGATAATGATCCACTAAAATTTGAGAACTCTTATCTTCTGAGATCTGAGCCAGTCATTGTTTTAAGGGAAGTCAGAAGAACTTTTTTGGGGGTCAGTTGGATGTGATTAAGTTTCTTCTTCCTTTTCTCTAAGGATCTGGACTGTCTGCCTTGAAAGATGTTGCACATATTGAGATGATCCTTGAATAGGGTCCAGCATGGTAATTCCTAGTTTTTCTGCTGTAAATGTGGGAAGTTCTTGAAATTTTGTAAAAATACTTTTGAATCTGTGAGGAACGGCTCCTCTCTGAAGCCGGTTGTATTTTGGAGCAGCGATTTTGTGTTTCTTCTAAATCAACATCTCCGTTGTTATTTTATTCACATATAATTACATACTCTGAGATATATTTTTTCTCCCTGCTGCTTGAAGAGGGGTTTTAGTCCAAATTGTCAATATGCCACTGTTTTCCATATCAGCGTGCCATGGTTTGAGTTTTGGATTCTCTGTCTTGCTTCTTTTCCCTTCTCCAAGCAATGAGACCTCACTCTGATTTCCTTTCGACTCTGTTGCCATCCTTGGGATTTTTCCATCTCAGTGACTTTGAGCCATCGAGTTTGATTCCAGCAATAAATTTAAACATTAGCTCGCTGCACTGAAAACCTTCCCTTTTTATTTTTTAGTCCCTTGCAAAACCCCACACTCATCTTTAAAGATTTGGGATTCTTCTTTGCAGGAACCTCTGTATAGTTCCTATAAGTCAAATATGGGGGGTTTGCCATGGGCTGCCCCACTCTGGCTGTAAATATTGTGATATTTCCACGTGCTTTAGTTCACTCAGACCGTTTAGAAGGCAAGGATGGGAGACAGTGCCTGTGTGTCTCAGGCCCTGCTCAGGCTGCCAGCAGGGAGGTGAATTTTGCCATTCCCACCTGCTTCCATTAGGACAGGATTTTCTCTCCCACTTTAGAAGAAGGAGAGCCTTGTTTAGAAGAGCAAGGTTTTTCTTTCTTGCCGTTGCTGTCACTGTTGGCTCCCGCTTTGTTTTGCTGTAGCAGAACAGAAGGCTGTGAAAAATAGCAGAGAAGAGGTGGGTCAGCAGGGAAAACGTTTTATTCCTCCTTTTTCTCTCCAGGTTGGAAGGGGCTTTGGGCAGCCTGGGCAAGTGGAGGGCATCCCTGCCCATGGCAGGGGCCTTGGAACAAGATGGGCTTTTTTCCATGCCAAAGCATTCTGTGACGGTGATTTTTCAGCAGCCTGGTCCCTGGATCCTCCTGAGCACACAGGAGGAGGAAGGAATGTGATAGGATGGCTGGTTTTTGTGGGAAACCCCACTGTCTTCACCTGAGTTAGCAGGTGCTCAAAGCAGAGGAAGGATGATGTGATTTTCTAACTCCTCTGGAGTGCTCTCCTTTTTGCATCCAATGAACTTCCTTTTGCCAAAAATACCTTGATCCCAGTGCTCTTAGAAATCCCCAGAAGAGCCCACTTTGGGGAATGGTTTCTTTGAGATGGCTGTCCCTGAAAATCTGTGATCCCACAGCTTCTCCTCAGATGTTTCTCCACAGATGCTGCGCGTGCTCTCCACGTGCCAGTCGCATCCAAAGCCGTTCTAACGCAAGTACCTTTTCCAGGAAAAAGTTATCCTCAAACTTGCTGTAAGTTCTCTGCCAAGCGCTGCTTGGCCTCCTCGGCTATGTCTAAGTAAAACAACGTGGCTTAGCTCAGAGGAAGGGGGAAAGCCCATAAAGAAGTCTGTTCTTTCTCAGAGCACTCTCACCCAGCTCCAAGGTGATCCCCGTCCAATTCCAGATGGAGAGAGTTTCCGAGAGTTTATGGGTGGAATATTGACAGCACATGACAGTGTCAGACATCAGTGTGATCCTTCACGAGGTTTGCAGAAGAGGGGCGGTTCCCATTCCACTTTCCAGTCCTGTGCACATTCCCCAGTTCACAGGGGAATCGCTCCAAGACAACTTCATGGCAAAAAAACTGGGAAAAGCCATGGTGGCATTGCGCTTCTGAGAAAACCGAGGGTCGGTGTCCCCAGAGAGCTGCTGCTAGAATATGACAGCTTCCCAAGGCTGGATCACTTCATGTGTGGAATTTAATGAGCTGCCAAACGCTTCTAAATGTCAGAAAGACCAGAGGAAAATGGCACCGTGCAGAACATGGCACAGGCAGGAGCGCAGAGACAGAAATTAATTCTTTAGCTCGCAGCATCTCCCAGTTAATTTTCCATGAAGGTTTCTCCCCTTCCCCTCCTGCAGTGTTTTCCAGACTGTGAAATGATCAGTGATTCCTTGGAGGCAGGTGGATGCCCAGGTTAAGGGCCACAGGGTTGAGAACCGCATTTTATTTTCTAGGAAATGAGTAATTTAATTTATTTTCTTAGTGCGACGTGACCCAGCGTTGGTGTTTTCGTTTCAGCTTCAGTCCTGGAATAATGCTGCTTTTCTGGTGCAGTGTCAGTTTGGTTCCTTTGTCAGAGCAAAGGAAGATGAAGCTGTTCCCAGAGCCCTGGCCAAGTTGGGGTGAAAGGAAATAGTTGGATAAAAGCAGGGGAAAAGAGTAAAAAAGCCAATCCTCAAGCTAGGAATTTCGCAGAGACACAAATTTATTTTCAGCAAAATAGCAATTGAAGCCATTATAGTGGCCCTTGATAGAATAATGAATAATTTATCCAATTTGCACAGCAGTACCAGTGGTGGGGTTTGGAAAATCAGGACAGCAGGATGAGAACATCCTTCCTGACACTGCTTTTTGCATTCCAAAGTCTGCTCCCCTTTGGACACGAGGGGAACCCGGCAGTCTGAGCCATGACTTTTAAAGCCATCGGAAAAATCTGTTGAGATTAAAAAAAGAAACAGAACAGTGGGGAAAAAAAGCCTTTCTCCTCACCGTTCCTCCCAAAGCAAGTTTTCCACATCCAAGGCCGGCTCGTGTGGAAGCCGTTTATAACCCTGGCACATGTGGATTTTTTGCAGAGTGGAAATTTCTCCAGGATAGGTGTTATTTCTGGTGCAGACTCCGTGGCATTTGCTGCTGGCTGACCACAGGCTCTGGCTGCCCAGGGCCTTGAGTCAGTCGCCAGGGTTTGATCAGGGACCAGCAGCGTTCCCACCATGGGAGCGGCAGGGAAGCTGGGATGTGGCCTGAATCTTCTATTTACCACAAAAGGTGCCAGGCAGGATCTCTTGTAAGATGAGCTTTTCCAGCGATCCTGAGTGTTCCCAATCTAAATGTAATTTAAATCTGTGTTTAATTTTGGTGCTTTGAGCCCCCCTGGCCAGCCTCTCTGTCCTCATCACCTCTGTGGAACTTTGAATCCAGTGCTAGAGGCTCTGCAGAGCACATAGAAAAGATAAATAATTATTTTTGGCTCCTCTCTTAAGTACCTGCATTCAAAAAGTGTGAATGGCTTTTCTTTTCCAGGCCGGATAAGAGTTGAAATTCTCTGGAGCAGAGAATTTGCTGGAAGGCATCTCCCAAATTCCCGTTGACAATTCCTGCTCTTCCCTTAGGGAAAGTCCATCGGCTCGGAATTGGCTGAGCTGGAATGATTCATCCCACCCCTTTCAGAAAGTCTTTGGAAGGATGAGCTGCTGGGTGGTTTTCAAAGTGGTGATTGTAGCAACCCTGATAGTAGGATTCTTCGACAAAAAAAGTAAACTGGTAACAGGAGAAAGTCGATGTCCTGCTAGGAACACCCTGGCCCTGGCAATCCAGGATGGACACGGTGCTTAAAACACCTCTGGTTTTGTAGATGCTGTTTGGCAACTCAGAAGAAAAAGAAGTGAAGGAGAAGAGGGGGAAAATAGTGGGTGTGTTTGTAGAATGATAATGGCAGCGTTTGAGGGTGCGACTGGGAAAATGGGAACAGCGGGTATTTTTACAGAGTGGAGTTATTCCGGCCTGAGGGGTGTTCGAAGTCGTGATAAAGGGAGTTCTGCTTGCAAATCCCATTATGAATAAATGGTTTCTAACGGGATTGGTGCTGCTCGATCTTCCTGCCCTCGCACGTGTACACAGGCACAGCTTTGAAAATGCCTTTCGTGGCTTCGGCTGCTTTCATTATTGCTCAAATCAGTTCATATTCCCTCATATATATTCTTTTCTCTCTGAACTCTGTAGAGGAATTGATCCTTTCTCCCCTCAGTTCTTTTCTTTTGAAAGGTTAAATGGAAAAGGCTTTTTTTTTTTTTTTTTTTTAAATTATTATTTTTCCACAGCATTAATGAAGTTGTTACTGGGAATGGGAGAGGTGTTTTCGTTACAGCTGGCACTTCCAAGCCTTCCACTGGGGTGACAGGTGTCCTTGGGGAAAAATCAGGCAAAATAGATCAGTCTGGCTGTCTGTTGAGAGGGTGGATGAGATGTGTTGTGTATGAGAGTATTATGGTAACTATACATTAATGTGCAATCTCAGTGCCGTGTTCATTCTTACAGCAGGAGTAAGAGGGGCCTAATCACGAGCTGGGGCTGCTGTTATTACCTTATTTATATTCCTTTATTGCCTTGCTGCCCTTCATATTGTGTAAAGCCTCGTTGTTGCGCCAGTTCTGTGGTCTTGGAGGCTCAGGGGGGCAAAACTGAGGGCCGGGTGGGCAAAACTGAGATCTGCGTAAGAAAGGCAAAATGCAGAAATCCGTGGGGATGGTGGTAACGTAAAGATTAACGGAGGCAGGACTGAATTAGCCAGGTTTGAAGTTGCAAACAGTCAAGGATGTTTTTAGTGTTCCTAGCAGAAGAGCATAAAAGTAGTAATAATCAATAATAAGTAATCCAGTGCCTATGGATTATTTAGAATAGCGGACATAGCTTTTACATAAACTGTTCAGTCTGAGCAGCTCCTCCCCGCTGCCGTGACCTTCCAGCCCAGTTCCCTTCCTCGGGCGGGATTTATCCGTGCCGGGCTCGCCCTTGCACGCCCAGGACCCCGCCAAGCGTCCTCCAGCCTCAGCCCTCGTTCCGTGACGGATTTCTCCCCTCGCTCCACAGCCCCTTCATGCTGCTGCCGCCGCTGATGGAGTGGATGCGGGTGGCCATCACCTACGCCGAGCACCGGCGCAGCCTGACCGTGGACAGCGACGACATCAGGCAGACGGCCAGGCTGCTCCTCCCGGGGCTGGACTGCGAGCCACGCCAGCTCAAGTACGTGGGCTAAGCTTTGGAAAGCTCCTCCGGTCCTTGGGGCTTCTTAAAATGTCCTTTTACTGCCTTTCCCAGGAGCCAGAGCTCCCTGCGCCGCACAGGCGATACGCATTTAACCTTCCGGTACTTCCCAGGGATAAAGGAACTCTGGCTGAACGCTGCAGCTGGGGCAGAAAGATTTTTTGGCTTTCTGAAAGTTAAATATGAAGTACAAGTATCTGGGTTTTGGGGTTTTTCTATGCCTCAGACTTCATTACAGAATTAATTATTGCAAGATTACTCACTGCTTTATAAGGTAGATAGTTTGAATGAAAGATCTAAACTAGCGAAAAAAAAAGAGAAAGTTGATTTCCGGATCGCATTATTTGATCTGTTAAAGCAGTCATTTTGTATCCAGCACATTCAGGGGGAAAGAAGGTCTTGAAACTGGTTTTTTGTTCATTTATTTATTTATTCCTGGCTTGCTGTGGGATAGGAACAATGTGCAAAGGCAAGTTCCATCCCTTCGAAAAACCTCTGTTTATCTGAGGTTCACTGGATTTCAACTGGAATCATTTTATTTCACTTTTTTTTTTTTTTTTTTTTTTTAAACAGAAATCTTCTCTTTCTTCTTACTATTACATATTACAGCTTATTCTGGGTAATACTGTAGATTGTGATCCCAGTCAGAACAAGATTATGGTAGGATTTTATATGGGGTTCATCCTGGATCTTCTGTGGGGGGTGATGAGTGGTCTGCTCCTCTGGCAGGCTGTCCAGGCTCTCCAGAGGAGGATGGCTGTGCTGAAAGCATCTCATTTATCAGAGGAACTTGGCAGGCCGATATCTCACTCACTGAGAGTTAGCTCAAGGGCCTGTGCTGGAAACCAGGCGGGTACTGCGGAAGGCATTCACCCCAAAATAACATCAAAGGGCTGAGCCTGCCAGTGCCAGCCTCCAGTTGGGAAGTGATCCTTCAGTGAAGGAGACACACTTCCAGGTCTGGAATTCAGAAGAGTCTGAGTAGACAGCCAGAGGATTTACAGTAATCCCTGGGCTCCTTCCAGATGACATAAAAGTTGTCCTGACAGTCATCTAAAGGATAAGGATTTACTAGATCCGCACAGAAATGTTAAAGCACTTCCTTTAACTGAGTTGCTGGAAAAGCATTGAGGGTGTTCCCCTGCCTCATTTTGATTTTTATTTCATACTTTTACATTTCAGTAATTTTTGCCCAGAAAAGATACTTTTTTTTTTTTTTCCTAACGGTATGGGCACCATCCAGGAATTCTTTTGTCTTTCACAGACCTGAGTGCTGCTTCAGTTCCTTCCGGAGACTGGATGCTAAAGCTGCTACTGAGAAATTCCAGCAGGATCTGGGCTTCCGGATGCTGAACTGTGGGAGGACGGATCTGATCAACCAAGCCATCGATGCACTGGGCCCTGACGGGGTGAACACCATGGATGATCAGGTGTGCCACAGAACAAACGCTCACAACCCCCAAATTCCTCCCATCAGCGGCTCGCTCCTTCCTTTCCACGTGGCAAATCAATACCGGGTCGTGTTTGTTGCCTCTCCGAGGGTTTTCCCATTCTAGCTCGTGTTTTAGGCTGAAAATGCATCCCTTAAAACATGGAAAAATAACTTCCCCACCCCACTCTCATGGCCCCCTCTCCGAAAAAAAAAAAAAAAGATCCCAGCAGAGCCCGGAGTGGATTGTTTATCAGCTGGAATGTCTGTTCCTTGGATGGGCTGTCTCAGGCACTGATGGCAAGCAGATTAACACAGGGGCAGTGAATGGAAAGTCTGAGAGGTGCTGAGAGGATGTCAAAGCAAAGTGGTTTCTTTTCCAGTGACACTCCCCTCTGGCTCAACAGCTCAAATCCCGGCTGGGTCAGCGAGGAGCGACCAGAAGGTGTTTTTGTCTCCTGGCTTTCAGGCTCAGAACAGTTTGGAATACAAGAAACAGCCCTGGGAGCCCCACCCCAGTGGCCAGGTGTCAGTCAGTGTTAGATTTGCTCGTAGTCCATCATGCTGATGTGTCTGTTTTTAGCCATTTTTAACTGTTCCCTGCTCAGCTACACTGAACCATAGGGACTTGGTAGTCCTGGGAGTCTCTGGCTGCTTCTGCTCGTGCTGTCAGTCCCATCAAGTAACAGCAGAGTCTGTCCTCTGGGGCATCATTCAATGCATGGAATTAGCTTTCAGTTTAAAAAAGGAGGAGGGGAAAAGCCACCTCTCCTAAATAAACACTCGTTATAGCTGTCACAGCGAGGAGAATGAGCTGTCACATCTCTGGAACAAGAGGCTATTGAGCACTGGGAAGGGTTTATGTTCAGGTAGAGAGGTTTTCTCACAGCATTTTAGCGTTTCAGACCCAGCTCTGAACCTGGCACATCTTCCACGGCACTTCCCACCATCCTACAGTTTCAAGGGAAGTGTGAATGTATACACAGATAGCAGAAACTGCTCCTGGACATATCTGGGTCTGTAGTTGCCTTATTTACAAATCCAGTACCAGGAGCTTTGTGGTCACTGGGGTGCGTTATCTCATCATAGATACTCACTTCACTAAAGTGACTGAGGTGACAGATTTTTTTTATGAAGGTTTCCCACTTCTGCTTTATATTTTTTTTAAATAAGTTTTTGCAGTTCCTGTTCCTGTAGCCCGGAGGTCTCTCGCTCTCTCAGAGATTATTTCGTGGTTTGCGTTGTGAGCCAGCGCGCCGCAACACCACAGACACTGGTGCCAGGACTGTCACTTCTCGCTGCTGGATGTTCCCTACCTCTCATCCAGCCAGCAAACTGGGAGCTGTCTGGCTTCTGTCAGCACAGAGACCCCTGTGGGCACCTCCTTGGGAAGTTTGAGGAGTTTCTGGTGTCACTCATTGATGTCTTATCCTGTGGGTGGGATCCTCTTGCCAGCCCTGTTGTCTTTGCCCCTCAGAGAGTGTTTTGGCACCAACAAAAAGGGCAGCACAGGCCCCCTCTGGAGACATTGCTGCTCAGAAATTCTCCACTTGACTCTGGAGCAACTCAGCTTTGTGCCCAAGCAAGTGCCTGCGTGGCACTGCAAGCTCCGGGCAGAGTTTAAATCCGAGTTCTGCGAATGAACTCTGCCATAGCTGGAGTAGGAACCAAAGCTGGACTTTGCCACCAGTCTTGATTTGCTCCTTTTGGAAAAGGGGAAGACAAAGCCAGGTGCCCAAACTTGGGAAAACTGGCTAAGGCGTGACAGAACTGCTGAATAATTTGCTACAAAGGCTTTAGATCCAGGTTTGGATTTTGACCACTCCCAGGGTGTGAGCATGTCCCGGGAGTTCAGACCCACTTGTCCTTCTGTGTACATGGAAATCTCTGGAAAAGAGCTCAGAATATCCCCTCAGAAACGTGAGTTTGGAGCAGGACGCAGTGCTCACTTCTGATGGGGACCAACAAGCACTATGGTTTGAGGGGATTGGAGATGTTCAGGAGAACAATCTCTTCTTCCCTTTGCAAGGAGCAAGCAGGGAGCGCAAAACTAACGTGAAGAATTTTGAAAAGGACAGCGTAAGTCTGTGCAAGTTTTAGAGCCCTGACTGGGGCTTGTGCCTGCAGACCCACGTTTTGAATTCTTGGTTTATTTGTCTGGAATGAGTGTGGAGCCTCCCCAGCCCCACAAAAGCCAAAATACCTCACCCAGAGAGAATCTCACCCAGAAGTAACTTCATGACTGGAGGTGCCCCGAAGCAGGAAGCTGGGAGTTGTGGCTGCTTTGAAAAGACACCTTTGCAGAGGCAAGAGCAGAACTCCTGTGTGAGAGATGTAATTCCACGTTATAGTACAGCTGCCATTAAGGATGAAGCTCTGTTATTGCACGCTGAGCAGCGGAGAGGCTGCCTGCAAAAAATTCAAATGCCTGTAATAGTTAAGGGGAGGGGGCAAGAATGGATTTTACCAGGCCATTTCCTTTCCATCCTTGGCCATTTCAAGAATGAACTCCATAAGTAAGGCTCATTTTTCTCATAATTCATCTCTGAGCCGTCATGGTTTGCTGGTTAAGTAGAGGGAGGGAGATTTATGGGATTGAAATGCTGAAATATTGAGGCAAATAGGATTTCAGCAATGGGGAGAAGTTACCAGATAAATTCATCTTCTGTATTTGTGTGTTGCTTTCTGCCTTCAGTTCATTTGGCTACAAATGAGCCAAGAAATGGCATTTCTTTGTTGGCAGCCTTGGGAAAGCTGGAGAATTGTGGACAACACAGCGCTAGGATTTTCAGCGATCCTTTTTGTGTTCTCTCAGCCTCGTCCAGTGATGTTTTGTCCGGGTCGTTTTCCGATGTCAGTTGTGCCCACTCTGCACAGGAATCAGAAATGCTTTCCAAACATATGTATGCTGTCCCTACACACACTTTGTGCATCAAGATTCAAACTCGCCGTGCCCGTGACGGTGTCACTGTTGACAGGCATAAAAAGATAACTTTGTTTTTATTTTTCGTTTCCTTTCTGAAGGGGATGACGCCCCTCATGTACGCCTGTGCTGCTGGAGATGAAGCCATGGTCCAAATGCTTATAGATGCCGGAGCAAATTTAGATATACCGGTGAGTAACCCCCTGCCCATAACTATCCATTTGTAAACTAACAGGAGGAGTTCCGAAATCTCTCGTAGCTGCTGAAGGCTTCAGTCCTGGAAGCTTCAAGCAAGGCATTTCTCGCAGAAACCGTCGCTTCAGGGATTGGGGAGGGGGGAGGAAACCTTCAAAACCTCTTGGAGCACCAATTGAGATTGGCACTGGCAAGTCTGATGGGCACAGGGAGGGGCAGGGAAGGAGCTGCCACGGGGTGAAACCAGTGAGCCCATTAAAAAGTGCCAGGGGATGGGGCAGGGTGAGTGGTGGTGGCAGCGTTCTCTGAGTGTCCCAAGTCCCCATCCCCTGGGCTCATCACTCGCAGAGGAGTTCTGTGCAAGGGATGAAGGCTGCAGTGGGTGATGAGTGCCTGCTTCCCTTCCCCAGGTGCCCAGTGCCTCTCCACGATACCCCTCGGTGCATCCCGACAGCCGCCACTGGACTGCCCTCACCTTCGCCGTGTTGCACGGGCACATCTCGGTGGTCCAGGTGAGATTCCGGCCAGGAATCCTTCCGGGGGACACGGAGGACCGAAGTGCAGCCCTGTGAGCCCTCGCTCTCAGCCTTCCTGAGCCTCCTAAGAACCAGTGAAAAAGCTGTGTGTTGTTTAAAACGAGGAGAATGAAAATGGTGACATAATTCCTAGCGAGGCCTTGATAATGAAAGCCGGCGTGTTTCCGTGTTTTTCTTTGGTGTCGGTATTGCTCCAAGGCTCTCCGCTTCCAAAACAGTGCTGCACAATCATTTCTTTGGTTTTAAATTAACTAGTGCTCCACGAGGAGCGGTTACAGGTTGGCTGTTTGATCAGGAGCTTTACAACATTAGATATTAATTGGTTTACGGATTCACATGTGCAAAAATCCGGTGTGTGCTGATTTCTGCTCTAATGGCAGCAAATCATCTGTAGCTTCTTTCATAATCCTTGAGAATTGCATGGACAAGACTTAAGCTGTTGTGGGATTTGAGCCTGTGGCATCTTCCCTGCTCCCTCTTCTGTGGAATTATCACAGGGGGCAGCGGGAGGGGGTGGAGCCCCAGAAACGCTACCCAAACTTCCAGGGGAATGAAAAACTGATCATAGCAGACAATCAATTGCTGTTGAATTTAATTCACCTTCTGCTCAAAGGGAAGGAATAATAATAATAAAAAAGATGTAAGTAAATGGAGGCTGCACACACTCATCTTTTGTCTGTGTACATTTGTACATAATTACAAAGATTAGATTCCACCTGGCAAACCGCCCAGGCAGCTTTTGGTACTCCAGAGGTTGGACGGCCTTAATTTATGTGTAAGAAAGGAGTTTGATTCTCCCAGGAGATGAAGCCAAGTGTATCAAAGCCCCTGTTGTGCACTGCAGTGCCCACAGTCGTGGAAGCATGGAATATCCTGGTGGATACGCACGCACGGGGCTGATCCTCCCTGCCTGGGAGCTCCAGAGCCTTCTCTCCGCCCCAGCTGGCCATGACCATAAAGGAGATTAAAAAAGGAGGTGGTGCTCTCCCTTTGTGTGCGTGCCCTCCTCACTCTGAGCCCACTGGTTCTGACACCCTGCCCTGGCTGTTTTGTCCTTCTGAATTGCTCTTTTCCCACCTCCCTGTCTTTGCTGTGCCCCTTGCAGCTGCTCCTGGATGCCGGTGCCCAGGTGGAGGGCTCTGCCGTGAACACCGGGGAGGACAACTATGCCGAGACCCCGCTCCAGCTGGCCTCAGCTGCAGGTGAGCTCCCTGTGGCCTCAGCACTCTCCATCTCTTCCTGCCACCAGCCTGGTGGGCCCCAAGTATCTGTTTTCCAGCTTGTCCTTTGCTTGACTCCTCCCCAGAGCCCCCAGAGCAGAGCTGATGGCACCAGCTCCTTCACAAAGCGCTGTCAAGGAACATGAACCAGCCCCTGTCTAGTCTGGGCACGTCTGTGGGCCTAAGCAGCACCCAGATGTGAAAAATTAACAAGTTTCCATTCAGCCTGGGGAAAAAGAACTGTTATATAAGGAAATTGGGTTTATTAAATGCAGGTAAAAATTCTGCCTTTCTTGTAGCAGGCTGTCAGGAGTTGAGCATTCTGTGACTGAGCCTGTCGTTGACACTTTTCACCTCAAAGTGGTTTTAGATTTTTTCCTTTTGTTTCTTTCTCTGCTATTTTTGTGCTTTTATGAAGATGAGTGGCTGGCTTGCTCTGCTCCAAGCCTTACAAAAGAAGGATAAAATGCCTCCTCCCCTCCCAGTGACACCCAGTGCTGGATCTCCTGCCACCACTCCCTACTCCATCTAATGGGAACAGAGCCAGGGAGTCCTGCCTGCAGCCAGTCCTGTGTTTTATGCTTCCAAAGAGGGAACCATCCTGATGTTCCTGTCCTTTTACCCCAGGGAATTACGAGCTGGTCAGCTTGCTGCTCAGCAGGGGCGCCGATCCGCTCCTGAGCATGCTGGAAGTCAATGGGATGTCATCGTCCCTTCACGAGGACATGAACTGCTTCAGCCACTCAGCGGCACACGGCCACAGGTAATGAATGCTCTGTTCCTGCCCAGAACAAGGGGTTTTTTGCACTCCAGGTGTTGCAGTGTGTCCTGTGTGGCTTTGTGACCCAAACCCTTGGGCAGTTCAGCAGATGGGGTTCAGACTCTCCTGACAACAAAGAGCAGAGATCTTTGTTTGCTGTTTCTTGTTCTTCCACTTGCTGGTCTGGCTCAGCAGCACTGAGGGTGAGCTGGTTTTAAGGCCTTGTGTCAGCAAACCAAGTCCCACCTAAGGGCAGGTTACGAGATCCTGGTTCGTGCTCTGGTGATGGAATCTAATCAAGTTGAGGTGGAAAAAATAACCTACAGCAGAGCCTGGGTGTCTGCATCTCTGTTTTTTGGATGGCCAACCAAGGGGTGAATCACTGAACCAGCCAGCCTGAGCTCCCCAACCCTGTTTTCAGGGTAGTTGTTCGGAAATAAGACATTACTTGCGAGCTCCTCCAAAAACCTCTTGTGTTCCCAGAAAAAACTGTTAGTGAGATTCAAGGCTTGTTCTGCCTTGGGGTAGGATGGGGTGATCCTAAAGCTGGGTCCCTAGATTTGCTGCGTTTATTCCCAGGGAGTGGTGTGGGCGCAAGGAGAGCACTGGCAGCACGGTGAGTGCTGGGTGGCCCTGCTGGGCTGGGGAATGCCTGGAGCAGCTGTCCCCAGCTGGCTGAGGGACACCAGTGATGCAAACTCCCCAAACAAGACACAAACAAGAAAAGTCTCTTTCTTGCAACTGCCGTGTGAAATTCCAAACAAACCCACCACGAGAGGAGCGCAGGCCGCGGTTTTTGCCCTTGCTGCGGGGCACCGGTTTCTAGGCTTCGGGGTGGGGAAGGACACGTGGTTTCCGTGCCGCCCCGCAGTGCCAGCTGCCTTTGGGAGGGAAATGACCGTGTACTGAGCCGTACCCCTACCCCCAAATCCCCACAGTCCCGTGTGAGCTGTTGAAATTCCATTTGGTGCTGAGCGAAACCTCTCGTCCCTGCTCAGGAACGTCCTGCGCAAGCTCCTGACGCAGCCCCAGCAGGCGAAGGGGGACGTGCTGTCCCTGGAGGAGATTTTGGCCGAGGGGGTGGAGAGTGACACCTCCAGCCAGGGCAGCTCCAGCGAGGGGCAGGTGCGGCTGTGCAAGACCCGGACGAAGGCTCTGCAGGAGGCCATGTACTACAGCGCCGAGCACGGCTACGTGGACATCACCATGGAGCTCAGGGCACTGGGTGAGCGCGCCCTTCTGAGCGTAAAATACCTTCCTTTTCCTCCCCTGTCACTTAGGAGAGCGGCCACCCCGACTGCAAAGCTAGCTAAGCTAAGTTTTGAAAGTGTTTAAGGCTCCTCACAAGTTTTTTGTTTTGCTTTCAAATTCCTGCTGCTCTGGGATGTCCCTCGCTCTCGGCTGGATCCTCTGTTCCCACGTATCAAAAGCAAGGGGCATCTCTCCCTGTCAGATACTGACACCTAAAATTCAGTGTTTATCAATGATTTAAGGTGAAGGAACAAGTCTGATCTCAAGCTTTGGAGCTTGTGTGTTACCAGGAGAAAAGACCACGGTTGTGTGGCGTTACGGATCCTTACAACTTCAGTTCGAATTTATTTTGTGGTTCTGACTAGCCGTGAAGCTCAGAACAAAACAGTGAGAGTCTCTGATGCTTAAAAATCAGCAGAAATTTCCAGTTTATGATCCTGGTGCCAATCCTTTGTCACTTGATCTGTCAGTGACCCAGTTCAGTCGCCTTTAATACCAAGATAAAAATCTGTCTGCTCTTAGGATGTAGGTAGAGCTACTTCGGTGCTGCCGAGTGTTAGTAATGGGAGCAGGATAATCTCCTCAGAGGCACTTCAGGAAATCATCTCTCACTGTCCCTTTTTCCTGTGGCTGCAGGAGTGCCCTGGAAGCTCCACGTGTGGATCGAGTCCCTGCGGACGACCTTCTCCCAGTCCCGCTACTCCGTGGTGCAGACCCTGCTGCGGGAGTTTGTCACCATCAAAGAGGAGGATTACAACGAGGAGCTGGTCAGTGAGGGGCTGCAGCTCATGTTCGACATCCTCAAAACCAGCAAAGTGAGTCAGAGTTTTATAACTGCGTCAGAGCTGAGTGTTGTGGGGTTTTGTCGTTGTGCACAACAGGAATGGCTGGGCAAAGTCCCTAGGAGTTACGGCATGGAAATGGTGCTGGAAGCGTTTATCTGAATTTGTAAGCAGCCCCCATACAGTCCTCAAACACACACCTGGGGGAAACCCTACAGCTCTTTAAACCTCCATAACTCCAGGGATGTTGTAGTTCAGCCTCAATTTAAAGCGTGTCCGTCTGTGGGGAGGCGACTCCTGTGGGGTGCGGTTGCTGTAAGACCCAAGTGAGCCCTTACAGCACATTTGGAACCTGCTCAATGTGGAGTTGCTGATGCCTGTTCCATCATTCCTCACAGAATGATTCCATCAACCAGCAGCTCGCCTCCATCTTCACCCACTGCTACGGCAGCAGCCCCATTCCCAGCATTCCCGAAATCCGAAAGACTCTGCCGGCTCGGCTGGGTAAGGTGCTCACCCGAGCAGTGAGCTGCTTCTGACTGCTGCTGGGTTGGGTTTGTTTTTTTATTTGTTTGGGATTTTTTTTTTCTGAAAAGCATGCGCAGGTTATAAAAAGAAAAAGTCACCTTTTTTTTTTTTTTTTTTTTTTGTCCCCTTACCCAACAGATCCTCACTTCCTGAACAATAAAGAAATGTCTGATGTCACTTTCTTAGTGGAAGGAAAGCTCTTTTATGCACACAAAGTCCTGCTGGTTACTGCATCTAACAGGTGAGTCACTAACCAGAGGCATCATTAATCCAGCCGTGATTATCCCTGAAGTCATGTGGGGTAGTTGGAGTGTATATATCCAGCCATTCCCTGCCTTCCCAGTCCTTCTCCTGGAGTTTGAGCTTTCCTGGAATCTCACACTGGCCTGGTGCACTTGCAGTAAGCAGTCTCTTCCTCTCTTCTTGGCATAGTGACAGCGTTTTCCACCTGTCTCAGGGTGGGATTAGCTCAGATCCAGGCAATTTACAGTTTTAAGTTGTCCCTGAACTAATCGTCGTTAAATGGAAGGAAATGTTTTGATTTTTCAGCGTGTAAAGAACTAGGAGGGATCTTTGCTTTCCCCCTGCTGCTTGTGATGAGGGTGTGACACACTCATACAGTTAAATATTTTCAATTAAATCTCTTTAAAACCATTCCCAGGTTCAAGACACTAATGACCAATAAAACAGAGCACGATGGCCACGGCAGCAAGACTGTTGAAATCAGCGATATGAAATACAACATTTTCAAGGTATGGGACTTGATTCCACTTTTTCTTTATTCTTTTTCATCTTCTCAGCTGCTTGGAAGATAAGACAAGCCCAAGTAGTAATATCATAAGTAGATAATAAGTAATACCATAATTAGACAATATTACAAGTAGAAATGGAGTGCCTTTCAACAGATCTGAATTTCAGGAGTTTTTTGAAATACCCTTTTTCCAAAGTTCCAGCCTTAAAACAGAATACTCCAGTCTATATTCTGACTTTCTTCCCAGGCAGCTGACTCCTCCACAAAGCAGGAGAAACTAGTCTTCTACTGAAAAGTAGTTTTATACTGCTAACACGCCGTTTTTATACTTTTTATGGTACCATTTTGATGCTTTGCTCAGCACAAAGTAGCTTATTTACAGTTAGGTGTATTGCCAGGCTTCGTATTAATTCAGATCAGGTGATCAGAACTTTGTGGTGTCCCTGTCAAGAACGGCTCAGAGCTGAGAATTCTCTTTTGCTTTTGTGACATTTCCATATTCAGCAGAGGAAGAGGAAGATGTGAAGTGCAGGATAGGTCATGTAGCTGTCTCACTAAAGGGTTGAGGCCTTTTTTTCTCTATTTATAAGCAAACAAACCTGCTCTGTTGGTCAGCAGTGCTGTTACCTCTCTAGAGGGAAGTAAGTTGACCATGAGAACATCTTTGTTCTGCTTGTAAGGAGCTGTACAAGTTTTGTCTTGGATAGGTGACATCCAAATTTCGCAGCTCGAGCCACAGCAGAGAAGAAAATTTGACTGAGTGTTGAAACAAGCTTCCTTGACAGCATTTGTACATCAAAAGGTTTCTAAAGATAAAGTTGTTCTTAAGTGGAGGGAGACAAATCAGAACGAACTGAAACAGTGAAGCATTTCACAATATGATGGTAAATGCAGTCAGATGGGTTGAGGAGAGGAAGGCTCAGGTAGAGTGGAGGGTGCTGAGCCACCAGAGACGTGTGTCCTGCTCAGGGCTCTGCTGCAAAGAGCTTTGCTCTCACCTAACTCTGTTATACAAATAAGGCAGTCTCCTAAGGAGCAGCTTCGTTTTGTTCCTAGCCCTGTTAGGAACGGCAAGCGGAGCTTGCAAGCCCCACGCAGCAGCCAGGACACTTCTGTTCCCACACCGGCTCCATCCCCTCCCCTGACGCTGCTTGGGCTGGGGGTGGGCACACGCAGATCAAAGAGCAGGAGCTGCCTCTTGCTCGCCCTGCAAACAATTAATGCCTTTTCCTCCGGGCCTGGTGAGGGGCTGGAAGCTGATTAGAAGCCCGGCGGGGGAGGCAAGCGGCTGGGAGGTCCCGGGACACTCACGCTGGGCTTGCTGGCAGCTCCGCGCGTGAGCGGCCCGCCGGGCTTCGCCAGCACAGATCCCAGACAAGGACAGCGGTGTCGCTCCGAGACACGCTGTCACCCTCAGCACAAAGTCCCCAGCAGGGCCCTTTTCAGGGCCCAAGAGAGAAAGGACTGTTAGAAAGCAGCAGATTTGCCACGCCAGGCGGTGGGGAAAAAAACGCCACCGGTGGAGGTGAGAGCTGGCACGGGACGCGATTCCCGTCTGCTCGGGAAGGGGAGCGCAGCCATCAACAGCCCCTTGTGACTGCTGTGGTAACTTCATGCCTGGCCTTCTTCCCATTCCAGATGCTGATGCAGTATTTATACTATGGAGGGACAGAATCCATGGAAATTCCCACCACTGATATCTTAGAGGTGAGAGAGCTTTCTCTTCCAAGTCCTGCTGAGCGCGCTGGGGTGTAAAACAAAGTCGAAAGGCAAAATCCGGGAGCTAACAGCAGGCTTCCATTCAGTCCAAGAGCATACTTAATGCTTGGAAATGAGCTTAAAAGTTTCAAAACATCACTTGCTTGGTGTTTCTGTGCAAACAGAAAGGAGAGCAAATCCGCTTGTGGGAGGAGCTTTTGCTAGGAGGGGAAATGTGTCAGTCTGTCATTTCAGCATGGAGCGGCTTTTTTGCTTTCTTCATGAGGACTTGGCCATTAAAGCAGGGAGTCGGAGCCTCTTCAGAGAGGAAATCATCCATCCCATTTGCCTTGCCCAGGCCTTTGAAGCCTCATGATCTCAAATAGCCTCTCTCTTGTCCCCGTAGCTGCTGTCGGCTGCCAGCCTGTTCCAGCTGGACGGCCTCCAGAGACACTGTGAAATCCTCTGCGCCCAGACCATCAGCATGGACAACTCTGTCCACATCTATAAATATGCAAAGGTAAATCCAACCCCCCCTGGTTTGAGAATCCCAGTGAGCAGCCTGTGTGCTCCTGGTGGTTACTAAAAACCCCACGTGGGCACCCTCCCTGCAGGTAACTCTGCCCCAGCCACAACACGGGTGAGATGATTCCCAGCTCCAGGCTGGAAAGTCCTGCACGGCCCCGGTGTGTTTCCTTGTCTGAAGCAATCAGGGATGAAATGGATGGGGGATCCCTGCAGAGTAGGGGAGAGCTGTCTCTAGCAGGCTGATACAGCAACGTCAGCAAATCCTGAGGGATTCAAATCCTGGGAGC
Source organism: Hirundo rustica (assembly GCF_015227805.2). Classification (NCBI taxonomy): domain Eukaryota; kingdom Metazoa; phylum Chordata; class Aves; order Passeriformes; family Hirundinidae; genus Hirundo; species Hirundo rustica. The sequence continues at coordinate 59,628,823 of NC_053455.1, read as the reverse complement.
AGCGGGGGCAATCGATCATATCACATCACAGCACGGCAACTACAAAATAAACCCTTTCCTAGCACCCCTGCTGCTAGAAAGTATTTTTTTCAACTCCAAAAGGAGCATAAAGTCTGTTGCGTGACAGATACGCACCTCTGCAGCAGATAACCCAAGTCAGAGAAATACTCTGCCCTTCCTGGAATTTTGCAGGATCAGATCCCTTAACAAGGAGAAAGAGTGGGTGGTAATGATTTTCTTTTTTTTTTTTTTTTTTACTGCGTCTGTTGTGTCCCACTGATGCTTTTCAATTTCTCTCACACTGGGCTGGTTTCTTTCAGACCTAAAATTTAAACACTAAAAAGGGGAAACAGCATTCCCTACTGGCCGTTGTGTGCTTCTCCTTAAATTACCGTTTGCGCAAAATTCCCAGGAAGAGCCTGTGTGCGCGCAGAGCTTTTTCTGATATTAAAAACCTGAGTTACGTTGTTCTCCTTGCTGATCCTGAAGCGAGAGGAGCCAAATCCCAGGCAGCAATCACCCCGTGGTGGCTGGGGAGCGCAGCGTCGCTGTTCTCCTGCGCTCAGCCCCTCGTTGGAGGGATGAGGCTCCCGTCCTGTGACCCGTGTCCTGATTGCCCCGAGCCCTGCTCGCCATCTGCCAGCGCGGCGGCGTTGTTGTGTCTTGTGGCTCAGCCAAACAGGTACCTTGGCCACCTCATCAGCCAGCTGCTCTGCTGCAGGAAGGGAAGGGGCCGGAGCGCAGGCCAGCAGCCCTGCCGACAGCAGGCCGGCAGGGGAAGGAATTAAAAAAGCCTGGATGCCTCCCCGCTCACGCCTGTGCCTGCAAAAAGCGCTGGGAGAAGTATCAGACAAAGTCCCGCCTGCAGTGCTTTTGCACTGTTACCCCTGTCTTCTAACGTTTTCTAAGGGACAGAAAGGAGAAAAGCATCAGGAGCGAGACGCTGGGGGATGTCATTTAGGTTTGTGGCGTTACAGAAGGGGTTCATAATCCTGCTGTCTTCCCCAGATTCACAACGCACCAGAACTGGCCTCCTTCTGCGAGGGCTTCTTCCTCAAGCACATGAGCTCCCTGCTGGAGCAGGACTCGTTCAAGCAGCTCATCTACGGCAGGAACAGCAAAGTGCAGGGCCTGGACCCTCTGAGGGACCTGCAGGCAGCCCTGGCCGGCCGCCTGCACTCCGTGTACGTCACGTCCAGGGTGTGAGGCGGGGCCGGCGCTGGCAGACGGCGGGGGAGGCGTCGCCGGGGCCCTTTGCCTTCTGCATCTTCCTGCAAGCGCCCTGGAACAGGCACCCCTGCTGCTGAGGAGGGGGAGCTGGCTTCTCCGTGCTGCAGCTGCTGCTGCTGCTGCTGCTGCCGCCGCAGGAACGACACCGTCGCTCGAACAACGCCCAAACGCCAGCCGAGGGCGCGAGGGGAGAGCCCGAACTGCAGGGATGGGCGCTGCCCTTTCCACGAGCGCAGCGCCGGGCCGTGGAGAAAGAGGCGATTGAGCTGAGCCCGGCGCTAATACGTGGGCTTAAGTTCATCCGCACAGATGTTTTCCCTGTAAAAAGGCTGCCTAGAAGGAGTTTGCTGATCCTAAAGCCCGTCCCACGAGCCATCTGTCTGCACACGAAGTGCTTCCCCTCAGTTGTACCAGCGTCTGTATGTCGCAACAGACCGACAGAAACTTCCCCCAAAACTGTTTGCACCCTGAGAGAGAGGTTTTGTATGTTCGAAGCTGAGTAGAAGCTAATACTAACACTGAAATTACTCACTCTTTAAGCCTAATGTGAAGAGCTGAGCTGGGGCAGGAGGGGGAGAGTTGGGGGTTTGAGTGTTTTTAGATACAGTTTCACTGTGCCGGTTGTTAATCTGGATATGGTTTGAGGAGAAAGAAAAGGACTCTCTGCCCTTTTGCTGTCCAGGTCTGATAGTGTCAGTCAGTCACTTTCACCTTAAAAGCCTTTTTTTGAATGTTACCTGTGAGACCTGACATCACAGAAGATACTTTGTAGAAGGCTCAGGTGTAGCAGGAGCCAGCATTAGGCTGAAAAGCTGCCCAGTTGCAAAAATAGCAATAAAAGCCTCCCCTGGCCTCCAAAGAACGCCCAGCAGCTCGGTGGTTTGTTCTCTCTCTGGAGTTGTTGGGGATTAAGTAAAGGCCTCCAGCTATTCCCACTGAGCTTTGCTAATCATTTGCCAGGACACTTCCATATATTGTCGATGGGTGAACAAGAGGAAACCCAAGTTTTCAGAGGAGAACTATTTATTCCTTACTAGAAATTCAACCGTTTATTCCCATTGTGTCCAAACACGGTGGAAGGAGGAGGCTCAGCTGGGCCCAGGCTCCAGAGCACAACACAGAGACAGTTTGGATAAAGGAAAGGAGAAGGAATCGCCAGCATCTCCCAGCAAATCCATCAAAATCTGACATGGCCTTGTTCCTAAAGGATTTACACAGAGGCAAACTGCATGCATGGATAAGGATTTTTAGTCAGCTGACGGACAGGTTGGTCAGGGCACACTCCCTTTGTGCTTTAGGTGCACATCTGCTGAACATCACCAGCTCCAATAACCCTATTTATTACAGAAAGCCATACGGGGATGGGGGGGGGGGTCAAAATTATCACTGAGAAATGCCACAGAAGGCTTTATTTTGGAAAGTATTTTCAAGTAGCTGCACCAGCTATCTGTACAAATATGTAGGTCCTCTTTTGTTGCTGTAATATTACAATGCTTTGTTTAATTGTACATTAATGCTGTCATTTATGTAAATGTACCGGGATTTTATTAACAACGTAATTTTAAAATACACAGGTGCTGTTATTTATTCTGTTTCTCTAACAGTGACAAAAAATAAGCTTTAAAGACGTTTATGTGGAAAGGGCTGTTGCAGCTGGAGCATCTTAAAGTGGTTTTGGTGTAAATACGCCTAATTTTAGGGATACAGAGGCATTCATTTCCATTCTTCTCCCCCAGGAGCAGACATTTTTGTGAAGTTAAAAAGTTTAACTCGCATTTTTCCCTAGCTGGAATAAGATTACCTGGTTTCTAGCAGAAAGCAGCAAATCATAGTGTCCAAAAAAAACCTTGATTCCAGGATTCTTGTCTCTAGCAGGAAAAACAGGGTTAAAGCAACTCTTATGCCAGAGGTATTAAAAAAAAAAAAAAAAAAAAAAAAGGCAGGTAATCCTTCCCTTCCATGTCACCTCAGGATCCCAAAGGCTGGAAGGGCTCTGGTTGGTGCTCTGTGGCAGGATTGATGTCAGAGCACAGGACTCATCCAAGAGGTAAGAACTATAAAAGCTTCAGAGCTAGAATTTGACCCAGAAGTGTTTTTTTGTTGGGTTTTTTTTTTTTTCCTATTCCCTCATTTGGAAACCTGCCAGCATAAACAGCGACTTGTTCTCAAGAATCATGGAATGCAAACACCTCAGATTCCCTTTGGAGCGCTTGAATAAGTAGGCTGAACAGAAATTCCTTGTGAAACCAGTTGTACGCTGCCTGTGCATTTTACAGAGTGCTGCCCGGGGAGCCTGAGAAAGTACCAGAGCAGTTTGCCCAGCTTCGGGGAAGCGCACAACTTTGCCGGCCACCGTGACATCATTCCAGGGAGCGGAGGAGATAAACATCTGCCTGAACAGGCTCGATGACTTCCAGCCTGAAATAAAGCCCTTTCTTTTTCCGCTCTCTGCTAAGCCTTCGCGCAGCAGGCAGGCCCTGGCTGAGGCGGCAGCACCACTCACGGGCCCTTGGCTCTCCCCAGATGCTGCCCCGGCAGCCGAGACGCGCAGGGACACGGCAGGCTGGGGTCACGCTGCTTGTGGCAGAGGATGGGGCTCCAAAGCTGGGTCTGCCTCCCCAGAGGGCAGGGTGGGAGCCCGAGGGATCCGTTGATGTGCAGGATGTTGCGCTGGGCGTTTTTTGCCCGAGGAAAAGAGGGGCAGAAAGAGGGTGATGGAAGATCGCAGCAGAGAAAGGAGCGACACAACCCAGAGCTGGAGTCATCTCAGTGCTGTCCCTGCTCCTGCTGTTCCAGACACAGGGTCTCACCTGGTGATCCTCTCTCCATGCTTTGCTCGGGCAGGAGAAGGTTTCCCGTGTCCTTTTCCACCTCTCTCCATCCGCGGCCCTCACACCCACACGAAGCCCTGCCCCGAAACCACGCACGGGGCCCCTCGCCGAGACGAGTCTGTGATTGAATCCCAGGTGCACAGGCCGACAAAAATCCAGCTATGAAAGTCAGAAGCTCCCAAGGGAATATCGCCAGGGCCAAATGGAAAGGACACCCCTTCCTCCTGCCCCTTACCCAGTGCTTCCCAGCCAGCTCCCATCTCCCTCAGGCTGCTCTGGGCTGCGAGACCTCTCCCGGCAGCGCTGCCAGCTCAGGGCAGCCTCAGCTCCCTGCTTCTGCTTCCTCCCAGCACACGGCAGGGATCAGCTGGCTCCAGCTGTCAGAAGAGCTCAGGGCTCCCTGAGCCGGCGGGGATGATTCCAGTGACAAGTAGGTCACATCTCGCCGCCTCCTGCAGGGAGCTGCTCGGCCGGACGGGGCTGCCGCGTTTGCCCCCAATTAGCCCAGGACCCCGCGGCTGCGGGCAGATTGTGGGCACGGGAGAGGAGGGAGAGATCCTGCTGCAGCGGGATCGGCGATCTGGAATGGTCAGACACCGAGCTGGAGGGTGTGGGACAGGCGGGGACTGATGCAGCTGGGTGTCGGGATGTGTCCTGTCCTGTCCCCGTGCTGGGACAGGCTCTCAGGGCTGAGCTGGTTTAGCCCGGGATTAAAGGCACGCTCTGCAATTTAGAGGCACACCCGGCTCCTTCCGGCATTCCCGGCCCCATCTGTGCAGGGTTTGGAGAGACGGAATTGTGAGGGTGTTCATCCCTAGTGTCCAAGGCCTGCTTGTCATTCCTTGGAATAACAAAAAATCCTTTCCCTAATGCATCAGGATGTTTTCATCCCTTTTTTTGGGCAGGAGGGAAATACACCTAGAAACCGGGGGATCAAAAGGATTTCCAGGAAGGCAAAACAAGGACAGAGATGAGGGAATGGGCTTCCAATTAATGTTGATTTGATGGTGTAGGAATGGTTCTTGTAGGTTTTATGACTCCCCTTTATATTCCTGGAATAATTTTACTTGTTGTTGTTGTTGTTGTTTCTTTAACAAATCATCTAAATTTGAGAGGAAATAATGCCAAAACCAATGCAGGGAGAGATCACGGAATCACCATGGAATGGTGTGGGTTGGAAGCCTCATCTCTGAGCCTGTCCTGGGCTGGCTCCTGGCCTTCGGCCACTCACTGCAGGTGGACATGGAAGTGATGGAGATGCTCAGGGAATGCTGCTTGGTTTTCCCTGCCCCTGGCAATCCGGTCATTAAGAAGACTGATTGAGCTCTTCTAGCGGGGAAACATTTAAACAAGAGGTGCCAAAAAGAAGAGGAGCTTCTGCACAACGAAATCTGCAAGAATCCAACTTAAAATCCCCCCTGGATTGTCACCGCTCCAGCCTCCATGCACTGGTCACCGTGGCCAGGAGTGTCCAGTCGTGCTGGAAGTGCACTGGACCAGGATGTCATTTTCATCTCATGCAGGCAGAGACCCTCTGGGTGACCTCCAGTCACTGGAAGGACCGGACTGGGCTCCCAGGGCACTAATTCCAGGTGTTCTGTTTCTGGGAATAGCACAGGAGCCTTTCCCTTGCCCAGAGGAGCAGCCAGTGTTTCCCTGTCTGGGACAAAGGAAGTGGAAAACACGCTGGGTCAGTGTTAGGGCTTGCAGGGAGAGGGGCGTCCATGGGGATGGGACGGGTGACTTCCCGCTCCAGTTCCCATCTCCCTGCGGGCACGGACAGCTGATGCCGAGCCAGGACAAAGCGACGCTCCCGGCGCATCCCGGGGCGAGCGGCCCCGAACGGGGCGGGGCGGGGCCCGCTCAGGTGCGCGGGGCGGGACCGAAGGGATTTAATCACCCGGGAATCGCCCCCGCCTCTTTTGCTCCTTCAGCGCTCGGGCTCCTCCGGAGGAGCCCAGGTGAGGCACGGGGATGTCGGGGTCCCATCCTGTACCTCCCTCTACTCCTCCCTCCTCCTGCCCTTATTCCCTCTTTCCTGCCCCCTCCCTTTCTCCTTCTTCCCCCCTCTCCCTCTTTCCCTGCAGCCGCGGGCTCGGGACGCCGGAGAATAAAGCCCAGAGGGCCGGAGGGGGGATCGGCGGGTCCCCGCATGCAGTTCACAAGCACGGCCCGACACCGCCGGGGCTCCGGCTTTCCCCACATCACACGGGGGCTCCCCGGGGGAGGTCAGGGCAAGTCCTGCGAGTCCGACTCAGAAATAAAACCCGAGGGTTTTCTCTGGGGCCAAATTCAGGAACGCCGTGGCGGAGCCAAGGGAGCAACGGGGCCGGGCCGGGGACACCGAGGGCGGCTGCGCCGGGCGCGGAGGTGAGCGGGGAACGGGGGCTGTCCTCGGGGGATCTTCCGGCACAGGGATGGGTGTCCCCGCACAGGGATTGGTGTCCCCGCACAGGGATGGGTGTCCCCGCACAGGGGTGGGTGTCCCGGCACAGGGATCTCTGTCCCCGCACAGGGATCTCTGTCCCCGCACAGGGATGGGTGTCCCCGCCCAGGGATCGCTGTCCCGGCACAGGGATCGCTGTCCCGGCACAGGGATCGCTGTCCCGGCACAGGGATGGGTGTCCCGGCACAGGGATGGGTGTCCCCGCACAGGGATTGGTGTCCCCGCACAGGGATGGGTGTCCCCGCACAGGGGTGGGTGTCCCGGCACAGGGATCTCTGTCCCCGCACAGGGATCTCTGTCCCCGCACAGGGATGGGTGTCCCCGCCCAGGGATTGGTGTCCCCGCACAGGGATGGGTGTCCCGGCACAGGGATGGGTGTCCCGGCACAGGGATGGGTGTCCCCGCACAGGGATGGGTGTCCCCGCCCAGGGATGGGTGTCCCCGCACCGGGATCGCTGTCCCGGCACAGGGATCGCTGTCCCGGCACAGGGATGGGTGTCCCGGCACAGGGATGGGTGTCCCGGCACAGGGATGGGTGTCCCCGCACAGGGATGGGTGTCCCCGCACAGGGATGGGTGTCCCCGCACAGGGATGGGTGTCCCGGCACAGGGATCGCTGTCCCCCGAGGGCTGGGGTCACTGGAGCTGCCTCGGCCGAGCGGGACCCGGGGCGCCGCTCTGGGGCGGATTCTCGACGGGCCAAAAGGAACATTTTGGGTTAAAATCCGAGTTAATGTGCAGGGGAGAGATCGCACAGTCTGGGCTGAGGATGAGGTGACCGGGGCTCACCGGAGGGACCAGCTCGGGCTGGCTCTGCGTTACTGTGGATAATTCGCTTTATGGAAAGGGACACCTGAGACTGCCGAGGGAATCCAGGGCTGGAGCCGGGAAGGAAACCTGCTCTGACTGCGGGAATGGGAATGGGGGTCGGGCGGGGCTTCCATCGGTCACCGGGGCCGCCGCCGGGAAGGCGCCGTAGAGCGATGTGCAGCGAGGTGTGCGGGATCGCCTGCAGCGACGCATCCCGGCTCTACAGAACGAGATTGGGATAAAAACCCGCCGTCGCCATCCTTCTCCCAGCCCCGCTGCGTTTTCAGGATCTTTGGGGAAGAGTTTGGGTCCGGACAAGGCTCTCGGGCACAGGGGGGAATTCTTGGGGTGTCCCGTGCGGGGCCAGGATTCGGACTCGGATATGCTGCGACCCTGTGCCTTTGAGGGTGGGATGAAGAGGATCAGTGGGATTCCTGCCCGTGGCGGTCACGGGACAGCGGGACACCGGGACAGGGGGACACCGGGACAGCGGGACACCGGGACAGGGGGACAGCGGGACAGCGGGACACCGGGACCGGCTGGGGACCCCGGGACAGCGGGACACCGGGACCGGCTGGGGACACCGGGACAGCGGGACAGCGGGACAGCGGGACCGGCCGGGGACAGCGGGACAGCGGGACACCGGGACAGGGGGACACCGGGACAGCGGGACACCGGGACAGGGGGACAGCGGGACAGCCGGACACCGGGACCGGCCGGGGCTGGGAGCGCTCGGTGCTGCCGCCCTGTGGGAAGCGCCCGGCACTGCAGCCCGGGAGGCGCTGAACCACGGGAGCGGCGTGGAACGGCATCCCCGGGAATGCTGAGGCATCCCAGGGAATGCTGAGACATCCCGGGAATGCTGAGACATCCCAGGGAATGCTGAGACATCCCGGGAATGCTGAGACATTCCGGGAATGCTGAGACATTCCGGGAATGCTGGGGCATCCCCGGGAATGCTGAGACATCCCGGGAATGCTGAGACATCCCAGGAATGCTGGGGCTTCCCCGGGAATGCTGAAACATCCCAGGGAATGCTGAGACATCCCAGGAATGCTGAGACATCCCGGGGAATGCTGGGGTGTCCCAGGGAATGCTGAGACATCCCGGGAATGCTGAGACATCCCAGGGAATGCTGAGACATCCCGGGAATGCTGAGGCATCCCAGGGAATGCTGAGACATCCCGGGAATGCTGAGGCACTCATCCCTGCTGAGCTGCAGAAAAAGGAAAGTCCTGGGTTAGTGGGAGGATGTTTCTGGAGTGGAATTGGGATAGGTGCTGATCCTACCATGGAATCACGGGGTGGTTTGGCTTGGAGGGGACACAAGGATGATTTACACTCTGCTGTCTGATTCCACAGCAAGGAACATCCCAAACTGCCTCCTCACCCTCATGGGCAGCAGGAATGTCTTCCAGAGCTCTGGTGTAGGAACGGCAGTGGCTGTTGGGAGCTCTGGCAGGAGCGCCTGGAGACCAGGTAAGAACAGAAATGGGATCATTCCGGCTGCTGCTGGAGGTGGTTTTCTCTTTTCAGGATCCTTTCACAGCAGCGTTCTGGGGCACGTTTGAGGGTAATTCCAAGAACTTCGAAACAGTTGAGTAACAGTGGGGAAAAACTGTGAAGCTGATCCATTTCCAGTAATTCCAAACTTCTCCCACAGCACCACCCTAGGGGAAACCTCGGTAAGGGATAAAGATGCAGAGGAACAAGTGTTGTAAGCGCCTCTGGATTTCTGACAGAGCAAACCTTCCAGTAATCCCAGCAGATCTCTTGGAGAAACTCTGTGATCATAAGGATTTCCAGGAAACATAAACAAGGACAGAGATGAGGGAATGGGCTTCCAATTAATGAAGATTTGATGGGTGTAGGAAAGATTCTTGTTATGTTTAATGCTCCCCTTTATATTCCTGGAACAATTTAAAATTATTCCTTTAAAAAATCATCTAAATTTGGAAATTTAAATTTGAGAGGAAATAATGCAAAACCAATGCAGGGAGAGATCACGGAATCACCATGGAATGGTTTGGGTTGGAAGCCTCATCTCTGAGCCTGTCCTGGGCTGGCTCCTGGCCTTTGGCCACTCACTGCAGGTGGACATGGAAGTGATGGAGATGCTCAGGGAATGCTGCTTGGTTTTCCCTGCCCCTGGCAATCCGGTCATTAAGAAGACTGATTGAGCTCTTCTAGCGGGGAAACATTTAAACAAGAGGTGCCAAAAAGAAGAGGAGCTTCTGCACAACGAAATCTGCAAGAACCCAACTTAAAATCCCCCCTGGATTGTCACCGCTCCAGCCTCCATGCACTGGTCACCGTGGCCAGGAGTGTCCAGTCCTGCTGGAAGTGCACGGGACCAGGATGTCATTTTCATCTCATGCAGGCAGAGACCCTCTGGGTGACCTCCAGTCACTGGAAGGACCGGACTGGGCTCCCAGGGCACTAATTCCAGGTGTTCTGTTTCTGGGACTAGCACAGGAGCCTTTCCCTTGCCCAGAGGAGCAGCCAGTGCCTCCCTTAGTCCACAGATCTCCAGGATGGAACACGGAGAAAATACAGGAATGTGGAAATCCCTCCCCCTGGGAGTTCATGGTGCTCTGGATTACATTTTGGATTTATAATGTTAAAGTTGGGGTGTGGAGGGGTTTCTCTCCCTCTCTCCTGTTCATTATTGTACTCACTGTTGTTGTTGCTCTCACTGTTACTTATTGTGTGTTGTCATTAAATTACTATATTTGTCTTGGTTTCCATTATTAAACTGTTCTGAGCTGGATTTTTGTCTCTGGTCTCTTCCCATCCCACTGGGGCTGAGGGAGCTGCTGCTGGTGCCCGGCGGGGTCCGGCCATGGCCCGGGGCGCTCCTGGGGCTCCCAACCCGACGGACCGGGGCAGTTCTGGGGTTCACAGAGAGAGCCAGGGCTGCGTTTTGGGGGAGCTAAATCAGGCTGCGAGCTTAACAGCAGAGACTAAATGGAGCATTTTGGAGTGCGGAGAGCAGACTCCTGCGGCCGGAGCTGGGGCTCTCAGGGTCCGAACGCTGTGGTTGCAGGGCTCGAGGAAGAGACCCAGCGCTGCGCGTTCGGGCTCACAGGAGAAGCTGAAGCGCAGCGTTTCGTTGGGCTTGAACGAAAGCCCGAGGGCGGCGTTTCGGTGCTCCGAGCGGGCCCCTCTGGCCCGGCCGAGTCGGTGTCTCCGAGCTCCGAGCGGTGCCTCGGGCACGGCCCCGGGCCGCGCTCCCCCGGCCGCACCGAGAGCTCCGCAGCGCGGGGCTGGCGGCGGAGCCCCGGGGCCGCCTCCGGGCTCGGCTTTGCGGCTCCGGGCGGGTGCGGGGCGCAGGGGGAGCCCGGCCCGGCGCCTCGGGCCGAGCGCGGCACCCCGGGGGCTGCCCGGAGCCCCGGCGGGTCGCGGCCCCGGCGCCGGCCCCGGAGCGGCTCCTGCCGGTGCCGGTACCGGTGCCGGTGCCGGCGCCGTCTCGGTTCTGCGGGCCCGGGACCCACACTCCTCCCGGCGGGGGAGAGGCGGCACCGCCCGGGACCCCCAGAGACCCCGGCAGCACCCGGAGCCGAGGCCCCGGTCCCGGGGCGGCCCCGGTCCGGCCCAGTGAGAGGGGCGGGGCCGGGAGCGACGGCGCGGCCGCCATCCCGGGAGGGGCGGGGCCGGGGCTGTGGGGCGGGGCCGGGCTGTGGGGCGGGGCTGTGGGGCGGTGCCTGAGGCGGTCCTGGGGCGGGGCCGGGGGCCGGCTTCAGGGGTGGGGCCAGGGGCGGGCCAGGGGCGGGGACATGGGGGGGGCCAGGGGCGGTTCCAGAGGCGGGGCCGGTCCCTGCTCAGGCGCGCGGGGCTCCAGCGCGGCTGCGCGGGGCGGGGCAACAGCGCGTATGCGTGGGGCGGGGCCAAGGTGATTTAATCCCTGGAAATCGCTCTCGCCGCCATTTTCCCACTCTGCGTTGGAGGGGGCTGCTGCCGGACCGGGCTCCACCGGCGAGGCTTCCTCTACCCCTTTTTCTTCCTCCTCTTTCTCCTGTCCTTATCATCCTCCTTCTTCCCCCTCTTCTCCCCTCTTTTCTACCTGTCTAGCTTCCTTCTCCCCCCGTCCTACCTGTCCCTCTCAGCCCCCCTCCTGCTCTCCCCTCCCCTCTCGCCATCCTCCCCTGCACTTCCCTGTCCCCCCTCCCTCCTTTCGGCCCTCTTGCTACCCTCTCCCCAACTCGACTCCTCTCTGTTCCCCCTCTGTATTCTATTTCTTCCCCCTCTGTTCCTGCTCTGTTCCCCCTCTGTTTCCCCTGTTCCCCGCCGTTCCCTCTCTGTTCCCTCTCTGTTTCTGCTCTGTTCCCCCTGTTCCCCCCTGTTTCCTCTCTTCCCCCTCTACCCTCGCTCTGTCCATAACCTCTCCTCCCCACCTGGCCTTTCCCTTCCCCTTTCTCCCTACCTCACCCCATCCCTCCCATTCCCACCCTCTGTCCCCCTCTCCCTCTTTCCCCGCAGCCGCGGGGTTCGGGGTGCCGGAGAATAAAGCCCAGAGGGCCGGAGCCCGGCGCCCCCACCCTCGCCCCCGCCCCACACGGGGCCGGGCCCGCTCGGCGGGTCCCCCCATGCAGTTCACAAGCACGGCCCGACACCGCCGGGGCTCCGGCTTTCCCCACATCACACGGGGGCTCCCCGGGGAGGTCGGGGCGGGGGGTTTAGAGAGGGCCCCCTCCTCCGGAGGGGGTCCCGGGGGGGAGGGCGGGGGGGGAGGGGGGTGGGGGGGTAGGGGGGGTAGGGCCCCCTCCGGAGGGGGGTGTCCCTGGGGGGGGTCGGGGCGGGCCCCCTCCGGAGGAGGGGCCCGGGGGAGGGGGCGGGGCGGAGGGGGGAATCCCCCCCTCCAGTCCCGGCCTCCTTCCCCGGACCCCTCCTCCGGACGGGGCTCGGCCCGGCCCCCTCCCCGGGACCCCCTCCTCCGGACCGGGGCCCGGGGGGAGGGAGGGGGGCGGGTGGGGTGGGGGGGAAGCAGAGGGGGTCACGTCACTCTGCAGCGTGAACACATAGAGATCACCGCGCAAACGAGCAGCCTCCCCTGTCCTGCCCTCCCCACCCCACCCGCCCCCCCTCCCTCCCCCCGGGCCCCGGTCCGGAGGAGGGGGTCCCGGGAGGGGGCCGGGCCGAGCCCCGTCCGGAGGAGGGGGTCCCGGGGAAGGAGGCGGGGACTGGAGGGGGGATTCCCCCCTCCGCCCCGCCCCCTCCCCCGGGCCCCTCCTCCGGAGGGGGCCCGCCCCGACCCCCCCCCAGGGACACCCCCCTCCGGAGGGGGCCCTACCCCCCCTACCCCCCCTACCCCCCCTACCCCCCTCCCACCCTCCCTACCCCCCCTCCCCACCTGCCCTCCCCCCCGGGACCCCCTCCGGAGGAGGGGGCCCTCTCTAAACCCCCCGCCCCGACCTCCCCGGGGAGCCCCCGTGTGATGTGGGGAAAGCCGGAGCCCCGGCGGTGTCGGGCCGTGCTTGTGAACTGCAAGGGGGGACCCGCCGAGCGGGCCCGGCCCCGTGTGGGGCGGGGGCGAGGGTGGGGGCGCCGGGCTCCGGCCCTCTGGGCTTTATTCTCCGGCACCCCGAACCCCGCGGGGCGGGGAAAGAGGGAGAGGGGGACAGAGGGTGGGAATGGGGGGCAGAGAGGGTGGCCGGGGTCAAGGAAGGAGGGCAGGTGAGGGGGTCGGGGTGTGCAGGGCAGCAGGGAGGGGGACAGGGGGAGGTGGGGTGGGGGTGCAGGACGGGTGGAGAGCAGAGGATGAGGATGGAGCACAGGTAGGGAGGGCAAGGAGCAGACGAGGAAAGAGGAAAGGGGAATAGGGGGAGGTGAGGGGGAAGGAAGGAGGGGGAGAACTGAGGGGGAAAGGGGCGCAGGGAGAGGGGGCAGGTGGGAGCCGGGGTGGGGGGGAGGAAGGAAAGGAAGGGTGGAGGGATAGGGTATGGTAGGACAGGGCAGAGTGGGGTATGGCAGGGTAGGGTAGGGTATGGTAGAGTATGGAGAGGGAGTAGGGGGGGACCGGGCCGGGGGAGGGAGAGAGGAAAGGAAGGGTGGAGGAGTAGGGTAGGATAGGGTAGGGCAGGGTAGGATAGGGTAGGGTATGGAGAAGGAGTAGGGGGGGGACCGGGCCGGGCTGGGCCGGGGGGGGAGGGAGGGGAGGGCTAGGGGGGAGAGGGAGGGGGGGGGTTGGGGGGGGGAGGGTGTAGGGGGTGGGGGAGGGGAGGAAGGGAGGGGAGAAAGGAGGAGTGGTAGAAGAAGAGAAGTGTAGAAGAGATATAAAGAAAAAGAAATACAGAGAAAAAGAGATATGGAGCCCAGAGCGGCAGCATCCTCCCCCGCCGAGCGCCGAGGGGCAAATGGCTCCGCGGGGCCCTCCCCGTGCATTAAATCCCCCCAGGCCCCGCCCCGCGCAGCCGCTCTGGGGCCCCGCGCACCTGTGCAGGCCCCGCCCCTCCCACCGGTGCCGGCCCCGCCCGCGCCCGTTAAATCCCGGCCGATCCGCGCCCGCCCCGCTCTGTGCGGTGGATGCTCATCCCGGGATGCGGCGGGACCGTCGCTCGGAGCGCTGCGCGGAGCCACGGACCGGGGGCTGCTCCCGGCGCTGCGCGGAGCTCGAGGCGCTGAGGTGAGGCCGGGAGCCGGACCCGGGCCCCGGCAATGCGGGTCCGGATCCTGCCGGTGGCTGCTGGGGGTCTTGGGTGGAGCTGCTTCTCCCTCGGCGGGCGGGCTGCGGGTCCCGGGGCCGCAGGACCGGGGCGAGATCGGGATCGGGACCGGGATCGCCGCGGGCGGGAAGAGTCGCTCCGGGACGGGCGCTGGGACCGAGCTCGGCGCTGCCGCTCCTGCTCCCACTGCGGCCGACGTGGGGCTGGGGTCCCGCCGGGGCTCCGGGCAGGTCCCGCCGCGGCCGCGGGGAGCCGGTGCCGGTGCCGGGCCCGGCGGGAGGGCGGCGCTTCCCCGGAGCGGGCTCCGGGCGGCGGCTGGAAGCGGGCGGGGCGCGGGCACCGCCGCTCCCGGCCCCGGGAGCCCCCGGCCGCCGCCGCTCCCTCAGCGCCGCCCGCCCGCGGGGCGCCCCCTGGCGGACACGGCCCGGCCCCGCGGCGGCCGCTCCCGCCCGCGGCCCCGAGGCCCCCGCCCGCCCGGCCTCGGGCGGAGCAGCGCCCGCAGCCCCCTGCCCCGGGCCCGCGCCCCCGGGGGCTGCCCCCGCCGCGCCCCCGCCCAGCGAACTGCCGCTCCCGCTCCGAGCGCGGCCGCGGCGGGACCGGGGCCCTGCCGGGGCTCGGGCCGCTCGTCGGACACGCCTGCCGGGTGAGACGCGATGCTCTCCCTCCCGCCTTTCCCCCGCTTTCTCCGTGGCTCGCGCTCTCCAGTGCTAAAACCTCTGAGTTTAAGAAGTCAGTGAAAACTGTTTATTCTTTATTTCCAGAGCACAGAATATTTTGAGTGTGAAGGGACACAGAAGGAGCACCGAGTTGAACCCTTATGTGAATGGCTCATCTGGGGATGGAACCCACAACCTGGGCATCTTCAGCACCCTGCTCCAACCGAGCCAATCTCAGGTTACAGCAATGCCCTGCCTGGGATGGGAATGCCAAGTACCAGCAAGGGAATTCCTGTGCCAGTGCAGCTCCTTCCTTTATGCCGATATTGCTTCACACACCAGCCCCTGGAATGGCCATAGGGCAGAGCTCCGTGGCTGGTACCTGACCACGGAACAACACAGGTGAGCAGCTGTGTGACAGCACAAAGCTCTTCCCATAACCCTCATTTCCTGCCCTTTCCAGCATTTCCCCGGTGGCTGTAAAGGTGCTTGTGCCGCGTCCCTTTCCAGGGAGAAATGATCAAGACAAGCCCTGAGGGTTCCCTTGGTCCGTGGCCGAAGTTCTTCTGGAGAGTGCCAGGGCCGGTCCCGCCTGCAGAGGGGCGTTTCCTGCGGGTGAGTGTTCACAGCCCAAAATTGCGGTGGGGCCGAGGCCGGGGCTGCTTCTCGGCCCCGGAGCTGCAGGGAGCCCTGGGTGACTCCTGCTCGGCGCCAGGAGCGTTCCTCGGTGCTCCCTCCGTGTGTCCCGGCCGGCCGGGAAGGCGGGGCGGGAGGAGGCCGGGAGCCCCAGGAAGGGAACCGGCCCCTCTCGTCCTCGGCCCGTGCAGGGGAGGAGCCGTGCCTCGGTGTCCCGCCCGTGGCGCGCAGCGTGCCCCACGCGCGGCCCGGGGACGGGCGCTGGGATGCCCGGGCAGCGCCGGGACGGACACGGATCGGGGGCTGCTCTGAACGGGCCCCCGGAGACGCTGCGGCCCGGACAGAGCCCGCTGACGTCCCAAAACCAGCCCGAGGAACGGCTGGCAGCGCCTGGGAATGTCGGCACGTTGGGTCTGCAGAGGAGCTCAGACAGCAATTCCCGGTGCCGAGCTCCTGGGGCTCCCACACCCCCACCAGGTATGTCCCAGCCAGCCCCAATCCCTTCCCTTCCAGCCTGGGGCCATCCTCCAGCAGCAGCGTTAAAGCCGAGGGAATTTCCCTCACAGAAACTGAATCCCCAGCAATGCCCTCGGAAGTGCCTTAAAATAAAAGGTCAGAGGTGGATGAAGTTTTGTTTGGGTTAAGTTTGGAGTTTTCCAGGGAGCCAGCTGGAACTGCAGAACTGAGGGCCAGCTTTCACAGGTGGCTCACACTGCAGGTGCCCTGAAGGCAGGGATGTGCATCCCTTTCCTCAGGGAGAAGAGCTCCCAGAGGCCCCTCCCGAGGCTCTGGAATGAACTCAGCTCCTGCAGGGAGAGATCTCCTCCCCTGGGCACAGGAGCTGCCTCAGCAGGGGCCGGGAGCGCGTCCGGCCAGCGCCTTCTCCTGCTTGGAAACGTCGACCGCAGCCCGAGCTCGGGGGGAATCTGCTGAATTCCAGGGAGCTCTGGCAAGAGCCCCCAGGGACATGGCTGGGGATGAGGGCTACAAACAGCAAATTCTATGGAACATCAGCCTGTCCTTATCCCTTCCTCTTGAGCTTCCTTGGACCTCTGCTGGTTCCTGGCACAGCTGGTGTTAAATAGGCAGCTCTGCATGGGAATATCCAGGCTCCAGGAGGCACTGTGAGCTTGTTCCAGCAGGAATTCAGCAGGGAATTCAGGGCTATAGCTATAATAATGACTCTAAACAGCAAGGCTGAACCCCAAATCTGGGCCCCACACTGGGAACAATCTTTGTGCTGCCCTGTCAGCCAAAGCCCCATGGCTGGGAAATTTCAGTAGCCAAAGGTGTGGAATTATCTAAATCCCAGCAGCCAGTGTTTTGTTCTCTATATATTACCTGTTTTTAAAACCCAAAACCACATGGTTTTGTATGTCTCATCCAGTAAATTCTATTCCTTACAAATTACATCAGGTATTTTTTCCAGAATACTTCTACAGATTATTTCAAGCTTTACCCCCAAGGTCTTCCCAACCTGTCCACTACTCATTACCTCATTTTTACATCAAAATACTAATTCTCCATCCTGGAGAAAATATCAGTTTCTACACCCAAAACTTACATTACCTGTCCACGAGCGATTGCCTCAGTTTACCTCATGATGTTCATTCTCTTCCCTGGGGAATTTTTCACCTTGCCCCCCCAAATTTTCCCTGCCTGTCCCCTTCTGATTTCCTCATTTTTTACAAGAAAGCATTCTTTCTCCACTCTGGAGATTAACACAAGCTTTACTCCCAAAATTTTCCCTACCTGTTCACTACCTATTACCCCATTTCCACCTCAGTATTTTCACTCTTTATGCTATGGATGCTTTCAATTTTTACCCCCCAATCATTTCCCTACCTGTCCATAATTGATTACCTCAGTTTGGCCCATGAAGTGCATCCCCTCTGCTACAGATCACCTCAGATTTTACCCCTGAAATTTTTCCTACCTCCTCACCTCTGAGTGAAGAGTACTTAATTTTTACCTCACAATATTCATTTTCTACCTCAAGTTTTATCCACAAGATCTCCCCACCTGTCCACAGCAATTCCCTCAGTTTACCTCAGGATGTTCCTGCTCTCTCCTAGAGATAATCTCACATTTTAGCTCCTCAATTTTCCCTACCTGCTCAATACTGATTACCTCCTTTTTACCTCAAAATATCAATTGTTTCCTCTAGAGGTTAACTCAGATTTTATTACCAAAATTTCCATTTTGTCCCCTGTATGCTAACCAGATTTTAAAACCAAAACCACACAGGTTATGTCTCTTATCCCCAAAATGTTCATTCTGTCCTCTGCAAATTACATCAGATTTTTTCCCAAAAACACTTACTGTTCCACATAATTACCTCAGGGTTTGCCCCCCCAATTCTTCCCAATGTTGAATATTGATCACTTCATTTCTACCTCAATATGTTCATTCTCTGCCCTACAGATCTTCCCAAGTTTTACCCCCAAAATTTCCTTGCCTGCCCCTAGTGACTGCCTCAGTTTGTCAGTGTTCTCTCTCTCCCTAGAGATTTAATCAAGTTTAACCCCTGAAATTTTCCTTTCTACAGCTTATTACCTCCTTTCTACCTAAAATATTTATTCTCAACCTTTAGATTATTTCAAGTTTTGCCCCCCCAAATTTCCTTACCTGTCCTCTACTGATTCCCTCATTTTCCCTTCAATATTATTTACTTTCTACCATGTAACTTTTGTCAAGATTTACCCCCAAACTGTCCATCTGTACCTAATTTTTACTTCAAAATGTTCATTCTACAGATTACTTCATATAATTTTTTACCCCAAATTTTCCCCATCTGCCCACAACTGATTCCCTCACATTACCTCAGGATGCTCATGATCTTTTCTTAAGATCAGCTCAAATTTAGCCCCCAGATTTTGCCTACATGCTCGGTACTCATCACCCCATTTGTTCATTCTGTACACTTGAGATTTTGTCAAGTCTTACCTCCAAAATTTCGTTGCTTATCTACTACTGAGTACTTCATTTTTACTCCAAAATATTCATTCTGTCCCCTACAGATTATATCGAGTTCTACCCCCAAATCTTCCTCCTGGTACAATATCAATTAACTCCTTTCTACTCCAAAAATTTTCACTCTCTCCCCTAAACATCACCTCAGCTTTTCCCTCAAAAATGCCACCGTGCTCCCCTCGACACACAAACAGTTCTTGTGTCCCCTCTCAACTGCCCCAGGTTTTCAGCTAAAATTGTCACCTCTGTCCCCTCTAACTTAGCCCAGGCTTTCCCAGTGAGGAGCTGCAAGGAATTCAGGCAAATGACAGCAGGGAACAGCTGTAAATTCAAAGGCAGAAAGAGAAGATCTACTGGGAAAGGCTTCAGAAAACATTTCTGCAGTTAATAATTAGTGATTATTTCCAGTTCCCCAGTGAGAAGAACATGAACTCACAGACATTCAGGCCTGGCAGTCCCCTGCAGCGAGAGCTCAGCGCACATCCACAGAGGCAATTCCAGCATCTGAAAGAAAGGAAGAAGAAGAAGAAGGTGATTGATTTCTTCTGTTTCAGAGTTATTTCAAGTTCTCAGACCCAAACCACCCTTTGCTCTTGCTCTTGGCCGGGTGAATCCTGAGCCGTGGGCACAGGTCTGGTCATTCATGCTGATGGGAGCGACGCTTTCTGGGGGAAATCCGCTCATTTCCAAAGTTCACTGCCTGCCCCTGCCTGATCTGCGCGGCAGAAAACCTCTTCCATGGAGGGATTTTGCTCCATCTAATCTCACCTGCCCAGGCTGTTCCATGTGGATGGGACAGGCTGGGGCAGCACAGGCAGACACAGCTCTCGGCGCTCCCTGCTCCAAACACAGCCCTGGGCTCCTCTGCAAACTGCCTCTGCCAGGAGGTTTTCTCCAGGAGAGCTCCAGGACTGGCTCATGGCAGGGGGAGATGAAGTTATCACAAAGGGAAGTAAAGGATAAATACTCCTGTAGGAGCCTTTGGGATCTGCTGGGCTGAGCTGGGAAGGGGACATTCATTCCCTGCAGTGCAAATGCACAACCGCCTCCAGCACGCAGCAAACGCTGTCAGGTGGGCTCTGAAAGCAGCACTGTGACAAACCTCACCGTCACTCTTCCCTTCAGGGACTTTTGCAATCGGTCTCTGAAGCTGACCAGCCCCAGAGCTCTGTGCAGCTGCTCTGGAGCAAAAGGATCCTCCCGGGGCTGAGGCCCATTCCCAGCCATCGCTCCCACGGCGGCCCAGAGGCACCACTGGAGCTCGTGTGTGGGGCTGGCAAGGGCTGCAGGAGGACACAGCCCCAGCTGGGGCGGCCCAGAGGCACCACTGGAGCTCGTGTGTGGGGCTGGCAAGGGCTGCAGGAGGACACAGCCCCAGCTGGGGCGGCAGCGGCAGCGGCAGCAGCAATTCCCAGGGCCTGGCACGGCAGAGCCAAAGGCCGGCGCTGCCGCGGGAGGCGCGGGTTTCGTTCCGCTCCCTGCGCTGCCGCGGCCCGGCAGGAAATCTCCAGGGGGGCAGAAACTCTCAGGGGACACAGAATGCAGCATCTGTCACCCTGGTCCTGGCTGAACTCAGCGTGTGGGGCCACCCCCCACAGGTAACCACTGACCTGAGCCGGATCAGCCTCAAACACCGCCCCAGCTGTCAGCTCCCGGCCGCTCCCGGGCTGCCGCCGCTCTCTCTGTGCCTCAGCCTTGGGGGCTGCAGGGAGCAGGGCAGGGACAGCCCGAAGCCAGGGCAGAGCCCTCCGGGTTTGCAACACTCTGGGGACAGCTGGGGACTCACCCAGGGCACGGGCAGGAGCAGGGAGCCTCCGGCGCGGGCCGGCGGCGCTGGCGGCTGCTGGGTTCGGCCGCTCAAACACCAAAGCTCTGGGCAAAGGTGGGACGAGTTCAGTGTCCTGAAAGTTTCCTGTCCTGAAAGGGAGGAGAAAATGGAAATTAAGGCCACTGTGGAAGCCAAAGGCTCCTGCATTTCCCACTTCTGTTCTGATTCCTCACTACAGGGTTCCATCCATAAAAAATGAGAGCTGACACCAAATAAAAGGGCCCCATTTCAACTTTTTTCCCTACTGTTTTCATACATAAAAAGGATGCCCATTTTTTCAAACTGCATTCTTTGCCTAATTTTATCAGAACCATTTCAATTCCAGGCCCCACTTGTGAGTTATTATTGTGACTTTGGGCAAAGGAAGAGAAGGATCTGTTCCACACGGGTGTCATCCCACAGGGAACAGCCCTGGGCCAGCCCCAGCCTGGGCTGAGCACGCTGCCTCCCTCCCCCATTCTGGATTCTGGCTCCAGGCCAGTCCGAGTTTCCCCCCATTTTCCATGTCTAGAGACAGGAAATTGTCCTGGTCAGGGTGCAGGACCTTAAACTGCACATTGATCTGGGGTTTGCTGGGATTCCAGCAGGGAATTCATGGTTTTACAAATAAAAACTCTTCCAGGGAGCAGCACTGAAAAGTTGGGAGCTGCTGCTTCACCACACGGTGTCAGCAACAGAGAGGAAACACAAAATGTGAACCCAAAACCAAGGATAAAATGATTCCTCCTGCTTTTAGTGGGACCAGGGTTAATTCTGTCCTGGAATGACAAAGAACCTCTCCCTCAGACCCCCAGAGACCCCTCAAAAAGCCAAAGTGCAGCAGGAAAGGAAGGAAGGAAGGGCACCTCTGCCTCACCTGCTGGGGACAGCACAGGTCCTGCTGCTCCTGGGGACTGGGAATGTGTCTGGAGCCAAAAGCTCCTTCCCAGGCTGGAGAGCCTTTCCTAAAGCACCACCTGTGGGAAGCAAAGGGCTGTGGGAGACATGGAGAGGGAATTTACAATAACAATCAAAACATTAGTGGGAAAGAGCAGCAAGGGAAGCAACAATAATTCCAGGGGAGCAGGGAGGAGGCTGAGCTTTAAACGAGGTTTGAGTGAGGCAGCATCACTGGGATCTCTGAAGCACAGCTCCAGGTCTGGGATTCCAGGAGCAGTGCAAACTCCCTCTGTCCAATCCCTGCATTTGCCTCCTGCCAGCACTCAGCACATGTTTGGCTCAAGTGCTCCACTGCTGCTGCCTGGAGGGATTGGGAAAATGGGCTTTAAAGCCCTTCCCCCAGGGCTGGCTCCCAGCTCTGCCTGGGGAAAGCATCTGACACCTCTGGCATGTCAATGAAATCCGTCTCCTTAACTTTGAAGATGCCCTGAATAAACCCAGGGCACATCAATAAACCTTTCTCCCCAAGGACAGCCCCAGGGAATGCACAATTTTCCCTATGCCTGGTCAAACAACCCAGCAGGCAGTTTTTGGGGAGAGATCCAGACTCTTGTCTCTGGCTGTAAAACACTTGCAGAGGCTTTGGAGTTCATACAGGCTTGTCAGGATTTGGATACTTCACTTAAATTCCATTCAAATACTCAGGAATTGGAAGTGTCCTAAAGGCTCCTTCACTCACACTTTAATTTTGAGCCCTCTACCACGGATGAATTTGGATGTTCTTTTGTCAGGAACACTCCACCTCTGCTTCTTTAGGTGCCCCCATGTGGGAGATAAAATAAATGTGGAGAAATATTTGGATTGCAGCTTCCAAGTGAAGTTCCCTGCTAGCAAATGACTCCAGCTCTCTGCTCTCTGTTTAAACACAGCCTGGCTTCTCAGGGCTGCAGACTCTGAGCTACACAACTTGTGAGCTGGCAATAACAGCAGCTGTACATAAAAACAGGAATTGGGGCTGCATTTGGATACATGCAGGCAGGTTTGGGCCACTTCTGAAAGCTTCAGTCCCGGTTTTTCAGAGGTTCCATCAGGGATAATGACCTCTCCACAAATCTCCCCTGAGGCACACGAGAACCCGAATACGAAAATGGAACCAACCCCTTTGTGCCACTGCCCTCACAGCCCAAATCCCAACGGGACAGACGAGTCCCTCTCCTTGGAAGGCAACGTCTCCTACCTGGAGCTGTGCCTGCCCCAGCCTTCGGTGGCCGCCGTCTCCATCCTCCCACACCTCCTCCTCTTCCTCCTCGGCAGGGTCAGCTTCCTCATCCTGCGGGGCAGTGGCAGGGACAGTCAGCAGCCTGCTGATCCCAAAGCTGGCAGCAGGGACGGGCTGGTGGCACCCTCTGCACGCTCACCCCTCTGCCCGGTGCCATCCCTGCTCCTGGCCTGGCATCTCCTCTGCACGGGATGTTAAACCACAGACGTTTGCTCTGCTGGGGTTGGGACATCAGAGGCTCCCCCGAGGCAGGGGGAAAAGCTCCTGTTCCCACATCCTCTGCCTCCCAAAGCCCTGCTGGGGCTGGGCAGAGCAAAGGAAACGTCTCAGCTCCTGCTGGAAATTTCCTCCTGTGCCATAAACGCAGAGAAATCGTGGCTGCTCCACCCCTGGAAGTGTCCAAGGCCAGGCTGGATGGGGCTCGGAGCACCCTGGGCCAGAGGATGGAATGGCAGGGGATGGAATGAGGGGATCCTTAAGGTCCCTTCCCACTCAAACCGTTTGGGGATTCCAGGATGATTCCATGATTTCTCCATGCATCTATTTTGTATTGTTTCCTCTCAAATTTAAATTCTGATATTTTGATGATTTGTTAAAGGAATAATTTTAAAATTATTCCAGAAAGAAAAAGGGAAGCATCAAATATACAAGAATCATTCCTACACCCATCAAATCATTATTAACAGGAAGCCTATTTTGTAATTTTTTTTTTTCTTTTTCTTTCCTGGAATCCTTAGGATGCCACAGTTTCTCAGAGACATCTACTGGGACTTTTGGAAGGTTTGCTCAGTCAGAAATCCAGGGGGGGTCACAACACTTGTTCCTCTGCATCTTTATCTTTTCACCAGGTTTCCTCTAGAATGGTGTTGTGGGAAAAGTTTAAAATTACTAGAAATGGATCAGGTTCAAAGTTTTTTCCAACTATTTCTCCAACTATTTCCAAATTCTTGAAATTACCCTCAAGTGTGCCCTAGAAAACATCAATCAGAGGAACTTCTCAAAAAGAGAAAACCACCTCCAGCAGCAGCCGGAATGATCCCATTTCTGTTCTTACCTGGTCTCCAGGTGCTCCTGCCAGAGCTCCCAACAGCCACTGCCGTTCCTAAACCAGAGCTGTGGAAGACATTCCTGCTGCCCATGAGGGTGAGGAGGCAGTTTGGGATGTTCCTTGCTGTGGAATCAGACAGCAGAGTGTAAATCACCCTTGTGTCCCTTCCAAGCCAAACCACCCCGTGATTCCATGGTAGGATCAGCACCTATCCCAATTCCGTTCCAGAAACATCCTCCCACTAACCCAGGACTTCCCCCCTCCCCTTTTTGCTCCACATCAGGGATGTGTTGCCAAGTGCCACAGGCGTGGGATGCCTCAGCATTCCCTGGGGATGCCATTTGAGGCTGAACTTGTGGCCTCAGAGCTCTGAAATGACCTCTCAGCCCCAATTCCAGTGGGGAATGTGTCAAACACCCGTGTGGGGTGTTTGGTCCCTCTCCCATCCAACCACTGGGACAGCTCACACAGAATGTCACTGACTTGCTGGCTCTGCAATTCCTGGCTCAAAAGGCAGCTGGTGGAATTCCTCTCCTGGGAATTTCCAGGACATCAGGAGGGTTCCTGGGAGTCACAGGTGAGAGGCAGAGTCAGATGAACAATCCTGAACTGGTTTTCAGGGGATGCACCCACTGCATCCTGTGGCTGCAACGACTCCAAAGCTGTTCCTTTCCCTTGGGACAGCCAGGGAAAACATCCCCATTATGGATTTCTGACAGGAAAAACCTCACAGCTCCAGGATACTTGGCTCCTCCCAAATCCAGGCCGGCATTCCAGCAGGCTCTAAGGAATAAACAGCAGGAAAGACAATCTCAGGGTGCACACCACGAGCTGGGCACCACATTCCTCACTGGCACTGGGCTGTTCCCACATCTCTGGGACAGTCAGGAGCATCCCCATTTCCTCACTCTTCCAATCGGGAGAAAGAGACAACAGAGCCCTTCAACACCCAGCGTGCAATCCCAACAACCCAGGGAAAACCACCTTGGTCTGGGGAGAAACATAATGCCCAATTTTGGAAAAAACCCCAAATAGCGGGACTGGAAAGATTTCCAGGCATGGAGCCCCCCAGCTCTGGAAATGCAGCTCCCAGGCTTCTTCCCATGCAGACCCCAAACTTGTCTGGGAGTGGACTCAGGGAGAAAACCCTGCCTCTTCCACCAGCCTGGCACAGAGCAAATTCCATGGACGGCCCAGGAGGGTGTCCCTGACCATGGCAGGGTGTTGAACAGGATGATCTGTGAGGCCCTTTCCAACACAGACCATTCCAGGAGTTTCAGGTGCATCTGAGCCACTTCTCAGCTCTCAGCTCCTTCCCAGGCCTCATTCTCTGGGCTCTTCCCCAGACCTTGCTGGGGAGGGAAGCAGTGGCTCCTGTCCCCAAACACAGCCACTGCCAATTGCTGTGCCCTGCCCAAACCCACCAGCTGACACGAGGGCTTGATCCATTGTCTCGGCTGTTTCCCATAACCCGGCACTTGAGGGACTCCGGAGCTGGACAATCGGGATCGATGCCAGGTTCCAGGTACTGGCACAAAGCAGCTGCTGGGCTGGGAGGGGCAATTGCAGAGGCTCCTCTGCCCTTAGCTGGGAATTCAGTGCTGGAAAGGGCCTGGCACTGATGGTGGATTTATCTGCTCCTATGGATTAATCCCCAGCGCTCGCTGCTGAGTGCTGCTGGAACATCTCTCCACGGAAAAACGCTGTGCCCAGTCCAGAGGGTCTTGAGTGAGGTCCCTGCCCAGTTTCCCAGGATGGATGGGAAGCTGCTACTGACAGGCTGGACCTCAGGGGAGCTTCAGTAATTTGCTGAAAGCTTCAAAAACGGGGACTTCTTCCCAAGTCTAAGGCAGCTCAAATCCCATGGCTCACCAAGATTCCTAAAAAGGGCTACACAAATGTGTTCGTGATCAGGAATCTTCTTTTAACTTGTTTGCAAGGAAAAGTTGCCTGGATATTTAGGTCAAATTTGAATCAGCCTATAAGATATCAGACAGAAAAAAATACCCAGAAGCTCTTTTTTCCCTGCTGAGCCTACTAGGATATTTAGGGCTTATTTAGAGATAAACCACTCTGAGGTATTCCACATCAAACATCATGGAAATTCTGAGGGATGAAAAAGCAAAGAAAACACTTTCAGAGGCAGTTCCACCACCTTAACTCCAAACACCCTCAGAGGTGGCACATGTCATCTCAATTCCTGCACAGCCCAGACCTGACACTTTGACTTAGGTGGGAAAAAGGATGCGAAGTGCAGAGCCAAGTTCAGTCCTACCTTCAAGCAATTCCAAGGGAGTTCATGACTCTCCAATGAAATCCTGACTTGGGACAAGGTGTTATGTGGGTTCAAGGGCTGGATACAGAAATCATGACTCAAGTCCTCTTGATCATAAGACAAACAGCCTGTCCTATTGTTTGGGACGCTCTTATATAGGAAGTTTAAAACTCCTGGATCCAGACACTGATTGGTCTGGCTCTTAACTCCACCCAGCTCCCTGCCCAATGACACACCTGCATTTAGGGTTGGAAGGGATTGGTTGAGGTCTCTGAGTTTAAATCTGTCCTGTCATTGTTCACCTAGGGACTTGTTTATCGAACTAGGAGACCCAAATTGGGGTTCTTATTATAGCCAGATTTATCTGTCCAGCTACAGACTAGCTGTACTGTGATGATTCCTCTTTTTCTGTTCTATTAAAAAATTGCAAAGTGTTCTTTGTTATCCTTCTTGCAGGTGCCTTGCAGTTAGGATGACAAAGATAACATGAGGACACAGATAATAAATCTAGTTTGAATAAAACTTTCCACTCAACAAACCTAGTTTTCCTTAGCTAGTGATGTATCTCATGTATCACTGGAGTTGTGACATTCACATTTAGAAGCTGTTACAGGGGATTACTAAAAATACAAGTTTTTAAGATGGCATATTGCAGGCTCATTACTTGGAAGTTACAATTTTACAACTTAACACTATAAACAATAAACAATTTCAATTAAAAACACACATCCTTCTGCCACTGATGTCTCCTAAATGTTTGAGTCTTGGAGTTCAGCAGGGTGATGAGCAGATTGTCCTACTACTGACAATCTTCTGCTTCTGACAAGCTGTCAGCTTGCTAGGTTATGTTATGAATTGATTGAAAAACATGAGAAAAATATGAGAAGATGAGAGCACCCAGGACTTTTGAGGGGGGTGTGAACCCACTCTACACTTCTTTTCTTTAACAATTATAACAGGAGCAAAACATGGACCTTAGAAAAATATTATAACTGCCTGTATGCTTTACCATCACCCAGGGTCTGCCTCCTTTTCACAGTGAGGACTTGAAGAGCCTCTTCTGGACGAGGCCCTTCATGTTCATCTCAAAGGGAAAGGGGTTCAGCTTCTGCCAAGCCAAATCAGCTAGTCAAAGTGACTTGCTTTCATTTTTAGGACAGAAACCTTGGCTTGGTGGCACACCTCTCCTGCCAGTCAAGGCCACAGCTCGGCCAGAGCTGACAGCCACACTGGGCAGGCTTCCCTGTCATATCCCTAAAAGAACTCTTTCAGTAATGACTCATGGAACAGCTGGCTTTGTTATCTATTCTTAGCTAAATAACCAACGATATATAAATAACATGTAAGTAACTACAACTATGCGCACACATATATAACTCTTTTGAAAGCACCATTTAGCTCTTTGACACAAACAAACAAATTCAAAACCATCAGAGGAAACATCTCTCTGTTTCAGCTGGGTAAAATATTTGCTGTTTTAGATTACTGAGAACAAAACAATTTAGATTTTGAAATCTAACTGAAATTGTAAGATTTTTGGAAGAGGAAAGTAAACACCTTGATGTTTCTTTTTTTTCTTTGGAGGGTAAAAACAGCCTAGAAAACTATTGTGACTTTTTACAGAAAAAAAATTATTAAATTAAACTAAAATCCTTAAATATTACAAAGCATTATATTGAAACTTCAATGCACATTTGAAAAGAAAAGAGCTTAGTATTGTTAGGATTAAAACTGTTGAAAGCACCTAGAAACCAACATTAGAATGGGTATCTGCTTCTTTGGCAACTATTTGTTGTGTCCAATTATTGAAGACATTTGGCACTCCAAGGGCAGCCAGGCTTCCAACTTGTGGCAGCTTGGATCTGGGAGAAATCCTGATCCATTTGGAAATTTAGCCATTACAAGTAGATACCACACTGGAGTTATCTAGAACCCGACTCTGGAAGCTCCAGGCAGAGTCTCTCCTGGTCCAGTCCACTTGCTCAGGTCTCACTTCCTGCAGCTAATTCAGACTTCTTGTCCCATGTTTCCAGGTTTTTCAACTTTTATGAAACATTTGGAGGGTAGAAGAAACATTTGGAGTAAAACATTCATCTAACTTCCTTGTCTAACTTGGTCAAAGTAAGATTTTAAACAAAGGACTCCCTTTCATTCCTAATCTCAGATAGAAAGGCTCTCCTAGCAGATGTGGACACACATTCACTCTGCTCCTGAATTATGAAACTAAAAGAAGCAACAGTTGTGTAAAAGCTCCTGGTCCTTCTTCAAAACAGATCCAAAAATCCAATTCTTTTAAAAGACCCTCAGAGTGAAATGTCAAGAGTTGGGCTTTGACATATTGGGAATAAGTGAAGCAAGCAGTGAAAAGGCTGGCAGAACAAAAATGGCCATGAGTTTTCTTCTCTCTGATAAATCCTCTTTCTTCTCATTCTTAATTCTAATTGCCTCCAATCAAGGTTTTGCTAAACATTCCAAGCCGTGTAATTGGATTTGAGTCAACTGTTCAAAGATAAATAATGTCATTCAGAATGTTATTTCAAGTTGCCAATTAGTAGAGCTCTGAAGAAAATGCTGTAAAAATGTACAATGAGTTCATGTCTAGAATATTGTAATGGATTTTCTTCTCTCCTGGGAAAGTGATGGGTGTAACCACTGTAGCATAAGCTATTCCACAGTAGCTGCTCCTAAATAACCAGTTGCAGCTTTTAGGAAAGCTCAGTTTATGCCATGAAATCTGTATCAGTTGATTTCCTTGTGTAGACAGAAGACAGCTTGGCACAGGACCTGCTTAAATGTAAACTGGAAGTCTGGAGAAACTGGATGTATCATGGGCTTGTGCACTACATCAGCTGGGGAAATGGAAACTCTCCACTGACTCAGGTCTTTTCTGGTCTCTTTTCTGTGAACCACATTGTTGGCTCTCCTCTGTCCCTAACTGTGATATTGTGAACCTTCTGGCCTCCAGCTCTTCATTCTAATGATTAAACAAGACTAATATTTTTTTGAGGTCACAGTGACAATATGATGGACCCTTTGAAGGGATTCAGTAAATACAATACCACAGCAGTGCACTGTGGTATTATCAGGGCCTTAATTTTGACTTTTGGCAATATTAGCAGTGAAGAAACTCTCTTTTTAAAAACTTGAAGTGTATAGTGGGCAGAAGAACCACCAATAATAACCAAAACAGGTTTATAAAGCACAAGACTCAGTTTCCTTTCCTGACCACACTGGGGCAGCTACTAAAAGGAATCCATCTGTTAAGAGATTCTCAGAATCATGCCCCTCCTGCCTAAGATGGCTATTCAGAAGTAGCTTCCAAAAGAACTACAATAACTCTGACTCACTCTGAGATTCTGGGCAAGCAACTGATTTCCAGTAGTTACTGTTGGCCACGTGGGATTGGCTCCAGCATTCTTAGGCACCTATGTGGAGATCAAAATAAAACATTTTTTTGGCTTCCTCTTATGTACTATAAAGAATCTTAGAACACCATCTTAAATTTAATCACTACCTTTCAAATATCTGAAGCTAGGTCAGGTCAGGTCCCATGCCCAAAGCCTGCCCTACCTTTAAATTATACATATTTTAGAATGTTAAATGGACATTAGGATTTAAATTAATCACTGCATTTTGTCTTCCAAATCTGTATGATTAAACTAGACTTGGACAGGGGAAAAAAAGCAAAAAAGAAGAATGATTATGGGACACTGACTTCTGTCATGGACCCAGAAAGAGGTGGCTTGTCTCAGAAACATCAGTGGCTCTTCCTGATGTGATACCTCCTGTCCTCTGTCCTACACCTGCCATACCAGCAGAAGCTGCTAGGTTGGCTCAGTGTCTGCTTTGACCCATTTTTTTTTCTCCATAGGGCAGCAAAATTGTCTTTTGCCTTTTTGTTGAGCAGTTGATCTGCACTCACCTTCCTAGGTTACATTAGGAGAATAAAGCCAGCCCAATTATTTAAACAGTAACTAAAAAATCATGTTTCTTTGTCTCTAGAAGTTATCCACAAATGCAGAAAATGACCATGTGAATATGTAATGGGGGAAAGGACTGTGGATGACAAATGCTGAGCAATTATATCTGAGCTCAGCATGAGAAATTACAAGGAAAAAAAATAATCAATGTAAACTGTGAGTGTGCCCTGAGGCAGCAGGCAAGGGAGCAGCACAGGTATTGGAAGGATCTAAATGCCAAGCAGAAATGAAAACACGTGATTGAAAATGATGATATATGAAAGTGGCTGAGCATAAATACAAGAATAAATATAAATATAAGAAAACAATTTTGTCTAGGCTTGGGTGTCTCTAGTGAAGTAATATAAATCTCCACATGCAGCTTAGCACTGTCAATTCTGGCATCCATAACTGCACCTTTTGCAAGAATCACGAGCTGTCAGGGATTAATATGAAACACTACGAGTTGTTTTCCCTCTCTGACCATGAAGCTCGTACCTGTTACTCTCGCACACACGAATCCAAACCCGTGGGACTGCAATTTTGAGACACTAGATGGCGCCATTGGCTTTTAAATGCAGCATTTCCCGAGCTCGCAGAGCTTGGAAAAGCAAATACCAGAGTGCGCTGCATTGACAGTCATAGATACTACTAAAGGAGAGAAAAAAAAAAAAGAAAAAAAAAAAATTGTCTTCCTCCTTTGAGCAACGTGGAACTGATAGCCAGTGCAGAGGTCAAAAAGGTTTTCAGTTTCTCCCCTGTATTGCAGTGAATTTTCACAGTTAATTGTGTCCACAGGATACCTGCATGGCGCCTAAGGATGGAAAACAAAGGATTCTGGCCCCTTGCATGAAGAAAGTTGGCAAAAGCTGTTGATATGCTCTTCCAACCTTTTGCACGTGTCTGTGTCACACTGACACACGGAAAAGTCATGGAAGCACCCATTCCTTCTGCTGCACGACAAAATGCTGAAAAGTTATCTTGAGGGATTGTGAAGTTTATTCTTGCCGTTTTAGCAAATATCCAGTTTCAGTACCAGATTACTAAAAGAATGTTTGCATTCAGCAAATTTAACTTTCCCCACTGTTTTGGGGTAGCACATATAAGTTTAAAATCTACACTTCATTCGTATGAGTTTTGAAGAAAAACTAAATTCATCTGAAAAAAGAAAGTTGAAGAAACACCAACGTGATGGTTTCTTTTTAAATTATCTATTAATTTAAGTTCTAAATTCCTCTGATATTTTCTGTTTTGTATACAAAAGGTATATATTTCTGAGGAAACTCAGAAATTAAATATTAGAGAAGGCAGGCATTGAGTTCAACACCTGCTCTTTTCTTCCACTTTAGTCTAGATTTGAGAAGACTGGCTGTTCCCTACTATCAGCTTCTTGTACAGGAGATGACAGGAATAAGCCACACAAACACTGACTAATCCAGCAGGTCACCTTCCATTCCACACATTCTGCCATCTGCTCCAGCCTCTGTTGGCCACCTGACACTCAAAGAGATTTGTCCATGGTGGAGCTGCTCCCTGTGGAAATCCCTTCTTTTCCACTACATGATCCAGCAAAGAGTTCATTACACACAGAGACCCTCCCCACACATCCTGGGCTTTAGAAATACATGAAAAAGGAAAGGGGTATGAAGGTGCACGGTCAAAGTAGAGAATCTGAACAAAGCCCTGAGCAGAGCACTCCTTTACACCAATCCTTCAAGGTGTCCATGGAATTCAAGGTATTTCCAGGGAGAAACAAGGCCAAGGAATAGGGGGGAAAAAAACCAAAACCAACATAAAACCAATCAACCAACAAAACCCTGAACGAACCACCCACCCCAACTCATCAGGGTCACTAAATCTGAAAGGAAAGGTGTGTAAAGTTGCAGGATCAGAAATTAGTGTAGAGGGAATTCAGTAAAGCATCAGGCACAGAAGCCCTGACAGCATCTACAGCCCCATGAAAGCATCCCAAGTGCAGAGCACCTGATGATGCTCTGCCTGCACACGAGGGGACAAGCAAACAGCAACAGGCCCCACCACCTCTGCAATTTCCCCTAAGATCTGCTAAAGACAGAGTTCTGAGCTACAGGACTCTTTTCTAGCCCTGTTGGCACTGAAGTGACATGGAAATCTGTCTTTGGACACAGGCATCAGAATCAGGTCCTTCAATAGTGGTAGCAGCTGAAAAACAGAACTCGAGGTACACAGAACTTTGTAACTTCCTTTCATTCACATCGGATTAACTTCACTCCGTGCAATAACTGGGAATTAATAAAGTCTTTCCTAGATCCGGAAAAGGGCACAAAGAGGTAGGTGTGCTGTTCATCTTAGTGGAAGGAAATGTCTTGCAGGTTAAGGAAAAGACGGGACTTCCACGAAACCCGAGTGGAAAGAGCCATCTCAGCGAACAGGTCAGCGTGGAGTCCGAAAGAGAGAGAGGATGCCCCAACACCGCCAGCACGGCTTTTCCCTCCGTTAATGTCCAGGCAGCGCCGGCACGAAGAGGGAAGGCTCCGACAGGAGCGGTTACGTAAGGGAAATCTGCATTCCTTGCGTAACTCGGCTCTTTACATAACCCCGGCTCCGGAGCGGGGAGAGCGGAGCGGAGAGGAGAGGATCGGAGCGCCCGGCGCTGCCCGCCCTTGCCCGCCCCGCCACGAAGGAAATGCGCTGTTTCTGCCGAAAGGAAAAGAAATAAAAAAAGATGGGAAATGTCACAGAGTGCAGGTTCCCAGAGCTTGTAGTTTAGGTGGGCTTTATGGAAAGAAGCCAGGAGGTTTTGAGGTAGTTTTTCATATGGAACCATGGAAGCAGGAGGTTTGGAGGAGACATTCAGGATCAGGCAGTCTCCCATCAAGCCAGCACTGCTCCTGCAGCCCCAAATCCACAGATCCACATCGCTCAGATGCAGATCCAGAAACATCCCCCCCTCCCTCCAGGGACGGTGATTCCACCACTCCCTGGGCAGCAACATCTGACCATCCCAACAGTGAAAACATAAACATAACACAGGCCTGGCCACAGCGATTTTACACGGGCAGATTGGATAAAAATAACAAAGCAATTCCCACTCGCAGTGAAAGTTTAAGTTTCTACAGGAGAATAGGAAAATTCTCTGTTGGGTTTCTTGCCAACTCCGCCTGCTTAGCGCCAGGCAAGGAACACAGAGGAGGTTTATTTGGGCTGTAAATGGTCACTAGGAATGCCCAGGTACAAATGAACTCCCGGGCTGGAGGCTGCGGAGTTTCCCTGACATTGTGAAAGCAGAGACTTGGAAAATACGCTTGTAGAACAAAGAGAAGATGGGGGATAATTTGGGCACAGGGCAAGCTGCAGTTCAGCACCACCTAGCCTCGAGTTTATTTAAGGATAAAAGTTCAACAGCCTAGCCCAGGGTTTGTTTAAGGATATGTGACTTTTGTGTCAAGTCACGTCTAAACCGTATCTCGCATCTCCCGGTTCCTGGGCAGTTACGTGCTCCATCTGCATCCCACAGATACCTGTTATTTGGGAAGGAAACTTCCGACGTGAGGGCCAAAGGACCCAGATGCAAACCCTTATCACAAATGATTACAGAAAACTTCATGGCCAATTATAATACAAATACAGAACTGAGCAGCATTTAACTATTTGCATCTCCCTACAAACGTAATATGTAAACTAATGCTAAACATCCAGCTTAGATCTCAGTACTGATGCTTGCAGAAATCACCTAATTTAGAATATTTTTATTTTAGGGGTCTCCAAAATAGACCACAGAGCTTTCCTCTGTAAGCTGTAATTACACTGTTTTATTATTTATCATGCACCGGCAGTGTCTCATTTATTAGACTACTGCTTGCTGAATATTTTATTTTATGTGCATTGCGAGCAAATAAAATTCCTCTTAAAAATAGTTGAGTAGAAGGGCATTGTACATCAGAGTGGTGCTTTAAAACTATTCCTACTACATTGCACATAACAGATTTGAAATGAAACTTTCAGGAAATTCTGTTTTATAAATCAGATTTAAGGTCACTCAGCTACACATACAGGTTTGTCTGATGCATTCAGACCTCTCCTTCTTTGAACAGTCCCAGAATTTCAGATAAATTATGTATAAAGTCAGAGAAAGGCAGTCTTCTTTCTGGGGTAACTACTTGCAAAGTCCAAGCTAAGTAGGTTTGAGACACACTGGTTTTAAACCAGCATTTCACACGGCTGTTGTGCCAAAGGCAGTTAGCAGATGCCAGCAAAGAATTTGCCAAGTGGCTGGAAAGGAATCTTTCCAAATATCCACACGATGACTTAGAATTCCAAACACACCAAAGAGGCCCATCTTGCTAGTAAATCTTTCTTGTGCAACAAAGCATTATAAATAGTCTATTTATACGCTCATGGAAAACTTCTTTCACGTTGCTTCAGACTCCAGTTATTAGGACTGTACATGTATTTCCCAGTTTATTTTTAAAGCACTGGCTGAACAGTCACACCCCTTTGCAATTTCTACAGTTCTCACTTCCATTTCTGTTTTTTTACAAACTGCATACATTTAAAAAAAAAAAATGCATACTCCATGTGTTTTATCTTATAAACAGGACAATTATGCTCACAGGTATCCTTTAAGAAGGAAGAATGTCACTTGGCTGAAAACTCCCCAGGAACTGGATTCCACACCTAGAACTATCAGTTCTAATGTCAGTACAAATCACTTAAAAAACATTTTGCATTTTATATAAGCCTACTAGTATCTCTTATGTACATATTCCAACTATTCAAGATGGAGTTTATGGAAAATCAAAGTTTCTCCTCTTAGTTCTCATCTCACATCCCATTTTCTGGAATGGCCTTGAACGAAATTGCTGCTTTTATTTAGAGTAGGAGCCAAACTTCTAGATTTACAAATTCCTCCTTAACTCAATACTGAGAAAGACCAAACCATCTGTACCAAGAGTTCTTAGCTGCTCTAATTCAATTACAGGACTGAATACTCACATGCCCTATTAATTTCTGCAGGCTTTTTGAAAAGCAGTGGATAAGAAATACGATGCTTTTTGATTTCTTGACTTTATAAAACTGACAACAGATCTGATTGGCTTTGTACCATTCAATCATTCAGTGGAGCAATTCTCTTCCTTTTTGAATTATTACAATTTTCTATATTATTTTGTTAAAAAAAAAAAAAAATCATTCTTCCTTTACAGTGAAGAGTATTTGATAACACGATTCAGCTGCATTTCACATTTGGCACAAACCTCCCCTCTGGCTTTTGGAGATAACTTCATTTAACTGTGAGGGGTTTTTTTCTGTTGAAATATCAGCAAGTCTTCAGTAAGTAAAAGCACAAGTGCCAAGCATATCATTAACTGAACTGATTGAAGATCAGAAAAGCAAGTACTAAGTCTAATATCGCTTGGGTGCCACTAATGGGTACATTATAGATTGAAATATTTCATTTGATCCATTAGATGTTTTGTTGTTATCAATACCACAGGCAGTTGTAGGAATCTATTCACAAAATTAATTCAAACTCCATTAGCTTTTAAGGCACCGCTCAAATGAAAGCAGCTTCTTACAACAGCTCATAAACAATTACAAGTGAAAATGAGAGACCATTTTGATGAATATGCATTCCAGCAGTAATCATCTCCCAGACAAGATTTGTCTGTTTCTAAAAATATTTGTTAATAATACAGATGTATATTTAGGGGAGGTTTATTATTTTGTTCCATTCCTCTGTAAATATTGACATTTAAAACTTTTACTGCATTTCCTCTTGTTAAAATAGACAGACTGCCAAAGAGAAAATACCATGTGCACTGAAATAATCGTGTATTACTGTCACCAAAAGAGCAGTCTCTAAAGTAAGACTAAAAGCAAGTTGAAGACAAAACAGAAACACACTTTAAAAAAATTAAACCAATCAATAAATGTGATCAGCTGTTACTTGGTAAAAAGAAGTGGATAACTTTTTCCTGTATAGCAAGATTAAAAAGATTAAAATAAACACATTTTTACAAGGTGCAAAATTTACCTGAGAGAACCAGTGCCTGCTGCACAACAGAAGTGAACTAACACCCAGGTGGCTCCAGAAAGTACCGACATTTTACAATGGGAATCCCAACATTTAAAATAACTCTGCAGACACTTGCACTGCTTTCAGCGTGCGGTGTGTAAAAGTCCAACCTGCCTACAAACAGGGCTGGCAGACAGGCTCCTCCTGGGGCAGACAAGGTGCTGACTGGCATCACTGAGGTGTTCTGAGCTTTAGTGGTTTATGTTTTGTAGGTGCCAGTGGAAGAGCACAACAACATCTGTGTTGAAAACGTGCTGTTTCACTGTCAGCTCAGTGTTACTGCCATTCCCCAAGGATGCATGTGAGTTGTTCATTAGGAGAGCAGAGATAGGACAGGAAACTAGACCCACCAGTCAAATGTATGCTCTTAGATAACTGACCATAGTAATTGCTGCTGCAAAATGTGAGAGGACTTGAAGGATTTTCTTGTTAATTTATTATTACCCTACCCTTACAATCCACCCTGCTCTCATTACAGATCTTGCAGTAGCATTTTCTTAATGCTTCAATTACTGTAGATGCATTTACCCCACTGTGATCTCAGTCTGCTTTTGAAGTTTTCCAATTTGTTACAAAAGGCAAGCTTATTTGAATACTCATGGCCCCTACAACAAGCTCCCTGTGTCCTGTACACTCCGGAATTTGTACTTCAGTGCTCACGGAAGCCTTTTCTTGGCTAATGCATTTTTAAGGTCTCCTTTCCGTGTGAATTCTCTGGCTTTGCTAATATATGAGCTCACACTGTAACGTTCTCTCTCTCCACTCGGGAGAGTGCCCGCGGAGCTGCCCGTTTGAGTGTAAGAAAGCTGAGAAACACAGTTATCTTCCAAACCGTTACTTTTTCACTGCGGTTGGCACAAAGTCAGCACGAGAGAGGGAACTCTGCCAAGCTCTTGCATCCCACAGAAGAGATTAAATCAAGTGCAGAGGCAAGACTGATGTGCCAAGCTGAGGAGAGGAAACCAAAAGGCCGTGGGATACCTGAATCCACAATTATGATTTGATGGGCACCGAGCTTAAGCTTCCAGACAAACTGCCATTATAGCAGGCAAGTCTGAGCAAGTTCAGGCAGGTGGCTGGGAGAAAGGAAGGAAGCAGCACCAACAGATCAGGAATCGAGGGGTGTATTGAATGGCCAGCAGCAACAGGTGTGCTTTACTCACATATCAAGTGGGCAGGGCAGCTGTGAGTCAGCGGTGCAGACACTTACAGTATGTGGTTTTCTGAGTGGCAGATGTTTTGTCAGGGTGTTGCCAGCAGCAGCTGATGAAGACATTGAGAGTTACTGTGGGAAAAGCACGTACACACAGCTTAAGTCCTTTTTTGAGGCTGAGAAACAATGCCTGCTTTTGTAGTGTCAATATTGTTTTTAATTTTTTTTTTTTTTTAATTATGGCTGACTCATTTTTGAATGCTTTGGATTGCTACACGTCACATACAACAGCTGTGGCCATAACTCTTAGCCTTCTTATGCCCACGTGAGGATGAATGTGCTGACACTTGTCTAAGAGTCAAAATATCCTCTTGCCTTTGCAACTCGGGCTTGGGATGGAAAACTCCCTTCTTTTCACTTGATTTCTTCACTAGCTGTGTGAAGTAAAGGAGTTTCTGAAGCCATAATCCCCTGAGGTTTACGCACAGAGCATTTCTATGCCTACCAAGGTGGCGGGGGGAACACAGCACTACCTGATCCCTCGTGTTTTGGGACATCTACTTTGCTCGTATTTTTACACCAACTACCTTCACTCACTGCATTTGCAGGGCTTTCCTTCATCGTAAAGACACTTCTATATCTAAACGTCTTCAGGTTAGTTTCCAAATATTGTAACCCAAGCTCACAAAAAATGTCCCTAGAACTTTCAGCTTCAGGGCCCAGAATCTCTCAATATAAGGTCAAATTATTTTACACCTTAATATCCTCATTCCTGCTGAGTCACGCTGGGTTTGAGCTTCAGCTATTTGCCTTGGCCTGTTTACCCGGAAAATTTCTTGGGGTTTTGTTTGTTTATTTTTAAATACGGACGGGGCACCTGGACCGGGCTGCTACACTGAAGGGCAGCCGCTGTTGAAAACACTGCTGATAGGGACACATCGCCAGCACACTTACCGGCTGTCATTCTGCACTGGCCTCACAACTTTCCGGTCTCGAACCCAAGTTTTCGACGTTAAAGCGCTTTTCGAGGAGTTTTGAACCAGCCGCTCGGGAAGGCGGCACAGCTAAGGCGAATCCAGGTGGGGCTGGCCTCCCTCCCCTCCTTCCTTCCTTCCTTCCTTCCTTCCCACCCTCCCTGCCTGCCGCGCCGGCCGGGGGCCATGTGACGCCGCGACTTCTGCCTTCAAGCCGCCGAAGAGGAAGGAGAAGGGGCCACTTTTCTGTCGCTCCGGCTGCCGCTGAGGCCGCGGCCCCGCGAGGGAGGCACCGCCCGTGCCCGCCACAGGTGCAGCCGGTGCCCGCAGCGCCGCGGCCCCGGAACACAGAGGTACGGCCAGGGCGCCCCCCGCCGCTCGCCCCCCGCGCCGGGGCGGGGCCGGGCAGGGCAGGGCAGGACAGAACAGGCCGGGCCAGCGCGGCCCCCCCGCCCCGCGGGCTGCGCCCCCCGCCCGCCGCACCGATGCGGCCGCCCCGCGGGCAACCGGGCGGCCCGGCGGGGCCGGGGGCGCGGCGAGCGGGCTCCTCCGCCCGCGGGCCATAAAGGGCCGGGCAGGGGCGGCGCGGCACTGCGGTACCGGGCGGCCGGCGGGTGGATGCGGCAGCGGCGAGCGGCGGCAGCCGGCGGGAGCGGCTCCTCCCCCCGCCGCCGCCTCCTCCGCCGGTGGCTCCGGGCAGCGTCTCTCCGGCCGGCGGCGGCCCGGCCCTGCCCCAGCATGGCTCTCCCCGGGGCGCTCGGTAAGTGCCGCGCCGGGCCGGCCCGGGGCGCCGGCGGTGACCTTGGGCCGGAGCCGTGCGGGGCTCCTGCGGCGGCAGCGCCCGCGGGCCCGGCCCCACCTGCTCGCGGCGCTGGGATGCGGCGCTGCCCGCTGGGCATCCGCGGGGCTAGGAGGCGGCTCTGGCTTTCACGGCATGTGCTCGGTATAGATTCAAGACCGTTAAATGCCTGATCGATAATTGCTTTTTAAGTAATCATCCCATCTAATTTTTTTTTTTTTTTTCCAGCGCAGCATGTTTCAAGAGAAATAGCTTTCTTTTCTTCTGCAAAGGTGCAGATCTTTTGAAAAGCAAGCAACCTTTCTATTAGATCGAGATATTTAGGAAAAGAGCATTTACTGGGCGGCATTCATACCCTTCCCCATCCCATTAAAACGTCTAGTTGTTGCTCACCTTGGGCAAAGGACAGCAGTTCAATAGAAGGATACTGGATTCAAGAGCCTCTTCTAGTTCAGGATGGCACAGCTCGATCCAGTATTGCGTGAGGTGCCTCATAACTATTTTAGGTTTATTAGGCTCATTTTGGTGCCATGAGCTAGCAGTGATGTGGGTGAACATACATTTCAAACTGTTCTGTGCCTTAGCGTCTCATGCTTGAGTGGAGAATGTGAGCTTGGGTTCTGTAAGAAAGAAAAAAACTTTGATGTCAGTAAAGGATTGTACTTACATCTATACTTTCTGTCTCTTCACTATCTTATTGTGAGGATTTAAAACACAGCATTTTCTCACACAGTGTTTCTTACTGCATTTCTGTTTCTGATCACAATCCTCTAGGAAAAAGTTCATTTAAACTAGGAAAATGCTCAGCAGTTTCTGCACGGCAGCAAAAAAGATTATTTGACATTGTACTAGTATTGTTAGCACTCTTACTGTAGCTGTCTACTGACTGAGTAAGTATAAGGGGAGTTTTTCCCTGGCTGAAGTGGCCCAAAAGGCCCTTGCTGCTGGCAGCTGTTTGTGTGGCAGGCACTGCTGCTGACAACTGTGTTCGTTGAGGTTGGGACAGATTCTCATGACTTCCTTGGGGGCTGAAATTGAGAAACCAGACCTAAGTTTGGATGCTACTAAGACACGGTAGTGCATGGTCACTGAATTATTCAGCTAAACATGCATGTGTTTTAATTTAAATTTCTTATGTAGTTATGCTTGATTTTAGGAAGACTTAATACTAATTGCAAAACAAATACTCTCCAGGCAGAAAACAGCACAGTCAGATCCACAGCTCTTTAAAAACAGAGATGCTTTTCTACTGGGATGTGAATGGGTTCTTATAAAATAAGAATGCAAAGTAATGTAAGGGAACACTAAATTGCCATGTTATGGTCCAGTTTAACTCGTCACCGTTTCATACTACATTTGCTTTTAGAATAAAAGCAAAAATGTTCTCAAAGCAACTGTGAAAACATTAATTAGAGTCTTTTAGGCTGAAAACAGCAGGATCACGTATCAACACGTGAAACCTGCAGCATGCCTACAGAAAAATTGTAATGGGGGCCCTGATAAGTTGTGCCTGGAGAGATAAAAAGCTGCCATGCTCCATGCTGACTTCCAGGGTATGTTGTTATTTAAATAAATGCTATCTCACAAAATACATTCGCGCTTTTCTAACCAAAAAGGATTCTGAAATGTCAGTTTTGGATCCAGACTTCACATTCCGGCAGTGCTCGGATCCATTTGCTGTGACATGTTCGCAGCTATTTTTAACTTATGTAATAAGAATTTAATCTTATTTGTTATAAACTCCATCATACTGAAGGCATTCAGAAAGCTTTATGGAACACAACAAATAATGCTGGTCAGTAGCTTTTGAGTACTGTGTTTTTTCCCTCTGGAACGCTTCCAGTTATGCTAAAATGCACATTCGGGATTGT
The DNA here is from genome assembly GCF_015227805.2 of Hirundo rustica. Classification (NCBI taxonomy): domain Eukaryota; kingdom Metazoa; phylum Chordata; class Aves; order Passeriformes; family Hirundinidae; genus Hirundo; species Hirundo rustica. The sequence continues at coordinate 59,588,460 of NC_053455.1, read as the reverse complement.
ATGAAAATTAAATAAAAGTAATGCCAGGAAACTACGGAAGAAACAATAAAGATGGCATTTTACTAGTGATGCTAGAACAAAACAGAAATATTTTGTGATGAAAGGCTAGCTACTTAAAAATTTAAACCATATTCTTTTTGAAAAGTAATATTTAAATGCCACGTAGAAATGGAAGTCCAAGACCTATCTGCTTCCCAAGTGCATTCAAAAATGTGATATGAACTACTAGAAATGGAAAAATGTCACTGAGTTAACTATACTATCTTCGCTCCTGTTGCGCAACTATGTCACTTCTCAGCAATCCCGTGACTTTCTGATTTGGGCAAGGGATGGGGTGAGGTGGAATTGTACAACCTTCTTTTCTAACTTGCCTGTTGGTTTGAAGTCACTGGGCAAGGAAGAAGGCAATTTCCAGATTCAGTGCAAGGACACACGGCTGAGCATCCACTGTATCACAAATAATCGTCTGTGCGAGTAAGTGGAATCTCCTGGCAAATCTCTACATAAATTGCTTAGGAATTTTTGTGAGCATACCAAGAGGTTCCTGATGCACAAATTAGCATGGCTCCAAAAGTAGAGCTGCTCAGTGGTTTTTGTGTACTGCGTGCTAGTTTAAATCCTGCTCAGCCGTTCTACTTTCTTCTGATTTTGCTCCAAGCTCTGAATTTTGATAGGAAGCCCATGGAAAAAACCCCGATCTCTGGCACATCTTCGCTCGTCCTGTCGCTCTAACTTTTATCACCTGTGCTCCTCATCAGGCGAGATGCCGCGGCAGTTTCCCAAGCTGAACATTTCGGAGGTGGACGAGCATGTGCGGCTCCTGGCAGAGAAGGTGTTTGCCAAAGTTCTGCGAGAAGAAGACAGCAAAGATGCGTTGTCACTCTTCACCGTGCCTGAAGACTGCCCTATTGGGCAGAAGGAGGCCAAGGAGAGGGAGCTGCAGAAGGAGCTGGCAGAACAGCAGTCTGTGGAAACAGCTAAAAGGTTTGTCCCCTGGTTGCTTTCTTAGTGGAAAATAGTTTTGTTTTTTTTTAAAATGAGTTTGAGTTGGTATTGAAATACCTGGCAAACAGCATTCTGCCTCTTACAACTTCAGGAGAAAGGTCAGCAGCAGGTACCAGGGTACCCCTGTGGGGTCCTTCTGTCCTGTGCAGGAGGTATGGGGATGGGCCCCAGGGAGCTTGGATTGGTCAGGTTGTCTCAGCTGTGTTCCCAGCAATAGCACAGATATTGCTTATGAAAATTTAATAAACAGCATAGCTGGGTAGGAATAAACACAACCCCAAGACCCTTTAATGAAAGAAGAGTCAGAAAAAGAAACACTCCCCCGTCTTTTTCTAGTTTCATTAAGACAAACAGAAAATTTTAACACAGAGAAAGTGACAGTGGCATGAGACTTCTTTTAGTCTCTGCAAAAAGAGATGAAAGCAAATCATTTATATTTAAGATCAAGGGGTAAGGTGAAAAATGGTATTGGCATAATGAGGTTATTTGTAGGTTTCCTTTACTCACAGAGATAAAATCTAACCACTGTCAGCCATAAAAATGCACATTAAAAAAAAATAAATTGCATTCTACCTTTAGTTTACCCACAGCTGTAATGAAGGCAAACTTGCTTTGGTTTGTGATTTTTTTGTTTTTTCCTCTGTAAGAGAGGCAGCCGTCCCCTGATGTCAGGCTGTTCCAGTGTCTTGCCTTCACAGGACTGCTGGGCTGTTTCTGGAGTCACATGAGCTCAGCAGCAGCCTGACACCAAATGGGTTGGACGTGTACAGACTCTTCAAAAAGCAGGCAGACAAGAAAGCCTTGGAAAGCGATAGCTGAACACATGTACCTGGTTAGCTGCACACAGGCAGTTGGGCAACACTTGGAATCATGTTTCTGGAACAGAAGGGAGAAGAGTCAATTTAGTTAAATTAAGGTATGACTCACTGATGATACAAGCTGAGACTTTGGGTTTGGAATTGTGCAAGTGAGTTTCCCAGTTGGCATGTTCATAGACATAAACAGGCACAGAAGGGAAAAGCAGATGTTTCCAGTCAAATGTTCAGTATATATTTCCTCCTGAACTAGTGTGTTTCATTTTTAATTTTGGAAAACTGGTCTCACAGAAACAAACTCGGGTTTTGTATAGGGTTAACTGCAGGAAGGGATATTTCAGGTATTTTGTTTACATGTGGGAACAGAACAAGTGTTCATCCCTGTCCTGCAGGACTGAAGTGTACTTCAGGGACAGTGACACAAGTACAGCTTGTGCTGTTTCCAGTTGCAGTTCATCAAACACTGCCTTTCAAAACTGATGCTTATTTCCAAGGTGGCTACAAGTACATTAGGGGATGAAATCTGGGTGTTAATTGTACCAGCACTGCATGTTCTTGTTCTTAGGAATACCACAGGTATAATATGCAGCTTTCAAAGAATGTTCCAGTGTTCCTTTTTCTTTGTTAGTGATTTTTTCTAACATTTTTAGTATCTAACTTTAAAAAGTAGGGACTATTTCCACAATGCAAAAGAAACTGATATCGCAGGTAGTTTATAACATAGTATTTATGTATTATATGAATGCTTAAAATACATTTAAGCACATTAAAACTGAGTAAGGAAAATTAATTCCATCTTCAGAGATATTCCAAAGCTTCACTTGAGGCATTACAATTACTTCACTGGAAAAGACAGCATTATTTTTTAGCTGGTTTATCTGAGGTGCGTATCTATCACAGCTTTGATGACAAAAGGCAACATTTTTAAATTTATGTGAGTTCCACCTGAAAGGAGGAATGGACTTGTGTATCAAAGCCATGCTGTGGTATCACTCTGATAACCAATATCAGCCTTCTGCTCCAGTATCATCAAACACTGCCTAAGGAATAACTTGGTGCTCATCCTTTTCCTTACAAGTTGAACTGAATGACTGCATGTGAAATTTTGTTTCAGCCCAGTCTTGTCTGACAACTAGATGAGTTTTAGGTCTTGCAAGTTTTGGGAAGAATGAGAAGTGTGTGTAACAGCATGATAACTTAGAACAATTTCCATATGTAATACTGACCTGTTTCTGTCTGATCCTTCACGAATTCTGGTGCTGTCAGTCTGTAAGAATTGACCTTTACTAAAGTGAGCACAGTGATCACGTTTTCCTTCGGCACAGAGACTTGCTGAAACTGAAATTGTGAGAAGCAAAACAAAAACCTTAGGGCATCTTGGAGTGGTTGTAAATAAATTATGGCATACTGGACTCATGTAGAGGGTAAGTGCAATTGTGTCTAGTGTAGATCATGTGAAATGTCAGTACAGAAAAGCTAAAAGCACAAGCACTTTCTGACCGGCATTTTTTCTGTGGTATGAGAGATTTAAATTTCCTAGGTGATGATTTCTTTGCTGTAATCAGTTTTCCAGTGCATTTAGTGTTTTATACCACAGCTTATTTTATGTTTTATACCATGAATTCATAGGAAGAAAAGTTTCAAGATGATTAGATCCCAGTCTTTGTCATTACAAATTCCACCTCAGGAATGGAAAGCACCACCGGCCAATCCCGTCCTGTCTCCTGCAACGCCAGTTCTTCCAAGTGCTTTTGTGCCAGTCCAAGTGCCATATGATGTACCAGAATTCCAGAGGGTTTCAATTAGTGGGGACTACTGTGCAGGGGTAAGAAACTATTGTTTTTCACACTTTCTTTATCTAGAGGGTGTAAAAAAGGTCCCATATATGTACCTGAAGTGTAAAATGCCAATATGATGGTACTCTGCAACAAACTCTAAATTGCTTTGTGAATACAGTGATTTGTTAAACAGTTAGAGGTCAAGGTCAGGTTGTTTTGTATTCTTTCTCATAATAAATTGGATAAAAAACCTCATGAGATGTTCAGTAAATAGGTAATATATGGTAGGATAAAAACATTTGTGTGTGTTTTGTATATTGTACTTGTATTCTTCTGTCACTGACTTCCTGACTCCTTGGGCAAGATCCTTATGGTCAAGCCCCCATTTCTGTTTCTGGAAATCGGTTTGTTGCTAGAACTGCTCCTTTTTTCCAGTACTTATCCAGGTTTCCCTTCCAGGTTACAGTTGATGACTATGAGCAAGCTGCCAAGAGCCTGGTGAAAGCCCTTCTCATCCGAGAGAAGTACTCACGTCTCGCCTACCATCGCTTCCCGAGAACAACATCTCAGTACCTGTGCAGCATGCGGGATCAAAAATGGAAGGTCGAAGATGAGGTGCACCCAGGTGAATATCCTTTTTAAAATATTCAGTTACATTCTAAAAAACTTAAATATTATATTAAAATACGGAATTAAACCCATGCACTGCTGTAGTAAAGGGAAGCTCTATTTTTGTGATGATCTCTTCTGACTGACTTTGTAATTTATTCTGTTATTGAGTGGAGAATCACTGATGGGCCTAGGTTATAAATCCTGTATCTGATTTGGAACTTTGAAGTTGTCGAAACCTAAAAATCAAGACTAGATTCTCACTCTATTTCCCAAGCAAATGGGACATTAAGAAGCATAGTTGTGCTCCCTCAGGAAAAAGCTGCATGGCTGTGGTTTGAAGTGAAGTCATTCCTCCTCATCTTGGCGTACTGAACTAAAAGGAGCGATGAGCTCATCGACATCATAAATTGAAACATGATACAGACGTGCCAGTTAGCAAGCCCTGAGTCAGGAATTTCACAGGCAGGCTACACTTGTCAGGTCAGGACTGGAAGCTTAGAGTCACATTTGTTGGGCATTCTGCCTGGGTAAATAAACTCATCTCTCAACAAGGCTTGTTAGGTTGAACATATTCCCCCACTATGTGTGTCACAAATTATTTTTGTCTCTTAGGTGGGCTGTGTCTTGAAAGCTTTGCTTGTGTATTAAACTGTTTGCACTGCTCATTTCTGGATTAGACTGTGAGGAGCAACCTTTGCTCTGTACAGATGGGCCACTGTAGATGCATCCATGTTGCTGACAATTTATTTTCAGCTTTGAAGTGACATTTTAAATCAATTACCCTCTGGTTTAGTGGTTGAAAGAGGATGGCTAAATATGTTTTCAAGTGTTTATTTTCCACGAAGAGTGTAAAGAGGACAGTATATTGAATATTCAAGACAAGGAAGTTATTTTGGAACAGCTGCCAGGGAAATATTTCCAAGCTATTATTAGGCTAATAACTTGCTTACAGTTATGATTTTAAACTTACGACACAAAAAATGAAATCATGTTACACAATGTCTTAATTAGCACAAATTTGAGCTAGTCATGGACATTAAGATAAGGACAATATAAGTTTATAACATACATTCAAGTGCTCTAGATGAATAAGAGGACTTTACTGATTACTTTTCTGTCATGGCTTAACTGAACAGGTGAAAGAGGAAATCTCTAAGACTGAGCCAAAGAATGTAGTTCAGTTAACATAAATGCAGTCAGGACACTTTGTGTTGGTTGCATGGGTAAGGTATTGTAAAAAAAGCGACGGTTGTTCATAACAGGAGTGACAATGTTTGAGTGTTCACATAATGCTAAATCTCCTCAAAGTGTGTGTGATTACTTGATTCTTAGGAAAAAACTTTATAACTTTTTAAAGGCTTTACAAAAACTGTACTGAACAAATCCCAACTGTGCTTCTGGTACTTTGTGATTTTGTTTATGATCAGAAGGCCAAGGGATAAACTGGATTTGTGTTGTACTATCTTTGGCTTCTATGCTTCTTGCTTCTATTAAAAAAAATTAAATGTTAGAAAAAATATTTTATTTTAAAAAATCAAACAAAACCATCATCACAGAAAACCACACATACACAGGCCAACCCCCACAAACTAAAAAACCTCCAATCAAAACACAACAAAACCAACTGATTCTGTGCTTAAATATGAACTTTCAAGATTGCTACAGTGAGTTCGAATGTGAAAAGAAAATAGTGAAGGTGGGTATTAAGTCAGCAACTATTTTATTGTTCAAAAATCTCAACTGTACTTCAACCATCCTAATTTAAATAGTTCTGCAAACTCATTTTCAAACTCATTCCAACACACACTAATAAAGAATACTATTAAATCTGTATGCATTGGTTCATAGAACTCTAATAACATACAACATTTGAATTAAGGTAGGCACTTAATTTAGAGAGGGGCTGCAGCTAAAGCCTTTCAGAAAAAAAGCTTTGTTGTAACAGCAGATCTTTTATAGTAACTGAATGGGATTTTAATGAAAGCTCTGAGACCTGTTAGAAATTAGGCTTTGCAGAAGCAGAAAGTTCTTTTTGTAATGATCATGCCTTTTGTGTAAGTTATTTCTTCTAACTGTAACGCAAATTTGTTTGCAGTTTTCCATTCACCCCCAGAAGAAAATGAAGATCCTTATAATCTCGATGATGCTCCCGACAATTTGGATTATATTATCAAGCTGCAAGGTGGCATTCCCTTTGTTTATGATAACAAAGTGATGATGGAGCTCAATGAGCCTCGGAGTTTGCCATATCCTGACCTGCAGACCTACACCCTTGACCTGAGCCATGTTCTTGCTCTAATTGCAGATGGCCCAACGTACGTTCCTATTTTGTCACTTTCTGCCCCTTCTGGCTGCTGCTTACCCGTGGTTTTGTACTTCTCATTACTGTGATATTTAATTCCTCAGCAATTCTGTTCTGTAGTAGTGTTTTCTTTTGCCTTTCTCAAGCATTAATGTATCACGGAAAATCTTAAAGAGGGGAAAAATACAATGCCTCTTATGGCTACCTTTAATTTCTTTGATTTCTTAGCATCAACCATGGGAAAAAAAAAAAAAGGGGTTAACAGAAAAAAAATCAAGAAATTGGCCAAATGTTTCCATACAAGTCAAATCTAACCCAAACTTCTTGAACCACAAGAACTGAAACTTGAACCTGTTTGGTTTGGGTTTTTTTGACCTATGCTGAACCTGAGTTTTTTTCCTTCATGTCTATTCTGCTCTGGCTGCATGAAGAGAAACCCTGCATATGAAGAGCATACAGATCAGCTCAGCAACATAAAATTCCTGTGAAGTCTCTAAAAACTAGAAATGTAATAACTCTAGTGCAGTCAGTGACACTCATGCCAAAGCAATGTCCTTGCCTAGAGCATGGTGAAAGCACATGCATCCAGTTTTAAGTTTACTTCCTCACTGACAATTGGAAACAGCACCATCTCTCATGGCCTCAACACCAGGAAAGGAAAAGAATCCACTCTAGGATGGAACTAAGCAGGAACTTGAACTGTTCTTCTGAGCTATTCGCCCCGTGTGCCAGCGCTGCATTGCTGGTCCTCCTGCCCGGGAGAGATCATCACTGACACTGTGCCCAGTTAGCCCCACCTGGTGCATTCTTTCCCTTGTGTGTCTGTCTCACAGCTGTGTCAGTCTGTCTGCCTCGTGCAGCAGACAAGCCTGGCCTATTTCCCTAAGCCCTTTCTCAGGAGCCAGCTCCTGTGCTTCTTGCCAGTGTTTTCAGCTCCAAGGCAGTGCCAGCTTGAGCAGGCTTTGGTTACAGTCAGCAATGGGCAAATGCATTCCAGTTACAGTGGATATTCCAAGATGGATAATGAGAGGATAAAATGATGAGGAGAAAAACTAGAAACAAAGAGTCAGGCTGAAGCCCCTTTGGCAGTTTTCACTTAAACCTTAGACCTCAGAGTTGTAACAGGAAGCCCTAAGTAAGAAGGGCCATGGTAGGAGAAGTTAGAACCCTGAGCACCTTGGTGAATGTAGGTCAGTCACCTGCTCCTTTCACTAATTCAGAGTAAGCTTTTGTAGGTTCAGCCACACGCTTTGATAAATGCACACAACCCAAAAGAAAAAGGTCTTTCCCATCATCCTGTTGCATGAGCTCTTCTTTTGGTATTGTTTCCCTGTTTGTAGCAAGTGCTTTTCTGTCATTTATGCCTATTGCACGTGAGGCTGCTCAGACATCAAGAGCCACTGTTCTTTAATCTTTGCTGTTGGTAAACTGATGAAATCTCACCCCTGCTCTTCAGGCTTGTGGTCTTTTGGATGACAGTATGACCCAACAGATTTCCTGCAGTGGGCAAACAGATCTTGATCACTTTTGGGTTCTGTGAGTCTGGGTTTGAAACAGACTTCCAATACCATAATAGGATTTGTGTCCTAGTGAGGAGAGATTGGCAACAATAAAGCAGGAAAAGGAAGGCTATTACATTAACAGTGCTACCAAAATATTGTAGAGTCAATAAGAATTGACAGATGGTGAGGAGAAAAACCATGTCATTGGTTAAAAATAGAAGGAGAAGCATGATATAAGTGAAGATGGAGCTCTGAGTAGGCAAGCAGGAACAAAAAACAATATTTTCTAAAAAGGGCACAAGAAATTATTTTGGAGAAAAGTATTTCTATAATATATATATTCTCAAGGCATGAAAGATTACAGCATATTGGAACTTAGCGTGGCTTCTCACATTCAACTGACAAAACCCATACATTTGGAGGATTTAAAAAACATTATGAGAAAGGCTGGATGACAAGTTGTTGCTGTTATATATGAGAAGATGGTTCTTTTGGAGGTACCATTTTAGAGAAGTTGCAGTTGACAACACATTCGATTATAGGTTTCATGCTTTGGTCATTATTACTAAAAGGACTGCATTTTATGCACAGGTATAGTGATGAATACTTGGACAAGTTGAAGGACATAACATGGTTATGCAGAGTTCTGTTTGAGATTTCACTGATAACTTTGGTCTGAAATTGGCTTACATATTTGTTAACCAGTAGGATAAAAAGAATGGATTTGCCTTGGACCTCGTAAAACGCCACAACTTTGTTTTTACTGTGAAAACTTTAATGTTCTTTTTGAATTTGAAACACAATGAGTTTTTAGAATTACAGTTAATTTTTGTGTTTTCTTTAACAGGAAAACATATTGTCATCGGAGGCTTAACTTTTTAGAATCTAAATTTAGCTTACACGAGATGTTAAACGAAATGTCAGAATTCAAAGAACTGAAGAGTAATCCCCATCGAGACTTTTATAATGTGAGAAAGGTAAGTGTGAGAAGGATTAAAGGCATGACACTGTTTTTAGTAGGAGTTCCAGCAGTTTTGTTTTTCTGGGAGGTGTAGATGATATGCAAGAAGTAGTGTGTGCATACCACTCAACTGAATTAAGTTATTTTAAGAATGTTAATGTTTTTATACATGGGAGCTCTCCAGGAAAATTAACTTGAATGTGCGTGGGTTAATTGGATTATGCTAAAGTAATTTGTTTGCTTATTTAGAGTCAAAGGGGCTTAATTGTGTGTAGATTGCTTTAAAGGAGTGAAACAGAGTCAATCAAATGAAACTCATTTGGATTCTGAATAAAAATATCCATATGGAGGTTTAATTAATTTTAATGAACTCAAAGATATTCAAGTGCATTTTTTTCTGCTTTCATGCAGGTATGTCCTACTAGACTGTAGTAGGAACAGCTGTATAGATTTTAGATGATAATTGCATCTCATATTGAAAACAGATGTTTAAATACATGTCAAAAGACCTCCCACAGAAACGAAACTGAGGGTTCATGCTGCCTTCAGTATCTGGTAAAAAAAAGTCTGTGATATATTAAGTAAAAAGATGATCTGACTTGTAGTCTTGGTTCCCTCTGAGATACACTGGGCTATAATTAGGCGACAGGTAGGGGAATCAAGGAGCTGATTTAATTTCCTGACATATTCACACCCAGGGGAGCTGTGTTCTCTTCAAAGCATGGAAGCGGCAGTGTTAGGCTGTTTTATTTGCTTCCCTTTCCTGAAGTGGAGGGGAAGTTACTGGAGTTACTGCTTCATTTTGATAGGCGAGATTTCTTCACAGTTGTGGCTGGTGTTTTTAACCACTTTAGGTCCATTCTGCATTGTTTCTCTATGTAACTGGAAAGGTAACCCTTATTTTGTAACTTCAGGGTTTGCTAATCCTTCTTGTTACTTTTTGGTTAGCACTAGTTCATCCAAAACTCCTCTTGGCTTTTCCCTATAATGCCCAGTGTGTTTGCTGGCTACTCTTGTGGTAATACCCTTCCCAGTGTCCATCCCAAGGGTGGAAGCAGACGAGTTGGCAGCTAAGTTCTAATGGATTTCACCCTTCCAACTTGTTAAACGTATGGATGGGAGGATCTGGCAGCTAATTCACTCCAGTGGCAGAGACTCAGCTCCCAACCTGACAGTTTTCTTGCATAAGCCTGGAAAGACATTTGCTACGTGCCACATTGAGAGAAAACACTTCAGTAGCTGACAGAGACTTTAATAATAAAACATATGGTGACTGAGACATGCAGAGGTGTGGATCGGGTGACCGCAATCAGTTTGGTTACTGAGAAGTTGTAATTAACAGGATTGTACTTGCTAAGTTCAGCTTTTGATCTAAAAGCAAATGTTCTATGTCTCTGGGCATATCTTAATTATTTTTTAATTACCTGCTGTTGAATAAGCCACTCTACAAAAAGATTCATGTTGTTCAAAAGCACAAAAAGTGCATTACTTCCCCTCTGGCAATAAGCACATTCCAGAGAGCAGGAACCAACCTGCTCTTCTCTACCAGACACCGTTCCTGCTGCCAGGTACTGCTTGAAAATTCTTGCTGCACAGAGTTAACCTTGCTTAAGGTATTTTTCTGAAGCAAGCTCCCAAGTAATATTTTTCTGAAGCGCTCTGGAAAGTAAACTGCATTACAGACACAATTCCTGTAAGCCCCCAGATAACCTTGTTTTCCCTGGAATGTTTGGAACTGTAACTTCCCTGAAGTGCTTCCTTGCTAATAACAGGATCAGCACTGAAACATTTGAAAGCCACAATTCTCAGCCTATGTTTTCAGGATGTCTCTCTGTTAAGTCAATCCTAAGAAATGTTTACTGCTCCCAAGGAAAGCAAGGAACAAGATTCACCTGGTGGTGAAGTTGTGTATCACATCCCTCAGACACAAGTGTGGAGGTCCTGGTACAATCAGCTTATATGAAAGAGCCAAAGTAACGGATGGCAAATGCCAAAATTAGAACAGAGATGAATGTAGTGGCAAGGTCAGTCAGTGAATGTGTATTGCTGCATTTGAAAAGGCACAGTAGAAAGCTGGCCAGGATTAATTGCTAGCATGGCAACCAAACATTATTAGTTTTCCCTTGTCTCCTGCCCCCTTCTCCATTTTTTTCCTGATTTAATAAGAGTTCTCCTCCAGTGAGATCATCTATTTCTTAAAACCCAGAATAAAGCTCATCTCAAATTAGGAACATGCATGTTTGTATCTTGCATACTGAACCTAACCGGAACTCAGCCCAAGATACATTTTGCACTGATCAAGCTGTACCTGGAAAATTGCCCTTTACTAAGAACACAGGTATTTCTGTAGACAGACAAGAATCCACAGGTGTTAAGACAGCGTGGCTGGCTCCCCTTGGCTCTCCACAGGAGGTGAACAACTGTCTGTGAGGAAAACACGAACTTCAGAGGAGACTCGAGTCTGCCATCAGCAGGATTCCTCACATTCTCCTGCTGATGCACAGCGAAGTGCAGGCAACACACATTTCCCATGAACAATGAAATTTAGGAACAAGAGTTTAGTTCTGTGGTACACAAACTCAGAACTGAGTTTTAACCTTTGTGTACCAGAGTGTCTTGTCCTGTCTGTGAGGTTTGTTTGAGAAGGGCTTCCTGTAGACTTTTGTGCCCAACAGCCTCAGATAATTCAGAGCAGACAGTTAATTTTGGGGTTTTTTTGAGGTGAAGCCAAAGAGATTTTTTAACCTAACATTATTTGCTGCCTTTGTAGTGGATATCCATGTATTGAATTGGCAGGTGTCCTTCACTGCAGATAGCTTTGATACAGTTTCTAAAGATGAAAAAAATCACAGCCTAACCCTCTTTGGATATTCTTTCTTTCTGTATCCACTATTTCAGTGTGTCAGCAAACCAGACCTGAGGATATGTCCTAGCAGTGACTTTTACACATCACGTTCTCCTGCCTGCAGCCTCACTAGTGCAGGTGCCCAACCTTGTGTGGGGAGCTGCATGGGAAAATGCAGTTTCTGCATTCACAGCCCTGCTGAATGCTCTACTGCAGTAGCTGGCTGCTGCTGTGACATCTGTTGGACGAGAGCATTGCAACTGATTTTTTAATTTTTAAATTATTGGTTAGACAAAAAGGAAGTAAATTCTAGCTGGTTTTTAAGACCACAGAGTTGAAATACTGTCATCACGACACACAAAGCAGCCACACGCAGACAAGAGGTTTCGCAAAGCAGAGGTTTCTCCGTCCAGCTCAAGGCTGAGACAGGGCGGAGAGAGAGCCCCTTTGGTTATTTCTTACTTTATATACATTTGTGGGTCTAGCAGAAGATTGGCTTTTAGAGTTTTCACCTCTCAAGCCAACTGGCCAGACCAGCAGTCAGTTACAATTGTTTTCAGGTTAGAAATATGCAAACAAAGGACAGAGAATGAAAAACAAAGGATTTGTTTATGTTACATCTGTGGGAAAAAGGTAAAACTGCTTCTAATATTGTACCATAACTAAAAAGATCTGACTCCATTTTATGAAAAATCAAAAGGCTATAAAAAACTCAGAAAAACCAGGGTAACAAAATACCACTGGTTGTACTTGTAAGAAGGGAAGTTAGAGTGGGCTTAAATGCTGTTAAATCCTACAGTTCTCACAAAATACTAAATGAAATTAGCAGATGCCTGCTTTTTAAACATTTGATGACAAACCTCGTGAGTGAACGGTGAACCTCCACCTTGCCTTCTATGAGCTTTGATTCATTCTAAGTTTGCTCTTTTTTTGTTGTTTCGTTTCCCCAGTAGCTACTTAACTGGCTTTGGTGATGAAATAGTTTCATCATATAAACCAAAACAACAGTGACTGGGAAGACTTGCAGGTCATCATCAGATCCAAAGGGAATGCCCCTTCAGCATGGCATGGAATGGTGCCTTGCCACTGCTAACTGGCGGTAGAGCTGGCTGTTGTGCTTTCAAAGCTCTGAGTGCCGCTTCTCCCCTCCTCCCTTGCAGAGATGCTGAGGCAAATTCTTGTTTCTACCCTCAGTCTTGCAAGTGAGCACAAAATACAGTCAGGTGTAAAGGTGTCAATCATTAGAATGCAAAATTTCTCTAGAGATCATAAATCTTTTCCTCTCTCTTAATAATTCAAAGAACAGAACAAGAGATTTTTCTCTTCACAGCAGTGTATTTCTATATTTGTGTGGATACAAACACTCGGGTTGCATTCTGCAGCCAAGCAAGAAGCTGGATATGCAGGGATTCTCTTCTCACCTCTCCTGGTTTCTGGGTTGCTCTGCATGGCATAAATATGAATTAGACAAGCTCCCGAGGAGCTCTGCACAGCTCTAGGGACTATTTCTGCTGCCAGGAGCATTTCTGCACTACCAGACAGAGCATTTTGTGCCTCTGCCTCTCATTCCCCTTAAAGAACTGCAAGGAGAAAATCAATCACACTGGATAAAGCTTTGCATCCTATCAGAAAAGCTGATGCAGGGAATCTAGCAGTGGGATGATTTCCCTTCAATTCAGCACTGAAGTAAAGCCTGCACAGGATTCAGTGTCAAGTTCATGCAGCCCATAGCTATTGGGTTAGAAGTATTTACCAGTGAAAGTGTACATGTTTAGAAAATGTGGCAGTTTACAGCTCTGGATACTACCAGTCCATGCCCTGGAAAAGTTGCGTGTTATTAGAAGGGCTGGTCTTGGCATTTCTTTCTGCTGTATTTATCACTTATCACTCTGAATGCAGCTCATATGCCCAATTCAGTGCAACGCTCTGTATGATATGCACAGATAAGCATCCATCAAACAGATCTGGGATAGAGGTTTTGTGGAGATGTGAGCGACAGTGGAAGGAAAGAGAAGGAATGCAGGAAGATAAGGGAGGAGGCAGAGTGGTTGAGGGAGGCTGGTACTGGTTCGATGTGGAGAGCAGTGGGAACTCCTTCAAGCTGTAGGTTGTGCACAGATGTAATCACCTTGCCTGGAGGGACAAGATTTCACCCCAATGCCTGCAGAGAGAAGCGCAGGGTGGTCAGGTCAGTGAGGAAGGGAATGGAATAGTCTGAAATAGGAATTTGCAGAGAAAGAAAGCCTGACTTTGTTACATGGAGAATTGTTGAGTGAAGGGAATTCTGCCATCCTTTAAGTGCAAGAAAGCTGATGTCCAACATCGCTTGAATGATGGAATGACAAGAATTTAATCTTTATGTAAACAACTGTTTCCATTTGTTAAAAGAGTGAGTTCACTGAAGATATAATATTGTGCTCCAAGACAGGCTTCTGTCAGTCATTCTGTTTTTCTTTCCTTTGAAGATTAATGTGACCTTGAGTGAAAGGTTTTCTGCTGGGGGAAGGGACAATAAGTAGTGCAACAGGAAATCTGGTTAAGGGAATGCAGCTGGGTTGTTGTTTTTTTTTTTTTTTCCCCATTAAGGATAAATTGGGCTGGAATGACACTATAGTGAATTTGAAAATGCAAGGAGAATGTTTGCAATTAGAAGCAAATAAACCTTATGGTAAGGGTGTGTTACTCATGGTCCAGAAAAGTGTCAGCTTATTTCGTGTATTGTATGAAAACAAAATAGAACAAAATTAGACTGGGAGTGGCTTTGTCTTTTTTGGGGAGGAGGAAGAAGGCAAAGGGGGTATTTGTCACCCTTATATGAATTCAGTCTGTTCAAATTGTTTTTGTAGAAGCCTTTCATAATAAATAAAAATAAAATGAGTAACAATCTTTTAGCATGATAACATTTCACAGAATAATAACAGTAACAGCAAAAATCTGCCTAAGCAGATCAGCCCACCTAAGCTCTGTCTAAGGGTTCTGTGTTCAGATACTTCACTCAGTTAGGTTTGCACCCTGCATGGTAAAAATGTATAAGAGCATATACACTAAATAACTGTGCTAGGGTAGCTCAAAATTCAAGTCCTTTAAATCTTCCAAAAAGTTGTATTTGTGCTAAGAAACAATAAAGAAGAAAAGCTGTGTGATACTCTTATGACTTTCAACTTGAGTCTTTTATGACTTTTTGTTACTAAAGTTGCTGCTTGCTTAAAGGTCAGATTACAGTGGGTAGAAAAAAAAGGTAATTAAAGTAGTGAATATTCTCTGGAAAAAGCATGAAGGAGATTCCAGAAAGGTCTCAGAAAAAAAAAATAAAAATATATATATAGGTGGATCTTTGTTCTCAGAACAAACCTACTGTGGTTAGCTCAGCTCTAGGGCTGTGTGTGATGTGTTTGTGGGGTCTGCAGAAGATGTGACAGGAGCTCACTGAACAGCAAAGGCACACTCCAGAGAATTATTTCTCAACAGGCAGCAGGATTTTAAAAGCAACGTGATCTTTGCACACAAGCAAACAAAAGGAACAAAAAGCCTCCTTGCTTTCCATCTGTGCCCTCCTAACAGCAGTGAATTCATGTTGATTTACATAAAGAGGAAGTGCTGTGTCCTTTTTTGTTCTGACTTTTTTCAAGACTCATTAATTCCAGTAGCTGAGCCACTACTGGAACCACTGCATTCTGAAATTCAATAAACTAAAATATTCAGGGTCCCTACACCTCTATTCTCTGCTTATGACTTGCTTTTCATTAGCATTTAGAGTCTACAGGACATCTGTTTACTGTTGTTAACACTCTCCTATACAAGTTGACCAAGCCTAGGTGTATTTCACTGTTCCAGGAAGAGTTTGCAGAGAATGTTTATTAACCTGAGCATACACAATGCACTTGGGCTCAAATATCTATACAAGTACTCTGAAGAGGGTGAGAATACATTGTGTGGAGGTGTGTTTACTATTTATACACAGCACTGTTTCCTGTGCATTAATAATGTACTTTACGTTCTGTACTTTGAGACAGCAATATGTTTCTTGCTTTTCCATTTAGCTTTAATGTGTCTGGTATATTTGAATTAGGCAGTGATTAACAATTAAGTGCTTAGGTTCAGGTCTTTATGCTACTGACATTCACAGGGAGAAGCTGCAACAACTTGTGTATATATAACATGCAAATAAAATGACTCCAGGTGGCAAGTGAAGCGGTGGAATTCCTGTGGCCTGGATGTCATGGCATAAACCTAGGTTTACACTGCAGGAGGGTGGTTTATTCATGTGCTCTGTGATGTGTTTCCTGCTGATCCTTAAAAGCAGATAAGGATGTAGATTAGTTCTGTTGGTGGAATGTGAAACTGCAGAGTCACTGCACGGATTGGAATGCCTTGGGCTCACTTTGTAACTGCCCAGGTTTGCAGTTTCCCGGAGAGAGGAGTCCTGGATGAGAGTCCTTTCAGACATTTAGGTTCAGTGACTCCTTATCAGAGTATTTGGTTTATCTGAGAAGTTCTTGTAGCGTTGCTGAGGACTTACACATGGAAAACTTAGGACAACCAACCCCCCAGATCTCGTGAGTTGTTTCTTTGGATTGTGTTCCAATAGAGGCTGCTCAGGTAGCAGTGAGAGCTTCTGAGCAAAAACAAAGCAGACCTGTGGAGATAATTTGTGTCTTTTCAATACTTCTTTTTTCAACAAAACCTGAAGGACTACTCTCAGCCCTTCTGCGAATTTGCACTTGCCTTAGTGTGTGAAGAGACCTAAGAAAAGAGATCAGAAAAGAGATCTGAAAAGTCTGTCGGCATAATGAGTTGCTGTATTATAATTAAACCTGGAAAAAATAGTGACAAAAATCTCACACGTATATTCTTCAGTTCTATGACCTAAGATGTTTCATATGGTTGAAATACAAAAATGAATTCTGCTTTTGGAAATAGCTGAGAATTCCAAGTCTCTTCAGTCAATGAGGATAGTTATAACCACAATCTATAGAGAGGCATTGTTGATTCATTCATGAAGTAAAATGATACTAAGGGATCAGAATGTCCTTTAAGGAAGTATCAAATTTAATCTGAACCCAGGGTCAGTGATTGGCACTTAGAATGTATCTTGTTGAAAATTTTCCTATTTAAATAGGAAAATACTAATTGAGGGCTACTTTACTTACAGTTCTTCTTATAGAATAATTCTACCAAAATCAAAATCTCAGGGTTCTGAAACATTTTGATTCGCTTAGGCACTAATCCACTGGTTATGTTAGGAAGATTTTAGAAGGCGCTAGGCCCGGTTGTCAGTGACATAGATACTTTGCTAATTAAGTTTATGGATAAGTAATTAAGTAGATGGATGATAAGCATAAATAACCTTTTGATTTCAGGTTGACACTCATATCCATGCTGCTGCCTGCATGAACCAGAAGCACTTACTGAGGTTTATTAAGCACACCTATCAAACGGAGCCCGACAGGATTGTTGCAGAGAAAAAAGGCAAGAAGATGACTTTAAAGCAAGTCTTCGAAAGCCTTCACATGGACCCCTATGACCTCACTGTAGACTCTTTAGATGTCCATGCGGTAAGTCTAGTGAAATGACAAAACAAATGGGAAAAAGCTACCTTTTCCAAGTGCAAAATTCTAGTTTCTACGATGTTTGCATGATAACTTAGTAAATCAGAATTTGACTTCATGCATTACAGCGCATGTTTGAAAGAAGTTATCACAGGAATTTTCTTTTCTGTGCCTTTTAATGCTAGGTAATTTAATTTATAAATGGTTGTGTCCTTAAAACTACACAATTATTATTTGGGTTTTTTCCTCCTCCAGGGTCGTCAAACATTCCATCGATTTGACAAATTCAATTCCAAGTACAATCCAGTTGGTGCCAGTGAGCTGAGGGACTTGTATTTGAAGACTGAGAACTATATTGGTGGTGAATATTTCGCTCGTATGGTCAAGGTAAATAAGTTTCAAGCATTTCAAGTAGAGAAATGAAGGTTTGTAATAAATTTGTGATGTAACAATTGGATACAGACCTAACACTGTGGTTAAGTGATTCCAAGTGTTGGGCTTGCTCCAGCAATTCCTCAGAGGAAAACCTTTGCTAAGCCAGCCCCTGCTGCTTTCTGAACAGTTTTATGAGTTAGAAACATACACATAAGCTGTGTATTAGTTCAAAGCTGAGTTGTGGGTGGTTTTAAACTAATGGAGAGCAGCCGAGGGTCAATTCACTGGTTTAATCCTTTGATAGGATTTAGTTGGCTACTGGTAGTTTCTAGGGAAGGAGGAGCTAGGGAAATGCCTCTGCATAAATCTGCATCTGCACATGCATGCAACAGGCTTCAAATTAATTTCTTAGAACAAAAAAATTAGTGGGTTGGTTTTCTTTTTTTTGATGTAGTATATGTCAGCTCTTCTTGAATATACAGAAGTATTGTCTAAAATGAATTGCTATAAAATTGCTTACTACCACAGATTCTGGGTCAGATTCTCTATTGTTGTGCATATTTTATGTAGACATTCGCTGTAGTTTAAATAGTCTAATTCTGATTTATCAATCTTAAACGTAGATCTGACAAAGGTATTAGTAATCACTGCACCAAGAATATTGTCCTCTAAAAGGAGGTGTTAGAGTTATTCCCAGTTTTATGTACACTTAAGTTATACTCATATGATTTTTGAGCTAGCTTGCTAGTAGAAGATTTAGATGTCTAAAATAAGACAATGGCTTGAAAGACAAGAGATTCCCTTTATCTTTAAAGGGTGCCAATATAGTTATGTCTTCTCTGAGAAAAATGCAATGATAAATATATTTCTAGCTGTAAATGATCTTAGTGTCCATATTAAAGCAAATATATTTATTACTTACTAGGAAGTAGCCCGTGAACTAGAAGAAAGTAAGTACCAGTACACAGAACCCCGCTTATCCATTTATGGACGGTCTCCAGATGAATGGCTGAACTTGGCAAAATGGTTCATTAAGCATAAAGTTTATTCCCCTAATATGCGCTGGATAATTCAGGTTCCCAGAATCTAGTAAGTAATCAGGAGCTCTTGGTAATCTTAATAGTTTGAAATCATACCAATGCCTTAATTTCTGATAATATTTAGATGGCTTATTAGCTGTCCTATAGTTCTATTTATAAGCAATAGCTTGGGAGATTTATTTTTGACCATTGGTGCAGTTTTCCTGACAGTCTGGGGGTGGAAGACACGAGATGGGGATTGAATCTACTCTTTATGAAGCTATTCATAAAACTACTGTGAATTATTTGTAAGTCTGAAGATGCTGAAATCAAAAATTACAACTGGGTGAAATCAAGCTGCATTCAAAGGCAAGTTAAAATACAATTTGGTAATGAGAATAAATCAATTCTTGAATTCCATGAAGAAGCAGAAGATGCTCTGTCAAACTGTTATCATCAAGATTAGAGACTAAATAACAGTGAACTCGGAAACAGCCCAGACTGTTTAAATCCTTATCAGTTCTTCTTAGTTTTTAAGCATCCTTTGAGACTTTATTTCTTTGTTTCCAATACTGTGTGTCGTAACACAGTCTCCCCTGATAATTTTGTCAGACTTAATAGCTGAGCTTAAGAGCTTCATGTTTTGAAATTGTCACAGTTGGAGTATGAGTAGAGAAGGAGCTGTCACAGTCACATACATCCCCCAGCGTGCTTTTCCTTGGGGAGAAAGTTTCTCTCCTTTAATTTCTTACATGGCAATTTCTTACATGCAGTCAGCACTTTGAGTTAAGTCATGTACTTGGAAGTACTATCCTTTTTCTCTGAAAGGCTCACTAAAGCACAGCATTCCACTTTCATCTGGAGTAGTTTCAGCTTTAGGAAACACAATCTTTCACAAGAGTAGCTCGTTATCTCCCCTGTTAGTACGTGGATGTCTGTAAAGGACAGTGTCACTGCTCTGAGGCAGCATCTCCCTCTGCATGCTGCCTCTATTTTTGGAGCACTTGAGAGCTTCAGCAGAGCCTGGATGAAGCAGAGTGCCAGGCAGTGAAGGAAACAGAGCACAGGAACAATCTGCCCTGACATAAACTCTGAATTTCTGAATCCTGGTGGAACTGAAGCTCTAGAATGTACACAAATAACAGAAAATACAAAACTGAAGTACAATACAAGCTTATTAAAGAATGTGTCTATTTTTTTCCCGTTCAGTGACATATTTAGGTCTAAAAATATTCTGCCTAGTTTTGGGAAGATGTTGGAGAACATCTTTATACCTTTGTTTGAAGCAACAATCAATCCCAAAGACCACAAAGAATTGCATCTATTCCTCAAATATGTAAGTATGTTTGGGTTTTCTTTCTCACATTAAATGGATCAAGCCCTGACACATAATTTAGCATAAGTCTCTGTGAGGTCCTACTGTCACATAACCTGTTTATTTCCTCAGAAGCATCTCAACAGCTATTTATTTGTCCTTTCATTAATGACCAAGAATGTTTGCATGCTCTTGTGCATCATCATCCAGGAGGGGTACTTTGAGCTGCTTCTGAACTGGCCTCCAAGAAGAAGGCAGCTGGAAGGAAGCATTGTGTAGGTCGTGATGGAACTCAGGAGAGAAGTGGGGATGTAGCTGCTCAAAAAAGGTTAACACAGACATTTCTGAGTGTGCCTCAAATCAGAACTCTGAGGTTTGCTGGGAGCCTCTTGCTATCAAAGACAGCAGATGAGTGCAAAGGATTCTAGTCTGGATCTCAGGGAGTCTTGCAGCTCATTAACCCCCACAGAAGCCTCAAGGCTTTGTGCACCTGGGCTTCCTGTTTGTCTCAGGAGAAAAAAACTGGGTAAAACTTTGACAGAACATGTAATTCCTGCTGTGTGCAGGGTGTGGTAGGATGCAGAGCAGCAGGACTGCTAGGATAGGGATGGAAATGAAGGAGGGACTGGATGCTTGTTCAAACAAGTCCTGAAGCAAGAGTAAGTGGCACTGAAGTTTGCTTCTCGAAGCCCCTTATTTCTGTGAATTTCTTCTCCCACCAGGTGACTGGCTTTGACAGTGTTGATGATGAATCCAAACACAGTGGCCATATGTTCTCTGACAAGAGCCTTAACCCTGACCTCTGGACCAGTGAGAAGAATCCCCCATACAGCTATTACTTGTATTATATGTATGTGAACATCATGTTGCTAAACAACCTTAGGAAGTAAGTAGACACTTTTCTATTTCAGAAGTTCTCAGAAATTCAGTATCTTTCTCTCAGACTGTGAGTGTCCAGATTACAGACCTTCTGAAGCAAGCATTATTTTGAATTATTTAGAGAGTTGACTACTTGAGATATTTTGAAAATACTAATAGAATTAATTCAGACCAAAAAAACCAGAAGTTGTAGAGGCATCAGATGAATATCTTGGTTTGACATTTGTGTGTATTTTGGGGGTTTTTAACTCCTTAAAGCTGCATATACCAAACAAAACGAAAGAAGGAACCCCACAAAACCTATTATTGACCCTTGCTTGGTTTTGCAGCAGATTCCCAAATACAATGTACCTACCTCTTGGTGCCTGGCTATCTCCTGGTAATTTAAGGGACACAAAGTAATATCGTGACACACCACCTCAGGGGCTGCTACATTCAGAGACAGACCAAGTAGGACGCAATTACAAACTGCACATCCAGCTAACTTCCTTCAGCAGGCTTCTTGACTCACTCAGTTTTACTGCTTTGGAGACCAATGTCTGGGCAAGCAATGCAGGGACTTATGTGACATCAGACTGTCAGAGCAGATTTTCACATCAGGCTCAGGAAAGCCTGAAATTCAACGTGAGGTTATGTTGCTAAATTTGCAGCTGACTCATTGAGTGACCTGCACAGCTGACTCCAGCTGAGGCACAGTGAGGTTGTTCACTGATATGAGAGTGTCATCACTTACCCTGAAAGGATATGGTTCATTTCATTTAGTTACTTAGGTTATTTTAGTTATTTAGAAAATATTTTTGGGATTTTCTTATGGAAGGCGCATAGATTTGCCATTTTACAGTTTTATCCAAGTTAGCATTCAAAATGTTATTTCTTCTCTCTCACTGCTATTTCAAGCATTCCTTCATCATCCTATTTGACCAAAACTCATAATGCAAACACCCACCTTAAACTACCTTGTATGTAAAACAATGAGGCACAGTTGTTAGTTTTAATTCTATAATGGAAGGGACACACTTCAGCAGGTAGCTGTCATCCCTTTCTCCTGACTTCCTACCTCAAGATCATTTTGACTACTGTATTAAAATGCCCCCAGATAATCATTAAATATTCTTTACAGCTGAGGTACTGACAGAATTCACCAATGAGTCACTAACTGCTCCCCCTGTTAATCTGAGTGCTTGAGTCAACACAGCCCTGATAAATCTGTTTTATATTTTTGGTAATACCAGTGAGGATGGATTACATCCTCACATCAGGAGAAATGTTACTAACTTCCACCCTAGAATTGCCTTATATTCTAGCACTCCTTGTTTTAAACATCTCCAAATACTTGTGGGACATTTGTCTGCACTGAATAAATAACGGGGTCCATTATAACCTCAAACCCAGCATTGCCTCTAATGTATATAACATAATTCTAGAAATTTCAGTGGAAATCTGGTGTAATAACTAACATTCCTAGACCATCTCTGCTTCAGAGGGTGTGGTTTTATAGTACACTTAACCTGCTGAGATGGCAGGCTCTGATCACACTAGGTACTGTTAGCTAACACTTGGCAACGTGCTTCCCCTTTTTCCCTCATTTTGAATCAGGAATTTTGCAGCCACAGGTTGCATGCGTTTACTGGATTTTCCATCTGTCAGTTCACTCCACTGAAATCCATTCTGCAGCTGTTGACCTAGTGGGTAGACAATTGCTAAATGAGATGTAACTGGGGAAGGAAAGAAGACACAAATATGTCTGGTAGTAGAAGGTGCTTGGGTAGAGAGACCTGTCCTTTGAGCAGCCCACTGCAGGCAGATGTCACATCAAACTGTATGAGAATGTGTAACTTAATTTTCTTCTTCTTAAACTCACGTATTACTGGCAGTTATATACCAGATAGATAAAGAACAGTGCTTTAAGTGAAAGTTGTTTTTAATCTCTTCAGGGAAAGAGGCATGTGCACTTTCCTGTTCCGACCTCACTGTGGAGAAGCTGGGTCTATCACGCACCTTGTTTCTGCCTTTCTGACAGCAGACAACATCTCTCATGGATTGCTCCTGAAGAAGGTATTGCTTGGTTGCTCCTAAACTAATCACTGTGTGCTCAGACATCCATCACTGGTTCAAACAGAAGGCACCGAATTGACATTTTTCTGGGCAGCCCAAAATCCATTTGGGCTGCCCCATTAATTCACAAGTAACTCTTCAGTTTGGTCAGAACCTCCACCCAGGCCCCCCAACACCAGAACGTGTGGACCTGTTGGAGGGAGTCCAGAGGAGGCCATGAAGATGCTCAGAGGGCTGGAGCACCTCTCCTGTGAGGAAAGGCTGAGAGCATTGGGGTTGTGCAGCCTGGGAAAGTGAAGGCTCCAGGGAGACCTTCTGGCACCTTCCAGTAGCTAAATGGGGGTTACAAGAGAGCTGGAGAGGGACTTTTTGCAAGGGCAGGCAGTGACAGGACAAGGGGGGCTTGAAGAAGGGTAGGTTTGGATTAGATATTGGGAAGAAATTCTTTACTGTGAGGATGGTGAGGCCCTGGCACAGGATGCCCAGAAGCCCTGGATGCCACATCCCTGGAAGGGTTCAAGGCCAGGTGGGATAGGGAATTGAGCCACCTGGTCTAGTGGGAGGTGTCCCTGCCCATTGCTGAGGGTTGGACCCAGATGATCTCCAAGCTCCTTTACAAACCAAACTGTTTCATGATTCATTGAAAAAAATAAGCTCAACTGAACTTCCTATTCTTAAGCTACAAAAAGACAGCTTTGTCTTCACAGGGAAGGAAGATCACCTGTTCAGATATGTCAAAGACTTGGCAGCACCCATTTTTGGTTACTCCATGCAGAGTTAAAATTACATGAACAAAACTTAAAACTGTAGACTTGCTACTGCTCCCTAGTTTAGTCCCAGAACTTATTATTAAAGCTCTCATTTTTTCTCTATGGGGACAAAGGTCATTTTCTCTGATTGGCATTTGTGTAATTCAGTGTTCATTCAGAAGTTCTTTAAGGATTTGATTATTTTGATCAAGAAATTCAACATTGCTGTTTGACACAACAATATTTTAGATGGAACAAATGTTTTATGACAGAAGAAATGCTGTAATGAAAACCATCACTCAACCCATCCTCAGGGCACAGTTTCATAATTAAAATAATTGGTCAGTGGGTGGCAGACTTGCACTGAGTTTACTGTAATTTTTCAGGAGTTCCCTTATAAGTGAGTTTTTTTCCTGGTTAATGCTGGAAAATTCTCTGTATTTTTCAACATAACCAAGAACAAAGAAAAAATTTACCTAAAAACATGTCCGATACTACGCTCACGAATAGTAATTAATAAAATTAAACCCAGATAGAGTAGAACTAAAGCAGTGTGTGACCAAAGCATTCTCCTCTTCCCTCTCTTCTGTGTGGCCTGGTGTGGTAAGGTGGCATAACAGGTACTAATAATAGTAACAGTAATAAAGGCACTTGTTAGGTTCATAGGTTGGCTAAGACAAAACAGTAATAAAGATTATGTGATCACAGATTATTTATATTATGTGCAACAGCAACACATGACTTCTCGTAAATGAAAACGTCTTTTGCTCCTAAAATTTATCTATTGGACTGCAGCTTTGGAAATAAAAAATTGCTTAGCAGTTCTTGCCCATCTGTTTTCTGTGACTTTCAGGTTTTGGGGGAAGGTATGCAGCTGATATCAAATGCAGTGCCCATAATGGTCATATATATACTTACTAATCTACAGTAACATTAGTCATCATATTTTTTAAAAAAATTACACCTACATTTAAGAACATAAATTATTTTTATAAAGACCAGTAAGGTTTAAAATTCAGATTCTTAAATGTTTCCTGGAGAAGTCATGGTTCAATGTCAACCTAATTTTTTTTATCTCACTCTTCCCCCTGTAGTACTGTTTCCATTTTATCCAAGGGAAATCCTTCTCTTTTTCATTATCCCATAGTACCATTAAAAGCTGACTATGTTTTGTTTTTCAGAGTCCTGTCCTCCAGTATCTGTATTATCTTGCACAAATACCCATTGCTATGTCCCCACTTAGTAACAACAGCCTGTTCCTGGAGTACTCCAAAAATCCTCTGCGGGAATTTCTCCATAAGGGACTGCACGTCTCCCTCTCCACAGATGATCCCATGCAGTTTCATTACACAAAGGTAGGAACTGCATAAAGCAGCGGCTTTGAATTTGGCAACAGCACCACCCGGGTCCAGAGCGACCTGAAAGCTGTTTTTTTATTTCATTGCTTAGGACACAGTGTCATGTCTTTCAGTCGCTTCATTCATTCTCCCTCCTCATTCTCTGTCTGCTACTCACTGTTAGGCTTCAGAAGGAAATGTCTGATTTCCTAATTATGTTTCTTTTGTACTCTTGCCTCTCCAGTGTTGGCTGTTGAAGTATAAAATGAAGGATGAGGCTGAAGGGAGGTTTGAGCCTTCATAAACAATCCTCTAGAGTGCCAGGAAAGTCCAGTTTCCTTACTCTAATAAGTCTGGGGAAGTACATTACAAAAACACCATGTGGAATCTCAAGATGACATATGAGCTGCTTGCTCAGTGAGCTGAAACAGATTCCTGCCCTTGGGTGGCCTGGCAGGACAGGAGCGCCTGGTCCAGTTGCGACGCCCTCGTTCGCGGCTGGCACCCATTTGAGCCACGCTGTGCCCAGAGGCGCCCGCCCGTCGCTCAGCTCCGTGTCCCTGGACAAGCCGAGCCCTGCTGGCCCTGCTGCTGGCCCGGGACAAGGAGCTGCTGCTGCCTGGAGCATGGGTGCAGTCACATGGAGTGTGCAAGGTCCTGGGCTGGGACAGCCTGCTGGGGCCACACCCGCCTGCCCGCCTTGGCGGGGCCGGAGCGAGGAATTGCCCTGCTGCCTGTCCACGTGCAAAATCACTCAGGATTTACAACTGGCTGCTCCAGGGTGTTCTTCTACCCCGGGGGCTCCTTTGGAATTGCCTAAGAAATGCCTCCAAGGATCTGGACTGCAGGCTGCAATTTCTTAGACTAAGTTAACTGGATACCCAGTGCCTATTAATTATTAACCAGTAGTCCTTGGGAAATTTGAAATTAACAATGCTTTTCATAGTAGTTGTGGTTTTAAAGTTTCAAACTGCTAATTTTTCACAGCTGTCTAAAGAGCATGTACAAATTCCTTAATTAGTAATGAGTACGTATCCCCATTTATATCTTATTCGCATATAATTTAATATTAAATGTATTTTGGTGCTGCAGGAAGCTCTCATGGAAGAATATGCTATTGCAGCTCAGGTGTGGAAACTAAGTACGTGTGACTTGTGTGAAATAGCAAGAAACAGCGTTCTACAGAGTGGATTGTCAAATAAGGTAAGTATGACTGGAAAACCTGAGAATTTTAGGGCAAATAGGAACCCACAAGTCAATAGTCTGAACACTGAATAGCAGGTGCTTAGTGATGTGTGTGTGCACATCCCTGTCCTCTTTTCCAGAAACAGTCACAAACTATCTGCTATGCAGTCTTACATTACAAATAAAGTACCAGCGTTACTTTTCCCCATTAGCTTTGTTTTGGAATTCTCAAAATATGTAGAGAGACCAGAGGCCTTTTTATACTCAGTTCTCCTTCTACAGACTTTTAATTATTTGGGTGATATCCTGCCAGCAATTTTCTACATCATGTCTTAGCATTAACTAAAAACAAACTGCCTGTCATAAGCAAGACATGTTTTTGCTTAAAAGGGAGTACTGCAGAAAATATTCTGGTTTAAATAGGCAGTCAGATTAGATTAAAATTCTCTTTTGGCTTTAAAATTCTATACAGCCAAGGCTTTCTGTAGGACTTTAGAGCATTCTTCCTCCTATGTCACTTTTGAATATTTCTCTGAAAGAACTGGTATTTGAAGGGGCTTCATGAGTATATTCTGTTGTTTCTTCCAATATTCCCTGGTGACATCTGCTCATTTTCCTCTTGTGCGACATTTAACCAACAAAAGAGACCTAAGCCTCTTTTTGCCCTCTCACATGCAAGAGGTGAAAGCTGAACACTGACACAGAGGGTTTTAGCAAGCCAGACTGAGTGCACTTTTGAGTGATTATATGGACAAACTTTGGCCTTAAAATCTCCTAAACTGGTTAAGACTCTGAGGAAGAGTTCAATGGGCCAGCTGGTTGAAACCGCTCTTTTCACTTGTATTGGACTCATTCAAATAACACTTCTTTCTGCAGTAAGTCGAAGCAGTTGAACTGACTTCTTCCTTTTGACTTTTAATCCCATTCACAGGAAAAGCAGAAATTCTTAGGGGTGAATTATTGCAAGGAAGGGCCTGAGGGAAATGACATTCGAAAGACAAATGTTGCCCAGATCCGGATGGCCTTCAGGTACGAGACTCTGTGCAATGAACTCAGCTTCCTGGCTGATGCCATGAGAACAGAAGATATTTCTACTCTGTCCAAGTAGTTACAAACTCAGAGAAACCAGAATATGTCCCTCTTAAGCAGGAAAAGATGCTAATTAACCTCAAATCATCTGTCTTTGATGCTACAGAGACGTAACTGAATGGTACAGAGACAAAGGGAGTACCTGTGGAAGGTAAACAGCGTTTGCTGTCACCTGTTACTGCATTATTCTCGTTGCAAAGATTTCAGTTTCTATGAACATTAGGCTTTTTAAGATTGCTGTAAATATTACATGCAAACTCAGAATCACGTACTATTTGTTTCATACTGTCTTAACTGTGCCCTGCAGTGTAGCCTGGGAAACCAGAGAGAATATCTGTAGTGCAGCTGTGCTGTGCACCTGAGGATCCCACAGATGCTGACAGCACACACCCACCTGGGCTGGTCCTGCAAGTCTTGGCTTTTAACACTTTTAAGTTTAACCCTTTATTCATTAGCAGTTTCTATGAGGTGCAGAATTTTGAGGCTATCTTTTCATTCTGGAAGGTGTTCTGACACAGTTTTTAACTCAATGTTTCAGCAGTCGTATTGGAAAACAAGAAAAACCAACATCGGGTAATCTTGTTCAATGACTAATTAATTCCTGTTGTTATGTAGGGTGTTGGTGAAGAACAGCAGATGAATGCTTTTTAATCTAGCAAGTGGAAAACATGGTGTCAAAATCTCTATTATATATTGTAATGAGTCTAATTATATCATGAAAATTTTGCCTTGAAAATTGAGAACACTTTTTTATTGCTTTATAATGGGAATATGTGCATATGCCCATTCAAATTACTCAGAAATTTATGCAGATAATTCTGGTTGCATGTAGAGAGAAATTTTTTACTTAAAAAAGGGAAGTGTTCTTATGAATCAGTGGTAGAAATGCCAGACCTGGTTCTGGTCCTACTTCTGACATATTTTTACACATTTGTTTTAGTCTGTATTTTAGTCGACTACAGCTGAATGGGAAGTCAAGCTGTCTATTTATACAGAAGCCTGCCCACTTGAAATCTGTCATTTCAAATCATGGTATGTTATGTTCAACTATTTATTTATGAGGAAGTGGTTAGTAAAATACAGCTACTGGAGTATTCATCACTTTCAATCTTTCTATTTCATCATCTTTATGACACAGTACTACCCCTGCAGAAAGAATTAAAGGTAGTAACGTGATGGTACCTGTGTACTGTAAAAGCTGCACAGTTTCACACCAAAAAAGACTCGAGGCTGGGGCAGCAGAGGGTGTGGATGCCTGTGAGTCCCGCAAAGCAACTCAATTCAAAGGCTGCAGTCCCTGAGGCAGGATCAGAGCCCAGGGTTAGACCCCTGGCTCTCTGATCTCCTGCATAGGGGACACTGGGCTTCTTCCAACAGGCATTCTGCATTAATGCATAAAAAGCCAGTAACTGATACTGGCCCATCAAGGTTCACCTGACCTTGAACCCTGCATGTTGTGCTCCATCAGATGTCTTATGCCACTTGTATTTCCTAGGCCAGGCCCTTCTGGAGCTTGGGCACCTACAGCCTTCCTTTCAAGAGCTCTTCAGGTCTCATTTGCCCTTGCAAATGCAGCCAGAAGTGGCAGTGGTGACACCACCAGTACCAAAGGACCCATGAATGGCATAAATGTATAGAGGCATTGAGGACTCTCTCCTCAGGCTGTGGCAGAGATACCTACAAGGACACCTTTTTAATGTTCTGCTCTCCTGGATGGAGATTGCAAGGAAATGGCAATAAAGTAGGGGAAGGAAAAATTCCTTATCACTTCCTACAGCTGTGCAGCCTTGCAAGAACCCCCACGAGAGAGAGAAAGAGACAAATCTAAAGATGTCAGGCAGCAGCCTGGAATTAAGGCTGCTCTGAGGAAGTCCAAGAGGGGGAGTTCTGGCTGTCCACTCACCATCACAGTTAGCCAGTGTCATGCAGACAGAGCTGCAGTGACTGCACAGGCTTTTCATCCAAAAACAGGGCCGCAGACAGGTGGTGGGAATTTGACTTCAGCTCTTCAGTGCCCCAGCCTAATGTCTGCAATGTGCCAGATTTCTGTATTCCTTGTACCCCTAAAAATCACGTGAAACCACATTATGCTGCTGCCCCAAGTTCCCAGTCAGCAGCCCCCGTTGGCCTCGCTACTAGAACTTTAGCAGTTCATAGATTGCAGTCTCAGGGTTGGTGTCATGTGCTTCAGATGAAGACTGAGGAAGTGGTTTAAGCTGTTCAGCTGCATCAAATGCAGATGTCTTGTTTTCATCAGTACAACTTCCTAATAAACTGTTACCAACATAACATTATTTGGGAAAAACATCTGCATCCAGGCTAAATAAGAAAAATGCTTGGTATAAAGAAATTCAACTTTTAAGTATTTCCATCTAATAAACATAGCTTTACTTGGGTTGTTTCACCTGAAGATCCCTATTAGTGCTGCTTTTGTTGTCACTTACATGTCTTTTTTAGTTTCCTTAAAATTACACCAAATTTGTGTATATATTTAATACCTTTTCAGCTTTCCTTACCTCAGGTTCTAATAGGTCTGTAGCTGTTATTGAAAAAAAAAAAGAGAAAACTGGATTTGCATATTCAGTGAATTTGGATTCTGACAATAACCACAGTAACACATAAGTGGTCATGACCACAAGTTCTGCTTTCTGTGCTTTCTTGTGTGCTGCTTTTAAGGGGAAATTGGGCTTATAGCATTATATTTGAGGAAATATAAACAAACATCCTTTCAAGCTTCCACTGCTACATTTCTCCTGGTCATCGTTTAATTGGGCAAATGTTACTGATTCCCAAGTTCAGTTCTTAAGATTTGCCTTGTTTTCTTTTCTTTAAGTTGCACTTTTGTGCTAATGTGAGGCTGTTCAGAATAACCTGGTGGGCTCAGGCTGTGGCTGGAATGAAGAGATAGATCCAGCACAAGCCACTGCTGTCCACACAGACACCAGTGCAGGACAGGGCAGTGGCTGATCCTCCCAACTGTGCTGAGGTCAAACCTGGTTAGAACACAGCTGGTTCACTCAGGGGCTGGAAGAACATCGCTGCAGGATGGAAGAACATCCTGCTTTCTCTTCATTAGGAGAGAGGCTCAAACGTTATTCAAAGCTTCCTTAAATCTGTTGGTTCAAAAGCATTTTATACTCTCAACCTGAAATAGTTAACTATGGTTCTTTGATGTTTACAACCTATCTACCTGAACAATTCTTTTCTGTTCTGTTACTTTAGCTAACTTAAGGCATTTGCTCTGCTACTGGAGAATATGTGTGTTTTTTTCACAGCCCAGAGCCACCTTATTGTCTCATATCATTGTTCTTTATGTGTGGCTAAACATTTCTGTTCTCTTTGCCTAGTTAAAATCCAAGTCTGAAAAGGTGTCTGTAAAAACTGCTTTTTCTTTCTGTGCCTGGGTTACATGATGTTTATCTTTTGCCTCTTGTGGAAGCATTAAACATTACACTAATGAATGAATTGTAAAAGAATGTGGTTATGGATTTTGTGTGTATCTCTCTCAAAAAATGATAGCTTCTCCCAATCTCCACATTTAAGGAGAACTAAAATCATGTGCAATTAAACTGAACATAAATAAAGCATGAAAACTGAGAAAAAACCCCAGTGGAGATAGAGAAGACAGTAAGCACTATTTAGGAGAAGGGGCTAAAGGCTTATCTGGCTTAAAACAATTCAGGGTTAATGCAAACCAACCATTCAGACCTGGTGTGAAGTTCTGAAAGTGAAATTGCATTGCTGCCCCCACCACCTCTTGGTGCCCCACCCTGCTTCCCTGCTCATGCAAGCTGGGCACCAGGGCAGAGCACACAGCAGCTCTTGCAGATCCTGGAGCCTCATGTGGATATTGAGCTCAGAGTCAAGACAGTCTGGGAGCAGGAAAGCAGCCCTGACCTGAGGGCAGAGCAGTTGAAGGTGTACTCTGATTTCATGAGCACGCACAACAGATTTATCTGACAATACCCCAGTAAGAAGCCAACAAGTGACAGATTTAAATAAATAGTATCAACACAGATATCCTGCTACACTAACCATGACTTCTGAGGAAAAGCTTAACACAAAACACTTCAGTAAGAAAGGGAGTCAAGATTTTTAGATGAAGATTAAAAGATCATCTCTTTCAATACACAAACCTGATTTCTGTACTGGTGAAGCACAGTACAGGTTCATCTGTAACTGAGAAATGTGCATTCTTCTCCAAGCACTAAACACCACTGTTAAACAGCACAGTCTGTAAAATACTGAGACAGTCAGTACAATAGTGAGACACAACACCACTACTTCATTAACCATTCACCATGGCTGACAGGGACTGTCTCACATGAAAAGTAGGTTTTGAAGAGCTGTTAAAATGGGTCAGAACCACATCAGCATGGAAGCACAGATTACTGTATCAAACTCCTACCTTCTTACACTTAAAAATTTCAGAGGTGCACATTTCCAAATACTTTAGGCTTACTTTGTGAAAACACCTAGCATTTTTTAAAATAACACTTAGAACCAAAGAGGAGTGTTCATTTAATCACCTATTGAATTGTATTCTTCATTCCAACAGACGCACTGTGAGAAATTCTATCCAAGTTCAAAAACCGGTAATTGCATATAATATTAGGCCTAAAAAACCCCATGCCCAATGTTTACTATTTGAGTTTTGATGGGTCAGTGAGGTAAATAAAATCTGCTAATGAACATCTTGGCAGCTCAGACAGAAAAGCAGAATGTGCTGTCCCATCCCTCATGGATGCATCATTGGCTAGCTCAGAGCAAAACGTTATCTGGTGACACACACCGTGGTCTCTGGAAAAGCACACAGCCCCATCCAGGCTAATTCCAGTGACACGTCCCAGCAGGAAAAGTTTTCAGTCCTTAAAGAATGCTGCTGTATGATAAATTCTAGGCCTTGGAATCAAAAATTCAGTTTTGAAATGACTGATGTTTAAGACACACTCATAAAGCAGGATTCTCTTCACCCACTTAAAAAACAGGTGAGGATAAAACCTTTGGCAAGTTATCTGCAAGGATGATTTAACAACAGAAGCCCAAAGAAAGTACTTAATTAGTGTCATATTACTTCCATTAAAGTGTGTGTGAATACAAAATTAAAGCATTATGTATATACAGTGTAAGGATTAAGGCCAGCCAGGTTAACATACAGCTCCTACTTACATCAAACATCCTGAGGGGGCTGTTCTTCCAGGATCTAGCTGGATGCAAAGCACAAAGAACCACAGCCAACATGTTCCTTCCAAAAATAATGCATTTGGCACACACAGCTCTACAGGGGTGGGACTGAACAGCTCAGTTCAACCTGTAACACTGAGATCTCAGTGGCTGCCCTGGTTTCCAGAACTGGAAAGAGTATGGATTAGAAAACCTTTCTAATTATGTATAGAATCTTCTTTCAAAGAAAGATAAGGAAGGTAAATATACCATTTCCCACGAAAAAAAAGAACCATGCCCATCACACTGATACGGTGCCTAAACTTGAAACCTAGTAAATATAAAGGTTTGCTAATTGCTCTGGTGCACATACCTCCTG
This sequence comes from Hirundo rustica, assembly GCF_015227805.2. Taxonomy (NCBI): domain Eukaryota; kingdom Metazoa; phylum Chordata; class Aves; order Passeriformes; family Hirundinidae; genus Hirundo; species Hirundo rustica. The sequence continues at coordinate 59,555,546 of NC_053455.1, read as the reverse complement.
CTGTGCCTGTCAACTGGTCATTTTATCCATTCTAATTTCCTGATCTGTTAATGAATTCCTCTTCCATTTCTGCCTTGGCTTCGAAAGATCCAAACAGGGAAGCCAAGTTACTAGACAGAGGAAAGAGTTACATTAATTACGTATTTCAGTTCTTCCTTAAAACAGGGAAAAATTAAGAAAAAAATATTCTAAACTTTAGCATTCTTAAACTTTACCATGAGAAACACAATGAAGTAACTTAGGGAAAAAGTGTATAAAAATCCTTTCCCTGAACAAACCTGCTCCTCAATATTGTCCTCTAAGAATTGGAGTTGTTTAATTTTTCCCATCACAGCAGAACATTCCAATTTATTTGTGTACCTAGAAGAGGTCAAATCAGAGCCATTTGGGGGCGGGTTTTTTGGCAGAGCTGCATTGAGGTACCTTGTTGATGCCACCCTTCAAAGTTTAAAAGAGCTCTGACTGACAGTGCCACACTTTTAACCACATCACCTGTACAATGGAATTGTATTTGGATCAAAACTCAGCTTTCAAACTTCTGTGGTACTAAAGCCAAGAGATTCCTTAAGCGTAAAAGAACTCTGACATTTCTTCCAAAGTAACTTTATTGCACAATTCATACACAAAGTTTAATATAGTGGAATGTTCTTAGCTATTAATACCATCTCTAATGTTTAAGTTACAATTTCACATTAAACCTTTAAGAAGTGTTCACTTAACACAAGAAAGTTAATTTGTTCTAAAGCCCCCCACCAACAGCTATTTGCAGTAATTCACATTTTCAAGGTCTAGCTTCTAGAACTCATTGCCATGTCCCTGCCAATGGATTCCTTTTCCAAAATTGTTTGCTAAATGTTGGACTTCAGACTAAGTAATATCAACCAGTACCAAATTACTAGTTTTTCAGTGTTAAAGTATCTATTTCTCCATATAACATACAGTACATATATTTTACAAGGCACACATTACAGTATCTACATCACAGCAGTGTGAATTACAGCAACTTAATTTAAAAAAGCTGTACAGAATACAAAGTTTACTTTTTCACTATTTAAATAATATTTTCATTAGTTTATATTGTAACTGTCATTATGCTGCAATTAACAACCTGTTTGCATCATTATAAAATTACATTTTAAGAAGTTCATGTAAGTTCTCAGCAGAAAGTCAGCTTACAAAATCTCAGTTCAGTATAATTCTTGAAGTACTTGAAAAATAAAGTTAGCTTGAAGCTTTCATTTAGATGTTCTTTCTGTTCCAGTGATATAAAAAGTTTAAAAAATTCAAAGGTTATTTGAAAGTTCTGAACATGGACTAATACAAGCTCAAAAAGCAAAAAAGAAAAACTGGTGCATGATTAGGAATATTTGCACATGTTTTAGTGGGAAATCCTGGGCCAGTAACAATTTCCAGCCCAAACAATAACCGCTTTTATGCAACCAAACACTCCATACATTTACTGAAGAATATCTCATTGCTAATCAATGGCTTAAGAAAGGAAAAAAAAAAAAAAAAAAAGAAAAAAAGAAAAGAAAAAAAGATTACTCATCTATATACACTCCTAAAAGGATTTTTCCATAGCTAAATATAGATTTACACACTAAGCCACACTGGCACTCAGATGACAGACACATGAAGGGTACGTTGATTCTCTGTCTTAAAACCTATGATTGATTTGACAATGGTGTCACAAGCCAAGCTCAAACGGGTGCCATATGCTGTGCACATTCTTTAACAAACTGATGTAATCAAGTTATTTTGTAGCCAATTAAGAAAAATAACCTAAATGTGCTTATCTACGTGTGCACATGCCTTTTGGTTCAGCACCTGTCTGTGACAAAAGGGCTTAAGCCTTATGGCATCATGGAATTTTAACAGGTATGGTAAGGAAAAATGCAGTCTCACAGTTAGCAAGATTTATGTTAATATTCCCTCAAATGCTACACTGGAATATTTTAACTTGAGGTTACTGAGTGAGAAAAAGTAGTATTAGTTTATATGTATATAAAAATTAATTCTCTACAGTAGCCATTAATTTCCATAACACTATTCATGCACAAGAGGCTTAAGATGGGTTTCCTGAATATTAACAATTTTAGACTGTCTAAACTCAGCTCTTTAAAGACTTTATTGTGCTAGACAAAAAATACTGTTGCACTCCAGTTGTGATATCCCTTTTCCAAGCTGTCACATGCACATCTTGCTCCAAGCCACATTATTGTTGAAGAATTTGCCCTCTGCTACATAAAAGCATATTGCACTTGTAGATATAAAGTAGAGCACCTTTACTCAGATTATCACTTGTAACTCTTCGCATACCTTTCAACTCAGATCTCATCACTTCAAAAACTCAAGTGGAGCAGGTAAAACCACAGCATCAGATTAAACTACACCTTAAGTGCTAATTCAAATAAAGGCATTCTCTTCAGATATGCCCAATGTTTAGAAATAATTTTAGCTGATCTTTATCAAAAACTACTGAGAAGCTGATTTACTGCTTTTAGGATTGCATACGAAATTGTTTAATGTTTCCAACCTAATAAGACTATGCTAAATATCCTATTTAAAAAAATATTCTAAGAGAAAAGTCTTGTTAGAAGAATAAGGGGAAGTGCAGAAGTACATTTACAGCCCCACCTACTCTCTCCAAAACAGATTTAAAATAATTAATACTAAAAGTCGTAACAGATCAGATTAAATACCTGTAAACACTATGAGCAGCAGTAAGTTCCTACTTAAGAACAGGCAGTGGGACATCTTCAAGTTTCAACAGTAAAATTTCATATTAATAACCACTAGTGCGAACTCATCATCTTTATTCACATTAGTTGTGAATAAGAGACTGCTTTTAAGGGTAGGAACTGTGAGGTCAAGCCATCTGCTGTGGTTCATCTCTGTAGCAGTACACTGTGATGCTCAAAGAGTTTGTAGTTGGAGTTGTGCTGTTACAAGTTGCATCATCACGTAGTTGAACTGTTAATCAATATCAAACGCTGTTGTTAAAGTAAACCGTGTTAACGATCAAAGGGTTTGCTGCAAGAACAGTTTAATAATGAAGACTGCACCCACAGAGACTTGCTCAGACACCCTGTGCTTCAGGAGAGCAGCACAGACCCACGGCATCCAAGAGGAGCAGGAAAGCACAGACTGTGGAAGAACGGCAAGGAGAGGTAAAACCAGACGCTCGGGAAAACAAAAACTTCAAGTGGTTCTGCCGTGATGGTGGGCAGGGTCAGGGTCTGTGGGGCTGCCCCGCCTCATCCACCATGTTAAGGATGTAAGTGGCAATGTCATCTTCTGTAGGGGCCTCTGACACCACCCAGGAATCTCCTGCCCCAGTCACCTGCCGGCGGCACACGGGACAGTTTCTGTGGCGGTCACTCCTGTTAGGAAGGCACAGAAATGAGTGGTTTTCACCGATGGTCTCTGGCTGGCCAGAAAAAGCCGAAAGAACCCCCCAACGGACAAACAAAACCCAAACAAAAACCAACCCAGTGAGAACTTCAAGAATGATCACGTTAACTGGATTAGGCCACCTATCTATTCCGTTTAAAAACTTCCTTCTTTGTGAAGAAGACTTCTGAATAGAGCTCCATTCTTTGAGTGAAAATTTGGAATGGTATTTCTCCTAATCTATGTTCGCTCAGGTCAGACAGGATGCATCTGGCAACCAAGCCAGAAAGTTTAAATGGAAATTCACTGTCTAAATTAATTCTTCCTATCTTCAGGAATTCTGCTGAGGTCCTTAGAAACCGATCTCCTTAGGCTTCCTAGATAGAGACATCAAGGAACCTTTTCCTGGGTCATGCAGCCCACAGAAGTTTAGAACTGGTCCCTCGGAGTCCCAACCTTCTCCACCATCTTGGGGGTCCCAAACACTTATGTTTGAGCTGGGAGCCTCTGTTATGCCTAAATTAAGAGGAGACCAACCTTAAAAATTACAGACCAAAAGAAAGCATGGTGTAACTGGAACTTAGTGAGGAGTTCAGCTGATTCATCAGCCAAAGCAGCATATAATCCACTCTCCAGCACAGTCACTAAGCCCTGTCTTGCTGATAGATGGTAGGATACTTTCCCAGAAGAGAGAAATGACTTGCTGTATTCTGAGATCCAGTGAGTTGTTACTATGTTTTCTCCTTGTGGAAGCCTGGTGTTCGTTACAAGAGTAACTTCCGTGGTAAGTCTTTCAAAAAGTCACAAAACAAATTCTTATGCACTAGTTATGTGTAAATCCATTTGCATTAACTAGCCAAAAAAACCCTTTTATAACAGAGCAGGTCTGCGCCTCCTAATGCCAGACTGCCAGGACATTTCCCTAATCCTTGAATGCCTGCATGGTCAGACAAGAGCTGTGTTCCTTCACCAAGGAATTTTTCCCTCCCACTTTTCCAAGAAGTGGTGTATCAGAGATGCAGAAGCTGAAAAAGTGTTCAATTTACTGTGAAGCTGAACATTGTAAGCTACACGTTATTTATGTAAATTTGAAGGTTCTGCCATTGAGAAGAAGTATCTTTCTGGAAGAGTCTGATACATTTAAATCAGTAAATTGTATGCTATGTATTTGAAGTGAAAGCATAACATGAAAAAAAAATCCCTCTGACAGTTATTTTCCAAGTTAGTGACGGACAGTCCAACTTGTCTTCAAATCTGCACAGTCTTAACAAGCCTTAAATGAGATTTTGTGAAGCATAACATGCCAGCCTCTGCATGTACCATCTTCTCGAGTTTCTGAGCAAGACGATAACAACTGAATTTTAGAAGAATAAAAAGATGTAAGAAACTACAAAACAAACGCTGAAGAGGACTTTCACATCTCTTTTGTAAAAAATTTCCTGCTTTCCTTCTGCTTCAATCTGATTTTACTCAAGCTTGTTAAGTATCGTATGTACGTTAGCTTGGAAATATCTTCAGACATTCAATTATATGGCAACCATAGAATCTGTCAAACCAAACTGAAACATGCATACTGTAAAATAATTAATATCCTTTCATCTATATTACCATTTATCAATGCATTTCTGGCAGAAACTGTGAGCACACGGCAGGATTAAATCAGCACGCCCATCCATGCAGATGCAACATTCCTCTTCATCTGTCAGCTGTTTAACCCTGCAGAAGAGAAGACACTCTTTTCATTCCAGATGTTTCATATTTATGCCCCAGTAACTACACCAGTTACTACATTTTTCATAATAATTAGTGATGGCCAGAAAGAAACACCCGTGCTTTTAATCTGTGAATGGACTACTTATGTCATCCCAGCCTAGGTCAGCAGTGAACTAAACTAACCAGAATGCGCATTTATTTTTTGTGTCAGTATTTGTGTCAGGTGCTTTTGGTTGCCAAGGGTTCTGTAAATCCTTTCTCGTATCAACAAGGAAGTGTGAGGAGTTGTAACTGCTTCATATCACATGACTGGGCAGAAGAACAGAAACACTGTTTACATTGAAGGCAGGAGAAGAACCTGCCTTCCTGTCACTGCACATCAGCTCATAATGAACTCTGCCAAATTTCTGCGTGCTGGTTTATATCCCAGACTAAAACATGTCAAGAGGATCGCTACCATAATGTCCACGTTCACACAGTTCACATGGCATCAAAATGCCAGGAGCTGAACCGCTCATTAGATTGAAAAGGCTGATTTTAGCTTGCAATATGCTCCATGTGATTGCCCCTCAAATTAGGACTCTCAAGATGACTGTTACCACAGCTTTTCCAGTTAAACTCCCAGGTGCTTCTATTGGTGGGGAAATTTAAAAATTACCTCACTAGCCAAGATAGATGTTGACATTTTATATCTTTCTCTCAAATAACAGGTATCTGGATCTAATGCCTGTAACATGAGTATCTCAAACACTTGCACCATCAAGACTACTCAAGTGTGAACAGGTGCAGAGAATCCTCAGCTTTCACTGGCCTAACCAGATGTGTAAATTTTACAGTCATAGCTCACTTCCAAAACAACCAAGGAAATGTTCTAAAATGCTTGGGTTTTCTAAAACCCCTGTTCTGACCTGAGGGACAGAGATAGCATTCTAGGAAAAAAAAGGCATTTCAGGAGTCAATCCACCTTAATGACTACTGATCAGACTGTTTTTGCTTAGGCATCTAAGGGAGCTTGTCAAATACAGATTCATTTTTGAACCGTACAGAATGGCCAGCTGCCGGAGAGCAGTCATCATGCCTTTGTTTTATCTTTCAGTAGGTCCTTGGGGTTTCCTTTTCAATTTGCTTTTGGAGAAATAACTTTAAAATGAGAGTTTTGTTTGGGTTTTTTTTTACAGATGGTAATTTGCATACAATGAGGACAACAGTTTCCAAGAAGCCTCCTCACTGTGTTCTTTAGACCTGTTCCCTCTCATTTTCCTCCCTCAGGCAATTCTGAGTACTAACCTTTAAGAGCACTTGAATTTTTCAGCTTTGCTGGTGTCTACACAAGCAATTATACAAGGCCTATTTATAAAGTTTCTGCAAAGTCAGCTTTAGTCACAGAACTAAGTTCCCAAAGAAACAGTGAAATAAAGGAGTGACAGACTAAGGAAATGCTTATCTCTTTATTATCAGAAAGCATAAACCACTTAGGCATATTCTGAATGCTCTGAATAGGAAGTGGATGTTGTAGAGAATTGGGGTACTATTCTAGGGGGAAAAGTTAAGAAGAATTAAACAGATAACATTTCCTATATTTAGATAGCGAGGGCTAACTTTGCAGAGCTGAAAAATGCCAAAAGGTGAGAAGAACTGAGGCAAATGAGCGGTTACCACAGAAAAATATCCAGAAGATTTCACTGGTGGTGTAGAATACCTGAGGGTGCTTTATCCTGTATTTTCCTTAGTAACCTGAAAAAGTTGGCTAAACACAATCTCACCAAACTGAATCACATTAACAAAGCATACTGTGTTTTCATTTGTGACTGATACTGCCTCAGGTGATGAAGTTTACAAACAAGAAGGATGCTCATCTCCCCTGTCTCTGAAAAACCGAAAAAGAAACTCACATAGGAAACCTTTTCTCTTCCTCATTGACTTTAGCAATATACAAAGTTGTTTTGCATAAGTATCTGGGGTCTTTGTTGTTTGGTTTGTCTGCTTGAAGCAAAAGATCATTTCCAGAAAAACGTGTGTTCAGGTATAACCCTGGTCTTTCTCAAACACGTTCACAATTTAGAGGAAATGAAATGAAAATACCTTCTGCAACCCACTGACTTAGAAAAACCAATGGGCTCTTTAGAGTGACAACACAGGTGACCCCTTTTTCATTCCAACAGCTCAAGTGTGACACTCAGTCTGTTTCATTAAAACACCTGGCTGCCAGCTCTTCACTGATGAACATAGAGAACTCTACCATTTACTACCTCTTCTTGTAAAACCTAGCTCTACCTCACTTTAAACTGAGTTAGAACCCTGAATTTATTCAAGAAAAGTAAGGAATTACTGGTGGCAGCAACACTTCCACACAGGGAAAGGGTGACAGGCTTCTTGCTGTTACAGTCAGTTTGAACTGAAGTTATTGCAGGTGTTGACATCAGTCTTTTTGTTTTGCCTCTGGTTAACAAAGCAGAAGGTTAACATGAGTGTGACAGTTCACATTTTTCCAGTCTTACAAGTTAAATTATTACCGTAACTGATGGGTTTCTAGTGGCAACAGATGGGAACTTTCACATGCCAAATGTAAGAGGAAGAGAAAGTTTAAGTGGAACAATAACAAAATCCGTTTAAACAAACACTGTCAACCCCCCTGGATTTGTAGCTGCAGCTGATTCCGTTTCCTCCCATTTCCTTGTTCAGGAGATTCAACATATACTGTGTTTATATTAGAACTGATCTCTAAAAGGGGTGTTCTCAAGCTAACGTAGCACCATATTTCAGGATTCCACCCAAGTGCACTGCAGCTCTCTTGGTGCAAGGGAAGGTGTCTGTTCGTGTTTGGTGATGGTGATTCACGTGATGGTACAAAGCCTGCAGCTTTGCATTTGTAGGTCAGGTTTGAAGCAAAACTCCCAAAATGCTTATGCTGTAACTGGGGTCAGAAGCTAAAGCGTATCAAAATACCTTCCCATCCACAAGCTGGCCTGACACGAAGACAGAGACATCCAACTCTCAGCAGCTTCTTCAGAAGTATCACTCTGTGCAAGAACTCCTGCTGCTTGACTGGTGATGTCTTTATAAAGTTGAGTGAACTGATATAAGTTCAAGATTCTAGAAGCTTCCACGATGCCACTTGTTTTATTTATCTTAAGATATAAAAATTGTTTACAATTACTTATCAGATTTTAACTTGGCATTGCTCAGCATGTTTGTAAAGCACTGCAGTTCTCATGTAATGCAGTAGTCCCCTTCCTAAGTGTCCTTCACCACACTCATAAGCTGCACTGTGCCTCAGCAGGAGTCAGGACTGCCCAGAGCTGCTGCAGCATGAGGAACACACAGGCAGCACCGGGATTTTAGAGCAAGGCAATTACCATTACGACTCAAATGGATTCAGGTGAGAGTGGGGACCTAACACCAAAAAAATTGGACTGAACTTAGAAACAAGCACAGGCTAATCAGTCATTGGATACCTGAACTTAAACTGCCCACAGTGATGGCTGCCTTAATGAAAACAAGGAGTAAACAGAAAACTACTAACTCTTGGTTTCAAACAGAGTTTGAGGGTTGGCTTGTTTAACCACGTTAGGATTGCTCAGGGGATTCAGGATCATTAAAGGACTCATAGGATAGAGCGGGGAAGATCTCATTAGACAGAGCAAATTTCGTAAGTTTTTCTCATAAAATAAAACATTTAACCTTTAGATTGGTTTTCTAAGGGATCAGACTATGTTCAGGCACACTAGCTCAACTAATGATGCCTGTAAGACCAGATTAATTTCTACTACTAATTTCAAAACCTACAATTCGCAGTTTGTTGTACAATTGGATTACCTGACCTCACAAATCACCTGCATTTATAACTAAAGGGCTGTAAGTGCTCCACAGGAAGGCATCGCTTCCTTAAACTCAGTTATAAAAATGATTTTGTTGTCATGCTTTTTGCAGAAACTTAGAATTTAGACTTAATTTATCTCCAACAGCATCTTTGAATACATCATTTATATCAAAACATATGTAGCAGGTCTTGGATTTTACAAAACTGACAGTCCTCAAATCTTTGCATACAAACTGCCCACCAAATTCAAATGTTCACACTTACTTTGGTACATATTATCCTAACGATCACCTTCCAGAAAGCAGAAGAATCAGACCCAGGCTGCACTTCGAATAACAGATGTTTGTCTTGTCCAGAAGCCAATTTTGCAGTACTGAAACAAAGCAACATCAGTTTAACGCCATGTGCTGGACCTGCAAAGATCAGCAACCTCAGCCAAGTGGGATTATTCATAGTTCACCTGACTGCTCTCTGTCCTCAAAAGAGATTTTAGCAATACTGCCCAGGGGTACCAAAGTAGAGAGTAATGACCTTCTCCGCATGTCATGGAATACACAAGCCATTTCACTTTAAATCGCACAGCGAACTTCAGAAAATGCTGTATTTTGATCCAGCATCAGCAAGCAGGTGTACTTTACAGACATTTAAATTCATATATGCTCTCACTGTTTATTACACTAATCACACAATCTTGTCTCCAATCTGAAAAGGTTATTTCCTCAACAGGTATGCAAAAAAAAAAAGCCTGTAATTACCAGCCTATGCTGATGAGGTGTATTTTTGTTAGTATATATTAATAATGAGGTTGTCAGGTGACCTAAGATTTTTTTCTTTCATGGAACACAGACCTAACAGTCTATTCCATAAGAATGAGAATACATTCAGGCTTAAGTAAACACTGGAAAGAAAGAAATCACTTAAATAACAGTATTTTGGAATGAATTATATTGATACATGCCTGGAGACTCAGGCAAAACATCAGGTTATGTACTTCAAAACCTATTTATGTGTCTACCCAGAAGACAGCTATGTGTTCTTCAAGGTCATTCACAAAAGTATGACCCTCTCCAAGATAATTTCTAAACCAAATACAAATTCACATTTTAGTTAAACAGCAAACATTACAAAGCCCTTATTCAATGTGTTAGTGTTTCCACTTCATTTTATCACTCTCATTTTATGCCATAAGTACAGACTGAAAATGACAACGCTGCTTTTTTGGTCATTTCCTTTGACTGTCATTGCACTGGTCAAACAAAAAGCAGGCTATGAAAAATCTGACAAAAAAGCAGCCTTTTGTTTGGGATTATCTAGGTCACTGGTTTGGGACAGCAAGACACATCTCATCCTTAATGAGGAGCAGCCTTGCATGTCTGCAGAGGTGGCAGGGACGGTCACAAACAGTTCTGTCCCAGGTGCCACCCTCCTCATGTAGATCTGCTGCCCCTACCAGGCTTCTACTGCTCCTTCCTACCCAAACAAGCAGAGAGAAAGCAGCACTGCATCCTCAGGTGGAAGGGAGAACAATAAAGGACACTAACAAAAAGATGATGCTAAATCACCTCTTGTGAACTTCCAAGAGAGAACAACACTTGCTGGAAGAGTACTGGAGAAAAGTGAATTTGAGGAGGAGAAAAGGCTTTGGTTTTGAAGTGTAATTACAACCATTATAAAAACATAAATAAACTAAGGAAACATTTCAAAACCATCGGGCCAGTTCTGGCTTAGCCAGCACACAATAATATATTGCCTACAAGGTCTCTGTCAAACACACACACACACACAAAAAAGAGAGAAAGAAGCAAAGTGAGGCTTACATATCATTGAGTTCAGCTACTCTTCCCAGAAACTCTTCATAGGTTAGGAAACCACTTTCTTGAACCAAAGAGGCATGCTTTGCTACTTTTTCTGGCAACTTGTTAATTACAGTTTGTGTGTGGTTTGAAATCTGTTGACCCATGGTGAAGTTCTTCACCTCAGTTCTGCAGAGAGAAGGTCTCATTCAAGGTGTAGAGTCTCTGCTAAAAATATTTGAGAGGGTTACATTGGTGTGTTTGTGAGTGGCTACTCCCTTGCTTTCTTTTAGCCTACAGTAATTATTCCACAAGTAACACAACCTGAACAGCCAGACCAGAAACAATGCAGAACTCTTGGAAGAGTCTGTGGCTCTATATGTGGCATTATAATCTTACTAAAATGGAATGTGGCATTATAATCTTACTAAAAAATATACTATTTTGCTTGCAGCAATACTTATATTAAATAGAAATAACTTTCCACACAGATTCAGCTCCAACACACGCATATATAAATACATCCAATGGAATGGAAAAAAAAATCTTAAGATGACAATGGGAATTTATGACAATCTTTGTTTATTCTAAATATTTGTGCATGTGAATATCAGAATGTCTGCAAATAAGCACATCAATGTCTGTTTATACATAGACATCACATTAGGAATCAGCTTTCTTACATCAAACTTACATTGGCAGATCAAAAGAACTCCCACAGCATCCTGAAACTGGTAAGCCAAGGAATCCATGTCAGTATAAACCAACTTAGAGACCTCCCTCCACACAAAACACTCAACTTTAGGATGTATTACAGAACTGACTTGCTCAAATGTCTCCAACTCCAACTTACTTCATCTTTCCTCCACACCCAAATCTTTTTCCCCAAGTCTGCCCAAGGATTAATGCCATGCTCTCCAAGTACTGATCTACTCACGCCCCTTGATCCCTCTGCATTTGACCTCCCCTGAAATGCCTCTTTGCAGAGTTCATTGTTTGTCAAGCAAACCAGTTGTGTCAGGCCCTTTTACACCTTCTACAGAGGTGTGCGAGGGCAAGCGAACTGCAGAATCACCTGAACTCAAACGCGGAGCAATCTGACAGGATCTGCCTTACAATCTCCTGATCAGAGACATCACAGGGAAAGCAGCACTTTACCCTGCAGGCAGCTGTAGCTGCACTTGGGCTTAATTCCAACCAGAACAAAATTTACAGCTCTTGCGATCTCACCACGGTGTGAGAAAAACACAGCACAGCAAGCGAGCTCCTGTCAGAGCATACTCAAGTACTATGCAATTTCACCATAGTGAGCTTCCAATTTATGCCTGGAATTGTGATCAGTTTCTGTTCCCACACAGATACGCTCCCCTCCAGTCACTTTTCTCATTCCCAAGGCTCCAGCCGCCTCCGGCTCTCCGGGGAGTGTTTGGCGAGCACACACCCAGGCCACACGTCAACAGTACAACCTGTCACCTTCCAGACACCTCCTCCCGGATCTCCCAGGCTTGTGCACCCCCCAGCTTCGGAGAGGGCACCGTGCCTTCTGCGAGCTCAGCACCTAAATCCCAGCACTGAAAAGTTTGGGAAAAACACCTGCTAGGGTGTCTGCAGAACTGACTATCGGGAAAAGTTTCACCCCGAGGGTGGCAGAGCACTGGAACAGTCTCCCCAGGGAAGTGGTCACAGCACCACGCCTGACAGAGTTCAAGAAGCGTTTGGACAACATTCCCAGGCACACGGGGGGACTCTTGGGGTGTCCTGTGAAGGGCCAGGAGTTGGACTTTGATCCCCGTGATTCCCTTCCAACAAGGCATACCGTGTCCCTCTATGAAATGTTCCCTGCTGTCCACCCTTCAAGACCCGACACACCCCGAGTCACCGCAGACCCACGAGGCGCCCCGAGCGGACGGGCGCGGGCACAGCCCCTCACGGCCCCGGCCGCCCTCCCCCGATGCGGGCCCTCAGCGCCGGGCGCGGGACGGGCCGCGCTCAGCCCGGCTGCGTCACGGCCGCCCCGCCCGCTCCCCCCGCCCGGCCCTGCCCGCACCCGCCGGCTTCCGCCGGCTTCCCCCGGCCCAGGCCTCGAGCTCGGAGCCGAGGGGCGGAAGGGGGGGGGCGGGTCCCGCTCACCGCATCCCCGGCACGTCCCGCGGAGGAGCCGCCGCCGCCCCACGGGCACCGCAGCGCCGCGGCCGCTCCCCCGCGCCGCGCAGGCGCGCGCTCGGCGGCGGCGCGCTGGGTGACGCAAGAGCGCGGCTCGCGCGGCTCGCGCCGTTGCCGGGACACGGCGGACGCGGGGCCGGGAGCGGGCACGAGCGGGGTGCCCTCGGCGGCTCTGCCGAGCCGCTCACAACCCTCCTCGTCCTCCCCTCCGTCCTGGTCCCGGCTGTAAGGCCTCTGCACCTAGGGCAGCCGGCGGTGGCGTTGTTGCTGAGCGGAGAGGGCCCCGCCAGAATATCCATAGAATCACAGAGTCCGTTAGGTTGGAAAAGACCTCTGAGGTCATCGAGTCCAACCTATAACCGAACACCGCCGTGTCAATTAGACCGTGGCACTGAGTGCCACATCCAGTCGTTCCTTGAACACCACCAGGGATGGTGACTCCACCACTTCCCTCGGCAGCCCATTTCGATGTCTGATCAACCTTCTTGTGAAGAAATTCCTGCTACTGTCGAACCTGAACCTCCCCTGGCACAGCCTATGTCCTCTCATCCTGTCGCTGCTTTCCTGGGAGAAGAGACCGACCTCTCCGCCTTACAGCCTCCTTTCACGCAGTTGTAGGGAGTGATAAGGTCATCCCTGAGCCTCCTCTTCCCCAGGCTAAACACCAGCAGCTCCTTCATCACAGCTGTGCTCCCGACCCTTCCCCAGCTCCATTGCGCTTCTCTGGACTTGCTCCAGCATCTCAAGGTCCTTCAAAGGAGCCCAGAACCCGGCAGAGCACTCGAGGTGTGGACTCACCAGTGTCCAGTAAAGGGGAACGATCCCTGCCCTGCTCCTGCTATTATCCATTCTAACACAAAGCAGAAGCGCTGTATAGAGTTGGTTTATTTAAAAAAAACCACTGTGTGATAGCTGGACTGACAAAAACGGGATCACTTTTCACCTTGCTGCACCCTCGGCAGGCGCACACTCAGTGCTGCACTGCCTGGGGTTCACAGTGCCTTCACCGTTAACTATGAGCTCTATTAAATAGTGATTTAAATGATGTTTAATGGAGTCCGAGTGCCTGGCTCAGTGGGATCATCCAAGGCCACAGCTGCTGGTGCAAATCCCGGTCCGCAGGGAGGATGTGGGCGGTGGATGTGAGTGACAAAGGTCAACGCTCACTGAGTTTTTCACAAAAAAAAAAAACCAATACCCATAAAGGACAACAAGCCATTGAGAAACAGACATCCTAGAACATCCTCTAGGTCATCCACATCCTGATGCTGCAATATCTAATTCTACTCTTTTTTTTTTTCCCCTTAATTTAAAGAGGAGAAAAGGAGTAGTGCTTCCCCTTCCTGCTCGTTTCTTTTCACACATGGACACGCGTACTTCCCACGACAAAGGCATTCCTATATTTCAGACAGGGATTGGGCTGGACTGGAAACCTCGTTGCATTTCCTGCAGGCCAAGCACCCCTTTTGCCTAAGGTCAGCTAACATCTGTAGCCTCAGTGTGGGAATCTGAGTGGTGTTACCATCAAGTGACAAGTACAGACTGTGCTCTCCTACTCCGTGGAATGAGTTATTTGTTCAAGGTGCGTGAGTAGCTCTGGCACGTCAAGGAGCTTCAGAAATGTTGAGAGGGTCTCATTATAAAAGAAAAAGCACAACACTTGAGAAAAATCAGAAACATAATGAAAAATTTCTCTTAAGTTTCTGCTACCTCTAGTTAAGGGTTTGGTGTTTGACACTCTTGGTCTAGATACTTAAATGAATGTTTCCTGCTTGCGTTGTAGCAGTGCATCCTTCGCAATTCCATTAAACAATGAGCAGGAATGTTCTGTACTTTCCAATTCCAATGTGACCGAGTAGTGCACACTACATAGAGAAAATATCAAGTACAGACAATATCAAATGCAGTAGTTGATTAGGTACCTAGAGCTGCCTTTATTTCACACAGAGCAGTGTGACAGCTCCTTTAGCCCTCATGGTGTTGGCAGAAATTGTGTAGTGGAATGGAGGGGCAGATCAGACCGTGTGCATCAGTCAGGTATCAGTGGGAAGGTGGGGATGAAAGCTGAGTTTTTAAGGCACATTATAAAATAAGACACTTAGATGTCAAGGCAGTATCCTATTAAAACAGGATTTTTTTTTTTTTAGCAAGTAAACAATTCAGGGGGGAAAAAACCCCACCCTTATTTAGCTCTAAACACAGCTAAATAATTATAATTATCTCTTGACTGTAGGGAAAAGAATAGAGAAACATGTAACTTCTAATCTCTAAAACATGGAAAAGAGAGGCAGAAGGGAGATCTTAAAATTTTCCCAAACTACCTGGAATCCACTATGTTTGCCTGTGTCCTTAGGCCCATTTGCTACTCTGGCACCTTCATTGACTGGTGGCTGTGACTTTTCCTGACTTTTCCTTGCTTGTGCTGTCTACTCCTCACAGAGCACTTCCATTCAGGATACAAGGTGTTACTGTGATGTTCTGCAAGGAGAGGAGTTCCTTAACCAGCTGGGAAAGCTGTGTCTAGTGCTGTCCTCTGTTGCACTTTTTTTCTGCTAAAATTCTGCTGCTGGACATCTGAAATGAGCAGGTTTTAGAGCTGTACTGAATCACTTGGAGCCATAAAGTATCTCTAAACTATCAAAAAAAACCAACCCAAAACCAAAAAAACCCATGAAAACTGAAAACCCCAACCAAAAAAAAAACCCAAAAACCACAACTGACCCCACCAAAAAAACCCAAACAAACAAACAAACAAAAAACCCCCACAAAGCACCAATCCAGGAATATCTAAGTATGATGTCAGAAATACACTATAAATCATTACTAAGTGGAATGTATAAACACTGGGCATTTTAAAATTTATGTGAATGGAAAATATCAACGTTCATAACCCATTATCCTACACTATTGAAACCACAATATAGGTGAGCAGTTCTATTGCTATTTTAAAAAATATTATTATTATTATCATGTAATACTATGTTTTTCAAGTTGCCTGATGAACTGAAAAAACCTTCCTTTGACATAACAACCGCCTTCACACAAAAAGATGAATTATCTAAATTCTTTATTCAGGAAAATATTTGATGAACTGCTAGTGTTGTTATTTTATCACAACTAATTACTTTTGTAACATTAAGGTTATATGAATTCTTTTTACCGTGAAACAGTTTTCATGAGGATAAACTGTCCAGACAAACATATCCACCATAGTTCATTTTTTAGAGAGTACTGCAGACATCCCAGACCACCTGAGTCCTTTATTATGAAAGCCACACTTAAATAGACAAAAAAGATCTCCAGTGTGAGTCTTGTTCAAGGGGGCTTTTTTGTCCCTCTCTGTCAAATATCTGATGTGGAAGAACAATAGTGGTTTCAATAAATAAAACAGTAAATTATGATACAATGAAGGCATCTAAGTAAGTTATTGCTGTAAATATATATATATATATATATATATATATATATAAACATCAGCATCTGTGTACCCTTCTTTGGGCATTTGAATAACAGTGGGTTGATCCTTTGAGTTTTTACTCCCTTGTAAACAGAACTGTTTCTCCTGTTTGTAAACAGACATTTTTTAAAAGCAGCATGCAACTGCAGAATGGAAATAAACTAATCTACATGAGCTAATCTACAGCATCAGCATTTTATTTTAGGCATTAGGCTAGCAGACATCCTCCAGCCAGATATCCAAACCTTTTTGTTATATACTGGTCCGAATTCCATGCAAATGGTTAATGTAGTGCATGTTGTTAATAGCATATTACTAATTGCTTCTTTATTAAAGATGAGAAATGAGCTGTAATATGGATTTGTAGAATTTATTTCAAGTAAATAAGATACCATGTTCTTCTGCAAGAATATTTGTTGCCAAAGTTGTCATTATTAAAAAACAAGGTTTCATATGTTAAAGATAGAGAAAATGTGAGTATTTACAATCACTTATGTTTAAAAGCACTGCTAAGTTCTGTGTGCTTCATTTTATACCTCCATCAAGAACTGTACATTCTTTCCTTTAAACTTCTGCTTCTAGACATTTTACCGTGGCCTCAGGCTTAGTTTTACATTCTTCTACCTTATTTCCATTATTCTGTGTTTCCTTCTCAGGTGTTTGGTCATTTGATTTTGTCTCTTTGAGGGCAGTAGTTACAACTGTTTCTTTTTGCTGGTTCTTGTTTAAAAATGGTAAGGTTTTCTTGTACCTTTAAAAGGAAAAAAAAAAAAAGACAGTGAAGCAGAAATACTGACATAGTTTGGTAGAATCACTCCAACAGCTAGAATTAAATTGCCATACTCAAGCAGAAGTCTCTCAGAGGATAGAGCATGCTAGATCATTATCCTTTCTAAAGAAGTATTTTGGTATTTTTTTAAAAAACAGACAACGTATATTCAGGATTTGTGGTACACAATGATAAAGCTGCCTGGGCTAGGGTGTGAGAACTGCACATTTTTTAGTAGCATTTCATGATGCACTGTATTGAAGGTCGAAGTTTGACAAATGAGTTCAACAATTATTTTTTTCTGAGCAAAATCATTGTGCAATAATAAAAACTTTCACCTTGAGTGTGACATAGTGAAAAAAAGAAGGATAAAACTGCATAAACAGTTTTATGTATGGGCAGATGCACATTTCAGTGTTGCTGTTTTGACACACTTGGAAATGTTTCACACTAGGCACGGCTGACCAATTAAAAATAGGCAATACTTTTTTGTGTGTTCCTTTTCTAAAGCAGGGAGTGGCAACAGCAACAACAAACTTATCTGCATAAAACCATGGTTTAAGATTTTTTTAAATTTGTGCAACACTATTAGGTCATCATCATTACCTCTCTGCTCTTTAGTATTTATTTTAAATATTCAGTGATTGCACTCTAGGAGTTAATTCAGTCCAAGAGAGAGAAAGGAGAAAAAAAAAAAGCAACTTACTTTTTGACATAACAGACTGCTAGAACAACTGAAATAATGAAGAAGAAGAGTGCCAGTACAAGAAGTGCGGTGGGGATACCTGGAGATAAAAGTGATATAAGCACAGTTTTTGTTTCTGTCCTGTATTAAAGCTGATGTTCTGAAGGCTTAAGAGCGAAAATCTGGATTCTTCTAAAACCAGCCTAGCATAAGAGTACATACACATTAATTAAAGAATAGAATATTAGGAAGATCAAAAGGTGAGTTACTCCTGCTTGCTTCTTTCAGGATAGACTAAAACCGGTATTTAGGCCATCCCTGACAGATATTTGTCTAATCTGCTCATTGGAGGATTTTTACAACCTGCTTAGAGAACACATTCTTGTGATTAACTATCCTTATAGTTAGCATGCTTTTCCTCATATTTAGTCTGTTTCTCCATGCTGTATGTTAGGATTGCTTACTCACACCTCATATCTTGAGAACAATTCTCCTTAAAACTTTCTTGGCTTCTTTTGGTTTTAAGAGCTTGGTGAGTTTTCCGTCACACTGAGAGCATTTGCCAAGTTTTTTTCCAGAAATTTATCTACCCCAAATCACATTAACCAGAATGAACTTACACCATTTCATATTAAAATTTATCATAAAATATAAAATCAGATCTTAGTTCTTCTTAAAAACTATTTTAAAATCCTCTGCCCTATAAGCTTTGTTCTGCAAAACCATAACACTCCTATTCTGCCTCCAGGGTCAGCTGTATCAAAACAGACAGCAAACAAAGATAGCAGTGAACAGTTTGGCTGCTAACTCCTACATCGTTTAATTTTCAATAAATAACTACCACATTCTATTTACCTCCAAAAACAACAGCATCATTCTTAAAGGCCAGGTGGGGAGTGTGCCTGGGAGAGGCGGTGGGCGAGTGCTCCTCTGGCGTCGGTGTGGTGGGCGCCTCCGTTGGTAAGATCGTTTCAGTCACGCACACCACACGAAATCTCTTTTTCAGGAGTTGTTCTGACTCAGTCACAGTCACACTGGGCACTGCAGTGATGTTCTCAGTCAAATCAGAGGCTGAATATGCAGTGAAGTCGCTTGATGCAGTGGATGAAGGAAATGTGGTTGTAGTTGGGTCTAGCTGACATGAATTAATCTGGACATCTGCAGCAGGGAAAAGAAATACACAGAATTTGCATTGGATGGCAGTTTTCTACTTATTGCACACACATTTATTGAAATTGTTCCTCAGTCTTTCCCTCCTGGAATATTATTTTTTTTTTCCTCCACAAAAGCTTTATCCAAAGCAGGCATTCCTATTTCAAATCTGTGGTTACAACCTAGATTATACAGCTTTTATCATTACTCTCACAGTCACACACTCCTTTGAACAGGTGTGGTATTCATTTTATGATTCCATACAATGACTATATTCCTCATGGAAACTACTTAGAGTAATACTGCACGTAAAACCCAACAGTATAATATCCCACAGAGCTGGAAGCTTAACTGCGGATTCAATATTCAAAAATATTTCAATTATATTACATATATATTCAAAATGTATGCACGTACTGTTGCTACTTGGAAAATTATTTTGATTTCCTGTAAAAAAAAATGTAGCCCATAAAAGTTTCATATAAATCAGGCACCAGTGTGAGATAATAAAGAGATTTGGTTCTACGAAAAAGAAGTAAAAGACTTCAGGTTTGAAGAAAAAGAAGTAATTTCCAGAAATTAAGTCATTTAATAGAAGAGGATGTTGTTGGTATAAGAAATAGGCGAAAGTGAGATTTTACATGGAATTGGAAAAGCTGAGTTCCGAATCGCGCTCCTGCGAAAAGGTGAAAACTCTCCTTTGCCAGTGAAATCCTGTATTCTGTAAGGCTATAAACATTTCACTCAAGTAACAACCAGCTCACAACGTAAATACCAGGGAAACGATGCGTGTGCCGATTTCCAAGTGAACCCCCACGGGAAGTCTGATGACGCAGTCACCTTTACAGCGTAAAATGTCAAAGGGCAGTGGTTTGACACCTTTTCCACTCTGGTTTTTCAAGAGTTTTTGGCAAGTTTTCTGGCACTAGAAAATTGACCAAGCCAGCTTCTGACAAATATTTTGGAATGAAATGGAAAGAAATGCCTACAACAGGCAGCAGTTTGGAAATTAAGATAAAGGACTGCGGAATCACCCTGACGTGCAATATACATTAAATGGGCTTTCTAACCATTGAGCAAGCTTAACTTTCTTCACATACTCCAACAGTATATTTCTTTTCATTAAAGCAAAAACAAAGCAAATAATTTGGAGTTACGTGCTGCCTCTTTAGCACTACCCAACCTACCCAACGCTTTTGCTGGAGAATAACACACATTTCATGCAGTGAAACACCACGTTGCACAGACCTTCTCTCTTCAGCTTTATCCTCAGTCTTTTTGGAATCTCCAAGGTTCACAGTCACCAGGCAGGCTCTCAGGTCTTTACATCTTTGCATGGGCATATCCTGCCTCTCCATCTTTCTCCTGCTTTCCAACCCTTGTTCACACACTGTTCCTGAGAACTTTCAGGATTTTTTACATATTCTCTTGTTCTTGTTATCTAAAAACTCATTGGCAAAGTCTAGGAACTGATTTTAAATAATGAAATGATCCTTTATTTGGTCTAATTATTGGGAAATTTATTATGTAATAACCACAGATATGGGACATAATAAGGAAACATCTCTAGTTATTTATTTTTAGTTCATACCACAGAAGCCATTAAGAAACAATATTGATCTTTTGTGCTGAGATCTAACCTATATCAAGGCCCAAGTTCTACTGTTGGATCTTCAATCTGTAAATAGCCAGTGAGGGGAAAAGCAGGTCTTTTCACACCTAAGATGATGCAAATTAAAAAGAGCTGTTGAATTTTACTGATTGGGAATCTAATCTTGGCAGTTCTGGCTTATAATTTAATTTGTCTTAATAGATAAACTTCCCTTTATAAAAAAAATTCCTATTTTCCTGAAGTACCCCACTTTTGGCCTTTTTGCAAGAACAGACACACCACACACAGACAACCTGGTTAAAGATCCAATCACTGTCTTTTAAATTATCATGCCCAAATAATCAAAACATATTAATTGCACTGTGTCAACATTACAGAATGGTAAAAGCAACTCTTCCTCAAGAGCTTTCATGGCAGCACCAAATGAATTGGGAATAACTGAATTCACCTTTTGTAATTTCTTGTAAGCTTCAGTGCTAAGAACAGCTTGACAATGTTTAAGACTGGGGGAAAGGGTCAACAAATTATAAGAAATTACTCACTTTCATGATTTTTTCATGCAGATTTAAAAAACAAAAACAAATCGATATAAGCCAAAACACACAGAAAATGTAGTTGTCATGCTTACATACCCGAGGAATTGAAGCAGTAGAGATGAAATTTTTTTTCCTTGCCAGCATTCCATTGTACTATTCCAGTTTTTCCCTGACCACATTTCTGGTTGGACGTTATCCGAGGAATAACAGCAAATCCCTCTTTCACCCATCCGTAGCTACAATAAAAAGCATCAGTGCTTTTAGTATGAGATTTATCACCAGCCTCAGCTGTGTGTGAAGGGGTTCACTAAAGGTAGTGGGTCACTAACTGATGGCACATACTTGCATGTTTCAAAGCCATGTTTCAGAGCCTCTTCAACTTGTTTTTTACTTGCCAGCTGTAGTTGGAATTGATTACATCCATTACTTGCTTCTGAGAAATTCGCTTTTCGATCAAGATAAATTCCTATACCCTTGATCCTGCAAGGTGAATTAATGGAACCTGTAATTAAGCCATAAAATAGTCAAGGTTAGTATTTGAATATTAACATTTATTCCTCATGAAGAATTTAAGATCAACCGAATTGAACATTTTTTAAAGTCTCTAGCTTGAGGATAGCAGAAAATTAGTTTCTAGTATAAAAGACAATTTTAAAATGGAATCTATTTTTTTTTAACTCAATAGTCTGAGATTTCAAAAGGTTTGACTGTCATTGGACTAAATGCATATCCTTTCCTTTCCTTTCTTCTGTTATTACACCCTTCTTATGAAGATGGTAAGGTACGTAACAGCAAAGAAGTTACACATAATTTTTCATGGAATTAATATACCAATAAGAAAATACAAAGATTGTATAATTTCTGATGTTCCTTATTCATTCTAAACTTTTTTCCTTTTTTTTTTCCTAGCTTAGCATGATGTTTTCATCCCCCAGCCACTGTCAAGTGTTCCATTTACTGTGTTTGGCAGGGAGCAGGAAAAGAGGAGAAAGGCCAGGTGAACTTTACACTTTTCCAGGCAGTTCATCCAGTTTTTTAAACAGCCACAGTTGGCACACTCTTTGTGACACCTGCACCAGCAAGTGCATAGCTCAGGTTACACTTGCTCTTCTTTCTCATCTGTCTTAAGGACTTAGGACAAAATTCAGGATTTAGCACAAGTAAGGAGAAAGGGTACTACTATTCTGCCTCTATATTTTACTGGGGGCATTTACTGGGGAAAAAAAAGATTCTTTTGGAGTTACATATAGTAATTGCCCTGTCAAATGAAACATTTCAGCATTTCATTGCAGACATGACAGATAACCACCAGGCACAGGTGTTACTTCCTTGCTCAATATGTTTGTCAGGCTGTATTCACTAGGTGTGTACACTAATGAATATTTCATAAAATCTGTGCTTCAGAACACAGGCAGTCCATAAACTCTCAAGGCAGGATGAAGTGATGCCTCCAAATCCACCCCATGACTTCTTAATAAGACAAGTTAAACTGAATTTTATGAATGAAAAGACAGAACTGGCAGCCAAGCCACTCTTGTGATGAGAAGGGGACAAAAGGTGACTAAGGCGTGTGTGCTGTTATCAAAGACTTCAAGTCTACCTTATTTAATCTATTATTTCTCTACCTTATTTAATCTATTATTTCTCTACTTTTCCCTATTTGAGCCAATACAACTTTTAAAAAAACATAATGCTGAGAAAGGAATCTTCTCAATGACCAACTTTACACATTTCAAATAAAGCTGAGCAGCTGACTGAAAGGAATTTAATGAAATCTTTGAAAATAACCTAGGTACTTGTGAACTGCTACACTCAGTCATTCAATGACAAATATTTTCACGTGTGTATTGCATGATAGATACAGAGCATAATATAGAAATTCAGTGCCAGAAACTTCAGTTGCAGATTATAAGAAGAGTGATTTTAGGATATGGACCAAAGCTGTGTCTTAAAATTTGCTAGGCCTTTCAAAAGAAAACAGTGATGTAAACGATACATTTTGTAAAAGATGTGAATTTCACGCCGTGAGGTAGGAATCCAAAAAGAGAATACCAGCCTCTTCAAGTCTCTTCATCGCTTCTTAAACTACCTCTGAACTCTGTTCTAAAGATGACTGAGTTTGTACACTAATCCTTTAGAAGTACATTATCCTTTTTGGTCCACGAGCTGCCCAGAGCTGTACATAAAGCTCTGCTCTATTTAGCTAACCTAGTACTGGCACATTCTGCTCAGTACTTCGGCCTTGGGTTAAAAATTTGGTGCAGTGAAATAAGTGGGAAAACCTAGACAGAAGAATCTCAGAGTAAGACAAAGTTGCCATAGAACAGGAAGAAAATTGTTCCGTTTTTGTAAGCTGTGGATGTTGGCCTTGGGTATTAGTTCCCTTTTTGCTTTTTTGCGGGGGAGCCGTTGCTTTCCTCTTTGCTTTGTGTCTAACCTTCACTCTGATTTATTAGAGTGATTTGTTATTCCCTTTGGCTGCTGGTGTCAGGGAGCAGCAAGCACAAGGCTGTTCCACAAGGAAAGGGGCCAGGAGCAGAGGGTGACAGGCAGGGCTGTGCCCTCACCAGCCAGGGCACCACAGTGGGGACACTGCCAGGTTTCACTGCCAGCCCCAGAGAGCAGGACAAGGAGTCAGACATCCAGAAAATCAACTGTCTGCAATAACTCTATAGGTTCTTGAACATGAATAGAACAAGCATTAACTCCTTGAAAAACAGTGAAGCATCTGGAGGCTTCTGGTGTGCACTGAGTATCTGAAGATATCCCAGCAGCTATTGCAATTAGGATGGATTCTGTCAAGCTGATAATGGAATTTGAAAGAGAACTGGTCCCCTCTTCTGCTCTCTGAGGATTGTACAAAACTGTTTGCTTTGGTATTTGAAATAATACAAAATAAAGTTACATTTCAATAGATCCGAGCTTAATCCTAAATGTGATCCCAGATCTTTAAAATGAGCAGTTCTGTGGCATTTAGAGGCTTCAGCAGTTTTAGCAATTGAATTAGACCAACAATGAAAGTTTCCCTATGTGCCAGGTTTTGTTGCGCTGTATTCTCAAAGCCCTGTGGTTTCCTCTGCTAGAAATGCATTTACACACGCTCCTTCCCCACATTTTTGTTTGTTAAACCAGCTACTTTTTCTAAGACTTTAAAAAGCAGAACTTTACATACCTGTTACCAAGTAATGTTGAGCCAGGAAGGTCATAACCCAGATGAAAGACACTGCTGAGGTAACTCCAAGATAATTTGCCATTGCCACCAGCTTGGAAAACTCAGAAAAGAAGGAAATTGAAGGTAGATTGTCTCCTGTGATAAGGAAAGTTAAGGTATTGGATGCTGTCAGATGATGAGATGACTTCTGGAAAGCAACCTCAGCTGTCACTGCACTGCTTCATCGAAAGAATGTCAGAGCCAATGCGTGGAGCGTCCCGCTCCAGGGCGAGGTCACGGACCGGAAATCCCTAATCACCCTTTCCACTCGCTTTCATGTAGGGGCTGCTGAAAAATGTCACTACTGCTGATTCAGATAGCACGGCTGAGGAAGGGAGATAAGGCTGTTACACTGCTAAGTCAGTAAACACTTAGAAAGAGGGTTTTCTTTTGCTATTTTTTCCTGTTTTACTGGTGAATGGATCATTATTCGTGTTGCCTATTCATCTGGTAAATAAAACAAATCTATTGTATCGCAATATGCCACACAAGATTTTTCTTTTTTATTGGGATTGGAAGGGCATCCATTCCCCACTGTCCTATTTGTTTTGATGGAGTAGTTTTACTTGTTTTTTTTCTTTATAGTTCCAATGCAAAAGTAGTTCCCATAACACAAAGGTAATATGAAACTTATTTTTTAAGAGATTTGGAAATAAACTATTGTAAATGGGACTCCTTGTGACACCATAGGTACAAAGGTTGCAGCCAGTGCCATCACTGCTGCCTTTTGTGACATTCCAATGAACAGTGATTCCCATGGATTGATTCAAAACGCAGATGATCCTCACAACTATAACTTAAAAAAAACTTGGGGAAGTTTTAGCAAAGAGATTTTTTTTTTTTTTTTCCCAGAGGTTCCAATAAACACAGAGCAGGAATGGAGTTTAAGGGATGTGCTAATTCCTTTAGTATTAGTCATGTCTGCTGGATCTATGTTATTCCTGACAGATGTTTGCCTAACCTGTTCTCAAAGATTTCCAGTGACAGATTCCTAACATTTCCTCTAATGTTCTTGCTCAGTGCCTCACTGCTCTTTACAGTTCAAAGGTATTCCCTACTCCAACTTGACTTAGCCATTCCCTGCTATAAACCAATCACTTCTTTCCTGCTGGCAATGGACATGGAAGATAGTTTACTCCCTTATGTTTTCTAAGTATTTTATGTTAAGAGTTCTGCCTCTGCTGCCAGTTTTCTTTCAGCCAAGAAACCCCTGCTGCCTCACCCCCTGGCTCCATGCGATGCCTTGCCAATGCCAAGACTAATTAATAAATTGCTTTACCTGCTTTACAGTTCAGAATGGTGTCAGTCTTTTTATTTTTGCAACACTATGATTTTCTCACATCATGTTCAACTTGTGATTCGGCAAGCTTTTAGATGTCCAGTGTCTCCAGGCTGTTTTCAGAGTCCTGGAAACACAAGTGTAACAATGTAAAGCTACCTCTTTAAACTGTGGTTTGCATTTAGGAAGTCCCCAGTCAATACATGAGAGAGCATTAACTATTTTTCAACGGGGCACAGGCACATCTCCTGCAGCAGCATGTAACAGGGGAGAGGAGGAGAATGCTGGGGCTCAGTGAAATCATATCTCCATCAGCAACGATGGAATGAAAATTGGTTTGTGTTTGGGCTGTGGTTTGGAACTGAATTTGGTAAAACTCAATGAGATCTTTAGACAAAGTTCTAGCTCCAATTTCTGTTCCCTCCCTTATCGTGCTGTACTGACCTGCCTCTACAAATGGCAGTGTCAGGTACTGTAATCAGAAGTGGCTCTCACTTGAAGAAGGCTGCAAGAGGATTCACTCATTCACATTTACAAAGTAGAAGCAGAACCTAATTATTCTGTAGCTCTCATGGACTGGCTGTAAAATACTGAGAACGTTAAACAAAATCTTACTATCAAAAAAGCTTACCTTGTACTGCTATGTATTTTCTACCATGAAAAGTAATAAATAGCGGGGTTTCTGACATTTTAAAATGGCATGTTATTTGTTCTGCCAGGTCTTAACATTTTTTGCCTACTATCCTCACCGTGGCAAAGTTCCTTTAGTCAAACTCTTGATGTGTAGTAGGATTTTTAGCTGTAAAAATGAGATAAACGCTTTTGCAACACCAAATAAAAATATGAGCTCCTTTACAAGGTCTTAGAGATTAGGAAAGGGAGAAGAGAATTTTAGAATGACGAAGCAAGACTGAAATAACTTTGTTCTTTGTCTGTTTCTTCCTTTTTGCAGTTCAGCTGTTCCAAAACTGCGTGGAAGATCACTTATTTGGACTGTAACAGTACAAAAGGTCTTTAACCTTTTGGTGTGTCTTCATAATCTTCTTCGGTGTGGTTAAAAAAAAAGGAGACCTATACTGAATGATTAATTAGTCTTTGACCTAAATACTTATTGCAACCTATATGAAAAATTCCCAGCCTTTTATGTCAGCATGTTTTAAAAGGCTGATGAGGGTTGCTAAACAGAAAACTTTTGACAAGACAGAACACATATAACTGTTCTCTACAATAATTTCAAAAGGAACCTTGAAACTCGAACAACAGTAGAGGAAACAAGAAAAAAGAAAGTAAGTTCATGTAGAAAATACAAATATCAGGGTTTTTCCATGGAAACAGTAATTCCTTTCCAGGTTGTTGATGTCCCAGAGTTCGTCCCCTGGCAGAGACCACCAGAGACTGACAACTTGAGGACTGACTCCTACCCGCTGGTCAGGAAAGTCTGCTCCCCACAAGACCCAGGCTTCCCAGACCTCCCAAGTCCACAAGGACATGAAGCAAATAAAGACTCCTGACCTTTTGCTCAGAATCCTTGAGTTACAGATTTTTCCCTTGTGGCTTCCCATGTTCAGCCTCCTCCATGACATGTGGCCTCCCCCAGAAGTAGGAGTTAAACTCTTGCCAGGATATTTCAGCTTCCTTTCTCAGCTGGTTTCTACAGCATGGCAGGGGTGACCCTGCTTCCAAACACTTTCTCCATTCTCACAGGAATTTGCTCTCCTCTTCTGTCCCATTTTCCTGAAGAACTGGAAGACTAAGAGCAAGATCCTCGGAACATGTAACAGTGTAGACAAGGCAGGACTTAGTTCATGAGGACATGGCCATCAATATGCAGACAGAGCACCCCAAATCTTTAAGGTAAAAAACATGGAAGACTTTGAAACCATGATTTTATTTCAAAACTCAAGTATGTGATACTATACAGTACAATACCAGCACACTTGTGCAAAATCTTACAATATTACAGATTTAAATATGATACACAAAAATAGTGCCCTTTTGAAATTCCTTTTGCTAGAAACATTTGTGCTGTGCAGGAGAAACCATAAATGTGTCTTGTTAAAGCAGAAAAATAAATATTGCACCTCAAGAAAACTATTTCAGTGGTAATAGCATAAATAATAGGTCTGTTTCTTGTTATCTGATGTGATCTTTGAACACAAAAGAGGTTGTTTGGCTTTTTTTTTCCAGATAAAGCAAAGTAATATACAACAGATAAAATTATATTTAGAATAGTTTTTGAGCTTAATCTAGTTTCCTATTAAACAAAAGGTGTTTTAATTAAATAACTGAAAAATATAAATATAGCTATTTCGTGTGCTGTTAGTCATTGTGGTTTATTATTTTTAGCGGACAGTTTTCTCAAAGTAGTTATAAAAAGAACAATTTTTTTTTTTTTTTTTTTAGTAAACTTTATCTTCATTTTTGCACCCCAATTAAAATATCTTGCCTCTTTCAGTTAATTTGTGTCTAAATTATACTTGCCTCAGACATGCAAGTAGTTCAGTTCAAACCAGTACAGCTACTTATGGGAATTGTCCCTTCGCACTAATTCCACAAAAAGCCAGTGTGCTGAATCTTAAAAGAGGATGGAGACCTCATTCACCCATGGACCAAAAAGACATTTTCACATGCTTAACACTAAGCAATTAGAGAGTCCTGTTGATATCAATAACTATGTACACTTAAAATCAGTTATTGGATAAAACCAAATTAATTCCATTACGGGCACTGTTAATTATTTTTCTTCAGTGCAGCCCAACATTTCCACAATCACATAAATATGTGCCATAATTTTTGGCATAGAGAAATCTGACTATTTAGAAGTATTTCCCTTCAATTTTGTTGACTTATTAAGGTATCAATGTTATTTGTTAAGAATATTAAGTTAAATAAGCTGATTTTAGTAAAGAAGCATTCAAGAAACAATTGACAAGTTTCTTCCAATACTGAAAGTATGTGAAAGGTCGCAGTAGTTCTTCACAGTCAGAAATTCTAACTGAACCAAACAGATTCCAAGTAATTTGCAAGAAACCTTCTCCTGTCTTATTCTTTACCAATTGCAATTTTAGACCAAATCACACTTCCCCATTATCCTTTTTGAACTTCCTTAAGCACACTATTCCTCAATATATGTACTTTAAAAAAAAAAAAACAACAACCCTCCTAATTGCTTATAGACTCCCTTCCCCACCCCACCACCCCCCAAAAAGGTGACAGTGGCCTGCTTTTTTTTTTTTTTTTTTTTCTTCTTTCTCCTAAGAAACACATGGCCAACAAAAATTCACCAGAAGGATACTTGTTACTAGTGCCAGATATGTGAATTAAATTTCTGACTGAGTTGGAAACCTGTTTTCTTTGATAGCTTGAGGTTCTGTGTTTCCACCAGGAGAAGACAGGACAATATTGACTGCATCGGAACTGAAATTACAGTACTTCATAACCCTCTTATCCTTCCACTGGAAAACAGAGCCAGTTCTCAGTCAGAAAATGCCAGGAGAAGGGAGGACAGGAGTGCAACGGAGTGTCACGCTGGAATTGCTGTTGTTGCAGCAAATAATTCCAAACAGCAATGGAAAGACAAACATGGTTCACCTTCACTCAGAAGCGATGCTCAGCAGGTACAAACGGCACACCTTCAGTGACACACATTTTGGTGTCAGCCCTAGCTGCTGGGTTTTGTACAGGTAATGGCTCCACCATTTTCAAATTGCAAAAATTTCAGGCTTTCGCATTCTTGTGTAAGAACTCACAACTCCCAAATGGGCAGAACTGGCAAAAAATCCAGTTTATTCTAGCCCGATGTGGTAGTTCAGCTTTGGAAGCATATCAGATCACTTTTGGTCTTGGCATCAGATTCCTGAAATGAACTACTGAAAACACACAGTGAGCTCTCCTAAGCCCTCACTGCTACCACGGCCTGATTCATGTAGGCACTGGTTGGGTTCTGGATGCTCTCAGAACTCTGCTGCTGCTGCAGATCTCAAAGAATGTTTATTTCCAGTGTTAGCAGGAGAGCAGAGTCTGCTTGGTGTGGTCACCTCTATTACAGAAGTTTGAAGAGTTATTCTTTTCTTTTTCAATAAAGAATTGAAGTCTGCTTCCCATGCCCAAGACTGCTGTGTTTTGGGCTTGAGTAGCACAAGGACCCTTTCCAGGCAGCTACCGCTTTTGGCTGTAACCAGTACTGACTCTGAGTGGCATACGTGCATTTTCAGCAACTTTTATATATCAGAAGTTCCCAGACTTTTTGGATGATATCTGTGCCACCTAGACCCCATTTCAGGTTCTGTTGAGTATTCCATTTTACAAAAAGTGGTGGTCCCATTCTTAAAGTATATCATAAAACACATTTATGCACGTACTCAGCATTCCATTTAAATAATCACATAGACAATTCCTCTTAGAAAATTACTTTAGCAGCAAGGCATTTGGTCTTAGAAGATAATTATATTCTTCCATGGAAATGTTTCTATTTCTACCCAATAGTCATGAATAAGGAAATTAATTAGCCTCTTAAAACCCAAAGGACTTAAATGCAATTAGCACTTCAACAATCAACAATAAATTCAGGAAATATAAAGTAAAGCACTAACTGCAAATGTGGGTTTTATGATGGTCTTAGAAATGTCGATGTCCCATGCAAATCATTCTTTTAAATGTCTTGCAGGTCGCTGATTACTGCCACAACCTTACCATGATTCAAGACAACTTGATTTGTACGAGTCCTTTACAATAAGAGAACAAGACAGGATTATTTAGCAGATTGGCGTCTTGGCAAGGAATGCTCACCACGCATCCCAAACCTGGTGGTGTGGAGCGACTCACTTGCCTAAGGGATCACATGGAACAGCCTCAGGGATGACTAAGCACTACCTTTAACAATGGTGCTCTAATGCACAAGCTTGCTCAGGGATCAGAAGGGCGCGCTCGTTGCTCTGTTATTCCGTGCGCTGCTCCTGGCGGAGTCCTGAGCTCCACCAGGAGTACTGATGGGCCGCAGAACAGCTGGCCTTCCCTTCGGGTGCCTCTGACTTTTCATCACAGGAGTTGTAGAAATGGTAGATTCCCAACACCACGGCAAAAATGACTATTGCAGCCACTACAAGCCACAGCACATTCCAGTGTTTGCACAGTTTGGGGTACAGGATATATAAATAATTAACGATGACTTCAAGTCTGCTGTAAAACAAAAAGAAAACTATTATATATTAAACAAATGCCAATTCATTATCTTAAGCTTTTCAGTTTGGAAGGTGTCATCTTTTTTTCCCCCAATACAAACACCTTGTCAGAAAAGAATCAAACTGTAAAGTTCTTTTATGAAGAGCTGTACAGTCAGATATTCCAACTTCAACTATTCTATATGAGTAATACTTGTGAGACAGCTGGAGACTGTAAACTTGACTCTTATTTCTCCCACCTGTCAGCTGGCAAATCTCAGAGCTTGATATCATGAAAATTCTGCACTGTTCATACCTTAATCAACTAAACGAAACACTGCAATATGTGGTAAACATTTCTTTCCAAGAGTGTCGTGACTGATGAGATGGCTGCTCTCTGAAGGTGGCTGAAATCTCAAATCAACAGATGTTTATAGCTATAATGGTTACGGAATGGAAACAAAATCTTCTGGATTAGGTAGGGATCCCTGCCTTAACCTGGGATTGGACATATCACTTGCTTTGGCCAGCATTCAGCTCCTCTGTAATGTACAGATGCAGTGTCACTCTTGTGACAGGAATGACACATGGCACTAATTCAGATTCCTAAATTACAACCTTTATGAGGCAGTATATATCCAGAGAGATACATTTTGGCATCTAAGGAACTTTTATGGAGCATTCTTTTACCTCAAATCAGAACCAAACCCCATCAAGATGAAGCATCTTGCTGTCAACATACAGCTTTAACCGAAATATCAAAATCAAAAGTTTTGTGGTTTGCAACCACATTGTCCTGGAATATTACTTTCCCTGAAAATACTGTTATTTCAAAATGCTTCCCCAGGAGGAAAACATGCCAAAATGATAGTATAAAACACTTGCTTGGGTATCACAAGTAGAAAAAAGTGGCCCCTTTTGTATGGACTTATTACATCACTGTCTCACCTGCTTTTCAGATTTTTTATCTCATCTTCATTTTCACTTTCTTCATGTTCATCATGACTTTCTTTGGGTGTCTCTTCATCTTCTTCCTTCAGTTCCTGAAGTTCTTTGGTTTTCTTCAAGGCTTCCTGATATCTTTATCAGACAAAACATTTATTTCTTAGTCTAGGATGTTGCATAAGCGTGATCTTACTTAACAAAAAATTAGCTTTATGTTTTGTTATGTGTAACAAAACACAAGTAGCAGTGTTGCAGCACTTAAACAAGAGTTAAAATTAGCTGAAGGCCATGAGCAAGGCACACAGATAGCCACCCTTCCTGAACAGAGGATTATATTAAAGCTGATACCAAATTTATCATTTTGAACAAAAGGAAGAGGTTGTTCTCCACAGAGAACAATTCCTGTCTATTGTAAAGGAGTCAGTAAACATTTCTTTATAACTTTCCATCGTTTTGAACATCCTCTAGATAATGACTTTTTTTCCTGGAGAATAAATGCAATTCAATGCAAAAGTCAGATGGCATGCTGGATTCTGCAGGAGAGGATCAGAATTTGTCTCACTCTTCACATAATACAAAATTCTTTGCTTGACATTCAGAAACAGATCCCAAAGTTTTTAACTGCCCCAAAACATGCTGTGTAAAGCACTCTGTGACACCAACAACACAACTATTGTATTTAAAATTAAATTGTAAAGGCATGTATCTTCAGCTGGTAGCAACATATTTACAGATTTTACAAAACATATCCCCACCCCTTGTTATATGCTTCCTCTTCTATCTTGGCTTTAGTTTCAGGACTGATCTCTTCCAACCCACTCTGTGCCAGCACAGGAGTTGAGGTTTCACAGTCAGGCTCTCCATTTGACTTCCCACTGCCAAGACAAAAGAAGCAGACAAATAGAAAATAACATCACAGAAATGCATTGTATTTGGAGTATGCTGCAATTTCGTGAGTCATGATTTGTCTTTAAAAAAGACATTTCTCTGTACATCAGAGAAATGAAATGTCTTTCAAAAGAAAAAAATTAAACACCAAGAAAAATATTAGTTTCAGGATGTTGTGATTTAAGAACTGTAATTATGTTTCTAAGGGAAGAAAACCATCATTTTTATTCTTCTTTAAAAAAGAAGAAAAGAGACTTTGTTTCCTGGCTCATCCATGACATTTATTTGCTATTCATGAAAACATTTCCTTCAACTTTCTAAAAAATCATCTTAGAAATTGTAATCTGCTACATAAGAAGAACATAACAGAAGTAATGTCAAATACTAGTTCAAAAAACCATAGTTTTTATTTGCCTTTTAAGTATTCTCCTGTGCTGAACTCATATGCTGAACTGATGCACAGGTTAAAAAAAATACACATACCTCACTTTTCTCACTAGAACTTTTCTCAAGTAAAAGTCTGAGCATTTAGCCTGAAGATAAGCTTTATATTTTATAATATATTATATATGTTTTATATTGCTGTCTTCCTGAAGTGCTCTCCTGTCATTTATTTTATCTTAAACAGAGAGTTTAAGTGATTGAGACACAGCAGATCTATCAAAGTCAAGGTTTAATAAGCTCAACAATGGATCCCATTTCAATTTTTGGAATCCCACCCTTTTTCCAGGCCTTATCTTCCTGGCAAAAAAATAGTTCAAAACCTGATTGACATTATCTGTAGGCAATGGGTTTTCTCTCAAGTCTTAGTAACATTTTCACTTGGACTTCAAACAAACCATGAGTTTCAGCTTGAAGTGCTCAAACATACAAAACTCTGCTGGTGTAGGTAATTCTACACTACTAGAGCAGCTGGCCCATGCACACATGCTTTTGCTCAAACTTGAATTTCAAGTTCTGCCTCTGTTACTTGATAACGAGATTTGTTTTCTTAGGTGCAAAATATTGATAAGGTTTTTTTGGTTGTTGTATTTTCTCACAGAGTTTCTGTGCAGTTTCAAAGGATGGTCTAGATCTTGCAGAGTTCTTTGGAATAGTAGCAGTCAGTGCTGTAGTTCCCCATTTTTGTTTTCTCAGCTGTTGCATAATTACATTCTTAGTAAAGCACAAGGCAAAACAAAGACATAAGATAAATTTTGTCCTGCCTCAGCACTAATCTAAAATACATGAAATTCAATATTCTGTAGTGATTTACACATTGAAAGCCTTTAATTTGCATGTTTAAAGCGTGCTAAGAAGTAGTAGTAATATCACAGTATTTCAAAGTATGTTTCTTTAACTTATCATTTAGTGTTAGCATTTAATAGGTACAGAGATGACCTAGACAAAACTCACTTTTCTAGAAGTGCTGGCAGAGCAGGAGTAGACGTTAGGTTGCTCCTTCCATTACTGGGTGATTCAGACTGTAAGTAAAACGCAGCAATAAATGTTACATTCATTCATTAGTTAACATTCATGACTAAATAATCAAATACCAATTTAAATTCATTAATTGATTTCAAAGGAGTGTGCAACAAAATGACAAAGGCAGTGTGCTCCTTAGGTTTCCTTCCCACACTCACAAGCAAGGTATCTTAAATATGGTGCTTCCACCATGCTCCCATTAACCAGAGTAAACAACAGACTTGCACACTAAGAATTTTTTCTGACACCTCCTTCTACCCAGTTTATTTTTCCCCAAAAAAATATTCTCCCTTATATATTGATCATTCAACAGTAAAACCGTGGCTCTTCTGTTATCCTAAGAACATGAATTTATTAGCTAAGTTTTCAATGGGAAATTTTAAACAACAGTAATTCGTAACAAACCATGGCAAATAAACACACCTGGCTCCTGAAACAATTGACTCAGAGTACATAATAAATAAATAGCACAAAGAGATGCTTTTCTTACACGTAAAATAGCCAAATAGATTTAGCTTCTCAGCAAAACCCTCATTTAAATAAGCCTCTATTTTTAACAGAAAACATCATAATTTTACGTCCCATCTTAGCTCATCTCTGAACAGTGAATATGTCTTGCAGTTTTTCTCCAAAGCATTTGTATGGATTTATTATGTTCAGATTAGAGTTTCATTAAATTTATGGAAGTTTTACAAACAAAAATTCAATACAGAGGCTGATGGCTCCACTGATCCCAGGTCATCACAGAACCTCTAAATTGCTACCATGTACATTTCTGTACATTGATTACATTTATTTCTGTCCAGTGGACTTTTGGCAATGAAGAACAGCAGTTCCAGCTGTGTTCTGTGGTTTCTGGTTGAAATTTCTCTCCTACAGTGGACAATTATTTTCACTATTCCCTTCCTGTATGTTACTTCAGATTAAAAGGCAAATTGCCTCACTCAAGTCCAATGCCTGTGAATCAGCAGCCTGCCCTGCTCAGCCCTTCCCAAAGGGATCATTCATGGGGGTAGATTGTGTTATCCCCTCACACAATAGGAATTACCTCTGTCCATCCCCTTCAGCAGGAAGGAGATAAAACAAGTTAAACCAATGAAAAAAGCTTCCATTTTACAGTAACTATGGCTTGCCCCTAGCCAAAAACTGGTAACTTTAAAATGTGAGTTTTACTTACCAGGGATGGCATTGCAGGTATAGGTGAAGCTGTTGGTGACTGACCAGGAATGTTCAAGGAGTTAAATTTAGGAACAACCGCAACACTGACTCTCCTCCGGGGCATATTCTGGGAGAAACAACGATTACTTTTTCTACCACACAACAAGACAGAATGAAGAACGATTCTGTGGGTTGATTTGTTTGGCAAAGATGTAGGTCAGTGTCCCTTTTGGAAAAGGAGAGTTGGAAGCAAAAGTAAAATAAAAGGTTTTTCCCAGAAATTCATCTTGTACTGCCTGGTATGGCAAGTGCTTAATGTGAGATGAGGTGTGGCACAGAGATGCTGCTTTTTTCCCTCCCTACTGAAAGCCCAGCAGTGTAAATGACACAACAGAAGTGTTCTGAGTTTGTGTTGTCAGCTCTTATCATAGGCCTTTACCTTTGATTAAAGCAGATGCCTAATGACACTGGGGAAAGGGCCAGTGTCACAATGACTGGAAATAATGAAGTCACACATTAAACTCTTTTCTTGTTATGTACCTATTACGATATACTGTACCCACTATGATATATTAATTACATGTAAACCTATTAATTATAATTTACATTCCTTCCACAAAAGAGAAGCCCCTTCTCCCCCACCCTTGAATTGTTAAATAACATCATGCAATGCTGCTTTTATTTCCCAAAGATCATAAAAATTCTTTCTTATGACAAACACATGCTAACTGTAACAATATATTCTAGCTCAAGTACAGATTATGTAAATTTTTGCTGTCATTTGGTAAGTAGCCAAATGCTTCATCCTATAAAATCCATGTAAAATTTCTATGCTTCTAACTGAGTAAAAGCATCAAAACACTTGTAGCATCTAACAGCTTTGTTTCAGTGCATACCCAAACACTTCTAAGATTCTGCTCTTGACAACTTTACAGGAAAGGAGTTAAACACAGGTTTAGGGAATACTTAGGAGTCACTCCATGATTCTGGTTCTAGACAAAACCAGCCATACCTCTTCATTAATGACAGTTTTATTTAATGTGCTCCTGAAAAACTACACTGGGAAGTGTGCAGCCATGGTAGGCAGTCCATTCTAGTGTTTGGGTTCTTTTTCTCCTCCTCTTTATTATTTGGACTTGTGCCTATTAAATTTAGTCTTTTTTTGAGACCTCTGCTTCAGGCCATGGGGTTCTTGTTCTGAAATCCCATCTTGCCCTCAGCATGCTCTGTGCTGTAATTCTATATATCCCACACTCAGAGGTGGCAGGAATAAACTAAACCTAAAGGACTACAACCCAATCAAATAAAAATAAACAGTAGACTGAGTATAATGCACCTGATCACCAAATTTCATAATGATCATACTGGAACTCATGCCTCCCAAATCACTGGTTGTTTTGTGATAGACTTGATCTCCAGCACTTGGACGTTTTGCAGAAATAAAACACTGGAATTTCACATCAGGCACTACCATTATTGCACAAAGTCATACTAAATCCTGTATCCAAAATTGCAGACCATGTGCACTAAATTGCATGAGCAATAGTGAGAATTTACCAGCACTGCTTTGAGCACAGCCTAAAGAACTGAGTGCATGTAGACAAAGAAATTTCACTACATAAAATGATTGTTTTCTTTATATTGCAGAAATACCTTTCCAACAGTGAGAGACATGGATCTAGATGAACGAGGAACCCCATCTTCTGCACAGAAACAAAGATAAAGAACAGTCTTAGACTATATGAGTACCTCTAAATAATATTAATAGAGCCCTTGCTTATATTTCAAACTCAGATACCGTATATTTACACAGGGTCTGTAAGTGACCATGTATTTATTGTCATACAGCTGTCTTCTCAACTACACCTGCACAAGAAATTTGAAATAATTGGAAATAACCAAATCATTACTATTGTCACTGAATCAGGCAAAAACCCCACTATTGGCCTCCACGTACAAGTTATTGCAAAGGAAAATCCGCATATTGGAGTTTCCAGCAGAGGAAAGAAAATGCTGCAAAAAGAAAAAAGTGTTTTTAATAATGAAATTTTGTTATCATCTGGACCTATAAGGTAGTTGCATTAAAATTGTTCAGGGTACATGGACTTGCAAGAGGCCGCGAGAAAATATAATTGGATCTCATCAGAATTTGGTGAGGATAATGATTTCAAATTATTGTACTATAGCAGCAATAAGTATGGCTCATATGAAACATTTTAACTTATTTTTGTAACTTTTCAAAATTTACTCCTGTAGATCAGAACTTCATGAACAGGTTTCACAATACTTTACTTTCAATCATTAATAGTACCAACATCTCTCTGAATTAGAGGCAAGACAAACCCTTAAATTTTTATTTTGCTTTACCAGATGAACCATAGCTTCTGCTAGAATTCTGATTGGCAAGTTTCTTGAACTCCATTAGTTCAGCATGATCCTTTTCATATGTCCTTTTCAGATTTTCCACATACTGCATCATTACTTCTGTTGCCTTTGACATACGCTTCTCCTAAGGAAGAAAAGAAGGAAATATCCTGGTAACTTCTACACATCTCCAACAAATCATTTGCCTTTATATGTATGCTCCATGCCAGGCCTAATCTGGAGTTGCTGTTCTTAGGGAAATATTGGTGCCTCCATGACTGAAAATTCCCCAAGATGGTTAGAAGAAAATGCCAGTTCACAGAATGTAATGATTTATTTTGTCATATATTCATACACCCTGCCTGTGTGCCGATCTGATTACTTTTGAGGTATACCACATCTGTTTTCAAACCCTCAAAGGCCTTAGTCACTGGCACCAATCTGGTTTAGAGGGCAGAGGGAACATTCTTGAATCTGGGATGGTATTGATATGTTCTTACGTATACTCACTCTGTTCTCTTTGTAAGTGACTGAATTAGATGAGTTTTTCACCCAGAAAAGTTTTATTTGTGCTGCACTGATTTGAGATTAGATTCTCGTGATGCAGCTGTAGTTCTGGATAAAATACATGCTCCTGTTGTACAGATGTTAAGTAGCTTAATGGGCAATCTCCTTCCTTTGGAATTCTATTCCCAGGCTGCAGTGGTGCATTACCTGACACTACAACAGACGTCACTGTTAGGCTGGACGTGACATACACGTAGACACACGTGATCAGGATCCAATATTATCTTTTATCTTTTTTATTCTGCATGTTCTCCAGCTTATATACTCTTAACAAAGCATGATCCTAAGTCATTAACTACATCACAAAAACTTATTACATTCATTGGTGGAAAGCAATTAGTGTCAATACATTTAGCAAAAGTTTTGAGAAAAGTTAATAAGGTACGTATACACGTTTACTTATGCACGTAGTCTAACTACAAAAATTCGAGATGTATCTTTTTAAATCAGCTTCCATGCTGATGGTCTTGTCTTCTTCCTTGCTGTGGATACTCTCGAAAAACATCAATTGTTGTTTCTTCTACTAACATTGTTTTGCTTGCAGACCAGCTGTCAAGCCCCTCCATACTTCCCCCTTTTTGTGTTTAAGCAATAAACACAGCTGTCAAGGATTTTTGCAGGGCCCTGTGCAAAAATCCAAGCAGACAGGGAAGACACAAAGCAATGACACATCTGCGGCTTTAAGTGAGTTAATGTTAGATGTAGGTAGCATTAGACATGCTACTTTACAAAATAGAGAAGCTATCGATTTTTTTATTGTTAGCTCATGACAGTCTGTCAAAATGGCAAACAAAACTCAGAGGGCGAACATAACCCTCTAGGCTGGAAAGGAGTGAAGCTCCAGGATCCAGGATCCAGTTAAACACCAGGATGCCCTCACCTGCCGAACGGCTCCGACCATCTCGGCGCGGCTCGAGAGCCTGGCAGCCAAACGCCGCAGCACCGCGATGTCCTCCAGGAGCTTCTGGTAGGCTTCCCTGTGCTCATAGTGGTGCCACAGGTGAGCTGAAGACTGAAGCAAAAACACAGCAGCTTTATCAGCAGGTTTTCAGTTACGTTCATTTCAGCTAGCCCTTAAAAATGATTGCTGAGGGACAAAGGACGTTTTAATTTTCTGGGCACAATGTATTAAGGCCATGAGTGTTCTTTCAGTTCCCATGATACTTCACTTATTTGGAAAATAAGATGATATAGTCTCAAGAATTGCCATGCTACTTTGATATTAAAGTGCGAACAAAATTTGACTGTGAGAACCAAAAAGGCATAAGGCAATCTGTGTGAAAAAATCATGCACAGCATTTCAGATTTTCCTTTTTTTCTTGACAACTGTACCCTCTTTATTGTCTCAAAAAAATCTGAAATTCGGGTAGATAGTTTTCTCTTGAAATTAGGTTTTTGAATAACACGTCAGTTATCATGAAACTGATTTAAAAAATCAGGAAGGCTGGTAAAATTGTCACTGAGCCATAAAACATGTGCCTGTCCTACAGAAATGAACATAACCTCTCAATGGGATTGGAACAAGGCTAGGTCTAGTATGATTGAGATTTTACAGAAGCTATCACTGCTTTTAATTGCTTGTTAGTTTATTCCATTGTCCAGAACAAAACCTTTCATAGGGAAGGCACTTTCCACTTTGTTATAGATCATGTGAAAAAGCTTGTAAAAGCCAGACTGTAGCATGGGAACTGCTTAAAGGAAGAAAATCCTAATCACGTGTGTCCCATGTTGGCAACATGAACCTTGATGCCTAATTAGGGATTCTTGACAGAAACACCTGGCAAATCTAACAGACTTATTTCAGTCTGAAAACCCTGAGATTTAAATAGGCTGTTTCTGCTTGCTCTTCACACAGGGAACGGAGGGAGGAGCAGCAAAACATTCTCAACATTTTTGTTTACCAGAAGCAATTAATTTGAAAATGGAGATCTGTAATTCCAGATTAAAAGATGTGAAGTTCACAATCTTTCTTTGATTGCGTATTTTCTCGCCTGATGATGTTCTTGTGATAAAGTAAATGGGAGAATCATACGTTCTCCTCACTATTCTCATAAGAATGGCTGCACCTCCTTGCAATAATGAATGCTGGGTCGAAGGCTATTTTATTTATCAGTCTAATCATCCCTCCCTTTATGCACAAAGACACTTAAGCTGACACATCTCAGCAATTTTTTGTCATTCCAGTTAGAAACCCCAGAGAAAGCTAGCAGGAAGGATCAAAACTGCTGCTATAAAGGAACACCAGGGACAGCTGGAATCAAAGTGTCCTCAGGCCCAAAACCTGATCCTGAGATTTGTCTATTCCATAACTATTCCTTGCTGTTTCCTTTCACATATCATGCCTTCTAGTATCTGCAGTTAAGAGGCCTTTCAAGTTACAGATCTCAGGACCCAGGTTTCAAATCGTGTTGGTATCTCTCATATCTGGACACCTCAAATTTACTGCTAAAGAAGGTCTTGCTCAGGAGAGCATGGATCAGCTCAAACTGTAGTTCTGAATGCTTTCAGCTATGTCACAGGCTTATTTCAACAACTGAACTGCAAATTCCTAGTATTTATTCCTGAAATCTGCTAGACCCAGGAAGCATCCCCGTGGCATTTCCAGCAATGCAGGCCCACTTTGGCAGAACATGCCCTCTCTCAGAATGGTAGGCAGCTCACAGCAAGAGTTTGAGCAACAGAAAATGAAGTTTTGGGGTTGAATTTACAAGTCAAACACATTTACAATGTACACTATAGTTCAGGAAAAGAATTCACACTGTTTTCTTACCGTAATGGCTGTTTTAAAGTTTTCCAGTTCCTTCTCAGCATTCTCTTCAGTAAGATTTCTCTCTCTCTCTGCCTGCTGAATTCTAGATTCCAATG
Organism: Hirundo rustica; assembly: GCF_015227805.2. NCBI lineage: Eukaryota > Metazoa > Chordata > Aves > Passeriformes > Hirundinidae > Hirundo > Hirundo rustica. The sequence continues at coordinate 59,514,553 of NC_053455.1, read as the reverse complement.
TATAACTATCATTTCTAAAGGCCAAGGAGAGTTGTACAAATACATTCTGTTTGGATTAAAAAAGGCATTTTCCAATAAGTCCCACAGTAATATAACTTTCAATAACAACTTATGGATAAGGTATGTGTTTACACAAAATTTGCTGCTTAAATAAGTAGTGAAACAGAAAATTCAAAGTATTTTTAAATTTGTTTTCTTTGAAAAAAATCAACTCTATTTACTTCAGCTGAAATAGGAAAAAATAAATGCGTTGCTGCCTCCTTTCCTGGATGTTTTTCTGGGAGCTCTGTAGGGCAGAGACATAACGAAGGAAGCAGCCTACCAGAAGCACCAGAATCACAATGGATCTGTTTTCTAGCTGGACTTCCTCCAAGGGTCCCCAAGGTTTTTAAACAGATAATCTGTGCAGAGGAAGTCCAGGGATGAGCTCACCATGAGCATTGTTTCACCTAAGGGATAAACACCTACCCCTGAAGCCAGCAAAAGATGAAGCGCTAACATTTTTATTCTCTTGCACCCTTCTTTTAAAGGTTTTTTTCCTTTCTTGACCAGACTCCTTATTTCTTAGGATTAGTACTTTGCAAAGCACAAGGCAATAACAGATCTAGTAGATTGCAGTGTTGTAAATAAAGATCTTTTTCTTGACTGGTATGTGATTAAAAAAAATACAAGAAACAAAGACTACAAGCTAAAGAGCAACCTGCAAACTAAATTATTGGCTTGAACTGAGAAAGTAAAAATTATGTAAACTAACAGCAGGATATTATTAAAAAAAAAATGCCCCAAAGTTCATACTGGCCAATAAAAATGTAATTTAAATTGCTTAGGTTCCGGTCTTATTTACTCTCTTTTTTTTTTACTACTTTAGAATACTAAAATTATTTCCAAAATGAATTAATATTTTATTATGAAAAACACAAACAAATGTTTTGCTTATTCCTACTCTGTCATTTCACAATTTCTATTGCTCATATTTCACAAAATTGTTATTTTGATGGAGTTCAATATGGGGTTTTTTTTAATGAGAAATATATTTTGGGGAAAAATTATGCTATTGTTTCATTTTAATAACCATCCTTAGACTTAAAGTAACCACTTAAAATTCGAACATATGTCTAAAATACTTACCTCAACTTCTTTTTCAGTGAGTGGTGGGGAGCTAGGAATAAAAGTAAAAAATTCACATTTTAATGAGTTTTTTTCTCTAAAAATAAAAGTTATTCTAATACTTAATTGAAAAGAACACCAAAATACATGTTTGAGTTTCAAGAGTTTTCCACTACTTTTCAGTATTGATTACAATCAAGCAATGGCCTCTCCAAAGTTCTTCACCTCATGCATTCATTTATCTCAAATAATCTATATAACAATTCCTTCACCATAAATGTTAAATATTTATTTCACCTGCACAGAGAATCCTTATTGACAGTTCAGATAACTGGAGGCTCTGGTGATTTTGGTACATAACCACATGGGAGAATGGAAGAATTATTTTGGCTGAGCAAGTCTGGAATTGTTTTAATGTCTCGGAAAGTCCAAATCAGTGAATTCACAAGCGAGTCCTTCAACTACATTTGCAAAATAAACTCCATTTCCCTGAAAAATTGTCACCGGCAGAAAAATTGCAAAACTCTTACATGCCCAAATTCTACCATTGGAAAGCATCATCTAGCCTGATCATTTTCATGGGAGAAATAATATTTTCAATGTGAGTTCATATCTGCAGCAGCAATCCTGGAAACCAGGAGTGAGACAATCTGTATAAAAATCTACTTGCATGCAATTAAGGTTTAGGAATTTTTATGTAGAACTCACAAACTAATTTTAAAAGTTGCCCAGTTACCACAAGCTGACGCATTCCCCAAAATTTTTCAGAAAATCTGCGTTGCACATTTTAAGATGCAACGATTTATCTCCCTATGAACAGAACTCTTTAAGGGAAGTGGACTGGAGACCAACAGTGTGCCTTCCCCTGGGTGAAGTGTTTCCATTTCCAATGAGCTTTTACCTTCCTGGGAGCGATTTGTGCACTCTCAGTTTTCGCAGCAGTACATCAGGAATGCTGGGCATGACATCAGAGCTGTTCTTCGTCTCTTCCTCTTCAGTGGGGGAAGGGAGAGGTGAAGAGCCTAAAGACATTTTGAAATTTTAAAAAATGATGTTACATGAAAAGTCACGCGTTCTTTTCTGGAATATTTGAGCTGAGATTTTGTAATAGAATACTGTCATTTTCTAAGGTTTTAAATGGCACCTGCCAAGATGAAGCGTAGTGTAATGTGCTATACTACAGATTTGGTACACCCTTTATTGTTATAAATTACATCATGTACCTGTTTGCACTGTATGATCACTGAAACAGGATATAAAGGTATTTCATAAGGACCAAGACATAGCTAATGCTTTTTTTATTATTATTCATGTCACTTAGCTTCTGTATTTTCATTTTATTTAATTTGACCTATATTAGTTGCCTTATCTCCTTCTGTCTTGCCAGAATTTCATGAAGGACTCTCCTGTCTGAATCTCAGACTTGGGAAGGAATCTTTGAACAGTTCTCCTGTTCATAAGTTTAACAGAAGGATTCTTAGACTTGCCACGTAATTAGCGTGTAAATCTGGACAGTGTTAACATGAAACATGGAACAGAATGGGAGATTCTTTCCAGCTACATTTTAGTTCTGTGCATTTGCTTTATGTTAAAAAATTCCAGTATTTACTTAAGAACAGTCACGTGTCCCCATAAAATCCAGCCTGACACCACAGTGTCTCCAGATTTAGTGCATTCCACTTATTTCAACTTGTGTAGATGTAGAGTTGTGTTTACTCAGAAGGTGACAGTTACTTGTCATTGATAAAAACCATGATGGAGACAGTACATTGGATTCAAAACATAATACATTTCATTTCATAATAATGAAATATCTGGCTATTTCCTATTGTTTAAGCAAAATTACCACTCCAGTTGAAAAGGTGGCTTCTGTGACAATGTAAGGAAGTGGGTCTCCCTAACAAATTAACTAAGAATTTGACCCCTTGCTTGTTTTCCCCACTGAGGACAGAGAGTTGACTCTTAATGTTCTGGCTACCATTTAGATAACTTACTGGACCATAAAAACCTCGTGAGATCCATGTTGAAAAGCTGGATAAAATAATGCTTATCTTTTCCTAATGTTTTCCTCAAGACTTCCAAACCTCCTGAAATTACGTAGCAGGCTGGTAAAATAGCAACTATTTTATACTTTCAAACAGAGCCTGCTAAATAATTTCTGGGAAATATATTACCATATCTAAGCATCCAAAGATATAATCACTAAATATAGAGGACAAAAAATCTCTTTTAATCTCGATTCATTCAGATTGAAGATGAGTTTCCAGAAATAACATGAAATGTATCTCAACCATCTCTCAGTGTAACAGGAACTTTAAGGCCTGATGAGCTAGTCCCAGTGCAAATGTATGAATTAGCAAAAGGAACAGCATTAAAAAAAAAATCAGAATTGTCTTTGGATTAAATCTTGGACAATCAGTTTCAACTCCTTTTATAGTAACCATCCTCATTTCAGTTAATGTCACACTGAACAAGTTCTGAATTAACTCTTTCCAAACAAATATATAGAGTTTTTGTTTAAATATTTTAACTAAGCACTACTGCTATTTAACTCTTCCAACATGTTGAGTTATCCTCAGGTTTGTATCTTTATATCTTTCTTATCTTTTATATTTTTGCTCTTTATTCTGAATCCTTTTAGATGCAGCTACAGGCATCAAATCTTTTTTGCTTGTGTTAGATTCGAGAAAACATTTGGTACCAGATTTCTTTTTCCTCATTTATGCAGAGTTTTAAGCCTTTTCCTTAAGGAAACCTTTTCATTTATTTTTCCTTAAAAATCACAGAAATTGAGGTTAAAAAATCCCACTTATTGTGAGGTATATTTTTCCAATCCTTCAAACACATCTATGACTCTTATCTGGCATTTTTCTCGTTCACATTGATATGGAAATGTGGCCCAGAGTTGAAAATGCCATTTCAATACTTGCCACGCATATACTAAAATAATAAAGCAGTAATAAAGCATCCCATCTCTTATTTATACTCCCAGGGATCAAATTCACCCTTATGACCATAATACCTTGCAGAAGTTACATCCATTTAATCCATCACTGCTGAAATGTTTCTACAGAAAGTTACTGAAACTTCAGTCCTATAACTATCTTTTCCCTTGGTTACAGCAATACGTACAGTATCTTCTTGGTTCAAATCATCAAGAAATGGAGGTACTTTCCAGTATTGGTCTCTCTTCATCGTCATTTATGACTGTTCTCCATGACTGCTTCAACTATTATTGCAATTGAAGTAAAAGACTGTTTCACTTTTTCTCCTCGCCCCCACATAATAATCACTTATAAAAATCAGTATATAACAAACGTTCCTTCCAGTTTTTATGATACTGCACCTTTTTCCTGTTCTGCTGCTTCACTAAGTTCAGGAAGTTTAAGTCCAACTAAATTTTGATTTCTCATCAAAATATGCTCCTGTGAAGAGAAAAAATAATATTTCTAAGTAGCTGAACTACAAATATCAATTTAAATATCCCTGCCACATAAGCACTACATACAACATTTACTTTAGTTAATAAATATAATAGAGATGTTTGCATCACATTACAGCTACATAACATGGATACTCATAAATTCACACTTACTCTAGAACATTAAATATTTCAAATTTCATGCAGGCATTGTTTAGAGAAATTTCTGGTCATGCAAACAAAGATTTGCAAAATGTGCCCCTTATTCAAGTAGATATATAGAGTTTTGGTAAGTGAGAGCTTTGGTAATTGACAATGAAAAAAGCAATTTCGGATATAGTCACAGTAATAACTAAGTATCCCAGAAAACAGAAAAAATTCAGAAAATCCTATAAATGGGACTTTGCCACTTTATTAAGACCCAAGCTTGGGATGTTTCACTGTTACCGTGTTCTAGCTCTGTTCCTTAAAGGTAGGGGAAAAAAAAATGCACTCTCAAGGATTAAATCTTGTTGTCTTATTTCTCCTTTTATCATCTCCTCATTTTCTTTCATATTCTCACATATGTTTAAATTCACAAACACCTGCTTTTGAGTAGACAATTCCTACTGGAGACAGAGCTCAAATCTTGACTAACGGGAATTATAGATCATGTTCCAATAATTTTTTGATTCTCTTATTTGTGCTTAATAGCTTCTAGGTCATTCAAAATGATAGAATTAAAGAGTTATAGAATGGCTTGGATTGAAAAAGACCTTAAAGATCATCTGGTTACAAACCCCTTGCCATGGGCAGGGACACCTTCTAATATTCCAGGTTGCTCCAAGTCCCATCCAACCTGGCCTTGGACCCTGCCAGGGATGGGGCATCCACAACCTCTCTGGACAACCTGTGCCAGGGCCTCAGCATCCTCACAGGGAAGATTTTTCTCCTGGAATTATATGCCTCAAGGGTTTCTATAGTCAAAACTTCCAGTACATGCACACTAAGAATATTTGTGTTATATCAATAGGAAAAGATGAATAAGGAAGCTGTCGTTCCTAAACAGTACAATGGGAATGAATCAACCAAGGTGCAAAATTTGAGGTCTTCACCTGTCAGCATTGTATTCATCTCAAAATAATAACTAGTAGGGGTCAAGCAAAATATCTTTATTAGGCTGGAAAGTACCTGCTGCTTCTTTCTTTTCTTTCAAAAGTCATTATTAGTAATAGAGACATGTTCATTGCTTTCTTTTTGTGGTTTATCATTCCATGAAATTTCTGCTTTTTTTCCTTAGAGTTTAATTCTTAGCTTTTATTTATCATTTAGAAAAAATATTTAACAACAGATTAATTAATAGCTATTGCAGCCCAAGTCTATTCATTTAGAAGCTGACAAATTTGCAGCACATTCTAATCAGGAGCTGCAAGTCTGGGCATGCTCTACCTGCCCTTGCTGTCAGAGTTGCCCATTTTTATGAGACATTTTCTGAGAAGTTTCAGTAATCAATTAATCATTACAAACCCATTTCCTGTCCTCTGAGATCTTGCAAATGTAAACATGCAAGAGCACATGCGTATGTACACACTGAAGTACCACAGTGCACTTGATGCATATTTGAAGAGAACCAAGAAATAGAGTAATTCCATGGAATTTACTTACAGGTTAAATTTAGTAAGGTGCAAAGGGAAAACACCATACAGTTCTGTATTGATTATGCTGAAACTGTTTCCCATTTTATCACTACGCTTCTTGCAGTGATAAAAATAACGCTAAACATGTTGGAAGTTTAGTAGGGTATGAAAGTGACATTTTAGAACAGGATACAGCTGATGACGGGACTTACCTCTCTGAGCTTTGTCAGCTTCTGCATTCGAACCGGCTGAACTTGGATTTGAAGGTCTTTGAATGCTTTTAACTGATTGCTGGATTTATTACCAACAAAGCTCTTATCTTCCTCAGAAGGTAATTTTAAAGGGGTTTTCTCTTTCTGTCCAGGCTCCAAGCTATCCCAGGACACAGCTCGTAATAGAGGAGGACGCAGTCCACACAGTTTAAATTCTGGTTTACATGGAACTTTATGGTCCCTCATTTCTGGAACAGGAATTTTGAGCTTTGAGTCCATATTTCCTATTCCTGGTCCTGGTAGATGGGTTCTTAAAGGAACATCATTTTCTTTCCCTTTCTTGAGGAATGATTTTCCAAGTTCATTTTCACAAACATTCACGCAAGTATTATGAGACATTCTGCCACCGTCAGCAGCTGAAGGGGAGAATTTAGGTAAAGTATCCATATGTTTACGTGGATCAAAGTTTTCCTTTTGGTCAGAGAGCTTCTCTTTGGAGTTTTCAAAGCCAGCAGAACGAGGAGCCAACCTTCCCTGAGAAATCTTTCTTTGGTCATTCTGCCTTCGATCAATTAATCCTTTTGCAGCATTCTGAAAGTAGAGGGACACACATGAAACAGGGAAACAAGTCCAGATTCCTCTTTTCCCCTGCCCAAGGACAGATTCTCATTGTAAAAAGCCATTTCCTTTTCAGTGACATTTGCTTTTGAATATGTGCTGTTGACAAAAGAAATAATTTTTAAAAGGCACTTAAAGAACAGCAATTTGGGAATCTCCTCTCTGAACTTCTGAGTTAACCTCTCCCATTCCAGAGTCCATGACAGCAATCCTCCTAAAGCCAAGCTCCTCAGCATCTTAATGTCCTGGAAAGTCTAAACCACTGACATACACCACAATAGCTGAGTAGATATTTTTACTTTACTTAGAAAATTATTTAGCATATTGATATTAATTGAGCTAGAGCAGGGTGCATGATAGGATGGAAAGATCAAGGCCCACTGTCCTCTACTTCTTTTGAAGTTGCTTCATCCTTTCTTAGAGTAGGCTAATCTTCTTTTCACTCAGGGAACAATCTTTCAGCATTTTTAGTCCCATCAGTAAGTTATATGTGTACTAAGATAAACCGGCAGACTTTGTTCAGCTCTGAATGTGAAACACTTACCTCTGCAGTTTGCCTGTCCTCCTCTTTCACAATTCTGTTATTCTAGCAAAAAAAAAGATGAAAACACTGCCTTATAAGGTTATCTTTCACATCTATGCTACAAATGTTAGATACAGATATTAATGGCTGAACCTTGAATCACTTAATTTTTACATTGCTTGTTGCATTTATATATGAAATAACTTTAGGGATTCATTTTTTCATAGATTAGGGTTATACTGAATCTTTTTCTATTTTATACATGTAGCAGACCTTTATGAACTTTCAGTTCTTGTTACCTCATGGATTTCTGTCTTCAGAGTAAATATATATTCATCCCTTGCTGTACAGAGAAAACACCAGTAATCCAATTTTGGTGTATAAAATGGTATTCCAAACACACAGTTTTTATCAGGGACTAAAAGGGGAGCATGTTATAATGGAGTGCTGTAATTTCCAGATTATTGCACAGATTGTTCAGCTCTTACCTGTTCTGGAGATACTGACTCAATACTAGTGGTTGTGCATGCATCAGACCCTGAAAGATACACACATAATTAGGGCACATCCTAATATTTTACTCAAAATTTTTACTACTAGAGCATTAACAAACACATATGTGCCAGTTTTCCGTAACACATGAAGGACAAAATTCAAATGTCAAAACTACTATTAAAAAGGAAAAAAAAAAAAAAAAAATCAAACACATAGCAAGTGAAACAGCATTAAAGCTTCTCAAAACTCCATTATTGATAAAATTTAAAAAAATAGAACATGTGAACTTGAAACACCACAGGAATAAAAAATATTATAAAAAATATCTACATGCAAAAAGATATTTTGTATGCATTCAGGAGCCTTATCAAATTCAGGACTAGATGCTTAAATCTACTCTTCTCAAGAAATACGAAACAAATACATTTTTGGTGAACTTTTATAAGTTAAACTGTGAGCCTGCAAATGGTTGGATTTGATGATCTTAGAGGTCTTTTCCTCCCTTAATGATTCATGATCATTTTACCTGATGGAAGTGGAAAAGGGAGAGAGTTAATCCAAGATGCTATGGATGAAACTTTTGGACTAAGAGTAGGGGAAACTGCTTCATCAGAGCGAAGACAAAAACAGAATGAAGAGGTGATTTTACTTTCTAGGCTTGTACCTTCTGTATTTTTAGAATTCAGATGAGGTTAAAATATCAACATCATAGTCATCAGTTCATGTGTTTGTCCAGAACCTGACAAGTCGTTTTAATTGCCAGGTTGTACTTGGCAATTAGGAGTTTAGAGTATGTTTCATGTCTTATACTTGTCAAAAATGGATAAATTGTTTATTTCTATTGCTACAGGGAACTTCTATATCTATTGCTACAGGGAATCCTTGTTCTCCTCAGTTTTCTGATACAGTAAGCACAGGAGACACAGCACAAGAGAAGATTAATGAGGAATTTAGGAAAAAAAAAAAAAAAGAGGATGTATAGTTGTGGGAATTTTTTTCCCTCTAGAGAGTGTCAGGCCAATTCTAAGCGAGAACTTTGTTTGAAGTGGCATTTCAAAGCAAAATTAAAGTCCTCTTTCATGGTAAAATGGCATTTTGTTCCAGTTTTCAAACACTCCATATAAAAGGAAAAATTATTTCAACTGACATTCTAGAACAAAACATTTTATTCTGCTGTTTTTTAAAGGAGGATCTGGTCCATTTACCTTAGTTTATGGCTATGTTCAGAATAAGAAGCAGTGTAATTGTGTCTGGAGGGAATGTTTTATCAGTAGGATGAATCTAGCCACCAAAATTTCATTTAAACGACAAATTGTGATAATTTTTCACTTTGCAGTAGAAATACTTCATGCCTTCTTGTTACACTGTTTGCAGTGTAACTTGGCACCATTTTACCCTGACAGTACATGGATGGCTCATTTCTGTTTTATGTGGAACCTTGTGGAGGACAAGAGGGATTCTGACCTTCAAATCAACCAAGTGTATGTAAACAGCAACAATGTAGGGATTACAGAGGATGCTTGAAGGAGAATATAAAATCTGTTTTTCAGGATCTGCCCCTACCTGTGGGTGACTCTGAGAGGCTGCTTCTTGACTTTCTGCCTCTGCGTGTTAGGAACCTCTCACTCACTTTCTTTGCTTCTTCTAACAATTCAAGGTTCTTCTTTTTGTCCTCCTCTGATATTTTGACATCTGGTAGTGGGTCATTCACCAGATCAATCACGTGACCGCTATTGTCTGTGTAGAAAATGTCAGAATTAGAGCTCGTTGTATATCGTGGCATGTGAGAGTAACAAGTTCAAAGCAAACCTGTACATTTAGACCTGTAAATTTAGCTTTGAGCTTGCATGTAACAAAAAATGAATGCCTGCTCATTTCTAATGTTGTTACAATCACAAGTTTAGAGCAAGTCCTCAAAACCACAGGTAACCCACTAAGATTAATTCACTGGGATCAAAAGTTCTCTGAATATGTGAAACTGGCTTTCCCAGCTGTGTCTCCAATGCTGTTTTTCTCATTTCTAAATAAAAATGCCATTAGATCCATCTCAACTAAAACCAATGGCATTTCTGTTGTAAGACAGAGTTTTTTACTGGAATTTTCACATTCAGTTTTTCAAGGCTAAGAACCCACAAACTCACCCAGCAAAGATTTGTGTGCAAGAGTTTTAACAATTAATTTAACACTTCATTAATCTGTGGCCTTTAAATTGGTTGAAAACGCTTTGAGCACCAATTTTCACAATTCTCCAGCCTAAGATGAAGCAAAGAAGGCAGGCAGTTGTCAGAAAGGCCCTTTCTGTGTGAGTCAGTATAAATGGCTTTTATGAGCATCTAAAAAACAGCCTGGATGAGGGGGAGGAAAGTCATCAGGTAATATGAGAAAAATATTTTAAAGTTTGACAAGAGCCATTACAAAACCATCAGTTTTCAGAAAAGCTAAGGATGTAAGCAAGCAGCAAAAACTCAAGGGTTTTTGGTTTGTGGGTGTGTTGTTGTTTCACTATTGGTTTTTGGACCGATTATTTCGGTGGAGGGAGAAGTCCTTTGGCTTTAATTTCCTTAAATTTAATTAAGTTTCAAGGATGTCAAAGAACATACTAATAGATTGAATATTCTAAAGCAGTCCATTTTCAGTGAAATATCTGGTTTGGTTTAAACTCAGATCCGTTTGAGAGACAGACCTCCCATGACACTTTCACTGTGCCAGCAGAAGAGAAGCTCAAGTGTTGCAAACCCAGTATTTTGTGTTCTACAAGAAATAAAGCATGTATATGTTGAGCCTTCTGAAAACATTAAGCTAATGCACCAATTAACAACTTTCTGAAAGGAACAATGTGTGAATTTCCCCAACCTGGGCTGCATGCAGTCCACTTACAAACTCATGATCACAATTCAACATCCCAGCAGTATTCCCTGTGCATGCATCACACAGTGTGCACAGAGAAAAAAACTGTGGGCAATACAGTCAGACTCTCTGTACAGGTTTTTATGGCATGTCAGCTTTTTTGAGAATACATCCTAATTAAATGAAGAATCACTTCTTACCAACAGAAGTCAGTGAACTTGTTGAATTCCTGGTGGCACGGTTAGAATGTCTCCTATGAGGACTCCGAGGCCTAGAGAGAAAAGTGAACAGACAGAAATCATGGAGCATGGCACCAAAAATGGCTCCTAATTGCCTATTAAAAATTAATATTAGAAAGAAAGCCCTTTGATTAAAAAATGAAGACCAAAAGCATTTATTGCAGTTCCTCTCATCTCCTAACAATTGGAAAATGGAGGAGATTGCAGAAAGAAGGAAAATTGCAGAAATTGATCTGACAAAGGAGTTCTAAAATCTGCTATTAATCTCATCCACTGTGAACCTGATTTCTCAGGGGAAAAAAACCCTACATTTCTTGAGATTATTACCATGACTTAAAAATCTTGTAAGAATGGTATATAGGAGGAAAAAAAAAGTCTTGCTGAATTGGTACTGCTTCTTAAACTAAATTTTTATGGCTAAAATAATACCTTAGGCTCCCATATTGACACTCCTATAGGATCTTTTCTAAACTGCAAACCAGGTAAAAGTCTCAAACAACTGCAGAAATGTTAATACTGATCCTGCAAATAATTCTGCTTTTGAAGGGCTACATATAAATTCTGACTCCAAACTAATCTTGAGGTTTGGAGAAGCACACTTTTAAAAACACAGATAAATGATAGATTTATGAAATATATTTTCAGGTATGTTTTTTTCCCCTGCATATTAAGTTTAGTGGCAGGTCAATAAAATTAAAAAGCCCAGGTCAGGAAGTACGTTTTATCAGAGTAAATATAATAACCCTAATTCAACTCAAAACTGAATTGGAGTCTTCATCTTCAAATAGGATTACTAATTCTATTCAATGACTTACTTTCACATGTGCTTAACCTCATGGTGGTATTCTTGTCCCATCTATGTGAATGGGCCCAAAACCGCTTCCAAACCCATTGTATTACAGTGTTCAAACAGATATTTAAGTTGTCCAACTCCATGAGTGGGGTTGTTAGGCTCTGTATTTTATGTAACTCTATTCTTTTAATTCTATTCCTGTTCCTCCACCCTGCATCCCAAACATCAACCTCAAAATACAAAGGCAATATGACCAAAGCACAGAGATACAGCAGTGATATTTTCATACAACATGCATTTCAGAGCACTGTTTTAGAAACACAGCCCCTGGAATTTATGGATGGATTGATAGTGTATTATATTACCTGTTAACCACATTTTTATCAATTTCTATATCTGGTGTAAGAGCATTCTCTGGAAGAACAATAGAAGGTGTGCTGCACGTTGTCCCTTCAACGGTCGTGTCCTGAATGGTGTGTGACAAACATAAAAATGCAGTTAAACAGAAATTCAAACCACTGAACATTGACTCTCTCTGTGGAAAACAACGTGTACTTCTCAATTTACCTAAAAGAAAAAGTAATTGAAATAAGAGATAATCAGCTGTAATTTGACAAAACAAATTTATACTTAAATTATTCAAAAGAGATGATGGAGACCCGTTCTTTACAAAGTTTTAATGCATGCAAGCTAAATTCAGTAAGCATGGAGCTAATGAGAAAGTTTTAAAAAGGCAGACAGTCTGGCTTTTCACACAGCAATACATGTCCAAGAGATCAGTGAATTTATGAGCTGAATGCAGGAGTGAAAAGCAGCTCTGCATAAATTAAACTAAACACACAAACCTTCCAAATGGTAGTAATATATCGTGAAAGCTTGAATAAACACAGTATTAAGTGTACACATGATACCCCAAGACCCCAGAAAATAATTTAAAGTTATTTTTTTAAGATAAGAGCTGTTTAAGAGCTCCATATGGTTTTCCCTCAAATTACTTTGAAACACATTTTTAAAAAATATGATTTCAATATTTAATAAAATAAAATATAAATTTTAAGTGATAAAAGAAACTGGCAAGCCGGTACTGAATATTAATATGTGCTTGCCTCCTTAAAAACATGAGACCTTGCCTCAAGAATTTAATCTCACACCTTCTGCATAATGATACCACTCAGCTGAAGAAAAGGAATCCATTTCCTGTGAGATATCACAAATGGAGATGCATCAAGTTGGCATAGAGTAATGTGGATGTGTCATATGTAAGAAAATTATTACTTCTTCCCAAGTACTGTATTCAGATTAAAACAAAAAAAACAGCCAGAGGGAAAGTTTTCCAGCAGAGTCAGTGCACTGCTGTCAAGTGACTTGTAAAATTTAAAGAATAATTTCTAAATTCTCAAATCCTAATTGCTTCTGTTAGGCACTGATATAAATGAGTGTTTTGTTTTAGTCTGTTATTTGGAATCTACAGTTTTTCTGAAACTACATCCCGAAGCTTCACAAGAATTTTGCAAGGCAGGTAAGAAAAAGCTGTTGCAATAGCACTTATTTAGGCATTAATAGAATGAAGCATGTAAAAAGTCACAATTTACTGAGTCAGTTTTAGACTCTGGAAGTGTTCAAGGTCAGGTTGGGTGGAACTCTGAGCAACCTGATCTAGTGGAAGGTGTCCCTGTCCATAACAGGCCTTTAAAGTATATTCTATTCTATTCTATTCTATTCTATTCTATTCTATTCTATTCTATTCTATTCTATTCCATTCCATTCCATTCCATTCCATTCCATTCCATTCCATTCCATTCTTATTCTATTCTATTCTTATTCTATTCCATTCCTGACTCTTACTTGACTGCTAATGTCTATCATTTACCATAGAACTCCTTGAAATATCTCTCCCAGTGCTGCATTTTAATCCTGTTGAAATAAAGTATTTTCCAAGTCAGAGGACTCCAGAAGTACTTGGAAAATGGTATAATACTAAAATACATAGCATAACCCTACTACCTCTCAAAGGCAATGAAATATGCCTTGATTTGGACACCTGATTTAGGATTCTTGATTCTACTGTAAATTGGATTTTTTTTTACTAAAATATTTTTTTTCAAGCAGCTCCATACTTCCATACTCATAACTCTCATATGAACTTCCTTGGAAAGTTCTCTTTGTCAGTCACAGGAGAGCAGGTGGGGAACATGCCAAGAAACACTGTGAAGATTTAAATTTAGGAAAAATATCCTTGTAATTCTGAAGTGTTTGAATCCCAAAGCATACGTGATCCGAATGCACAAGTGACATTTTTTTCGACAATAGCTCGAAAACAAGTTTTAGTAATATCCTTGAAAATGTTAAAAAGTAACAATATATTTTGTCAATGAGAAAACTTCAGGTGACTCCGCTGCCTGTACTGCAGAACAGCTGAATATACATGCACAGTGTTTATACTAATCTCATGACTGCCAAAACAGCAAAACCTTTTGAATGATGTAACATCAGCCTTGAAGTCACTCAAGCCCATTTTAGGACTCTAAAAACAGCTCATTAAAAAGAAAAAAATAAAGAGGGGAAAAAAAGGGAAGGAAAAAAAAAAAAAAAAACGGGCTGCAGCCAAGGCTAGTTCAGGTCAGGTAGAAAACATTAATCCTGGTCAGCAGCTATAGGAGTTCAGCATCTGCACAAGTGAAACCTCCTGGCCCCCGTTGTCCAGGAGAGGGGCAGGAAGAGCCAGAGCAGGAAGCTCTCTGCAGGGCCAGCTGGCTCCAGTCAGAAGGAATTGTTACAGCCTGAGGAGTGCCCTTGCTGCTCTACACAAGCCACAGAAGAGAAGCTTTAACAAGGAGCTTGAGCTGCCTCACAGTTGTACAACTGCACAGAGATGACAGAGATGATTTCCATCACTCTCCCATTTGTGTGCCTTTAACTCTGCTCTCTTGGAAGCTTCCAGACCATTCTGCTCCTCAGCTATTCCCAACAGTTGCCTCATCTCCTACTACCAACGTTTCCCTGCTACCCAAGTCCTTACTTCCTTTTTGTCCCAAGCCCTCCCCCCACCAAAAATGTAGGGTAAAACTGGCTCCACCTCTGTGGCTCAGATGGGAACTGCTGCACAAGGGTGACCAGGAGCATCCAGACTTGCAGGGAGGCGTGTGCAGGGCTGAGAGAGTGGTACAGGCAATTTGGTACATAACAGAACAGCCAAAAGGATCAGGGATTCACAGGGTGGAGGTAGAACCTCCTACCTAAGCCTCACTAAGCCTACAGAGAATGTGCTTTTGAAAATTTTATAATCCAGACAAATTTGGATGATTTTTACATCCATGGGATGGTGAGGGGAGGAGGAATACAAAGATACTCTGCTGAAAGACCTACCAGGCCAGACAGTCAGATGACAGAGCTTTACTGTGTAACACCTGAATTCTTTAAAGCACTGGGGGGAAAAAAATAGAACAGGAAAAAGAAAAACCTCTGCCACCTGGCCATATTCTCAGATATTAACGAAAAGTCTGGACTGAACTTCAGAAAAACACAGACTGCTGTATGAAATACTGAAATGAAAACCCACATTTTTTTTCTCAAAATGAATTTGAGACATAGAACCCAGGTCTTCCCATCATGTAAAAGTATGATCATACTTGAAGAATGCAGAAAGCTACATGTGATGTAAGGCTTTTTTTCTTTTTGTCAGAACTGTTTTGCAATCTGTGTGCATTTGGGCGTGCAGGGAAAATGTGGGGAAGAATCTCCTGAAACAGAACAAGGAAGTTGTCAGACACCAGACAGCACTTTAGATGAGATGAAATTCCAGATTTGGAAAATTTGTTGAATGGCAGTAAACAAATTCACCAGCTCCTTCTGATGCCCTCTCCTTGCTTGCAAGTCCTTATCTCACAATTCAATAATAAGCTGTTTTACTTAAAGTGATTTACAGTCATGCTGTAGAAACTTGACCTGCAGCAAGAGCCAAGAGTGACAACAGCTATGAACAAGATCAAACTTTCACAACATTGGCTAGTGGCAAACCTTAAGTAGGCTTATGAGCAATGTGTTGGTTAAAATCACTCCACTACGATTTTGTGCCTAAAAATAATAATTTCTCTAAAATGGAGCATTTTGCATGGTGAACTGACTCATGAACTATCACATTACCACAGTTTATTTAAGACCTACATCTAAAAGGCCTGGAAAAATGTATTAAAAAATTAATGCTTTTATATTAGGAGGTTGGAAATTTTCATTTCTCCCATTTGACAAGCACATTCAGGATGAGAATCACTGGTGCCTGCTAGATTTTCATATTTTTCATCTTTGGGTATGTTCTATACAGCAAGTCTTTTGTACTAAGCCACTTTTCACATAAGTGAGTTAAAAAGCCCCAATAAAATTTTCTTGAGCTAATATATGCTATCAGATGGCAGTCTTGATGAACTTGTATCCAACTGGGGTGTTTATCTTAAGGCAGGAAATTAACACTCAGCACCATGTGCAGTTTAGATGGAAGGCAGGACAAATCAGTGCAGAGCTCACTGCTGACAGTATTTTCCAACCATGTTAAAGTAGCGGATGTTTTCGCCCAAAGTTTGGAATGTGGTGTCCTCAAACCTAATGACAGTGTCACATCTTTAACTGAGGATGTGCCAGACTATAAATCCTCTCCTTCTTTACACCAGTTTGCATAAAAATGAATTATTTGGATAACCCGTGGTTTCTTAATCGCAGTAAGGTTCTTTACTTCAGCTAAGATAACAACTGAAAAGAAAAAAAGATCCAACCACAGTTTATTAAAACATAAAGCTACTTTTTATCTGTGGTATAGATTATTGGAAAGAGGGAAGACCTATCTGTTTCTGATTTTTTTTTTTTTTTTTTTAAATTTATCTGGAAAGAAAACATGTAAAAACATGTAGATGGCACACAAATTTGAAGCAAACTGATGAATATGCCTGGAGAGCACCCACCTCTGTACAGTTTTCCAGCTACTGCTGTGGCAAATAAAGCACTGAGAAAGACTACAAACTAAAAAAGCCCATCTCCATCTTTTACACACACACACGAGTTGCACAACATCCTCTACATCTGTAAAAACACCACTAGTTGTTGAAGTGCAAGCCTAAGTTCTGTTCTCAAAGTTTAAAGTTTTCTTTAATAACATCAGAAAGAACATTTTTGGACAGCTTTGATATATGTCTGTCTGTTCTGAACCATTTATAAGCCTCCAGATCAAAATGATAAACAACTGCTCGAGCAATTTAAGTTCTCATCCCTTAGGCTATAAAATATCTGAAGAACTCTAAGGATTTCAACTCAAGGGTCATTCATAGCTTCCATCAATTAAGCAAAACACCCTAATACAGAGCAACAAATAGATTAGATTTTATAAAACCCTAAACAGGTTTCAGCCTCAGGTTTCCAGCAAGTGCCAGAAAACACCTTTGTAAGTAAGAGAGCTTACTTTGGCTGGAGGAGAGCTGTTGTGCTGGGCCTCTTTTGCTTGTCCCTTGTCTTCGGGTAAGGTTGGCATGGTGGGCAGCGCGAAGCACGTGGAGCTGCAATGTGGACTAAGAGGACCATGCACTGCTGGCAGAATCTGGCTCAAGTTAGCCTGAAGGCATAAGCGCCGGGAGGCCTCGCGATCTGCAGGCTGGGTTAGATGCCAAAAATACAAATCAAATCCATTTCAAACGCTGTGCTTAAAGACGGAGATCACTTTACAATAACAAACAGTATTAAGGTTTAAAATTAAAAACGCTATCTTGTGTTTTATTAACTAAAGCGTTCGAGGTCAAGTATTAACTTAGCAAATGCATTCAAAACAGACAACCTTCCATTCTTGTTGCTATTTCCATCTCTTTCCGCCATTTTACAATTTTCATTTGGTCGCTCTGATGTGACCAAACTACCTTCTCTAAATACCCTCTGAGAAGCAAGCAGCATCCTGGATATCACAGAGCAGCAGAATGGCTCAGGTTGGAAGGGACCACAGGTCCAACCTCCCTGCTCAAGCCAGGCCATCCCTGAGCACATGGAACAGAATTGCATCCAGAAAGTTCTCGGATATCTCACACCCTCTCTGGACAATCTGTTCCAGTGCATATTCACCTGCACAGCAAAGAAGTTTTTCCCCGTGTTCACATGGAACTTCCTGTGTATCAGCTTCTGCCCTTGCCTCTTGTCCTATTGCTCAGCACCACCAAGCAGAGTCTGGATCCATCCTCTGACCCCTCCCTTCAGATACTGACAGACATTGCTAGTGTCCCTTCTCAGTCATCTCCTCCATAATATGCCTTTTAGTAATTAATAGCCTTAGAGCTACAGAGCATGATCTCAGACCTCAGGGGACCAAAACTGGAAGCCCTAGAGAGTGGCACTTCTCCTTTGAGCAAGGTGAATTTTGCAAAGACTTGGTGTACCTCTGCACAAGACAGCAAGGTGCAAGACACTTCCGAAGCAAAATAGCAGAAATGCCCAAAGAGGGATAAATAATCACCACTTATTAGCTGAGAAAATTCTTGTTATTAGTATCAAGGGGAGGCACTGCAATCACAAGGATAACATCAGCATGAAAGCCTGTACCGAAGTCTGAGGATCAGCAGTGCAAGGCACAAATCAGTTAGAGTGGCAGTGGATGGGTTGCAATACTTACTGTGACACCTGCCTGGGAATCAGGGTGCTGATCAATACTTCAAGGTCCTCATCAATACTTCAGGTTGCTCATCAATACATCACTGCACTTCCCAGGGATGCCTGCAGGTAATACACACACACAGCTGAGAGCACCTGGTGCACACACTGGTGTCTCCACTAGCAACTGCTGACTTCTGCATTGTAAATTAACCTGCTACAGTCTTCCCTTCCATTTCAGGGGTGGGCAAAGAAATGTATTCAGGAACACGTTGGTTTATTGAGGTTGCAGATTATATTTGTCAAAATACATCTGTTGCTTTAAAATAAAAGCAAAAAGAGGCAAAACCTCCCTAATAGGATGGAAAAGACATATTTATGATTATGTGTATTTTAATAAATCCACAAATTAGACAGAGAGCAGTAGCACTGAACATCCGTGTGTTTTAATTGTTAAGTTTTTTTGTATCAAACCTATAAATCTGGCTGTTTTAGTGTTAGTCCCTCTTAGTGGTTGCATTATGAATTTATTATGGTTCTGATACATTCAACCCAATGCTGGGCCTGAAAAATCAGGAATGTTTCAAGTCATGGCCAAAGCATGTCTGCAGTCCTACACGGAATTGCAGAAGCTCTTGCACCAAAGGGGTTTATTCCCAATCTTAGCCAAGTTCTTAGTTCACGCTGAACTTAAAAAAGTAATGCAACTTATCTTGAAACAAGAAAGAGCTATTAAGCACATCAAGTTTCAGTTCATTTTTCAGATTTAAAAAGAAAAAAAAAAAAACTTTAAAAGAAAAAGAAATAAATCAGCAGGCTTGTCTAAGAATAGAAAGGGACAAATCCTGAGCTGTGTTGTCCTAGAGATGCAGCACAGAAAGTACAGCCAAGGGAAAACGGAGGGTAGCAAGATGAATTTATGCCACCTTAACAACCCCCAGATTTGGAGTGGACTGAGTTCAGGCTGTCTCCAACATGATCAGAGCCCTACTCTGATTTCCTTACAGAGCTATCTTGCAAATAGGAATAAGCTTCAAATCTCTGTGCTGATCAGTAGGAAAATTTCTTCTTCTGACTTTCTGTTTTTTCCTAGTACCTCTCCAGAAAACCCAAGTGCTGAGGACTGTATCAGAGCAGTGAAAGCTTGCACATAATAATTCATATTCTTAGGCTTCTTAAATCAAACACCATCTTCGCACACCTGGACTGCACTGCTGCAGTCCACTACACTGCCAAAGTGAGGGGTACTACATATTGGTATTTTAGCAGTAGAATGCACTTCAATTAATAAACTATATGATTTAGAACTCAAAAAGTATTAACTTTCAGTCTAAAAGTTTCATTTTAACCTGTGCAGTATTCTTAAAGTCAGCCCACATCTTAAAGCCTAAATATTTTAAAGTCTTTATGATGCTTATCCAGCACAAACATCATATATTATAAATGTAAATGGATATCCCAAGCTCTGCAAGGAGTCCTGCCATTTTCTGATCAATTACTGCCTTCTGAAACTGGTAGGAAAGGCAAAGGTTCAGAGATGATGGAAACTTAAATATTAGTGAATAAATGGTCTTCCATCACTGCTGAAGTGACCTCATGCCCCTTTAGCTGGGCAATGAAAACAGCCCCAGTAAATGTCACATGGAGTCAAAATGCATAGAAATGGGGGGCTTTGTGAAAATGACGTACAAGAATTAGAGGAGTTCATCTGCATCTCAAAAAAATGTAGCTAGAAAATAAAGAAATGTCCTTGGAAAATTTATATCACTGGAAGGTACATTATTACGTTTTCAGCAGAGCTTTTTCATTAGGGCAGAGTGCAGTGTTGGAGCTTACAGAAATTCACACCTCTGTTTACAAAACCAGCTGACAGCCTTAGTGAACCCTGAGCTGGAGTGTGGTTCTAAGCCTGGCTCACCTGCCAGCTGAACAGCCTTTGAAATCAAAGCTTTGCCAGCTTTGTCTCCTTTCCACAAGCACAAGCGTGTTTCAGTCAAAGAAGGAAATTATAATTTAACAACGTGTGCAATACAGCGAGGCACCAACTGAAACACCTGTAATTATTGGCTCTGAAGACACTGAAAAGAGAGATTAAAAATACAGCTGCACTTTAAAAACAGTCAAGGTGCATGAGCACGTATTAGCATCCTAGGCACTGAGATAATTTCAAGATCCTGTTATTTTTATTTCTTTTTTTGTCTTTATGATCAAGCTCTGTCTGGCCTGCCTCTATCTTATCAAAGGATGTCATTACATTATTGTAGTGTTCTATCAAAGTAAGTTATCTACCCCAAAATTCCATTCTTTCAGAAATGTCAGGAGCTTCAAAATTATCTTTTAAAATTAAATACTTGTAGAGATTAACTCACATGTCACAGGCAGAATGGATGTGGGTGAAGATCTACAATCTTCAAGCATGCACAAGCCTTGTGCACCTACAAAATGAGTTAGAAAAACACAAATTACCTACCAAATTCACCAAATTCTGCTCATCCCCACAATAAGAGGAGACAACCTAAAGAAGAAAAGTAAGAAAAAGAAATGAAAGAGAGGATGGAGTGCTTTTTAACATTTTGGTCTGTTATTATAAACTTACTGCTTAAAATAGGGGGAAAAAAAAGATCCCCTGAGCTCAAATTTGTAGTCAGATACAGATCAGTGAATGCAGAGAACTTTCTTCTACCACTGTGTAGGCTTAGAGTACAATCTCCAGGAAATGGAGATCTGGGAGCTCTATTCCATAAAAGGGAAAAGTATTTAGAGGCCCTTGGCTTTCAGTGTGTTCTCTCTGCAACTCATTTTACCATAGTAGAGAAAGTTCAGTGTAATCCGTTCACTTCCCCTGGCCAAACCACAGCTCGGTCTGTGTGAGCAAAGGCTCAGAGAAAGGTGCTTCACCCACCTCCACTGAGAGCTGGGCACCTGACCTCAAGTGCTCTGTCACATCTCAACAAGGGGACACAAAAAAAGAGCAGAAATAAACAGTTAAAAAAAGCACTTTATTAATATTTCTTGACCTCGTGCTGCCTGTGGTTGAGTCTCAATTGTCAACAACAGGAGTTGCTTGCTCATGGATGCAGCTGAACTGCAAAATTCTGATGGGCTTTGAGTAACTTTTTTCTTTGTTGCCCTATAAAGTGGGTGTAAAATGTTACCATATTAAAAAAAGTACCTTTTTGCACTACTTCTTGTATAGCTATAAAAATATATTGAATTCACGTAACATTTTGAATCAGGTTTTTCAGCTTTGAAGTACTTAAGACCCAGTAAATTTCCTTCAAACAAAGCCTGAGCAAAACAGGGTGTTTTTCTTATATTTGTACCACCAAAGTGTTTCCAAAGACAAAGCATGATTCTAGCTTAAGATATCTGTTGACATACATTAACTATCCCCTAAAATTTCAAAAACCCAAACCCACGATGCAACAAAAACAAACAAACCCCCTAAAACCAGATACAGAATATCTTAACAGAAACACTTTGAAATTTTGCATTAGGGCTCCAAGATCTTTGTATAATAGGAACATTCACTGGGAAAAGGAAAAAAAAATCCCACAACTGAAGCTGACTCATGTACATTCTTGCCCTTTGTGACAAAAGGTCCTACGTGGAAAGTAGAAGACATTTTCTTTATTGTCTGCAACACAGGGGAAAAAAATTGACTAGTACTTTCCTACTGTATCTCATTTTTATGACAAATGAGTGGTTATTCATGTGAAATACTCAAGTTTGCAAGGTATTAAGATCCTGCTTCAGCCAGTTTACCAAAGCACAGGCTCACAGCCCCAGGATTAATGTAAGGTTATCATCTCTGTGATAACCCTAATGATCTGAGCTCCACCCACACTGACATCCATACAACTGCACAAGGTCAAACCTGGAAGACAAAGTGGTGTTTCTGTTTTTAGGATACAGAACAATTCCACTGGGACATGTAAAGTGTGTATGTGACTGCTGTGTGAATTCAAAGGATCTGTTCTCAGTCTGAGATTAATTCCTGAGTGATTTAAATAATACTTCTTGACAATCAGAACATTTCCAGACTACAAACTCAGAGACAAGGCACAAATGTGAATAATTCTGTCACAAAAAAAATTTTAAAGGAAGAAACTAGCAAAAGCTGAAGGGAAAAAAAATACTATTTCTAAAAAACTTCCCTCAAACTCAATGGTTACAGACTTCCTTGGAACTACGAGCTACACATGTAGGACTTGATTTACAGAGCAGCATGACAGGAAAGAATCTCCTTTTCTGCATCCTGTTTTCCTCATAGCTCAGGAGCACATAAAACTGGATGGTTTTCAATAATCTGCTTGAATGAGAGAAAGGAAAAGTTAGGTCAGGCAGAAAGTAAAATGTTTTGATGCATGTCCAGCCTGACATGCATCCTGGGAGAATATCTCCAGTAATGACAGTTATGACACTGCTGAGACTGAAAACCAAAATGTTTGGGGCTGAAAGGCGATGATGTTCCATTATCAACAAGACCAACCCCTCCAACAAGGCATTTAGCTTGGTTATGGATCAAAAATCTACATCAGAGCTTAAAGAAAGCTGAAAACTAACTCCGAAAGGGTTTAGAGCAAAATATATTCTGGGAGTTCTGCACTTAACTCCTAGAAGATCCATTCTGATCCCAGCTTCAGCTTTTCTTTGATACATTAAGAGAAAAGATTTCACTCACAGGAAAACATTTTAACACAGCTGAATGATCACAACTGTGTTTGAAAATAGCACTTTTCTTTCTGTAAAATGTCAGCTTCCTTTGTTTTAGCAATGTTTTTACAGTATCTGTTTTGTTAGCAGCCAGTGTTTAGATTTACTTCTCTTGCAGCAAAGCATCTGGAGGAGTGGCTTACAACGACTTTTTTTTTGGCTTGCAAGAGTTCTAGGCTCAGTTTTATGCTGCAGACAATCAGCAAAAAGATGAAGAATGTACAAATTTTAGAAACACTGAGGAGCAGTATTTCACTATGTTTTTAGACTAGCAGACCCAGATTTTTAAAAAAGGTATTTCTTTTCAGGTAAGCCTATTTTAGACAGCCTGAAAATTTCCCAATTCCACCTTTTTTTTTTTTAAGGAGCAAGCATAAGTGGCATGAATCAAACTTTTATAAATTACTCTGGTTTAGATATAAAATTTTTATTTTCAGTGTTCTTTTCTTTTAACTAGCACCAAAAAGAATGTAAGGAAATACGGTTATAAGCAGCACAACCTGTTAAAATAAATAATTTTAAGAATTGCATACAAGTTCAGGAAAAAAAAAATCTGGTTGACCAGTAGTTTTTATTCATTCTGGGGCTTTTCTTTGAACAAATACTCTTGAGACAGAGCTCCAATGGAAATTTTATCTGGTTAAGTCCGTACCTAAGATACTGGACTCAGCTCTCTTATGAGAAGGAGGTCTTACTGACCTCTTTTTTGTTTGTTTTTTTTTTTTTTTCCCATCAGTGGACTTTCAGCTGGAAAAGCAAGAAGACAACAAGAAGCACTGCTGAGCCAGGTGGCCTCTAGGAAACCAGTTGGGATGAACTTTGGGGTACTTTAAAATAAAATTTTATATATATATATATATATATATATATATATATATATAGTGAAAAAGGGGGTACTTGTAACATTAAGGAAAAATGAATCCCTGATTTATTCAGTATTATGCATAAGTTAAAGAATTCAGCCAACAGTAGCAAATCTGATGATGAGAAGACTGTCAGATCTCAAGGCATAGTTGCTATATTTCTTATCTTACAGATTATTTTTATGGACTTTAAGGAAATGCAGTTTAAAGGAAGAACGTGAATATAGAGTGGGAGAATATTTGGCACAGAGAACAAGGATTTCTAAGCATAAGGACCAGAATATAAGAAAGTGTGAAGATAAGACTGG
The DNA here is from genome assembly GCF_015227805.2 of Hirundo rustica. Lineage (NCBI taxonomy): Eukaryota > Metazoa > Chordata > Aves > Passeriformes > Hirundinidae > Hirundo > Hirundo rustica. The sequence continues at coordinate 59,490,180 of NC_053455.1, read as the reverse complement.
GAGAACAGTACACTTAGTATCATTCTGGAGGGCAGTTCAAAATAAACCCAGAGCTAGGAAGTACCTGGAAAAAAAGTCTGTTACAACATAAAGGCAGCAACCATAAAACAGGATAAAATAATAAAAAAAAAGAGTTTAAATGATATGTGAGTAAAAAACATTGCTCTCTTCCTCCTCCTAGAAAACTTACTATTTGAAAGAAAATTTGTTTAGGAGGCAGTGGTGCTGAAGGACCCCCATGGTGCAGGACCTGTGCACTGATAAATCTCCCAACAGAAATTGTACCATTCAGAATCCCAGGAGATAATAATACCTCCCAACATGCTTTTGCCTAAATGAGCATCGTGTACTCAGCCACACAGAGTCACTTGGGTTTCTTCTACTCCTTCTCACAGATTTGGAAAGACCCAGATGTTTCTGCTGTCTGGGCTGCATGTATTATACATCACATTCTAGTTACATGTTTATTTTTGTCTATGGTGCAGGCAGAGCCGGGAGCTTGAGACAATCTTTTCTCAATTTGTCACTTGATTATATTCTTAGTCAATGTAAAAAGAGGACAAATACATTTGTGTGGAGGGGAGACAGATAAGGTTGGGGGGTTGGGGAATATCAGTGTTCTTTGGTGTCAATCCATCCTTTTTTAAGGAAAACCTTAAGGTTTCTACATGAAGTAAAACTTTTGAAAACAATTTCTACATAGAAACATTCTATAAATTATTCTGCTTTGCTGGGCAGCAGGATATCAACTTCACATAAGTTGGAAAAAACTACTACCAAAGGCCTGACTTAGAAACACAAATAAGTTGAAGGCAATTAGGGCAGAACACTATTGCTTAGTGACCCAGGAGTCTTGTTGCTAGTCAAGCAAAAAAAATTCCAAATGAAGAAATTAAACTAAATTCTTTCTTTGCCAATCACAAAGGGTAATCCCAGAGAGCACACACTGTTGAACAAACCAACAATAAATAGCTTTCTTTGGGGTCTAGAATACAATTTTGGGCTTTCAAACAGGGAGATGATACTTGGCTTTCCATCTTGCATAGGTAAATGTGAAAGCAGCAAAACAAGCATTTTATTCCCATTTTATGCTTCCCAGTTACAATCAGATTGACATTTAGTTACTTTAGTGATACATGGATACACCAATTTTGACTGCTTACTTTTTTTTTTTTCTACAGACCGGGAAGTTCACTCATCCACGTTGCAATCTCTCAACTTGGATCTAGGGATGCTGTATATTAGGTCACAAACATTGTTGCTTTTGCTAGAAACAGTCCAATTTTATTCCCAGTGTTCACATTAAATCTGCAGGCCTCGCTGTCTGAGAAAAAGCAAAGCTCATCATATCACTTCTTCTCGCCATGATACAGAAGTGTGAAAAAGCAGTAACATTTTGTAATGCCACCTTGTAAGCTTTTTTTCCTAGAAACATAGGCAACTTTGAAGCCAGCAGCCACATTAATTTCTTTTATCAATATCTACCTCTAAAAACAGGTGTAACAACAGCAGGAACAACAACAACAACAACAGATTAATAATGCAAAGGAAGATTGTTCAATTTTAGTATTCTCAAAAGAGGTGGGGTAAGGGAGGAAGTCCTCAGTTTCTCATCCAGGTGTGATGTCAATGCAAAATTGGAGCATAAAGCTCCTTCTTCCTCAAAAGATCTATTAATTAACAAGATTCTGCAAACACACTCTGTAGAAGGTCTTTTGCCTGTATTGCTGAATCATCTACAGATTTCTGTGTGCTGTGTTATTCCTTACTACTGACTGTATGCTTCTGGGACATTATAAATACCCTGACAAGAAGCTTTCAGATGCAGTCACACAGTGTTATTTTCACAATATGAAGTTCTTACAGTAACCATTCCCAAACTGATGCAGCTTTTAATTTAAATTTAATTTTTAGAAGGTGTGATAGGAAGAGGCAGCATATTTACAGCACAATTCAACTTTTGCACTGTGTAAAGGCAGACTTTCAGTAGCTTGGATGAAGCCTGATCTTGATGATTTCTTTTTTTTTTTTTTTTTTTAAACTGGTATTTAAAAGCTAAGACCCACAATATTCAGCAACAGAAAGATCACCTTGTTATTGATGCATTTAGCAAAGACATTCTGTGTGCATTTTACTGGCCAAGTTAGCAGTGAATTGGATTGGATGACCCTCCAATGAGGCACATGCTGAATTAGCAACAAATCCCTCAGAGTCCCTCTTTTGCTAATTGGGCTAATTGAGGCATTTATGAATTTCAAGGTTAAATCAACAAAGCATATTTGATTTAATAATTTGAGGGCTGCGATGGTGTTGCATTAGACAGGATGATGTAGCAATTAAAACAGAGGTGAAAGAAATACTCCAAAATGCAAACATCATACAGAAACAAGCTGTTAGCACAGAGACTGTTTCATCAGGCGAGCTCATGACGTAGCTGGTTCTTCTATCTCACACAGCAAAATATTAATTCGCATTCTTTAAAAGGTTCTTTCATAGCACAGCCACGGCACTGAGTTAAACTTCAGTGATAAATAAATCTTGGTGAACTTTGTGAGATAAATACTTTTGCAAGCAGCTCATACGGTGGCTTTTCATACTTTGCTCAGATTTCCAGTCTGAATTGATGCATTCTCCAAACTCCCAATGCAACAAAGCCTTGAAATCAAAAGACTGAGGACAGCTGAGTTCTGACTGAAACTTTTAGTAGAGCAGTGCGTCATACCATTACAACTCACTGACTACACAGATGCTTTATCTGATCACTGAAAGTAGTGCTCTGCCTACTGTCCCTAGTTTGAAAATACCAATATCCCCAAGGGGAGACAATCTCTGGCTGCAGCTCTGCCTTGAGAAGTGCCATGGTTCTCTCCTGCTCTTAGATCCCCAAATCAGCTGCTTGGCCTAAACTGTATGTGGCCAGGAGACTTCCCAGTGGCTGCAATCAAGAACCCGTGGCCAAATTTTTAGGGTAAATAATTTGCCCTTTTTTGTCCTTATTTGAAATACAGATGTGGTAGCTTCAGGAAAATTCAACCTGAGTTCTTTACTTTAATATGGAGAAAAGGAAGAAAGCACACTGCTTCATCACTTCAGAAAGAACAGGTTTGCTGACTTGCAGAAAGGATGTCTGAAAATGAAAGCAAGCAGTTGTTTGTGAGAAAAGAGAAGCAAGTCCCCATTTCCTGTGTTCTCGAAGTTCTGCGCGCCATCAGAATCCAAAATGAGGGACAAGGATTAGTGCTAATACAAAAAAAAAAAACCCCAAGCCAACTCCAGAACTGCCTTTCCACTACATCATACAAAGTCTCTACCCACAGAATCTCAGCACTGGGAGCACATGGTAACACTAAAAAGCCAAAAAAGGATAATTCAATATTTTATTTTTCAGGTGTCATTAAAAGTAAAGAAGTAAATGTTCTCTTACACCATCCACTTCAAAAGCACCTCAACCATTCTCTTTGTCTTCCAGGTATTAACACTGAGGACCTGAAGGAGAATTTAATCATCTACTTGTAGTTTCCTCACTTCAAGGAAACACTGATGGAATTCTGCATGTGGACCAGACTGAAGTCAGCATTTCCAAAAGTGCAACATCAAATTTGATGATGATTTAAGTGAATGAAGTACATAATTCCTCCTACTTTTAAACTCTTCAACCAGGATGGAAATGAGGCCTATTTTGGCTGCTTGTTCAAATTTTAGATTCAGGATCTTTAAAATTTGCACTCTAATTGGGAAATTATCCTTATTGGCTTGCATCTTCTAGAAAGCAGGGTAAGAAAAATAACTTCTCATTTTCTTCTAGGAGGCTACCAGATACAACACTCTGAGAACACACAGTTTACTAACCTTACTTCTGCCATTTTCAATTATTGTTTTTCAAAACCTAGGACTAGGAAAATTAAGAATAAAAATCAAAGCTATCAGAACAAGAAAGGAATTTTTATGCATTGACTGGCACATACTGTACCAAAACCCCACATTTTTCTGGGTAATTAGACAGTTCAGAAAAAAAGCTCTGAGGAAAACAACAGCTCTGCTCTTCTAGAATAGCTCAAGCCAAATGTAGCAAAATATTCCTCACGTCCTTTGTCAAAATCTTTCCCTGATAAAACTATTTAGCTAACACCATTCCATTCCTGATTATATCCAGGAGCTGATCCAAAAAATAATGTACCAGCTTTATGCACAATCTCATCTCATCAACATCTTAAAAAACCCCACACTCGTTTGGTATGGTTTTATCAGTATTGTTCACAGGGAGGCCCCAGGACAGGAATGAGCTCAAACCAGAGAACTACTTCTGTAGGGAAAGAGAATTCTACGCTTTTGGGGCTACATTTCACATACTAGTTTTGACATTTTTACCTCAAAACCCAAATGAAAACAGGGGATGTGAGAAGGACGTAAAAGGAATAGAGTTACTCATATTCTATGAGGCTTTAAAAAAACTCCAGGACATGCCATGAGTCAAGATTTGCCACAGAAATATCAGACCTAATGCAATTTTTTCAGGGCACTCCATGTCTGCAGTAAGAGCAGGGAGTAAGGCACAGAATTGCATTTCAGTCCCTCAGTTCACAACCAGCAGCTCAGCTCTGGTGCAAATGTGTAAAACACCTCCTGTTCCATTGCAACTGCTGACAGTTTGAAATCTTCTGGGAGAGGAGCAAGGAGACAAAGTGGGAAAGGAGCAGCAATCATATCTTGGTCCTGAGCTAAATTGACCTGAATTCACCTTTCTTAGGCCTGTTTCACTGCACTTTGTAAGCCATGCTAGAACTCAGTATTGTTCTTATCGACACTCTACTAAGAAACTGTGACGTGTATCCAATTATGCTAATTTTATAACTTTATATATGATGAGTCAAAACAGCATGCTGTATTTGTCTACTTATCAACAACTTGCATACAATAACTACGTAGTCATATACATTAAGATTTATCACCTTAACTTTCTTTTCATTCTTTATGTCAAATAAAGTCAAGAAGCTTGCATTAAAGTAATGGAACCCATTATGTTAAGTTTAAAACTGTTGTAGAGAATTATGGAAGGAAAAAGATTCAGTGATTCTAATATATTATGAAATAAAAAATTACAAAACCTTTTACATGTAACCATTAACATGGTTACAAAAATCTCTTAAAAGAAGATATAGAAACTCATTGTAATTTTAACAATACCAAAAATCTATATAGATAAGACTAATCTTTAATAGAAGAAATGCTGAAATACCAATGCTTCAAAAGTTTTATTGTTAATCAAAGTTTTGGGGGTTTAGAGTGACCCCGGACAACATTCTGGCAAATACCAAGACAAAAAGGTGCATTATCTACCTGAGGTAATGGAAGGCAAATAAAAAGCTTTAAAGAGACTGAGATAAAGGCACACAATGAAGGATGCTCATTCTTTCCAAACACCTCCTTCAATATTTGGATGTTGACCTTGAGCTGCTTTGTTATTCTGCCCAAACAAAACAAACTTCTGATTTGAGGACTGCTTGCTTTCTAATTTTATTATCACTTAAGACTTTCATCCTAGTTCCTAACTTTTAGATAAGAACTGTCCTAGATAAGAAATCAATGTAATACTTTATTTCAAAACAGATCCAGATACAAGAATGATAGATTAATGCAGGACTGTCCAGCGGTCTAAACTTTGCTATTGCATTAAATTCCTTTACAGAAATCAACAAGCATTTTAATACAGGCAACATGTATTTTTCAAGGAGAGGTTTTGACAAAATTTTCTATGAAGCATCTTAAGAAAACAGCTCCCACAGGACAGAAGAGAAACACCTCCTGTAACTGAAAGGAGAAAATAAAGGACAGAAGTGGTTCTGTGTGCTGCAGACATTACACTTCCATGGATACCGAGGTGTTCGACATAGTCCTGAAGAATCTGGAAAAGTGGGTCTGGTACAGGTGATTACAGAGGAGATGGGAAAATCAGAGCTAAAAACACCCAAGGTAGTTTATGTAATACTGAGCACCTGAATAATAAAATGTCAGGTGAAAAAGGCAAAGCAATGGACATGAGAAAAAAAATATATAAAATGCACTTAGTTAACTAAAAGCCCATTACGTTTTACAAGCCAGGAAAGAGATCAGAGTAATTTTGAATAGTTCTCTGAAAGCAGCATTCAGCAGCAGGGAAAAGGCAAAAATGTAAAGAATTAATAGGAACGAGCTGGAAACAGCATAGAATATGAGATCAAATCTTTAAAATATTTCTAGTCACATCTCAAAAAACCCCAAAAGCCAAAACAAAACAAGCACACACACCACTAAAAAGAACAACAAACCCCTAACAACATAAAAGCAAATAGTTCATAGAAGAAAGACCGGTCAGTAATTGCAAATGGTTTCCATGCAAAAAGGAAATACACTTTTGGATAGAAACAGGTTAGAAAGGGATGAACAGACTGAAGAGGGTGGCCTATTAATTATTTGCTCTCAATTCCTCACAGTACTTATGGATAAGGATGCCAAAAGCACTTACTAGGCAGTTGTTTGAGTAGCAAAGAAGTTCCTTCACAACAGTGGACAATTAAATAAATGAATTTGTTACCACAAGATGTTGAAAAATAATTGGAGCACATAAGTCAGTTCAAACAGAGATCAGATGCCTTTAGAGGAGAGGTAGAGCAGTAATTCTGGACCTGGAAAGGCCTGAGCTGCAGATGGTTGAAAACAATGAGCATTAAAGAAGGGTTTGGCTTTTGGAGCATGAACATGATCCTTATGTTTGAGCAGATGAATGATTTGCAAGACCTGGATATGCAGTTCTTATTTGCACTGGTGGAAGCAGCTTCAGTTTCTGAAAGAAACCGATTGAGAGGAAGTAAACAAAGGAAAAGTGCCTTTTTGTCCATCATGAGTAATTGGCAGTGCTGAAGAAATGGATGGACAGAACAGCAGGCAGAAGAAAGCAACGGAAGGAAAGGATTTTTTCTTACATTTTTCTCAGTAATACAAAGAGTACATGCTAAGACCACAGCCAGGACTAAGATCCAGGATGAGACTGTGCTGGATTCCTAGGCAGCTTCCATGAAGAAGTAAACATATCTCAGTCTGAAGAATGTCTGGCATCTCCCTGCTTTGTCACGTTTTAGATTCCTGCAGATGAGCAATCTTCAGATGTTTTTAAAAGGCTATTTACATGGCAGGTCACTGAAAGTGTTTTCAGTTCTTTAAGATGCATCACAGAGAAAGAACTGAAATTCACAGGAGAAATGACAGCAAACCAGCACATTCCGAACTTTGCAGTCTTACACACACTAAAGAACATTCCCAGTTTTATAGCTCTGTGAAGAAAAGCCCATTTGCCTTCAATGCCTTTTAATAGAAGACACAGGTGCAAATCAACATAGAAATTTCCAGAAAATCAAGAAGCTGAGACTGGCGTGAAGGTTTACACAGATCTCGATTACAAAGTATTATTGCTGTTCTCCATCTTCTTTCCTACTTATTACCACTGAATCCCAGAACAGCTCAGGTTGGAAGGGACCTTGAAAGACTGACCTGTCCAACCCTTTGTGGGAAAGGGAGCCTGGATGACATTATCGAGCATCCTCTCTAACCATATCTTGAAAACCTCCAGCAAGGGGCACTACCACATCCCTGGGCAGTTGTTCCAGTGAATGTTTGTTTATTTTGACACCTCTCCCTGTCACAAACATTCACCTGTACAGTGCTGCCTACACTCCTGGTCCAAAAGCTTCACATGTGGCTGAGTCAGAAAAAAACATGAGGATAATGTCAGCTCAAATCAATGGTAGAAATTGGGGAAATGTCTTAAGATGCTCTTGCACTCCCACTGGTTTTTCTCTTACAGAATATACACCAGTAGGAATAAATCCATTTTCTGGGATAGAGACTTGAAATACCTCTTCTCTTCTTCTAATATTTCTTATTAGTTCAGCCAGTATAAACATCAGGTTTTAGTAGGCAAAGAAGTGTAAAAACCAAAAATATAAGACTGGTCTAAGATACAATGGATGGCCTTCCCCCTGAGATATTAAAAACTTGAAAAAGGCCACATGACTTCACAACTCTAAAAGTTATTTCACACTGTAAGTATTATTTCCCTTGTGTACCTAGTAAACTCAATCTATAACAGAAATTCCACAATAAGGTTGCTTTAACAACAAAGAGATATATATATAATTCTAAATTTTCTTTCACTAAGGCTAGATTCTCCATCATAGATGCACGAGATCAAAACAAACCACATTTAATTCTTGTCTAGCAAATTTTGTAAGAAGCCTACTTTATTTTCCACAAAGCACAATCAAAGCCTCCGCTCACTACAAAAAGAGACAAACTTCCAGTCCAAGCTTCCACTCTCTGCTTTGAACAGAAACTGTACACTTTGTTTGCCTCTAAACCTGCAAGTTTTCCCTGTGCTGTTTTGCTGCAATTAAGTCTTTAACCTTAGCAGGTCATACCTCATCACCCCATTGTACAGTTTGCAGGACAGGACTAAGCAGGGAAAGCATCCTAATATCAAATGCTGCAAGTACAAGTAAGTGGAAGAACATGACAAACAGTTCTTTCAACACCCAAAAGCCAAATTTTCACCTCAGCACCTCCCTTCCCCTTGAAGCTCTCGAGCTCAGTTTTGCCTTAGGCATTGTGATTTGATAACCATTATGAAACTTGATCTGGTTTGCTTGTGTCTCTTTATCAATTCAGTCAAACTGAACTGAACTCCACCTTTGCATTAGCCCTGTTATAGTTATTAGAGTTGATATAAAGAAATCAAACTTGATAGGCTGAGGAAGCAATTGTTGTCTCACAGACAACACAGATATCTGCTTTTACCTGTCAACTGAAATTGCTGTTTTCATTCAAAGATTCAGCAGTTCAGATACGGCTGGATGCAGTTGCTAAATGCTGATCTAAGATCTCTTTCAAGTGTTCCTACCAAAACCAGTAACACTAAAGTTGATGTTCTCTGTGGGGAAGGATCAAGAGAAAAAGAAGAGCCTAGACCCATTTAATTATGTTAATCATCAATGCTATATCAATGCCACCTGCCTTCACCAGATTGAGAGGCATGAGAATATCCATAAAGGGAATCTTTCATGAGGACTCACTTTAGCCTAAGGTCATTTGTCCCCTAAGTTTTCTGTTTGGTTTGGGTTTTTTGTTTGTTTTTGAATCAACTTAAGTGTCTGTCCTAGAATCAGGAATTTAATTCAGGCTCTCTGAATTGCATTCTGAAGGAAACTTTCGCTTCTCAAATGAAAACAGGGAAGCCCAGGGAGACAAAACTTTGTTGGGTTAAAATTAACATTTTTTTATAAAGTGGCCTTTCCTGAAGTGACTTACTTCAGACCATCTTCCAAAAAATTTGCTTGGGGCAGTGGAAGGAATAATAAGCTAAAGAGAGACAGCTTATATCCTTCTCTTAATTCTTAATTATATTGGCTAAGAAATTAAATTCTTAAGAATAAAAATCTTAATTCTCTTTATTAATCTTCTCTTCTATCCAAATCCTAGGCTGCAGTAATTAGGAAATCATCTTCCCAGTATTTTTCCTCACAGATCAAAAGAAATAAGAGAAATAAGAAAGCTAGAACTTAGAGCTAGAGTTTCTAGGTTTTGTAGAAACATTTGACATATGTTCCACTCATCTTTTTTCACATCTTCCCTTCATTTTTTCTTTATACCCAATAACTGACTACAAACAAGTAACAATTGCCAAGCTAACTTAACAAACAAAATATATAATGTGCAAACCCATGCAAAAAATATTTCAATTTATCTAAATATAAATTGATACCAATGATACTGTTTGATCCATGCAAATAAGATGTCAAATTGTGTTGAACATGTTTCTAAGGCATGTAAATATTTTTTCCAATACAGACTTTGTTGTTGTTAATGTTTCATAGTTAGAACAACGTTTATTTGAATTTCCATGGCACTTAAAGATAACTTACAAATTCATTTCCTAAGTGTTCGCTCCAAGTGTTATGGTTTTAACCTTGTTGAAGACAAAAAAAAATTATACTTTTACAGGACAAAGGAGATAAAGTTACTAACTGAACATGCCATTTATGTGTTTTTGTTAAAGGAAATATTTAAATTTAAAGTCAGAGCCAGCTATGATTTTTTCCTAATATTCTTATTATCCAGTTAAATCAGAAATTCTGAAGAAACAATGGAATCTAGAAGATAAAAAAAACAGGGCAACTACAGTACTTTCCATAACAATTTATTTGCCAGCCTGTGTGAATGGCACCACACTTTTCTATCATACACCAAAAAAATCCACTTCTATTCTAAATAAGTGTTAAGAGTGCTTCTGAATGGAGGTGAAGCAAAAAGCAAACTTGAATCACACAGCTTGTTTGAATTACAATCAATACCTTAAGTGAACATACTGCAGAGCTTCATGAATATCCAACTACAGAGTTAGCAATTACGCCGTATCAATGCTTTTGGCATTAAAAAATTAATTTTTTTCACTTTTTTGAAGCAGGGTGGAGCAATGGAATTTTATTTAGTTCACTCATTTGGTTCATTCTGTCTTCATCTGCATTTCTTTAACTACAGCAACCCAAAAGTCAGGCATTAGTAAGTCACACAACTTTTCTAGTCAGGTTACTCTGCAAAGACAGGCAACAGTTACTTGTTTACTCTCACAAAGCTGCCCAGCTGCAGCCCTTACTGTGATGGGTTAATATTCCTGAGGAAGGCCTGAATATTGAAAACATGCTGAATATACTTTGCACTGGTACTTTATTTCATCTTATTAACTGGCTAGAACATTAAATTTCACCCATTAAAATCATTATTTCATAGCATAAATGCAGAAAATAATGGAACCATGTGCTTAAGAAAGTGAGGGATACAACACTTCAGTTCTGACCTCTTCAAGGGATCTGGTTTTTCACTGTATAACAACACATCTTTCAGTATATCCCACAAATATTTTGGGGAAAATGTTGGGTTTTTGGTTTTTTTTTTCATTTTAAGAACCTCAGAACATTCCAAATACCGTGAAGGTAATTCTTCAGCACTTTCCAATAAACACTTACCAATAGAGCAAAGATTTCTACTGTGAAGAAGAAATATTCACTTCCCAAAGCACTTAAGACCTGGCCACAGGTCTTGCTTCTTCACCTGAGCTGTTTATCAGATGTTGGTGCTGTGGAATAAATCCTGCTTCAGGTTAGGGCTAAATGATAAAACTCCTTGTGTTATCTAAAAGCAGCTGCCTCATTTCTCGCACTGCTGAGCTAAATCCCACTTTTGTCACGTACCCGAAGCACATTGCACTTCCAGTCACCAAGAATGCACAGTTACATCCTGAGTCTTAGGAACATCCACTTAGGTGAAGCATTCAATTAATGGAATAATGTTTGATAGGCATGGAAAATGATACAGCCTTTTGGATATTAGTCAGGCAACCCAACAGTGATTTTTATCTTCTAGAAACTTTTTTTAGGGTTTCATTTCTTCTCATCTATGATCCCATCCATCATTTTTACTGAACAGTTTAATTAAAATTGTTTCTAAAGCAGGATTTCATTTAAAACCTAGCAAACGGGCAACGTTTGTTAATCAAGGAAAAAAATATTTAATATATTAAAAATGGTCAGAATAATAACTGACCTGTGCAAGTCTCCTGTGTACAGGGCTCCTTACTCACTGCACTGGATGAGGCCTACAAATGAGAATCTAGCCTAACTGTTTCAAATAACATAAGTAAAATTTAAAATGCAAGCAGAAAGCTTATTACCTATCAGAGAAGTTTAAGGCCTGGAATTCTCATGGTCAGCATGGTACCTTGCAGCACAGGTGAGGAAAGGATAATGAATATTCAGCAGGCTGATGGCTGGAATGCTTCTTCACCTGAAGCAGGAGCTTCCTATTTTGAACAAAGAAACAAATTTAATACTAGATAGAAAAGAGTGGGATTTTTTTGTTTGTCCAAGCAAAATGAACATCTCCTTCCAAACAGATGATCAGGCAAAGAAAGAAAACAGGATGTAACCACAGGTTAATTTCTTTCAAATAATTGCAGAGTAACAAACCAGGGAGTAACTGAAACAAAGTGTGCAGTCAGTTTGCTTAAGAGCAATTGAAATTTCATTCTGCCATTTTTTACTGAAGCTTACTTCAACTAAAAGGATCTCTAGAAACTTCTGAAGTGAGCTGAAGGAAGACAGAAAGGGAGTTCTTTAACAGGATCACTATATCTCATTTTGAGAGCATCCGTTTAGTGTTGCTGGTTTTCCCAATGTTAATTTAAAAAAAGAACAAAAATACTCCTCATGCATAAACCAAATATCTGCATACTCTGAAAAAACTTCAGAGCAAGAGACCACTATTTTGCTTTCTATTAAAAAACCAAACAAACCCCTAAACCTATGACAGGGCACCTAAAGTATGAGTCCAAGTGAGCAGCGTTCATGACGTAGAACTCCTGGAGTTTCAGCAGCCTTAGAGCTTGCCTAGTGACCTTGAACATGCACAAGAGGACATCATTGGTGGAGAAACCACTTCAGATGCAAGGAAATTTTTCAGGGAACAGATTCCTGAGCCCCAGCTGCCTTCTTTAAATGACCAGAAAGCAGATAAGGGCTGCTGTCTCTGGGTATTGCTTTATTCTCCCTGGCTGAGCTTCAAAACATCTGTTGCATAAGGAAAGTCTAATTAGAATGGCTGCCTCTACCCGGATGGCTGACATTTACTTGCCATGGGAAGAACCTGTCCACTAACAACATTCCCATGAACCTGACATGCCTAAAGAGCAGGCTGAGCAGAGTCCATAGCCTGTTCCCAAAGACTGCAGAAACCTCAGATCTTTTCCTTTTAGGCATTGCGGCCTCGATGGAAAAAATCTGCAAAATAGAGGAGGGCGTGTGTTACAAACTAACAGTGCTCTGGAAAGCAGACAAACATATGGACTGCCACCAACTATTAGAACTTGGTGTGAAATCACAGGATTTATCAGCCTGTAGCTTTCATGATCTGTTTCACAGACATTTATGATTTTTTTCCAAAATAAAGACAGCAGTGCACAAACAGACCATTTCGTAACCTTTGTCTCCCAATATTAAAATATGGGTTGTTTCTAAGCAGCAGAATGATCAAAACCTGTCCTTTGGGTATTTTATTTTGATGATTTTGTGTCTTATCTCCCTCATAGCAAGCTTACATGTCTCCTCATCTCCTACCAGTCTGGAGAGCCAAGAAACAGCATTTGCTGTGCCTGGTTTTAAGCTTCACACATGCCAGGTTGCCAGCTGGCAGATCAAACAGAATCAGTGATAATTTCAGCTCATAGTGGAGCCTCTCCTCTTAGCAGCACTAAGCTGGGTCTCTCCTCTCTTACCACAGCAGTGATTTGCACTTGTAGGAGTGTAATACTTTTGCAATCCCCTCCTGCCAAATTCAACAAGTTCAAAGGGTACTGGGAGGGAATCAAGGGAGGGCAGGGAAGAAGGGGGAAAGATAGTTGGCTGACAACCAGAATAACAGCATGATTTTTATTCCAAGGAAAACAATACCAAAAATAGATTTTGGAAAGAATAAATGCATAGCTAACATTTAAAGAAGGCTAGTGGACAACAAATGAAGAGAAATGTGTCTCTAAACAATAGCCATGTAACACTTTTTCTCTAGAAAAAAGCTTATGAAGCTAATGTGTGCTCAGGTCTCCCTCTTCCTCCTGCACTCCCATAAGCTGGAGATGAGTTTCAAGCTAAGCTGATGCAGGAACTAGCAGATATCAGGAAGTCTATTTCCATGGCAGATGCAAGTTCAGATGTACAGCATCTGAAACAGACTACACAGAATAGCTCAGAAATACAGACTAAACTGATGTGGTAACAACTGTGGTGAGGGTGCTATAGACACAGTTCTGAAGGAAATCAGATTTTCTTGTTTCAAGTATTTGACAGCATCATGAAAAATAGAAGCTGCAGTTTTTAAGTTCCACACATCTCCTCTGTTGTCTTCTCCCCTTCCCCAATTAGATTATTCATGTGACCACATATTCTCAACAGTAAAAGTTAGAATATTGTAAATGAAGCGCGGGTTTTACAGGCACAAGAAGTGCAGCCACAGAAGCAGCTCCCCAGCTTGACATAAAAGGATAACCTTTGGAATTTTAATTACACTGGACTTTAAAAACAAGTATCAATAAATATTTATGGCTCTAACATTTGGACTCCCCTATTAGACCTGTAAAATAAACAACCCCAAAACCAAGCAACAACCAATAAACCGAACCCACAATCCTTGCTGCTGACATTCTCATTTAAGGATAAACCCAGGTAATTGTCCAGTACTCCATGTGGAACAGTTGAGAAGGAAAGTAAACAAAGAATTCCCACAGAGGTTAAGAAAGACACATGCTTCCACACTCACTGGAGTTTGTGCAGCTGTAAAGCTACAAATTGTCACATTTTTCAACATTTAAAACCAACATTGAAACATTACAATTAAATACCAAAGATGCTCAAGATTCATTATAGAAAAATACTGTACTGAAATTGCAAACACAAATTAGGAATTAGAGGAGTGCAACTGTGTATGTAACATTGCAAGCCTTATTTTGAGAAAAACTGTGACCCAGGTACATGGCAGTAGTTTATCCAGTCTTCTTAGAAATATAAAAAAGCCCGAATGTACTTAGAGGTACTGCAGGATTTAAGTGGGCCTTCAAACTACTGAGTCATAGTTGCCTCTAAGAATCACTTCATCTACATGTTTATAACAGCCTTGAAAAAGAGCATTAATCAGTAATTAACAACAGAAACAAAAATTAAAGGTATGTATTTCTACCACTGATACATTCTTGATATCAGACCTCTCAACCGGACTTCTAAGAGTACGATAAAGAAAATACTTGAAACAATTACGTGACTATTGTGGATTACCACATGCAAATTGACCTGCACACTCTTCTGCAGTTTGAGCCAATCTCATTTCAACCTTGAGGATTCCTCAGGCTATCTGGAATAAAGAGAACCAGTTATTTTGCTTTCAAACAAGGCTTCAGTTTCTCTAAGTCTTTCCTCTAACACTCCTCAGGAGACAAGAGAACGAAGCATAGAAACATCTGAGGAAAAAATTCAGTTCCATAACCAAACTTACAGTTGCCAAAATAACATGCCTTCCTCTGCTTGCTATGTTTCATGAAGGAAGTTGAATTTCCTGCCCTCTTCGAGAAGCAACTGAACGTTCAAGGATTTGAGCCCCAGAGAGATGCTAAAGATTCCATAAGCTACTATTTAATTTCTTTTCTTTTGGATAACAGGGTTCCCATAACTACCTCAGGAATATTTTACTCTGACCACTGGGATGTTACAGGGAGAAAAATCTACACGGGCTGATGCAGTCTGTAAGCCAATTTTCACACTTGCTATCATGGGACTGCAGGAATTTAGAGAAAGGTCAACATTTTCAGCAACTTGCCTTGTAGAGAAATGGGAACTTGGTCCAAATATTCAACATACAAGTCATGAAGAAGCAACTGAATTCAGGAGGGACCCAACTGTCCCTTTTGACCCATCCAGTTTGGGATTCACACAGTTGGGACACATTTTGCTCTCAGGTGACACCACAGGACACCTGGAACTGTGGGACAACTCCGCTCTCCAACACACTGAGCACCTCTGCCACATTCTCAGTGCCACAATCTCCCCGTCCAGGAAAGGGCTGGTAATGCACTGTGGCAATTCGTACATCATCTTTGATATTTTTATTGCTATAGCAACTGAGTGTAGGCATTTAAACATAGCAACAGACTTTTTATAGCCCTTTCTTGGATGTCAAAATGGCACGTTGTTTTATTTTCCAAGCAGATGCTCAGAAGATAAGTACACAGGACGATTGTACAGTACCCACCTTCAAAAGGAAGAAAAAACCTCCCAGCTTCACAATTTCTGAATCATATAAGCTGACAGATGAGTGTAAGATACATTGTGAGCTGCAATGTTTTTGTCGTGAGTTTAAGAGATTTTGTTCTGAGAAAACATATCACCAGCTACTACCTAAGAATAAAATTAGGTGAAAAGCTTGGTGGATCTGTGCCCATTTTTTAAAAAGCTGTACAAGGAAAAATGTCCATCAACTCAGATCTTTGCATGTTAAGCAACAGAAAAAGGGAAATAGTCTTCATTTTAAGTGGAGCCAGATTCTCAGGAGCGATCAAAGTCCACTGAGACAGACCCATAGGTCATGCACATGGGCAAAGATCCACACAACCCAAACAGCAACAGCAATTTACGAGAAGACAGTTTGACTTGCTAGAGGGTTTAAGGAAATACAACTCATCATTTTCATAATAAGGATCACAGAATAATGAGGGCTGGGAGGGACCTCTGCAGATCATCCAGTCCAACCTGCCTGCCAAAGCAGAGTCACCTGGAGCAGTGACACAGGAACGCATTCAGGTGGGTTTTGAATGTATCCAGAGAGACTCCACCATCTCCTTGGACAGCCTGGCCCAGTGCTCTGACACCCTCAATGTAAAAAAGTCGTTTCTCACATTGAGATGGAACTTCCTGTATTTTAGTTTATGGCCATTGCTCCTCATCCTGTCCCTGGGCACCAGTGAAAAGTGTCTGGCACCATCCTCTTACCCCACCATTGAGATATTTATAAGCATTAATGAGATCCCCTCTCAGCCTCCTCTCCACTAACCAGGCCCAGCTCCTGCAGCCTCTCCCCATTAGAGAGATGCTCCAGACTCCTCATTCCCTCCAGGTGTGGCTGAGTAGAGAGGCAGGATCACCTCTCTGAAGCCTGGCCACGCTCTTCCCCATGTAGCCCAGCCTACTCTTCTTGTGTGCAGTATTTTTCTTCTGGGTCCTTAATTCTAACATCAGTTCTGAAGTGATCAATAAAAATCACCACTTGGTATTTAATGTAATTTCTGAACACATTACTAGACAGGGAAATACCAAACAGCAACAGGACAGATTTCCATGGGGATCTTTAGGTACTATTCACCCTTCTGTTACAATTATATATCAGTTTTGTAGAGAGTGAAATGGTTGATGTCTGCCGTTTATACTAAGAAAAGCACTTAAAATCTGTTAAAATCTGTGAAAATGTCAAAGCCATGCAAAAAAAAAAAATAATAATAATTTAATCCAACAGGAGATATCAAGAGCTTCTTATAAGGGTACAAGGTTGTTAATACTCCAGTGACTCTATTCCATTAGCACATAATAGATGAGTTTTGGAAGGGACATTTTAATGCTGTGTTTAATGCAGAAGAGATTTCAAACAGATCCCAAAAACTCAACATGAAGATAAGTGAATTTTTAGAATACATCCCACAAATTCTTTTTCCCTGTCCCTTACAGATACTTTAACTTAATGCATTGAGTAGTTTTCAAGCCTTCTTAATCTTGCTTCAGGTTCCTAAGATACTTGAAAAAATTCTGATAAATCTGTTTGGATTTTGACAGTCTGCTCCACTGACTACTGCATTTACTAAAACCAGCTTTTAGAGCAATGCTGATAACTTTATCTATCAAAGAATGGAAATAATTTCTTAACTGCAACAGCCCTCAGGGAAGCTCGGATGGGCAGCACTTTACTGGCATAAGGGAACAAAGCACAATACATAGGTTTGCTTCCAAGACTTTTCCAGTCTCAGGTGATGTGCAGAACATCAGATTGACTTAGCACCTCCTTCTGGGACAAACTCCACCCTCCACTGCAACTCAGCCCCAGTCGTGTTGGCCTCTATTTTCATGAGCCCAGAGGTCAGCACCTTCCATTTGCTATTTATAAAGAAAAACATGGGAAATTCAGCAGCTGAAACTGGGAAAGAATTTTCATACATAGTCAATTTCCCTTCCCCTCCACAAGCTCTCCTTCAACTTATGGCTAGATGCTTTATTTTTAATATTTCTATTCAGCAGCTACAGCACAGTTCAGCACAAGTTTGGAAGTTTCTACAGGAAACATTAATTGATGTATGAGATGTTACTATATTCTACTACCTTCTAAAAGAGACTGGAGAAACTGGGAGAACATTTAAAAATTAAATAGAATATTTTTCTTGTCCAGAATTTCAGAAAAAGCCATCATTTTACAGATTCTGTGAATTTATACTAACAAATAAGTCCAAAATAAGATGAGTGAAGATAGATCTGCTTCTTCTCCTCAGATTGTCCTGATCGACAGAGTCTTTACCTTTGTGGTGTTTACTAAGTGCCTCCTCTGGCAACAGTGAAGTCAATGGAAACTTTGCTGACGATTTCAAAAGCAAAGGCTCAGAGCCAAATTCCCCACATATAACTTCAGCCTTACAAAACATTCTGCAGAAATATATAAAGGACAATAATTTTACTCAGAAGGCAAGTCTCCACCCCAAAGCAATTACTGCACTTGCCCCAGCAGCCCAGAATTTCTATCATGCATTCATTTTCAGGATGCAAAACATGACAGTGGGTAAGAAAACAGTGCGCAGTTCCTACAGAAGAAGCTTTCCCCATCACCACTGTTTGTTATATCAACTTTTCAATCCCTTTGCAGAAATCCCAGTAACTAATCCAGTGGGCTGTATTTTATAGCCATGAGATCACAGCTCTCTTTGGAGAATTACCAGGCATATTTACACATAAATTAGTGGACAGCGACTTTGTGTCTTTGAAATATGTACGTGCATCATGACAAAACACGACAGAATATGCTTTAGTTGGGGAAAAGACATCCAGGTTTACATACTCACTTGACATATGTTAGCTGGCAGGTTTGCATGCTTCCCTCCCTGCTCCTCTCATCCTCCCCTCTCCCAGCAACCCCTGCTAGCATAAGGAAAGATCATATTCTACAGGCTTTACTTGCCTAAGATCTCCACAGATGTGTACAATCTACAGTCCCTGACTACCTGTGATACCTAAAGATTTGGTGTTTTGCACGTTTTAAGGATAGGTGAAAGTTCTAGCACATGGGAAGGTGTTCTTGATTCCAGCTATGAAATGGAGGTGAGCGTGTGGTCATTGTTGTTGGTTTTGTTGTTTCAATTTTTTAGATATTTAATAAATCTGGCAATTCTTAAATAAAGTTTAATTCTCAAATTGGTTTTTGAGATGGTGAAATTAACGATAGACACACTGAAATTAACGTAAAGGAACAGATATATAAAGCAAATACATAACATCTACCTACTTAGATCAGAGAATTAAATCCAGGGATGTTATTAGAGCCAAAGCTCTCCAGCCAAACCTGTCCACTTGCTCTAAACAACAAATCCCTCTCTCCTTTTCAGAATCCTTGGGACCTACTTTCCAGGGAGGCAAGTGAATTATGATTTCAAAGCACTACCATAACAGTCACGGTCTTAGCTCTCCACATGTACATAAGCAGTAATTCATGTCTTGAGTCACTGGTTTAGAACCTTACAGAGATCCATCACCCACTCAGATTTCCTTTCTGTCAGTGACACTGAGATCCAAAACATCTCTTTGACCCATTTTTCAAAGGAATCACAGACAGAGAGCACATCACAAGGAAATTCTTCTGCTTAGTTTACAGGAAGGCTGCAAGTTAGGACAGCAGAAAGATGTATCTCTGCCCACAAATCCCTCAGATCTTTAAATAGCCCACAAACCTTGAAACAGCAAGGATTTTCTTTCCCCTTGACTCATAAGTCATTTTATCCTTCTTTTTCCTGGACTTACACACTTCTCGAAGAACAGCAAACAGAGGAGGAAGGAGAACTCCATGTGAGGAACATACACATACAACCCATGAAAGGAAAGGCTTTCACATCTGTCTCTCCCAGGTCCAACCTCCTATACCTCACTTGCTCTGTCCTAAATAACTTTTTTGAAGTTATTTGACACCAAATTACCCTTAAAAGCTTTCAGGAAGCGGATTGAAAGGAGGATAGAAGAGGCTGGGGCTAAACAACACAGTTATGAATCTGGCTGGTAGATAATTCCAGCCATAGAATTAGGTAGATTCCTAATTTCCAGCGTGTTAGTGCCAGATAAACAGGACTATAGTTATTAAAACAGACCTTGACACAGAAATATAGGAGGTAGGGAGGTATACAGGTTTCATGCTCACAGACAATTTAGAACTTAACCCAGAAGAACGTAAAGCAGATGGATTTCTAAAAGTTAAATACAATGAAAATCCTAGGAACTTCTCAGTGCTGATGTTAACACAATATTCACCATGCACAAATAAGCAACTCGTACTTCTTGTACTTGTATTAAGCTACACTTCTGTCATCGTAGTACCTGTACTGAAGATAAATTTACACATAGGTAGTTTGTTATATATTCTAAGTTACAAAATTAAAAAGAATTTTGTGAAATAAGAACAATAGTTGTTGAAAGGCTATCTCATATATTAGAAATATATACTTGGTTCAGACTTGGAAGAGTTAGACACGGATTAGTTCTCCCAACCTTTACACATAGTTAAAAATAAGTTATGGAAACTTAAACACCTCCTAGAACACCATCTAAACTTACACATCCTTGCACAAGTTTGCAAAAAACATCACAAGCAAAGTAACACACACAAGACCAACAAATCAGAACGAGGGTCTTTGGAGGCCAGAAATACAAGAACATTATACATGCGAGGACCTTCAGTATCCAGGATTTCATATACTGGACTGATTCTTAATTTCCACTGTTCTAATAAACTTAGATTTCTGTGAGTTCTATCATTAGATTATTAAGGTCCAAGTGCAGCAAAATTGTTGATTTAAAACATAAAGGTTGTGTTTAGAAGCTTAACCTAAGAGTACTAAGCTGTTCACTAAATATAGTCCAGAGAAAAATAAAAGGAGAACTATTACAAGTTTCACAGCAAGATCTGAAATGCTTTAACAAGTAGGATTCATCTATCACAGTCTCTTGAGGCTGGATGAAGGAAACTTTCACTGAAGTGCACACAACACCTACCATATCAAATATAAATGAGGTAACTGTCAGCACACACAGGAACACTGTCTACACTCCGAACTCTAAATTCACCCCATCTCTGTATAGTAGAAACTAAAAGCTATGCTCTACTCACTCTGCAGAGATGGAATTTTACTACTGATTGCAGAGAATTTTTCACCAGGTGAAGCCACACTATGCAGATTTGAAAAATCAACTCACTAACACAAGTTGTTAGTAATATGAGTTAGTAACAGAAACCTAAGTCCTCAATTTCAGCTATCACTTCCTTGCACTGACCTCATTCTCTCATGCTGTTTACATTCTGCTGTCTGGAGCAAAAGACCACCTTAACATACACATTAGTAAGACAAAAATGTGTTTTAACTTGTCAAGCAAATTAATTGCACTTTAGGGGGCAGGGTACCTATCAAATAGCACAGATAAAACCAAAAACCAAAATATCAGGAAAAGCAAATAATGATATTTTTTCTGTACTAAGGGAAACACATTTTAACACTTGAAGATATCTTTCTATGTACAGCATTCCAATTTAACACAACTTAGTGGTATCAATTTACATCTAACAGGATTAAATTCAAACACAATAGAAGTAGTGGCTCTGGAAATGCATCTTTAAAAGATCAGCTCCAGATAAGTAGATAATCCACCAATCCACTGTTAAAAGCAGGAGGGAAGGAAAGCCATACAAATTAAAAAAAAAAGAAAGAAAAAGAGCAATCTGTGACTTATCTGTTTCTCTCTAACATGGACTGCACCTAAGACTCTGTCATGGTTAGCACAATACAGATGACAGTGTCTGTGGATCAGGTTGCCTTGAATTACTGACTACATACCTTTATTAATCAAGTCTCAGTATAATTAACACAGCTTTTTATTTTGCATTCTTGTATAGTCCCAAAAGCTCTGTAAGCAGAACGAGGTTGCATTGACTACACCCAGTTTTTAAGCAGCTAAAATCTGACAGAGAGGTAGAATTTGAAGAGGCTGGGGGAGAAGAGGTAAAGAACCAGCTCCTCGGTATCACAAGAACAAGGTACTGTACCTTTAAGGAGGAGAAAGGGTTCCGTTCTGTTCCACGGCTGAAAAAGAGCTTATTCCTGGTTATAGAGACGACTTACCTAAAACTTCAGTTATTCCTCTCTTTCCCCTCGGGCCAGCCTCTCTTTCACTCTTGGGAGCTTTTACCATTTAAGGTCAATGTTACATCTGGCTCTAGTAACTAAAGCTGAAGCAATTTTTAACTCTGAGATCCAACAGGCTGCCTAACATTAGAATGAGAGTTTTAAATTTCAAGTAACTCTTCAAAAAGCTTTTCTTACCTCAGAGACTTAAGAGAATTAAAGGATCTCCTATTCTGGCATAAGTACTCTGGGTACAACATGATGCAGACATCACATTAGCATTCTTCAAGTTCAGCGCATATAAGCTCTACTTACTCATTTCTGATTAAAATGGGCAAGTAGGAAGAACAGATGAAACAGTTTACATCATGTTATGTTAACCCTTAGAATTTTTTACTGACACAGATGCTACTATTTTTCATTCTTCTCCCCCTCCCTTTGTTTGGTCAGAGGGAGTCTATAAATTAGAGAGCAAATAGAAGGCATGTGAACTTTTAAAGAACACTGGCTTCGGTCCAGTCATGGGCTCTGCTCTCCACTTGCAGAGTAGGAATAATTCCCAATGAAGTCCACAGAATTTGCTTGCATCCCATGAGAGGCTGTAGCTACAAATGAGGCTGGAGGAGGGAAAAGAAACCCCAAAACCTTTACCACAGTACATTCAGGTACCTACAGAGCAATCGCATGTGAATCAGAGCCCTCAGCTCTCAAACTGACAGAAATGTTACTTCAGCATATCTACTTATGATTAATACAATTACATCCACAAATCCTAACTAAGAGTTCTCTAATGCCAGGTGCTGGGAAGTTATTAAATCTAAGAAAGCCAAACCCTGTCCAAAAATCCTTTCACAACTGAAGTAAAGACAAGAGAAAAGAAGGTGGTAATGAAAAACAAACAAACAAAACAAAAGAAACCCCAAACAGGCAGCAGATTACATGTAAAATTATTGGATAGTAAGTTTTGAGGGGATGTATTAGGACTGTTTTAAGAGAAAGCAGCAAACGATAGTAAATTTACTGCCTTCTGACAGTGGCTGACAAGAGCAGTAAGGCAGAAACAAATCAGACAAAGGAAAGTAAGGATTTGATGATCCGACTTTGAAAGCATGATAGGGGACTGGTGCCTGGCTTGTAGGAAAAGTGGGCAAAGATGAGGTGATGGCAACATAGAACAGAAAATAAGAAGCTGAGCACCTGCTTTGTGCCACATCATGTTTCAGCTGGCAATAGAAAGTCTATTATTCTACACTTCAGACATGCTTAGTTCCAAAAATCAACATGGTGAAAAAAGGCTCTGAAAAACTTCACTAACATCTGTGCTTAAGCTTGTTCCCCACATAAAGGGAGCAGCTAGGTTTTTCCAACACCTTTTCAGGTATTGACGTCCTTTGTCCACTTACAGTCCTTGACACCATCACTGACTCTGACAAGGCATTTTAACACGCACCCCTTTCATCTTTTTGAATTACTACTTCATTGCCCACAAACTCAGGTTCTAAAACAACCTCCTGTGACTCAGCATGGTTTCAGTCATCCATCTAGTTATCTGCAGCTACAGAATTTTTACTAGCATCCATAACTCATCATTTTTCAGTTTTATTATCTCAGAATTTCTAGGCCACACATGTCCAATGCTTCATTTGTCTATCACAGATGTTTCTGTTAAATCTGCTTTCATCCCTTTCAGCACAACGACTGCTTTGTACCCAGTTTGGGCAAGAACAAGTTGTTTACTGTCTTTCAGCATTACTGTCCTCTGGGAAATAAAACTTTTTGCTGAAGTTTCTTGTTCGTTGGCCTAGCATCCCACAATTACTGTTGGCCAAATTTAGCCCAAATTTGTTAAATTAATTGAGGCCTCACTATATTTTCAAGTTCCCAGAGAGTTAGTGAAACCAGTGCTTGTAAAGCAGATTTAAGCTACTGCCCCTACTATGGGGAAAACCTAGAGGGGCAGAGTTTCAGTTTTGTTTTGTTTGGCCCTTCCACTTGCACCACAAACATGACCCCTGCGGTCTAGGTAGGATTTAGGGGATGCAGAAAGATCCTAGAGGTACTCAAAAGAGAAGGAAAACAAAGCTTCCATCAACCTTCTGCTCCCAAAAGTCCTTTGTATATTCTATTCTACAGCTTTTCCCAGAGATTTGTTTAGTGCAAATGATTTCAGGCCAAACAGAGGTGAAAACTGCCAGCTAAAATATAAATTGAATGAGGAAATATTAGCAGCTAAAATTTAATTATTTCAACTAGATTGTTAAAATTCTATAAAGAAGGCATAGTAACATGTACCACATAAAAAAGTCATTTGTTTGCTTTGTTTTCTAAAGATCTGGTAATAGCTGTTTTTTTAAAAAATGCTCTAATACAGATGGCTTGGCCACTCCCCCATAACACAAAGTATTTATGTTGCCAGTATTCCAGTATTGTGTACCCCTGGGAGAGCATGAAATTATTTTTTTAGAAGTATTCTGAAGTGTTTCAGAGCAGCTAGATGCAGTTCTCTCCAGTTCCACATGCCTTGGTGGTTATGGGATGTGCATGCCCCCATCCCACCTTCCCATCTCCCAGATTTCCACAGCTCTGTTTCCTACAAAATCAGCAGTGCAGGAGTAGCAAATTTAACACAGCAGTGTTAAGTTTGCTGGGTTGGGCTCCTCAAGCTCTAAGATTTTAACTTGTGCCTTTGAGGAGGTGAAAACCAGCACTAAACACAAGCACTAAAATCCTTGTCATACTGAAGCAATGGAGAGTTCTGCCTCTCAGCCTGAAGTAGAGGTGAGATCCATACCAGGACTTCATTTTTGGAGCACAACCATCTTCAAGCACAAGATGTGTCAGAAAAATGATCTTGCCACAGTCTTTGTATTTTTTTTAGTTTTGGCTTTAATTGGGCAGTCTGGGAGATAAGAACTTTAACTCAAAACAGCATATCTGTGTAGAAATAGTTGTAGGTATCTTCATTTAAGCTTCTGAGAATTCTCATAGTTTTTAAGATTTACATTATTATTATTATTGATATTTTTTAAGATTTTAGGCTTCAGGACTAAAAGATACTAAAATGTTCTTATCCTTCCTGTGCATATGTAACAGCCATCCATAATGGCAAGTCACGATTACATGCTCTATTTTTTATCCTGTGACTAAAGTACAAAGATTATTCATCAGGCAGGCTAAAAATTTGCAGCAGAAGTGATAACATTTGCACTTAAAACTGGAGTTCTAGGACACAAGTTCCATTTTAAAAGTATCTCAAAGGTGTCCATCTCAGGTCCACCCCACAAATAACAATGTGCATCGACAATTTCGTTAACTGAACCAGTCTCATCATCTTATTTCTCAACTGTATGGAAAAACTAGTGAACTGAGTTAAAGTTTATGCCAAATTTTTGCTGTGTGCCTTTGTTTTCTTGCACAGAACATTTTTTCCAAATTTATATATTTAGTCCTGCACCAGATTTGTGTTTCCAATGGCTTTTCTGGCTTGTATGTTGCTACCATCATAGCGCACACAAAACTGAAGTCACCTTCTCTCATCTGACAGCACCCATTATACAAATCTTATTTATGCACGCAATTCTTATCTGCCAGCATCATCCAGACTGGAGGTAAAAACCCCAAATTGGAACAATTCTCCTAAGTTAATATATGAAACAACAACAACAAAAAATTCCAAGACAAAAACATGCAATAAAATTTTCCCATCTGGGACTCATTCTGCTGAGTATTAAACCCTAAACACAACCCTAAGATGTGTGCTGGTTCAAAAGGGTGGAATTATTCAATATCACTTTGCCAGGCAGCTATAGATCATTTATGCAAAATGTAACAATTAATAATGTTTATGCAGCAACTTATCTAGATGAGTCTTCTGAAAGGCAGGGAATTTGCTTCCAGTTTTCTCCAGCAAAAGAGAAGCTCTTCATATGAATCAGAAATGCTAAATTAAAAGAATATGCAATTGCAGAGCATGCAGAAGGAGGTAAGGAGAGGTTTCCTAGAGCCCAGTCATCTTAAAGAAAACATCTCATGGACAACAATGGAAATCAAGTTTGCTTTGATGTCATGACTGATGTACAGATGATCCTGCAAACCAGCCCATGTCACACGGAAAGATTTGAGATTTTAGGGACAAGGACAAAGTGCCTGCAAAACCCCTCCTCATCGAGCCACAACGAGTCTTTTATTTATAAAGAGCTAACATTTTTCTCAGTCCCAAAATAGCCAGCTAATAATCTCTATATGAGAAACAGGCAGGGGCCAAGAAACAAAATGTCAATCTGTTTTCCAGCTTTCATTGCCAGATGATCAATAAAATGATCCAAACTGACAAACAATTTCAATGTAAAAATCTCTCTGGACAAATGTTACCCAAAACATTTACAGCACTCATTATATTTTCTTTTCCCATATTCATGTCTTGGGGGTTTTTTTTGTTCCCTCCTCCCTTTAAAAAAGTGGTTTTAAAAATGGAGTTCCAATAAAGCACCAAATTAGGATGTTTATAATAACTTATGAGAAAGTAAAACAGTATCAGAAATTTAAACCTTTGTGGGCAAGGAAGTTACTCTGTTTCCATGCCCTTCAAATCTAGTCTGCCAAGAAGCTAAATATATCAAATATTTTTTTCATACACATAAAGTCTTCCAAGGTCATGGATGCATTTCACTTAGTCTAATTAACTGTTTTCTGAGGCTGACCTTTAATTTCTGTTAACAGCAACAGAACGCCTACAAGCAATACATTAAATACCATTGTTATGTGATTGCCCTGTGCTCTAGGGAAAATCCTTTTGGGAAGATGATACAACTGAAAAATAAAAGAAAAACACTAATAGTTTTTGATTTTTTTGGAGTGGGAGGGGAAAGGAAAAAAAAGGAAATCAAAGAAAATCTTGCAGAAGATTTGACACAGTCATTGCCATTTGGTAAAAAATGATCTATAGAGAGCTTCTCTCATCAGAGCTCATTTTCTGTTTTGATTTTGGGGGTGAGGGGTTAAAATGTGATCTACAATAGCAGGAATTCCAGAAAAAGAGGAGGGATGAAGTTCTAAAATTACTTTTCTGGGGATCTTTAGGGAAAGCTGAAGAGGTTAGTAATTACTCTGACTAAGGTGCAACTCACCTGGGTTATGGGAAATTAGACAGAAATAAAGAATTAGGTGAATTCCAAAGGATTACAGGCTTCTCCTTTCACATGACTGTACAGACATAACAGCACATTCTGATAATCTAGTAAATGTTAGACTTCTTCCTGAATTCAGAATTCATACTGAATTTGGATTTCCTGCCATATTCCAGCCTAGTGCAAGAGAAATTGAAATATTGAAAGAAGATACTTAAGATTTACAGGAAAAGTATAGAAGACAGACATTTTTAAAGGATTTAAGATGACATTCCCTTGCTGAATTAATCATTTAAAAATGGCTAATTTCATGTGAAACTTGATACCAGCATATCCCTTACCCATACTGATCCAAAATGTGTGCAGACTCAATTAACAGCCTGAGATTTTGAGAATTATTTGCAGGGTGAATGTGCTGCTGCTGCCTGATCTCTCACATTCAGCATCCACAGGATGAAGGGTACATTTACCACACGGTAATAAACTTCTGAGGAAGCAATGTGGGAAGATCCTATCGGTGACTTCCATTCCTACAGCAAAAAAAAAAAGTAAAGGGAAGTATAAATCCTGATCAGAGACTGATTTTAGTTAATATTTGCTTTCAATGCCACAACTTTACACTGCCATTTATTCTAAAGTTTCCCAAAATATGGATAGAAAACTTATTCCACATTTCCCAGTAGAAGTTTAGAGAAAAGCTTTAACATACATTTCTGTTGACTGGATGACTGTTGCAGGGTTCATTGGATAGTTGGTGTCTTTGCACTTTCCCTCAGAAAATTTTAAGGTAGAGCATTTAAGAAGAGAAAAAAAAAAAGCCTATCAGTAGGAACATCTGTAGATGAAGTTCTCTGTCAATTTGTAACGCTGCACCTTTGTAGTTTGACATATTTGATATATGACACAAGTGTGATCATTTGGGCTAAAGTGACTGGCTTTAAAATGTTGTTTTTCAGACAGCATGCTTCAACTGTTTCCAAAAACAAGGGGGGCAAAATTTGTTATATATACACTATATATGTAAGAATATTTTTAGAAAATTTTAAAGCAGCTACTTGATGTTCTGCAGGAAAGGGATTGAATTTGGGACTGCAACCATAATGTTTGCTTGCCTCCTTGGAAGTATCCAATTTTTCATTTTTTAAAAAGTCTCAAATAACACATTTCCACTGAGTACCCATTTGCAGTTTCATAAAACAACTGAAATTGATTATGCATAGTCAGTATCACCATATGCACACAGCTAAGTGTTTGTCTGCCTTGAACCTTTGCAAAAGCTTGCATTAATAGAGTCATTTCTTTTACATTTTTGCAGCTTCACATAGAAGAGGCTGTTGGCGGTTCCTTCTTCACCAATGTTTAACAGGATGCACTGCAGTGGGAATTTCTGCCTGACAGCCCTTAAAGCACACTGCATTTCTGCCATGCCACCACAACTGCCTAAAATACAGTTTTAAGATTTGTTGGAAAGACATACCATTATCAACATTGAGACTCTAAAGTTCCATTTTCTCTACCTGCTCCTTCCACACCCCCCTTTTCATCCTCCCCTCTGAATTAGATTGTGTCTTTTTCACCTCAAATCTAGAGCTTAAAACCTCCTTTGTACATTTGTTCCTGTACTTCAGCCTGATCATATTTTCCTGGTGGGTGTTTATTAATGAAAAGCCAGTGACCTATTTTTCTGTACATTCTCTTCCTAAGATCCTCCTCAAGATTAATATCCTGGTTCTAAAAGACATAAGTATTTTGTTCAAAAATGCTAAAAAAATTAGGGATTTTTGTTTGTTTTAATTATAAGCAATATTTCCTATTTTTCATGGCTTTATTCACTGAATTTAAAAAAGTAAACTCTTATCTGTTCTTTTAAAGGAAATGTTAAGCTTAACAGCAGTCTTATACAAAGAAATTTAACACTAAAAGATCTCATAAGTAGATACCCTAACCTACACCTATAAATATATATATTTATGTAAAAATCAATGTCACCTTGTGATATGCTGAACTGTCACAGAATGAAAGCGACATGCCTTTACTAGGAAATGTATAATACAAGATGAATCAAGTCACACTGCCACAAGGCAATTAAACACTCATAGGTTCTGTGTTATAATCACCAGAGCAAGTGATTCTGCTTTTTGAGATATGTTTGCTTCATTTAAAACACAGAATCTTCATCAGATTCAGACCTTTCATTCATCTACTACCCCATAACAGGAAAAAAAAAAAAAAAAATCCAGGACAAAACCAAAACAACTCAAATATTATTTAGACATAAAGAAAACGTGAGAATCCAGTGACTCTGATGAGATATGAGGTTCCTGGAACTGAGAGAATTTAACTAAGTGTTAAGCATATTAATTGACCCAGAATCCAGGCGCTCCATATTCTGATGCTGCCACTGTAGTGAAGTTTTGCAAGAGAAGAAATTGCCAGTATGATTTATAAACAGCTGCATCTCAGAGTGCCACAGTACCCTGCTCTGCCTGGTTGTTGTACAGGGAGATACCAAAGTTAACAGATGCCCCAGTACTCCTGCAGGATGGCAGCAAGTTCATGTTCCCTCTTTCTCCCTTCAGTGGGGTTGGAACAGAGTGGAAACACCTATTCTACTTTTGTATGAGAGATCAAACATGCAAGCCTGAAAACCCCTCCGCTTTTTACCTTCTATCCTCCAGATGTTCTTTAGAACATCTGGGCTTTTGTCAGAAGGACGAGAACTGCTGGCAGCAGCTCAGCTTCTACAGCTGCTTCATTCACCCTGCATGGGATTCACACACAGGCATGCACTCAGAACCCCTGAGCAGTGAACCATAAGGAATGTAAACAGAGCATAGACAAAAATCATGCTCCATTCCTCCACACAGCACTGGACATGACTGTGAAGGGAATTTCTGTTTTCCCTAGAACAAGCTGCATAGCTTTTACCAGGAGAAGGAAGAAAACTATTCAGTATTGCTTCATCATGCTCTCTTGACTGACAGCATTGGTTGCATTCACTGGGGATTGTTTCAGTTAAGAAAAATGACTGTCAGCATTCCTTTTCCCTGGAAATGCTTCCGCTGTTTCTGAGTAAATCACATCACTTTACAGTGGATTAGGTGTCATCTTTACTCTTCACAAAAGCCTTGTAAATTTTCTGGCTGCCTACATGCTGTTCAAAATCCACTTGTTGATCAAATCTTATGACTTCTGGATTCCCTCAGAAGCCTGGCTAGGGTACAACGCAGTTTTGCATCGTTCTTTGAGGGGAAGCTGCTGATTTCTTGTTTAAAATAGCCACCAAAGTAACAATCTCTTCCTGGGATTAGTCCTCTTGCAAAGCCATGCAGTTGCAATTTTGAGTAAAAGCAATTATCCTTTTTTAAACTGTGGTTCAGAGAACCCCAAGAAAAGCTGCTCAACCAGCACATTGAAGTCAAAGTGCTGCTTGTTCACTCTGACATTTGTTTCCTCTTTGGCTAAGACTTTCTGATCCACTTTTTATAACTTGCTTTCTACCCTACTTTGATGCCCCCTAAAAAAAAAACAAAAAAAACAAAATACTATGCTCATTCTGCTTTAGTTAAAGACACACTCTTTACATTTACATTTCTTACACTTGCTTGTTTGTTCTCCAGTTTTAGTCTCTAAAAGTTAGCAGGGCTGCTAAGCCTTGCACCCTTGGATGTATTCTAGATAGCTGTATCTTCTTATCAACTCCTCAAAGCCTGACCACATCAAAATGTTTCTTGGTATTTGTTTATACAGCTATCCCTGTTTTACTTTCTTTGCAAAAGAAATACAGAATGCTGTGTCTGGCAAACATGTTTTTCTGGACATTTGTAGCCCAAAATACATTTTTAAAAACCCCTTTAATTTACGTTTCTCTTTTCACACATGGTTTCTTGCAGTGACTGAGTTTACATCCAACAGAAACAAAGCTCTGAAAACCTTCAATAGAAAGCTTATAAGTGGGAAAGATCAGCATGAATTTGGAGCAATTCAGTGAAAAGGACAACTAAATACAGAGAAGATATTTCAGCTGGAGTAGGAAATATGCACAACTATTTGATACCAGGCAATTACAAAAAGTTGAAAGAAAAGATGAAAAATCTCATTATCAGCTTGCCATCTTAAAAATTTAGTCAAATCTCAAATGAACACGTGTAAATGCCATACAATTTTACAAGCTATAGAAATCAGTAAACAGATGTAGCTAAGTCAATGCTCAGAATAACTTCATCCTTTGCCTTTGAAAAGGATGCAGATAGAGCTGTATAAATTTAAGCTCTCAATCCAAAGCCTGCTACTGTTTGCAGGAAAGAAGTTCACCATCAAATAAAAGAGGGAACAAACAGCTGTTGACATGAGTGGCTTGGTGATTAAACTGTTAAATGACCTGACATCAGGAGGGGGCAAGAAAAACTCTGCAAAAGTCACCGTACCAATTTGAATTTCACATGTCAAATTCTTTCAGCGTTCCTCTGACTTGTGGCACTAAGCCATCTTCCCAACAGGAATCCAACTGGAGTGATGTTATATTTTTCACCACAAACCATGTGCACACGCACAAATGAAGTGGAAGCCATGGAATAGGTAATAATTTTGGGAATTGTTATATGTATATATGCATATTAAGAGTTTATACAATAGTATCACTATGAAATTTGGTGGGTCCATAGAATGAGGGGAGAGTTTTGTGCTAATAGAGTAGATATATTCACCAAGCTAGGAACAGTCTGAAATTTCTCAGCTGTTCAGACTATAAAAATAGAGTATTAAGAATATTGGCCAGAGTTAGCAAGAGCTGCTAATATTAGCCTTCTTAGGGATGGTGCTTGGGAGTCATCCTTAAACAAAGGAGAAAAAAAGGAGCTGAAGTCTCTCATGAAGAAGTCTTGAGTCATGACTGAGTCCACAGAAAGAAAGATGAGACTGACAATCTTCCCAAAGTTAGGAAAATAGGCAAGGTGAGGAGCAAAAACCTAGTCAGGATAAATTGTAGTAAGCTGGATGAACACCATGGTTTGGAAGACAAAAATGACAGATTCCATGAACATCTTTCAGCCCCCAGACTGTTTCAGGCAGATAAGACAAGACATAGAGAAAGGAAGATTTTGTTGTCGTTTTGGTTGAAACTGGGTATTTTTCATGCCATTAAGTAAAGCTTCAAGTTATTTTAAGACTCTCTGAAAACTATAGCATCGTGTGGTCTATCATCTATGGAAGACTTGAACCACAGCCTTAAGAAAAAGAATCTATGGAGTAATGTGAGGAATCTCTTAGTCAGTTACTTATCCCTAAACAAGACAAACATTTAGGATGTTTCCAAAACAGCTGGGATTTAGATTTTTACTACAGTGAAGCAGCAGCAAAGGAAAAATGCCAGAGCCAAAGGAGGAAAGCATGTCAGTACATACCAAAATCCTTGGAAGCTGACTGCATGCACACCCTATGGGCTCAGGAGCCCAGCAAAAGCCTGAGCAAGAAGAGTGTGATCACATTTATGGAACAATTTGAGAGCAGAACTATGTTTAAAGCCTTATAAGCCTTAAGTTGTGAGGCACCTCATCCAAGTTTGCTAAAACATACAGGGAATTCCAGCTGATTTCTCAGGCCGAGAAGGAAAAAAGATGTAAATTTCAGCATAATAAAAACCAAACTATGCTTGCACTATAGAAAAGCAAAATTATTCCCTTACCAGATCAGTGCCATGTAAACAAGAGAATTTAATAAAATATAAGCACTATTACAAAAGTTCCAGGATTTCCTCAAAAAAGTTCAGGTTTATTTTCCTTCTAAGAGTGCCTTAACAGTTACCTGACATTTTACTATCCAGTTTTTGACACTTCAGTCAGAAATCTAATGATGCGTCTGGACAAAATATAATTCTGTATCAGGTGTGGTCACCACAGACCACCTTGTGTCCCTTCTCAGTGTGGTAAAGTTGCCTGGCCTTTTTCTGTACATCCTCATTTGCTTGGACATGTTGGTAACATATGTTATGATGGGTAAATTTAATTATGTAAGGGGTGACTGAGACTCTACCCAACTGCAGAGAAATAAAAATTGTAAGATTTTACTTATAGTTTTCATGTTCTGCCCCTCTGCTTATCTAGACCAACCTAGAAGCCACAGCTTTCCATACACTGTGTTCTTATGAGGAACTGTTCTAATACTTTGTCAGGAATACTGTTCTTATAAGTTAATTAAGACGTGGCAAAACAAGTGCTTTTTCAAAAAAATATTTTTTGCTAAACAGCTTCTTAAAAGTGGGTGAATAAAATCCTCAATAAAATTTAATTGTAATCAGACAGGGAACTAGGACTGTCACCAGTTGTTACTTCTTAGCCAAATCACAGGAACCTTAGAACAATTCTTCTGTCTGTTAGAAGAATTTAACTCTTGCAAGCCACAGCAACAAGGAGTGGGGAAGAAGGGTTGTTTTCATTCTACCGTGCATTTGCAGACTGCAAAGAAGGAATGTTAAGCAAACATTGTTCCTAGGAGAGGACCTGAAGTTATTAGCAAGTGTGATATTTTCACACAAGTTCAAATATTTAACAGACAGGATTTTAGAGGTTTGCTGATGAAGCATTTAAGGAAAGAGGGGAAAAAAAGAAGAAAATCAACACCCCAAAAAGCCTTCAGCAACATGAGAATTAATTACAAAGCAGGAAAGAATCTAAAATAACTGAAATCAGACCCAAATGTGTGGCCCTTAAACCATTTTCTGCCCTGAAGATTTATTTTATGCCCTTTCTGATCATTCAGAAATGATTGAAGAAACCCACACTTGCTCTACATATGCGATCTTAAGAAAGGGAAGGAAGAATTAAACTGAAGGTTTAAAATGGTTCTTTTTAAAGCCAATTAGCTTTTGAACACACGTGCTGCTTTATCTGGGATAACTGCACATTTATGCTGCGGGAGCCACTTTATTCTTTTCCCTACAAACTCTAAAGTCATTAACTGACCTTTTAAAGAGTGCCCCTCTGAACCAGGCAGTTCTAATGCTCTACAACAAACAGAGCTAAGCCATCTTTGAGTGGATATTGATGACAGTCCAGGCATTACAATAACTTAATGAGCTCTCTGCTGCCTTAGTACTGATACGTCACACTCCAGCCTGTGGTGAGCAGGGGCCCTGTTTTTATGAACTCTTGCAAGGCAAGGCACCCCAGTAAGCAGCCTGGATTATCCTACTTCAAGTTAGTACTTTTATAATCCTATATTAGCCTACAAAAGTGAGATTGGTAGAGCAGTATGCTCAGTTGATCTGAATATGTTGGTTTATCCACGTATAAAACCAGAAATTAAATTAAAATATCCGTCTCAAATTCAATCTCTTACCTTGCTGAGGTCTCTTGTTTCTTTCATCTAAGGTGGATTCTTCACATCCAGAGTAACTTCTCTGTTCACGTTAAAGAACGGAGATAATGCAACACTTCAGACACAACTATTAAAGAGGATTTTTGAATTGCATGAGAAATGTTCAAATGGGGAAACTTTGCAAAAATGTTTTCATCCTCTGTGCAAGCAAGAGTATAGCATCTGCATGTCTTCTATATAACTCAGGCAACAATATCCTGGCAACCACATTTCAATGGAACAAATCCAGGTAATTAAAATGACTGGATCTAGCATCCATCTCTTTTTATCATCCCACTTAATAGGCCAGACTTACTTGTTTGGGAAGCGATGGTCAAAAATCTGCTCGATGTGGTGAAGTGAGATGTTGTCTGTCTCTAAGCTACAGAGTCTTTGTTTGCCATTGCCCATTTAGCTTCTCTTTCACAGCACTGTCTTCCTGAGAACTTCAAAAATGACGTCTGCTTTCGCATGCTATACTTTGCAGACATCTGCATAGTTTGGTCGATCTCATTAATACTTCGCTAATAACCCTGTCAAGCTTTGTAATTTCTATATAAAGGTTAAAAGGATTAAATTCACTGCACCAGTAAAATTGCTCAATGCATTACCATCCTCATCACGTCCATCCACTCATTTTAATAGATTCTTAATACCATAAGTCAAAATTTGGGCTTCCACTCTTCTGCAACTGCACAGCCTAATCCCCCTGCAGGAGCCAAACTTCTACTAAATCAGATTATGAGGCATGAGTTCAGCAAGAAGAGCTTTTGGATTCCCTTTTTTTCAGAGGTCATGTGAGCAACTGCTCTGGACTGTATGTTGGTGTCTGAAGATTGCAGCAGTCACACCAGTCCTCTGAAAGGGGAAAAGAGGCAGGATGCTACTCTGCAGCAAAGTACAAATGAATGACTGTCAATCTAGATCATATCTTGGTCAAAACAGACCTGTGAGAAACAAGATTCACTTTCTTGGAAAAAATTTACAAGTTTAATTAAAAAAAAAAAAATAGACAGTTAGGAGAGACAAAAGCAAAATACAGTTTCTTGGCCAAAGATGCTTAGCACCTAGCAAGCCAGCATACCTGCTAACAAAAAGTTTGCTCCTTAAAAGTATCAGCCTGCTGCATATTTATAAATTCACATGCATGATTCAAGCATTCCTTTTGAGTGTGAATTTCTTTGTTCAGTTTCAAAACCCCCAAATCATTTTATCTGGTAGACCCATCTGCAGGTGGCTCCATTCCATCTGATAGCACAGGTCCTATAAATTCTTCTCCTGGGGTTTTGGTCAACTTCATTTGCATAAGATACTTGAGAACAGAAGTTCAATAGCTTTTTGGTTAGCAGTCTTCAGGCAGGAATGAAGGATGATTCCCCTTACCTTCTGGTTTGGCGAGTTTAGATGTTACAAAAAAAACACCCTAGTTTTTTACTTTTAACACTATGTTACAATCATAAAAAAATATACATTCATCACATTTCTAAACTCTATCAATAGAGGAAAATACAGTACAATCTTCTCACATTATACATACAGTATTCATTTTAATATTTGCAAAAAGCCAACTATATAATATGCATTTATAACAGACCTCAAATTGACTGTTGTACAAAGCAAAAAAACCCAAACAAGCAAACAAAAAAAAAACAAACAACAGATCTTGCTTTTTGGTTTTTGTGTGCAAAAATTTAATATATCTACATTCTAACTCATTATCTCTAAGATTTAATTCTCAGCTTCACTGTCTGGAAGAGGTGTTAAACAGGCTCTAAGGTGACAGGCACAACAGAGCTGGTAACCTACATAAATACTTTATGTTTCTTTGCAATCTATCACCCCATGCTCACCCTCAATTCCCACAGCCTAACCCATTACAACTGCCTCATTCTCTTCCTAAAATAGAGCAAATTGAGAGGAAATTTCCATTCTTACTATCTAAGGTTGCTGGTCCTTCCACAGTGATCCATTTAAGCAAAGTCAAATACCCCAGGGAAAGTCTTCAGGAAGTAAGAGGGAAAGAAAACAAAATCCCACTTCTAAGAAGGCTGGATCCTCATTCCCTTTCCCCAGCTTACTTCACAGCCATAACTATCAAGTCAATAGAGGTTTAAATGCACAAGGTGAAGCAGATTGTATTCCCTTAACTATGTTTTGCCTGGTTAAGACACTGGCCTAACACAACATTCTTGCATAGGAATAAATCTGCCTTTCAAATATGTACCAACCAGAGCCCTGCAAATAGACACCTGCTGCTTTTTCTTATGGAATCACAAAGCATAGCTTTGAAACAGTCTGTCCACACACTTATTCTCTTTCCCTTTTCAAAATTCACCTTGTATTTTACCTTGTCAAGAAAGCAAAAATATTTTCCCCTGTTTGGTTACATGCTCAATCACTACCCGCTCAAGTGCTAGTGCCCAATTACTGTGCTGAAACTTCAGATACGACACCAGGAAAACCTGATAGCATTTTCCACACTTATGGCAGAAGAGAAAAGCACACACATCTCCTGACGCCCAAGTGGCCAAAACGCAACATGTGAACAGAAACAAAATACATTGCTATTAGCTTCTGCACAGAGGACGCCCTTCTAGCATTTGGAATGGCAAGAATATTTTCATTATTAACCATGAAGTGGGACAGCTTTTGCTACAGATTCAAATAACTCACACCATTTCATCTCTGTAAATATAAGGATTACTTGAAATGGCTGGGATGTCTCATCTAAAGAGACTACAACGGCCTAGCAAAAAGGAACAGATGGAGGCTGAATGATTCCTTTTAGTCTTCTACAAGGCTACTTTGAATTCAGCTTTTCAATTACTTCAAGATTTTTTTTTTGTTCTCAATTAAGCTGAATGAGGGCAGGTTTAGATTAGATATTAGGAAGGAATGTTTAACTGTAAGGGCAATGAGGCACTGGAGCAGGTTGCCCAGAGACTTTGTGGACTCCCCATCCCTGACACTCAAGGCCAGCCTGGATGGGGATCTGTGTTACATGGTCTAGAGGGAGATGTCCCTGCCCAGAGCAGGGAGTTGGGACTATGACCTTTAATTCCCTTCCAACCCAAAGCAGTTGTGATTCTGTGAGCTCTCTCCACAGAGGCTACCAACACATATAAGAGAGCCTGCACTGAAATGTTAAAAAAGTTAGTTAATAAAGTCATACTAGATAGGAGTGTGTAACACAAGGTTATGCTGAGTATGCACAAAATGTTTAAATTCTTTAATTACAGTTAACTGAATCTACACAGCAGCAACCCCTGCAGTATAAAAATAACGAGCATTGCTTAATGAACTTTCCAACAGCTGTTGAAATTCCAACAATAAGGGAGCAGAAACTTCCAGCCTGGGAAAGATTATTTTTCTTCAGCCTTTCAAAGACCAGTGAAAACTATTTCAGCTGTCAGACTCAGTAATGAAAGTCACAATGATCAACGATCACACGTTAAACTTGCTGAAAGCTAACTTTTCTCAAGGTTCTCTCTAACAGCTGATGTAATACAGAGTAAGTATTTTGGTGGCACTGTCATCCAGAAGAAAGCAATGGATTACAAGAAGGCACTACAAGAGTGGTGCCCAGAAGTTTCAGGTAGCATCCACACTGCTAAGATGATTGATTAGTATCAAGTGTATATTCAATAAATTAGGCTTGAATAGTAAATTCAAGATGCAAAGGCTATTTTCTTTCTACTTCATGAAAAAAAAGGAGGAGAAAATACAAACACGTATAAACAAGAAGCTACAGTTCCCAGTCTTCCACCACCACATTCCTCTACTAAACCTCACTTGGATGAGAGCTACAACCAGCAGCAATCAGCTCTGGCCTCTGTGTACATTTTAAACTGAGGCACATTTGTTGTTTCCACAGGCTGCTCTGCCTTGAGCACTTCCAAAAGCAGTCCAGAGAAAGGACTGAACATGCAGCTGAGTCTTTAGGAGAGCAGTTACTGCTTCATCACCTCCCTGCAGTACTTGCATTTCTCACAGCAAGGCTGGCATTCTTTTGAGACTATAAAAGGCAGCAGCAGATAAATTAATGGAATTTTTAGAACAGAGCAATAAAGAGCTTTGAAGTAGCGAGCAACTAAAAAAGGAAATCAAGCAGCCATTACATCAGCTGAATGACAAAGGCAGCTGAGAATTGGTTTGAAACTTAATCTGCCATAATCTTATATGAGAACATTACCCATATACATGTTTAGTGAAAAGTTAAATTGATCTTTAGGACGTTTTAAACTTCTCCTAAAGCCTTGGTTCACAGAAAGAGGCATTATACATGACTCTTATTATAGTTTAATGAGTGGTGAAATACCAGTTGTTCCTCACTGAGGTTTAAGCAAAGCATTTTTACCTCACATGGTAGAATCTGCTCAGTCTCAATTTCTGTTTAGCTGTGGATGAGCACACACTTCATTATTTACAGGAGCTGATCTGTGACAATTGCTGAGTGAGCCCTTGAGAGTTGCTGCCACATGATCTTCAGCTTTCCTACCCAATCTCCAAACACTTCTGACTACAAAAGATGATTTTAGACACTTTGTGTAGTCTGTGTGGGTTCAGAGCCAGAAACAAGGAGCCTAAGTTCTACAACGCCTGGCTTTTTGGCTTACACCACCCTTACCACATCATATAGTCCTCCAATAAGTGCATATCTCCAAGAAAAGCAGTTAAACACATTTTTTAAAAACAGTTTAACAGATTAAAAAATCTAAGGGATTGGACAGTTGTATAAGTAACTCAACTCCAAATGTCTTCAAAGTCATACCTTTCTCCTCAACTATCACTCATATTTAGCTCAAAAAACCCCACATGATTAAGGGTTCTGGTCCTGAATTATTTCTCTTAATACTGCCTGCCATCCCAATTCCTTTGCATTCTGTTTCTCGACTTAATAATTCTTCATTTTTGCATCCGTCTTTATGTCCTTTTCCTCAGCTTTCTGACTGTTCTGCTTGGAATAACCTTCCTGACATCGTGATTTTCAGCTTTTAATTAAATAACTTTTTCCAATTCAAAGTCAGCTCTCTGTTAAACTCGGAAATGTGACTGCTATCAGAAAATGTGAGAAATTGGTTCTATGCTTAGCAAATCTTTCCCCGGGGGACTAAAATTCTGCTGTACACAAAGGGAACCCTGACTAAAGCATATCTGAAAGTTGCTTGTTTCTTATAAAGTACTCTTCCAATGGTCAAACCATTTTACAGGCTAATATATTCAGGTTTTTTCCACAGATCCAAAGCCAGTGAACAAGTATATTTACTGTGAACAACACCATGCATGTGAAAGCCTCATTTTAAGATAAGGAGAAACTGAATACCTGAGTATACAATGAAAAATTATCCTAGAAATCTAAATACATTGCTAAAATGCACTGTATTATTTTGCTTCACTCATTAAAACTGCACTATTGTTATACTGGATATTGTTACAACAACAAAATTGTATGTGGTTAAGTTTTCTTTTGTGCAAGGCAGAGACAAATCAGAACACTCATTTATCAAACTTGTTGCAAGCTAATTTTACCAAAAGTATACTCAGAAAAAAATGAGAAAAATCACATGAAATTTACTTTGCACCTCATTTACACCTCCACCAGCAAAATCAGTTAATGCTAGAGTTCTTCCTTAAAAATGGGCCCAGTTTTACAGCAGCAAATGCTTTGAAAATTCTACAGTGTGAAAAATGTAGAGTGAAATCCACAAGTGCTGATAAACACCTCATTTGTTTATAGGTGGAAACAAGAGCTGGTCCCATTTAAGTGCCTTTAATTCAAATGAAACCGAAAGACTCGATGAAGAAAAGTGCTTTTAACAAATGCAAGTGCAATGTCTGAAAATACACCAAGAAGCGAAGGATGAGATCTGTCTATCAGTTGGACTGTGGTATTTGTATCTGTTTTTGTAAACTTCCATTTTGCCATGATTCGGGAAGAATGAAGAAAAACCAAAATCATGAAGCCACAGGTGATTATTCCATTCATTCCCAACAAAACTTAAAAATTCAATTACTTAAGAAGGTTCCAAGGACAGACAGGGCTGGGAAAGATTGGAAGAAACATGGGGACAGCCAAGCAAGTCCCATGAGACACTAACAGAGACTTCTGAAGGCTTATAGAAGTTATTCACTCCTTCCTTTTAAACAGGGATAATACAAACCCAAAAGCAGTGGAAACAAATGTATCTTTGTCAATGGGGGGCAGCACGATGCCAGAAGAATGTATTTTAATTGTAGTTGTTCATGAAGTTCAGGGCACCAATATGAACAACATAACATATAAACACAAGTTTGCAACTGCACCAGTTAACATCTGCTGAAGAGGCTTTAAATTAAAAAAGCCTCCTAAATATCGTTTTCTGAGGACCTAATTTTAGACCCCTTGACTACTTTAAAAATAGATTTTGTTTGAAGTTTAGGGGAGATACAATGATTACCAGTAGGCTGCAATATCCGTGACAACTCTTTTGCTTGCTCATGGCTGAGGGAACCATTGCCAAGGTAAAGTTATTTCATTTGTCACCTGGGAAAAGGCAGGTTTCATAATGACTCACATGCCATTGTACAGTTTAGAAGTAGCAATGTTTTATTCCTGCTAAGATCTGACAGAAGTATTCCTATTCAAAGAATCTTTTCCTCTATTTGTTTTCCATAGTAGTCTTTATACACATTTCAAATTACTTAAATTTCATGAGTGCTCTAATCAAAACATTTCAGCACATCAGTAATTTCTGAATGTCTTCACATATAATAGCTTCAATGAAGTAAACAAGACATCTTTTGTCCATTTCACTGGATGCATCATTCTAATTTACTGTACCTGAATTCCCTCGTATTTATATGTCTGTGTGGAAGATTTATTTCTATCTTGTTTCTATATTCTACCTGCTGAACATCTGCTCTCCATCACTGCTTGGAAAGGATTTTAACCTTTAGCAGGCATTGTGGAAACCTCTCAAGTTTTTCACTATCAGAAAGTTACAACTGGGCTGCTTGAAGCAGCGAAGTCTACAATTTTCCTTCTACTGCTTTAAATACCTCTCCTAAATGCTTTTACCTGGCATGAAATAGAGATGACACTTCACTTTGGATTTGGATTCATTTTGAAAACTAAACTTCACATGGTCTGGGAAGATGGCAGAAAAATTATTCTGACTCATCAAGAGTCTCTGTAATAGTTGGATTTTCTGCCTTTCTTCTACATTGCTCTGACAAACCCCTTGTTAAATTTGATTTTTTTGAAGAGCACAGGCTGTATTTTGAGATCTTTTTTGCTGCATAAATAGAATAGCATTATTTATCAATATTTCTTTTCATTAAAAGTCATTTATTACAATACCTTCCTTCTCCCTAAAATATGAAACTGTTTATTTTACATCTCGCATGGGACCTTTGCTACCTTATCGGGTTTTTTCCAGTAAACTCTTTGTCACACTGTAGTTGATCAGACTTAATCCAAAACTATTGAAGTCCTTACCCTATAGGTATTTGTGCTCCAAGTCATACATAAACAGCTTTCTGGAGACTGAAGCAGATATGTGTCTCTCTGACAACACATCTCCATTCTTTTAAATATTTAAACCAGCTTTACTTGTCAAAGCTATCTGTTTGGTAATATTATTTAGGTCAATTTCTCTCAAATTATTCTCACTGACTATATAAATACAAATACACTGAGAGGGAGCGTTTTTAGACTGCCAGCTCTCCAGAACAGGAAGAGTATTAATTTTGCAATGTCAGAAACAACAATGTTATGATCCTTGTGCTCCACTGTTAATTAAATAAGGAACACTGCCACAGAACACAGATGGGTGTGTATGATCAGAAGTAAGCACTCTGCCTGTTCCTCCTTCTCCCTCTGTTATTTGTTGAAGTTGTTTGGATTTGTTTACAAAAAAAATCCCAATAACAACAAAATCCTATTTTTTTTTCTGAAAATGACTGAAGAACAAGCTTGCTTTGCTTCCCTTCACGTTAAATAGAAGCAAAGCTGAGAACAAAAAGCCATTTCCATTAAAATCCAGTCCATGTAATTTATCACTTATGTATAGCCGTCCTAACAATGTTTTTCCACCAAAAGCATTGCTATGATTACCTTATGTGCCAAAACAAAAAAGAGCAAGTTTACCTTAACAAGTTTTTCCCTTTTGACCCTGCTCTTTGAAAGTAAATAACCAGTTTTCACCACTAAACACTAACATACAAATTCTATAAAATTAAGGTAAAACTGGGGAGGAAAGTTCAAATTTTATATGTGCTACACATTATGGTGGCAATCCTACATTTAAATAAATCCAGTGTAAATTTATGCCAGGAACAGAGAGAGACACATGGATCCTTACTGGATGTGTGGTCTTGCAGGTGAGGCAGGAGGGAAAGACAGGAAGGAAAAAAAATTATACTTAGAAATGTCACAATTGACATTTTTGGATGCAGATAAGACTGCTCAGACTCTACAAGACAAAAGAAAGTGTTATCCATGTTCACAGGGAAAATGCACATATCTGAGGCCCCCTGCACTTCAGTGATGCCAGAATTTTGTCATTCAGTTTAGAGAGAGCTGGACAGAGCCTCAAGGGAATGATGACATGAACATTGCTGTCCTGTTCACAGCTTTATGCACAGCCCACAGTGAGAAGGCGGCCTTTCAAGATGCTTTTTTCAAGAAGAAGTGTCTGCATTCCTAATGATACATTTTCACACTCATTCTGATGACTTTAGCACAGAATGTTGCTATTAAATGCATTATTCTCAACAGCAAAATCCCAAGATCAGCACTGTACTTTTTGTCATTATTATCAGCTATTGTGAGCAGCTTTATTTACCTCTTTCTCCCCATGCCTTAGTTATGACTCATTTTCTCCTCCTTAAAAAAAAAGGGTAGTTAAACAGTGGATCAAGTTTCTCCCTCTGCTGTTTGAGACGGTTTTTAATCTCTCAAACTGCTTCCTTTAGAAAAACAGAAGCACATATATGTCATGTTAATGAGTGAGAGGGGATAACCAAAACATACATGTAAAAGTGTGTTTTATCAGCTACAGGTAAACTGTCTCAAACACCATTGTCATCACTCGGGATTTTTCTTACACTCGCTGTAACATGATTCTATTGCCATAAAAAATTCACCCATGCTATTTATGACCGGGATAAATATTAGTCTGTTATACAGCAAGAAAACACAGCTATAATTACCTCCTGGGGAAACAAAATGAGCAAAAATATTTATGCAATAACAAAAAAAAAACCCCAAACCAAACAGGAAAAAACAAAGCAACCAACCTTCTTTGTTATAAACTAACAATACCTGATTTCAAAAATCCTATTTAATTCTATTTGCTGTCTTTCTTTACTGGTTTAATACACAGAAAAATCCTTACACTGCTGCTTTATTATCAGTTACAAGAGCTCAAGTCTGAACATCCTACAGATTTTGCAGTTCAAACTCAGATTTAAAAAAAAAATAAACCAAACCAGAAATTCAACCACACATCATTCTCCACTCCACGGCTCCCAGCTTGTCTGGAAAGAACAGTCTCAGGAAAACTCGAGTGTAGCAGGATGCTTTACACATCTGATGCTTTGCAGCACTCTTACCAGACTGTTGAGCTCCTGGGTTCTGTTTCCTCTCTGGGTTTCATCACTGAAACCCAAATGCAGCCAACGGAAGTGTGCCAAGGCAAAGCTCTTTCGGCTCATTCATTAGTACCCTGCTAAGTGGCAGTGTCAGGAAGTCTGCATGGGGCAAGAGGCAGCAGTGGCAGGAAAGAGCTAAGCAAGAAATCATTAA
This sequence comes from Hirundo rustica, assembly GCF_015227805.2. NCBI lineage: Eukaryota > Metazoa > Chordata > Aves > Passeriformes > Hirundinidae > Hirundo > Hirundo rustica. Next base: position 59,445,881 of record NC_053455.1, on the reverse strand, counting down.
GAGGTATTTACTTATCCCATTATGATAGGCTCCATTTACAGAGGCTTAGTACACTGAAACAGTTTTAGTTTTAAAGCAGTGAATTCCACATGAAAGCTTTAAAAATTGCCTTTACAAAAAAAAGCATAAATTGGAATTTAGTTTTACTGCATTTCTTCAAAATTTTTTCTTGCTTTTCTATGTGTGTTGGTGGGGGATTTTTTTGTTTTTGTTTGTTTGTTGAATTGTGAGTATTAAACAACTGCTGAATAGCCAGCAAAAGGAAAAAGAGAATCACCAACAGAGTCAGAGGACCTGGCTTGCTTGTCCATTATGATTTTAAAAGTTACTCCTTCTTATTTGAGTACTCCAGGGGCCAAGTCATACAAGGCACACAGAAAGTCACAGGAGTTTCTAAACGGATAATCTGATGTCTTTCATGTGCCTTGTGGTACTCAGAAATCTTCAGAACTTCTCAGCTGTTCTTCTCCACTTCTCTGCATGTTTCACTTAATTATATTGTTATTGTTATTAATTATATTGTAAGTTGCTATTGTCATAAATAGTTTCTTCTCTGAGCATCTGTTGCTTCACCCACAGCAATTGCCTGCACACATTGTTCTGTCTTGTGCTGCCAGGTATTTGAGTGTTCTCATTATCTTAAAATCCTTGTCTGACAAATATCCATGAGGATTGGAACTACATGATCTTTAAGGTCCCTTTCAACTCAAACCATTCTGTGATTGATGAGCGCTCTTGATGTTTTTCCCTACAGAGAATACAGTCAGCTCTACTAGACCTGCTGCTATTTTGGACTTGTACTCCATTTCCTGTAGAGGAGATATTTTATTAGACTAAATGATAAGTTAGTGGGACACAGATAAGCCCTCAAGCATGCCAGCACTTCCCTTGGTCTCAGAATGCCTTATTTTTTTTCATACATTTCAGTCTACTAAGACATAATTGCTGTAAGTGTCTTTTTGTAAAGTCTGAATAAATTGGCCTGGCCTTAACTTTCATGGAAGCATTACCATTTTTCTATGTGTGCTGTCAGAACTTTTTGATCTTACAAGTCACACCTCAATATGTTTGAAAACAATTTCATTTATCTGTAAGTACCTTAAAAATGCTTTTCACTGTCATCTATGTTACATAACTTCCCAGATCATAACAGCTCCAAAGCAAACCTTCATCATACTAGCTCTTTCTGAACACTCAATAAAAGGGCAAGGAAAAAAAAACCTGCAGAACCCAAAAATAAAAGCCAGAGAGCTCCCAAACATATTTCCACTGATTTTTAAGATGTAACATGGGGCAAGACAGTCCAAGACAAGCATATATATAACATATGCTTTCAATTATTTTCATGCAAACATGAAATTTACAAGAACAAAACAAGTATGGCAGATCCCATGTTAGCAGAGAGTTCAATTTCTAAACCCAAGATTCTAAAAATCAAACCTTCAGCTTCCTAAGCAGATCTGACCACTACAAAAAATGTCAAAGGGAGTCAATTTTGGATCAACTAAATTGGGTCCATCACCTCCCTGGGGCTTGCACTGTTTGGGAGGTTTTCCTCACCGCTTCTGTGACTCACATATGAGACAGGATTTCCTGTGTTTTGCCTGTCCACAGCAAACCAGGCTCCCTCTCCCACCCTGTTACTGATTGGCTGTCCCTTTCTTCCAACCCTTCTGCAGCTGGGACACACACTCGTTTTAAAAAGCTGCATTTCTTCAGCCACAGTCAGCCTCATCTCCCAGACCTGACCTAAAGAGGGGATAACCATGGTCCAGCCACACATCCAGAGATGCCACCACACTCTGTTCCTCACCGCTGGCTCCAGCTTCTCACCAGGAGAAACCTGTCACTTCCTAGTCTCCAGCACATGCCTTGGCTCAAAGCCACCCTCGTGTAAAAAACTCTTGCATTTGGAAATGGATTAAACAAGCTGCTTAGCAGTTCATAAGCATAACAAGAAGATGCAACATCTAAACAATCAGCATAGATTTTCATCTGTTTCCTGGTGGTTTTCCCCACCTCATCTGCTCAGTAGTAGGTTTGTATTTTTCAAATGAAAGTTATCTTGCAGCACTGCATATAACATTGTATGCAAAAATTCTACAAAGTTGATGAAAGCTTGTGAATACGGTAATAAAAATCTTACTATTTTTGCAGCCATAGCAAGACAGCATTGACACTGCTTATTGTCCATCCAGCTTAGTTCATGTCTGCATTTAAATTTTTAGAGGCTGCAATAAGTTGCCATACAGACCCCGCAGCATTTAAATCCCATTTAAATACCTTTTCTCACTCAGACTGTAAAGCATCTTTTATTCAGAATCTTGCCTCCAGAGTATTGTCCCTTTCCATTACACATAATGTTTTACAGAGCCCACACTGTGTGGAGCACAGATCATAGAACCATTAAGGTGGGAAAAGATCCCCCAAGATTATCAGGTCCAACCTTTTAGCGATCGCCACCATGTCAATTAGACCAGAGCAGTAAGTGCCACATCCAGTCTTTTCTTGAGCACCTCCAGGGATGGTGATTCCACCACCTCTCTGAGAAGCCCATTCCAATGTTTAACAACCCCTTCTGTGAAGAAATTCTTCCTGATGTCTAACCTCAACCTTCCCTGGGGAAGTTTGTGGCCATTTCCTCTTGTCCTGTCACTGGTTGCCTGGGAGAAGAGACTGACCCCCACCTGGCTACACCCTCCTTACAGATCACTGTAGAGAGTGCTAAGCTCTCTCCTGAGCCTCCTTCTCCAGCCTAAACACCCCCAGGTCCCTCAGTCCCTCCTCACAGGACCCTCCAGACCCTACCCCAGCTCCAGTGCCCTTCTCTGGACTCTCTCCAGCACCTCAATGTCTTTCTTGCAGTGAGGGGCCCAGAACTGGGCGCAGCACTCGAGGTGTGACTGGACACTCACCAGTGCCCAGTCCAGGGGGCAATCCCTGCCCTGCTCCTGCTGGCCACACTACTGCTGGTCCAGGTCAAGATGCCATTACCTTCCTTTGGAAAATATAGCCAAAAAAGAATGCATTATTTCTCTAAAATAGTTGAATAAATGAAAGAAAGGCAAAAGTCTTGTTTCCCTCCATTATACAGTTGTTCTGTCAACATATCTCTAATAAAAGAAATGATAGATAACCCACTACAACCACTGCTAGTCTTTGCAAAAGAAAAGGGAAGTTCCTATCAATTTTGTTTCCAGATCAGAGACAGAGCATCCTTGTAAAGCTCCTCTCATGAGATATACTGATCTTATCCATTTGCTTTTAGAAAGCTTAATGTAGATAATTAGCTGCATGGATTTGGGAAGATGAACTACACACAGTTCTTTTAATTCCAGGAATTCAAGAAACATTGTTTGTAAGTGCCCCTGCAAGTGTTTATATGAAGTTCCTTTCCCTCCCTTTTTCTTTTTTTCTTTAGAGGTTCAGAACAAATTTGGGGAAATTAAAGATTTTAAATTCATTCTAACATTGTTCCACAATGTACGAAGCATTTAAACAACCTTGACATAAGTCCTACTGATTTTATTTTAAACAGAATTTTTGGATCTAAATTCAGGCTGCCAAAACAAGAGCAACACTACGGATATCATCCTTTTTTAGTGTAATAGTGAACTTAAGTCTTCCTTGAAAGCTCCTAAGGAAACATATGGATAACTTCATCGAGAAGTGTCACAAACCAAAGCACTACAGAGGAAAGTAAAAATAAACAATATCCTCTTCTCTTCACTCATCCCATTAGAATAGCAACAGAATATAAACTCAGCAAGAGAGTAATTGGTCATCCTGATAGCAAAAGTCAGCAAAGAATTGCAGCTCTACAACATTTAGGTAACAAAAGAAAATCCCACAATTCTCACTCTAATTTGCTCTGAAGGCTAAGTAAAACCTGTCAAGTAAAACTACACAATGACGTGTAATTTCTAGTTTGGGGATTTTTTTAAGACTATACACAATAGAATCTCATTATGTGAGTCCCAAACTGCTTGGCAGCCATTTGAGGGCAATGTGCTAGCGTTTGTGGTGAGGGGGGAGGAAGAGAAACAGCAAAACACAGGAAGTTACATGAAGGATCTGTAGTGCTAAGCGCTTGGTTTTAATCAGTCAGGGTAACATTGATGTCACAAAGTCATAGCTAGCATCATTACTTACTGCTTTGTAGATGTAGCATGGCAAGAGCAAACCTTTCACATTGTTAAGGTTTGGTCAGTCCCTCATCTTTCTCCCTGTATCCCTCTAGAGCTACATTTTCTGCAGGAGATACAAATGTTTAGGGCAGGGGCCCTTCCCACATTGTCACTGCTGGGACTGCCCAGCCGAGAATTTTTTGTTGTTTAAAGCCCAGCCATTCTTCAGTCTGGGTCAGCATTCAGAATAGACAGTGTTGTCCTAAACTGATCTTTAATTCTTCTGTGCCCCGATTCTTCCACATCATTCAAAACTCACTGCATAAGAACTTTCTCATCTGCATGCCACCATCTTCCAACACACTAAAATACCACATTGTCTTCACAGCTGTTCCTGCCCACCTCTCGTTGACAACTCCTATCACTCAGCTGCACATTTAATAGCGATTTTTTTTTCAAATAAAATTGAAAAAAATTTAAAAGCTTTGCTGATGTCACCCTACTGAAAAATAAAGAGCTCTTCAGCATTTGGAAACTAGGAATATTGCAGTTTTTAAAAATGTTGGGGGGTTTTTTTGTTGGTTTTTTTTTTTTTTTTTTTTTTTTTTTTTTATGTTGTAGAAATTGTAAAATCACTGATCAACACACCCTGGCTGCTCCACTGGACCTGCCTCCAGCTGCTAAGCCAAGGAGATGCTTCAGCAGAGGCATAAAGATCGGGCTGGTGCTGCTCCAGGAAGCGGAGACCCTGCAGAGCTCGCAATTCCTGCCCAGCTCCTGACCACAACCCAAACACTCACCAGACCCTGGCTCTGCTGGGTGCTGATAACACAGCAGTTCCACCTCAGCACCCTGCAGCCCTTTCCAGCCCCCAGAGAATTCCACCCCAGCTGGTACTGAACCCTGCAAGGGCACGCACACAGCAGCACCGCCTGTGGCTCAGGAGGACATTTGCCTGGTAAAACAAATTTGTTTGGAGAGCTGCCAGGAGATCTGAACTGACATTTCACTAACCCCACTGCTTGTGTTAAAGGGATAGCTCAGCATCTCAGAGGAGCTAAAATTTTAGCTGAGCAGCATGCAAAAATAGTTGATTAAGTGAAGGGGAAAGTGGTTTTAAGAGGCCAACAATCTCTTTAGGAGTTGTTCTAGTTCAAAATCCATACGGGTAGGCAAACATCTGTGTTACTGTAACAATAGCTAAAATATTCCCTTTTCTAGGAGTGAAAAGAGAATTAAAAAAAACCCCACAAGTTACTCTTTTCAACAGCCCCATTTAATATGTAAAATCAAATATTTTGTCTGAATAAATACTGTAACTAATAGTTTGTCCAAAAAAAAAAAAGTGGGAACTAGACAAAGATGTAACAACATTGCTTCTCATACTGAAGGCAGTAGTGAAACATCTGCTTTAAGGCAATTATACAAATCATTAGTGCATCCCAGTGGTCTCAGTAAATATCAGAAGTTCTTGAATGTGACATGAATGTCAGCAAACTCCCTAAAGTAGCATTGTGATTGGTATTTTATAGCAGACATTTGTTCCTCAGTTTGGAAGTCTGTGATTTTGACACAAATACACTCTGGAAAAGCAGAATTGGATAAGCTAAAGGAAAATGCTGTATCCCACAAAACTCAACAGTATACCATTTTAGCCAATAAAATTTCAGCTAATATAAGCGACCAGATTGAAAAAAGGAACTGGAATTAATGCAAGTAATGATGACAGGCTAGGACATATTAAAAAAAGAAAAAACTTCCTTAATAAAACTCACTGATTTGGAGAAGCCTCTGCTTTCTATAAATCTGTTCACACAATCAATACAGCACCTTCAGAAAAAAAGGGATTTTAAAACATGAGAGCAGTACTCACTGGTAAATTCTTCCTGTTGCTGTCTACCTCAACTCTCCAGTAAAGTGGTTGGAAAGAAATAAAATCATACTATTGAGTAAGAAATACTATAGAAACTATACTTTTAAGAAAAGACATAAATCAACAATACTCTGCCTCAACAGCACCTACATTGAAACTGCCATGATGGTCAATCTTGCCTTACAGAAATAACTGACAAAACACCTGTAGAACTGATTTTGTTAATGACTGCCTACTTAAATCAAAGTTGAGGAGCAACAGTTCAAAAACCCATTTACTGACTTTGGAAATAGAAATGGTTAAACAAATTTCTTCTGGTCTTGCTCATACAAAATAATTACGCTTCAGCTCTGGGCATGCTCTGCATCCAGCCTCACAAATGGCTATAAAAGTGGTTTGGAGAAAAGCTAACCCTGACTGCAGTTTGTTACAGATGATCCAACAATGTAGACACATTACCATGGCCACAATAATTGTACCTAACTTCGAAATTGGCTCTCTGAGGCAGGAATTCGCCCAATGACCCCCAAAGCCCCTCTCATTGTAAACCATGATGTGATTCTATGAATGGAAACTGAAAACACATGGCAATTTTAAATGCCGAGGCATTATTACTCTATTTATAACTCAATAGTGCCCTCTGCTGATGTTTTCCTGCTTGGTTATTTGTAAGGAAAAATTGTGAGGGTACGTTATGGCAACGTGTTAACACTTCTCCTGCAAATGAAGGAAGGAAAATTGCAGAGCATTCTTGATTCATATGCATTCAGCACAGGGCAGAGAATGTAAGTGATCAACACTTTTACCAGGCCAGTTTGGAAATTATTTCTTTATTTAAGGTCCAAGCAGGTCTCTTTGCCCTCTACCATTAAAATTTAGGATATTTCATGTTACACTGATTTACAGGCTTTGAAGTGCTTTTCAGAAATGCTTGCTCTTATTTTAGACATATTTCCAAATCTGGTTTTTTTCCTTTTGTAGTCCTACAGCCTCAATGGCCAGTAAGAGTTCATACTAAACTGATTGTATTCCCTAATTAATCAGGAATAACAGCCTATTAGCAATCACCATGATTGAACCATTCTGAGGACAAGTTACGCAAGTATTTTCATAACAGAGGTAAGACTAGGAAAATTTATTGCAGAAGTGACATGGCCATTCACACATACATGAATTCAAAGGATTTCAGATATCCTTCATAGTGTTTAAATGTCTTTCATAAATATCTGTTTACATGCCCATGGAAAATAAAAACCACACTAAAGAAAAGTAAGCTCTCATCTTTTTCTGCATACTGCTGAATGGAACAGAACAGCAAGGGAAATTGAGGCTAAACTTTCTGAAAAAAACCAACAGCGAAGTTGGATTTAAGCAATGAAAGTGATCACCACAAGGGTTGAAAGGTTTCCATCACTACAGTTTCAGACAAATGATTATCAGTATTGTATTCCTCAGGTACAGCTACTGCACAAAATGGCAGAGCTAAATTAAGAAAGAAACCTGTTTTTTTAATATTATATTAGAAAACACAATGACCCCTGGCACTGTTAAAAAATGACTCAATATTAGAAGCATGTCTGAGTAAAAATGTGAGAATACAATTTGTCGCTTGAGTTATATTTGATTAACACAAAGGAATTATGACTGAATGATAATTAGTTATTAACTAGTTAAAGGTGTTTATCTTCGAAGTTTTGTGTCTCCAGAACATTATGAATTGTCACACATGCACCCTGACATTCTAAAATTATCTGCTAAGGTGCAAATGAGAGCCCAGTGAGACAGCAAAAAGGAGTCACTCGTGAAAGCTGCACCTTCCTTCATCTGAATGGTCTGATCTGTATTCATGCATAGTCACTTGACTGATATAAATAAACTTCTACTCAGACTTGCAGAGGCAACACAGTCCTGAGAGTTTCTTTACTGCCTTCTGAATCAACAGAATTCTTGACTGAGTGCCAGCAGTAGCTCTCTCAGTGGTAACGTGCAAGCCGGAAAAAACACAACTCGACTTTCCATGGCAGGCTGAGCCTGCAGCTAGGAATGGTTTTATTTACAAGCACACTGCAGCATGGGTGGCAATTCCAGCAGCAAGGACTACAAGGCACAGCAGCACCTGACTGCTTCAGCAAATGAAAGCAGCTCAGAACTCCAGGCACACATCCACATGAATCTTACTGAGAGAGAACAATTTCATTCCTTACACTATTCCATCTTACTCGCTTTGAGGATGGTAAATATTGTTCTGTTAAGTGCAAACCCCAAACTTTCCAGGCAGTTCACCATACAGCATTTCTAGTCTAGCAGCTTGCTACAGCTGTGCCTAGATTCCATTAATAACACAGGCTGGAAATACTAAAGCCAGTATCACCCAGTATAACCATCCTGACTTATCAGGGAATACCAATTCTAGAAGATGCTGTGAGGAGGAATCCCCCAAAACTTACAACTGCACCTTTTTTTCCCCTCTAAGTGTGGTTACCTGCCTCTGGGAAGTTGTATTTAACAGGTGCTCAGTTAAACTACTTTTAAGTGAATACTTCTTGCTGCTCACACATCACCATTACCCCCTCCCTACATGGCTTTATAAGTTGAGCAAGAACATCCACCCAGAGCAGTACGTGGAAACAGGTCCCAAATGATCGAGTGAACCATTCCTTAGAGCACCTCCTTGAATCTTAAAATAACTTTTGCTTCTGGCTGATAACATTTACGGGTTCTCTTCCAACCTGAGGCCTTCATTCAAGAAGATAGCCAGAAATCAATGGCAAACTTACGTGTTGATAGGAGATATGAGAACAGGCTTCCAGCGTGGCACCCGGCCACATCACTTCTCAAATCACCGAACAAAATGTCCCCGGCCTTCCAAGAAGGGCGCACGTACAAACACATCAAGCGCTCGGGAGAAACACAGAACAGACATTTCTTAATTAAATTAATAGCTGGATACACACTGTGCTATGACACTGGAGTTCTAAAGTAGCCTGATGAAGGTTTTTCATCATGATGATAAAAAAAATAGTTTTGCATTATTTGCAAGATGCTAAGATGTTAAGACGTAACACAGAACCATTGGCATAAAGGCCAAGTTTGAAAAGTGCATGTTATCTTCCTGGGATGAAATAAATTACAGGTAATATTCCTATTTTACAACTAATAATTAGATCCAGTAGAATAATAGTTTCCATCGTGAGTGGGAAAGAAATTAGAATTCTTACTTTTCTTTCTCTCCCATACATTTATTGTAGCTTCCCTTGGAGCGAAAGTTATTAGTGCGCTCAAGAAAAATTAATGACTTCTATCTGAAAAGTAAGATGTTAATGAAACATTGGGGAGGAGCAAAACTGAACAGATCATTCAGATCTCATCTGGCAGGACAGGACCCTGCCCACAAAAAGTAAGGACGTTGATATGTTTAAACATTGTCACTTTTAGTACTAAAACAAAAGAAGAAAGGGCTCTGTAAGAGAAAAAAAAATAAAGGAGACATAGAAGAAAAGAAAATTATCAGAGAAAGGACTTTGGATGTCAGACACACAAAAATCAATTGGATTTTTCTATCTAATTCCTATGTATAGAAGTCAGTATAGAGTTTATATCATAAATCACATTAATGAAAAGGATGTTAGAACAAGCAGTCACCTCCAGGAAACAGAGAAAGATTTGTTGACATATTCCCATAAGCTTTCTTCATCTTCAGGCTGTTTCTCAGGCTTCATCCTTCCTGAGAGTTTCAGCACAAGTGTTCACTGTTATTTTTGGAACTGAATTCTGCACTCAAGTCCTTGCTTCTCCAATGTGTTTTTCCCTTCTTTAGGCTTTCTGTTAAAAACTTGGGTTTTAGAGAGCATGCACAGATTTCAGAATGCAAACAATTGTTTTAAAAGGGGTATAACACAAAGAGGATATAGTTTAAATAAGATTAAGTTCCTCCACTACTTTCTAACATCTTCCAAAGTACTGTTTTACTAGCAGAAGACTCAGATTTCTATATTTATTCTGTAGTCTTGTCTTTCCATTTTCAGTACACAAGTAACATTCTGTTGAATAGGGCAAGTATTTTATTCCAAGCATTTTATGAACAACAACTGTCATTATCAAATGCCAACATTTTTGGGCCAAGTACCTGTCAAAAAAAAAAAAAAACCCAAACATTTCATCTATACTAATTTAATCAAAGAGACTAGAGTATGACAGAGGTGCTAGATCTCAGTTGTTCTGCAGTTAGCTACTGATTTCCATGGAAGCATTAATATGATTTAACACATCAGAAATGTACTGTTCATTTCAAAGAGTGTGGTATCAGAACTCAGACATCCTCTTGGAAGAAAGCCTTGGCAAGGAATAATCAGTGTAGTCTCCGTCTCACACCTTCACTTCTTTCCACTTTTCCTCTGAACAAGTGCAAGCTTTTGTAAACTAAGTATTCCTAAAAGAGAGAGGATACAGAAGGGCAAAACTCCTCAAGTTCATCACAAGTAAATTCATTAAAAATTAATCTCTAGGTGTAACTCTATTTAAAGTCTTAAAGACACAAATTTTTCCAGCAAATATTCTAAAACAAAAATCAGCGATACTTTCATTCTTTACATTTCAGCACTGTAATGTCATCTGATACCTCCACAGCCTTTTGTGTAATCCTCACTTGTCCTATTAATTGCTGGCATGCATTTTAAACCTGTAATGCTGATACATAATCCCTAAAAACAGCCTTCACCAGGAAGAGAAAGGAGGGGGAGGAATAATCGGCCTTTGCCCAGTAACTCTTTGTTTATGAGGTGTTTATCATTCAAATAAAATTCATCATTGAACAACTCAGTGTTTATCAATCACATCTTCCTGGGAAAAGCAAATTGTTCGGCATGCTGGAAAGCACTAAGCCAAAAAGGTGACTCCAATAGGAAAATGCAAAGCTGTAGGCAGAGAAAATATTGAACTCCAGGGTGTGAGTCCAAATCCTCTGTGAACAGAATGCTAGATAGCGGCTGAGAACAGGAAATCATCCTCGTGCTTGCCAGAAGGTGGCAACAAGGACACTGCACTTGCACGGACAGATTTCTGTTTAGAAAGCTGGGCAGGTTTTAAGCATTAAATAAATTTACTTCGTAGATTTGCACTTGTACTGCTAACTTCTTATGGCAATCTTCATTTCCCACTAGCCCCACAGGGGACAGGAGGAAAGTCTCCTACATCGTACAGCTGCCTCTCTTGAGTTTTCTAAGAGAAACTCTGTGAAGCAAAGCTAAGACTGGACTATTTCTCTCATTTACACCGATTTTTTTTTTTTAAACCACGCTTTTATACCTACCAAATACACTCCAGAGGTGGTAGATGGCTATCTGTGTAAAACCTAGCAAAAACTGAACAATTCTGTAGATTTAGATGATCATCTAACTCAGTAGAACATGATTACGTATATCAGATAAATAATGCAAACACAACCATTTGAAGAAGCATGAACAAAAAGTAGTGATAAAAGTCACTAATTCTTTTATCCAGCATAAAATACCACAGGTTTTGGTAGCTACAAAAAAATAAATATATATATATCTATAGGTCTGTGAAAACACAACACCTTCCAGTGAAGCATTAACATAAACCAGTAAGGACCATCCCTTCCTACAGCTCTGGTTTGTCACACCTCACGTTGTTTTGAAGGAAAAGAACACCCATAACATTGCTCAAAAATCCATTTAATATGGCCTACCTCAGCATTCCTTACCAGCAGGAGAGGAAATACTAACTCCTTAAAGTCACAAGTTTGAGACACACAGCTAATACAGCAACCTCTGGAACCAGCACATTATTAAACTGCCTAAAAAAAAAAAAAAATACATAGACCCATTAAACCCATTTTAACACTTTTTTAACCAATCTTCCCAGCACTTTACTACCTTTTCAAGATGTACATATTGTATCAGAACCTAAAGCAGATTAATAAATTCTGATGGCCCCAGACAGCTCGCTCAGGTGAATTCTGCCTCTGCCCTACCTACAGCCCAGAGTCTTTACCCTAAACACCAGCTGTAAAGATATTTTGCTACTAAAATATCCTGTTCTGACCAGCCAGATGTTTCTAACTGGGGCTTGTTTACTTAAGGTCATGCACCTGAAGCACAAATGGTAATTGCCTAATTGATAATTGCTTGGGAATTCGCTTGCAAAGAGTAGTGGTTAGGTACGTAGAAGTCTTTTTTTTTTTTAATATTGTTATTAAAGTAGCTTCATTAAGCTCAATTTTCATTCGTGAGTAAGGCTTGTGATTCCATATGATAGTGAAGTCTTCAGAGACTTTTTTTTTTATTGTATAAAACAAATATCACAAGTGAAAGTTCAATTCGCTGTATCTTACTCTTCTTTATGTAAGTTTTTCTTGTTTAACAAGGTCTTCTCAACACTCCAAGTTTAAAAGTGCTAAATTAAATCTTCCCAGTAATAAAATTCAATGAAATAAAAACAAAAGACAGCAGGATAAATCAAGCCTCTTTCCTTGAAATGTCCCTAAGCACTCAAAGTGAAAAAAAGCAGCTCTTTTCACTAGGACAATAATTTACACAAAGAGATATATGTACTTTATATATAACTTACTAAAGAGATGCTACATAGCCTATAGTGACTTACTGTTATGAGTGTATATGGAAAGAAAAGGAGTCTTCCTGCTTTAAACAATACAAAAGTCAACAGTATAGTAATAAATTTTTTAACTATTTTATATGTGTATAATAGGTTTGTACCAGGGAGCAAGAATTGTTTTCCCTCTTTAACTCTGGCTTAATATTCTTAAGGTCTGACCCTATAAAGTTTTTCATTAAACCAGTTTTCTGCCCATGAGGAAATCTAGTTTTCTACAGACACTGGTGAACAAATACCTCAGGACAGGCCATCTTTTCAATCCAAATAACTTCAACATTAACTAAAATACCTAAAAAGTAGTTTATTTCTGAAAAATCAGCCTATAAATCAGAAAATAAGGCTTAGGAACTCTATTAAGTAGCATCCAGCTCTGCATAACATTGGTTCTGATATGGTTTTAGTGCAAAAAAGTCACACTCCCTCCCATAAAAATTTCAACATCACTCTGCTTCCCTGCCACATTTCTCTAAAATAGGTATTTATGGAAGAAATCCACTCAAAGAGTAGAAGAAAAGTTTGGTTCAAGGGATTGGAGCAGGCAACTTCAGTTCAGAATAATTAGTGCATAAAGAAAAAATCTGAAGGCCACATTCAAAATGCTAAGTAATTAAAAATGCTACTTCTGCTTCACAAAACAGGTGACACTGCAAGTCATTACCACTGTAATATATAGTATTACAGTAATTCATACTTATTTTTAAAATAAAATTAACTAATTTAATGCCTTACAGTTGCGACTATCCATTCACAATTTTGTATTCTGTGGTTGATTAGCTATAGGACAAAATCAAGTTAGCTCTAGGGTTTAATAAGCTGTTCAAATAACATCAGAGGTTGGGGTTTTTTTAAATCATTTATGTGGAAATGTGTCTGAGGATCTTTTACTCTTACCACCCTTTTTTTCCCCCTTGGTACAACTGTAAAAACGACCAAGGTGGGTCACAGGTTATTGTGCTCGCTGTGTTTGATCCAAATGCGTAATGCGTCTGCCATCATAATTAGAAAAAACACGATTTAGGAGCCCAGTTGCTTAATTCTTTCTTTACTTTGCACCTCCGCGTGGCTGAGTCCCTCACACAGCCCGGGCTCCAATGTTAACCAGATTCCGTATTTGTCATTAAAACACTCACCTAACTGGAAAACAGTTGGCCCAGCTACGCCTGAAAAAAAAAATTGTAAATAAGCATCGAAAGAATTACACCAGCTGAGCTAGTCGGACAATATCAATTTGGATTTACCCCCTGGTTTCCCACCAAGATGGGGAAAATCCGCGCGTTTTAACGCGTTTATTTGGCGGCTTTGAGACGCCGTGAGGCGAGGCGCCGCCTGAGGGAGCGGCGCTCCAAAGCCCGGGGAGCACCCAGGTCAATAAACCTCCTCGCTTTAACAGCGGGTGCGCCTGCACAAAAACAGCGCAGCCTTTTGGCGACACTGAAACGCTTATGCACCGCGTCCCAAGGCTAGCCGGGCGCCTTTTTTAGCTTTGGTTTAAGTACGTCGGGGCGAGCAGGCACCGCCCCGGGGGCGGGCCCGGCCCGCTCCGCCCCGCTCCCGAGCACGTCCGGGTCGGGCGCGGCCGTGAGGGGAAGTGCGCGCGGCGGCCCCGGCCCGGCGAGCGGCGGCTCCGGCGGCGCTGTCGCCAAGATGTCGCGGGGCTCCATCGAGATCCCTCTGCGGGACACCGACGAGGCGAGTCGAGAGCGGGGAGGGGCAGGGAGAGCGATCCGTGCCGGGGCTCGGGCGGTCGGCGCTGCCGCCCGCGGTGGTTGTGCCCCGGGCTCGGAGCACCCGTGCCGGGGTCTCAGCTGTGTGTCCGGCCACGTTCTCGCCGCTCTTTGGAGTGTCAGGGGTTTTTGGTGTTCCTCAAGCAGGGCAAAGGACCCGATCTGTAAAGTTATCTCACGGCGGGGCTAAAAAACTTGCTTAACTTTCCTTTATTTAAGGTACAATGTCGCAAGCCAAGGTTCATACTTGAAGAGAAGTGTGTGGAAGTTTGCAGCGAGAACAAAGTTTGACGTTAAATCTCTCCATGGCAGATACTAAGTTAATAGCGTAGCTAAGTAAGGTGTTGAAACGTAATGCTTACAGGTTGGAGAATATTCTCTGTGAACATTTGTATTCCTACTCTTCTGTATACACACACATATATCATACGTACACGCATACATCCATCCGTGTACGCACATTCATATATGCACAAATATATACACGGGAACAAATTCCTATATGGCTGCCACTGAGGTTTTTTAAGTCTCGCAAAATTACTTTGTTCTATGGAGTTTACATGTTCAAGGGGTTTTTGTTCTGTGACAGATTTCTGTCTGAGGTGTCAACATGAATTGTGATCTTGTTGTTGCTGTTCAGGCTAGGACTGCTTGGATCCTAAACTTCTAAATTAACCACTAGGGAATTAATAAAATACCCCTCCACTCACCCCTGCTCTTTGTTACTTCCATGTTCATTTGCTTGTGTTGGTAATATCTATTTCTCATTCGCAACTATTTTAGTTGATGGATGAGCGCCATT
This sequence comes from Hirundo rustica, assembly GCF_015227805.2. Taxonomy (NCBI): domain Eukaryota; kingdom Metazoa; phylum Chordata; class Aves; order Passeriformes; family Hirundinidae; genus Hirundo; species Hirundo rustica. The sequence goes on along the minus strand of NC_053455.1, from coordinate 59,430,722 downwards.
ATCTGTCAAACAGGAGGTGCTATGCAAGACAAACTCAAAAGTAAAATGAGCAAAAGTTAAGCAGAAATATTTTTGCTGGTACTCTAAAGTTCTTGCATAGTCAAAGCTATAAGCCTTTAAAAACTGGATTGCTCTAATTCAGCCTACAGAGGAGTCCCAGCGTTGGTAATCGGGGTAAACAACTGCACTTCTTTCTTGCTGTAAAATGAACTTGTAACACAGATGACTAATTATTAAAGGCAACATGGCTGAGTGAGGTGAACTGATGAGCAGTTAAATTGTGTTCCCAAATATCCCATCTGGGGAGTACCTGTTCCTTTTTCTCAATTTTATAATATCAGAAGATTAGGTCAACATGGGAGATTAGTACTCACAAAACAATGCCTGAATGATGAAAAGTTCTTGTTGTCATTTGCTGGTCATATCTACAGTTGTGAATATTCAGCAATTTAGCTGCTTCAGTAGTCTCCTAGTTTCCTAGGGCGTAAAGATGACTTAACAAAATGTCAGGAATCCAAGTCTTAGGTATTGATTTTCTGGCAGCAGATGACTTGGAAGATTTTGTCTCTGTGCTAGATCTCTGTTATTACCTGTAGGAAAAGTTTCAGAAAGTCAGCAGTGTGCAGTCAAGTTGATTATTAGCTGATCCTGAGCATGAAGTCCATAGTGAAAGAAGTTGAATTAGGATCTCTGCTTATTCTCCCACACTTGTATCCCAAACATTGGTTCGTCTTTTCTCTAAAGAGAGGCCATTGCTTTTGTCTTGTATACAATGTATTATCTCTCCTTTCTTTGTCCATAACCTTGTTTAAACAGAAATAATTATTTATGTTTCGTGCTCTGACGGGTTCAGTTTCCTTTGAGCTCGATGACAGGTGATGTTTTGAATGCTTTGTGAAAAGATGATCTGTGTTGTTTGGTCCTAGGTTATCGAGCTTGACTTCGATCAGTTGCCCGAGGGTGATGAAGTTATAAGTATATTGAAACAGGAACACACCCAGCTGCACATATGGATTGCCCTAGCGGTCAGTATAGATACAAATTGTGTATTTAAATACTGTATTCACTTAATCAAATCATCATTTCCATTTCCATACTGCTATGACCAGGGGTAATTGAGTTCCAAACAGGAACTTTATTTATTCAGTCATTGATTCTGGGCCAGATGTTTCTGATTGATATATGCATATTAGGATTTTAATTTTGTCTCTTTTTCCTGAAACAATGCTTCTTGAGGATTGCTTTTTATGGGTTTTTTTCCCTGTCAATCCATGCTTTTCCTGGTTTGTGCCTTTGATTACGTGCTTCATAAAAAAGGAGGGGCCAGTATCTATACTGTAGAAAGTGTTGTTAAATGTTAAAACATCAGAGAAATTCAAAGAGGAAGACTAGTGGATTCTTCACTTATAAATAGCTCAAATACTCATGTTTTAAGGTGGTGAGGCACTGGCACAGGTTGCCCTTAGAAGCTGTGGATACCCCATCCCTGGAATTGTTCAACGGCAGGTTGGATGGGCCTTTGAGCAACCTGGACTGGTGGAAAGTGTCCCTGCCCATGGCAGGAGGATCAGAACAAGATTATCTTCAAGGTCCCTTCCATTTTAGTCCATTCAATGATTCTAGGACAGAAAAACATTTGGCATTATCAGAATAATGCCTTTCTCTGATGATACCTACACTTATTTCTGCTTTATCCCTACATTCTCAAAAAAAAAAAAAAAAAGAATGTGTGTGACATCTAAAGCATCAATTTAATATGTTACGTACTCACTGGGGTGGCATTGCCTGCCAAAACGGTTTTGTAGCTGGAATACTACAAGCAAGGCAAAACAGAAGACTTCGTGAAGCTGCTGGAAGCTGCTCGCATCGATGGCAACCTGGACTACAGAGACCACGAGAAAGATCAGATGACGTGTCTGGACACTCTGGCAGCCTACTATGTGCAGCAGGCTCGGAAAGAGAAGAACAAAGACAACAAGAAGGAGCTCATCACCCAGGCCACCCTGCTGTACACTATGGCTGACAAGATCATCATGTACGATCAGGTAAAACCGATATCTGATCGAGGAACTGCTTTTGTGAATTAGTGATTGTAAAGAAAACAAGTGTTGGTTCTCCTAAGGGAAGATAGAAACTGCTTATGCTTTAAAAGTCACATGTGAGCAAAAGTTGTATCTGAAATGCGCGTGGTGCCACCGGGAAAAAGTCTCTCTAGCTTGGCACACCCACTTCAGTCAGCTTTGGAGGTTGGGAAGGAAGGATTAGTATTCTCTTGCTTGATAAATGTAGGAGAAATAATTTAATTGTAAAAAGCACTATAGGGCAGTTAATGTTTCACATAGTCTGAACTTCATATTTTACAAAGATAAATGTATTGCAAATTCTTCTTGTCTAGAACCACTTGTTGGGAAGAGCCTGCTTTTGCCTGCTTGAAGGTGATAAGATGGACCAAGCTGATGCACAGTTCCACTTTGTGCTCAACCAGTCTCCGAATAATATTCCTGCCCTACTCGGTACGAGTTTGTGGATATTTGGTCTCTATGGTTGAGTTTTGGGATGAATTATGTGCTTAAGAGGGTGTGTCTAGAGAGAATGCAATCAAGACACACATGGCAGAGACTAATTCAAGTTTGGGAAGTACACAAAGAGCTAGGCAGAATGCAGTGCTAACTGGCGTCTTCTGAGATCCATGGACATACATCCAGTCCGGCTGTTGATGCTTCCCTGACGGTGGCAATGAAGCTGGACGCTGTTAAGGGTGAAGTTACCACTAGGGAGGGCTCAATAGACTGTCACACCTGTAATTTAAGTTCTTTGCTAGTCTTAGTAAGTGTCTTTCCTCTGGGCCAATAAGGAATCAAGTTTCTGCAGAAAGATATGAGAATGTAAATTTAATGTGTTTTCATGTTTGCTTTTTTCATATACTTGACATCATCAAATGTAATAAAAGTTGTCTTCTGAATTTGCTGTTAGTTTTTAACTGTAACTTTTGAAAAAGGGCACAGCGCGAGTTAACCAAATAACACTTGAGCTTCTGGTTTATAATCTTGGTTTTATTCTGGTATGTTCTGACAGGTAAGGCATGCATTTCTTTCAACAAGAAGGATTACAGAGGAGCCCTTGCCTACTACAAGAAAGCACTGCGTACCAATCCGGGCTGCCCAGGTAAGACAGAAAGTATTTGCTACTGGAGGTATTTGCTGTGCTTGCAAACTATCTCAGGTCTTCTTAATTCAAATTCAAAGGGCATTTTTGTGGTTTATATCTGTCAAAAGAACCCCAACACTCATTAGAGGGATTTAGGCATTCACTGACTTGAAGTATTGCTTAATATTTGGAGAAGGAAGTTGTGTTTAGGAAAATACTGGGGGGGGCGGGTTAAGTATTACCTTTTAAAGAGGTATTAGAAAATGGGATTTTGCGTGTAAGAGTAATTAAAGTTGTATGGGGAGGGATGGAACTGTTCAAGGCTCTTGCAGAATTTCTTGCTCTGTAAGCTCTTGGAATAAGGCCTAAGAAATGACATAGCAGTAATGAAACAAGACATGAAAAATAAAATTCTACTTAACAGTGCATGATATGAGTTTTCCTGCTCTTCTATTATTTTCTTTATGCAAAAATCTGGGAAAGTGTTTTTTAATGGCTGTAAAAATGATACGTGGGATTTAGATACGTTAATTCAAGGTATTTACATTAGGATCATAAACACTTGAAAGTAAAAATGATACATGGGATTTAGATACATTAATTCAAGGTATTTATATTAGAATCATAAACACTTGAAATTCTCTTGAGAGATGTGATAGACTTTGCCATAACCTGTCTGAGAAAAGGTTTATTGCAAAGTTGATGTGTGTTCTGTGGTCTGCTTTACCATAAGAATGCTTGCTACAAAAGCCTTACTTTTCAACAAACAGCTTTCCTTTGCTCTCCTTTTTCTAACAGACATGGGTCTGAAACTGCTGTTTAGAAATTCTCTGTTCTCTTAGATCACAAGCAGTCTGAAAGAGCAGTTTGATGTGAATTTTCTGTATTAGTCCATCTGTATTTGGTCATGGAAGTTGAAGGATGATAAACAGCATGTAAATCAGTTGTTCATTTGAGGAGAAATGCCAGCTAACTTGTTTATTCATCTGTGTTTTCTGAAGACCTGCTAGTTTGGGGTGAACTTAACTTGCCTAAGAAATCTCCAGCCCTTCCATCTGGCAAATTTTTAATGCTTTTCTCTATTATTTTTTTAATACATTCCCATAAAAGTAATTTTTTATTTGTTTGGCATTGGAGTCTGTGGGAGATAGATCAGTGTTCTGGGGTTTATGAAGAAATAAAGTCTTACTAATACATTCAGGTTCATTTTGTGGCCAGCCAAGTATGATCTGCTGCCCTGGAAAATTGTTTCATGGCTTTACAGGCTTTAAGGAACAATGAAAAAATTCTGCTTTCACTCCAGGTTGGGAAAAAAAAATAAAAAATAAAAGGCATAAAGCTGAAACTTTGGGATTCTGAGTGGTGTCATGTTGTTCTCTAGCCGAGGTTCGGCTGGGAATGGGCCACTGCTTTGTGAAACTGAACAAGCTGGAAAAAGCCCGCTTGGCCTTCAGCAGGGCTCTGGAGCTGAATTCCAAGTGTGTCGGGGCCTTGGTCGGACTCGCTGTTCTGGAACTCAATAACAAGGAGGTGGGTCTGACTTGGCAGGAATCCATGCCTAGTTTGCTGTCTTTTAGCTAAAAATAAGCAAATTTTTTATCCTTTCAAAGATAATCCGGTTTTGAAATGGGTAGTAACTTTTGTGGTTGAATAATTTTAAGTCTCTGCTACTATTGAATGTGCTACTATAGATATGTGCTTGTGATGTGAGCAGCACATTCTGAATAGTTTCTTTCTGTTAGAAATCTTCAATTCTGTTATTTATAGAGCAGTTGGGTAGACAAAAACAGTGCTAGGTTAACTGTTTCATTTAAAATAATAAAAATCCTTGGCGACATATGTGAAGGAAGGTCAAGATAAAAGACATATTCCCAGGAGGTTAGAAGAAGCTTTTTTAGAAGTTTAGGAGTTAAGAACAAATTTTCTAGCAAGTTTCAAAGTTACATTCAGGCATGCATGCTGCATGGTAAGCCAAAGAGAAGGCAAGAAGAAATTTTAACTGGGCTGATAAAAGTACAATTAAGTGGTGGTCCACCTTTTTAGGTATTGTATCATTAGAAAAATACATGCAAATATAGCTTAGTTGAGATCATAACCCTTAGCATGGATTAACCATCTCAGATATTAGCACTGGAGGGTGAGACCCTTAAGTGTTTTTAGAAAAATAAATATGTGGCTAAAATTGAGTGTGCTGCTTTCTATAGTTCCCTAAAATGATCTTTTTTTAGCACAGAATGTCTGAAAATTTCTTGGTTTACTACTTCGTGGGGAAAAAAAAACCCACCAAAAAACCTGTTAATACTTCCATGAAGAAACTAAAAAATAAAATATGTGGGCATAAGAGGTTTTTTCATAAAACTACAGAGAGAACCAAAAATACTCTGAAGTCAAATTTTAATAAATTCCACAGATGAGAAATTGATGCTATTTGGTATCTATCTCTTTCTTTTCCTGAAGATCTTTTGACTGAAGTCAAGGGATGAGCCCACTCACCTGAAGATTCAAAAAGCTGTGATCAAAAGCTGAGCCACTCAAAGATGTTTTGTGTTCTTTCTGAGAAATGCATCATCTGTGCTTTACTGCAAACTGTTCTCACAACTTTGTAGTAAAAGTTAGTGTCACACTGGAGAGCTGCCACAGGGAAGGGAGAACACTCTGGGAAAAAGATTCTCTCTGAGTATCAAACTAATTGGAATCCTTTTTTTCCCTTGGATGTTTCTAATGTTTCTTCCTCCTAGAAGATGTTACAATGTCAGATCAGGGTTGAGACCACACTGTGCTCTCACTGAGGTCTGTCTGATCTGTTTTTCTGAAATGAAAGCACTTAGAGCTTTGGGACCTCCACCCATCTGCTGGATTTGTTTGAAGTTGGACATGAGACTCAAGTTATTGGAGAACTTGGACAAATGCACAGTGTGATGATAAACCACATTTACCTTTGAAAATGAAGGCAGGAATGGTTCAACATCTCCTTATCCAGGTGTATTGTTATGCTAGGTTTGGAAAGATTGCACCTGTTCAAACTGAAATTGATTTTTTAGCTGCCTTCATGTTACGTTTTAAGCTCTTAAACCTATTCTGTTCAATTAGACAGCTCATCATAATTACAAAGTAAAGCACAGCCATTAGATGATTTCTTGATAGCATTTTTGGTGGTTTTGTTCAGAAATAATTACAGATTAAGCAGACATGCTTATGATAGAGATTTCATGGTTGTCCTGAATAAAGAGCAGTTATTTTATCAGTTGTGGGTTTGAACTTTTAGGTAAGTCTTTAGGGTTCTTTAAGTCTAAAGTTTGTTCAGAAAAGAGGAAGTTGATGCAGTGATATTCCTATGTAAACACCTCAAACTTGTACTGATAACAAGATCTAAAGTTGTTGCTTAGAATTTGAGCATGAAAATATCTTCATTCCTCTGTTGAATTATTTGGGTAAAACATTGAAACCTAAACCAAACAGGCACTGAGGACACTGAACAGTAGGAGGGGCAGAAGGAAGGCTGTCAGGCTGTGAGTGTGACATGTCAAAGGACATCAAGACTAAGTCTTTTGGGATTTTTCGCTTTTTTTTCCCTAGGAAGTCCTGCTCTGCCCTTTTCCATCCCTGTATGGTAGCTTCATTTCCATTTCCCACCTGTATGCTGCAGGAAGAAAAGCCAGTTGCTGAATTTACTTTTTTTTTTTTTTTGGAGCTCGGTATGGTGTTGTCAGAAATCCTGAGCAGCCTAGACTGAAAAATAGTTTTGAAGATGGTAATAGGATACAAATCTTGAGGTCCTGCTGATACCTGTCAATGTTTCATTTAGGCTGATTCCATCAAGAATGGTGTTCAACTCCTCTCTAGGGCTTACACAATTGATCCCAGTAATCCAATGGTGTTGAATCACTTGGCTAATCACTTCTTTTTCAAGAAGGTAAGAGATGGCTGAAATTTTACAGTGAAATGCTTGATAACCTCTGAACAGCAAGAATTCTGGAGTTAGATTCAAACACATTTCATCTGGTGCCTAATATCTGTTAATCTAGATGAACAGGTGAGGGTTTTGGCTTGAATTTTGTCTAAACCTTTCTCAAGAAAACCAAGAAAAGGTACACTTACTTAAATCAAAATCAGCTTTGTGTCCTGAAGGGGTTTTGAGTTTTTGATGTTGGGGATTGGTTTTTTCGGTTGGTTGGGGGCTTTGTTGGTTTGTTTTTCCCCTTCCCCACTCTACCATGCTTTAAAACGTGGAAGAGAGAAAAGAACAGTAACATCTAAAACTAAATCTGTTGTTACTTAGTCAGTGCTGTGACTAAAGCTTTGTTATATTTTCCAGCTGTCCACGTTTAAATCCTAAAATCACTTGACCATAAATAAAGTGAATACTTCCAAATTTAATTCAACTTCCTTGGTTTTTTTTTCTCTCAGGACTATGGCAAAGTGCAACACTTGGCTCTTCATGCTTTCCACAACACAGAAGTGGAAGCAATGCAGGCAGAGAGCTGCTACCAGCTGGCGAGGTCTTTTCACGTGCAGGTAGGGCTGTTTTTAAAAGCCCCCTTTGAGCTCACATTTTAAAAAAGCCTCTGTTAGAAGTTCATGCAAAGGTTGCCTTTAAAACCACTGACTGTTCTTCATTGAATTCCTTTCAATTAGGAAGATTATGATCAAGCTTTCCAGTATTATTACCAGGCCACTCAGTTTGCCTCATCTTCTTTCGTACTTCCGTTTTTTGGATTGGGTCAAATGTACATTTATCGAGGGGACAAAGAGAATGCTTCACAGTGCTTTGAAAAAGTCTTGAAAGCCTATCCTAACAATTATGAGACTATGAAAATCCTTGGATCTCTTTATGCAGCTTCAGAAGACCAAGAGAAACGGGATATTGCAAAGGTGAGTTTTCCTTCCGCCAGCATCAGGTGTTTTACATGCAAGAGGAGAACTTGGAAATATCAGATTGTTCCTTAAGCTTAATAAAACTCAGGGTTAGGTGGCTGTAGATATGGAATATTTCATATGGGCTGTCATGAGGGATCTTCCTGTCTGCGAAGAGTCACAACTTCTGGACAGAACTGACACTACACTGGGCTCTGGGTAAAGCATGTCCAGGAATTTAGAGAAGCCCCAGCCTCATGTCTCTATTTGGTACATGAAAAGGGCAGAATTCTTTCCATATATATATAAAATCTCTAATTATGAGAAGTTAGCTCGTGATTTCCTGAAGACAGCAAATGAGCTGGTGATTTCCAGAAAGCTCTTGGCTTGGCTTGGCTTGGCTTATCTGGAAGGACAGTGATGCTTTTTTTTGAATGAAAGGTATTTTAAATCTAATGTTGGGTAGATAAATGCAAGAAATATTAGACATTTCTCTAGCTTTTCATGTTGGTGTAATAGCCTTTGCTGCTCTAAGACTTGAAGCAGGTGTTCTGTTCTGCAGAAGAACAGAATAACGAAGGAAGAAAACCAATGCAGATTTATTACTGTGCAGATGTTTAGGATGTTTGCTTTTGCAGTATGGTGTATCTTTCTAGTGTTAAGGTTAATGCCTTCACTCTTTATTTCCATTTTTTTAAGCAGGCTGTGTATCATTGAAGTGGCATAATTATCTTCTGCTGTTTTTCAGGGGCATTTAAAGAAAGTCACAGAACAATATCCTGATGATGTGGAGGCATGGATTGAGCTAGCCCAAATTCTAGAACAGACTGATATACAGGTATTACTAATACACGCTTGGTGAATTGTGTGTGTGCTTTTCATAAGAGCACGTGGAGCTCGTTCTCTTCTTTCTTTCATCCACTTTCTGTTCCTTTCCAAAGGGTGCTCTGTCAGCCTATGGAACAGCCACACGCATTCTGCAGGAGAAAGTACAGGCTGATGTCCCTCCAGAGATCCTGAATAATGTGGGTGCCCTGCACTTCAGGCTGGGAAACCTGGGAGAAGCAAAGGTGTGCAGTTGCTCTCAGTTTGAATGGTGTTTCTGGATCACACAGAGGTTTTTCTTGGAGGATGTTCTGGAGCGATTCATTCCTCTTTCCTTCCTGTACTTCAGAAATATTTCTTGGCGTCGCTGGATCGTGCGAAAGCAGAGGCTGAGCATGATGAGCATTACTACAATGCCATCTCTGTGACAACATCCTACAACCTCGCCAGGCTCTACGAGGCCATGTGTGAATTTCACGAAGCGGAAAAGCTCTATAAAAACATCTTGAGAGAACATCCGAATTACGTTGACTGTAAGAAACATTTGGTATTTCGATTCTAATTATACGCTCATCTTTATGATATCAAAAATCTTCTGGTTGGCAGTGCCTTCTGCTCTCCTTATGTCTGCTTTGTTCCCTTGTTTTTACAGTAGTTTTGGGGCTGGCCTGTACTATTTGCCACAAGCTGCAGCACACATCGTGCCCCAGCCTCGTCTGTAGCCTTTTCCCTGCTTGTTTTCCATTGTCACCTGTGGATCCCCTTCCCAAAGCTTGTGGAGATTGCAGAGATATTTAAAGTGGAGGGAGGAGAATTACGTAACTGATGGATCCTTGTTTCTTTGAGGTTTTTCAGTTGTCTTTAACTTAGGAAGCCAATTTAACACATTTACAATACTTTTAACTACTCAAAACCTGCAGTTTTTGTATGGCCACTGTGGGTGCAAGTTCCTGTTCACGTCATATTTCATGTTGGGAGTAGAATATGAAGGGTGTCTTTGTGTTTGCTGTCCCTAGCTGATCAAGAGAAAGATTCCTTTTGAAATTCACGCGTGGAAAATAGTTTCATTGTTCAAGATGACTTTAACCTGTTCCCTGATTCTCATTTTATTTTCTATTTTTATTCTTAGGCTACTTGCGCTTGGGAGCTATGGCCAGGGATAAAGGGAATTTTTATGAGGCTTCTGATTGGTTTAAAGAAGCTCTGCAAATAAATCAGGTTTGTAACCCTCTAAGCATTTAACATGAAAACACTCCAAATAGTAAGTTAACTTAAAATTTAATTTTCCTCTTTTTGTCTTTTTATTTTGTTTGGTCACATAAACTAGAGGAAGAAGAGAGAGCTGCTAGATCTGCTCTCTGTGTTTTGTTTGGGGTTCTTTTGAATATGGAATTACGTTTAAGAAGAGTAACACTTTACTCTGGGAAAAGAACCCTTGCAAAGGAACAGAGTGCTTTTGTAACTTTGAGTGAATTTTTCTTTAGGACCATCCAGATGCCTGGTCTCTGATTGGCAATCTTCATTTGGCTAAACAAGAGTGGGGTCCAGGACAGAAGAAATTTGAAAGGATATTGAAGCAGCCCTCCACACAAAATGATACTTATTCCATGCTGGCTCTTGGCAACGTCTGGTTGCAGACTCTCCATCAACCCACAAGAGACAGAGAAAAGGTAATGGGCATCTCTCTGCCCTCTGTGGGGGTTTGTTTGTTTTTTTTGTACGTTGTTAGCTGTTCAGAGCCTCTTCTTGATGTCTGTTTGGCATCTTCTAGTCCATAAAACCTCTGGGTAGATCTTTTAATACCCCACTGTAGAAGTGAGTGATGAATTGGGGCATTTCTTTCTGCAGGAGAAACGTCACCAAGACCGTGCATTAGCCATCTACAAGCAAGTCCTCAGAAATGACCCAAAGAATTTGTATGCTGCTAATGGCATAGGTGAATATCAGACTCTAGTTTTCCTTCAGAGGTGATCATATTCTTAAGTTTCCTGCTTTACTAGAGAATTGTTTTTTCGGGGCCTGAGCACTGTAGAGTGGAAGCCCAGGAAATGGCAGCTATGTCAGTTTTTGAAGGGGCACTTTACTGAGGCAGTACTGAATTTTCTGTGCTAGGAGTGCACAGTGCCTGAACCTGGAAGCTCACCTTGTCCATATTCCTCTCCCCTCAGGTGCTGTCCTGGCACATAAAGGATATTTCCGTGAAGCTCGTGATGTTTTTGCCCAAGTGAGAGAGGCCACAGCAGATATCAGCGATGTGTGGCTCAATTTGGCACATATCTACGTGGAGCAGAAGCAGTACATCAGTGCAGTGCAGATGGTAACAGCTCCACCTTGAACTACCTCCTGCCTTGGCTTAAATGGCTTCTAGATGTCTCCCTGTTGTCAGGGCAGCTGGGAAAGTTTCTGAGCAGTGTTTTAGCAAGTTCTGGGCCTATTTCTGTTGGCTGTCAAGTCTAGGTTTAGTAGCAGACTGCCAAATGTGGGCATGGGGTGACAAAGCACCTATCAACTCTTACATTTTTTGGTAGCAGGGTTAGAATTTTGGTTGTGGAATAAATTATAAGTCAGAGGGGTTTCAATCAGTGTAGTTACTGTATGTGATTTGCATTCAGACGTTTCCAAAGTAAGTAAATACAATTTGCTGCTGGGATTTTCTTTTAAATAGTAACAAAATTTTTGTTCTTTTACGTGACCAAATGAATACTTTAAGAGTTGTCTTAAAAGCTGACTGGGCTGTAATTTCATGCACCACAGTTCAAATCACAAAATAATTCATGTTGGAGGAAATCTGTTGAGGTCAACTAGTTTGACCTGACCTCCCAAGCAAGTAAATGTTCAAGTGTTCAACCTATTCTGAGTAACTTGACTCAATTAGCTGATGAAAAGCATACAAATGAGCTTAAAAACACAGCATATGCTGGACAGGACAGAAGCTAAGAACAGACCTGCGTCATTTAAGTTGAGGCTCAAAAGGGCCTCAAAAAGCTTTTTGTGGTGCTTAATAAAGTGTTGCTGGGCCTCTCTTATATGATCAGGAGCTCAGTAGTCACTGTCCTCCAGTGAATTATTGTTAGCAAGCTTTGGCAACACAGTCACATTCACTCTGTTGTGCTTGGATGGGGTCTGTTGTTTTTTTAGCACTTTGTCTGTTTTTATTGACAAAAAGCCTGATGGAAATCTCATTTTAGCAATTGTTTTAGCGGGGAATTACAGTGGGGAAGTGGGTATCACTTTCACCTATCAATTTGGGAGAAAAAATATTTTACTCATTTGCTAAGTTATTTAAGAAAAGTTGTTATTAGAATGTGTTTATTTACTGGAGTGTTTTATTGTTCCCTGGGTTCTGCTATGCAGTCACAGTGTGAAATACATGATATTGGACTCAAAGGGAGACAAATTGAATTTACTAGCCCAGCTTACTGCAGCCACAATAATTATCCTACTGAGTTCTCTACCCTAAAGCATACAAATCTGAGGCAGGCTTGAACTAAACACAAAATCTCTGATGCTGAAGGTGAGTGAAAACTGGATGCTCACAACACAGTGAGATCCAAGAATAACAACCTCAGGTGTTACAGTTCAGGGCAGTTTTTCTGTATTAAAACAGAAAAAAACTTGCTATTTTGGAGGCTTTGAGAGGGTGAAGGGTTCCTTGAGAAAAGAGTATGTCAAACAGAAGGTGCTTTTTACTGAAAATTATAAAGTTTGGTATCTTTTAAGTCTCTAATTCTAGACCCACAAAATTTATAGTAACAAGTCATCTTTTACACTTCAGAGTAACTGATAATCCCTTGGCATGGCCAAGTTCCTCTGCTGGGTGGACAGAACAAACTTGAGTTATCTGGAAAGTCTGGATTATTTTTTTTAACTAATTAATCAGACATACAGAATTACTATATTAGATTTATTTCAATTGGTAAAATACTAGATATGAATAAAGAAAATAGATAGTTTATTTCCCACCCCCCCCCCTTACTGTGGAGAATATTTGAGTGGTCTTAAAATTGATCATGTTGGTTGGACTTTGTTGCAGTAAATGATGTTTTAAAAAGTATTATTTTGTATTTAAGACATACAGAGCCTTCTGGGCTGCAGCCAGATTTTAGAAATAAGCAGGTACTTGCTATGGAATAGGAGAGAGAACGTTCTGATCAGTGAAAAGATGGCACCCATGTAGCATAACACACTTCTTTAAAAAACAAAAGCCATATTAGCAGAATGCTTTGTAGGAATAGAAACATTTGCTGGAGTTAGCTAACCAAAATAACAAACCACTGTTGCCTCTTACTTTGATTTGTTTTTTTTCCTTTTATTTCAGTATGAAAACTGCCTCAGAAAGTTCTATAAGCATCAAAACACTGAAGTGTTGTTATATTTGGCCCGGGCACTGTTTAAATGTGGCAAGTTGCAGGAATGCAAACAAACTTTGTTAAAGGTATGGATCTAGAACATCATGGATCACAGAACAAAATTACTGTTAGCTGATGTGTGTGTTTCTTTAAATTTGGCAGTCTGGGGTTGAAATGATGGTGTTTGTTCTCTGCGTGTCATTTCTGTATCACGTTGTAGCTTATCTTAAAAACATGGGGGTTTTTTCCAGGCCAGGCATGTGGCTCCAAGTGATACAGTCCTCATGTTTAATGTGGCTTTAGTGCTGCAAAGACTTGCTACCTCTGTCCTGAAAGATGAAAAAAGCAATCTGAAGGAAGTGCTTAATGCTGTGAAAGAACTGGAGCTCGCCCACAGGTAAAGATCATTTGTTTCTTAATCATTATAATCTGTTTGGTTGTCCCCTTACAGTATACTTGCAGTCTTGAGCACAAATCTGGTTAGAAGAGTAATCATCTTTTGCAAAGCACTGTGTAATTCTAGAGTTTCTAGTAGGAAAACAAAAGATTGGGCCTGACAAAACTGTGTGTTCAGATTTTGTTCCAGAACCAGTTTTGTTTGACCAGGTGCCAGTATGTGTTTCTCGAAGAGTTTTGTTATTGCTGTGACTGAGATGCTCTTCTTCCCAGAAATGCACTGTTGAAAAGATGTTGACAATTATTCTCCAACTTGAATACTATTTTATAACTCCTTTTAAAGCAAACTATAAGGCTTAAAAGCAAATTTGTTTATCTTACATAAGCATAATTAATGACTGGACATCCCTTAAAACTAATTTCGCCCTCCTTTTGGCGAGTAAAGCCCAAGTACTGTCACGGTTTTAAGAACAGAAGTGGTTTCTTAAGTGCATTTGAGATATTTTAGTTCTGTTTAAAAAACAATAATGAAAGATTTTGTGCAGACGCCAGTGTGATTAATTTGATCCAGTTGTCACCATTCTTAACAGAGCTTTCAACCATTTATCCTCCTCCTAGGTGTAGCCGGTGCATGATTTGTGCATTCCTAGCTCTGCTGTTGAGGATAAAAGCTCCAACTTAATGAGAAGCTTGTTATTAGTTGTCTTGAAGAAGTTGCATGAATTCATTTTTGCCCAATGAACTAAAACTGTTGGAAAATACTCTCTGTACCTCAAGCAAGGAATTATTGTATTCGTATACCCAAGAATTTGAGTCCAGCACAAAAACACTTCGTTTGAAATGTGCCTGAGGGTTTAGGGGAAGAAACTGTGGCAATCTTGAAAGTTAGAAGTAATTTTCTTTTAAATTGGAGAAACTTTCCAAAGCACTGATCATCATAGCTTACTGATCTCCTTGGAAGTTCGTTGTATTCTCAAGGGCCTGTCCACTCGGTCAGGGAGGCGGTTCTGAAAGGATTTTTGAAAATCAAATTTTCCTTGCTTCTCCTGTGCTGAATTCAAGCATGTAATCGGTGACAAATATGGAATCAGTCTGTTGGGGTCAGCAATGTACTTGCTGGTAGGAGCCAGCAAATGAAATCTTAGAACTCTCTTTAGAATTTTTCCTCTCCAGAGTGATTTTAGAATGCTTTAAATTTGGAGATTCTAAATGCACTTTTTAACTGTTAAGAGGTGCCAAATTAAAAGGTGTTGGCACAGAGGAAATTGGTGAGATTTCCTCATCTGTTTAGTTTTACAGGTTTGTAATTCAGGACTAAATGCTTTGTTTGAAGGCAAAATTGCAATAAAAATGTAAGTAATCCTGTATTTGCTTACTTTGGCTTCTTGTGATTTCCTCCAGGTACTTCAGTTACTTGAGTAAAGTAGGTGATAAGATGAGATTTGACTTGGCACTTGCTGCTACAGAAGCCAGGTAAAAAACAAACAAACAAACAAAACAAAACAACCCACAAACAAATCCTTCATTCAGATTCTAAGTGGAATATGTTTGTCCTGTTTGGGTTTTTTTTTGTATTAAAACTAGATTCCAAAATTTCACCTGTCAGTTTGTTAGAACAGTGGAAATACGAATGCAGGGTCACTCTCTACTTTTATTTCATTCTTATCCTGTGTTTCACTTCTGCACATTCCTGTAAGATTTCCATAGCCCCATACAAATACCAGGTGTTGGCCATCCTGTACATCCGAGTTGATATCTTAGGAGCACTTTGTGCAGAGAAGGAAATTTCACTATTAAAAGAAATATCATTTTGGCATCAGCTAAGAGGGTTTTGAAAGCACCTTGCTTTAGTGTTTCATGTGACTTGGACACTTTATGCAACCTTAACTCTCACACTATTGGGTTTTTTAAGCTTGAATTCTGCCCTAACTTTCCCATTAGGTTTGTTAGGTTGTTGTGATTAAATACGATCTCTTATTGCCTGTACTTCTGAAGCTCTCCAAATTGGTTGGCACGATTCCTTTTATGTTCATGTGTGGGTTTTCTGTATATGAATTGGCTAAGTTTGAAGTGTGAAGCAATATGTTCTGAAATGATACACTGGAAGGTAAATTAGCTTACTAAAAATGCTTTCATTTACTCAAAAATCTACGCTGCTCTTCTTCACGCTATTTCAAGTAGCTGTTTTCTTAGTTCACTGGGGATATGAACGTAATGTTGTGATGCAGGCACTTTATAAAAGCGTTTCTTTTTGTGTTTGCCACCTTGCCTTACCTGAGAACCTTGGATTTTGCAGGCAATGCTCCGACTTACTGAGCCAGGCCCAGTATCACGTGGCTCGGGCGCGCAAGCAGGATGAGGAGGAGAGGGAGCTGCGTGCCAAGCAGGAGCAGGAGAAGGAGCTGCTTCGCCAGAAACTGCTGAAAGAACAGGTTTCATTCCACTAAACGCTGTATATTGCATTTTATAAGGGCACACATTAACAATATGTGTGCTCCTGCTGCTCTAGGGTGGTACCTAGTAGCTGTTTTCCTTAGTCATAATAAGTGTTAGGTGAAAATATTACAGCTGACAAGTGATGCTCTTTTTTCCCCATAGCCTCAGTTGTATTTATTTAATAGTACAATGAAAATAAAGTAGATGTGCCAGGAGTTCTGCCATCAGCCCTATTCTACCATGGGCTTTTTTGTAGAAAACTTTTTGTAAAAAGCTTTTTTTTATTTCCTATGTGCACCTTCTGCTGTGACACAGAGCATCAAAAAGCAATTTTCCAGTCTCCTGACAGCAAATCATTTCTGCTATTATAATCACTGTGGTGGTGCAAACACAATGGTAATGGTTTGCTTCCTTGGTGTTTCAGGAAGAGAAGCGCCTGAGAGAAAAAGAAGAGCAGAAGAAACTTCTGGAACAAAGAGCTCAATATGTGGAGAAGACCAAGAACATTCTAATGTTCACTGGTGAAGTAGAAGGATCAAAGGAGAAAAAACGTGGTGGCGGTGGAGGCAGGGTAGAACAGAATTTTTTTTTTTTTTTTTTAAACCTCCTTAATTTTCTCCTTTTGATCCATGGTCTTTTGCAGGAGCACAGGTTTTTAATTTCAGGCTCCTAGGCTTTACCGAGTAAAATTGCACAGGTTTAATACTGAAGTGTCAAAACTGGAAGCTAATGCTTAAAAGTTATGAGCGTGGTGGCATCACTAAAATGTGTTCAATTGTTAAAATAATGGAAGATTATCTTATGTGCCAGTTCAGAATCAGTTTCTAAATGATACCCATCTTGTGCCAGCTTTGCCATAGGCTCTAGAAGGTCTGTATTTTCATCTCTTCCAGAACATGTTCAGCTAAATTTCCATTTTGAAGCGTTTCCTGGTAGCTTTGCAACTGGGATGTGAACAATAGGTTGTGTTGCCTGTGTTTCTTGCAGCGTTCCAAAAAAGGAGCAGGGGAGTTTGATGAGTTTGTCAATGATGACAGTGATGAAGATCTGCCCATCTCTAGAAAGAAAAAGAAGAGGAAGGGCAGTGGCAGTGAACAGGATGGGGAAGAAGAGGAGGGTGAGAGAAAGAAGAAGAAGAGGAGGAGGTAGATGATACTTTAATTAATTAATGACAAACTAGTATTAGACTTCTCTGAGTAGTATTAGGTCTTTTAAGTAAATTCTCCACAGTCTTTTGTAACAATTTTAAAACAAACTCTTACCGAGAGGTCACATGGTTACTTTTTGCTTACACATTACGCATTATAAGCCTTAAACAACCACTTCAGAAGAAGTGGGAGTAACACTTGATGAGCTGGACATTTCCTAAGACTGGTATTTTTGTATGTTTTAGGGGTTTTTTGCAATATTATGCTTTATGCCATATAAAATGTGTTTCTGTTCAAGACCCCAGAAGGCAGAAGAGGGGAGTGATGATGAAGAACACGAAAATGGCCCGCGGCCTAAAAAGCGACGTCCACCCAAAGCGGAGAAGAAGAAGGCCGTAAGTTGAACCCTGAATAACTGCATCACTCTCTAAATATGCATTTGGAGTTCAGCATTTCCCTGGTCGAGAGAGATTTATTAGTGTTGAAAATTACAGCAAAACCTCTTGGAAGCGAAGAGGCCTTAGAGCTTATTTCTTACCCTTGTCCCCTGTTGCTATTGCTGCTTCAAGGATGAAAAGGATATTTCCAAAGCCATCTAGAATTAAGTGATAGTAAATGGAAAATTTTTAAAAGTGTATTTCTGAATGTATTTCTACGTTTGGGCCCTGTGCCACATGAACAAGCGGCCTTTTGTTTTCCCCTTCTACAGCCCAAACCAGAGCGTCTGCCTCCTTCAATGAAAGGAAAGATCAAATCAAAAGCCATCATTTCGTCAAGTGACGATTCTTCTGATGAGGACAAACTCAAAATTGCTGATGATGGGTAAGAACCTTAATTAACTTTGTATGAACTTAGACTTTCAGCGAGAAGAGAAAATGCAGGGTTAATGAAATAATGCAAAGATAATGGGAAATTTGTCGTCGTACTCGCAACGTCCTTTCCCAGTGCAAATTAATTCCGCTCCTTCTTCTAACACCGGCATTACCCAAATGCTGGTGCCTGTGGCTTTATTTATCAGCTGAAGGGAGCACCTCTTAAGACCATTTTTCCCCGCAGGCACGCTAGAAACAGCAACAGTGATTCCGAGGACGGGGAGCAGCAGCGCAGCAAGCGCGTTGTTTCCGACAGCGATTCCGATAACAGGAACAAGTCCGGCAGCGAGGCGGGCAGTCCCCGCAGGTCCAGCGCCCGCGCCTCCGAGGAGGAATCTGACAGCGACGCGTCCCCGAGGAAGAGGCGGCGCTCGGAGTCGGAGCAGTCGGACAACGAGTCCGTGCAGTCGGGCAGGAGCCGCGGCTCCGGCGGCTCCGAGAACGAATCGCGCCCGGCTTCGCGCAGCGCCGAGTCCGACAGGGACTCCGAGAGAGGCTCTGACCGCGAGGGCTCTGCCAGAGCTTCCGGGAACGAGTCTGAAGCCGAGGCGTCCAACGAGGAGGGCTCGGAAGGGGGCTCGGATGACAGCGACTAGAGCCGAGTTACAGATCGTCTTTTAAAAAAACGTTCGTGTAAATATGTCTCAGTTGTAGGGAGATGGGATTTTTATATTTCGGAACTGCCGTTTAAAGAACCTTAATGTTGTAGGAAGCTGTCGTGAGAGACCTTCTCGTGATTCTTTCTGTTAGTTACTGATGGATGTTTCTCTGAGTTGGCTTACGGTGTGTTTTTAATTTGAAACCGCTGTAGGTGCACAGAATCCCTGTCCTGTATTCAGCGCACCGAGGATGGAAAGCGTGTAAAAACTATGGAACATAAAATCTCCTTAGGTGGTTCGGTGTGGCCAAAACTTTGTTCTGTGATTGTACATGCATAGATGGATCTTAAAATTCTACCAGATGGGACAAAGAGCTGTGGATATTTATCTTTTTCCTCACTCGGAGTACAGGTCAGTAGGGAGGTTTTTCTTACTTTCTGTTAAAGAATAAATGTGTCATGATGCAACTCTCTTATGTTTTCAAGAGTTTGTTCTTTCGCTTCTGTTTTTGTGTTAAATCAGTCAAAAAGATTCAGATCTTAGAGAAGTTTTATAAACTAGGGATGGAGATGTAGATGAAATATTTGAATTGGCTGGTAAAGACATTTGGGAGAACTCTGTATTACTTGAGAAAGGTAAAGCTGCAAGTGTCACAATAAAATGTTCTTGCTTATTTGCTTGGAGTGATTCATTTTACTCCTTAGGAGGTATAAGCAGAATACCCAAAAATGCTGATTTTGACCATGGAATCTGCTTGGAGGAGGTGGTCTTTACTGTATTGTAAGTACATGGCTTTGGGAACTAAGTCCTTTCACATACTGTGTTCAGGAATAACAATGAATGTAGACTAAATCTAATTTCTCTCAGTGGTTCTGAAAAAAACCCAGTATTTTGTACCAGTCCAAGGAAATATTTTTCTTTTTTCGTTGGCCATTAAGTCCTGTGTCAAGCATTTGCTAAGAGAAGATTCTGTAGGTCTGGACAGTGTATTGCTGCCAGTTCTAATAGGCTGTATGGCCTAAATGCGTTGCCTTGTTTTTAGGAGGCCTGGAGTGTCACTACTGATAGTTCACTTGAGGCATTGAGTGAAAGTGAAGTTTCCCATGCTGCTATTTCTGGTTTGCTGTGAGCATGAGCTGTTCTCGTTGTGGATGGGTTTGCTCATGTGTTTGTGAGCTCTTGGTAACCATAGCACACAGCAGAACATAGAACACTCAAGATGTTTCTCTGTGCCTCAGTTTGGTATCAAGTTTCTATGTGTGGCCTTACCTAAAGCTCAGCATCAGAGTAGAAGAACAACCCTCATGTTTGTTGGGTCAGAGCAAAGCTGAATCATGACCCAGAACCACAGGGAAGCAAGTGGACAGCTGAGGTGGGAATGCTTGACGTCACTTGGCTTCATTTCCGAGGCTGTGGAGAAGTGTGAGGAAATTGGTGCAACCAAGGAAAACTGATACACGAAAGGTGAAACAGAGTAGGGACGGCAGTGGCAGGCATGAGAGTAGCCAGCTCCTAACAACAGGAAGGAAAAAGATGTACAGTGCTTACTGTGGGATCTTAGAAACTTACCTCTGCATCAAATACACCTCTGTCACGTTACCTATTGTGTTTTCCTTTGAAAAGTCTGAAGGTCTCGTTTGCCACTGTATGTACAGAAAATAAATCTTGCATAGGCAAAAGTTAGCTCTAGATGAAGAAGCGTTGAGTGGGTCTTCAGACCTAGCATCCAGCTGGAGAGAAATGCTTTCAGTAAGTGTAAAATAGCAGGGGTTTTCAGACATGGCTTAATGTGAGAGGGATTTTTTGTGCTCTCCACAGAAAGCAGTTGTGTAAGAAGAGGTTATGACTTAGCACAGCTTGAGCTGTGTGATGTACAGGAGGCCAATCAACAGGGACAGAAAGGGAACAAGGGATGCTTTCGCTTTGCTATTCCTCTGCTTTTATGGAGCAAAAGAGGAATCAAAAACCCACCAAAAACCAGAAGTCAGATTTTCTTTTTTCTTCCCTTTGAGGAGGAGAGTTAATGCAGTTACTGGGAGCCTTAAGGTTATATAAAAAGTCACGCGTTGCTGTAGCTGGAGAGGAAGCTGTGTTTTAGTTTGATTCATATTTTGTAATGCTTGTTTTTTTGAAAGTGCTGTGGTGGAATAACATTGCCGTAATTCTCTCTTGGCAGCATTCCTTGCCTTCTGAAGTAGGTGGTTGGCTTGCAGCTATTAAATTCCTTTATTTTTAGCAGTAATCTATTCCTGGATAAAATACAGCAAGTCAGAAGTGTAACACAGCCTTGCTAGAGAAGTGATTTGTTTCTAGTTTTGCATCCACGGTTGTGGATTGCATCCGTCCGATCCGCAGTTCCGTGGCTGTGGGAAGGGAGCTCCATTGCAGCTCAGCACTTTGCTGTCCTCACATGTGAGCAGCATGTAATCTCCAGAACACAAGAGGAAAGAGGCATGTAGAATTTGCTTTCATTCCTGAAATTTGTAGATTTGGCCTTTCACAGAACATTTCGAATGTAACTTGACAAAAAAAAAAAAAGAAAGTTGATGGGTTGGGTGTTTTGTTTTGGGGTGGTTTTTTTGTTTGGTTTTTGGGGGGGGAGTTCTTTGTTGTTTGTTTGTTTGTTTGTTTGGTGGGGTTTTTTTTGAGGAGAGGAGGAAAAGGGGAGTTGGTTGGGGTGAGTATTTGTAAGGTTTTTTAATCCACTTAACTCAATTTTCTCTTTCAGAAGCTTTTCCAGGTCAGTACTTGATGGGAAGGAGTAGCTGTCACTGCTGAATGACAAAGCATCTGTGTGTAAATCAATCATTCTCTTTGTAAATGTCCACTTCTGCTAACTTAACTCAGAACACCACAGTACTCTATCTACAAAGAAGCAAGGAATAGGTATGGGAATCTGCTGCCAAGGAAGGGTCTGGACAAGGCAAGACCTATGGTGGCAGCACAACAGCTAAAATTCTATCAGTTCTTTCTATAAGGAAGTGCCACTTCCTGGGAGTGAGTTGCTTTCCACATTAAATATTTCACTGCATAGAGCAGTGTTTGTTGCAGCAAACTTTTAAACTTACATTGGGGGTTAATGTTAATTAATACTGTTGACATCTCCTATTAAGACTTGAAAGCTTTCTGGAACAAGTTTGCTCCCTACTTTTTTCCTCCTTTGTTCTGCAGTTTTTTTTAGACTCCCTTGTTAAATAGTGGTAGTTACCTTACAGTCAATAAATCTGGAGCTCAGAAATTACCTGGAAAAATTCCTACAGCAGGGAGAAAGTCAGTATTAATAGGAGTAACAAAACAAGTTGGCAAAATGGATGTGAAAAAAGGTATGTAACTGAATGCTCATTACTCTCATAGCTATTACTACTTACTCCTAATAAAGAGTATTTTGTTATTTATCTAAACACTGATTGCTCTGCAGAAGGGGATTGAATTGGAGAGAGAATACCAGGGAGTACCAGATATGGGAATACTTAGGAGAGAAATTCAAAGTCAGTAAATTGAAAATGTGTATTATTTCCATCCAGTCTGTGAATTTTGGTCCACATCTGCTCAAGCTTCGTACTTTTATACTAGAAATACTTGGAACTTCAGAATTTTTTGGTCTTGGCTGCACCTAAGGAAGTTACAATTGTGTAGTCATGCAGCTTGTAATGTCTTTTTTTACCTGTGGTTCATAACTATTGGAGATATTAAGAATGCTCACCATAGCTATGTTGTTCTTTAAGTGGCTCTGCGTTTTTTTCTTTCTCTTTTTTAATTCTTCCATTGCCCTGAGGCAAAAACTTCTTTCACTGCACCTTCCAGAGCCTGGGGCTGGCGAAGTATTTGGGGCTGGCAAACTTGATTGAGTTTACCTCCATTTGAAATGATAAATGCTAAAGGGTCCCTGTTGCTGCTTCTAAACATGTGTCATCCTTATTTTATGCATGTCCCTTTATCTCCCTGGATGGAGATGCCCCCAACATTGTTGTGGTGTTGCCTGAACTCCAGCAGTGCTGTTTGGCTCAACAGCATACAAGAATTTCATACCTTCCCACACAGCCTTTGCTGATTAAAATACTCAGTTTTAACTGAAGAAAACAGAGGGGTTTAGCACCTGAGAGTGAGTGAGTGTGGCAGTGACTTCAGGGGTGTTTTCTTTTGCTTTGGCAAAAGTGGCTCTTCAAATGTTTTTTACCCCTTCAGAGTTTTTAGCACCTGAATCTGCTCTCTTGCCTCTCTCATATGCAAATCCCATATGCTAATTGCAACAGCTAAAGCATTCTTGGACGCACACTGAGGAATACCTAAAATATTCTTGGACATTTTGAGGAATATTGTGGGCCCACTCTGGTTCTTAGGGCCTCCTGTCAAAGGTGCAGTTGAGTTGGCTGCACTATCTATCTTCAGTGACAGGGAGGTCTCAGGCAGAGTGTTACAGTCTGTGTCTGGTAATTCAGAACTGACTTTCTGATTTGGGGCACACAAGTAGTAGTGGAGAGCTCACCTTTGCTGGCTGCTCATTCTATAGGACAGAGGAGGTTGTAATTTAAGGAGAATCTCATGCAATGCAATTGCATTTAAATAATAACAATAAATGTCTGGTTCTCCAACTCTGTTAGAGAAAACTGGTTTTGGAGTCTCCTCGCCTTTGCACCTGGATGTCCTGGCTGTACAGACACTGCTGAACCACAGGCTTCTTTAGGCAGAGCTAATACTGATAAATACTAATAAATACCAGTCTTGCTCTGAGCTGGTGACAGTTAACTACCAATTCTGAAGATGCCCCAGAGAAGATGAAACATCTCTTCATCAATCTCCACTCTTTAAAGACAGATAACTGCTTCGTTCCAGCCTTCAATGGAGTTTGAACTGCTCTAAACCATCTGCATCTGTTATGCTGTGCTAAATTGTTCCAGTACGTGTTCCATTCTCATGGGAATCGGTCTAACCAAAAGGTAACATTCTTTTTTTCGTGTGGGAAGCTGTCCCAGACCAGCTGGAGAGGAAGAATTATTGTCAGCAGCTATTTCCTAAAACCCAAAAGGAAAGAGTAATTAGGTCTCGTTTGGGTTTGCAGGAACCCGTGCTCATGCACAGATTCAAGTTGGTGATTTTAGCCAAAGTGTTCATGCAGACAATTCCATGTTCATGCAGCTGTTTTGTTTTATGGTCACTGTATTAGGGGGATCAGCATGAGTTTGAACCCCTAACTCTCATTTCCTCATTTCCTTCTGCAGTCTGGGCTGCCCAAGGTTTGTCCAGGCAGTAGCCAAGGTACGGCTCTGAGGTAATTAGGAGTTGCCATATAAACACAATGGTATTGCTGGAAGGGGCAAGGAAGGACAGAAAATCAAGGATGTGTCAGATCAGTGTTTACATAGATATTATTTATAGTCTTAATTACTTGTGTCTCTGTATTTCTGTCTTGGATCTTCTGCTGGTTTTTTTGCTCTGCACTCGCTTGTCTGTAATTAAAGCCGCAAGAGATGCTCGCCTTGCCAGGAGTGTTTCAATTTCTGCTGCCTTTAAACAGTGCAGGGAAAGGATATTTTATCTGGTGCATGTGCAAGAACTATTGATCTATCCAGCTGTGAAACCAGAGAGTGGAAATTGTAACAGTAAAATCAAGTGAAGTACACATTAAAAATAGGAAAAATGTAACATAAAAGACACAAGGATCTAAATGGATTTGTCCAGTCCAGACTATGCTGTGATCCTAGAAGAATCCAAGATTCACCTCAGCTGGCTGCAGTGCAAGCTCAGCCTAAGTGAGAGGTTGGTGGTATCTATAATACTTGCATAGAAATTATTCTCAGTGGAAAAAGAATTGTAGGTTTTAAAATGTTCTCCATCCTGGCCTAAAGTGCCCCAAAACAGCAGCAGTTCCCTTCAGCTGTACTTCTGCAGAATGTCCTGTTGCTGTATTCCAGCTGAAGTGATGCTGTATTTCTTAGGGTTCTCATACATTTTTGTCTTTGATGATGCTTTTAAGAAATGTGTAAGAAAACATAGTGAGCAAGGGGGTGGGTGGAGATGTGGGATCCACATTTACATCAGGACCACATTTCATGTAGCACTGACATGAAGCTGCTTTGGGGCAGGATGATTCCTCACTGAGCTGAACTGAGTTTTTTGTCTGATCCACAAGGTTTTTGGAGCATAAATTGTACCTTAATTAAAAAAAAATTACAAACATTGTTGCTCGATTAGTAATAGAACCACAGCCTCTTTCTCCTTCTTCATAAGTTGAAGTCTAGTGAAAAAGATCTGTGCTTGGTTTTGAATGGTTTCATTTAAATAAAAAAAAACTATAAACACATAATTTTGCTATTAGAAAGCTTGAAGTGCTGGCCAAGAGTAAGGCTTGAAGACAAATTAGGGCCAGAATTGTCTTGCAGAATTAAACCCTTATTGCTAAAAGCTGACCATCCTTGTTGATCCCCACATTGAAGAGCTGGGTTTTGGCCAGGCATGACTTGGTTCACTTCCTGTCCAAATTAAACTGCCATGAAGCTGCTTTGCTTTCACGGAGTACTTTTTGTAGGCAATTAATCAATATCTCCTGGAGAGCTTCAGCAGAGCCTGTGGTTGTAGTTGCTCAATCACTGGGGTTGCCAAATAATCACATGCATTTGTTTTGTTTGGGAAAGCTTGCTGTGATGATTTGTTTAAAAAAACAAACCCAAAAGAAGCAAAGACCAATCACTGAGGGTGGCAGTGGGGGGGTGAGTTCTGTGGGATGCAGAACCAAAAAGCTGTGAAAAGCCCTCTCACAATCCACATTTTATGTGGATTATCTGGAACAACTTCACTAGACAAATCTTCAGGCTCACAGATGTGCCAGTCAGAGAATCAGAACTGCTTTAGGTACACTCCATTGATTGTATCTCCCTGGATTTATGGCTCTATCCTGATATTTATCCTCCTTCCTCCTGCCTTCCACTTGGGTTTAGTTTAATGCCCAGTTGTGATGGTCTTTGCTGTGAACTCCCTGGTCAACTGTCTCAACTGTTAATTGCTGCAAATGCAGACATTGCTTCTATGAATAGTTAAGAGGATGCATTTCTGTGATCTCTTTTTAAGAATTAATAAATCTGACATGACTAAAATGAGCCAGTGGTGTAACTTTGGGGTATAGGAGAAAAGCGACAGCAGGACTGCTTATCCCATAGCCCATCATTTCTTTTCCTGAAGCAGAAACCCTTCTGATTTGCATCTCTCAGATGGAGATGGCCATTTGGATCAACACATGGAATATGCTGTCTTGTGGATGCTCTAAGTGGTTCATGGGACCAAGAAAACAAGAAAAAAAATCAACAGTGTGGGCAGAGAGGGGCAGTGGAAGCCATGTCCTGGCTGAGCTTCTCCCCTTCCCAGTGAACTGCTGTGCCTCGAGAGGCAACTGGTGCTGCTTTAGCCCCTGGTAACAGATGTGCTAAATCCACACCCAGTCCTGGGAATAAAGCTTAGAAATTTGTTATTTGGTGATTTTTTTTATTATTATTTTTGGTTTTTTTTTTTTTAACAAAAGCGGTTGGTGACGTTAATCTCCCAACTAAAACGCTACTCTACAATTTCAGGTTGACCTGTGAAGTTGAGAGATGTAGAAGGGAATGTTCTTGTCACTTCAGTTAAAGGAAATTACAGCCATGATAGTGGAAGAGGATTTTCAAGTGGAAAAGGATTATTTTGAAAGCAAGCCGGGACTGCACAGAATAACGGAGAGTGGAACATGAGAAGAAAAAGCTAAAAATCCAGCTGTGAGAATCAGGGGAGGACAAATCTAAATTTAAAGCAAAGCAAGATCCTTAAATAAAAGGTATTGATATAATAATACATCTAGGGAGTTTTGCTAGATTACAGGGCTTCTTTACCTACTGTCTGCTTCCCAGGAGTTATTTTTGATTAATGAAGTTGTCCCTGAGCAGCAGAGCATCAAGTTCTGCATCCAGTGTTGCCACTTTGTTTGATCTGGATTCTTGTTCTACCTGCTGCTTTCTCTAAGCCTCACCTGCAAGAACAATGAGAAGTGACACTCCTCAGGGAGTTTTGGGACTGTTCCATTTTGTTTTATTGTCTTTGGTTGGGGTTTGGGGTGTGGGGTTTTTTTTTTTTTTTTTTTTTTTTTTTTTTTTTTTTTTTTTTTTTTTTTTTTTTGTTTTTTTTTGTTTGGCTGTTTGTTGTTTTAAGTGTTCAGCCTTTGTGGCTGCAGTGAAAAGCCTGGATGTCTGAAGGGAAGTGCCCCAGGGATACAAAACTGGAAAAGCAAGGAAAAACCAACCAAAATTTACTATGTGTCAAGATTTCTAATTCAAACATTCTGCATTTACGTTTCGGTGAACTCGTCTCAGATCCTTGAATGGTCAGGGTGGAAAATGAGGAGGGAGGTAGCACAGGGTGATGTGTGGACGAGCACATGTGCATTTATTTTCCTTTGTGGTGGTTCTAAATTCCATAATTGTCTCCCCTGGGCTCTGAGAGAGCTTTTTCAGCAATTCAGAGCTGCAGCAGCTGAAGAGGCTGTAGGGAAGTGGGGCTGACACCCTTCAACAGGGCAAAGAAGAGAAGGGGAAGGAATGTGGGTTAGAGGTGCAGAAATCCAGTGTTTTGGAGAAACTCCTGAAGTCTCCAGAAGCAGAAAAATCATGAAGGAAAAGGCAAAAAGACAAAATGATTCTGTAAATAATGATTACTAATTTGATAAAATGAACATTTGAAATATGGTATTAAAAAACCTCAAGAATTTAAGAGACCTTATGGCCAAGATTTTTGTTATGTGTATTGCTAATTGTGGCTTTTTTCCCATAGAGCTGTATGTATTTCCTTCCTCAGATCCTATAGGTGATGCATTTAAATTTGAAATTCTAATTAAATGGATTGCTGTAAGTGCCACGTAGAGAAAATGACTATGTTGATTTCCAAATTGCATCAATCTCATACCATCATCAGGAAAAAAAAAAAAAATAAATAAAGGGCCGGATCAATCATGTTCTTAAATTTTCCTCTGGCAACAATGGCACGTTTGATTACAGTGTTATAGGGCCAGGTGATTTAAGTGGATGTTCTTTATCTTCAGACATCTAAAAATTAGCAGTCTAGACACCTCAGAGAGAGAGAGAGAGAGAGAGCCATGGCCTGGCATCCCCAGGAGGCAAATCATCCCATCCCAAGGTAATTGTGTAAGGTAGGAATGAGTCACTCTGAGGAACCTGTGGATGTCTAGACACCCAGCATTTGGATAGTTAAGTAAGAGAAATCCCACCCTCAGGAGCTCAGATGTTTTCTTTGTTATTCACTTGACTTAGTTTCCAGTGCAGATGTAATTTCCCCCTCTCTCTCCTCCCTAGACCAATCCAGTAGGATCAAGTTCACATCAACCTTTATCACACTGAGGAACTGAAAGGGAGATTTCCCAGAACAGGCATGAATGCAGCTGGCATCCATCGACCATCTCCCTTCTTAATTGTGGTTTCACTAGATTTTTTTGTTACATTAAGGGGTTTTTCTCCCCAAATCGTGTTTCATGTCTGCCCTTTCAGCAAATGCCGACAGCAAGCTTTATTCAGATTGTCAGGCAAACTAAGGATTACTTCTTGTGGAGCTGTGCAAGTGCCTAGCAAACATTATTGGGGAACTGGGAGCTCCTGGAGGTGCTGGGGTGAGTACAGGGAGACAGCAGAGTGTTTATGGTGGTGCAGTGCAGGGAGACATTCCCTCTGTGGTGCCCGTGCTGGGATCCAGAGCTCTGAGCCTGAGCTGTTCCAGTGCCTGCACCAGGTTCCCATTCCCATCTTCCCAGGCTCTAGTGTCTAATTTAGCTGCTGGTTGTGTGTCTTCCTGCACAGGTAACGGCTGTAGTGCCAGGATTCAGCTCAATCTATGTTGTCTTTTCATGTTCCTTGCTGAAGGATGAAATCCAAAGCTCATGTGATGTCAGAAGTAACAGGATTACCTGGATTTATATTGTTCCATCCAAGGAGGAGCCTGTTTCAAAAGCAAGAGGGGAAGGAAGAGTTTGAATCAATGGCATTTCCCCTCACAATCCAGTTGAAGTGTGTAGAGGCTTTGAGGAGATTATGTAAAATATGAAATGATTCCTGAATTTAGTCGCACTTCAGACCTTCATGCAGATTATGGAATTTGCACTGGCAAGAATTCCATGAGGATTGCTGATAGAACAGCATATTCTGTATTTATAACTGATGTCTTTTCTCAGAGCCTTTCCAGCCCCTGGACTGCCACAATCAGTGCACTCCCACTGACAGGTTTCACTGCATTGTGGTCCCTACCAGAACGGCAAATCTACGGCGATATTTATCTGATTGAATTTATGAAGGGCCTTTCAACACAGCTAAATACTTCACGGTCCTGGCAATTAAATTACATCAATCCTATAGATGGGGAACTATGGGAAATTGGAGGTCACCATGGAAACCTTCACTGGAGCAGGAAATGAAACTGCTGTGTCGATGGAGTGAGTAATCAGTTCCTTACAGCCTGAAAGCAGCACACAGTGCACCTAGCCTGCCTCTCAGGGCTGTGTCTCTGTGCTGGGCCTCTTCCCCACAGCCTGGCAGGGGCTCTCTTGAGTTTAAAAATGTTCTTTGTCTGAAACTGAGTGAGCCCTGCCCTCCTCAGCTCCTCCCACGGGGCTGTTTAAGGTTCACGCGGGAGCTGAACCCCAGGCTGGTTCCTGCTTTGTTGTTGGTATTGGGAAGAGGGATTAGGACTAATGCTTCTACTGCTTCTCAGAAGTATTAACAACCTAAACTTAAAATAATCGAGTAACTGAACAGCATTTCTCCACGAGGAACAAAAGGAATAAAGATAAATGGGGATGCACGACATGTACATGTGTGTGTATCTGTCCAAATAGAAAACCCCAAGGCTTTAATCCTGCCCCTGCTTTATGCCTCTGGGAAGGAACTGGGAGGGAACACAAAGTTGGCCTGCTGCATGTGCCTGGAGCCTTGTTTGTTACTCTGCTGTGGAGACAGCTATCTCTGAAATCTGGAAGAACATGCCATCATTTCTGAAAGGGTTAAACAAAATCCCTACAGAAATGCAGATCGAGCCTTCACCTGTCTGTCACTTTTAACTCTATGGACTTCCACTTCTCAAAGTTCACTTTGTCCTACCAAAAAGAGAAGCATCTGTTTTCGAACAGAACAAACTATAAACTCCACCACACTATCAAACCAGTTAAAGATCCCTTTTCCTTTCACAAACTTCAGTTGTTTTGCATAGCTTCTTAGATAATAAAATTCTGGGAATGCTTCACACATCAAATCCTTCAGGCACTTCTACTGCTAACATAAACAAAAACTGAATGCAAGATTGACGTTGTTCTAAACGGCAAAATATTTGAAGATAAAAATCCCCTCAGCTGGCTGCTTTCCTCACTCCAGCCATGTATCCATGCCAAGTGTAACTGTTGCCATGGTGGCTTCGTCAACTCATTAAAAATAACAGCTCACTCCTCTCCAACTACCCTCCCTTAAAGGAAAGGGATGTGGGCTCTCTAAATCAAACCCAGACGAGCCTGTGTGCCTTAACAGCAGCACTTAAAAGGCACATTATTCAAGGAACTCCCACCTGAAGAGCCTTTATCCCTGCCTGTCAGAGGTAAAGGCCTGAAACTCCTTGAGAATTCTTGGTCTTTTAGAAATGAAGCTTATTCTGAAATGCCAGGAGAGGGGTGGATCCAGGGAGATACTGTAACTGGCTTGTATCTTGCCGAATAACAAATACAGCTACTTCTGAAGCGATGACAAGCTTTATTTGGGTATTTCTTGGGTGTGTAGAACCACCCTGCCTTAAAAAAACTCCAAGCCATGTTGACACAGCCTCCTTTAAATCTCTGTTACAGCCTGATGCCTGCAACTGTAGCTGTGCAGCTTTTCCCTTTCCTGTCACACAGCGCAGCTCCCGAGCCAGCCGCTGTTTCTGTTTTGCTTCTGCAGATACAACGTATGGAGATAAAATTGTCCCAGGCTAGAGCTGGGCCTGCAGGATCTTGCCCCCTGAACTGAGCCCTGCTGGACAAGAGGATTTCCTGCGTGCTCTGGTTCTCTGGCCAACATCATTGGAGATAAAAAGGAGCAGTGAGCAGCTTACAGATTTATGCGAGGTAAGGGAAAAAGCCACTCCCTTTGTGTGACACTTTGAGCCATTCTGCCACCAGACACACACCCTTATGCCTTCACATATTCATTCAAGCCATTTTTTGACGCACCATGAGTATTTATTGGCTTCCAAGTATTGACCTCCTCCCAGATTTAGGGGAATCCTTGTGACATAACTGGTGCCACACCGTCCAAGCCCCTGCACACATCCCACACAACAACCACAGCTGACTAATGGAGGTTTCCCAGGCACCTGTGAGCAGAAGCCCACCACCCTTCACAGTGCTGTACCAGCTCCCTGGGAATTCACTTTTGAAAATAAGCATGAATTAGCAATAGACTCTTTTAAAATCAATCTCTGCAGCTGCTTGCCTGGATTGCAACATAAACCACAATAATTCACGGTTCAGATGCGTTCTAAATTCTTACACTGAAATGACCAAATTGATTGGATTTACACACTGCACTGGGGAAAAAGCACTCCAAGTCCAAATAGCATTCAGATGGAAGTTCTATCTGCTAAAAAAGCAGGTCAGATAAGCCACTCTTAAAAAAATTTTTTCTGGCCCCAGCCTCCTCCTCTTCCCACACACCATAAAGCTTCTTCCTGCACTGACCCCCAAGAAACAGAATTGCATTGGAGTTATGAAGATGTTTTGGCTTTTAGGAACTGATCAGGTGATTTGGAGCGCCCCTGCCAGGAGTTGGGGTTGT
This sequence comes from Hirundo rustica, assembly GCF_015227805.2. Taxonomy (NCBI): domain Eukaryota; kingdom Metazoa; phylum Chordata; class Aves; order Passeriformes; family Hirundinidae; genus Hirundo; species Hirundo rustica. Next base: position 59,399,275 of record NC_053455.1, on the reverse strand, counting down.
TGAGCCTGTGTAAGGTTCTTCTACACAAGAGAAACTTCTGACAAGGGGGAATGGCTTCAGATGGAGTTTACGTGAGATGAAAGAAATTCTTTACCATGAAGGTGGTAGGCACTGAACAGGGTGCTCTGAGAAGCTGTGGCTGCCCCATCTCTGTAACTGTTCAAGGCCAGGCTTAATGAAACTTTGCTCTCTTGGGAGGTGTCCCTGCACATCACAGCAGGGTTGGAACTCGATGATTTTCCAGGATTCATTGACCGGAACACCAGAATTCTCAGATTTTATAGCTAAGCACCGCTGCAGCTTGGACAGATCAGTGACAAGGGAGCAGCAGTCCCACTGCAAGGCTAGGAGCAGGTGAGAATTCACCGGTGACAGATCCTTCTCAAAATCCAACCCACACCTGACAGGGTGAGGGCTCCTGAAAAGGAACTGCCATTTATTCAGAATTTCAGAGGAGCAACTGAGTTGCTGTAGCATTATTTTCTACCCATGGAATATGCAGCTTCTCCCAATGCTCCTGGCAGTATAAGTATACCCAACACTTAAAAACATTTTGACAAAAGCCATTATCATTTGTCAGTTACAGTGGTTTAATTTTGACTGTGACTTTACGATGTTTACAGTTTAAGTACAATACCACTCATAGTCAACAAGAACACGGAAGTGAGACCAACCCAACAGCCAGCCCCTGTTCCAGACTAGCCACAAGTTTTGCACTTGAGCACTTGAAAACTTCAGCAGCAGTAAAGATAGCGAAGATGCCACTGCCTCTCCTCATCTACGGAGTGACCACTTTGATGTGGACACCGCAGTGAGCACCACTTTTACACCAGTTTGAAGAACCCAGACCTGTTCACACTGTATGAGGTTTTTCTAAGTCACATGATGGTAATTCCACCTTTTTTTTGTGGCGTTTTCTACTGTTTACATTCTGTTCTGCATTTGCAGTCGTTCTTTCTATAGTTTCCTCTACCAGAGTTCCTAACTCAGCAATCAGTTAGAAAGAAGCCAAGCAGCAAAGCCTCCATGCACAGGTACAGAAGGCTGCAGTAAGGACACGTCAGACTGGGCAAGAATACAAGACTTAGTTACTGCATTCTCCAAAAGGTGGCAGAAAAGCTCAGCTGCAGATTCTGGATCTATTCCCAAATTTTTTACTTGCACATCCTTCTACCTTTTCCTCTCACCTCTGCTATAACTTGAGTTGGAAGCCTGACTTTCTGGTGACTCGTGGTTCCTCCCCCTCTTCCCTCTGCAGTGCACAGGAGCAAAGTGCAGCACCCGCTTCACATTCAGATTACCAGATACACACAAAGTATTACAGCACCACACACCAATAAACCAACCAGCAGTAACAGCAAAGCTTAAGGATAAACTGACAAACTTGGAGAAACACAACACTATTAGTGAAACAATGGTAAATTTCACTTCACAGCACCTTATTACACTTAAAAATTCAAGTCTGGAAGAGAATTTTGAATTAATGAGGATTAAAATGAATCCTGTAATCGTACTTATATTTGTCCATCCTGTTAAATGAGTATTGAACTGCAGAACCTTAGTGCCTACAGTACTGGCGCACCTGAGCCTGCCTGGAGTCCTAACAGTGACAGCATCACAACAAATAGGGAAACAATGGGTTTCAGAGGAACAACACACCATTAAATGTTCTGGGAAGCCCCAGGATGCCAGTGCTCACCACTGCCACCCGGGAGCTGCAGCTCCCATCACACAGCCAACTCTCCAGTGCAGCTGGAGCATTCCAGTCTCTCTGAACTGGACCCCACACCAGTATCCTACTGTCCCTTTGCCTGCGGAATACCCCCCCATTTGTGAAATGCTGAGATGGTGCCACAGAATTCTGCCAGCAACTCAAGTTCAATCCCCTTTTTACGTCATGTGGCTTGTAGAGCACAGTACCTGGAGTTCCTGGGCTCCACACTGTACAGAAGTTCCCAAGGCTGTAGCAGAACTCATGAACACTCAGGAGAGCAGAGCTGTGACTGGAGCTAGGGAGCCCCTCAAAGCAAACCACGGCCTTTTCCCACTCCAACTCCCCCTTTCCTCAAAGCCAGCCTAGTCATCAGCTCTAGTCCTTTTCTTGGGCTCCACTTCACCTCCCGTGATACTTAACAGTTTATGGGCTACAGCACTCACACCCCTGGCAAACAAAGCTCCAGTCCAGGAGCCACTACCCCCTTTGCCATTACAAATACATCACCTTTCAAGAGGTCAAGTACTTGAGTATCAACAAGGACAAAAAAACTCACTGGGGACAAGGTTCTAGGAAGTAAGGTATTTTGAGTATTTAATAGATGACATTTCAAGCCTGTACAATGCAACATCATTCAACGATTTTGTAGGTTGGTTGGTGTTTTTTTGCCAATTTGATTTGAGAAACAGGCAGCTAATAAACAGTGCCACTTGATTCAGAAACATGCACGTGGCCTGGGGGAAACTCAAAGCATTACCAAGTCAAAAGCACATACTCATTGATAAAGCATACACTGGACCACAAGGCAAACCCCTATCATTTCTTCAGCAGAATTCCATCACTTTCCTCCTGTCACAACACATCTGTAGTGTCTCATCTTGTCTGTGACCTTACTCAGAATTTATTTGCATATCCAGACAAGGAGTGTAAAAATAATTTCAGGATGGTTGCAACCTAAGGCAACTCCCACTGATGTTTCCTTTCTTAAGTGAACAAGTCATCAGCCAAAGCTTTTCTACTGGGAGACATTCAGAAACAAGTCAAGTATCACAATGTTTATTGATAGATACAAGTATATAAAATCAGGGCATGAACATGTCTTGATAAATTAAGTAGACTTAATTTCAGTACTGTAAGAGGGACCAATTCATATTTCTCACCATGTCATGTTTCACACCCACAAAAACCTCTTCCAAAGGGCATTAAACCATCTCTTCAGCCGATCAGTTTTTGTGCAAGTAAACTGTTCCTTTTAAAAAAGACTTGTGCACTTGCCCAGGCTCAAGGATATTAAAACCTAGCACATAAAGCCCATTACTAGAGGTAGAAATACAGGCAAATATACTATTACGGCAACAACCATCGATTACAGTTAAGGATTCTCTGTAACAACCAAATGGATAATCAAATATTGCAACAACTCAAGTATTACACTGAGCAAAGTGCATTTCTACAGTATTCAGTGTTGCTATTCAGTTTCTAACTTAAAAACAGCCTATGATAACTGGCAGCAAAGAAGACCCTTGCAACAGACTGCTTCTGCTCGAGAACTTATGATGTAATTATTGCATGCTGCTAATACACTGTTATCTAAACATTGAAGATACTCTAAAATATTTTTATTGTAGACTATTAAGACATACTACAAAAACCTTTTGCAGAGAATATCCTACTGACATACTTCTGCTTTAAATATTGTGAAACATTACAGCGGAATGAATTTTCGCAGTGGTTAGGTCAAATGCAGTTACATCATAGCAACAGTATGTTTGCACAATTTAAGGCTTTGGCTGGTTCTTTAGTCAGCTTCTTCTTCAGATTCTTCTTCTTCAGCAGTTTCCAGCCAGGTTAACCACTGGTTTACCTGCAGTCACACAAAATTGGTTTAAGGGAGCAGGAATTGTTTTCCCATTAGGTATTTTTGCAGAACACTCATCTTCCCCCCAACTAATTTAAAAAAGCCTTTCGGCCACACCTGCACTACACACAGGCCTCTAGTAAACAAGAGAGATTTAGTTCATCTTGCTTTTAAACTCCTTCCTAGTGAAATATTCCATGAAGGTCCTAGATATTTACAAGTCTTAGACACTTCAAAAGCCTTCTCAAACACTCCATTGCAGCAGAAGTAACAAAAAAGCGTCTCTATTGTAATGTTAGCAGATTTACCTGGAATAAAGCTTTGCCTTTCCCTGGAAACTCTTGAGTAATGTCTTCTTTCCACGCCAAGAAGGCTTCTTCTTCAATGATCTCCATGTCATAGAAATGAACAAAGAAGCGCAGTAACATGCCTGTGAAAGTAAATTTAAACCTGGTTAGCTCTGTAACCCTCTCAACAGCTTACTGAACTTCAAGAATGTAGGGACAAACCAATTCAGGTAAGACTTCAATGCACTCACCTTTTGGAAAATTATTGTTGTAGCAGTGCACCTGGAGTGCATATAAAGCACTCACTTGCAGATCAACATGGTCATGGAGGAACTTCTGCATCACTGGCTTGAAGGAAAGAAGCAGCTGTTTTTCCTGCTCGAGCTGCTCTTTAGATGGAGCAGATGAAGAATCCGATTCGTCACCTGGTGGGTTTACTTCACTAGAAATATACTGCAAGAAACTGGACAGGAGAAAAGCCAAGTTAAGTTCTGTAAGCAGAGAGCAAAGCATTTGACATTTCAAGTTCAGACAGCTATCACTACAACTACAACCTGCAGTCAGCGGCAGCAAGCACAGGGACCTGTACCGTGGTTGACAGCGCACCACAAAAATCCTTGGTTTGCCTTTGTTACAGCTGTACCTTCTACAGAAACACATGGGTCTAGACTTCCTCCCACAGAAAACACTTTGAACAGATGCAAGCCTTGCTTTTCTTCTCAAATACAGGGGGATTCTACCAGAGAAGATTCACTAAGAACAATCTGTCTCTCCATGTACTGCATCTCAGATTTCTGCAGAGCTACATTTGAGCCCTTACAGCCTTAGCGCCTTACTGGCAGCTTAACCAAACAAGCACCCAAAATACATCAGAACAGCATCTCACCTGGTCATCAATATATTCACAAATCCCTTATCTACATGAAGCTTGGGTGAAATGTTATCTTTAATCCACTTATAGATGGCTTGAGGGGATGGATCCGATTTTATTTGCTTTAGCAGCTCCTTCTCCAGTTTCAGAAGTGGGAACAAGAAGCTAAGCCCCTTCCCTTCCAAGATCTCCAGCATGCGATCCTTGTTCTGGTCAATTTCTGACAAGGAAATGTAAGACACGTGTAAATGCTTCAAGAGTTGTAAGCGATGGCTCATGGCTCCAGCCACCCCTTAAGAAACATAACACCTACCAATAACAGCTAATTCCACCAAGATAACCCTGCATGTTATTTGGCTCTGGCATAAACTACAGCAACATCTTGCTTACTCTAGGATCAGAGGACAGAAGAGCTCTGTGGCGACTCTTACCTGGTAACATTTTCTGCATGTTCACTTTGCTTTGTTGGAACAATTCTGTTAGCCATTCACGGTCTTGTAACTTAGCTAACTGCTGAAGACAGAGCAGGAAGAGAGGGAAATGGGTGCCACTTTCCAGTGGTTGAGCCAGTTCGGAAATGCTCACCAGGTCTGAAATAATGGCACGGGCTGCAAACTGTGCTAAGTAGGATTTCACCAATGGGATATCCACCTCCAGTTTGGGGCACTGGTCCAATACATTCAGGAATGCCTAAGAAACAGCACAAGCACAAGATCAAACTCTCAAGTACTACTGTTCCTGTGCAACATAACTCATAGTACATTTTCTGTAATCACTTGCAAAGAGGATCCCAGGTTCCAACTGCCCAAATACTACGTGTTTTCCTCTCACTGCTTCTTGTGCCCCTCACAGGTTTAATGTACTATTTTTACCTCCTCATTAACAAGACTTAAAAAATATTTGCACTCTGCCTTTACAGCAGCTACACACCATGAAGGGCCAAGAAACAAGGACTGCAAGATTATCAGACCACAGTACCTGCATGAAGTTGTCACTGGTGGCTATTCCCTCCTGCTTGAGCAAGCTGATCAAAGTACTTGCTTTCTCTTTATCCTCATCTGATCTATCTAGGGATTGAAGGATTACTTTGCTCAGCATCTCAGGAATGAAGTGTTTCGGAGCTCTCATTTCTCTCACAGTATTGACAGCATCATTAGCATTTCCATTGTTCAGATACTCGGTCACAACAGCCTCCTGGAGAGGAAAGAAGTACAGTTAAACATTCTTTCTGAAGAGCACACCCAAAGCCCTGAGACTCACTACTGCACACTAACTTACAGTTTGTTTAAGTAGCTCTTCCTTCGAAGGAGGTGGTTTCTTGGTGGTCTTTGCAGGCTTCTCTTGTATAAGTGGTGGATTTGTTTTAAGACCAAGTTGAGGCGGCTGAAAAGAGACCAGAATTTGTCTTTGTAGCCCACCTACCTTTGCTTGTATCAAGTATTAAAACACAAAATGTAAAAAAGCAAATGGAACTCAAATTAGTTCAGTTCCATACTTTCTTTTCCCAAGTCATGCTCTGTGCAAAAAAAGACTTCTCTCTCCCCTCCCACAATAGAAATTACGTTTTCCAAGCACGAACAGGAAAAGCACAGCAAACAACATACAGCAATTTTTTTTTTTTTAATTTACCTGTCCCAAAGGCGGTGTCTGAGTGCGTGGTGGTTGAGCACTGGGAGGAATCATAGTTATCTGGGGCTGAAGCTTTGGCACTTGGTTTTTATTCATTAGAAAAGACTGAGCAGGTCTCAGGCTAATCTGTAAATAGTAAGCCAAAGAAAAACTCTAACTGTTTCAAGTATTCTGACCAACAACACACAGCCATGGACTCATTCCAACTGATCTCACTGAAGCATGATTCCATTTCTACAATATTAATACTCAAATACAGATTAAGCCACATGTGTTCTAAAACTCTCCCAAAAGCAAGTTACTGGCATTTAGTTCAACTGTCATAAAAACCTGGAAATGCTCCTTTTAGATGCAGTATGTTAGAGACCCAAGAAGATAATCAGCATGTTTGCTGAAGTATTTTACAGCCAAGATGGAACTCTACCAAATTGCTCAGAAATCGGGATACAAGTCTGGTTAACACTCAAAATCACAATGCAGTTTACTCTGCATTTGAAATTTTGCCTATTAGCCAGTTCTAAACAAAAGAAAACAAATCAACAAAAAAATTAACCTGGTCCAGCACTTCAGGGTTTCTAAAGTTCAGGATTTTCTGAAGGTTTAATTATATGTATTGTTATCAATAGGATGCATGGGAACTGATGTCAGAGTAGTGTTCTTGGAAGTGTGTGCGAAGGAAGGGACACCCCAAAAAATTGCCCTCATATCTCAGTCTTGCTCATAGGACGCTGGATACCCTAAGGAAAGTGAGGGGGGTAAAAGGTGAAAGAGGAAGGGACAAAGAAGGAGGAGAACGAGGAGGAGGAGAGAGAGTTCCAGCATTAGTCCTCATAATAACGCGTCTTGCTATAATCATTGGGCAATATTTAGAATAGGCTGTAAATAATGTAGGCATGTCATGTACCTCATCTGCATTAAGCTGTCCTTTCTTAGAAAACCGAGGTGGCATATCCTTCGACTGTCCTTGTTGCTGGGATAAGAGTCCCTGATTCTGGGTATGGTAGAGTTGGCTTTGCCCCTATTTCAGAAAGGGAGATATAGAGAAAGAAGTGCAGATGACGGAGTGGCGTACATCATATGGTAAGTAGTACCAGAGGGACCAGAGGAACAAAGATTCTATTTGCCAGGAAGGGAGAAAGAAGGAGCAGGGGTGGTGGGAGAGTAGCATCTATCCCTAAAAACAGGGCTATCTTTTAAATAAAACACACTGTTCTGACCCACCAAAGCCACATGCACCTTTTCTTGCCGTGAAAAAAAAAAACAAAAAACAAAAAAGTGTACTTCTTGCATCTTTTGTACAATTTAAAAAGTGGTTTAGAATTTTTGTATCAGCTGAGCATTAGTTATCAGAACCAAATCTGAATAGGTCTTTCAACATAAGCAGACTACAATCCATAACATACGCATCTCAGGAAGTGCTTCTAAAACACGCTGAAGTCACCGTGTGCACGTCGTCCTTACCTGACTTTTCAGAAAAGATTTGCCTAGGTCTCCAAACTGGGATTGAGCAGAAGGCATGAGGTGACCCCCATGGCCATTGAAGAGTTGGTTTGAACGATGGCGTCCCATGGTGGGTGAGAATCTATCCTGAATAACCCCTGGACCAGTACCAATTCCGCTACCTGCATCAGCAAGGAGGCAAACGACAGTTTTGGTTCTTATTCAGCCCTGCAGAGCCACGGCCATCCCACCACCCCTGCGGTGTCAGCGTACCTGGCATTTGTCCAAACATATCAGCAAGCCCTCCGAGTGGGTCCCTGTCAAGTTTCATCCTGGGTGGCATAAAGGGTCCCTCCAGAAAGAAGTCGCTTCGCATCCCTTGAGACATAGGAGCAGGAATAAAAACTCCCAGATCCTTTAAAACAAGAATTGTAATTTTGGTCAGTTGCAAATAGCAGTCCCAAGACAGCCAAGTTTTTAGCCCCCAATTACACAAGTCCATCTGGTTTTAACCCTGAAGTCAAGTGTCTCACTCTTGAGAACTGCTCCCAAGTGCACAGCACCAAGCCAGGCTCCGGACCTTACACGCAACACTCACTTTTACTGCATCTTGACGGATTTGATTGATAGTCTTTGGTCCATTGTCAAGAAAAGCTTTGCGAGGAACCCAGTTGTGTTCTCTCAACTCCACAGTATCCTTGGAAAGGAACAGGGTATTAGGAAGGGATTCAAGACAATTTTGCAAGGAAAAAAGCAGCAGGAAGCCTTTTTATCGTCATACCTGCAGCAGGAAACGAATCCTTGCTGGCAATTCCTTACTTGACATCAAGGAGCGCATACGGGCAAAGTACTGATCCATTAAGGACTGGGGGGAACAAAAGTTACAAGTTGGGATAATTCTATCAGTGCCTCAAGTGTTTTCACTCAAGACAAAATAATTCAACAAAGCTGCCCTTTCCTGCCATCTCTAGCTCCTTGATGACAGAGTTTCAAGATCTAATAATGCATCAAGACATTTGAATCAGAGGTAAGCAACCTAGTCAAAATTCTGTTTATTTTAAGCTTACATTCCAAACTCCCATCTTTCAAATCACCTCACTGTGCTACAAATAATTCCTCAGCACACCTTTGCAAGCAGTGTTTAGAAAAACAGTCTCACTTATATGATTTCCTGACGAGCCTAATACTAAATCCTGGTGACATGTTTCAAACTGTTTCAAAGACTGGCTTTTCCTTATCAAGGGAATTAGCCTAGGACCCGTAGTTGGCACTCTTTTCTCTGAAAAATCAAACCTCTGTCTTGTACTTATGAACACCGAGTACAGAAGGTTCAAGCAATCTAAAGTCTTAGCCGCGTAATTTAATTAGGTTAATGACTGCACTGGATAAGCACATACCTTGGCTTTCGCATGATCTAATCTAGGTCCCACTGTCCTCATTATCTGACAGAGGCACTCCAAATCCTCCCCCATATCTTTGAGTTGAACTCTCTTCTTCTTTTCCAAAAGCTGAGAAATTAAAGAGTAAAGTTAGGATTTAAAAATTTTATAAGTGACAATTCATAATCAACAACAAACTTTGTACCCTCACGAATACAAAAATATTGTTTTGTTCTGAAAGCAAATGGACTTAAAAATTAAATTCTGAGGACCGCCAGTTTTTAAGCGTGTGTATTTTGAAGCACCTACAGCACACTTCTGTCTAGACCAAATGACATTTCCCGTGGAGACAATTCCCATGGTTTGGAACAAAGCTGATTTTACTTCTTAATCATGCCAAAAGATTAACAGTAGGGGATGGTAATCGGCAGGAAACATTTTTGTGCCGTTTTCTGCTCCTGCTCTGAGATTCCCAAAGCAGCATCAACATTTGTTTAATTTTTTTTGGGGGGGGGAGGTGGTTTAAGTTCTGTTTTGCACCTAGCTCCCACCCAATCTGAATACTCACTGTTTTGATGCACTTATGAAGGATAGATTCATGAATAAGATCAAGCTTGCCAAGTTCTCCAATGAATTTGATGTTCCCCAGCATCTTGATCTTGGCAATGGCTCTCTGTTCCTCCTCCTCAGGGAGGAGGGGACCATCATGCTTATCATAGACTGGAAAACAAAGAAGCCTGTTTTACATGGCTGTGGGAAAAGATGACAAATAGCTTCTGTATTAAAGCGGTTTTAAAACTTACTATCAACATTTCTGGTTCGGTTTTCAAATTCATCTTGAAGTTTAGATATTAGGAGGCGTCTGAATGTCTGTGAAAAGAGAACAAACGAAACAATTAAGCTAATCAGGGCAGCTACAAATGCATGAAAATTTACCACTGCAGACTGAGAGATGCACTCACTGTGCTTTGCTTCTGTCCTGGATGACTCTCTGCTGATGGGCCATCAAAGTTGGGTGCATCTTCTGCCAGTCGCAGACATAGTTGAGCGTACAGCGAGCTATACTTGGGCTCTTCAAGGGCTTTGTCTACGATCTACAGAGATTCAGGTTGAGTAAGGCAGCAGTAAGGTGCAAATGTCATTAGGAAAGTGAGTCACAAAACACAGAATGGACTGTTACCACTCTCATCTAGAACATCCTGCCTCCTGCTAAACCAAACACAGAGACAGTGTAGTCCAACACCAGTCTTAATGCTGAAGCAAAAGACAAAAGCCACTGTGTGCTGCTGAAGAGCCTCTATAATCCTTGGCCAACAAACCCAAGTTTATGATCCCAATACCCAAGTTATTATCACCAGTCTGATCTCATTTAAAAGAGTGATGTAACAGTTACATCACTGTCCCAAAAGATCACCAGTGGTAGCCTTCCCAAAATCAAGAGGCCTGCTCCTCAGGAAAAAGGGAGCAAGAGGGGGAAGCCAAGCAAGTAAGATGGCTAACAAGCATCTTAGATTATTTAAAAAAATAATCATAGAACCCTCAATTTCATTTAGTGATCATGGAGACTTCTAAATGATAAACTTAAAAGCAATAAACCTATTTCCTCCCCAGTAGATAATTTTTAACACGGAAAGCAGGGGTGGGAGGTGGTGTTTGATAATCTAAATATACAAAAGCATTATTCATGCTACTTCGGTATCCCAACAAAACCAACCAACCCCCTGCTTTTTAGCATGCAAGAAAATTGGGAGTTAAAAGAAATGCAACCAGCTTACCAGCAGTATGACCCCTTTTAGGATGAGCTTAGATTCTACACCCACATTGAGGAGCTCAAGGCATAGCTTGTCAAACTTTTCAGGAGTAAGCTTATTTAGTATGCTGAAGAGGAACAAAAACCAAAACCACTAAATATACAGAGCATGCTACAGGTCCCTTTACACTCATCTTTTTACTTTTTAAGTCTATTAAAAATTGAAAAGTGCAATTTTCCATTTAACTGCTTTTTTGAGACCTTCAGGCTGTGAAGTATCATTGAAAACACTAATCCGCTTACAATTATTACTTCAAGTGTTTTCTGCTGCTAGATCATCAGGTTGGTTCCTTGTTGAAGGACACACCTCCCCAAAACTCAAGGCCCACATCTTCCTTTACTCCAGCCCATTTCTTAGGTACACACTGCTAATGGAAACAGTAAGGAAAGAAGTAATTTTGTGAAGAACTTACCCTCTTACTTTCCTGAAGATTGCATCATGTCGTTCTTTGTCGTTTGCGGAGTCGTCATCTCGTCTAGTGCTTCGTGAAGGAATCCATTTCTGAGCGTTTTGCCCTGGGGTTTTCCCCAGGAACTCGCTGCAAAAGTTTGAAAAATACAGTTGTTAAAACAGAAACAAGTGGTTTAAAGAACTGCCCTTTTAACCTTTCAGTGTTGCCTTACTCAAACTAATTCCATTACTTGCTTTGTTAAGAACACTCAACTGCCCCTACCTACACCATCTGCTGCACAGCAAAGTACATACTCAACAACAACCGTCCCTGGCACCCAAAAAAACCCTCTCTACACTTTTAAAGTTAAATACATGAACAAGCCCATGCACGTCCAATTAACCACAAGGTACACGTTGAAGGGTACAGACTGGAAAACATTTAAAGGTCTTTAACTCAGTAGGTATTTCTAGTGCAACTTTAAAGCTAGCCCATTTTCAGTTCTATATTCAGTATCAAGCATGCTCTGACTTTGAAATCATGCAAATCAAAGAGCAAGATGACATACCTGTTGCTGGCAGTCTTGGGATAGTGCTGAGGTGCACCCCTACCACCTCCTCCGCCTGAAGAAGCACTGTTAAAAACAACCATGGAATCCTGGGTAAGTCCAAATATCTCAGTTTTGGTACAACCATTATACTAATTTAAGGTCTCCTCCAAGGAGATTTTCCATTGCTAACTACTCATCAAACAAACAACAGGTACCTGAAACGAGAAGCACCCCCTTCTGCAATCGCACTCTCCACTTTGGCGGCTTGACAACGAAGAATCTTCAAAAGAATAAAATTAAATTGACGGGGTAGGGAAAAACAAAACCTAGAAAGACAAACCAAGTATTCATATTATACTCGCTTACTATCAGTCATAGCATCTCATTTTAAAAAGTACAAATGTTTCTTCGAGAATGAGAACCTTCCAACAGCGAACTTCACAAAAAGTAAGACAACGTTCATTCATGCAATACTTGGGACAGTCACAGAAAGGCTGATTTCACCCTTGCAGCCGTGTTTCCCAGCAGGGGTGCGGGGAAAGAGACAAGGTAATCACGGACTGAGCAAAACCCCCAAGTTTATCCAAAAGCCAGGAGTACTCACAGAAAAGAGCAAAAGTACTTTTTTCTGATTATACGGCACAATGAGTCCTTTATGGACGCGATTTAAAAAAATTATGATTTATAACGGCAAGACAAAGCAGCCAAATTCTAAAGTGAAAAGCATCAAGACGACAAAACGCACGCTTAATGTAATAAAAGGCATATACTCTGCATCCAAATGGCGTGCTAAGCTACCAAATAATGAGAAGAGGCACCACGTCCACCCTCCACCTCAACTTCCAGCTCGCAGGAAGAACCTCACTGCATCGCTCACGCAGCAGAAAGGCGAGCTCGGGGACAGAAACCCCTGGGGGAAGGGAAGCCTGGAAGTGTCCCGGATGCGCACGGAGCGTCCCCCGCCCGCCCGGCGCGGGCACGAGGAGAGGGGACAACATGGCGGCGGCGAACAAAAGGCTCGGCCGCGGAGGGCGCCCCCCGCAGGCGCCGCGCGGCGCCGCCGCCCCCCCGCCCCGCCCGGCGGGCGCCGCCCGCTGCCCGAGCCCGCCCGGCTCTTTGTTCTCCGCCAGGGCGCCGGGCGGGAGCCGCTCCCCCGCACCGCGGCGGCCCCGCCGGCAGGCACGAAGAGGGAAGCAGGCGGTATCGCCCCGCTCCGCGGCGCCCGAGCCCCTCAAACGGGAAACGTGTGCGAGTATGCCGCCGGCTGACGCGGCGCTTCGGCAGCTCGCTCTCCCCTCCCGCGAAGGGAAGGCAATGAACGATAGTAAAAAAATAAACAGAAAATCCTCTCGTCCCCTGCCCACCAGCAATCTGGATACTCAGACCGCAGCCCGCTATGTGTACCGCGGCTACTCCCTGCACGGGAAACCTGGAGGGCGCTGCGGGCGCCCGCTGACCCGCGGCCAGACCACCATCCTGCAGGTGACCCGAGGCAACCAAAGGCATGGCCCGTACGGACAGGCACTGCCCGTGCCCGTCTCCCTCGCTCTAACCTGAAACGCTGCCGGCTCAGCCTTCCCTCCGCGCCCGGCGGGGGCTGCCGAGCCCCTCCACCTCTTCGCTCAGCGGCGGCGAGACTCGCACAGCCGCCAGCGGGAGCGGCCGCCGGCCCGGGCCGCCATTTTGTGCGGGAGAAACAGACAAGCAACTGACAAGAAAATGGCGGCCACGCCGGGCAGCCGCCATTTTAGGCTGCAGCTGCAGCAATACCCGCTCGCTCCCGGCCCCAGACCCGCGCTCCTTCCGCCACTCCCGCATTTCTCACCTTCCCTAAGGCCTTGTCAGCTTCCCCGGGTCCCGGCGGCTACCAAGGGCAGGGGAAAAGGCAAGAGAAGGGGGGGGAGGGGAAGGGAGCCGGGGACCGGGGCTGGGGAGGGGAAGGGGGGAGCGCGCGGGACAGGGCGAGTCTCCGAGTCACCACAGCAGCAGCAGCACCGGCCCGACGCCTCCCCCCAACACCTCCATAGAGCGCCGACCGCCGCCGCCGCGTCTCGGGCGCTCCCCGGCAGCCCCACTAACTTTATCACCCTTCACGCAACCTACCCCACCTCCCCCCGGCACCCGCCAATCGCCGCCGACCGCTCCACCCGCCCTGCCAATCACAGCCGAGGAGGGGGGCGGTGCCAGGGCCGGGGTGGGCGGCGGAGGGAGGCGGTTTGGTTGCGCCGTGCCGCCGCCGCAGTGCAGCACCGGGATTCACGAACGCCGCTACGCCGGCGGCTGCCGATGCCGCCGCGCGGAGCATCGGGGCCTGCGCAAGTGGCGCAGCCGCTCCATGGCGGCCGCTTGGCCGCCGCGTCCCAGCGCCGTTCGCTGCAGCCCTCACGGAGCTCCGGTACCGGGGGTCTGCCGTGCGAGCTGTAGGCACGTTCACAGAAGGGTACTTTTATATATATATTTTTATATATATATATATATATACACACACACATACGCTAGTATATATGCTCGTAAGATTTTTCTTTGTTTGGGGGTTTTAAATTTTTACTTAATAAATTTATTTAAGCCCCCTCCGTCAGCCCACATCTCGGGTTTGGCTGAGGTAAAAAAATGAGCCGATAGCAGACGGTAGCCCTGGGCTTGCAATCAGACCCGGAGAGGGAGGTTTGCTATCTGAGCTCTAGGAGCCTGTCTGTATGGATCCAGTTTCAGGTTTGCTTTTGGGGTTTGGAAACTCTTTCTCTGCATGTGCTTTTGGCCGAGATCAGGCCGTGAGCCGGCCGGTCCGGGGCTGCAGGCGCCCCTCGGACCACCAGGGATCGGGAGAGACAGTTGTGTTTGTCGTGGTAAGTGACGTGTGCCTGCTGCTGCTCAGTTACACAAAACAAAGATGGCCAGGCTTCCAGCTGTAGGTGGAAGTTTGAGTCATGGAGACTTCCAGAGACTCACCCGTGAGGGGTTTTATCCTTTAACAGCCTGGCCTCCATCCCAGGTGGTGGCTAAGGTGGCTGCCACCCTGGCTTCCCGGAGGTCTAAATGAAGTAGCCCTGGATAGGGCAGGGCAGAAAGGAAGGGCTCTGGAAAGGTGAGGAGAAGCCCCACGAACACCCACGTCTGCTTTGTTCACACATCCGCCTTCTGCTTTTGGTTTGTGTGAGTCACGGTTCAGATGACTGGGAGAAAGTGATCCATGTAGTAACTCCTGAACCGTGCAGATGGCAAGCCCAAACACATGATCCTGCAGAACCTCCAGTTTCTTTCCAAAGCCATCCTCATTCCTAATGCTTTCAACACAGCATGCCACCATGTCCCAAGGGTTATGTAAGGCCTAAAGGGGGCTGTTATGTGCGAGTTCTTATGGTGCATCTTATCTGAGATGGAGCTGCTTCAGGGTAGGCTTCCCCATACCACACCTGTAAGCATTAAGCCAGATTTACTCACTGAATGATGTTATGGAAAATCTCGAGCTATCTGAAAGTGTTTTTTGAGCTCATACGTGTTGAATAAAGGTGAGACAACTATGACAGGTACTTGTCATACCAGAATTTTTATATAATGGTGCTTTCCCACGTGTAACAATAACCACACTACTGCAAGAGCTTGGCCTTCGCGAGTAAATCTGCAAGAACAGAAATGTGCAGAACGCCATTGAAATCCATGGAATCCAGCTTGAAAGGAGGTGACAATGGGCACAGAGAAAACAGCAAAGCCAACAAGATTTAAACCAGTGTTAGAACTGATGAAGGTTATTCAACATTTTCAGAGTGAAAAGTAATAAAAAATTATTTGCAAATCTTAAAAACAGAAGGGAAAGCCGGGGCTTTGTTTTTGGTTGGGTGGCAGAATATACAATATTTCCAGCTTAAGCCGTTAAACTGTAAATGAAAACTAAGATTTTATATATATTTAGGGAGAAAGGGAAGGGAAGAAGACAGTTTGGGAAACCTGCAAAACGTAGTAGGCACATAGTGACGAAGTGTCACCTTTCATTTTTTATTTTAAAACAAACTACTAAAATACTTATTACCGTAACAACAGAAAATCCCCCAACATTTGGTCAGTAAGAGAATAGCAATGCTTTCTTAAAGCTGTGGTTGTTTGATTGTTTTTTCAAGATTGAATGCTGAAGGATTCAGCAGGATATGTGGTGTTCCACAGCTCACACTGACTTTAGCAGGTGGGAACCAAAGAAGTTTCTGTGCTTGGCTGCTCATGGCATCCCTTCACATGTGCCACACTTTGTCAGCCTCAGAGACCTGCTGCACAAGTACAATTGATGAAGGCAGTGAACCATAATGCAGAGGACAAAAAAACCCTTATGAAATGCCTTCTATTTTATACACCTCACCTTCTCCTTAAATTCCTTTGCTTCTTGGCATGGAAAACACCATTATTCATGTCTCAGAATGTAGCAGCCCAATTGTTTGTTTGACTATTTGGTAAAAATTTTACCTGAAGAATCTTTTTTTCAGTGTGTCCCATTGACTTTACCAACAAAAAAACCCCACAGACTCTGTCCCCCCAACAAACAAAACTAAACAAACGAACAAAACAACCGAGAACCAAAAAGGAATTTTATGGCTAGCAGTTTCAGTACCACCTTGCATCCATCAGTGCCCTTTGTGATTTGTCCAAATCCTACCTCCCCTTGGTATTTTCCCCCTTTCTCTCCTCCTCTTGCACCTGACAGCAGTGATGCTTTAATTCAAATCAGGTGGTTTCCAGCTGGCATAGTGGTAGTTCTGGATTTATTCCTGCGAGTCTGAACTTGCAGAATCGATGCATAATTCCAGCCCAAGCACGCTGCCACTGGTTATTTTGAGAAGGGATGTCTATCAAGTGTCCTGAGGAACCCTCTGTGTTGCAGGCTGTGTGGCACAGGAGCAGGAATCGCTGCATCTGGCTGAGAGGAAGAGAGATGCCCCTGCAGAACCCAGACAGGCTCCTATGAAAACAGCCCGCAAAATGGGGAAAGGAGCTTTCAGGGCTGGGAGCTTTCCCTTACTGTTGCCAAGCTGGAATCACCGCAACTTACCCAGTGTAATAAGCTGCCTTGCAGTGATTGCAAGGCTGGGCCCTGCTGGGTGGGGGTTCCAGACAGAGTTGGTGACAGGGTGGCTGTGGCAGTGTGGCATCCTGCATCCTGGCTCTATTCACAGTGCCCCATTAATGCAGCCTGCGCATGCAGATGATGTGAGCCAAAGCACCCGTGTAGAGAATTACTGCAGAGTAAGTAATGCACTGGCAATTCACACCCTAGTTTATTCCATGTCAATTTCTCCAACGTAATCACCTCCCGCATCTTCTAATTTTCCCAACAGTTTTTCAGTCTGCCTTTTCAGGGGAGCCCTATTTTTCTCCAGTTCCACCCAGGGAATGAAGTAGCTGGCACACACATTTAACCAAATGTGAGAGGTACTAATTTCGTTTTTCCTGTGATAGAAGCCTGTCTCAAGGAGAGTTATACTGTAGAAAAAAAGGCCTGGGGAAAGAAGAAAAAAAAAGCAAAACCCAAAGCGAAAAATACACCTATATTTTTAATTTAAACATTTTTCTTGGCACTTCTACTGAAGCAGAATGTTCTTAACAGCAAAGCCATTCACATTGTGCAGATTAATTTTTGTAGGAATTGTTTGCATTGTCTCTTGGAGAAATGCACTAATAATACATTGAGTATGGGCCTAAATTGTACAATATAGCGTCAATGGTGTCAAAGCATTGCAGAAGGCTTTGTGGTTGTTCTCTACAGGTTTTTTATTTGCAGAGTATTGGTATTAAATTTCTGTATATCTGTAGAGGTGACTTTGAGTGACACTGATTTAACAATACTCACTGAGGCAAGATCATTCCAACCCTGCTAGACCTTTAAACCACCTGGGAGGTCCCTTCTCTTTTCCCTTCCTTTGGAAAATCCTTGGCAGTAGATTTCACTGAGTCTTCCATTGAATAAATTATTTTGCTTTTGTTCCGTTATCTTCTGAAATGCTGCATCTTAACTTAACCTTAACTCACCAGCTGGATTCCTGCTGCTCAGAACCAGACATACTAAAAATATATATTTAAAAATCCACCTCCTGATTCCCAATTTAAGACTCAGAAGACTTGCTGGATTTCTCAAATGTAACAATACGTCTGGCAGCCACAATTGCACAGGACTCTTACGGTGGTTCTCCCTCCGAATTTTGGAAAGATACTTGGGGTGTGACTTGAGAGTTAGCCAGTGAAAACTGCCTGGAACACTCAAGTGTCAGAGATAGTGGGATTTCACCAGGGAATGTTTGTACAGGCCGTGAGGGAAGCGAGGCAGTGCCCATAGCGGCACAGCTTGCTTTGCTTTCACAGGCCTATTTAAAACAGGGAATATTTTTATCCGATATAATTGTGCTAATGCATAATCATGGTAACTTGCAAAGAGGAAGATTGCCTATGTGTTCCCAGAGTGGTTTAAGACAACAAACCAACCAAAAAATAAACCCAGCAGTGAGTGTCTTCTCATCCGGTCCGGTTCAGTGAAATATATAAGCTGCAAAATGTTCACGTTCTCTAGTCTTCTAAAATGACAGATTTGTTCATGGTCCTTAGCTCAGCAGAGTGAGTGTGCTGTGCTGCAATCTTCTGTTTCCGGCATTGGTTAGCACCAGCTTTACTATAAAGTAGGAAAGATTTCAAATTTATAATTTTCATTATTTGCCAGGAGAAGAGCCTTTCTTTCTCCTAACCAATGCCAGTTTATATTTGAGTTACCTTTTAAAGCATGTCCATAATTCATGATTTTAACAGTTATTAGATTTTCTATTTTCTATGTTAATGTCTAATTTTGGCAGCTTTTAGGCCCTCCAGTAGCACATTTTAGTGAGTTCTGTGGCTTAATTGTACAGTGTTTAAGAAGTAATAACCCTTGTATCAGTTTTAGGATGTATTGGCTTGATTCCAGCTTAAGTGGTTTTGTGGCAATCATCTCTATGGAATACTTACATTCAGAAACACCTACTGCAGCTGAACACAAAGTACAGCTGATTGAGTTGGAAGAGCATCTGAATGTCCTATAGCTGCATTGCATGTCTCCTTAAAAAATATGTATTATTGATGAGCTCAGAAGCATGAATGGGAAATTACTATTACTGAAATGCTGCACGTGATCTTACCCAGCTAATTTTGTGTTCTCTTTTTCAGTGCAGAAGATGCTGTGTCATGGTTTGTGTGTGAAGAAAGAGTAGGAATACACCACAGGACATTTATGTACATTTATCTGCTTGTAGCTAAGGGCTTTTGTTGGATGTAAAGAGCTGCTCCTTGCTGTTTGCCTTTACTTTTTTGAGAGCAGAAACACAGAATGGCTTCTTACAATTTAAGGTAATATTCAGGCATGATAGTTATCAGTGGTTGCTGTTAATATGATTTCTATTAATGAAAAAAAAGAGAGCATTAATTCTCTGTTAGATTTCTGTAAGGACTCCGTTTTCTGATATTTAGGGATTAAAGATCTACTTGAGGTAGAAAAAGGGTGAAGAAAAGCTACTTTGCCTTTTCAGTCCTCAGGAGGAAGCAAAAACACAGGGAAATCAGGCAAATAGTTATAAGTCCAGGTTAACCTTTGGAAGTTAGTGAAATCTTTCTGTTTTCCCTTGTTACCCATTTGAAAAGTTCAAAACCTTTTTTAATTAAAAGAAGATTATTATTTGTATGTATGAGCATGTTATTACAAACCTGTATTTTTAAATAGGTCCAAGAACATTAAACCATTAGATTACAATAAACAGCATTTCCATTGCTTGTTCTGTGGTTCCCTTTATTAAATCCAGTCTACTTTGAGTATGTTAAAATTGTTTTGCATTTCTGTTGATTCATTTTATATTGTCATTCTTTAGTCCCTAATCCATTTAAAGCAAATGCAGCTGCTGGAGTGCAGCTGTAATTTTTTTTCCTATTTCGGTGAAATCTCTTTTGTTTTTAAAGAAATTGCATAAAGGAGGCGTTTGGGGAAGAGAGATGAGAGAAGAGAACCAAAGCCACTACAGAACATGACCTAAATCAGGACAAACATTGGAAGACCGTCAGATGTTTTAAAAAAAGAAGTCTGGATCCGACTCTGAAAGTAGTTTCTATTAACCAGTAGGTATTTCTGGCTTCATGTGGCATGATTTTATGTCATACAGAAAAGCTGGTCCAGAGGAGGGCCACAAAAGTGATCTGAGGGCTGGAGCACCTCTCCTATGAGAAAAGGCTGAGAGAGTTGAGATTGTTCATCCTGGAGAAGAGGAGACTTTGGGGAGGGCTTAATGTGGCTTGTCAGTACTTCAAGGGCACTTGTAAGAAAGATGGGGACAGAATTTTTAATAGGGTAGCAGTTGGATAAGGGACGATGGTTTTAAACTAAAAGAGGGTAAATTCAAGCTAGGTATAAGGAAAAATTTCATTACAATATAGTGTGGCACAGTGGCACAGGTTGCCCAGAGAAGTGGTGGATGTCCCATCCCTGGAAACATTCAAGATCAGGTTGGACAAGGCCCTGAGCAACCTGGTTTAGTTGGAGATGTCCCTGCTCATGGCAGGAGAGTAGGACTAGATGAGCTTTAAAGGTCCTTTCCAACCCCAAGTATTCTATGATTCTATGAAAATGTTACATGTGTTCTGTGGGTTGAAAGTAATTAATTCTCTGAGGCAATACAGGCCATTTCAGCATCATAGAATTATTTCCTGTTAGCCAGCTTCACAAGTTCAATGAACAGGAAATCGATAATCATTAACAAAAGGTAAAAAATACTTCAGAGATGTACTTGAATAGCATGGTCCCATTTCTCTGGATTCTATTTTGTGAAATTCTGAGTAAAAACGGAAGGTCTGAAAAGAAAAGGTTCTGAATACCTAGTTCTTTTGCAAGTTTCTGAGCTTGTTTGGCTTTGTAGCCTCAAATGGAGCTGTGGGAATCCACTGTATTCTGATTGGAGAGCAATCTCAAGAAGGGTTGCAAGGTGAATATTGGGGAAAGGTAGAGTTCAGTTGTATATGTGCTTATTGTAAAATACCTGTGAGCAGAACAATCTCCAACTGGAGCAATTTTTTCCTTGGTAAAAAGGAAGTGGGTTTGTCTCTGTTTTTTTGTCTGGTTATTTGTTGACGTTTAGGGTGTTTGCTTGTTTTGGGTTTTACTGGGTTTTGTTTGGTGGTGGTTTATTTTTTTTTTTAAGTGAAAATAGTATAAAATAAGCACAATTTCATCCTAGGTAGTTATTCTGCTTAACATAAATGATTTTCTGAAATGATACTAATTTTGCAAGGCTTTCAGGCTTAGCATTTACATGCTGCGTGTCTGAAGCAGAAGTCCCACATGCAGAGAATCTGAGTTAACTTCTCTGCCCACAGAGACATTTGTTTCACAGCTGAGTTGCTGAATCCGTAGACAGAGATGGTATTGTCTTGAGTTTACAAAAGTTCGTACAGGGTAGGTTCTGCAGGTAATTTCTGGGTTAAGTGTTGTTCAGATACTGCAAGAGCTGAGCCTCCTGGGACTGAAGTACTCTTGGGCTAACCAAAAACTTTAATTCCTTCTCCAAATACTACTTCCTGGTATTGTGTTTTTAGCAATGGAACCCTGTTTAGGCATAAACAGACACTAAACGACCTAACCACTGACTTAAGGTCAGTTTTATCAGGGATGAATTTCACTCAGTATTTTATCCGTATTGGATACTTTATTGACTCATTTATTGAATGCAGCAGCTCTCAGAGTTAGCTGAGAGCACAGCTATTGGGTGCTGGCTTCATGTCCCATTAGTAAATAACGGGTTTTTTCCTAAATAACTGGTAGAGAAGCTTACAATAAAGAGGGGTCAGTAATTTCAGTTTAAAACTTGCTCTGATTGAAGGAGACAGTTTGGTTTGTCCACCTAATGCAGGTCAGAAGCTGCACTAGAAAACCTCGACACAAGCTCAGATTCTTATTCCTGTAAGGGGTTAAAGTGCCTAGAGAAGCCAAAACATACAAATAATGTTTTAAAACTATTCCTGCCAGTGGGTAATTCCATCCTCAGCTTGGTGAAAGCTTTCTGGAGTTCTCTACACTTGTCCTTCTCTTCCTTGGCTCTGATTTTCTTAAGTAATAAATACATTCTTAGTCAGCTCCCCATTCATCTTGCTCCCAGCAACCATATGGTAAATATACTCACATGTCCTTCACTAAACAGATATAGAACCATCATAGCAGTGCAACAAACAGCAAAAGTAGAAGGATGAGGATGTGTCAGCAGGAGAACACTCCAGAAGATGAGTCCAAACACACACAGTTTATGGATTAATTGAAATTAGAACTTGGATTCTTTCAGCCAGGAGCCTTAAATTAAATTATTAAAGAACTTTGTAAGTGAATGACAAAAAACAGTTAAACCAAATTAATTCTGAGCAGTAAGAAGGTCTGATTGGAAATATTGCACAGTTTAGGTGGTCGTTTAAAAAGATGATTAAGATAACTTTTCCCGTGTATACCGACATAGAAGCAACAGAGGACACAAGAGCAGTTCACCTCATACAGATAAATAAGGACTAAAGCTGTCTGCCTTTAAAGTGGAGTGAAACAATGACTATATTCAGTGAATCTTCATAAAACTCTCATCCTTTTTCAGCCTCTAGGCTGTGTTTCTCAGTTTCACTTTTCATGACAGGTGTAGTCACCCCAGCTGACAGGCTGAGGAAGAACTTGTACAAAGCTAGATTGTGTTATGGAAGGAGATTATCCATCCTACTGCCTGGGACCCACCAACATTATACTTGCTCTGTTTAGCACACAAGTGCATCTCCAGATGATGCATGGCCAAGAGGCAATGCCTCTCACGAGAAAGGTACTTTCTTTAAGGGGTGTACACATGAAAGGGACTGACAATTGCTTTGCACTGTGAACTGTGAGCAGCAGCACAGTGGGAGCAGGCAGGGCAAGGAAAGGTGCCAAGAGCAGTTACACTCCAAGTTCATTGACTGGAGTGAACTCTGGGTGCAGAGTGCTCCCTTCTAACAGTTTTTTCTGTGTTGTGTTCGCAAAAGTTGCAAAGCCATAGAAGCCAAATTACGGAAGACAGATTTTATCTGTAACAAGCTTCATCCTGCCCAAGTTGTATCATAAACTGCTACAGAGACATCAGACAGAATACAGGCAAAAACCCCAACACACCTGGGCAGGTATTTTACCTTCTAGCAGCTACATTTTGGATAATTCAGAGGTTCTTTCTCCTTCTTATCTAAGTTTCCTAGATTCTCTAAACCTTTGAGTGTAATCTTATCTAGTTCAGTGCCAGTGGAACAGGAAATTTAACTTTATAATTGCTGGAGACAGTAGTCACTTCTCAATGGAAATAAGAACAAAAAGTATTTTAAAATAAACTGTAATCAATATTCATGTCAGTGGCTGCCCAGGTCTGCTGGAATTCTGGGTAAGGCACAGCATTTGGAGAGCTGATATTTGTGTCGCTGATGTAGTGAATTCGTTAGTGACTTCCTCCACTCTGATAGTGGTCTCTTTCCACAAATCTTTGAAGGACAGGAGGGTTTCACAAGTTGCAAGTCTATATCATGACCAAGAGTTAACAGAAAACATGTCCTAGTTGGTAGGGAAACTCTTGATCAGTCAATTATTGCCCCTTTATTCCAAGTGCTATTTCATTGATTCACATGGTTTAGGCAGAAAGAATCTAAAATAAATCTTCAGGCTTCTTTAAGAAAATGCAGAACATCACCATGGTATTTATGTTTACAGATGTGAAAATCTCTAAATATTACTGAGAAACATTAATTCTTTTGGGGGGGTTTAGCCAACTAGGAAGAAAAAAAACAAAATCCAACAAAACACTTTAGCATTTATAGTCTAGGCCAGCAAGGCCTCAGAATCAGTGAACCTCAGGATTCAAAAGAGGGATTTGCAGCTCGAAACTTTACAGGAAGGTAAACAAACAAAACTGATGTCAGAAGTTTCACTTCTCGGGCTACCTAGAGCTAATCTTGAAAGTGTTGGCAGTGACGTTTTAAACCATTGGATCTTTTACAAGATGCAAAATTGCCACTTCTGTTATCCCCTCTAGGACCTGCTGCCACTGAGCTTTTGAAAGGAAATCACTGCTAATGCATCTGGCACTGCCTGGAGAAAAGGAACTGAACAGAGTTGGCCCCTTTTGATGCCAGTCAGTGATCTGTCCTCACGTGATGCCAGCTCCTCTGTGTGGAGTTACAACCTGTTACAGGTAACAGCTTGAATTACCTGTCATCTAAAAAATTAACGTCAGACTACACAGTGATTCTTGCTTTTGGGGGGGGGGGGTGGTGTTCTGAGAGGGAGAATTCAGAGAACATATTGCCTCACAGGACAACGAACAGAGAGTGGGATGGATATTTCCTGCTTACAGTGAGAGAGTACAACACATGCTTTACCTCAGTTTTAAGTATGGTTACATGGAAAAGGAGTAGACAAACATGTAGATAAAACTATACAAAATACTCTTGCACCAAAATGTCTTTTTTTCCCTTCTTTTTTTTTTCCTTCTTTTTTTTTTTTTTTTCTTTTCTTTTCTTTTCTTTTCTTTTCTTTTCTTTTCTTTTCTTTTCTTTTCTTTTCTTTTCTTTTCTTTTCTTTTCTTTTTTTTGTTACTGAGTTGCAGGATTTATGCAGGCCTTATTGTTACTAATCTCTGAAAGGAATTTTAGAAATAGTGAAAGCAAGGTTTGTAGTTTGGGTGGTAAAAAAGGAAGAGGGTAAGACTACCTGAAACAGTACACACCAAGCTGATGTCTAATTGAAGAAGGAGTGGCATTGCTGCCTTGCTTGCAATACTGTGAGAATTTACAGTACATTTAGCTTGATAACCTCTGCTATAAAGTCAGAATAAAACCTGTTTTGTGCAACATATATGTGTTATCTATGAAATGTATTTGATGAGAGAGTTTTCTCGGCTATTTGCTGGTTGTAATTTAGATAAAAAGATAGAAAAGAGTAGTCACACTTCATACAGAATAGATAAATACTTACCAGAGCATCTCCTTTTCTCATTCTTCACACTGGACTATCCATAAGCAACCAGGATTCCTGAATCTTGGTTAGGAACATGAAGTATTTTGGTTCATACATTCATAAATACCAGTTCCTTTCAATTCATCTTACAAATTAGATATGATCTTTGCTATATACTTGACAACAGATCTTTGAATATTATTTAAGACATGGAAATACAAAGTGGCATGGTGTACTATTTTCACAATGAATTAAGCGTTCAGGCTTAGTATTTTGCTTTTCTTGTTCCTTGTCAGAAGAGATCAAAATAATAAAATGGAGGGAAGAGCAGAGTTCGAATTACAGGGTATAAAATTGAAATGAATAGCTCAAGCTATTATTTCTTAGGACATAGGGGAAAAAAGTAAAAGTTGGATTCTGTTCTTGGGATCTCAGAATAGATGCAAGGATGACCTCACAGCCCCAAATGAGAAAATGAATTACTTCCACCTTTGAGGTTTCTGTCCAATTTACTCCTTTTCAGAAACTCTCTGAAATCAGTGTTTATAGCACAGAATGTGTACAGAACTTGTGAGAATCAACAAGAAATCAGAGACAACTCTACAGTTTTTCCCCATGAAATTATGAGTTTTTCTGTTGACCACATGGATTTATCGTAGTGCCAGATTATTCTGGGATGTATATCCATGTGGGAAAGTTTAGGAGTGAGGCTTTTCATCCCAGACCATCTATTCTTTATTGACAGATCTTTGTAAACAACAAGTGCCTTCTAAGGAGTGTGTGTAAATAAATACTGTTGTTTATTAGCTTCTTAAACATGTGGTTGTCACATAGGTCATTGCATTATTAGAAGTATGTCTATTATTATTATTATTATTATTATTATTATTATTATACAGAGAGTACTGTAATGAAACTACCAATCCATTTGCATCTCAGTAAATTAGCCCTGGTTGAATAACTTACCATGATTCATTCACACATAAAAATCTTCACTTGTGTGTCCTTCATTTTGGTCTGCTTTTGCTTTTCTAGATATTTGTGTGGTTTCTGTCATTATAGTGTCTGACCAATATAGAAAAAAACATTAATGTAAATTCCTGTTTCAATACAACCTTTCATGGAGTAAATATAATTTATGTTCCATTTAGGGACGTTTCACAGTGCTGTAACCAGGACAAAGGAGACACAGTAAAGACCAAATTAAGATGTAGTTAATTAGTCTGTGTGACAGTCTTTGCAGCTGGGAAAGGAAGATTAGGAAATAAAGTCATTGTCTTCATGGAAAAAGCGAGTACTTTTTAAGTAGCAAGTAATGGACCATTCTGTAAAAATGCATATTATAGACAGTGAAAGTGTATTTTCATGCCAAAATACAAAGCTGTGTCCAATATCTAAAAGTACCTCTAAACGGAATCAGGGAAAGTTTGAGAAGCAGGGTATTTATGACTAGATAGAAGACTGCTTCTGACCCTGAAACTTTATTTTTGTAAAGCGCTTCATTATGGAATGTGATTATATATTTGGATTTTACTAGGATTCTCTTTGTTCAAAGTAGTTGAACCCATACTCAGAGTGGGAAAAGCTGCTCTTCTTTTCTGTCTGGTAAGAAAGTTTCCACCAGGAGCGAGCCAGGGTTGGTACTGGGCTCAGATTGAGTTTTCCTTTCTGTTTACTTCCTTGTGTAGGCAAACCCTGGGCGAGTGCGTCACACAGGAAGTCTAGGGAGTTACTCCAGATTTCTGCTGATGTAACAGGACGTGAGAGAAAATTTATGACTTTCTGTCCCGAGCAGATGGAATACTGTTAAGTGACAGCTCCAGCAGGAACAGATTTGGGAAGTCCTGTTTTAAAGGCGTGTTAAAGGAGATTGTTTTAAAGAAAGCTTGGAAGTCGCAGAAAGAGGAATCATGTTCTTTTTTCGGGTTTAAGTAATGCCTGAATAGTGCATTACAAGTCCATGCTGCTTGTAGTGCTGGAATACTATCCAGTTTCCCCAGTTTTACTGTTGACTAATCTATATAAATTTAGATTTTAAGGGGGAAAGACCAATGCTAGTACTGATCCAAGATGTGTGTACTCCTGGTCTATGGTGGACTTGTGGTAGGCTGCCTGTCCTTGCCTTGTGATCTTCCTGTTCTACTGCTGAAGTACTGAAAGAAAAACATTTGTAATACTGAAAGAACTGAGAGAGACCTTATAAATGTGCTAAAAGGCAACAGGGCAATGTTAAAGCTCTTTGTAAAAAGTGAAACACAAACGTGGACTTTTGCCTCTCCATCAGTGTAGTAAATGTCATCAGACTTTCCATTAGTACCATGCTGTGTTTTCCAAGAAGAGAAATGCCATCATGTTCATCCTATTCAATTTTTAAAAACATCTCTCTCTCTTTCTTCTGCTTCAAAACACAGTTGAAGAGACTGGACAAAGTTAAACACAGCAATTGAAAAGTCACATCCATTAGCAAAGATGGAATTGGACTTTCTGCTAAAAGAAGAATGATGAAAAGTACTGACAGAGTGAACAGGCTGAGGATTTCTTTAATTTAGATATTGCAGTTTCTTAGCATCACGTATTTCCTGGATAAATTTCACCAAATAGAATTTAATTTTTCTGGCTTAAGGTTTTCCTTTCTTCAATAGCCTTATGTTCCTTTTTGCATGATGCATGTGATATATTAAATAATTCTGTTCTGTTTTCCAATCAGTATTTGTTAGCTTCCAGGAGTCAGATCTTATTGCTAGGCAACTAAATGAGAAATCTCCATCTCTGTATGAAGCAGTTTGCTGTATCCATGCTGACCCTGTGCTTATCCATACATACATCTCTAAAATTACCTAAGTGCAGCTGTAAACGTTAAATGTAAACATGCTGCATATCTTACCCATATGGAATTTATCTTGAAACTGAGTTGTTAATAGTCAAAACAGCTTGGAAAAAGGCACAGATTTTCCCCTCCCCCTTTTTAGATGTGTTTCTCTCACATGTACCTATCTTTAAGGGCAGCCTTTGTGCTGAAAATTACTTCTTTCTTTTGGACTAAAAGAAATGGGGATTTATGTATTAATCACTGCAGGTTTTTTTACATCAGGATACTTCCCTAATTTAATTAATGCTCCTGTGAGATTTTGATTACTGTGATTCTCTGTTTGCAAGTTTTCCAAAGGAATTATGAGGTAGAGGACTTAATGTGAATACCAACAGCAGAGCTTTAGCAAATTGTAGTGACAGCAGTCTTTCTGCAAAGCTTTCACATTTAATAATTTATTGAGCTCTTATTTGCCATCTTGGTACTTGATTGCATTTCCAGTGTCATCCAGTGTATTTTGGTGATCTAATAATAGGTTCTCTCTAATGTCATTGTCTTATTACTAATGATTTGTTTTTATTTTCTTCAACGTTATTTTTGTTGCTAGAGTATCACTGTTCTGCCATGAAGAAAATGGCTTCTGCTGTCACACATTGGAATGACCTTTTTTAAATTTTTAAACTATTTTAGATTGTTCTTTAACCAGTCCATTACATGCTTTTAACATGTGTGTGGTGTGGGAATCTCAGGAGGGTGGAATAAGGTCAAAAGGGGTGTGTGAAGGTCACCTAGTTCACAGTCCAAGCATGGTTAATCTCCGAGGTTCAGGGCCTTGTTGTGTTCTTTCTCTCCTCTGCTGAGTGCCAAGACTGGACACAGAATTCCAGTCAAGGGTGTTTTGGCTGTGGCCTGACAAGTGCTGAGCAAAGAGCGACCAAGAGGTGACTCTCACAGGCGTTGCTTAGACATGCTGCTGTCACCACCCCTGAGATGGTGGCTTGGCTGGCTGAATTACAGCTTTCCAAGTAAAAGCCTTGGAGGGAACTGGCCCCTTCCAATACCCAACTCTGCGTTGTTAATTTCTCTCTAAGCCAGATTCTGATCCTTCACTAAGGATCTGCAGAAGGAGTTTATGTATATATTTTCATGTAGGTACACCTAAAGTTGATTAGTACAAATAAAGGAGCTGAACTGATCCATTCTTCTGTTCTAATTTTGGTTCAGCTGTGATTAAGGATGTTCCGCTGTCCTTCCTGTTCGGATCAGAAATAGATTGGTAACTGACTCATGTTAGAAAATACTGCATTTAAAAATAGAAATGATCGCATGATATGGGTGATCCCATGGAGTGGGGCTTCAGGTGGAGGGAGGGTTCAAACTCTCTTCTCTGTTTTGCTATTATTTATGGTTCCCACGTGTCACCACTGCTTTTCTCACCTCCTCAGCCTCACTTGCTGTATTTAGGGACTGAGGCAATCTGGCAAGTACAGTTGAGGGAATGGAGGAAAGCTGTAGCTCTGCCCCATCCTTTGTGTTTCAGCAGTGCCAAGGATGTGGGAGCTGGGAAGGCAGATGCTGGCACGCTGCTGAAGTATGGATGGACACAGGTTTGTGCTGAGAGACTTGGTTCCTGCTCCTGAGAGGAGCAGCACTGCTGGGGCCCAGCAGGCACTGGTTGTACTGGTGGCACTGGTGGCTCAGGCTGGCTTATGTGGCAGCCTGTGCTCAGCTTACATCAGCAGCACAAAAAAGCAGACTGTGTAGCAGAGGACACAGAACATGTGGAAATAGGATAAGTCTTTCATTTACTTTCTGCCAGTTTCAAGTGAAGAGAGCACTTCTAAAGGGCTAATGGTATCTCACTCTTAGATTCAGCAATTAGCCTCTCTTTTAGCTGCAAAATAGGTGACAGGCAGTGCTGCTTGCAGTGATGTACATCTCTGATGCAAACCAACCAAACTGCACAGGAATATTCCCTGTATGCCACCAAACAGCTTTCAGGTTAAAGAGATGCTTGCACATCCTCCCATTAGGAATCCACTAAGCTGTCCAGTATCCACAAAATGAAGTTATTATGTTTGGTATTGTTTGCTCAGTTATAACCTTTAGTTTTAAGTCCCCAGTTAGAGTCACAGAATCATTATGATTGGAAAAGACCAGAAGATCCATAAGTTCTCCAAATTCCGGCACCACCACGATGTTCACCCCTAAATTACTTAACCATGTCCTCAATGCTGCATCTGACCAAACTGTATCTACTGTAAATATTATTCCTAATATAATATTGTCTTATACACTACTTATTTTCTTTTACAGATTCTAGCCAGTCTTTTTGTTTTCTTACGAGATTTTTGTTGCAAGGTGTCTAATTTTTAAGATGTTACAGATGGAAGCATGAAAATGGTAAGTTATTAAGTAATTAGAAATATTACCTGCAATGTTAATATTTTTATCTTTTATGCCTTTTAAAAAATCCTACATTTCTGTGAAGTTAGCTTGTTTTCCCTAAAAAAAAAAAAAGCTGTAGGTGTTGATTTCTTATAGGAGGATTTTCTTAACATATATCACTAAATCTCTTGGTTATAAAAACTGGTGTCTGTGTGGTCAGGCAATTGGAATAGATGATCATTGTAGGTCCCTCCCAACTGAACTATTCTATTCAGTACATTTATTTTTCATTTTTTGGAGAGAAAAATCAGGGTTATTTTCAAAAAACACTTCAGTCCTCTAATAGAGTTGGTTCATCCACCCTCTTCAGCCTTTCTGTGATAGTGCTTCAGAAACAACAAAACTCACTTGTGAGTTCATATCCAGACCAAATAAATGCATGTTATTAATCTACTATATTCCTAGCTCTCTCTTCCTAAGTTAGCTGTGATTTCCAAATAAGTGCTTCAGCAGAGAGATGAAGTTGCTTGCCACAAAAAACAGGCTGAAATAAATACGCAGGCTTTCAGCTTCCAGGGAAAGTGTGTTGGATTCGCAGGAGAAGCGTGATAGCAGACTCTTAGACATGATAAAAGGAACTGTGTAGCCCACACACTCAGTACATTTGTCTTTGTGCATGCAGATAACGCGCTGTGGTTGCTACAGCTTCGACTTTTCCATCCTGAACTTCCTGACATAGGTGAATCCGACTTGCTCCGTTCCTCCCAGGCGAACAAAACGATCTATTTTTAAAACGATTTAATCAAAGGAAGTTTTATTAAGAGGAAAGCTGAGATGCAAAAAGGAAATACATCCTGCCGTGCAAAATTTGGCTCCAGCCTGCCCACCACCTTGAGCTAATGTTGTCCATGTCTGCATTTGCAAGTGGTGCTGTGCAGTTAGAGGCACTTCGCCTTTGGTGCCAAGAACCTGATGCCCACACTGCATGTGAGGGGGTGGAAAGGAGGGAATGTGCTTTGAACTAGCTCCAGTTTGCTCCTGTGAGCTGAAAGTCCTGTAATAGCTGGGGCACAGGAGATGCTCTGCAGAGTCTGTAAGAGTGCACCTTTCAGCTTTGTGTCTTTTGGCTGTACTCTCTGGTCTGGGCTGGGTGACACAAAGTAAAGTGAGAGGGAATGGACAGGAGATTCCCTTCAAATACATGTTCCTGGTGTGAAGTTACAAACTCATAAAGATGCCTCCATTGATTGGATGGTTTGAAAAGTAAACACATTCTGCCAGACTGTAGGGAATTAGTAGCTTCTGCCTTTTGAAAATAAATTCTCTCTATATTCACTGGTATTTAAAAAAATATTCCAGTATCCTCTGTGCTAGGCTGAGGGAGGAAACCATGGTAGAATATAAAGGTGTTCACAAGAGAAGCTATTTGCCTGGTTAATAACGAAGGACTCACCTGGTAAGTGATGGCATTCTGTTTCATAACTAATATAGCGGGTACATGGACAGAAAGGTGTCTTCCATAGATGTGATTTCACTATTTCAAAGCCTTCACTATTTACCTTTTTCTAAAGCTGCAACTGAGAGAGGTTTTAGTGATTTCAAGTATTTCTGTTCTTCATAAAACGAAAACTGATAAATTGAAGGCCTTGCATGAAATCCAGTACACCACTTAATTCCATAGCATTAGTTGCAGACAATGCTGTTGCTGCCTTTATTCTTCTGAGTCAGAACTGTAAAATAATGCAGCAGCAAATACAGAGAAATATGATAGTCCTGTAATAATGGTGGAACTGAAGAAGGTTATATAATTCAAACACTTGTGAAGGCAGTAGAATTATGGATTTCTTGCCAAGGCTTGTCTTCTGAGACTCTGATTGTTTACAGGAGTTGTAGTACAGAAGCCCGTGAGGAAAGATGAGACGAGAAGGCTGATTCTGCTGCCTCATTCAGATGAAGCAGGACTTGCTTTGAGCAATGAATGCATTCATTTTCATGAGGTAGTCTAAAAATGGACTACAAAGCAGGATGGAATCCAGCCCCACATCTTAGTATTCAAACTCTGTTTAAACAACTGTCTGCAAGCGCTGTATTGCACTTGTGTTTGGCATGGCTCTCAGTGGAAACCAGTAACACCAGTATGTACCACCAAGGTGAGAACACGAAGCCAGAGGCCATGGCACTTTCTACACAGACTTTGCTTAAAATAGGTAAATGGTCAGGTGAGCAGAGGTGATGAGCAGTGTAGAAATTTGTACCAAATCTTTTACAAGCCTTAGCATGAGAGCTACAGCATTCATGTAGCTTTACACCTGAATATTGCTGGCCTTTTGTAAAGGGAGTCAACCCATGACTGAAAACCAGTCTTTTAAAAGAATACGTGTAAAATAAGCATTCTTTTAACCCAAACTCTCTCTCCCCCTTTCTGAACCACTTTATATTGTTGTTCCACATGTGATACTTCCTTCAGCACTACATCAGTGTGTGTGGTGGTCAGTGGGAGTTTTGCCAGAGAACAGTGTAAAGCAGGTTTTGGCAAAGTGTCATTGCAGATTATAAAAGGCTGGCAGCAGAGTTAGCATGGGGTTAGGAGCCATAATATTGACAAAGTTGGCTACGAGAAGCAATGTATTTCTCAGAGCTCAGCAGAAGCCCTGGAGCTGGGAAGTCCTTTCCTCATACTGCTGATTTTAAGATCATGTGGTGAGCAGCATTTAATTTCTCTGAGTCGGTGATACTTTTAAATTCTGCTGGGTGTCTGTGAGCATCCTCAGCATCTTATTTGGGAAAAAAGAATATAGCATAGTGTACCGTGTTCAAAAACTCTCTGACCCCTGAGCATATGAGGTTTGATCTTATTGTGAGCATTTACTTTTTAACTATATTTAGGGCCTGAGTAATTCTAATAATTGCTTGAATACTAAATGCTACTTGGTCCCTCAAGGGCTTGGCCTTTTTTTTTAAAAAAAAAAAGTGATGGCATATGTAAAAATTAATTAATTCCCTGCAAGTTTTTGTATTATTTTCAACTCTCAGTCTGATTTTCTGGATCTTTCTGCACGTTCATATGTATTCAGCAACTGAGCAACTATGGTTTAAAAAAAAGGCACTGAAAAAATACCAAAACTCTATTTCTCTCCTCCAACCTTTCACAAGATACGTGCAATGGAGAGGGTCAGGAATTTTAATGCCAGCTGATTTGAGACCTAGGAGAACAAATAACTACACAGCATTTTTGCCAGTGTAATCTTTGGTCATTATTGTTGATTGAAATGAAGCTTAAAAGTGTGTTTCTTCTGAAGTCTTTTGAAAAATGGTGACTGTCAATACGCTTTTAAGGCTGAAACATCTATCAGCAGCCCTGTAAAGATGGTGAGTTAGTTCTGCTGAAGTACGTGACACCTGTGAGAACTCCTCTGTGTGTCTGATGGGGAATCAAAGGTAACTTTCAAATTTTGGATACAAATGGAGGAGAATAATAACAATCCTCTGTGATATGCCCATTTATGAGCAATGAGTAAGTGCACTATGCAGGTTAAAAGCACCTCTTCTTTGAGAAAGCAGCAAGGAAGAAAGTGTAAGATTATGTACTGAGATCTGACCCCAAAAATCCTTAACTTTACAAAAAATTATTCACCAAGGAGACCTGTAGAGCGCAGAGAGAGTTTCCTGGGAAAAAAACCGTTAAGTGCTTGAATGTAACTTCTTGAGTTTCAGAGTTTCAGAGGATTGTGATCTTACTATTTGGTTAGGTTTCTTCCCTTTGAGTTGATATTTGACATCTGTCAAGTTGAAGGTCTTGCACAAGAGTGAAAGTTATTTTACAAAAAAATTAGGTGTTACAGAAATAATGGATTTCCAAGAGCATGGTCACACTTATGAAGTCTCGACAAGAACATTTTTGTGGATTTCTATTCTAGAAGGTAGCAGTACATATTTAAATAAATTTAAAACTCCCCCAAAACAACAAAAAACCAAGTGCAAAGTGTAAAGACAAGTAATTTCTAGTAATTCATGCAGATTATTCTTTCTGATTTGCTTAATATTTTACGTGCAGATAATCTGTGAAGTCTCTTGAAGCAGAACAAAAGCTTTAAAGATACTCTTAAGATCTTATTGATAATATTCATAAATGTTATCAGTGAGGAAGTAGAAAGCAATTTTTCCTGAACTTTGCCTCAACAAATACTTGTTGACAAAGGGCTCTTCAGGATGAAATGTCACATCTTCTTTTTCCTGTGGCTTATGACACATTGTGCAATCAAAATGCTAGGGTCACTAGTTTTTTACTAGGAATGGGTTTATTATGTCTACGTGCCCAAATGTTTTCAGTTCTCCCGTAACTCTGATGGCACAATATGTGATGGAAGTAAAGGAAATCAAGGTAATATTTGTGCCTGCTAATACAAACACAGCTGTACCACCTCTTACTAGTTAGGTAAATACTCTGTCTGCAAAGTTCAGGTCTGGAAGTAAATATCAGAGCTGGCCAGTGTTAAATGTGTTGTTTAGATTAGGCCCAGGGTTCAGTTTGTTCCCTACTGAAGTTTTCTGTGCTGCCATTGACAATTCCCACTTTACATAAAAGCAGCTTAAACAGATAATTCTTCTGCCTCTACAGCTCAATAAAATAAACTCAAACGCAATTTCCTTTCCTCAAATACATTTATGTCTTTTAAGAAGTGAATTGCTGCATAAAACTACTAAGGAGGGCTGTGACCTTTTTTTTTTTTTTTTGTCATCCTTTTAGCCAACCTTTCTAGGGTGGAAAAATATTTTAATTGTAGATCGGGTTCTATTGAAGATTTTTCAAATCTTGGATTAATTTATTACAGTACATAAAACAAATGTAATTTTGACTCATCCTGTGTAGAAAGGGCTCCTCTAATGTATTAGATTCTTTTTTCTCAATTACTCAGATTACTCATATGTTTCCTAGGTTATCAACAGATTTTTTTGTATAAAGAAGAGGGAAGATTGATTCTGACATTTTCTCAGTTGTGTGCAATGACACTTTTAAAATCGTAACAGTCTCCTGCCAGCTACGGATACTGACTCAGGCATGAGATTTTCAGAAGACAGGCTTACTTTAGAGACTAGTTTGTCATGTTTCCATCTGTTGGATAAATATCTTTTTGACTAAGTGTAAAAGCCCAAATATATGTCATCCCAGATGCTCAAGAGTTTTTTCACCCGACTGCTGAAAGGATGAGATGCAAAATCCTTTCCAAACACCTGCCGAGCAAGACTGCACAATCCTGTCCCAGGCAACTGGAACAGCCACCTGAGGTTTGGAACTTCAACAATGCTGATGTTGAAAACAATCAGCAATCCATGAGACAAATCTTACTGCTGGGGAGTGTATGATTACCCAGCAGGCAGGAGATGTAAATGAGGAGCCTGGAGGGAACCAGGAGATACGAGAATGGCAGAGGGTTGTAGGCTCAAGTGCGTGCCCTCTCTAGCCCAGTTCCTGGAAACCTGACCTTGGGTTATTTTGGATGCTGGCTGATAAGAACCTTTTCCTTGTTGTCTGAGCACTGAGACTGAAGAAATTTGCATTCCTCCTTTTTGCATTTTATCCTACTGGCTGTACCAGACAGGGCTGATGGGGGCAGGTGAGACTGAAATCCCATTGTGCAAGCTCCCCCGCTGGCACGCAGAGATTTCTGTCCCTCACAGCGAGTATTTGTTAGATAGACCTTGGGAAGTGTTCCTTCAGGGTAATAAGAGTGGTGTGTTCACTTGTAAATACTCCCCTTTTTCCCTTTCCCCTTTTCACTGAGATAAAATAATGCTCCGATGGCGCAGTCTCTGTAATCCTTCTGTTGCTTTACTTCAAGAGATATGGAGGGATCTGTTGTTTAAATAGAAACCTCCTCTGCAACACCAATGTGCTTTCATTGGTAGTGGTTTTTTGCTTTCTTAAAAGTATTCTACCTATTGATGCCTAGGAAAAAAGCAAAAGCAGTTAAAGCAGGAAGTAAGGAAGAATGACAGAAGAATCACTTTATACTGTTGACTTCTCCACAGCAGGTTTGATGAGAGCAGATAAAGACAATTTTATTTTTTTATTCAGTAATGAGTTTTACTTAAAAGTGCCAACAGCAGACTTGGTGATCCTATGCCCTGTTTTATATGGTGTGATTTTAACCATGCAGTTTTCCTTTTTTTCTCTGTCAGGATAACCTGAAAAGCAGGTTTCTTTTATTTTGTACTTAAGTTTGATTCTGACGAAGGCAGTGAACAGCTGCCGTCTTGCTGTAAGTTGCTTCTGTTATTTCCCCTATACTTTCCCAAACTCCGCCTGCAGAACAGGAATGTGAGAGTGGAAGTGACTCATTAGATCACAGAATCCACCTCTCTGCTGCAGCATTCATCACATCTTATAAACTCCCTTTAAAAACATCCAAAATTAATCTTGAAACTGCTTCGTCATGCACCTCACCTGCTTGAGATATCCTACATCGCTTAAAAAATGAACTTGAAAGGCCTCAGCTCTCCTCACTGCTGCTAAGTAAGCTTTTTTCCCCCAAGATACACTCATGAAAACTTGGTGTGTAGGTGTTTCTTTCCAGTTGCTCCTGCCAGAATGCTGCTCTGGGACCTCACTGATTAGAAACACAATTATTTTGCTCAGCCTCCATGGCTAATTGATCTGTGCTTGGAAGTGTCAGCCCAGCTTACAGATTGGGTTGTGCAGTTTCCTGTGTTGTCAGAACTCTTCTGGGGAGGTTTGTTTCAAATGAGTCTAGGATTGCTCACTGAGTTGAATTATGGGAATGCACAAACTTATTTTGTCAGTTTATATTATATGAAGGAGGTAGGAATAGGGTGGAAGATCCAGGGTTGCTGAATGATACTGCAGTAAGGGAAGAAATTCCTGGATTATCTGAGTATGGACAGACTGAGACTGATTACAAAAGCTTTGTAAATAGAAATATTTCAGGACATCTCTGTTGTGTGTTTAAAGTCAGCATTGCAGAATTCTTATCATCCATAGGGAGGATTTAAGTTTAGAATGCATTGAAAAGTCGTGTTACTGTCTCTATGACAGTTTTTCTAAATCAGTGAAAAAAAAACAATTTTAAGAATGCTTCTATGATCGCAGAATATTCTGAGCTGGAAGGGACCCAGAAGGATCATTGAATCCAACTCTTAGGTGGATGGCCCATACAAAGGTTAAACCCACAATCCTGGTGTTATTAGCACCATGTTCTGACCAACCGAGCTCATCTCAGGGCTTTTATGAAAGGAAGTAGCATGACCCAAGCCTATGTCTTCCGGCAGAAATAGGAAAGATTAAAATCTCCTTAAAATTTTCTTTTCCAGATTTTTTTTCCCTCGTTCACAACTTCCTTTGTCTTCAATGGTGAATTTCTATGTCCAGTGTTAGCCATGCCATTAAATTGTTCTTTTTCCTTTCAGTTCTTATTTCCCAGACTGATACCATAACATTCTGAATTGATTCCATAATTTATGACTGCTATTATAACTAAAGCAGATTAATTTTAAATTTTAAAGTTAATGTGTAAGTAGATTCCACCTTCATCTGATATTCTAAGAATTTACTATCAGCTTCTGGCAAGGGAAATCAAATGGGTTTTTAGATAAATGCAACACAAATTCCAGAAATACCTCTCTAGAACATTATTTTTTGATTCAAGTGCTAGTAGTCATGGAGTTGTTCAGAAGAGATTTTACTGATGAAGTAGGATGAGGCTCTTTCATATATTCCTTGGAGTTCCTTATTGATGCTTTCAGGTCACATTTGCACAAATTCCTGCTTTTGGTAGGGCTCTGGCAAAGGCAGTTTGATCCAAGAACATAAAAGGGGGAAATTTAATACTGTAAGCGAGGCTGTGTGCTTCCAAAATTTTTAAAAAGCTGCTTAGGGCTTGGTAACTGAGGAAACCTCCTCTGAGTCCAGTCATTCACCTCCACCTTTGTATCAGAATTGCAGATCATCTTAATAATCATCTCTTGTATCCTAAGATCTGATTTTGCACACTGCTTCCACATTCACCTAGTGTCTTGGCAGTATTGAATATCTTTGGCTGCAAAGGGCAGCAGCTGTGGAAGGAGGGGTTTTGTGTGATGAATTTGCAGTGTCTGTTCATATATTATTCTGCCACATGATGTCCTCCTAAGCCAGGTTAGAATTATGGATTGCGGGCAAACTGCAATTCTTCAGCGTTCAGACATGTATTTCTATAAAAGGTACCAACCTTGTTGTAAACTCTTACTGTAATCAGAAATACCTACTCTGTAATTTGTTTCAGTTGCCATACATGAATTCTGAGGCTGAGCATTATTAATACAGCCTCATGATCATCTGCATTAAAATCCGAAGCTTAAGAAACCTCAGCATTTTCAATTTGTCCAGCTTAGTGCTCACTACTTTGTAGAAGCATTTTGTGCTAGTTGTGTATTTTTTGCACCAAGGCACATTTTGAATGTGGCATACATTATGTGAGCATTGTAATTTGATGAATAAATTACTTGAAACAAAATGTCTAGCACTTGTATTTAGGGTATGACAGAAATAAAGACTTTTAGGTACAGCATCCTGCTTTTCCTTTGTGTCATATTACTTGTTGGTTTAAATAACTTTTCTTTTTCTGTGAAAAATCAGCGTGCTTTATAACACCAATGTATTTTTGTGTACTTAGGGCTGCATGAATGTTCGTTTTCTGCCGGTTCATTTAGAGGGGATAATCTCCCTCCCAGACAAAGGAAGATACTGAAACTAAAGAAGCGGCCTTGAGGATTTTGGTCATGGCGCTGAGCACCTGGTTCACTGGAGGTCAGTAGTGCACTGACTTGTCTCAGCTCTCAGTGGAGTGCTTCAGAATATTAACCAAAACAAGGACAGAAAAATAACCCCGCTTTGTTTTCAGCAGAGTCACCAGGGCTGTCTTCTCTCCATACTTCACCTGTGTCTCTGCATATTCACGTATATGTATAGGGAAGTGTATCTCACATATAGAAACCAGCAGGGAGTCAAGTGAAACTTCACCCCTTGCTGATCTGAGCTTTTGCCACGTTCAGGGTTTACATTGGGCAGGAGCTATTTATAACAACACAGGTTTGCAAGGAGGAAAAGGGTCACACGGCGAAAAATTAGGGAAATGAAATGAACTGTTTTCTGTGGAATACTCAGTGATTCGTCCATCCCTCTCCCCTGAATGCATCCAGTACTATTTAAAGTAATTATACTAATCATCACAGTATTTAGGCATAGATTATATTCATAAAGAAAAATGAAAACGCTGTGCTAGTGTGCCAGTGAAATCTGCTTTGACAAGTTAATCCAGTATTTATTTAATTAAACAATGATAATAAAATATTTAATTGCACTTTAAGATTTCTATTCTGTCATCCAACTATGCGAGAAATTCCGAACTCAACATATGTCAAGCAATGAAAAGGCCTCAAGCACATCAAATACCGGCCCATTATTCAGATTAATGAAAGAAAGGGAGCTGCAATGTGCACAGGTACTAAATATTTAGTTCCCTTTCTGCTTTTTGAGTCTGAAGCAAAAGGGAAAAATCCCTCTCCTCCCCCAACCCAGCCCTGTTTGTTTCTGAGGAATGTTAATCAGCTTCCTAGTGCCAGTAGGCTACAATCACCAACTACTAATTAGTTTTAGATAATGATATTGGTAATGAGGCTCTAGTTTCACAGAGGCACCAGACTGAGCTTGACTCAGGTTTATTCAGTTATTTATTGAGAATATTATTGTGCAGTGTGAACAGTTTGAGCATGTTTAATGCCAAATATTTGTCTTTCATTTAATAGTATCAACACTCCATTTTAAAACAGCTTTTGCTGATAGAGCAGCTGCTTTTAAATTAACTTTCCATTTAACAGTGGCAGTATTTGTCTCCTTGTTACTCTAATTGTTTGATTACTCTCTTGGACATGTTTACTACTCAGGCAGTTATCTAATTACCTGAGATAAGACCGCTTAATTGGGGAAGTTTTTAAATTAACTTCCTGTCACATCCCCTCTCTAGGAAGTCTGTTCATGGTCTCGTGTCAAATGCAGCTAGGTGCAAGGTGTAAAATTTTTTGCAAGGTGTAAAATTCTCGTCTAGGTGTTTCACAAAAAAGGTTTTGATTTGTTGGAGCTGCCAGCTGTGAGGGGTAGAGAAAACAGATCAGTCTCCACTTCTTGTAGAACATTTGTATGTTCCCAAAAGTTAGCCTTAAAATACTTTTCACCATTAAGGCAGACAAAGAATACCATTATGCAGGAGATGATAACAAATACTGTGGAATTATTTCCTGCCTGGAGCTGTACTGGGGAGGGAGAAATGAAACATTTCAGCATCCACATGAGGATCTCAGTTAGATTTCAGACCACCTTTCTGTCTGGTAAGTTTACAATGGAGGATTGTATTTAATGGGTAAAAACATGAAAAGATGCCATGCCTCTTTCCTTCTAACACTGTGTATTGAAATGAAGACTACAGGAGGCAGAAATATAATGTTTCCTGGCATCCAATATTTGCTTCTACTAAAGGTTGCAGGCCTTATTTGACCTTTTATCCCTTAAAAGCACCAACCCACTGTCAGAAGATTCTGGTGGCAGAATGTAGCATATTGAAGCATTTTGGATTTTATGCTTTTTGTCTTTTCATGGCTGTCTTCTGCTTTTACCTTTTCGGTGTTTTAGAGTAAAAGCCTGAATTGTATTGGTACTCCCAAAAGATCAGGTGTTTAAAGGCATAATTTTTGTCAAAGTCACATGTCTAAATTGTAGTTTTGAAAATGCTTGCAAGTGCTTTCTGTTGGCATATGAAGTCCATTTTTGGCTTGTTTTTGTAGTTGAAATTTCCCCAGTAAGATTAAAGCATTCTCCATTTTGACAAATTGAGAGCTAGAAATGAATAGGGTTTTTATTCTTTTGAGTAAATATGTGGAAAGCCGGTTTCAAGGCATATGTAATTGTATTTATGCCATCAAGAAAATGTGTGCTATTTCTATACTCCACTCAATAGAACATCTGTCTGAGATGAAGAATACCTCGAGTTTTTGTTTTGGCTTCCAGTAAAATTTCTATCACCTGTAACAAATGCAAAAATCATTCATGAGATGCTGTGTTGCTCTGTCAATATGTGATCCTTTTATTGGGCCCAAGCTTTGAGTTCCTTTTCTTGCAATAATGCAGCTTCTGCTGAATGTTGTAGAAAAGTTTCCAGCTTGCTTCTTAATATATTCTTTGGGAAAATGGAAGATGTGGATTTGAGCTCCCTCACTCTGAGGAGAAATCAAGGTTGAGCTTTATATTTTATAGGTGACTGCTAGGCTTTACTGTGAACAATAGCAACTTCTTTTTCTTAAATTGTGTTCTGCCTTTCTACGTCCAAATAAAAAAAATACACTCTGAATGTTTCAGCATTATAATCAGCCTAGCTGAAGCCTAGGGATATCAGGATATATCAGTTATAATGAAAATAAAAGTTAAATGTAAGTGAGGATGTAGGTTATCCTTGGTTTTAGTCTCTGCTCCCAACCTGTATTGCATGGAAAGTTTGTTTTAAAATATGCTTTCCTTGTATTATGATTGTAGAAAATGTTTTTCTTTTTTCTTGTTTGTGTTTTTTTGTTGTTGTTGTTTTGTTTTGTTTTGCTTTGCTTTGCTTTTTGTTTGTTTGTTTGGGTTTTTTGTTGTTTGGTTGGTTGGTTTTTTTTGTTTGGTTGGTTGTTTGTTGTTGTTGGTTTTTGGGTTTTTTTGCTTCTATTTTGTTTTGGTTTTGTTTAATAGAATGTGGGGGACAAACTTACTCAAAGGTTATATTTTATAAACTGAAATCATCTGCAGTAGGTAGAATTTCAGATTAATGGCATTAGGGTCTGATAATTTCTG
Source organism: Hirundo rustica (assembly GCF_015227805.2). Lineage (NCBI taxonomy): Eukaryota > Metazoa > Chordata > Aves > Passeriformes > Hirundinidae > Hirundo > Hirundo rustica. Next base: position 59,357,285 of record NC_053455.1, on the reverse strand, counting down.
ACTGTGCACGGCTGTGAATTTTGATAATTAGGAAGAAACCTTGAATCAGGAACAGATTGCTTCATATCTTTTTTATTGAGCATGTATTCCAAACTTGCTGATCAAACATGGGATGCATTCCAACTGTGAGATTTTACCAGGCACTGAAGCGAGACTGACAAACCTGTAATTACCAGGGTCTTCCTTCTCACCCTTCTTGAACTTTTGCCACTTTTCAGTCAGCTGGAACCTCTCTGGACTACCAAGACTTTTCAAAAAATAAGGAGAGAGGTGCTGCAGTAACATCAGCCAGCTCTTTCAGTACCCTGGGATGAATCCCATAGGACCCTATAGGAGATGAGGGTGAAATAGCAGTTTGGTTGTATTCCCAATGGTCAGCTGATATTTCCTTTTCTTCTTGGAAGCACATAATGCACATGGGCATTTTCTCTATTTCTGCCACACCAATTTTCTGCTTTCTTTTCTCATGGAAATATGAAATGATTGCAGCTTCCTGAAATGCCAATAACTGTGAAGTAATTCAGTGAAGAGCTGGTGGTTTATCATTTAGATGTGCCATGCTGCTGTGTGTCACCCAACAAGAGGATTATGGTGTGTTTTAATGAGAAATGCATCACTCTGTGCAAACTCCTCAAAACTTGAATTTCTATACTTATTTGGACACAAAACCCCTAATGATGGTGATGGGTATTTCAAGTCCTCTGCTAGTTTCAGTTCTCTTCAGCCTGTCTTGATGGGTGAGAAGTGCAGGTCATGAAGTTGTCAGTCAGGCAAAGGCAATATCGCTTTACAGCCTTCTAATTATTTAAAGGGGAAAAAAAAAAAATCTGGACACACAATTGTCCAGTGAACTTTTGAGAGTAAAGTTATGTTTGACATCTTAGAAGTATGACACAGCAATGTAATAGCATGAACTGCTGCTTGGAGGAGTTCTGCTGACTTATCATAAAGAACCTATTGAAGCTGACTCTTAAAATTGCTTTGCTTTCCTGTTAGCTACCTAAAGGTATGAGAATTTTTTTTTTTTTTTTTTTAATATTTCTTTCTTGCAGTTGCTGTGGCCCTGCTGACTGTCACCAGTCACCTCTTTATTTCCCATGTGCCTCAGCATAATTTCCAGGAGTATCTACTCAATGACCCTACAATTTTTGTGTTCTGTTTTGGTGTCTCAGTTTCCCAGTCTTGGGGGAATGATTCCTTTTGGTTTCATGATGTTTTTCTGTTGTGGCAAGAGGCTTTACAATGAAGAAAAGATTAGCATGTAAAAGCTGTTTTACCTCGGTCAGACCCAATACACTGATTTATTAGGGAACTTAGCCAATGGGTTTAGCAGTGTGTGAGACAACAGAGAGACATCATGGCAGATAGCTGACTCAAGATGTCTTACTTTCTTACTTTTTATCTCAATATGATTAAATCTGCCCCCCCCACACACACACACTTCTAAAAAATGTATTTTTAGCTTGTTGTGTCCGTCTATTTGATAAAGAAGTAACTTAGTTTTTTACTATTTTTTCTTAATGTGGCTTTTTTCAGCATGTGAATACCTTTATCTTATCATGTGGCAAAACAAATGAGATATGTAAAACATTTTCTTATAGATATTTTAAGCAGATTTCACATCTTTTTGTGTTTGTATATGGACATCTCAGGTGGCAGATATCATATAACACGAGATATACATTTCTAATGAGAAATGCAAAACAAGACTGAATTAATCCAAATTAAGACCGAGCGAGAAGAACTCAATGATTATCTGTGTTTAGGTTTTGTATTCTATCCTGAACATCTGTTATAGCTGAGTGACATGCTCACAGTTAAAGAGAGCCCTGTGCAACCTATTTAAAACATTTTGCAATGTAGTTTTAGAGTAGCTGAAATGGAGATGGATGAAGTTCATTTGCCAGTGCAGTCTGGAAGGTGTATAAATGGTCAAGCACAAACTCGAGTGTACAAGTAGTTATGTCCAAGTTTATGCCATGTCATAGCACGGATCAGCATTGGTTTTATGGACCTGTGAAGGAAGCCAATTTTTCAAGACATTAACTGTTGCTCAACTCCATCTCAGACTTGTAAGGGAACTTACAATGCTGTTTTCTCATTCTCGTCTCTATCCTTTGTAAATTTTGTAGGCAGTATTCTCCTCCCTCAATCTTTGTACCCTAGGAGTTGCATATGACGGAATTAAGAGTTGTAAAAAAGCATTGCTTGTATTTTAAAAAACAAAAACTACATCAAAAGCCAAACCTGTCTTCACCTTGTCAATTGACTAAGAGGCTAAATAAATTAGGAGTTTGGCTTTCTTACCTCCTTCTGCAGAAGACAAAATGTTTGGCTTTCACAAATGCAAGTATAATGCAAATCTAATTCAAATTGTAGTGGAAATCTATGCTTTCTTCACCTATTTTTAAGGAACTCCTTATGTTTCAAGTTGTTTCCCTCTTTTATGCCAGAATAGCATGAAATGTTTTGGCCATTCTCCTGAAATTGGATTGTCTGAGTCAGAATTTCAGCTTTTGATTTTGGGAATTATGTATGTGACTCTCACCAATATGTGCATCATGCACAGAGCACAAGATTTAAATCTCTGTTCTTCTTGATTCAGAGTAGTTTATCCTGCATTACCTGGAGGCATGCGGGGCACGGACTTGAATATGGATCCCCTGCTTCAAACCATGCCACTAGAAAAGTTTATTTGAATTTATTCATATGTGTGCTTCTCCTATGGTACAGCTCTGTGCAAAGAATGCAGCTTGGAATAACAGTTATGATAAAATTTCATTTAATCAAAAATACTCTGTTCATGTCTATGTATAGACATGTGTATAAATAGCGAATAATTAGTTATACTCAGAATAGCTCATTAAAATTCCATTTAAAGCCATTACAGTTAATCTGGCCATTTAAAAGGTCATTATCAAGCAATTAGTTTGCTGTCTGTTGAATATTGGACTTTTTAAAATTGCATCTGAGAGGGGAAATTAGGAAGTGGAAGAAACTTGCAGACAAAGCAACAAAAATAAATAAAATTACTTGCTGTCTGGTGAAAGAACTCTCAAGAAAAGCAGATATGGATTTCCAAAAGTAGGCTCCCTTTCTGATAGCCTGTTCTTTCTCCTCCCTCTCTCCTAACTCTGCAGAAAAGTTATGTTTCTGTCACTTTTTAATTTCATTTCCATTGTGGCCACATCAGAGAAGACCAAATCATTTCCTGAGTGATGAAACGGGGGGGGGGGGATTAATTGAAAGATAAAGTCCTTATTCAAGCACTAATTACCAAGTTCCAGCATTCCGTACTGGAATGAAAGATAAGGTTTTAAGCGCCCTGTTTCTCATAGTCATCAGGGAGGTGTCCTTGCCCATGGCAGGGGGGTTGGGTCTAAATGATCCAGAAGGTCCCTTCCGACCCTTAACATTCCATCAATACAACCTGGAGAGCAGTGTGTGTTCTGCAAAGGCTGCACAGTAAAAGCATCCCAGATTGTAGCTGCTTTCTGCTTTTATTAACTTGATTTTTGGGTTTTTTTTTAAAGTAAAATGGCTAGCAGAAAACCAATTAGTATTTTAATTGTATAAACTTTCTGAATTACCGTGGTAGTCAGATGATGGGGAAGAGTACAATGCCAGAGGAACAGACATTTTGGGGTCACTGAAGACTCATTCTGTGTATCGCTTTTCAGCATACTGAGTATGCTTGGGGATAATAATAAAAAAAACAAACCAAATGCTTTAATTCAGGAACACAATTTGGTGGTAATTTGCATAACAAGAAGATGCTGTTAAGCAAATGTTATGAAGTGCTTTAGGTATTGAATGAGATGAGGAGATAGAAAATAGATTTCTGTATACTGGTAGTGCTTTAATCTCACCTTCCTTTTTTAAGGATGAGTTTAATCATTTACTGAATTTTTTCTCATTTGACTCCTAATTTTGTTTATTAAAACACTTCAATTCTGCCTACTTAGCTGGTTTGGTACTCTAGAGTTACATATGGGTCTGTAAAATGAAACATTTTCACTGGCATGTCCACAGAATAGCACAGTGATATATTAACATTTCTAAGAGTTTCAGTCTGAAGAAAATGTTGGATGTAAAGAACATTCTACCTGCGACTTGGGCCAAATTCAGCTAATAACTTGGGTTTGTAGTCTTGTCATTTGTCGTGGAATCATTGACACATCAACTTCTTTCCAGATGTTTTGCTCTTGGTTAATTTGTGCTGTGGTGCTGCCGTGGTGGGTGTGATCAGAGGCTCTTTAGATGATGCCTCCTCACTGCTGGAGTGGGCAGCAGCTCTGTCCTTGAGCAATGCCTGGCTAGCCTTGGCCACTGACTGCACCCTCTGCTTTTATTCCAATTCTTTCCAACTTGTCTTTAGCATTTTCAAGTAGGGGGTGAGATGAACTGCTGAGTTAATTGGAGTGAAAAGGCAGAATTTTTAATTGTAAAGAAAGGAAATTGCTGTAGCTGTGCAGGAAGGTGTGGGCTGTCCCATGAGGGAGGATGAGCCAAGAGTGACCAGGGCTCAGGCAGGACAGTGCCTTTGTTGTTCCCAGAGCAGTCCCACATCCAGGTGCCCAGGTCTTCTGCAAGCAGTTCTGGGGCTGCAGCTTCCAGGTCACACTGCTTGGACATTTAAGGATTGATGGAAGCCACAATTTGGAATAAATTAAAATGGCTTAAATGCTCTCTGAGAGAAGAGAAGAGAATTATTCCCGCTTACAGATTAATGGAATACATTTTTGCCATTTTCTGCTACAACATAGTGTATGTTCTCACTGTGGATAATGGCTGAGTTAATAGACTGAATATAAGGAATTAAATCTCTCCATCAGTGTTCTTCAGTATTATGTAGTTTTGTTCTATTATGCAGAGCATTATGTTAATACAGTCAGAGGATAAAATTGTGCAGACTGTTAAGTCATTGGAGCTTTAGCCTTGGATTTTTTGAATCACAAAACTTTTGACTGCAGCACAAACCTTCTAAAAAAATTAGGACATTTCAGTGGTAAAATACCATACAGAGTATTGCAATTCCTTACCATGTAGATTTCTCAAAAGCTTGTAAGAGAAGAGTCATTAACATGCAGACTTTTGGTTGCTTTCTCTATAAGCTTCATGTTCAAACAAAGTTTTGAATCATCATTTGACGTTCAGCCTCTCTTCTGCTCATGTTTTTTATCCTGTTGTACAAGTTGTTGTTGTTGTTATTATTATTATTATTATTATTATTGTATGTGGTTGGTTAGCTTGCTCTAAGAGGAACTGGGTTTTAGGTTAGAAATGACTGGTCTTCAAGAGCCTGGCAGTTTAAGGGAGACCTAGGCTGCAACAAGGCAAATATTAAAATACAGATCCCTCAAAAGATTAAGTACCAAACTTCAGTAGTTATGTTAGCAATTTTTGTCTGCCTCATAGTGTTTGCTCCATTCTCTAATTATGCCTTGTGTTTAATGAGATCATGTATTTTTGAGCAGTGAGTAAGTGCAGAACTTCTTTTTAAAAACAAATATTTTCTGCATACTTAGAATGTTTTGCTGAAGAAGTCTAGGCCAAAAGTGAAACCCACAACTTTTAAATGAAGATCTGAAATATTTTGACAAATAATGACTCTTTTTTTTTGGAACTGCTTTTATGACGTTTTTCACAGGAGCTGCTTCCCAACCTTCCCTTTTTAAATCAACTCTGCAGGGAACTATTTCTATTTGAATGTTTTGTTTTTCTAGTCTAATGGAGCTCTAATTTCTAATGACGCTTTTAGATGCTGCTGCGATACATACATAAAAAACCCCAGCAAAATTTAAAAAAAAAAAAACCCAAAGCAAAACAACCAACCAAAGAAAATTTAAAAAAAAAAAAGGCTGAACAAACAAAAGCCAGCCAGCCAGCACAATAAAATAAAATAAAAAAATAAAAAAACCCCACACAACAACAAGCAAAAAACTCCCACCCCAATGTGATACCCTTATGATCTTCATAGAATTCATCAGCCTGCACTGTTAATAGGCTGATGCAGCAGGTCAAGGCTGTCATTGCTATTTGAATTGCTTGCAATCTGCAGTGACTGTTCCTGTAATGGTATTTTCCAGAGAGCCTCAGAAACACTCACTTTGATTGGCAGTGCTGTAGGACAGGGCACTTCTGGACAATTTATGCCTCTTATAGCAACCACTCCATGTTGTTACTTAATGTGCAGTGTTCTATCAGGGCCATAATTTGCAGCAAATTGAAGATATTTCCCAGTCCATTTGGAGACTGTTCCATTGTTAGAAAACTCGTGTCCTCTTTTATATTTTGTTGTTATTTTTGTGATGGTTTTTGAGTTTTGCCTAGTGCCAGTGGCAGATTTATCTTGCCTCTTCTATATTTAATTATAGTTCCAGTGGAACTCTTGCTGTGAAAAAGCGAGTCTGACTTGCATTCCCTCTGAAGCTGTTTTGAGACGTAAAACACAGCGAATTTCTGCATAGTGCTGTTCACAGTGTTTCAGGCCACATTCCTTGACTCAGAGAAAATAATTGAGGGAAAGGCTGGATGCTTTAAAAGTTCTTCTTGATTTTGGGGTGAGTAGTTAGAGGATCCCTGTTCAGATTTGTGAATACATGAGGTTCTGTGAAACCCTGGAGCTCTGATCTCAGTGATTGCTTGACCCTCAAAGCTTCAGGAGTACGAGTAAGGATACACAGATTGGATCCTGGAATTTTCTTTAGCAATAACATAAACCTGTCTTGACACATAGTATTTTGTGACTGTTTTTCTCTGTGGTCAATGAATCTTTGTACCCATTTCTCCTTTTTATTTTGTCAGCGTGTGCTCATAACTTCATGGAAATGGCTTCAGGGAGCCTCATTTGTTCTTTTCACCAACTTTGCAGTACAGTTGTCTCATTTAATATATAGTTCCTTCTTTTGTTTTGTCCCTAGGTGATGCACTTCACTAAGTGAAATTAAATTCCCATCATTTTTTAAAGTCCAATTCTTTAAATCTGGTTACAAACCCCTTTCTTTACTTCTACCTTGCTGCCCTCTGTCCCACGTAGTTACTCTTTCAGTTCTTTGTCACCATTCACTGACAAAACCGCGTGTATAAAAACTCAGCCCAGGCTGATGAGGTTTGGTGAAGCCAACAGTGATCTTTCCTCCTTTGCCCGTTGCAGACTTTGGACCTGAGGGAGCCTTTTAATTCTTCTGTTCAGAGATATTTGGGGACCAGAAACATCCTTTAGCCTTTTTGATTCCTGCTTGTTCTGTTTAGTCTTGAGACTCTGTCCTTGCTCTATTCTGCCTGCGATGCAAGTAATCCTTAATTTCTTGTTGCTCTGTCCCTCGGTTTGATTCACAGCTGACTTCTTAGGATGGCTGTTGGTTCAGTCCTGGGCTCATTGTTTGGGTCATTGTTTAATCTGATGTGACTTGGGTGACATCAGCACCCTGGTTGTGTGATTTTTTTCCCCGGTGTAGTTATGGTGACATGTAACCATCCAGTTTAAATATGTCAAATTTGAATTTCAACTGATGCCGCCTTCGCTGCTCTTTATTGGTTTTAATGGATTTGTGTTGCTTTAAAGCAATGAAAGAACTGCCCTTTGTTTTCAATGTGATTATGATTCTTAAGCTGTACGTGCCATGTTGTAGCTACTTAGGCAGCCACACAAAAATGATCAGGGCTGCACCTTAACATGTGCTCAGTGTTCAGTACTAGGTCCATGACCCTTTTTTGCTGCTCTGTAACTATTTCTGGTTTTAGAAGTAGGCCTGTTTTTGCACTTTCCAGGCTGCTTTCAATTATAGTGAGACAACAGCAGGCTTTTGACAAATCCTCTCAAAAAGCAGATTAGACTTCTATCCTTAGAACGTTTCTTGAGCTGTACTAGATATTAAGGTTTGTATATTTTCCACTGAAGTCTCCCACCAGAATGAAAGTGTAGTACAAAGAGAGTAAATGCCTCCTCATGCAGCTCCAGCTGCAGGACTGAGGTATAAATGGATGGGGGAAAAGTGACAGTTTGCTTTCAAAGGATTCAGTAATCAAGAATTGCTTTTTTCCCCTCTACTGACAAAAATTCAACTTACAATTATAGTGTACCCAGTGCATCAGTGCACGCCTTTCTATTTTTATCTAAGTTGTCTCCCATCTTTCCCATCAAAACATTCTGAGACTTATTCTCATCCTTAATTATTATAGCCAGCATTTCTGTCTCTGAAAGATCTTTCTGATATTTCACACTTCTGATCATGTTCGTGGTTTAACCAACTCCATCTACAATACAATTAGAAGATCTACATGCTTTCTATTTGCTATAGGCAAATAAATATTTCTGTTTTGAATAAACATGATCTGGTTTTACTCTGTTTCCTGTGTTTTGCAATATTGCTTGGTTATGACACGTACTCCCACAGCTGATTGCCCCTTTAGTAACTCCTAATATTACACAAAGTGCACATCCTGATTAGATGGGAGATTCTGTGTCTGCAGATGAGCACCTCTTCTGTTGTGTCTTTGAGAGGCTGCTCCTTTTGGGCCATAGAACCCAATTTTGTGGAGTGAAATTTTGCTCTTAGATAGTACCAATGATCATCTGATTAGGTTTGCTTTACTCTTACTACTCTTAAGGACCCTTGGAATGAAAATGATTTTACTATTTACTGATGGGGAGATTATTGTGTGGGATGATTTACTCTGAATAATCAACATCACTCATACACATCCTTATGCTACAGTACCTGGTACTATACATAATTATTGTTATAAAAAAGAGAATTTAATTGCATCAAGAGATTGCCAGTACACTAAGCCCTAACTAAACTCTGTGAACAGAAAGCTGAGCACTGGAAAGGTGCCTTCCTTAAACTAAGGTGTTCTTGCTTTAATTGTCAAAGAGTTTAGAAAAATACTCAACACTAATTATTTCAGTATCTTTGTATATATGCAATCTACTGCAGAATGCTAGAAATATAAGTGTTATCTTGTCTTTATTAATGCTTATTTGATTTGGAAGCCAGAGAATATATTGGGAAAAGAACTTGAAGGTGTTCTTTGGAATATTGTGAAGATGAATACCCCGATGGAGGAATAGATCTGCCATACCCTGCAAGTGGTTGTTATGAAACCTCGGAGTCGAATACTACCATTTCTTCCTGCAGAGGCAATATTGTACGTGGGGCAGAGGTAATGAGCAGCTGAGTAAGAGCTCCTGAGTGAGGGTTTCAAGTTGCCTAGGTACAAAACCATGTCTAGTTATAGTTAGTATGGATTAACTTTTCAGTTGGGATCAGAAGTGAACATTCTTTCAGAAGCACAGAAATTCATACAATCACCATGTGGTAATTTGCCTATTCTGTCTTCTATCAGTGCCTGTTAACAACTGAGTGCCTTTATTGACGGGGCCAGGGAGACTCTCCAGGGCCTACGAGATTTCTATGAGAATTTGATTTAAATATGAGTTTGTAGAAGTGAGACCTGGTATGGTAACAGCCATCAGCTTCAGGCATGTGACAGAAAGCAAAAGCCCTGTTTTTCTCCAGTCCTTTCTCTCAAGATGTGTTGAGTCTAACATCAAGCAACATGGGAAACAGTGAAAATGGAGTCAGAGTACTGGGAAGCTTTCTTCCCAGTCTGGCCAGAGAATAACAGAGTGAGTGCCAGTGTTTTGGAACTGTTAGGAGCACCTGAGAAGGTGGGGGAGAACAGCATCATGGATGGCTGATCTCCCTTCCTGTGTGTGAAAGAAAGTAGGGAAATGGTTGTTGGTGACATGGAGCACATCTCCCTTTGCTTAAATATTTGCATCTCCCATAGAGGAAAGTATCTGCAGCTCTGTGAAATAACTCCTTGGGGGTTTTTTTCTTCAATCCACAAGGTTGTATATCCAAAGAGATGAACTGGGGGAACAGGCTTGTTCACATACAAGAGATTTTTTTCCATTTTGTTTAAAAAAATTATCAGTTTGTCAGCCTTTACTCAGCTTGTTCCCAGTTCAGCTCTGTTTGATCAAAACATAGCAGCTTCCATCAGTGTCTCTCTTACCTCATCATATAAATTGCCATTAGGAAGTTGGGTAGAGCATTACCAAAGATAGCTTAATTATCAATGACAATAATTACCTGTTCAAATGCAGCATCAGAAGCATGTTGGGGTTTTCGTGCAAAATCTCCGTGGTTTAACAGTGAACTCTAAGGCAGAGAATTTGTTTTGGTGACCCGCTGATTAAGAACTTTGTCTCCTTGACCAAATGAATCAAGACGTGGCACAACTTTCATCTCTGTGAAAACCCAACACTACTTTTCATTCTTGCACACCTTTGCCTTCCCAGTGACATGTACAATACAAGACAGACGTATCTTTCTGAATATATTCATAGCACAGGTGTGTTTAATCTGAGTTACAGCCATCAAGAGGATGTAGACTGTATTTCCACTGGATGTCACTCTTAGCTCAGGTCTGGGGGAGCTTAACACTAAGGTGGTGTCTGCATGAACCTGAGACCTGTTGGTTGGTTTGTTTTTTTAAAAGATGTTTATTTAATCTTATGGTTCAAATGTATTTTTTAAGCAGAAAAAGTGCTAAAGATAGTAATAATGATACGCTGAGTTGGTTTTCATTTGTGTGATTCTAGCATATTTCTGAAGGGGTGATGAATTTGTGAAAGTTAACAGTGTAGAGATGCACTTGGATAAAATTCTCTTGGATAAAATTAAGAGAATCTATTAGTGAGTCTATTTCAAACAATTCCCCTGTACTTGGGAGACCTGATACTCCACAATGAATTTCCTCCTTTTTTTGTATTTGATATCTAACCTTTCCTTATTTAGTTTCTTTGCTTACAACTGTGGGGGTTTTTGGGGTTTTGTGGGGTTTTTTAATTGGGTTTGTTGGGGTTTTTTTTATTTGTTTGGGGTTTTTTGCTTGCAATTGTAGCTTTTCTACGGCCAAATACACAAGTGGCTGGCATGGAATGGACAAAATTGCATTTCTTTCCATCGCTTGCTTACGTAAATTCAGCATGCAAGAGAGACTTGACCCTAGTAAATATCTGTCAAATGTCATTTTGGGTTATGCCAATGAGCTAAACTGCTTATTAATTGATGTTCTGTAATGCCCTATTAGAAGCAGCAATTTAAAATATATCACGCATAGGTTTTGGTTACCTGTGTACCATTAAGTTGTCACAGGATGCTCCTGGTTCTGTGGTGTTTCATTTGGCACTTCTCTTCAGGGTGTCACAGAACAGCACAAAACTGCCCCTCTGTAATCACATTTCAATGACACAACTCAGAAATGTTGCTTTGAGACCAACAATGTCAGAATACACTGGTCACAAGCGAGCTTGGAAATTAACCTTCCTCTAAGGTGAGTTGTGAGGTTCATGTCTTTGATACTTAAATGTCTCATGACTTGGATGCAAAGTCAGAGCAGAGGGGATAAAATTTATATGGCTGTAGGAGCCTCCCTCTCTTCCCTGTGACAACATATCCCAGGAAACAATTTTTGGGCTGGAAGTAAAGCCCCATGGATGAATTTGGAAGTTCTGTACCATGGTGGCTTTTGCTCCCAGGAACCGGTGTAAGCAGCTGATGCCAGCCTAAAGAAAGAGGTTAAGTATCCCAATCTGTTTTAACTTAGTTTTTTAATTGTCAGTGACATTTACTCCCTTTGTGTCCCAAAATGCCAAATCAATGTGTACAAACACGTTCCAGCCCCATCTGTGTGTTGCTGAACACACATGAGCAGGCCTAAATTATTGCAGCTTACCCATGGCAGCCCTTCCTTGGTCTTTTGTGTTACTCCTATTTCGTTCCTATTAGAAAATAGGATTTTGTTACAGTTAGAAAAAACATATTTTTAATATTAATATTCAGTTTTCTTTGATATTTCCATTGAAAATGTTGGCAATAATTATCATTAATGTATTTGATGGTGGTATCTGAGTATTTAGGAACCAAAAATACACCTCATAGCCTACAGTCCGATTCATTTTCGGGAGACTATTGGTAATTGTTCCAGCAGTGTTTTCAAGCCTGGTCTTCTGCTAAAAGGAGTTTTCCAGTTTAGAGGTAAAAGTACAAGACACTTAAAAAAAAAAAATCTTTCTTGTATGTATTCATTTTCAAATCAACTGACATTGTAAAAAGAAGAGTATTTACATTCATTTGACTCTCCAACTTCTACTAATTTTTTAAGTACAAAATAAAATGTTTGAAATAATGATATTCATTATATATAATGAATATATAAAATGAATAGAACATACATATGAATATAATATATATATATGATGAATATATTATAATAATAATAATAATTATATAATGATATTTTGTGTGGTTTGAGGTCATTCACTACAAATGAGAAGCTGCCACAGTCTGATCAAGGAGGCATTTACAGGTGAGAAGAGACATTTCAAATATTTAGGCTTTCATGTACAACTGGGAAAACTAGCCCTTTAGGTTTCTTTCATCAGATATTTAATATGCATAATAGTAGACCTAAAACCCTTTTCTCTGTGTCTATAAATAATTGATTCATTTTTAATACCCTGGTTATTCAGTCTTATCCTGAACATATGTTTGCATTAGGCACTGAAATGCGAATTAATTGGTCCAGTTGTGGGATTAGCTCATAATATCAGTCATCATGGTTTTCCTATTGAAAGGCAGAACCTGGTAAACATGATCTCCTCTGCTTTTGTCACCTTCCCTCTGACAAAAGAGAGGGACATGGACTGAACAGCACGTTACAGCTGTTCAGAACAGTTCTGGTACCGGTTTGGATAAAGAAAAACTCTCGAGGGTCTATTTCTATTGTATTCACAATAGTTGCTATGTTTCATTTATGTGCACATTAAAACTTTTGAAAAAAATTATTTCTTTACATATTTTACATGGAAGGCAAAATTGTGTTCAGCCTATGAGAAGGGAAAATGGTGTGAATTGAGGATAATCCCACAGATTGTGGCTGGTATTTTTTTCTGTGGAGCTCAGCTGGAGATACAGCGATGCTTTCCAATGTGATCACATAGATCAGCTGTTCCATTGAATACTACTGATTTGTAAAATTTGATTATGCTTCAGGAACAGGGCATTCAGTGTGCTTTCTTTAGATGTTAACTGATTTGTTGTTTTAAACTGGAAAAAGCTGCACTCTGTTTTCTTACATTTGGGAATATGTCTTGCAGTGGTTTAGAGTGTAAATTCAGATGTAACAATAGCAACTAGGTGAGTGGTGTCTATATATTGAAAAAGCCTAATATTTATTTGACAGTTTCTGAAGAAAAAATAGCCAGATAAAGGCCTGGAAGAGAAAGGGGGCTTAAATATTGGCTTAAAAATGTTCACAGCTACATTCTTCAAGGAAAATAAACAGCATATATGATGGACTATGTCTTATTTCCCACTCAGAAAATTAATGACAGAAATCTCCCTGAACAGCAATGAAAACCATATTTCTCCCCTGTCCTCCCCTTGAATCATGCAACAATTCATAAGGAAATTCATAAGAAGTGGCATTTGGATGTTTTTAGGCAACGTGTGAATTTTCCTCCCACAGGTAGGGATCCAAACACGGATCAGGAGCACCACGAATCTCTGCTAGTACAGAAGTTGCTAAGAGTCAGACTGGAAAGTATTGATCCCAAATCCTGTCCCAATTCATGATGGGAAAGATTTTAAGAGTGAAACAGACCAGCCTAGGAGAAATGGTTGACCTCAGAAGAAAATAATTCTATGAGGAAATGCAGCTCAGTGTTGCTCCCCAGCCCTGGTGCTCTTTAGAGCAGGCAGAGAAAGGAGGCAGCTGCAGTTGTACCTGAAGCATCAGATCATTTCCTAAATTCTAGGTGGGAAGAGATGCTCGTGGTGCTGCTCATGGAAGCTCTAGGAAATGTGGAACAGCAAGACACGAGGAGTGGGTGTGTTTGACACCACATTGAGGGTATGGAGGCACTGAATTTATTTATGGCACACGTAACCCTCTTCTGACTAGCACTACTCTGACTGGCATTTTTAATGACTTCACAGGATAAACTGTTAAAATTAAACTGAGTGTAGAAATCCTCTCCCTGGGCCAGGATTAAGATACATGGGTTAAATGAAATCACTGCTGTCTCGCAAGTGATAGTTGTGAGAAGAAGTGGAGAAATTCCCTCTCCATGCTTGGCAAATCTAGTACAATTCACAGGAATGAACCTTGTATTTTTTTTTTAACTGAAGCAGAAAATACAGCGATACAAATCAATATCTTGCTGTTTTATTGGAACTATCTTTGATATGAAATATAGGTAAGAGTCCAGGAATATGTTACTGCTAAATAACATAAGCCTGTAGACACTTAAGGGAGGCAAAGTGGCAAAAATAAAGAAAAACTAATTAATCAGGTTCCTAGTTCTGCTTGTAGGTCCCTGAAGAGATGGAAGGATAGGACATTTTGCTTTAAAAATTATATCTACAGCACGATTACTTGTTTTTCTCCGTTGTTTTAATGTATGAGCTCCATTGGTTGGAGTCCATTCCATGTTAATGACATTACAACCAACCTGTCTCTGTTCCAGCTTACCTTGACTCCCCTGGGGCTGTCCTGGCATTTAGGGATTGTTACTGATCAGAGATGCCGTGTTTTATTTGTTCTTGTATTTAAAGTTTGCATTTTTATGCCTTTTTGTTGCCTTTGCATGCATACATTTAGAACCAAGCAGCTTTATTTGGTGATTCATTGGGAGCAGGGGTTTGGGGATTTTTTTTCCCCGCCCTCCTTTTTAACCAACACTTGTTTGCTACACTTCAGGGCTACGATTTCTGTCTCAGAAATACCCTAAATATAGAACTGACTTATTTTTACATTTTTACTTCATTATTTCACCTCTTAAGGCACATTCAGTGTCTTATTGGGAGTCCTGAAGATTTTCTTAAGTTGCCATCAGGAAAATAATTGGCAGGCTACTAATCATTTCCTGCTGTGGGGAAGCTGACGGGGAAAGAAGGTATGAGGAAACAGCTTCTCTCGTTTGAAATGGATGAAAGAGCAAAAATTGACCCTACTCTAACAACATTATTTTCTTTCTGAAGATAGGGATTTTTTTTTTTTCTTCCCTAGGCCTCCAATAAGTGTGGAATTAATTAGAAAATGGTGAAGCATTGCTACTGAATCAAACATTGTAAAATCAGTTTGCTCAATTTTCTGTCAATGTTGCATTTCCATTGTTTTCTCCATAAGGAACAGCAAACGCATTTGTTGTTGTTTTAATGTCATTTATGTTGTTGCTTTGCATCATATGTTCTGCAGGAAGTTTCTCAGCTTTTCTCTGTAGCTGTTGACATTAAACACTGATCATCAAAGCAGTGTTGTGGAATTAGGATGTAGCTTCAGAGATTTTAATGTTTGTTCTCCTAGAAATTCAGAAATACCAACTGACATCAGTCCAGAAGATTTTGCTTTCATTTGGGGAAAATGGCACCTTTTGACATTTCTAGTCACTTTTTTTGTTTGTTTTTTAAAGCTCAAAAAGAGATCGATCCTTTCTTTTTGCAGATCTCTCGTTGACATTCTTACAACATTATTCTCAAAGAATTCCAGGGAATGATAGTCGTGATTTGTGGGGCTCTATTATTTTATTCTAGATGACTCAGCTTATAAAAAAAAGGCCGCTGTTCCTTGGCAAATGAGTCAAAAGTCTATACCATCCACCCTGTCTTCATGGTAGAAGAATCTAAAGAAATTATCAAAACAACTTAGATATGACCCATGATTTTTGGTTTTTCTTTTTTTATTTCCTTGTTAGGCACAGGTGAAAATTTACATTCCTGTCTTGCGGCCTTTTAGAAAAATATTTATTTCCCTATGGTTATACTTTTCCTCAGACAGCAATTTTCCCATGGGCACCCTTTGCTGAGTTTATCTCCAGTTTTTAACAAAAAAACTAAAGAACGGGAGATTTTCTGGAGGAAAAATAAAACCAATCACTGCTTGATGTATGATGCACAATGGAAGGGAATCTTTGGATGTAAATCCCGTTTGGCATTTCTCTTGCATTCTGGGAAGATGATCTATCCACTGAGCTCCTCTTTTGTACACTGAGCTGTTCTCTTTGTACCTTCAACTCAAGTATTTCAGTTGTCTGCTTTGTAAAGTGATTTCCCACATAATTACTTCAACACAGTGGAGGCAGGAGTGAGCGTGGGTCAAAGCTCAATGCAGAGGGTTAGGGAGACATTTTTAAACAGAAGAGAAGCCACAGTCTGTATCCTCACATGTATACAGGAACAAAATTTCTCCTCATACACAAGGAAGGTCTTTTTTGACAGTAGCTGTATTAAAAGTTTGAAAAAAAAAAAAAAAACCCTGTGGCTTTTTCCTGTGTTTCGCCCCTTGCCCTAGAATATTTTCTGCTGAAATTTTTTTTCTTGCTGATGAAGGTTTTCCAAGCATTTCTAATGCCAGCTCTCCAAAAGAATATTCATGTAGTGCATGAGGTTTATCAATCAGATGTTGCAGCAGAGCTTTTCACGCGAACCAAACTGATTGTGTGTAAAATAATACTGGATGTATTAAGCACTGATGGGCAGCAGGAACAGTTTAAATTTTCAGTGGTGCTAATCCGTAAATCTGGTTACAGAGAGGAGCATTTGTCGTGCTGAGGGGTAAATCCAGTGTCATTGCATGGATTATCTTGCTGGGTTTAGTGGGGACTTTTTCTCCAATGACCATTTTATCTGGTTTATGAACTTGGCTTGCTGCATCAGGATATCTGTGAAATGGACAAAACTTAATAGGATTTGTAAGAGCTCCCTCACGGGGAGGAGGATGTGCACCAGCCTCCCTGATGTGTAACAGCCTCTGTTCACCAGGCAGAGTTCACCCTTGACCTAAGGCACCTGGAAAATTGGAATTGTGAGCAACAATAAGCAAACTCTTTAAAAAGTTGGACCTTGAAGCCGTTGACGTGCGTTGGGTTTTGCACGAACAGGGATGTTAAATACCCTAACAGGTTTGCAATGAGCAACTCGCTGTCAGGAAGGTTTTGTGGATATTCTTGTGCACAGTGATGCACGTCTGGATTATTGCTAGTGCTGTAAGAAGTACAGTCGAGTCAGCCTAAATTTTCCTAGTTCACTGAACCAAGGGACATAAACCAAGCTTGCCTTCTGACAACAGCATTACAAGCTCGTTTTTCTCGTTAAGATTTAACAGTATTTGTGTTTTCCTTGCTACTGTATTAATTAAGCAACTGTGATGCTGCTCAGGCTGCAGATCAAGTCCAGCAAACAGGAAAGAAAGCAAATCATGACTAGGCTATTAACTCAGATGAGAGCCATGAGGTGTTCTGGGCTTTGAAATTCATGTTGAATCAGAACAAGGCTGAACTGCAGACTATGGCCTGATTCCAGTCATTTTGATTCCTGTATAGAAAGTCCTAGATCAATGAATGCTAACACAGGTAGACAGAACAGCTAGCTTGACTCATATTCCTACATTTTCAGATGTTGCCAAAGGTGTGATGAGAAAATCTGTGGATAGAAACTGAAGAAGTGCTTGGGCCAGAGTGACTTGGAAACTGCGGGCACCCAGGAAACTCCTTGAGACGTGAACGACCTCCTTTATCCCAAATAATCTCGGAAGGGGCTGTGAGTACGTGTAGAACTCTGTGTGCAGCTAATTAGCTGCCGTGTCAGTGGAGTTTAATCAGACTGAAAGAGTGAGGGCACAGGCAGGTGAGTGTGGAAACCTTCCTTAAACTGGTGAGATTCATGAACTTCATTAACTGTTATTTATGGTGCCACTGAGAGGAATGGTGCTGCTGGGTTCACTTAATTTACTTTTATAGGAGAACCTGTATTGAGCAGTTGTAAAGAGTTATTAAAAGTTCCCTGTCTCCTACTGGTTTGCAGTGTGCATAAGTAGAATAAAAGATTCTGCTAAACTCTTATTTTTATATTGATTTCCATGGGTGACCCTCCTGCTGCTTTAATGGTTGGGCATGTGAGCATAAATCTTCGAATGATCAGTTTTCACCCGAAATACTTAAAAAAAAAAAAAAGTAGTTGGTAAGAGGCTGTTTGACAGAAAAAAACCCTCCAAATTTGGTTATTTTCTGATACTTTCATACATGTGAATTTAATTGTCTCTTCTTGTTCTGCCATCAGAGTTGTTCTCATTCCTGTTTTCTCCATGCTGGTTTTACAGGAGACTGAGGATTTAATTTTTAGTGTGCAGTAGCTCATTTTTCATTCCATCACGTGGTCTCGGTGCGATAATAAAGGAGATGGAATGGGAGGATGGACCCTAACACATTTTGAAAAAACTTAAGATAAAGGTTTGTTTTTTAATGTGACAATTAAAACTAATTAACCTTTGGATCACGTTTGAATCCAGTGAGATTTCAAAGTTTCTTTAAAGAAAACACTGTAACTTAAAAATGTGGTTTTTTAATTAAATGGTTTAATACATTTAAATTAGCTAAGTCATTTGAAAGAAAATTACTTTGCCATCACTTTGAAACTTGCTTCCATTGGTTTCTAATGGGACTTGAATTCTTTTCCAGATATAATCTGTTTCATGAGGGTGGCTTCATGTCACAATAATCCTTCTCATTACATTTCTAGGACTTAACTCCTTTTTTCCTTGATAAAACTCTAGGCAACTAGTACAGAGCAGTTTCCTGTTTCTGGAGTACTCTGCTTTTCAGAAATAGCACTGAAGCTCTGGGAAGTTTGCATAAGGGCTGTTCTTGATGACTAAACTAAGGATTATCAAATACCTGCAATGTTTCCAACATGAAGAAGGGATCTCAAAATCTCTGGGTTTGTTTGCGTTTCCTGGACCTAAGAAAAATGTCTGGGGGTTTGGAGAAAATAGTTTTGTCTTTGTTTTTCGGTCGGTTGGTTGGGTTTTTTTCAGTAGTAGTTGTTGCACAAAGCCTTTACAAAAAAAGCTGAGTGGGGCTGCAGCACAACTCATTTAAGTCAAGAATCCTGCATGCAGTGTTTCTAGACTGATGTTTCGAACCCCTGCAGTGCACACTGGGAAAATTCCTGATTTTTTTTTGCAATGTTAGAATATTGTTTCCAGTGCCTGATGCTGCCTCATAAATGTCTGGTTTGCAGTGTATGCAGAAGGACTCCTGCTCCTCAAACACGATGAGGATGCTGTACCTTAGTGCCTTTCTAGTTAAGTGCTGTCTCAAAACCTGCCTTTAAGTAAATGCAGCTGATTCTGCAGTGTCTGAAAGGACTAAGCCTCATTAGACTGTTTGTGTGGTTTTTCTTTGGCTTGGAAAAGAAGTGCAGTGAAAGGGCACGTGACAAACTTGCCTTCTTTTCTAATGGCAAAGGCTCTTTGGAAAACTTCCAACACAGTGACCATTCCACTTCAACTGAGCAGCATCAGAAAACAGTCTTGTCCCATCAAACATGGAATAATAATATTATGTTGCCTTTGTTAATTTGATCAGTGTTTTTATTAATTGATTCATTTAAAGAATAAAGAAAAATGAAGAGTCTCTGAAGAGAGAGAAACTCTTAGCGTGATTTAGAGATAAACACTTTTTATGAGTTGTTCTTTATATTTCTCCATTGATTTAGGGGTTTGTTTTAATGATGTTATTCCAGTTTTTCTCACATTTCCCTATGTCAGAGCCTGTTTGCATGTCGTTGCTTGAGCAGACTGAAATCGTGGGATGAGCAAGCTCTGGGCATACTCAGTGGTTTGTATTCTCCTCTAGTTAAAAAGGTAAGGCCCTTTTCTTCAGCTAACCCTATTTGTTTGCATTATAGGGCTCCAGTGCTTGAATTGCTGCATTGCATGTGGTTTGAAAAGAGACTTTAGGCCAAAACCATCTGTGTGATGGAAGGTGATCCTTTCTGAGCAAAGTGTGGGAACAGCATCTTTCAGATGGAAAGATGTTTTCCCCTATTAGTTACTAACAAATCCACCAGCCTGTGGTGCAGATGCTCACCCATGTATTTACACAAGCTCCATAAAACAGGATGTTCAGAAATACAGAGGAAAATGTGAAATAACTATGAAAATGCAGAGCCAGCTGCTGGCAGTTCTTTCTGCTTCTGAGAGTGAGAGGCAAATGATGTTCATACTAAAATCCAAGTCAGAAATGGCTAAAATTGGCATTTATACACAGCCAGGAACCGTATGTCAGGTTTAAGTGGGTGGTGGAACTCTAAATTGAGCCAATAGTTAAACTCAGTGCTGTGGTGAATAAAACATATTGAATTAGTCATGTGCTTTGTCCATTGAGGCAAAATGTTGCTGAGAACTAATCCAGATGAAAGATTATCTAAAATGAAGTTTTGCTGCTTTGTAAATCATGATGTAAGGACCTGGAGTAGTCTTCACCCTGGTTCCAAGCGTGTCAGTTATCAAGATCTTTCTATAAATGATATGTTCTTGGCAGCCAGTGATGGTGTAACTCTCTTCCACTGGCAGCGAGGAAATTCCAAACTCTAGACCAAATGTATAATGAAACATTTACTACATGGCACAAACACTTGGTTGTGTGGTTTGAGGTTTTTTTCATGTGGGTCTATGCTTGCAAATCTAAGCTGAGATGTACTGGTTCAAAAACACCAAACCCCAACATCTGTTGTTCTGAAGGGTGTTTTGAGCTTTAATTCTGTTGCATGAGTGCATGCTGCTGTCCTCAGTGGTTTTGCTCTCCTTTCATTTTGGTTAATAAAGCCCTGTGTTCATCTGGCAACTCAGGCACTGGACAAATCAGCATATTTCGGCTGGTTTCTCTATTGTGTTGGATTCAGTGACATTGGAGCAACTGCCACAATAGTGTTTAGCTCACTGGGAGTGTGAGGACTCACAGAACACTCAGCAGGCTCCTATGAGGCAGTGGGTAGCACCACTGCTGTCACAATATTCAGGCGCTTGGCCTGTCTGGTGGGATGCTCCCTTGCTTGCCAGGCAAGGTATTCCTTTCCTCCTGTATCTCCTAACCATGGGAGTTGGTTTGGGCTGTGTGCCATGGCCACAACAACAGGTTTGGTTTGATGGTCCTGCTGATTTAGGCTGAGATGTTGGAACAGAATGCTTCCCAGCAAACACTCCAAGGCAACATGATTTTCATACCTTATTATCCCCTTTCCCATTTCCTGTCCTTTTTTTTTTTTTTTTCTTTTCCTGCTGGCATACTTCCCTTTCTCCTATCCTGTCTTTTCCTTCTCTTCCTTCTTATCTTGGTCCCAGTTTTGCTGCATCTATACCCAGATCTGGCATTTCTGATGCCATTACCGAGATAATCCCAGTCTTCTGTGGTGCTACTGGTACAGTTACACAAATGCTGCTGGCCTCTACTCTCCAGAAAATCCTCAGCACTCTCCTTCAATTATATGTGGAATTCATCTGTTTTTATGTAACTTCCACATTCCTACCTGTGAAGCCTGGTTGTTCTTTCATCTTTGCTGTCTGTACCTCTTGTCAGCTTCTCACCTGTGGTATTTTTCCATGCCATGCTCAGCAGAATTCCATGTTCCTGCAGCCCTAGTAGATATTTAAGACAAACTCTCTCCTTCTGCCATGTCTTTTCCCACGTGGAAGGGCTTCTCTGGGCAAGAGCAGGTGTTTTGATCATTCAAAATATCCACAAAAGGCTTTTTCCTTGCCCAGCAACCCAGAGAAGTGAAATAAAACTGTCGTGGTATGTCACTGAGCACTGAAGCTGAACTGAAAGTTATTCTAGTGCTTCATCACTGCAGTTTAATTATTTCAAGAAAAAGCTTAAATGTTTTGTGGTTCGTGAGTTTCCTGTTGTCTCAAAAGTTGTGCTGTCATTTCTACAGAGACAGAGATTCTTTTTGCAAGGTAGCATCAATATTCCAAAGGTTTCCCAGGCTAACATAATGATTCTGTTTGGAATCCACAAAAATCAGAAGTGGTCTTTCAGAATAGTAGGGAAAGATCAGTTCTATTATTGATCAAATGAACTGGATAGAATAAAGACACATTAATATTTATAAGTCAAAATTTAATATGTAAATAATAGTAATAATAGTAATACTTTTACTCACATAATACCCTTTTTAGTAACTTCAAAGGAAGCAAGAGGAATTTTCTTTAAATTGTCTCACTTTTACAGGTTTTTTCCCTTAGGCGCAGCCCCTCCTGGAAATAAAAGGAGCGAATATAACAATACATAGAGGATATAATATTGGTCTGCTGAAACATTTGATTTAATTTAAAAGTAGCATGTCTGTTGTCTCTGACCTGACCTCAAGACACTGGGGGCCTGAGTATTTTTTCCTTTGGAAAAGGGCCACCATTCACATCCAGGCATCTGTGGCCAAAAGTGGGCCTGCAGCCACACCAAGCCCCCTGATCCCAGTTCCTGGGGCTTTGGTGAGGGACAGGAAGCGGTGCAGGAATTTTCACTCCCAGCTCAGAGCACCTCCACTCATCCAGATCATTGCCACAGGCAGGATAGCGTTGTTCCAAGCCAGGACTTTATTAGAGAGTCATCATCTTCTTGGGACTTGCTTGAAGGTGGAATTCAACTTGTTTCTGCACTTCCCATCTGTTTCCCACACGAGCCAAAGTGTTGGGTCTGGGCCATGCAGCTGGGAAAAAGGAGCTATTAAATAGTTTTTTTGTGTCTGATATGTCACAGGCTGGTTTAAATGTTAACTGAAATCTCAGGCAACTCCTCCCTGAAACTGGGTTATAAGAAGATTCCTACACACAGACACAGTTTTGCAGAACTGTATTAGGAAGCCTGGAGCTGGGTTTGAGCTTTCTTAGACTTGGGAAGAAGTCCCTGTTTTTGAAGCTTTCAGCAAATTACTGAAGCTCCCCTGAGGTCCAGCCTGTCAGTAGCAGCTTCCCATCCATCCTGGGAAACTGGGCAGGGACCTCACTCAAGACCCTCTGGACTGGGCACAGCGTTTTTCCGTGGAGAGATGTTCCAGCAGCACTCAGCAGCGAGCGCTGGGGATTAATCCATAGGAGCAGATAAATCCACCATCAGTGCCAGGCCCTTTCCAGCACTGAATTCCCAGCTAAGGGCAGAGGAGCCTCTGAAATTGCCCCTCCCAGCCCAGCAGCTGCTTTGTGCCAGTACCTGGAACCTGGCATCGATCCCGATTGTCCAGCTCCGGAGTCCCTCAAGTGCCGGGTTATGGGAAACAGCCGAGACAATGGATCAAGCCCTCGTGTCAGCTGGGGGTTTTGGGCAGGGCACAGCAATTGGCAGTGGCTGTGTTTGGGGACAGGAGCCACTGCTTCCCTTCCCAGCAAGGTCTGGGGAAGAGCCCAGAGAATGAGGCCTGGGAAGGAGCTGAGAGCTGAGAAGTGGCTCAGATGCACCTGAAACTCCTGGAATGGTCTGTGTTGGAAAGGGCCTCACAGATCATCCTGTTCAACACCCTGCCATGGTCAGGGACACCCTCCTGGGCCGTCCGTGGAATTTGCTCTGTGCCAGGCTGGTGGAACAGGCAGGGTTTTCTCCCTGAGTCCACTCCCAGGCAAGTTTGGGGTCTGCATGGGAAGAAGCCTGGGAGCTGCATTTCCAGAGCTGGGGGGGCTCAATGCCTGGAAATCTTTCCAGTCCCGCTATTTGGGGTTTTTTTTTCCAAAATTGGGCATTATGTTTCTCCCCAGACCAAGGTGGTTTTCCCTGGGTTGTTGGGATTGCACACTGGGTGTTGAAGGGCTCTGTTGTCTCTTTCTCCCGATTGGAAGAGTGAGGAAATGGGGATGCTCCTGACTGTCCCAGAGATGTGGGAACAGCCCAGTGCCAGTGAGGAATGTGGTGCCCAGCTCGTGGTGTGCACCCTGAGATTGTCTTTCCTGCTGTTTATTCCTTAGAGCCTGCTGGAATGCCGGCCTGGATTTGGGAGGAGCCAAGTATCCTGGAGCTGTGAGGTTTTTCCTGTCAGAAATTCATAATGGGGATGTTTTCCCTGGCTGTCCCAAGGGAAAGGAACAGCTTTGGAGTCGTTGCAGCCACAGGATGCAGTGGGTGCATCCCCTGAAAACCAGTTCAGGATTGTTCATCTGACTCTGCCTCTCACCTCTGACTCCCAGGAACCCTCCTGATGTCCTGGAAATTCCCAGGAGAGGAATTCCACCACCTGCCTTTTGAGCCAGGAATTGCAGAGCCAGCAAGTCAGTGACATTCTGTGTGAGCTGGCCCAGTGGTTGGATGGGAGAGGGACCAAACACCCCACACGGGTGTTGGACACATTCCCCACTGGAATTGGGTCTGAGAGGTCATTTCAGAGCTCTGAGGCCACAAGTTCAGCCTCAAATGGCATCCCCAGGGAATGCTGAGGCATCCCACGCCTGTGGCACTTGGCAACACATCCCTGATGTGGAGCAAAAAGGGGAGGGGGGAAGTCCTGGGTTAGTGGGAGGCTGTTTCTGGAACGGAATTGGGATAGGTGCTGATCCTACCATGGAATCACGGGGTGGTTTGGCTTGGAGGGGACGCAAGGGTGATTTACACTCTGCTGTCTGATTCCACAGCAAGGAACATCCCAAACTGCCTCCTCACCCTCATGGGCAGCAGGAATGTCTTCCAGAGCTCTGGTGTAGGAACGGCAGTGGCTGTTGGGAGCTCTGGCAGGAGCGCCTGGAGACCAGGTAAGAACAGAAATGGGATCATTCCGGCTGCTGCTGGAGGTGGTTTTCTCTTTTTGAGAAGTTCCTCTGATTGATGTTTTCACATTAGTTTCCTAGGCCTCATTTGAGGGCAATTCCAAAAGTTTGGAAGCAGCTGGGAAACAGCAGGGAAAAAATGTGAACTTGATCCATTTCTAGTAATTCCAGACTTCTCCCACAACACCGTTCTGGGGGAAAGCTGGTTAAAGGATCAAGATGCAGAATAAGTGTTGTGAACACCCCTGGCTCTCTGAGTGAGCAAACCTTCCAGTAATCCCAGTACATCTCCCTGAGATACTCTGGGACCATAAGGTTTTCCAGGAAAGCAAAACAAAGACCGAGATGAGGGAATGGGCTTCCAATTAATAATGATTTGATGGGTGTAGGAATGATTCTTGTATGTTTGATGCTTCCCTTTTTATTCCTGGGATAATTTTAAAATGATTCCTTTAACAAATCATTTAAATTTGGGAATTTGAGAGGAAACAATACAAAATAGATGCATGGAGAAATCATGGAATCATCCTGGAATCCCCAAACGGTTTGAGTGGGAAGGGACCTTAAGGATCCCCTCATTCCATCCCCTGCCATTCCATCCTCTGGCCCAGGGTGCTCCGAGCCCCATCCAGCCTGGCCTGGGACACTTCCAGGGATGGAGCAGCCACGATTTCTCTGCGTTTATGGCAGAGGAGGAAATTTCCAGCAGGAGCTGAGACGTTTCCTTTGCTCTGCCCAGCCCCAGCAGGGCTTTGGGAGGCAGAGGATGTGGGAACAGGAGCTTTTCCCCCTGCCTCGGGGGAGTCTCTGATGTCCCAACCCCAGCAGAGCAAAGGTCTGTGGTTTAACATCCCGTGCAGAGGAGATGCCAGGCCAGGAGCAGGGATGGCACCGGGCAGAGGGGTGAGCGTGCAGAGGGTGCCACCAGCCCGTCCCTGCTGCCAGCTTTGGGATGAGCAGGCTGCTGACTGTCCCTGCCACTGCCCCGCAGGATGAGGAAGCCGACCCTGCCGAGGAGGAAGAGGAGGAGGTGTGGGAGGATGGAGACGGCGGCCACCGAAGGCTGGGGGAGGCACAGCTCCAGGTAGGAGACGTTGCCTTCCAAGGAGAGGGACTCGTCTGTCCCGCTGGAATTTGGGCTGTGAGGGCAATGGCACAAAGGGGTTGGTTCCATTTCCGTATTCGGGTTCTCGTGTGCCTCAGGAGAGATTTGTGGAGAGGTCATTATCCCTGATGGAACCTCTGAAAAACAGGGATTGAAGCTTTCAGAAGTGGCCCAAACCTGCCTGCATGTATCCAAATGCAGCCCCAATTCCTGTTTTTATGTACAGCTGCTGTTATTGCCAGCTCACAAGTTGTGTAGCTCAGAGTCTGCAGCCCTGAGGGGCCAGGCTGTGTTTAAACAGAGAGCAGAGAGCTGGAGTCATTTCCTAGCAGGGAACTTCACTTGGAAGCTGCAATCCAAATATTTCTCCACATTTATTTTATCTCCCACACGGGGGCACCTAAAGAAGCAGAGGTGGGGTGTTCCTGACAAAAGAACATCCAAATTCATCCATGGTAGGGGGCTCAAAATTAAAGTGTGAGTGAAGGACCCTTTAGGACACTTCCAATTCCTGAGTATTTGAATGGAATTTAAGTGAAGTATCCAAATCCTGACACGCCTGTATGAACTCCAAAGCCTCTGCAAGTGTTTTACAGCCAGAGACAAGAGTCTGGATCTCTCCCCAAAAACTGCCTGCTGGGTTGTTTGACCAGGCATAGGGAAAATTGTGCATTCCCTGGGGCTGTCCTTGGGGAGAAAGGTTTATTGATGTGCCCTGGGTTTATTCAGGGCATCTTCAAAGTTAAGGAGACGGATTTCATTGACATGCCAGAGGTGCCAGATGCTTTCCCCAGGCAGAGCTGGGAGCCAGCCCTGTGGGAAGGGCTTTAAAGCCCATTTTCCCAATCCCTCCAGGCAGCAGCACTGGAGCACTTGAGCCAAACATGTGCTGAGTGCTGGCAGGAGGCAAATGCAGGGATTGGACAGAGGGAGTTTGCACTGCTCCTGGAATCCCAGACCTGGAGCTGTGCTTCAGAGATCCCAGTGATGCTGCCTCACTCAAACCTCGTTTAAAGCTCAGCCTCCTCCCTGCTCCCCTGGAATTATTGTTGCTTCCCTTGCTGCCCTTTCCCATTAATGTTTTGATTGTTATTGTAAATTCCCTCTCCATGTCTCCCACAGCCCTTTGCTTCCCACAGGTGGTGCTTTAGGAAAGGCTCTCCAGCCTGGGAAGGAGCTTTTGGCTCCAGACACATTCCCAGTCCCCAGGAGCAGCAGGACCTGTGCTGTCCCCAGCAGGTGAGGCAGAGGTGCCTTTCCTTCCCTCCCTCCCTGCTGCACTTTGGCTTTTTGAGGGGTCTCTGGGGGTCTGAGGGAGAGGTTCTTCGTCATTCCAGGGCAGAATTAACCCTGGTCCCACTAAAAGCAGGAGGAATCATTTTATCCTTGGTTTTGGGTTCACATTTTGTGTTTCCTCTCTGTTGCTGACACCGTGTGGTGAAGCAGCAGCTCCCAACTTTTCAGTGCTGCTCCCTGGAAGAGTTTTTATTTGTAAAACCATGAATTCCCTGCTGGAATCCCAGCAAACCCCAGATCAATGTGCAGTTTAAGGTCCTGCACCCTGACCAGGACAATTTCCTGTCTCTAGACATGGAAAATGGGGGGAAACTCGGACTGGCCTGGAGCCAGAATCCAGAATGGGGGAGGGAGGCAGCGTGCTCAGCCCAGGCTGGGGCTGGCCCAGGGCTGTTCCCTGTGGGATGACACCCGTGTGGAACAGATCCTTCTCTTCCTTTGCCCAGAGTCACAATAATAACTCACAAGTGGGGCCTGGAATTGAAATGGTTCTGATAAAATTAGGCAAAGAATGCAGTTTGAAAAAATGGGCATCCTTTTTATGTATGAAAACAGTAGGGAAAAAAGTTGAAATGGGGCCCTTTTATTTGGTGTCAGCTCTCATTTTTTATGGATGGAACCCTGTAGTGAGGAATCAGAACAGAAGTGGGAAATGCAGGAGCCTTTGGCTTCCACAGTGGCCTTAATTTCCACTTTCTCCTCCCTTTCAGGACAGGAAACTTTCAGGACACTGAACTCGTCCCACCTTTGCCCCGAGCTTTGGTGTTTGAGCGGCCGAACCCAGCAGCCGCCAGCGCCGCCGGCCCGCGCCGGAGGGTCCCTGCTCCTGCCCGTGCCCTGGGTGAGTCCCCAGCTGTCCCCAGAGTGTTGCAAACCCGGAGGGCTCTGCCCTGGCTTCGGGCTGTCCCTGCCCTGCTCCCTGCAGCCCCCAAGGCTGAGGCACAGAGAGAGCGGCGGCAGCCCGGGAGCGGCCGGGAGCTGACAGCTGGGGCGGTGTTTGAGGCTGATCCGGCTCAGGTCAGTGCTTACCTGTGGGGGGTGGCCCCACACGCTGAGTTCAGCCAGGACCAGGGTGACAGATGCTGCATTTTGTGTCCCCTGAGAGTTTCTGCCCCCCTGGAGATTTCCTGCCGGGCCGCGGCAGCGCAGGGAGCGGAACGAAACCCGCGCCTCCCGCGGCAGCGCCGGCCTTTGGCTCTGCCGTGCCAGGGCCTGGGAATTGCTGCTGCCGCTGCCGCCCCAGCTGGGGCTGTGTCCTCCTGCAGCCCTTGCCAGCCCCACACACGAGCTCCAGTGGTGCCTCTGGGCCGCCCCAGCTGGGGCTGTGTCCTCCTGCAGCCCTTGCCAGCCCCACACACGAGCTCCAGTGGTGCCTCTGGGCCGCCCCAGCTGGGGCTGTGTCCTCCTGCAGCCCTTGCCAGCCCCACACACGAGCTCCAGTGGTGCCTCTGGGCCGCCGTGGGAGCGATGGCTGGGAATGGGCCTCAGCCCCGGGAGGATCCTTTTGCTCCAGAGCAGCTGCACAGAGCTCTGGGGCTGGTCAGCTTCAGAGACTGATTGCAAAAGTCCCTGAAGGGAAGAGTGACGGTGAGGTTTGTCACAGTGCTGCTTTCAGAGCCCACCTGACAGCGTTTGCTGCGTGCTGGAGGCGGCTGTGCATTTGCACTGCAGGGAATGAATGTCCCCTTCCCAGCTCAGCCCAGCAGATCCCAAAGGCTCCTACAGGAGTATTTATCCTTTACTTCCCTTTGTGATAACTTCATCTCCCCCCTGCCATGAGCCAGTCCTGGAGCTCTCCTGGAGAAAACCTCCTGGCAGAGGCAGTTTGCAGAGGAGCCCAGAGCTGTGTTTGGAGCGGGGAGCGCCGAGAGCTGTGTCTGCCTGTGCTGCCCCAGCCTGTCCCATCCACATGGAACAGCCTGGGCAGGTGGGATTAGATGGAGCAAAATCCCTCCATGGAAGAGGTTTTCTGCCGTGCAGATCAGGCAGGGGCAGGCAGTGAACTTTGGAAATCAGCGGATTTCCCCCAGAAAGCGTCGCTCCCATCAGCATGAATGACCAGACCTGTGCCCACTGCTCAGGATTCACCCGGCCAAGAGCAAGAGCAAAGGGTGGTTTGGGTCTGAGAACTTGAAATAACCTTGAATCAGAAGAAATAACCTTCTTCTTCTTCTTCCTTTCTTTCAGATGCTGGAATTGCCTCTGTGGATGTGCGCTGAGCTCTCGCTGCAGGGGACTGCCAGGCCTGAATGTCTGTGAGTTCATGTTCTTCTCACTGGGGAACTGGAAATAATTATTAATTATTAACTGCAGAAATGTTTTCTGAAGCCTTTCCCAGTAGATCTTCTCTTTCTGCCTTAGAATTTACAGCTGTTCCCTGCTGTCATTTGCCTGAATTCCTTGCAGCTCCTCACTGGGAAAGCCTGGGCTAAGTTAGAGGGGACAGAGGTGACAATTTTAGCTGAAAACCTGGGGCAATTGAGAGGGGACACAAGAACTGTTTGTGTGTCGAGGGGAGCACGGTGGCATTTTTGAGGGAAAAGCTGAGGTGATGTTTAGGGGAGAGAGTGAAAATTTTTGGAGTAGAAAGGAGTTAATTGATATTGTACCAGGAGGAAGATTTGGGGGTAGAACTCGATATAATCTGTAGGGGACAGAATGAATATTTTGGAGTAAAAATGAAGTACTCAGTAGTAGATAAGCAAGGAAATTTTGGAGGTAAGACTTGACAAAATCTCAAGTGTACAGAATGAACAAATGGGGTGATGAGTACTGAGCATGTAGGCAAAATCTGGGGGCTAAATTTGAGCTAATCTTAAGAAAAGATCATGAACATCCTGAGGTAATGTGAGGGAATCAGTTGTGGGCACACGGGGAAAATTTTGGGTAAAAAATTATATGAAGTCATCTGTAGAATGAACATTTTGAAGTAAAAATTAGGTACAGATGGACAGTTTGGGGGTAAATCTTGACAAAAGTTACATGGTAGAAAGTAAATAATATTGAAGGGAAAATGAGGGAATCAGTAGAGGACAGGTAGAGGAAATTTGGGGGGGGCAAAACTTGAAATAATCTAAAGGTTGAAAATAAATATTTTAGGTAGAAATGAGGTAGTAAGTTGTGGAAAGGAAAATTTCCGGGGTTAAACTTGATTAAAACTCTAGGGAGAGAGAGAACACTGACATAAACTGAAGCAGTCACTAGGGGCAGGCAAGGAAATTCTGGGGGTAAAACTTGGGAAGATCTATAGGGCAGAAAATAAATATATTGAGGTAGAAATGAAGTGATCAATATTCAACATTGGGAAGAATTGGGGGGGCAAACCCTGAGGTAATTACGTGGAACAGTAAGTGTTTTTGGGAAAAAATCTGATGTAATTTGCAGAGGACAGAATGAACATTTTGGGGATAAGAGACATAACCTGTGTGGTTTTGGTTTTAAAATCTGGTTAGCATACAGGGGACAAAATGGAAATTTTGGTAATAAAATCTGAGTTAACCTCTAGAGGAAACAATTGATATTTTGAGGTAAAAAGGAGGTAATCAGTATTGAGCAGGCAGGGAAAATTAAGGGGCTAAAATGTGAGATTATCTCTAGGAGAGAGCAGGAACATCCTGAGGTAAACTGAGGGAATTGCTGTGGACAGGTGGGGAAATCTTGTGGATAAAACTTGAGGTAGAAAATGAATATTGTGAGGTAAAAATTAAGTACTCTTCACTCAGAGGTGAGGAGGTAGGGAAAATTTCAGGGGTAAAATCTGAGGTGATCTGTAGCAGAGGGGATGCACTTCATGGGCCAAACTGAGGTAATCAATTATGGACAGGTAGGGAAATGATTGGGGGGTAAAAACTGAAAGCATCCATAGCATAAAGAGTGAAAATACTGAGGTGGAAATGGGGTAATAGGTAGTGAACAGGTAGGGAAAATTTTGGGAGTAAAGCTTGTGGTAATCTCCAGAGTGGAGAAAGAATGCTTTCTTGTAAAAACTGAGGAAATCAGAAGGGGACAGGCAGGGAAAATTTGGGGAGGCAAGGTGAAAAATTCCCCAGGGAAGAGAATGAACATCATGAGGTAAACTGAGGCAATCGCTCGTGGACAGGTAATGTAAGTTTTGGGTGTCGAAGTTGGTATTTTCTCCAGGATGGAGAATTAGTATTTTGATGTAAAAATGAGGTAACGAGTAGTGGACAGGTTGGGAAGACCTTGGGGGTAAAGCTTGAAATAATCTGTAGAAGTATTTTGGAAAAAATACCTGATGTAATTTGTAAGGAATAGAATTTAGTGGATGAGACATACAAAACCATGTGGTTTTGGGTTTTAAAAACAGGTAATATATAGAGAACAAAACACTGGCTGCTGGGATTTAGATAATTCCATACCTTTGGCTGCTGAAATTTCCCAGCCATGGGGCTTTGGCTGACAGGGCAGCACAAAGATTGTTCCCAGTGTGGGGCCCAGATTTGGGGTTCAGCCTTGCTGTTTAGATTCATTATTATAGCTATAGCCCTGAATTCCTGCTGGAACAAGCTCACAGTGCCTCCTGGAGCCTGGATATTCCCATGCAGAGCTGCCTATTTAACACCAGCTGTGCCAGGAACCAGCAGAGGTCCAAGGAAGCTCAAGAGGAAGGGATAAGGACAGGCTGATGTTCCATAGAATTTGCTGTTTGTAGCCCTCATCCCCAGCCATGTCCCTGGGGGGCTCTTGCCAGAGTTCCCTGGAATTCAGCAGATTCCCCCCGAGCTCGGGCTGCGGTCGATGTTTCCAAGCAGGAGAAGGCGCTGGCCGGACGCGCTCCCGGCCCCTGCTGAGGCAGCTCCTGTGCCCAGGGGAGGAGATCTCTCCCTGCAGGAGCTGAGTTCATTCCAGAGCCTCGGGAGGGGCCTCTGGGAGCTCTTCTCCCTGAGGAAAGGGATGCACATCCCTGCCTTCAGGGCACCTGCAGTGTGAGCCACCTGTGAAAGCTGGCCCTCAGTTCTGCGGTTCCAGCTGGCTCCCTGGAAAACTCCAAACTTAACCCAAACAAAACTTCATCCACCTCTGACCTTTTATTTTAAGGCACCTCCGAGGGCATTGCTCGGGATTCAGTTTCTGTGAGGGAAATTCCCTCGGCTTTAACGCTGCTGCTGGAGGATGGCCCCAGGCTGGAAGGGAAGGGATTGGGGCTGGCTGGGACATACCTGGTGGGGGTGTGGGAGCCCCAGGAGCTCGGCACCAGGAATTGCTGTCTGAGCTCCTCTGCAGACCCAACGTGCCGACATTCCCAGGCGCTGCCAGCCGTTCCTCGGGCTGGTTTTGGGACGTCAGCGGGCTCTGTCCGGGCCGCAGCGTCTCCGGGGGCCCGTTCAGAGCAGCCCCCGATCCGTGTCCATCCCGGCGCTGCCCGGGCATCCCAGCGCCCGTGCCCGGGCCGTGCGTGGGGCACGCTGCGCGCCACGGGCGGGACACCGAGGCACGGCTCCTCCCCTGCACGGGCCGAGGACGAGAGGGGCCGGTTCCCTTCCTGGGGCTCCCGGCCTCCTCCCGCCCCGCCTTCCCGGCCGGCCGGGACACACGGAGGGAGCACCAAGGAACGCTCCTGGCACCGAGCAGGAGTCACCCAGGGCTCCCTGCAGCTCCGGGGCCGAGAAGCAGCCCCGGCCTCGGCCCCCACCGCGATTTTGGGCTGTGAACACTCACCCGCAGGAAACGCCCCTCTGCAGGCGGGACCGGCCCTGGCACTCTCCAGGAGAACTTCGGCCATGGACCAAGGGAACCCTCAGGGCTTGTCTTGATCATTTCTCCCTGGAAAGGGACGCGGCACAAGCACCTTTACAGCCACCGGGGAAATGCTGGAAAGGGCAGGAAATGAGGGTTATGGGAAGAGCTTTGTGCTGTCACACAGCTGCTCACCTGTGTTGTTCCATGGTCAGGTACCAGCCACGGAGCTCTGCCCTATGGCCATTCCAGGGGCTGGTGTGTGAAGCAATATCGGCATAAAGGAAGGAGCTGCACTGGCACAGGAATTCCCTTGCTGGTACTTGGCATTCCCATCCCAGGCAGGGCATTGCTGTAACCTGAGACTGGCTCGGTTGGAGCAGGGTGCTGAAGATGCCCAGGTTGTGGGTTCCATCCCCAGATGAGCCATTCACATAAGGGTTCAGCTCGGTGCTCCTTCTGTGTCCCTTCACACTCAAAATATTCTGTGCTCTGGAAATAAAGAATAAACAGTTTTCACTGACTTCTTAAACTCAGAGGTTTTAGCACTGGAGAGCGCGAGCCACAGAGAAAGCGGGGGAAAGGCGGGAGGGAGAGCATCGTGTCTCACCCGGCAGGCGTGTCCGACGAGCGGCCCGAGCCCCGGCAGGGCCCCGGTCCCGCCGCGGCCGCGCTCGGAGCGGGAGCGGCAGTTCGCCGGGCGGGGGCGCGGCGGGGGCAGCCCCCGGGGGCGCGGGCCCGGGGCAGGGGGCTGCGGGCGCTGCTCCGCCCGAGGCCGGGCGGGCGGGGGCCTCGGGGCCGCGGGCGGGAGCAGCCGCCGCGGGGCCGGGCCGTGTCCGCCAGGGGGCGCCCCGCGGGCGGGGCGGCGCTGAGGGAGCGGCGGCGGCCGGGGGCTCCCGGGGCCGTGAGCGGCGGTGCCCGCGCCCCGCCCGCTTCCAGCCGCCGCCCGGAGCCCGCTCCGGGGAAGCGCCGCCCTCCCGCCGGGCCCGGCACCGGCACCGGCTCCCCGCGGCCGCGGCGGGACCTGCCCGGAGCCCCGGCGGGACCCCAGCCCCGCGCCGGCCGCGGTGGAAGCAGAGCGGCAGCGCCGAGCTCGGTCCCAGCGCCCGTCCCGGAGCGGCTCTTCCCGCCCGCGGCGACCCCGGTCCCGATCCCGCCCCGGTCCTGCGGCCCCGGGACCCGCAGCCCGCCCGCCGAGGGAGAAGCGGCTCCCCCCAAGACCCCCAGCAGCCACCGGCAGGATCCGGACCCGCATTCCCGGGCCCGGGTCCCGTTCCCGGCCTCACCTCAGCGCCTCGAGCTCCGCGCAGCGCCGGGAGCAGCCCCCGGTCCGTGGCTCCGCGCAGCGCTCCGAGCGACGGTCCCACCGCATCCCGGGATGAGCATCCACCGCACAGAGCGGGGCGGGCGCGGATCGGCCGGGATTTAACGGGCGCGGGCGGGGCCGGCACCGGTGGGAGGGGCGGGGCCTGCACAGGTGCGCGGGGCCCCAGAGCGGCTGCGCGGGGCGGGGCCTGGGGGGATTTAATGCACGGGGAGGGCCCCGCGGAGCCATTTGCCCCTCGGCGCTCGGCGAGGGAGGATGCTGCCGCGCTGGGCTCCATATCTCTTTTTCTCTGTATTTCTTTTTCTTTATATCTCTTTTCTTCTACACTTCTTCTACACTCCTCCTTTCTCCCCTCCCTTCCTCCCCTCCCCCACCCCCTACACCCTCCCCCCCCCAACCCCCCCCCTCCCTCTCCCCCCTAGCCCTCCCCTCCCTCCCCCCCCCGGCCCAGCCCGGCCCGGTCCCCCCCCTACTCCTTCTCCATACCCTACCCTACCCTGCCCTACCCTATCCTACCCTGCCCTACCCTACTCCTCCACCCTTCCTTTCCTCCCTCCCCTACCCCGGCTCCCACCTGCCCCCTGTCCATGCTCCCCTTCCCCCTAATTCCTCCCCACCTGCCCTCAGTTCTTCCCCTCCTTCCTCCCTCCTCACCTCCCCCTATTCCCCTTTCCTCTCTCTTTCTTTGCTCCTTGCCCCGCCACCTGTGCTCCATCCTCCACCCTCCATCCGTCCTGCACACCCCGATCCCCTCACCTGCTCTCCTTCCTTGACCCCGGCCACCCTCTCTGCCCCCCATTCCCACCCTCTGTCCCCTTCTCCCTCTTTCCCCGCAGCCGCGGGGTTCGGGGTGCCGGAGAATAAAGCCCAGAGGGCCGGAGCCCGGCGCCCCCACCCTCGCCCCCGCCCCACACGGGGCCGGGCCCGCTCGGCGGGTCCCCCCATGCAGTTCACAAGCACGGCCCGACACCGCCGGGGCTCCGGCTTTCCCCACATCACACGGGGGCTCCCCGGGGAGGTCGGGGCGGGGGGTTTAGAGAGGGCCCCCTCCTCCGGAGGGGGTCCCGGGGGGGAGGGCGGGTGGGGAGGGGGGGGGGGGGGGGGGGGGGGGGGGGGGGGTAGGGCCCCCTCCGGAGGGGGGGGTCCCTGGGGGGGGGTCGGGTCGGGCCCCCTCCGGAGGAGGGGCCCGGGGGAGGGGGCGGGGCGGAGGGGGGAATCCCCCCTCCAGTCCCGGCCTCCTTCCCCGGCCCCCTCCTCCGGACGGGGCTCGGCCCGGCCCCCTCCCCGGGACCCCCTCCTCCGGACCGGGGCCCGGGGGGAGGGAGGGGGGCGGGTGGGGAAGGGAGGGCAGGACAGGGGAGGCTGCTCGTTTGTGTGGTGATCTCTATGTGCTCACGCTGCCGAGTGACGTGACCGCCTCTGCTTCCCCCCCACCCCACCCGCCCCCCTCCCTCCCCCCGGGCCCCGGTCCGGAGGAGGGGGTCCCGGGGAGGGGGCCGGGCCGAGCCCCGTCCGGAGGAGGGGGCCGGGGAAGGAGGCCGGGACTGGAGGGGGGATTCCCCCCTCCGCCCCGCCCCCTCCCCCGGGCCCCTCCTCCGGAGGGGGCCCGACCCGACCCCCCCCCAGGGACCCCCTCCTCCGGAGGGGGCCCTCCCCCCCCCCCTCCCCACCCGCCCTCCCCCCCGGGACCCCCTCCGGAGGAGGGGGCCCTCTCTAAACCCCCCGCCCCGACCTCCCCGGGGAGCCCCCGTGTGATGTGGGGAAAGCCGGAGCCCCGGCGGTGTCGGGCCGTGCTTGTGAACTGCATGGGGGGACCCGCCGAGCGGGCCCGGCCCCGTGTGGGGCGGGGGCGAGGGTGGGGGCGCCGGGCTCCGGCCCTCTGGGCTTTATTCTCCGGCACCCCGAACCCCGCGGCTGCGGGGAAAGAGGGAGAGGGGGACAGAGGGTGGGAATGGGAGGGATGGGGTGAGGTAGGGAGAAAGGGGGAAGGGAAAGGCCAGGTGGGGAAGAAGGATGATGGACAGAGGGAGGGTAGAGGGGGAAGAGAGGAAACAGGGGGGAACAGGGGGAACAGAGCAGGAACAGAGAGGGAACAGAGAGGGAACGGCGGGGAACAGGGGGAACAGGGGGAACAGAGGGGGAACAGAGAGGAGTCGGGTTGGGGAGAGGGCAGCGAGAGGGCCGAAAGGAGGGGAGGGACAGGGAAGTGCAGGGGAGGATGGGGAGAGGGTAAGGGAGCGGGGAGAGGGCAGGAGAGGGGCTGGGAGGGACAGGTAGGACGGGGGGAGAAGGAAGCTAGAGGGGTAGAAAAGAGGGGATAAGGGGGGGAAGAAGGAGGAGGATAAGGACAGGAGAAAGAGGAGAAAGGAAAAGGGGTAGAGGAAGCCTCGCCGGTGAAGGCCGGTCCGGCAGCAGCCCGCTCCACCGCTGAGTGAGAAAATGGCGGGGGGAGCGATTTCCAGGGATTAAATCACCTCGGCCCCGCCCCACGCATACGCGCGGTTGCTCCGCCCCGCGCAGCCGCACTGGAGCCTCGGCCCGCGCAGCCGCGCTGGAGCCCCGCGCACCTGCGCTGGGCCCAGGCCCGCCCCGGCCCCACCGGGCCCCGCCCCTGCAGCAGCCCCCGGCCCCGCCCCTGGAGCCGCCCCCGGCCCCTCCGGGCCCCGCCCCTGGAGCCCCGGCCCCGCCCGGGA
This sequence comes from Hirundo rustica, assembly GCF_015227805.2. NCBI lineage: Eukaryota > Metazoa > Chordata > Aves > Passeriformes > Hirundinidae > Hirundo > Hirundo rustica. The sequence goes on along the minus strand of NC_053455.1, from coordinate 59,320,564 downwards.
TGGGGGCGGGACCATCGCTCGCGGCCCCGCCCCTCACGCCTGGGCCGAACCGGGGCTGCTCCCGGCACCGGCACCGGGGCTTCGGGTCCGGGTCCCGCCCGTGTCCGCAGGACCGGGATGGGGACCGGGCTCGCCGCTGGCGGGAGGAGCCGTTCCGGGACGGGCGCTCCGGCCGAGCCCGGCCCTGCCGCTCCTGCTCCCGCTCCGGCCCCGCCGGGGCTCCGGAACCCTCCAAACCCCGCCGGTCCTCGCAGCGCCGAGGAATCTTTTTGGAAATTTTTATCCAGCGTAGGCAGATAAAAAGAGAAACCCCAAATGGAGAAACCCCAAAATTAAAGACTATGGGTCGGGGTAGGTGGGAGGGACGGTCAGTGTTCTGCTTTAAATTAAAACGCGTCGTGAAAAATAAATCCGTGGAACACCTCGTTTGGTCTCCCGGGCTGTGTGAGCGGCTGGGATTCCAGCTGTTCGCATGGGATTTTCAGCCTGGGGGACTCCAATGAAATGCCAGGTGCTGAGCATGAGAGCAAATAACGGGAAATCTCTCCGGATCAGGCAGTGTCCTAAAGGTCTGGCAGTGCCCAGCGTTCCTGGCTGGAATTTGGGGATCCCAGCACAGCGTTGCCACAGTGTCGCCATGGAGCTGACACTTCCCAGTACCCCGGGCCGGAATTTGGGGATCCCAGCACAGCCTTTCCACAGTGTCCCCATGGAGCTGACACTTCCCAGCTCTCCTGGCTGGAATTTGGGGATCCCAGCACAGCCTTTCCACAGTGTCCCCATGGAGCTGACACTTCCCAGCACTCCTGGCTGGAATTTGGGGATCCCAGCACAGCCTTTCCACAGTGTCCCCATGGAGCTGACACTTCCCAGCACTCCTGGCTGGAATTTGGGGATCCCGGCACAGCCCCCGTAGTCTCCCTGGCACTGCCACCATCCCTGACCGGGGCTGGGGGTTCCAGCGCAGCCTCCAGCACATCCCGCTGCTTCCTCAGGTCCCCTTTAACCAGGCTCCTTTTTTCCCCAAATCCAGCAGAAACTGCCTTTCACCACTTTGGGGAGCTCCCCTCTCCCCTCCTCTCCCGATTCCCGCCGCCAAAACCCGGCCCGAGGCTCAGCTCCCCCTCCCCTCGGTCTCTCCGAGGAATTGCACTTGGATTTCCCAATCCAGCAGGGAAGCAATGCCGTTCTCCTCAGTGTGCATCGTAATTGCAGTAATTGCTTAAGAAATGATTCAAAGAAATTCAAAGAATGAAGAGACAATAAAGAAGAGCTGCCAGCTCCGACCAAGGGCTGCTCAAGCCCCTTCTCAATGATTTGCTTTAATTAACCAATGCAAATGAACCAATTAAAACCACGTTGATACCGTTTTATTCTTTTTAATCATGTTCTAGACGAATATCGCAGAATAGAAAATAATCTTTTTAACCCCAAAACTCTTCTAGGAGATCCACAGGGCAGGGCTGCACTGCATCCCCAAAATGAGGAGAATTGGCAGAAAAGACAAACCCAGACCGAGATTCCCGGGAGTTTGGTGCAGCCTCTGCCAGCCAGAACAATCCTGGCTCTGAACACACACCTGTGAATCCCAGGGACCTGGGACATCATCAATATCCTCAGCAGCCTTTTTATTAAAAGCAGATTTCCACAGAGAATTAACAAAATACAGAAAATTAAGTGGAAATTAAAAGGAACAGCTCCCCCAGCCCAGCAGGTTGCAGCATCCAAAATAAAACAAACGGAAAGATTTTGGATTGGGACCATCTCCAATCCCGAATCCCTCATGTGGAATACCAGTCTGCTTTGCTTTATAAATCACCACTTGTCTCAGAGGACAAAGCCTACGGCTTTGCTTCCAATTCACCAAATTCCCAGCTGTGGCCACCAAGATTCTGCTGCACCGTGTCCTGGTAGGAACATCAAGTGGTACAAATGCAGAGCAGGAGCTAAACTGAAGGAGAACCTGAGGCCCTGTGAATGTGGCATCAGGTATCTGTGTAGGTCACATTTCATAAGCAAAAAGATCCATGGGAAGAGCATTAAAATTGTTCCTACCTGTGCTTTCACCAAGCAAGACTGGTTTTCCATACAGCAAATGTTTTTTGAATTAAAAAGATAATACTTCACTCAGCTGGAAAAGAAAAATATGAGATCTGCTAAATTTCCCTAGGCCAGGCAACACAAAACAAAACAAAGCAAAACTTTTCAGTTTGGGTCAAAAAATAACCTTTCATTCCACTTTTTCACCATTTTCAACAATCAACCATATTCATTTTGTCTCTCTTCAAACAAAAAGCCAATTCAGCTTTGAAAACCGTACATTCTGGTGGCCCAAGCTAACACATAAATACATTTCTCTTCCCCTGTGCCCAAATGCATCTCAGAAGAGAAACATCCAGACTCACTTTTCCTGAGAACCGGCAGGATTCTGTGCCAGCAGTTCAGCATGATGAAAACCCCAGAGATTTCCACTGGGTTCTGCCTGCTTGGATTTTCAATTCCTCTTTCCCCAGCTCTTCCCTGCTCTGGCATCTGGGGCAGTTTTTTCCACCGGACCACACAGGGAGGGTTTCACACCTCATCTTTCCCAGGAGCTGCAGTCAGAGCCTTTGGGTCCTGCTGTGTCAGCCCCCTCAGGTCCTAAAGCAGCATTTCCTTCCACCCTTCCAGGAGATGCCTCACAGCCCCTCAGGAAAACCCCACATCAAAACCCAAGGGATTTGTTCCCTTGTTCCCAGCTTGCTTGGGAACAAGCAAAAACAAAACAATCCCTTTGCTTGTTCCCAGCCCCAAGGGATTTCACTGAAACAAGGGCTGAAAATCTTCCTCAGAAGAGGAGCAGAGGGACCCTGCCCCTCCAAATGCAAACTCCCAGCCCCCACCACCCATGTTCCACCAGTGAACCCACATTGGCCCCGTTATCATATGGGCCTCCACTAAAACTCCAGATTTTCTCTCCTGCAGAAATTTCGAGGCCCAGGGAGTGGCTGTGCCCAGGAGATTTGCCAAAATCCGCTACGATTTCACTGCACGAAACGCCAACGAGCTCTCGGTGCTGAAGGATGAAATCCTGGAGGTATGTGAGCACCCCTGGGAAAAGATGGGTCCCTTCCCCTTCCCAGGGGCAGGAGAGAGCTCAGGATACCAGCGAGCACCAACTCTGTTCTCCCTGGTGGTGTCTGAGCAGTGAGACGGAGCTTTGCTCAAATCCAAAGCTGGCACAGGCTGCCTGTGCTGTGCTGTGTCACTTCCTCAGCTCAAACACATCGGTCCCACCTTCACCACAGCGAGGAGGGAGGACAACAACTCCCTGCCGTGCCCTGCTCGTCCCCTGCTGGACACAAATCTGCTCATAACACCGAGTATTCCCCACGGTCCTCAGGAGTTTCATGGGGAAAGTGACACTGGATGAAGTGTCGCTGGAGTTCTCACAGAATCACAGATGGCCTGGGCTGGAAGGGACCTTCAAGCTCATCTCATCACGAGTGTGTTGCTCACTCCCAGTTTGTGCTTCCTGCTGCTTCTGTTCCGCTGCGGAGCAAAACCCAGAGCCCTGGAATCAGCAAATTACTGACTAGAAGTAGCAGAGAGGACTGAAAAGTTCTCAATCCCAAATCTCCAAGTGTAGATTCTCACAGATCTACCCTTCCACATCAGGCAACAGCCAAGGGGTGATGGGAGGAAAATAAAAGGCAACACAAGGGGCACAGGAAAATGGGAACATGGTTCTCAGAAATACAGAGTTCATCCCCTGACCTCTGAGCCTCACGGGGGCTGGGATTTTCCCCTCTTGCAGGGCAGTTCCCTTATTTCACCAGCCCAAAGGGAACTAAATAACTCAAACCCAGGAAGATGACAAGCTGAAGCAAAACCCCAACACCAAGACCAGCCCTCAGGGAATTGACCCTGTCCCTTGCCACCACCTGAGAGCACCGCTGGGAGCAAGGGTTATCCCCCCTGAGCATACCTGGGGCAGGAGCTGGTGGGTGTTCAGGGGTTTTGTGTCCTTTCAATGGGGGAGGAGGAACAGGGGGAGTCAGAAACATGAGAAACAACTGGTGCCACTGTAAATTTGTTCACAAAACAGGTGAAAGTGAGGTTCTCTCCCCAGTCACACTGCAAGAAACCGTAAAGCAGCTTTTTAGATCCCTTGGCTGGGATTCTGTGATCCCTCCTCTCCTTCATCCTGCAGAAGAACTGCAGAAATCAGTTTCTCCCAAAGAGAAAGTGAAGTTCCAAAAGCTGAAGGGAGACTCTTGGCTTGCAGGGAAAGGGGAGATCCCCCCACTCTCTCCCAGGGCCCTCCAGCCTCCAAAACCGCGGCGATCTCCCTGTACACTTTTGTCCCTGATGGAATTCTGAAGGTCCAAATGTCATTGCTCAACCTACTGCTCCAACAGAGCACTTAAGCATGTTCTTTACAACTAAACTATAAAAGTAAGCACTTTCCTGGGCTGTATTTACAGAGTTAATAAAAACACTAAGCCACGTCCCTATTTGCCTTACGATTTCCCCACAAACACATTCATTTAATGTGTTTTTTGACTGAAGACTGGATTTCATTCCCTACCTGTTTCCACAGAACTTATTCACCAAATGGATGAGCTGAACGACGAGCTGCTAAAGAAGATCACAAACAATAAAATTCAGCCTCCCCACAGGAATTTCAAAGTGGAAAAGCCTCGGAAGTTTTTGTGCCCCTCACCTTTGAATCCAGCACTGAAGAAGTCAAAGCCTGGCTGGAGGCCAAGTCATTCAGCAAAGAGTAAGATTTGCTCTGTTGCCCCATGAAACGCTCCTCCTTCCCTGGAGAAGGAGCAGGGGAGGCCACTGGCACCATCTCATCTGGGACAACTCACTGGGATTCACTTACAGAGCCTGTGTTGCAAATCAGATTTCAACCCTATTAAATCCAGTCTCTATAACCAGGATGATCAAAGCTCAGTCTCACTCCCTTTCTCTCTTAGAAACATTTTCTTGGAGAAGAATAATGAAGGAACTAAACCCACGGCCCAAAATGCCACTGGAATCACAGGTGCCACCCTGGCACAGCCCCAGGGCTCTGTGATACAGTGCCAGTGCAGCTCCCGGCCTCCCATGTCCCACTCCTCCCCTCTGGCACGAGGCCACGTGCAGCACAACCATCATCTCCCCACTCTGTGTCTCCCCAGGACCGTGGAACACCTGGGCATCCTCACCGGAGCTCAGCTCTTCTCCCTCAACAGAGAGGAGCTGAAGAAGGTGTGTGGTGCTGAGGGGAACAGAGTCTACAGCAAGATCACGGTGGAGAAAAACCAGCTGGAGGTAAGTGCTTTCCTGGATAATTCCTGCTGGAATGGAGGGGCTGCACCAGCAGCGTCAGCTCATTAAACAGGCATTTTAGAAATCCAATTGAAATAAAATAAACAAAACCCAATGCAAGCAAAACCCACACCAGCAATAAAACACACTTAAAAATTCTGAAGTGTCTTTTAAGCAAAAAGGCCTCAAATCCATAAGGGAGATCCCCCTGTTTCCACTAATTAATCCGCTTTTTACTGATACCACCTACTTCTTTGAAACGAGCTCCTCTCCTACAGCTTTCATTAAATACTGTAATTTAACTACAGCTTGAAGATCAAATCCAAACTTCCTGTTCTGTTTCCATTCCAGAAAAGCAGAGGAGAGTCAGAGCTCCAAGAAATCATGAAGCGCCGCCAGGAAAGAATTGATGCTGCTAATTAAAGTCCCTCTGCTTGTTCAGCTCTTAGCCCTAAGTAGTGCAGGAAAAAAGGGAACGAAAGCGATGATTCCTGGCCCAGGCCGGAGGCAGCAGAGCTCCCCTTGGGCTCCAGCTGCCCTCAGAGTGACAATTCCTTCAACACTGTTGGGAAGGGTTGACAATAAGACCACGTCCCACTGGGAAAGGTGTTTTAATTTCGCATGAAGCATTTTTTTTTTTTATAACTATCTATTTTATACTGACATTTTCCGTGCATGCGATCGGAGCAGCATTCCCACGGGGCTCGACGGACCACAGGGGCTGGAATCAAGCACACAAAGACCCCCAGAGCTTTTCTCCAGGGCTGTCCCTGCTCCCAGCCCCTCGCTGGCAGAGCAGGCCTGGCACAGCTCAGGAGAGGCCAGCCCAAGGCCTGGAGCCTGCACCACGGGAATGAGGCTTTGGAACCCCGCCGTGTTTGGGTTTAAGGAAGGGACATTAACGCTCGTCCCATTCCACCCCTGTCACGGGCAGGGACGCTTTCCACAAGCCCGAGTTGTTCCAAATCCTGTCCAGCCTGGCCTTGGACGCTCCCAGGGATGGGGAGTCACGACCCAAGGCAGCCTCATTTCCATTTCATTTCCATTTCCTCCTCAGTGCAGGTGTCCCCTGCAGCCCAGGAGCACGGGCCGGGTGACAACTCCCTGTCCTCCTCCTGCCCCCCTGTGCCCCCTCACTGGACAAGGCTAGAATGGCAACACACATTCCCAAAGTCTGGCTGCTTCCGTAAATCCACGGGCCAGTTAGTGCTGTCTGAAGAGCTGAGATGAGCTCTCAGTGCCCAGGAACCAGCAGGGGTGACAAACAAAGGGATCTGAATCTGGGAACAGGAGAGTTCCACCCGCCCACCGCTGCTGCTGCAGAGGCCAGGGCTCAGGGCAGCTGTGCAGCCCTTCCCTGGGGCACTGATCCTGCACTGGAATGTTGTGGTGTTGCCAAACCCGGCCTCAAACCAGGAGAGGATAAGCCCTGACCGTTTGCTCCCGACCCAGGCACACCCACGGCCCTTCCCAGGGTGTTGGTCACTCGTCCCCACCTTCACGTTTTCAGTGCAAAAAGTCAGCTGAAATGATTCCCAAAGAGCTGAAACCCCAAAGCACACTGGGAAGGGCAGGTTTAACTCCAAATAAATGGGCACAAGAAAAAAAAAATCTAATTTAGCACAGGATGTTGCTCTTGACTTCCTGTTTTCCTTCATAAAGTTATGTGCATTTATATATAACAATCTGTAAATAAGGGTGAGGAAAATCTCTCTCCCTAGAGGAAGAATGCTTCCAAATTTTATGCTTCCAAAATTTACTCACAATTTCAAAACTCTGGCAAGCAGCGTAGTTCCTGTCCACAGGAAGTTTGGCACATTGCATTTCTATCTCTGTTTAACTGACAGACCAACCTGATTGCAAAGCAGTGAAGCAAACACAGTCCAGAGCTGCCCACAGCCCAGGGAGAGCTGGGTTTTCTCTCTCAGCACGTGCTGAGTCCTTGCCCAAATTTGTGCCTGTCCTTGCACATTTAATGGAAAAAGCTTTCAAACAGCGCCTGGGAAACTCGTGTCTAAATCTGGGAACCCCGATGCACCTCAGTTTGGGTTTTACTCTTAAGTGTCTCCAGTGGATGATCTGTTTTCTTCCTCTGAAAGAGGACACCGCTGGCACCAGCAGCGCAGGCAGGGGAGGATCCTGGGTTTAGTCACAGCCCTGCTGGGGTCTGAGAAGGGCACTCACCTTGTCAGGGAGGGATGAAGAGGACAATCCTCCTGAGAAGCCCTGGCTCTGGATTAGGGTGGAGAAGGAAAGCAGGATGGCAAGCACAGGAGGCAAAAAGGTTTCTAAAATGAAAATAAAAACAAATGTTGAGCCAGGAAACACACCACCTTCTAGTCCTGGGGTGTGGAGGAAAGCAAATACAGGGATGTACAGTTATCTGGGATTTTCACAGGAGTGTACACCACAGCTCTGCAAAGCTGGGAGCCACAGGAGCACTTCCTAAAACAAATATCTCAGCAGACCTTAGTGCAGAGGTCACTTTTACAAATTTCCACGCGACTGAGCTGTGCGTCTGTTCTGTTTGTGCTGCCTGCAGACACTGCTATAAAATACTGTACATTGATGTACCCGAGCGAAGGAGACAATGATATACCCATGCACTGTACAAGAGTTATTAAAACAGTTAAGTTATACTTCTAAATCCATCTCTGTCTCTTTCACCGGGTTTTCATAATGGTTTGTCACTGAGAGTCTCAGAAACTCAGCAAAATGTCTGAAACCATTTCCTCTGGGGTTTGGGCACTGACATTCAACAGGAAAGGTGTTATGGCCTGGATAGCTGTGTTTTTAAAAAATAGGAGAAAATCTCACACATGACAAGAATTGAGTAGCAGAAAACCTGTGAGCTGAACTCCTTGTCTGGTTCAGTGGAAAGAGTCCCTGTCCATGGCAGGGGGTGGAACTGGATGTTCTACAAAGTCCATTCAAACACAAACCAGTCCGGGAATCTGTGATTCCATGACTCATAAGGGAGGCTCTCCTATTCCTTGGCAAAGAAACCAGAGACAGCATGAACCCATTTCCTACAACAGTCACAGAATTCAAACAGGACTTAAGCCTAAAGCTTCTTTACATCATCCTTTCTTGGGCTGGACAGAACATGAAAAGGTTGCACAAAAGCACATTCTTGCCTATCAGGAAAGGGAACTTCTGTGGCAGCTGTCCCAAGTGGAACAATACAGAAATAAGGAACAGCTTAACCCTATGACACAGCCAAGCAACAGATTCTCCGACATTTCCAGCCAAGGGCCGGTCATCCTCTGTCTCAGGTGAAGAACTACACCAACAAGATCACCTCCTCTACAGCCTAAATACAGTTTAAGCAAGCCCAGAGCCCCAAACACCTGCCCTGCTGGGTCGGGGGCTCTCTCAGCTGGCGCTGTACCCGACAAGCCATTTCGAACCTTGCCACGACGGCAGGGGAGGGAGCACAGAGCGCTGAGCTCCTGCAGCGCGGCGGCACCGGCGCGGCTCCGAGCCCTCCCTCAGGGCCGCCTCCCCTCAGGGCCTGCCCGCCGCCATCTTGCGGCACCGGCGGCGCCCGGGCCCCGAGCGGCCAGGAGGGACGGGTGGCTCGGGGGCGGCTTGGGCGCCTTGCCGGCCGTGGGGAAGACCCTCGGGGGGTTGTGGGGAGCGGAGGCCCCGGGGCCGGGAGACCCCCGGACACGCTCTGCTGGGGACAATGGCGGCGTCAGGGTCGCCAAGGCGACCACCCGCCCCCGACCCCCGGGACCGCGAACCAGCCAATCAAAATCGCTCTCTGTCCCGCTGCCCCGCCTCGGCCCCTCCCGGCCGCCTCCGTCTTGTGTCCGCGCTCCTGATTGGTCGCTGCCGCCCAGCCGGGCTGGGATTGGCGGCTGGTGACGGGAGCGCGCGGGCCGCGGGTGCGCGCGCAGGCCGGTCCCCTCCGGGCACGCACCGTCCCTTATAGGCGCGCGAGCCCCCAGAGCCGCGGACATGTCGGTGTCCCCCGTGAAGCGGCAGAAGATGGAGTCGGCGCTGGACCAGCTCAAGCACCACACCACGGTGGTGGCCGACACCGGAGATTTCAACGGTGAGAGGCGGCGCGAGGGGATCCTGTCACGGCATCTTCTCCTTATGCCCCTCTCCCGCCCCCCGTCACGGAGAGTGGGCGCGCCCGGCCGAAGGGGCGCGCGCGGGGGGGAGCGAACCACCCTGCGGCCGGAGGGGGGGCGAGGCGGGGAAGCGCTGGGTGGCGGCGCCTCGGTCCCATCCCGGGGCAGATCCCGCCCTGCCGGGACGTTTTCCAGACCCTCCCGTGATTTTCCCCTCGCTTGCCCTCGAGTGTGCCCTGACCACCACGTTCAGCTCTGCGGGAAGAAGTGCCAGACTCAAGCCAGGCTCTGCCGTGCTCATGAATTCGGGTTTTCTTCCAAGGACCTGTCTAGATCTGGGACTTGTTTGGAGTTTGGGGTTTTTCCAAATTCAAGGCAAGGCAACCCGGTCCAGTGGACGGTGTCACTGCCCGTGGCAGGGAGTGGAACTGGAAAATCTTTAAGGTCGCTTCCAGCCTAATCATTACAGGATTCTGTAAAAATAACGCCAGAGTGCTTTTGTACCCCTTATCTCCTAAGAATGAGCCAGCACACTCCTTTCTGGGAAAGGAAGGTGGCCTTCGATTAAAAAGCCACTTGTTCCCAAGCTGTCACTGCCTGGCCCAGCACGGACACGGAGCCTGCTCAGCCCATTAGAGCCAAGAATTCCTTCCCTGGGTTGTGTAGAGCAGCTTTTGAATCCTGTCCTGTCCTCACCCGGGCCTGCAGTAATCCCTCCACTGCTTGCCTAATCCTGTTGGTGTAACAGTAAACAATCCTACATGGCCACTGTCAAATGTCTTAAGACTACTAAACTTAAGGTGAAGAGAGCACAGGGGTGGCGACAGCTCAGACACAGGAAAAAAACAAACGCCCAGGATGGCCAAGGGGGTGATTGTGTGCAAGCAGCAGCAGGGATTGTAGAATATCCCTCAGGGATCATCAAGTCCAGCTCCCAGCCCCGCTCAGGACATCCCCAAGTTGTTCTCTGGGCTGCTCTTATCACCTGGGGGTTATTCTTAGAGTCCTAACAAGGCAAGAGCCTTACCTGGCTCACCCCTGGCAGGTTAAACACAAGGTGGTTGTTGCTGCTGCTGGTTCCCAGTGGTGTTTGTAGGTGTCCGTACAGAACAGAGTTTCGTTGATGTGCTGCTCTGCTTCAAGCAGTACCCACATGAAGTGAAGTTCTGAAGGACCTGTTTGTATGGAGTGGACCCCTCTCCAAGATCCTGATTGTTGCCTGGGAGGGATCTATAGAAAAACAAGGCTTATTTTTAGTACAGTTGCACTCCCTCACCCGGGGTTTCATCCCTGTGCAGAAATGCTGAGGAGAACGGGTTGGTAATACAGATTTTGGTGGGGTTTTTTTGACATTTTTTGACATTGCACTGTTGGAACTGCTGAGTGGCCTGCAGAAGCTCTGCCCCGTTTGCCCTGGTGCCAGGCTGTGATTACAGCTGGGCAATGTGTGCCACAGCCTGCTGGAATAAAATCTGGCATCACCTGGAACAGGCGTAGTCCAGGGCTTAGGATAAGACCAAGGGTCAAGTGTCTTCCTGGTAGGACAAGGAAATTAGAAGAGCAGATACTGAGAAACTGCAACTGTTTGGAAAAAGTTTCAAAAGCAGTAAGAAAAGCTGCTGGAGCCTCCCAGGTAAATTCACCTGTCCTGGCCACATTGGTTGGACACAAACAAAAGCCCAAGTTTCTGACTGCTTGAAGGGAAGGTCCCCTGTTCTTTATTCCCATCTGTGATTCCTGGAGCTCAGCTATGCTGCTTGGGATGAAATTTGGAAATTATTATTACTTCTCTCCATCCATCATTTCTACAGCTTTATACTTTTGGGCAATTTCTATGGCTTATAAGCTTTAAAGTTTGCTGTATCTTGTGACTGCAGCCCAGTTGTTCTGTACTCTGGCACCAACCAGCCTTCAGGCAGCATTTAAACACCACTCGGTGCTAATGTGCTCTGTCATTAACAAGTGTTTACATTCTCACCTGGCTGAGCAAAATCCTTCTGATTTCTCAGGCCGGCTGTTTCAAACAGGCTGGTTTTCTTTCCTCAGCCATAGATGAGTACAAGCCCCTGGATGCCACCACAAACCCCTCCCTGATCCTTGCTGCGGCTCAGATGCCGGCATACCAGAAGCTTGTGGATGATGCTGTTGCCTACGGGAAGAAGCTTGGTGGGTAAGTAAAGAGGGGTTTAATCTCAGCAGACCTGTATTTAAAATGCCTTATTTATAAACAAGCAACACACTGGGGTTTCCCCCTCGTGTATTTGTGGCTTTGTCTCCTGCCCCAAAAGGCCTCAACACTTAAAAAAAAATTCCTTATGGCCATTCCAAATGTGCTTTTAAGAAGTGCATCCCCATTTCCTGCCTCACGCCTGGCCTACCTTGCTCAGGAAAACAGCAGCACTACAGGAAAGATTGTTCAAAGGCTAATCCCGCTGGCAGGACAGAAGTGGCTCATTTGAACTCTGGAATTTAACGTTAAACGGGCTGTGAAATTTGATCTTCAAATCCACAGCAAAGTGTAAACTCACCTTTTTTTTTAATCCCCGTAAATGCTTTTGCTTTTTTTGGTTTTCAGATCAGAAGAGGAGCAGATCAAAAATGCTTCTGACAAACTTTTTGTGTTATTTGGAGCTGAAATCCTGAAGAGGATACCTGGCCGTGTGTCCACAGAGGTAGATGCAAGGTTAGCCCTTTTCCCTCTGGGTTACCCTGGATATTTGTAAATACAAAAAGGGACCTGATGTGAGGTAAAGATTTTTTTGGCCTAGAAGACCAGCAGGACTTACTAATATTTAAGAGTGTGAATTTCCCTTAGTTAGATTAGAACTCCATTACAAAAACAAGTAGCACTGACCTTGGATTTTCATAATCTTCCTGTTGCTGCTTAAGCAAGGGAAACTTCACACTTCCAGTGGAAGTTTTGCTCATTCTCTTCTGTGTGAAAATAGCTGCTCAATTTAGCGAGAGATCTGTTTGAACAGGTTTTTTCAAGGCTTGCACAGGACTTGGCTGCTAACTTGCTCAGTGCCAATTTTTGTTAATGCTCAGCTCCTGAATTCATTAGGAGGAATTCCCTTCTCGAAGGGCTGACAGTCTAGGAGGGATCTGAGAACACAGACCTGCTGTTGGCATGTAAATGCTGATAAAACAGCTTTTTTTGGGGCCTGGGGGAGAAAATTTAAAAAACAAAAAAAAAAAATTTCAGTTGTAAACAGTGCTGCTCTTGCCTCAAAGGTTGTCCTTTGATAAGGAAGGAATGATTCAAAGGGCCAGGCGCCTCATCGACCTCTACAAGGAAGCAGGAGTTGGTAAAGATCGGATTCTCATCAAGCTCTCTTCAACGTGGGAAGGAATCCAGGCTGGCAGGTAAGGCTGTGTGTGCCTGGTGTGCTGATTCATGGCATGCTCCTGCCTGTGCACAGGCCCTGACATCCCATCCTGCACTTGAATAAACAGCGGTGCTGAATGCACGGCATGAGGAAGTCTGTCATGAGCACGGAAGGTGCTCTGCCACAGCTTGGCTGCTGAAATGGGGGAAGTTTCTTCATACAAGGGCTCGGGCACAGTTTCCTGAAATACCCTGCTAAGCTGGCTGCATTTGACTAGAGGAACAGCATTAATAAAGCAGAGTTTGGCAGCACAACATATTTGCTGTTAGCTGACGCCTTTAAAGCTTGCCGAGTGCGCCCCATTCCTAAATTAACTCAAGGAATTCAGCAGTTTGAACTTAGCAGCTCGTTCCTGAACGTGAATGTGCGGTTCTAAGCCAACCTGTGTCTGCAGGGTTCTGGAGGCCGAGTATGGGATTCACTGCAACATGACCTTGCTGTTCTCCTTTGCTCAGGCTGTTGCCTGTGCTGAAGCTGGAGTTACTCTGATTTCCCCGTTCGTGGGACGGATCCTGGACTGGTATGTTGCAAACGGAGACAAGAAAACCTATGAGCCTTCGGAGGATCCAGGTGAGCACAGATTTAACACGGCTGAGAGAACAACAGCTGCTCATTCAAACAGTTCACTTGTAAAAACCCTCTTACAGCAAAATGCTGGGTTTGAGCACGTTCTAAATAATCACTTACAATAAAGTTGCTGGTCTCTACTTGTAGGAGTGAAGAGTGTCACTAAGATCTATAACTACTACAAAAAGTTTGGCTACAAAACCATCGTGATGGGCGCCTCGTTTCGCAACACGGGCCAGATCAAAGCGCTCACGGGCTGTGACTATCTCACCATTTCACCCAAGCTCCTGGCAGAGCTCAGCAAAGAGCACGTCAAGTTAACTCCCACACTCAGTGTCAAAGAGGGTGAGTCCACTCCTGAGGGGCTTTTTCTGTCTTCCTTTCTTCTGCAATGTTGAGAGTCTGGGGTTCCAGTCAGTGCTGTGGTACTCCTGGCCATCCTGCATTAGGGATAAATCCAGTGTCCTAGAGGAAATATTGTAGCCTCAGAAGGAAATACTGTATCATTACAATATCACTGCTACAATTGCTGACACTGAACGCTGATTGGATTACAGTGGGTTTGGAGTGTGCTTCCATACTCTGCACTTCTCCCTATGGTATAGAGAGAGAAGAGGAAAATTAATCTGCTCAGGATTAAATTTTACTGAACAGTAGCAAAAATGCCAAATTTACTTTCATCTTAATCTCTAGACATGCCAAGAGGTGTTTTCCCTCCAGACCTTAGAAACAAATCATAGACAAGACAGAGTGATTTGATCTGGTGACACTGCCACGATGGCTTGGAATCCTTGTTCCCATTACACTACTTCAAGCCCAGGTTGGACAGGGCTTGGAGCAATCTGGGATAGTGGAAGGTGTCCCTGCTTGTGGCCGGGGAGTAGAACTGGGTGGGCTTTAAGGTTCCTTTCCACCCAAATTATTCCAGGATTCTGTGACACTCCCCCTTTTCTGCAGCCTCATTAAAATGCTGGCTTACATCTCAGAAGGCAGCTCTGTGCACAGCTGTACCCATGGGTTGCTGCCCACAGGCTGCTGCTGGCCTGGGAGCCTGCTATCAAGAGAGCTTTTGTTAGTTCTTGCCAAATAATCAAAGCCCTGATTGTTCAGACTATTTGCTCAGAATGTCTCACTGCTGCAGGGTGGTTGCAGAGTTCCTTAGAATGGGCCTGGCAGTGCCGTGCCATTCAGCAGCAGGTACAAGATAATGACACACACAAACACCGTGTTAAGATAAACTGATTTATTAGGGTACCTTTTTCTTTTTCCTCTTTGTTCTCCTCCAGCCAGATCAGGAACACTTTCCATCTCACATCCCAGACTGTGCTCCTGCAGCAAGTCATACTGAAAAGTATGGTGTACTGAAAGAAATGGTGTTGGAAGACAACTCAGGACAATTTTAGGAAGTCTGAATTTGATAAGAATCTGATCACCTGGTCTGTTTCTTTTTCTCCTTCTCCTGCACAGCTCAGGCGTGTGATCTTGAGAAGATCCACCTGGATGAGAAGGCATTCCGCTGGCACCACAACGAAGACCAAATGGCCGTGGAAAAGCTCTCCGATGGGATCAGGAGATTTGCTGCAGATGCTGTTAAGCTGGAGAGGATGTTAAAGGTAGATGTGACGCTGCTCCCGTGTACTGCAGCCAGCCTGGTGTGGCTGAGGATTAAACGAGTCTGCTCAGGTCTCTGGACAGGTTATGTAGGACAGGCCACCTAAATTCAGTGAGCTTGGTAAGCTTCACTGCACGCCAGGAAAGAATCCGTGCCAGGTGTGGGCCACACCTGCAGCTTGAGGCCGCAGGACTGGCAGCTCATCAGGATAACTGTCAAAGTGAGAAGTCCCTTAAATCTGATTCTGAGCGGTCAGCACACAAATAATCTGCGGGTAGTGAGCTAGAAATAAATCATGTTTGTACTTGGAGGGACTAAGAAAGAGCAGATCTGCTGTCAAAGTTTTATGTCAGATTGTGGAGAGGTTTTGACATGGGATTCATCGGACTTTTTTGGGGAAGAAATACTCAATATACCTGATACAGGCACTTGGTGACTGGCAACTCCTTGCAGCATTCCCAAACTCTTACTCAACCATGCTTTGTTTATTCTTTTTCTAGGAGCGAATGTTCAGCACTGAAAATGGAAAATAAATTTTAAAAAAATAATATTAATCAGCATTTCCCTGAGTGCTTCAAGCTGAGGTGGATCACCTGAGGTTCAGTGGATGTACAAAGGTCTTACCTGTACAAGTATCATGCTGTGTATGGATAGATTTCTGTATCATGCTTTTTTTTTTTATCGATTTGCAAAGGGAAAAATGGAATTTCAAATTTTTGTGGCACTTTTGTCAATACATGCAAATTAAAACTGACTTGCCTTGTAACGTGGTCAATTCACTGCTGCAGGAGACACTTGATAGGATTTTAATTTTCAAAATTCTAATTTAAAATTCCTAATTAAGTCTGAAGAAAACAGTTTTTAATTTCAGGTTGTTTTAAAGAGCAAACACAGCTTTCACAAGCCCCTCTTGGTACAAAACCCACAAATACTCCTGTGAGACATACATGCATGTCAAAATATGTATGTGTATCTTACTAGTTTAGATAGATCCTGTTCTATGAAGAGTAGACAAGAACAAATGATAGGACAAGAAGGAAATGGCCTCAAGTTGTGCCAGGGAAGGTTTAGATTGGATATTAGGGAATTTCTTCACTGAAAGCTGTCCAAGCTGGCACAGCTACCCAGGCCCAGGCTGAGTCCCCATCCCTGGAGAGATTTAAAAGGCACGTGGATGTGGCACCTGGGGACAGGGGTAGCGGTGGCCTTGGCAGTGCTGGGAGAATGGCTGGACTTGATGGTGTCAGCAGCCCTCTCCAATTTGCTGTTTCCTGACAAAAGTCTCCTGAACTTAAAAAAAAGGAGAAAAGGCAGCAGTGTGGCTCCAGGGCTGACAGACACGTGCTCTGTGCAGAGCAAGGGAGCCACTGATCCCTCAGCCCAGTGTGACACAGCAGCTCTGCCGTCAGCACATCCAGAACAACCTGGGAGCTGCTGTTCCAGCCAAAGGGACAGCCAGCTACAATCCCACACAGACAGCAGCCTGCCCTGGGAATAGTGCCCATCTACCAGAGGGGGTGAAGTTCCCAGGGGATTCATCCAGCCCCTCCGTACTACAGCTCTGGTGAGGGGGGAAGCTGACCAGGAAGAAAGCAGGCTGCCCAAAGGGAGGTGACCTTTTTTCCCTGTCAAAGTCAAGCCAGCACTAAAAGTTTGACCCTGCCTCTCCTTACAGCCATCGGACCCTCCACTGCACATCCCTTCTCAATTTAACCTATTTTGCATTTTTCACTCTCACTAGACTGAGAATTCCAACAGAGATTCCTGGAATGGTTTGGGTTGGAAGGGGACCTTGAAGGCCATCTCATTCCACGCTCCTGCCACAAGCAGGTTGCTGTGCTCTAATACCACACGCTACACCCACGGGGGAAGGTTGGGGATTTGGGCACACACAATTTGGGGACTTGCTGCTATCATACTGGCTGGTCAAAGGCCTGGAGCCTCTGGAATAAATGCCCCTTTTCCCCCTAGAGTGAGGCAAGAACCTTCACATGCATGGAATGTGTCCCCTCACACAGCTGAGACACAGCTGGATCAGCAACACCGTGGAGCACAAATGAAACTGAAGCATTGCAGAAGGTGCTCAAGAGAGAATGAAACATTGCAGTGAGAGGGGATAAAGAGGCAGGAAAAGGTGCCTGAGTAACAGTTAAGCTTTACTCCACTCACCAACAGACATCTCTCAAGAGCTGAGGGGGCAAGAGGGGAACAAGTTACACTTAAAATGTTCAGTCATGGGGTCTCTTCCCTGCTGTGGTGGCAGCTGGTGTTTCCTCCTCAGCACTGGGGTTCTTTCTCTGCAGCACACGTGGATGTTGTGAGGTGCCTGACATCCGTGGCTAAGCCACAAACTCCACATCCTTTCTGAAATGGTGAAAAAAACCCACCACATAAACCTCCAGCCTGTACAGCTCTTTAGTCAGTCACACAAAGTGTGTTCACTCCTTCACTCTTCCTCAACTTCTCCTCTCTTCAGCAGATGGAGGGATCTCTCCCAGGGTCCTGTCTGTGCCCCGCCTACAAACTCCTTCTGGGATTTCCCAGATCTCCATACCACAAATCAGGAGATGTCTCTTGTCTCCCAGAAAGGTCTGTGGCTCTCACATTCACAAGGACAGGGCTCAGGAATTAGGGGCAGATACAACATGCATATTTGGAGAAATCCCAAAGAATCAATACATAAACTTTTAAGCATTGATTTTAAAATGACAGCACCTTTCCCAGCCTTTCCTTGTGGTGGCTGCTCTCTGATTCCAACATCCATCTCTGTGCAAACACACGAAGCTCGGAGCAGGGTTGGAAAAGCTTTTCCTTCCTCCTCCAGCCGTGCCTTGCATTCCATCACACACTGTGCTAAGGGAGACAAACTCCTGCTCCCAGCACCTCCTCCATTCTTGAAATGGGGTACAGGAAAGCAGAGCTGTTGGAAGAACAGACACAATAAATACATCCATTTATATTCATCTTCCCAATATGGAATTTAATTTAAAATTAGTCCTTAGATTCACTGGTTACATTTATCCAATACAGACAGCCATCACAGGCCAGTACAGATGGCACCAAACCCAGACAGTTCCATTTGAAATTTTAAAGTAAATCAGGTCCAAAGAGCCACTTCCATCTCTTCTGGCCCTTGTTTGAATGCACACAGGAAGAATAAAGTGGCAGGTTCCATTTAAAAGAGAAAAAAATTAAGTTTAAGTTTTTCTTTTTTCTTTTTTTTTTTTTTTTTTTACAAGATTGTACTGTGGAAGCTCCAAGGAAAGAATTTTAATTAAATATGCTAATGCACAAATGGAATGCTGGTATGGCCAACAACCATCAGCTGCAGACAGGATCAGAGTTCAAACATCTTGTCAGGATCCCCAAAAACATGAAAACTGAGATCATACCCACAGGCAGGTCCTGGGGCTCTGTTTTTCAGGGTTAAGCAGTTTCCCAACTGCTGCACCAGCACCCCTCTTCCCAGCTCAGGTGTACACCTGCCAGGTAAGGCTCCCATACCTTTGGGATGGTGGGCTGTCCTCTTTCCTGGTGAAGAAACGCTTTGTGGGGTGCAGGACAGCAGTGCTCCTTTACAGCTGTGAGCCAACATCCGAGAAAACTCCCCATGCCTTTGGACTCATCCTGCTCCACGTGCTGCAGAGGCACTCTGATGCTTCATATCTGCCTGTAAAAATATCAGAGGAAAACAGAGGATATGGCCACAGCTTTTAAGCCCAGAGAAGGTGTAACACTGTGATTCCCCAAAAAAAATGAATTCGTAAAAGCCTACAAAATAAAACCAACCCCACCCTCCAAATAAATGAAATAATAAAACCCACCAGCTGGATGTTACCAGGAACAGATTTCCAAGGAAACAAGCCTGGCTGGTAACATTCCTAGGACCAAAGCATCAAGCACTGCACAGCGCAATGCTGAAACAATAAAGGTTTGTGTGGGATGAAAATCTCCCAAATTTGAAGGGTTTCAATTCTTTGGGAAGCAGTTTGTACTCCAGAGACAAAAAACCCCTCAGTATAAACACCACTGCTTGGATGCCTGGGATGGACCAGGTACAAGGTACAGAAGGTGCAAACGGAGGAATCTAAATTCTTCCCACAGGAAGTTTAACGTGAGAATTATCCAAAACTCCTTGCTCTTTTTGTAATGCCACTTTGTAATGATTTTAGTTGATTTTAGCTGATGCAAATACCTTTTAGGTAAAAGAAAAGAAAGTAACAAAAAAAGGATCGAGTTTTATGTTTGCAGAACAAAATTAACATGAAAAATAAAGAGAATAAAACTTACCTGGATGACATTCAACAACTTTGTGTTTTCTACGTTCATTTGATCTTCTTTTCCCACGGTTTTTGAACAATTTTTTTCCAATCCCTGGCTAAAATTGTTCATACAAGATGTACAAGAACTTGAGGTATCATCTCTAATGGCCTCAAGTTGTTGCCAGGGGAAGTTTAGGTTGGGTATTAGGGAAAATTTCTTCATGGAAAGGGACATCAAGCACTGGAACAGGCTGCCCAGGGCAGTGGTGGAGTCACCATCCCTGGAAGGGCTCAGAAAACACGTGGATGATACCTGAGGTGGAGTGGTGAACGTGGTGGTGGCTGCACTGATGCTTGGACTCAAAAGCTCTTCCCCAGCCTAAATTCCATGATTCTACGACTCAGATGGCTCCCAGTTTGGCAGCATGACTTGTGAGGGTGACACAGTCCAGCCCACCACATCCAGAGCCACCCCACACCTGCACACTTCACCTCTGCAGCCACCTTGCTGCTCCACCATGCCTTTCTCCCCCAGTTTTCCCAGGAGAAATTCATGGCTGAGCAGATAGAAGTGGATGTGTGATTGGAAAGAGTGAAAACACACACAGGAACTCATCTTTTTTCTGCTCTCATATGGGAGGAAAATGAAAGCACAATCAAGTCCCCAGGCAGTGTGCTTTGTCCAACTGTTTGCTGCCCGACAGACGCACAAACAGAGCAATTCCAGCAGATCCTGGATGCCACAAAATAAGGAAAAAAATTGATCAGGGGACTGATCAAAACCTGTAGTGGTCTGAATGCTGTTTGCTCACCTGACAGCAGATGAATGGAACCTCATTTAAAGAATGAAAACAGGACACAGGGTAGACACCAATTCTATTTTTATAGGTAAGCAGTGAAAGATGTAGCAATTTTGGAAAAATCCCATGGAAACACAATCCCTAAAGGAATGCAGTCTCCCACTTCACAAACGAGATGTGGCTTTCCAGACTCAAAATATTCCCTGATGGTGTCAACATCAAATCCCCAGGATGGCTTGTCAGGAATGAAAATTTAAATTATCAAAGCTAATTGATAATTTAATTTCTATCAAAGCCCAATTTTCATTTCAAATTCTGGCTTTAATTTCCGTCAGTGCCAAAGGTCTGTAAGCCGGGCTCCAGAATGCAACAGCAGAAGGCCCAGCAAAACCCACAGAAGTCTGTCTTCTAAAATCACACTGAATTTTTGAGACAGACCTAAACAAAACGGATTTCCACAGAAAAGACAGAATTTCCCTACCTGATGACTTGTTAGAACCAAAATATTGTAATACCCTGGTAAGAAAACAAAAATGCAACCTCATTTTTTTAGGGCACTGGAGAAACGTTGCCCACAATTCCAAGACGGAAGGAAAATCAGTAATCTAAAAGTTAATTCATCAACTTTCCAATATATTTGGTATGTTTGAGCCTGCAACAATTTAAAAAAAAAAGAAAAATCTCAGTCTGATTATTCCTTTCTGTGCTCAGCTTCAAGCCACATCTGCAGCTCAGAGGGAAGGAGTCCACACCCCACTCTACAGCTGGTTACTCAGATGGGAGCCACATCAGCCACCTGCATTTTTCAGTGCCCTAGTCCACCAAATTCCAGCGAGAGACAGCAGCAGTGTACTTCCAGAGAGGAGTATTTTCAAGAGAACAAAACCCACAACATAAGCAGCACAAAGGAGAACAAATAAACAACTGTAGGACCATGTTAAAAAAAAAAAAAAAAAAAAAAAAAAGCCGAGCAAACTTTTTAAACACAATTCCAGCAAAGTGAACAGGAAGAAAACAAGGGGCACGCTGTGAGCCAGTACAATGCCAACCCAGAGCAAAGGCTCCAGCTTCAGCAATTTGTATTCACAGCACCAACTTTTGGGGGGGTTTTGAGAAGACAGTTCCCCACATCTGTAAATTGAGGGTCTAGAGAAGCAGTGAGAAAATGGAGCAGCAAAAATGTAAGGGGGTGTCCCAGTTGCTTCTGACAATCTTCATCCATTCCATCCACACAGAACCTGACATTTCACTGCCACAGTCACTTCAGAGTCCAGCACAGGGGTTGAAAGGGATGTTTTTATCCAGGTCACAGCCACGGAAATCCTCAGCCTGCGGGCTCTTCACCCATCCTCTTTGCAAACAGACCTTCTCCTTCATTTCCTGCTGAAGGAAACACACCCAGACATGACAGGACCTGCCAGTGCACAGCCAGGACAGGACTGGTACCACACACCCACTTGAACAAGAGAAGGGGTTTGTGGTTATTCTATCTGACAAGATGACACTCAAACAAGCCAAGCCATTTCCAAAGAAATTACATTCATTCATTCCCAGAGTCCTGAATCAGAGCTGACTCAAAGCCAGCCTGCCAAAGCTCAAGAAACAAGAGATGTTTCCCCAAACAGAAAAATGTTTAGTGAAGACTATTCAGCATTTTACTTAGCCAGTTCCAATACAGCTGTGCATCTCCCCACACATTTTCATCTTCTTCTTTTAAATAATCAAATGCTCTTTGCCAAAAGACACAACTGCCTGGCTGGCTTGATCAAACGTAAGTGACACACGCTTCAGCAGAAAACCAAGGGGAAAAACCCCTTCTGAGGGACAGTATTCTTGAAACCAAAAGATGCTCACCACTTGCTGTTCCCAGTTATTAAACCCCATCTTGCCTCACCTGACATTGCAAAGAATCAGAAGGTTCTGGACAGCAGGAAGGGTGGAATTCTCATTCTGTCCCGTCACCAGGTGCCTGTCCAGCACCACATGGACAGCATCTGGGATGCTGGCTGAACACAGGAGGAAAAACACAGGGATTGCATCATAGGACACAATTTCAGTGCCAGAATCACACCACTGATAAACCCAACCCAACACATAACTATTTTGGCCCGACAGATTTGCTGGGTGCTGATCTATTACCCCAGCAGAGAGGGGCAGTCTCAAGCCCCTCATCCCAAAACCATTTCCCTAGGAAATCCTTTTCTGAAAGGACAGGACTGGGTCCTTTACCAGGTGGGTAAAGCACACATACGAGGAGATTTTCGTAATAAAAAACTCAGAGTATGTATTTGAAAGTTAAAATTACCTCGCAATACAACAGAAACTCTTATGCCAGACGTGAGCTGTGATCACCATGCTACAAA
This sequence comes from Hirundo rustica, assembly GCF_015227805.2. Taxonomy (NCBI): domain Eukaryota; kingdom Metazoa; phylum Chordata; class Aves; order Passeriformes; family Hirundinidae; genus Hirundo; species Hirundo rustica. The sequence continues at coordinate 59,298,188 of NC_053455.1, read as the reverse complement.
AATTAAATACTCATTTTCTGGCCCAGCATGCTCAGACCTACCAGCACCCTGAACAGAATTTTTAAGTGGCCTCATTCCAGACTGGTTTGGGTTGGAAGGGATCCTAAAGCTCATCCAGTCCCATCACCCTGCCACAGGCAGGGACACCTTCCACTGTCCCAGCTTTCTCCAAGCCCTGTCCAACCTGGCCTTGGAAATGACCAGTGACAGACTGATAAATGAGGGAATGGGAATGCCAGATGAGAGATCCTGCCAGAGTCCTGCTCAGCTGGGCACAACCGGCACACAAACACTCGTTTCCCAAAGGAGACACAAGGACACCAGGCATGACCCACCACTGAATGTAGCTCCAGAATCCTTCACAAAATCCTCCACGATAATGGACAAGCTGGCAAAATTTGGCTGCCTCACTAGCTCGTACACAGAGGGCTGAAATAGATCAGAAGGAAATTAGTTTGGCTGGAATTAGTTCCTTTTTACAGGAAAAAAAGCCAAGCAAAACCAGCACGTATTATCCCTGAAATTTACATTTCTGTTCCCTCTACTGTTCTCCCAGCCAAATGACCACAAACAGCTTTGATGGATTTTGTGTAGGGAGCAAACTGGAAACTCTCAAGTGAGTTAAGTGCAGAGGAAAAAACACCACCAAACAATTTCTGTGGCTGTGATTAACTCCAGGAAGGCACAGACCTGTCTGCCCGTGGCACATAAATGTTCGGACACAGATGCTGTGCCACCTGCAGAGTCCAAAAGCAGTAATCCATGCTGGAATTAATACGGGAAACAGCTTAGAGACAGGAAATTTAGGAGCACTTAGGAGTTTTTATATGCAGAAGGAAAGATTTTAATTTTATAGTTTCCACAGCAACCACAGCTAGGCCACAACATGATTTAAAATATTTCATCAGGGATTATGACAATCCATACAGAGCCATAAATAATCCTTTACTCTGACAGAAGCACATGAGAACATTAATAGCTTTAGTGAGTCACAAAATCTTTATTTCTTAACTTCCCATGTACATTTTCTACACTAGAAAGCCGTACTAGTGGAATTTGCATCACTCCATCACTGTAAAATGGGCTGTGAGGTCAGAGCATACAAAATAAAGTATCAGCAGCAAGTGGCTGCTTTAATTGCAAGCCAGTTTGTACAAAGAGCCTTTTTTCCTAAAACCACTTCTAACTTTTTTCATAAGACTCCCTCTACCTTTTAAAAAGAAACAGCATCTCGAGAAATATAACTTATCCCCAGCATCCATCAAACAAACAAACAAAATTTTTTACAAGTCCTCAGCGCCAAATGCAAAAAGCTGCAGCAGGAGTTTTTGGGGGTTTTTTTGGATTCAGTTTGAAGTTTACTGAACAATTAGAGGGAAAGTACTAAAGTGGGACAAACCCTTCATGCACTCAGCGCTGGGCCCCTTTGTCAAAGACAACTCTGCACATCTTGCACAAGCCAAGGGCACCAAACCGATAATTTATATTTATAGGAAGTTCCTGGGTAAGACCAAAACCAACAGAAATCACACAGCCAAAAAGCCCCCAAACAGCAAAAATCAGGTAAAAGCTTGACTTACCCCTGTCAGGCTGTATCCCTGGAAAACCCAGGATTTATCCTCATTGGTAGCGCAACACAAAGCTGCCACTCCCTGTCCCACAGCACAGATAGGCTCTAGAAAAGAATTAAAGCACCTCTGTGAGCATCTCCAAATACTTAGACCACAGGTGAGTGTTGTGAGCCTCATGCTGCCCTCCTGCAGTGAAGTTATACTGCACTATGTTCTTTCAGGTTGTAGGGGCTTTCCTGCACGCTGCAGTAGCAATGACTGTCGACAGTAAGAATTGCCACAATTGTTTTATTGTTATTACAGCAAGAGGGAAGAACAAGAATTGCAGCTTTTAACTCCAAGTCCAGAGACAGCTCCACAAATGCTCAAACGTGGAGCACACCCCAAGTCTTGATTATCTTGCAGCCTCTTAATGATGATCCTGGGACATTCCACACTTGGCTCGGAGCCTTGAATGCCGCTGATTTGAACAGAGCCGTTTCCATGCCACTGTAAGGCAGCAAATCCTTCTTCTGAGAAAAGCTCTAAAAAGCTACTGCATGGCTGTTTAAGATACTTTGAGACCCCTTTTTCCTTTTCAAGGCTCCCTTTTTCCTATTTCAGACACGTTAGGACGCTCTTTTTTCCCTTTAAAGACTCCCTTTTTTCTTTCTAAAAAGACGTTTTAGGATCCTTTCTTTTTCTTCTAAGTCTCCCTTTCCTTTTTTAAAGGCCCATTAAGACGCCTGTTTCCCTCCCCTTGAAGGCATCTTTTTCCTTCCCAGTTCTGAATGCTCTTTTAGCCGTGCAAACTGAAGTCTCTGGAAGGCAGCATTCCTGGAGAGGCAGCACAGGGGCCCCGTTTCATTTACCCAACCCCTCCGAGGATGTTCACCTACTGCTCTCAGTGCTGAAGTGCTGCAGGATCTTGGCCAGGTAGCCGCTGTTGGCCAGGTCAGTCACGGCCCCGGGGCAGTTTGGGATCAGCAGGGCGTGGTACCGAGCCCCTGGTCGGGAGGAAAGCAGGAACTGATTGTAGGACACGTAAAAAAACGAACAAACAAAAAAAAACCCCAAACAAACAAACAAACAAACAAAAGTCTGACCATAAATCCACTGCACATTGGGGGGAAAAAAAAAAAAAAAAGAAAAAAGAAAAAAATAAAAAAAAAGGACAAACCCACATAAATCAGTTAAAAATTACCCAAAGAAATTACACAGAAGAGAGAAAAAGGTCCTTCTTAGGACATACATTTTTAATGAGCCCTGATGACCCAGGCAAAACTTACAACTGTTCTGTCTGCTGGCTCCTACTCCAGCAAAATATTGTCAAAAAGTAACAACGTAGCGTGTGCTTATGTACAACACAGACATTATACTTATATATTGCGTGTATGTTGAAAGAGAATGACCCTTCCAAGATAATAAAACTGCAAAGCAGTTGCCAGGACTTCCTCCTCTTAAATAAAAAGTAAACCAACAACCGCAGATGCCACGGTTTTCTCTTGAAACACAGCTTTTCTGTCTCGTTCTTCCCTAAAATCCTGGCCCTGAGCAGGCCCTGTTTCCCTGACAGTGGGGATGACAGTGGCCCGTGGTGACACCCTTACCATCGATGGACTCCAGCTTGGCGGGGCTGGCGTAGGATTTCATGCGGAAGTCCTGGATCCAGCGCGTGTTGCCCTCGTTCACATCCACAAAATCAATGGGCTTCCCCTGGGGAAAACACGGTTCACACACCGTGGTGCACAAGCATCCATGACACTTCCTGAAGGACGGCCACGTGGGACTTTGAGATGCTTTCAGCTCTCAAAAAAACTGAAGTTTTCCGTTTTTCCCACCGAATCGGTGCTAGCAGTTCTCCCTCCACTCTTTGTGGCAACAGATACTGGACACAGAAGTCCAAATCCACGCTATGGAAAATCTGCAGTCACTTTGGCGTTAAAAAACCAGAATTAAACAGGTCCCTTAATGTCTACGGTCAATAAAACACTTCTCAATATATTTACAGTACAATTATCTCAAGACAACTGAGATATCAATTGGTTTCAGGCTGAAATCACAGTATTTGTCCATTTTCACTCACCCCAGGAGTCGCAACTTGCAGGTTAAAGGCAGAGCTGGCCAGAGTAAAGCAGTGAAGGAACGACTGGGCCGAAACACCTGGAAAACAGATTCCAACACCTCAGGGAAACGACAGTGATAGCTTAATGCAGGCCACAGTTTATCCAGCACAGTACACAGGCTTGGGGGTTTGCTCATCTTGGAAGTGCTGGGTAACTTCAGAGGATTATTTTGTTGTGATTTTAAGACATCAGAAATGTACAGCCTTCATTACGGGGGAGCTGTGTGCTGAGGAACAGAATCCTGGAATGATTTGCGTCGGGAGGGACCTTAAAGCCCATCTGGTACCAACCCCCCTCTGCCACGGGCAGGGACACCTTCCACTATCCCAGGTTGCTCCAAGCCGACAAAACGGCCCTGAACGCTTCCAGAGACGAAGCAGCAGCCACGACTTCTCTGGGTAACCTGTGCCAGGGCCTCAGGGGAAGATTCCTTCCTCTCACATCCAACCTGAGCCCACCCTCCTTCCCCTCAAAGCCGCTAAAGCCACACGCGGAGGAGCCGACCAGCACAGCTGCACACGGGAGGCCACAGCTGCACTGCGGATGCGCACGTCCGGAGAACCAGCACAGCCGCGCAGGGAGGGCACAGGTGGGGCCGCGCAGCTCGGCTGCCGTGTCACCCACCGCCGGGACGCGCTCCCGGCAAGGGCTGCGGGGCGGGCACACGCGGGACGCGCCGCCACAGCCACACCGGGGACACCCCCCGCGCGGCACCGCCCGCCGCGGCGCCGGCAAGGGACGGGGAGCGGCGGCTCCCCGCAAACCCCCGCGCCGAGAGCGTCTCACCCGCGGTGGCGGCGCTGGCGACGATGAGGCAGGAGGGCTTGGCCAGCCGGTCCGACATGGCGGGGCCGGGGCCGCGCCGGGGCCCGAGGGGGGGACGGCGGCGGCGCCTCGCGCGGCCGCGCGTGCGCAGTGCTGAGGGGCGGGGGCAAGCGCGAGAAACCCCGAGGCGGGGGGGGGGGGCGAAATCCTGAGGGGAGGCGAAAAAAGCGCGGGAAGCGCTGAGGGGAGCGCTGCCGCCGCCGTGCCTGGCGTGTGCCGAGAATGCCGTAGTGCCGCGTCCCGTCGATAAATGTCGTTGTTTCCTTATCTCCTCACTTTTGTAAGCCTCAGCGTTCAATTTCTGGATTTGCGTCTGTCATCCCTGTGTGAATTTGATAGGTTTATCCCTTGCTGGCTGCTGGCGTGTTACAAGACACGGTGCCGTTATAAAATGGAAGATATAAAATAAAGACAGTACAATTCTGCTATTGGCGTTTTTTTGTTTGTTTTGTTTTGTTTATTTGAAAGGGCTTAATTTCTAGCCTGACTTCCTAAAGGAAATGTAGTTTTATGCCACTTTGTCCGTCTCTTCAATCATCTGCCTCTCTCCTTTTCTCTCCAGAGCTGTGTTCTGAATCCGCAGGCTGGTTAATCTGGATGTTCCTCGCTGCTCCAGCTTAGATACCAGAAAAATTATTTTAAAAAAGGAAAAAAGGCATCTCATTCACTATTCAGTTTCGCTGTTGTACAGGACTTACTGCCACTGCAGCAGCCTAAGCCTTTATATCACAGAGCTTCACATTTATGGTCCTTATTCTCTGCTTGTAACTCCAGTGCTTTTTAAACAAACACAAAGGACAGTGCTGTCCCAGCCCCTGCTCCATCAGCTCTTCCCATCATCCCTACACTGCCCCAGGCACGTGCAATTCCACACAGCCTGACTGGGGCCAGTGGGAGGCTCAGGCCCCCATCCATCCCAGCCTCTCAGCTCCAGCATTCCCACTCAGAAAACAGGAACTTACTTGATCTCCTGCTCCTGTTAAGACAAGCTAAAACTCGAGTCCCCAGCTGTGTTTCTGCAGCAAAGCCCTCAGTTGATTACAGTTTTGCAGCTGAAGGATGCCCTTCTTCCTGACCCTGGGGAATTTACTGGTTCTTTCTTCCCAGTTCTTAAGAAATTAATTTCCAAAGGCCTGCAGGCTTCTGTCGGGACCCTGATTGGAGCTGGTGTAACACGACATCAACCCCGTGTGGTGACACGTGCTGCCAAAACCCTCCTTCCCTCTGAGAGCCTGGAGGAAATCTGTGCACAGGGACCCCAGAGACACTACCCAGTGCTCAGGGGATGGTTTGTTTGGGAGGTATTCCCAGGCCATCTTAGAAACAAAGCCAGAAAATCAGCAGGAGAAATTTGGCAGGAAAAAGGTCGCAGCAAAGAACTGGGGGTGAAGGCTGGAGACCGGCCTGCGGGATAGGGACTCTCTTGGATCGGAAACGTTTCCCCTGTGTCTCTGGGTAAATCTATGATTTAATTTAGTTCCTATCTGGGAATTACAAATAATCATCCTCTGCCTGCTTTCCCTGGGCAGGCTGGAGTTTATTTGGAGTGGGAACTGCCTCTTCTCACAGCTCTCAGCAGGATCATTATTCCTAGAAAAAACTGAGCCTTCAGGAAACACAGACATAGAATCCGGGAATCATAGAATGGTTTGGGTTAGAAGGGGACTTAAAGCTCACCTCATTCCACCCCCTGCCACGGGTAGGGACGCTTTCCACTGTCCCAGATGGCTCCAAGGCCCATCCACCCTGGCCTTGGACGTGTCCGGGGATGGGGCAGCCGCAGCTTTCTCCGGAAAAACTCCAGAGGGAGCACAGCAAGTTCCACTCGCACCCACAGGTACACGAAGATGCTCACAGGAGGAATTATACAATCTCTCTATGTGTGTGTATATATATCTACATATAGTTTATTTCTCACAATCCTGGTAAGAGTTACAGGTGTATTTGGGAATCATTTACAGTTTCACAGCATATGGAGTGGCCATACAGCTTGTGATGTGAGTAACATACAGTGTGTAGAGAGCACACGATTCCGACCCATCCACCCACCACTCACACAATGGGTTTCCAAAGCTAATACTAGATTCAGCTACGGAGAAAGCCTGGAAAATGTCAGGGTACAGCGTTGGGTGTCGTACAACACTGTCAGTCACAATGGGACAAGCTAAACTACTTTAAATTTTCAATCTAGTATTTCTAGTCTACCTGCATTATTGCATTTATACGCTTTTTTTGTTTTCAAAGTCAAAGTAAATAGAATACTATATGGGAAAGGAAAAAATTCTTGACTATTTTAGGATTTGAGCTGCAGCCCATACAAAGTGTCCATAGAAGCATAGACAAGATTATAAATTCAACAAGGTATAAATTAGCTGGATAGCTTTGTGTGTAGGTAGGTGTCCATTTCCCTCCAGGAAATGTATCTAGCAGCATATTGTTTCTGAGAGCAAAAAAAAAAAAAAACCTCAAAAAAACCCACCCAAACCTGTATATTGAACACAGGTAAAGATGTGTAAGTGACAAGCAGGTCTGGTTGTACAGGGAAGAAATCAAGGTGTCACTTGGAAAATTCCTATCGTTTGGAAAACACACTCAGGAGCTGACTCAAAACCCACTGACATCATTGGAAAGGTGCCTGAGGCTTCCAAAGGAAGAGCAGGCATTTCAGTCTGACTTCCAAGGGCTTTGGATCAGTCCCTGGAGAAGTAACAGAATCCAAACAAACCAAAAACAAAATAAAAAAACCCCTGTAATCTGACCTTCAAGTTCCCTTCCTACAATTTTAGTTCTTCCACAAACTTACAGCCAACCTGCACCTACCACTGGAAGAGAGTTGGTTTCCCGGGGAGGTGAAACTGCAACTTTTAAAGGCTTCAGTTGAAACAGTCCTGGGAAAAGGCACCAGGGTTATGAAGGGCTGCTCAAAACTCGGTAAAGCCAAATTATTCCCTTGTTGGTTGGTCGGTTTTTAACCAAACAAAATTTTGTGGCACCCTTGCTCTCATCAGCTTGCCCCAGAAGCTAGGCTGCTTGAAACAGCCGTGGCAAAACCAGGGATACGATGCAGGACTTGGCTGTTGGGAAGGTGATTAAAGATTCCTCTTGTCTTGGTGGGAGCTTTGGTGCTGCATCATCATCACGCAGACAGAAAGAACCTGTACGTTCATGCTTGGGATGCTGCGCTGGGGCTGAGAAATGGAAAAGGGATGGAACTGTTTGAGAATTGCAAGCCAGGAACAACCAGAAGAGAAACGGGAACAGCCAGTCCAAAGCCTATTTAACCCAAGTTATGCTTTTCAGCAAGAAAAAGATCTATTTAATTTGGAGAGCATCAAAGAGCAGAGGACACGAGTCCCAGAGTATTGCATATCCGAGCACACACTGCCCAGAGGAGGGAGCAGAGCGGTAGCACAAGGTAGATCCAAACTGTGAATTTGAAAAGCCAAAGGCTCTGATCTCTCACAGGATTTTGAGGCCTGGTATGGTCAATTGAATGAAATATGAGTTTTAGAGGCTCATAAGTCCCACAGTTCTCTATCACCCAGTGACACCAGATCAGCTCATTCAGATGAGACAATCCTTGCACCTCCTGCACCCTCACCCCCGGCACAACAGCTGATCCTTCCAGGCCAGCAGAAGTACATCTCCTCGACTTCAAAAGCTCTTTTTTTCCCCTCTGTTTTTGGTGCTCCAGAGGGCTGAGGGAGCTCTGGCTGCAGCCAAGTGCTGTGTGTGCTCACACCACGTCAGACTCTCTCTGGCAGCCAGAACACCTCACACCTGACTGACAGGGAAGGACAAACACGGGACCTTCCTGGGGATTTGTCATCCATTACAAATCCTGTGGCAGACGAGCACTCAGCCTCTTGCAGACTTAGACCCTCAGAGGTGAGGGCAGATCAAAGCTTCACGTATTCCCCTGCTGTGACACAAAGTCTGGGGGCCCAGCACTGCCTGTATTTTTGGGGGACCACCCAAAACCTGCCTTAGCCAACCCAAAATCTGCCCCAGCCTTGGGCTACGGAGAGGTCACATCTGCAGAGCTGCCTGGGAAGAAAGTAGGGAGATGAAAGGGAATACAGGGCAGTGGCCAAAGAAGGAGGAAAGAACAAGCAACAAATCAGATCAGAAACCAATAGAACTCTGTAGTTTGTAGCAGCTGAAGATCTGATGTGAACAGACATCCCAGGAATTAGGGAATTTAAAAGGAAAGCAGGTTGCAGGGCTGGACTGATAGTCTCAAAAAGAAGAGGGAAAAGTCATCATAAACCCACTTTATTCAGTGGATTGAACCCTCCCAAGGGTTGCTGGATGGGGGCACAGGCTCCAAGGCTTTTTGGGGCTGCCAGTCGAGTGTCACTCATAAGATCCAAAATGTGCCAACAGATCCTCAGCATCAGCAGATTTCTCCCCAGAAGAGTAAAGGACCAAATACCTCCAGTGTAAACAGCAGGAATGATTCCAAATTCCAACGTGAGAAATTACTGGAATACACAACTGTTATGCTCCAGATCAAAGCCAATTCCTCTTCATGGCAGAAAGTGCCCAACCAGTGCAGCAGAACTGCAGCCAGCTCATGAACATGATGTGATGCTCCTTCCTGCCTCTATGGACCTCTCCCAGCTTTGTGGTGATGGGAATGATACCACAGCAAGGCCTGGGAAGGGAATCAGCATTCCTGCTCCAGCATGAAGGATGGACCAGGAGGATGGAAGTGTGAGCAGGCTGCATCTGCAGTCCTTGTCACAGCAAAGCGCATGAAAAGAGAGCACAGCCTCTCCTAATGTCCTGGCAATTCCCCTTAACCGCGCAAAGTTGGTTGTAGAAAACTTCAGGCATTTTTGTAACCCTTTAACATTGCACAGAGCCAGCAGGAATTCATCTGGAAAAGGCAATTATAGCAGAGGTTAATTTGCATGGCACCAGAGCTTGTCATTTTTGCCTTTTTCTGAGGAAAAAAAAAAAAAAAAAAAAAAAAAAGGGGAGGGAAGAGGATACAAAAGTTAGTGTGTCCTTACCAAAGCTATTAAGAAAATTAGTGCTTTTTCTCTCCACTTCTCTGCTCTGTTCCATGCACCCTCTCAGAATCTTCACCGACTTGAAGCTTTTCATGGAGCTGATTGAAATTCCAAGAATTTCACCTTTCAAACATATTTTTTCATTGCCTTCCTTTTCTGGTTTATTTCTCAAAGAATCATTTTCCTCTCCAATCTTCAGCACTGTTATTTTTCAACCAATTCCAAGAATAGTTAGAAGGGTGCTGAATTCTAAACCCCTGTAGCGTTTCCAGGAAAAGTAGGGAATATTTTAAGGCATAAATCATCTCTCACCAGCTCCAGGGGGCTTTTGGTTGCACTGCTGTTGTTCATACACAAATCCTGATGCCACTATAAGCAGGGCTGCCTCGGAGAAAGAAAACTCCCTTACGCTGAGCCTAAGGAACGTTTGTGTCAATTTAAAAATAAATGTGTAATTGAGATGATTTTATGATGACCTGTGATCATATCCCTGGTGCCAACAAGGACTCAAAGGCCAGAGCATGGTGAAGCCAATGGAAAAATTCCCCTTGTTTTCAGTATTCTACGGGTCAACCTTCAAACTTCAGTCCATCAGACACAAATGGATGTTTAATTTATCACCCAGCCCGAGGGAACTGAGAAATGCTTCAGGGCAAGTGACTGTTGAGTGCTTTAAGTGAGCCCCAGGCAAACAGCACCTGCAGGAATTCGTTCTTACCCTCCCAAAAAATGCTGGTGCATTATTCCCTGGCTGCCAGATTTGTTTTCATCCTGCTGCAGCACAGTTAGGAATAACAGGACTTATCTACAGGGTATTAAATCAGTAGGAAGAGGAAGCAGAAGCATAATCCATTTCATCTCTCTTAAAATAGAAGCAGCAAATACCTTCTACTGAGTTGTCCAAGACAGCAAAATGACATCTTTGTATTCAACTAAAATTTATGACTCCCTAAAAAGAGATTGAGATCGGGTGCAGTGATTCAATTGAGACTTTTGGTGATAGGCTGAAAGGTCCGAAACCAGTTTCGCCAATATTTAATTTATCGACTTGATCAAAAGAGTAAACTAGCAATCTAGATCTCTTCAAACCCCAAGCACAGACTCTGATTAGTTTTAAGTGTTAATTCGCTCTCCGCACGGAGATGTCACTTGGAAGGACTTCATACCACAAAAAACACACAAAGAAGGACATCAAGCAAATAACGGCGTGTGCTCAGTACGAGAAAAGACAACTATTTATTTAGCGCAGCGAGGTCAGTCATTTAAGCCTTCTGCTTCGACAGATTTGGGGCTGGCTGAGAGAGGGGGATTTGCTCCCTCGGCCTGGTGCTCGCTGGACATTTTTGGCTCAGTACGAAAGCACTGCACGGCCTGGCAGGGTAAGGCAGGACGGGAGGCGTTTGCAAGTCAAGGCTGCGGCGCGCTGTGGCGTCTACGCCGGATCTGCCCGGCTCAACGCTAGAGCCACGCTTGGAAAAGCACTACAGCAGAGTCCAGGATAGTCTAAAAGTGCCTCATTTTAATGCAAAGAGCCCACACGACTACCTGGAGAGGGAAGCAGGGGCTCAGGGCTCCGGGCGCACCACACGCTCAGCACTTCTCACCAGCCAAACATTCCTTGCACAGAGGAGAAACCACGACCGGAAAGGAATTCAGGAGCTGCATGGCGTGGTGGGAATGGCACAGAAAAGACATCACGGACACTTGGTTTGAATGTAGGGAATGGAGGAAGGGGCACCTCCAGCTTGGATTCTCCCAGACTGCAGCAATACTACACAAAGGTTTGTTCAATACACACGCAGGATGTGCCTCAAGGCACACACACACAGAGAGACACAGACAGGTGTTTTCCAAACCAAACTGCCAAAGAGGTGGGTTCCAGGTGCTGAACCTGGACAGCAGACTGCTAAGTGATCACAGGAAGTGGAAAATCCCCTGGGAACAGGACAGACCACGTTCAAAAATCCCTTACAAACAGGACATACCGGGTTTGCCGTGCAGGGAGGGCTCGAATGAGCGACGCGCCCCGATGAGGAGCTGCAGCCCCATCATCACCTCTGTGGTGTTTCTGGATGAAATTGGTGGCCTTGCATCCGAGTGCTCTAAGGGCAGGCGGGGTTTGGAGACGGAGAAAAGGTTAAGGCCATTGGCTGAGAACTGTTTTTCCCCTCTTCTGTTGCCAAAGGTGAAGACAAGGAAATAAAAACATTTTAGAAAGTAAAACTGGAGACTCGAGTGGAGCAGGCGCTTCATTTTCTTCCCCCGATCTATCTGTGTCGGTCAGGGCAGAATAGATAAATGTTGTGCCTAACGTCACACACTGCTAAAAACAATCCTAGGACAGAGCTGAGAGGGAGGGAGGGGACAGGAGAAGTAGAAACATCACTTGAAAACAGAAGTCACTGTCTGAAAATCACTACCCTACTTGGCAAAACGTGAACCAGAGCAGGAGAGGGTGACTTCCCTTCCTTCTGAGCAACATAAGCAAAACTCCCTGCAAAAATTTTCCTGTGAAGTTGTGCTTCAGAAATCTGAGGGGAGAGGAGGACCCTTCTGCTTCCAAGCCTTCCCCAGGCTGTAAGTGACATACTGCTGCTGGGAGACACATCCACAGCTCATGCCAAGTGCTTTAGGCTACCAGGATCTAACCTGGAGCTGTAGCCCTGCTTTCCAAAACTCCTGTGAGCCCAGAATTCCTGTGAGCCCTGCTCCTGTCTCTGTGCTGGCAAAGGTGGAGGCATCAACCTCTAACTGCACCAGCACTCGGTGTCTGATATTCCCAGAGGCCAGGCACCTTTGGGAATATTTTCTGAGCTCACCATAGGAGTAGCTATGCATTCCAAGGCCATGTGCATTCAGCAGGTCAGATTTGAAGGTAAATAAGACACAACATGAGCCAAGAGAAGAATTGCCAGGTCAGGTTATACCCCCACACCGTCCCATGTGCCAGAGGCACACACTGCATAGGCAGCACCTGAGGAATGCACACCTCCCTCTATCCCTGCGGCCCCAGAATGCATCCATCCATCCATCCATCCATCTCAGTTAAAGGTGCAGGACAGGCTCTGTAACAGAGCTCACCCCGCTGTGTCACTGCCTCTTTCTTACCATCACTCCTGCCCCTGCCCATGGGCTGCGGCCGCTGCCGAACTCCCACTGGACCTCATCTAAACTCTGACCCAACTTAAACCCCAAATGTCAGGGGTTTTTCTAGCACTCTGTTTTGCAGCAGCCAAGAGAAGCCTAATGGAAGCTTTCAGAGGCAAATCTCCTCACCTCTTGCTGTTCAGTGCTGAGCATTGGCCAAAGCACTAAACACCCTCTCTCCTCCCCCTCACAAGGTCTGGCATTATGAGCCAAGGTACTCACCCGTGAAATCAGGCAGCTCCCGAGGGCTGGGAATTTGTTTCCATTTCCAAAGTGTGGACGAGTTACAAATCCCTGCTACTACTGTCACAAGAGGGATGTAAGAAATTCACCCAGGACAGTCTCCAGTGCCCTTGAAAGGGGTTTGTTTCCCTGGTATAAACGGGTAGGTCAGTGTTACTCTCATGGGGTCCCAGGTCCTCTCTGCCCCTAACACCAGCTCATGTCTCCCCCTTTTCCTGTCTTTCCGTCTGCTGAGAGACCTCAGTCTTCAGCGGGGGGAAAAAAAAAATCCAGTGAAAGGCCTTATCCAAAGCTCAAAAAAATGAACACAAATAGTCCAGCCGACCTCGAGGGAGCTTGGACTGAGGCCACAGCACCCTGCAAAGCCCAGCCTAACTTTAGGAAATACTAGATCCAAAACAAAGTCTCTCTATCCCAAACGCTGCCCACGTGACCCTGGCGAGCCCGGGGATCCTGAAGGCCACAGCACAGCCCCTCTGGTCACTGTCCCGCTGGCAGCTCAGCCAGAAGAGTGACCTGATGTGGCATCCCAGGCTCACACTCGGCTCTGCCACGCTGCAGCTCCACCTGCAGCCGCCCTGGTTCCTCCGGAGCGCTTCCCAGGCGGGTGTTCCAAGGTGGGATGATGAGCGGCAGATACACAGACACCGATTAGGGATCGCCCGCGGCTCTTGGGTCAGGGAGCTGCCTCTTCCCTGCCACTGCCCTTGCACCTCTTCCCTTGTCCCGGGGGGGAAGGCTGGAAAAACACCCCCAGCCCAGCATCACAGGCCAGCCGGGCCTTAGCCCTTCCATCTTCTTTACCACAGCCCAAGTTAAAAGAGAACCAAACAGAAACCAAAACACAAACTGGGACTCCGAATGGGACGTAGAACACTTTGGACTTGAAAACGGGACTGCAAGGGGAGGAGGGGGGGGATGTCTCCCAGGGAGGACAGCAGGGGAGGGGAGGGGACACCATCATTTACACCGATCAGGAGAAGCTGTAATCTATACACAGTGGTATAAGCCAAGATATATTACATGAAAGAACACACTGAGTGCATGGAGTTACCCACAGCGGGTCAGACTGGCACAGTTGTCTTGAACAAGACCCTGGAGTTGCAGTTGGTGTTTGTCGTTGACCTATCTAGCTCGCTCTCTCTCTATATATATATAACTATGTATAGATTTCTCTGCATGCATTTGTCTCAAAAGGAGCTGTACAGCTGGGCTGGGTTTCTCATCCCCACCCCGTCTCGGTCTTCATTTTTTCCGGGCTAGGAATGCCACTCCCACAATCACAGCCAGCGCGGCCACCGCCACTCCTCCGACGATGATCAAGGGCTTCATGTTGTCGAAGAAGCCGCCCGGTGACTCCTCGGAGCTGTTTCCCTTGTGGTCAGAGTCAGGGGACTGGCCGCCGGCCTCCTGCGTCTCCGTGGCGGCGGCGCTGGGTTTCAGGTTGCTGTGGTTGTTGGCGACGGCGGCGTCGCCGCCTGCCTTCTTGGTGGCCGTGGCAGGAGCTGGCTGCTCTTTGGGGGCCTCCTTCTTGTCTGCATTCGTGGCAGGCCCGGGGTTGGGTTTTTCCGGCTTCCCGGAGCTGGCGGCCTTGGCGTCGGGTTTGTTTCCGCTTCGGACGTTGCCTTTGGAATCCATCCTAGGGGTGCTGTGGGCAGCGACTGGATGCACGGGGCTCTCCCAGCTCTTCTCCCTTGCCCGGCTGCTGCAGGAAGCACAGGAGCCACCCGAGCTCGAGGCCTGGGAGCGGTTGTCTTGGGATGCTCGTTACGCTGGCGGTGTCCTACCTGGACATGGTACAGAACCTGGAGGGGGAAGCAGAGCAAGGAGAGGTGAGTGACAGGGCAGAGCAAGCCAGCGTTGCTCTGGAGGAGGACAGAAAGGAAGACTGGAAAACTGTTGGCTCCTTCTTTCAGAACTGTGAACTCCATTCAAAGCATTTACTACAGGCTCTGTGCCTGCAACAAACACGGAACCAGAGAATGGCCTGGGTGGGAATGGACCTTAAAGCTCACCTTGATCATGCCACGGGCAGGGATACCTTCCACTGGATCAGAGGGCTCCAAGCCCTGTACAGCCTGGCCTTGGACACTCCCAGGAATGGGGCAGCCACAGCTTCTCTGGGTAATGTGTGCCAGGGCCTCAGCAACCTCACAGGGAAGGATTTTTTCCTAATATCAAACAGGAACTTCAAACAAGTTGGACTGACTGTCATCTGTGGTTGCCACATCTGGGCATCCATAGTCCAAATCCATGCTGGCTCCGTGTGTGAGGCCATTTGTCAGTGATGACAAACTCACATCCAACCAAATAAACCTTCCTTTGCCTTTGCTCCTCCTTTCAATTCCTTCTGGGTAAGGAGAGAACACCTCGTTCCATGGGAAAGCAGATGGATAGATCCTCCCTGCCTGTCTCACCCGCCACCCTCCCTTTTGCAGCACTATCCCGAGGTCCATTTAGGAAGTGGTTGATTTGGGATCTTGTGTGATACTCTCCCTCCAGATGGATACTGCAAGAAAACCAGGATTAGTTCCTCACAGGTATCAGGGATAAAAGGATTGTTCCTGCCAGAATTTTGGTGGAGCAACAGCAAAACAAAGCGCCAGTTCCTCTGCTGGTGCCAAACAGAGAATTGACCGCACGGATTTACTGCAGAGCTGGATCTCTTGGTGATGGAGACACCTCACCCCTGTCCTCTCCTTTCAGGGTTTGCTGGACTTGCCCATGGAGCCAAACAGGACGCTGGTGATCAGCCGGGGCTGTCTTCCCCGGGACACTGGTGGAAGTGGCAAACAGCACGGCTGCACCACGGGAATTCGGCAAAGGGACAAAGTGGGCTTTGAGGGGACGTAAAACTACCACAACAACCTCACCCCACAAACCTGGCAGGAGAGGGTGAGCTGAGGATGGAGCTCCTGTGGCTGCACTTCCATGTGATGGGAGCAGAGGACAATGCACCGGGCATTTTGCCAGCAGGCTCCGGCAGTTCGGCACCACATCAGCTCTGAGCTTGGGAAATAAAAGAGTAACCAGGAGGCAGCGTCGGATCCGAGCCGCCGGCTGTGCTGGCTCCCTGCTGACCTTCAGGGCTGCCAGCTTTCTGCCTGCTAAGTGAAATCAGAGCTCATTGTCTGGATCGAGAGCTGAAGAGGCTCCTCAAAACCCTCAGCCAGCAAAGGTTCCTTCCACGGCGGCTCAGAGGGCAGATCACTCCTCTAATGACAGGAACAAAGCCCCAGGACTGCAGCAATGATCTGTGCTGCTGACACTTCTGGAAAAGAGGCTGGCAAATGTGGGGCTTTCATCTCCATTTAGGCAGGAATGGAGGCAATCTCACAGAAATGACAGGTTTGGGAGTAGAGCAAAGCTGAGCAACACCTTACAGCTCTTAAGTCTAAGATGGAAACACCTCCCCCTCCTGCTCTCCCTTGCCAGCCATTGCTTGGTGGCCACCAGCTGCTCCAGTGCCCGTCAGGAACTGCAGCACCAAAATCACGGAATTCCATAGCTGTAACAGAATATCCTAAGGTGGAAGGGACCCACAAGGATCTTCCGGTCCAGCTCCTCACACTGCACTAGGCTTGGTGACCGTAAAACCCTGTATTTCTCACTGAAAGTGCTTGCAGTCCCTAGTTTGGGATACTAAAGCCTTTTGGAAAGCGCAGGCTGTGCCTCTCTCGTGGTTTGCAAAGCGTGTGTCAGGCACTTGGGCATCCTGTACCACACAAACACCACCCCCAGACGCTCACCCAGCTGCAGACCTCGCTGTGGCTCGGAGCTTGGGAGGGAAACAAGGGCCTGGCCAAGTGGCCAAGAATATTTTCCTCTCAGTGCTCATTCTACAATATTTCTGTAGATACCACCTGCCTCACCTTTTCCTATGCCTCCAGAGAACATCCATACTGCTCTGTCATCACAAGTCCTACATAAATCCGGGGCTGAGGCTGCACACAGTCACTCCCAGGACTCTGCACCTCTGGTTTGGGACTAATTTATGCTTTTTTTTGTTTTGTTTTGTTTTTCAATCTGGTACAATGAGACACAAAGAAATAGTAAGCAGACCCACAACTGAAGTGGGCTCAGAGTTCAAAGCAGGGAGAGTCAGATTAATCGTGGCAAATATTAATTTACCTTCTTTGTCGCTTTGATATCAATTAACTGGGCCACTCACGCACTCTGATATTCGTACGGTTACAGCACATGGACCAAGCAATAAACTTCTGCTTTTCCCTAGGAAAATCATGTGCAGCCTGTGGAGACCGTGAGGTAAATCAGAGAGGGCTAACTCACCTTTGTGCTGAGAAATGGGGACCCTGCACAGCCCAAGCACCTCAAGGTTTATCCATACCCCTCAATGATCCAGATCCCTGGGGGCAGGAAAGCTGGTTTTGCTTGGAGCCCATGCTGGGCCATGGAGCTTTGTCCTGCTGCCACAAAACAGAATTTCCCAATTCTAAGTGCATTTCCACTAAAAGCAACGCAAACCCCTCATGCAGCTTAGAAAAGGTTTTAAAAGATGTGGAAACCAAACTAAGCCAAAAAATCAATATCAGCAGTTCTTAAGTGCCCGCATAAAAGGGCTTTTGTCCGTGGTTTTCCATCCTGCAAGTGGCCACAGGATCACCCAACACCTCTCCAGACCCTCTGGCCTGGCTCCACCTCCTCCTCCGGCTCCTGGGTACCCTTAGAAGCACATCCTCTTCTAATCCCAGTACTTAACCCTCTTCTGCGTGCTCTTAGCTCCCCACCTTGGGAATCATCTCTCCTCTCCATCCTGTACTTCCAAGGGCATGACCATGGGTTCATCTTTAGGCACCTCTGTCTCCCCCGGACTGAAGAAAGAGGTGCCTTTCTCATTTCCAAAAATGAGGGTTCCCCCCATTCTTTTGTCTCCTTTTCCCTCATTCCATCACACCAAGTTTTTCTCTAATGTCACATTTTCCTACCTTTGCTTTCTTCTTTATAGCTCCTCACATCTTTTTATTCCTCTCTTCTCTCTTGTCAGCTGCTGTCTCTGCCCGTCTACCCATTCCTCCCCCTTCCAGCTCCCTTCTCTGCCTCCTACACAGGCAGCAGCACTCAGGAATAAGATTTTGTGGGAGACAGGCTTCATTCCTTCCCTTTTCCCTGCTCCATGCTATTTCTGTTTAACAATCATCTCAGGAAGGTTCTCATTGCCAGAAGCTAACAAGCTCTTTCCCAGGCTGGGAAGAAGGAGCTGGAGGCAATAAAACCAGGCACAAAAAAGGAGAAAAAGGGAAAGGAAAGCCTTCCAAATTGCTGCTGCTGCAAAGATTGGCACACAAACGCCACAGTTCCCCTGGGATGCTCTCAAGGTCAGTGCAGTCGCACTCACCCAGCGCAACAAGCTGCCCTCCGCCGGAGCAACAGGCCAGCGGAGGAACAGCTTCCCTTGGCTCCCTGAAGGGCACCTTTCCTGCCTCAAATCCCAGCAAATCACCAGGCACATCTATTCATCTGTCTCCTGCGTGCAAGGATGAAAGCTGCATCAATCCTGCACCGAACGTGGCGGGATGAGTCACTGCTGAGCCGTGCCACAGCGCAGCTCCATCAGGATGGCCCCTTCCCTCTGCAGGAACCGGCCCCATCCCGTCTCCAAGTCCTCTCATCCTCCCCTACTGCTTCCATTTGGAAGGAAAAGTCAGTCACTTGGCAAGAACAAGGAGCTGCTCCAGGGTGTGAGGCTGGGGTGCAGTGGGAAGCTCATCCAGAGGGTTTTTCCCTCCGTTATGGAAAGCGGCGCATTTCCATCAGGTCCTCCACTGCCACACTGAGACTGGCAGCAAGGAAGGATTTAACAACGCAGTGGGGTCATGTATCAGGATTTATCCTGCAACAAAGGTCCACCTCTACACTCCAGGTGTCCTCCAGTTGGAAACATCCATCTTCGAAATAGCTACTGACCACATCTGACCTGGAGCAATGCTGTGCAGAAAGAGCCAGAGATGGGAGGAAACACCTTATCTTCAAATCCACATCCTTATCCCCTAATCTCCTCTTCCTTTCTTAGTCACTCCTGCCTGTCTGGAAGAAAGGCACTCATCCCCCTGTGCACAGGACAGACAGGCCTTTGCTCTCCCTAAGGAAACAGCAGCTGGTACCAAGGGTGGCTCTGGCGCAGCGCAGGGAGCTCCTTTCCCAGCACTCTCACCATCCCGCTCTCCTCCACCTTCTCATCTAACTCCTAAGGAAAGCAGCTTGGACAACCCTGTCCCTTGGGAAGTGTCCTCGGGGGTCTGTGCCTGTCCCCTCTGCTACATGTGGAGTGACGTGCCAGGGCTGGAAGGATTTGTGTCCAGTCCCCTCCTGCAACTGAGCGGCATTCCCGGTGCTTCAACTTCCCATTCCCAATGGGGAAAACCAGCGTTTCTCCCTTTTCTGAGCTGCTGGGGGAACAAAGGTGTTAAAGGCAGGGAGATGCCGAGCAAGCACCCAGGAGAAGGACGGCAGAGTAGTGACTAAGCCTTTCCCCATGCCCAAGAAGTGCAGCAAAGATGGGTGAGGTAATGCACCGCCTCTGATATTACCATAAATATTAAAGCAGCTTTACATAAGGAGCTTGTGTTCTCTCAGCTGCCGTGAGCAGCTCCCCAAGGAGGATTTTAGCTCCCTTCCAGGCTATTTCAGCCCCCAGCTCCTGACGCAACGCACGGCGAACGCGATACAACGCAACGCGAACCCCACGCCAGCACAGTCACTTGTCACGGACGCTTCCAAACGGCCTCAGTGCTGCACAGCCAGGGACAGACTGTACAGGAGCCTGCTGTGCTTCCCAGCCCTCCCAAACCCAGCCCTCAGAGACAGCAGCACCAAGTCGCAGCAAACACTGCTGACCCACTTCACTCTGATGAGATATTTATGAATCCTTTTCCCAATCTGTTGCTTGTTGCTCCCCACATCCCTCCCCCCCGTCCCTGGATTAAACATTTCCCTCTCAAACAGCCCTTTGAATCTTGTTGTGGAGAGCGTCAGATGCTGGAAGTATTTTAGCAGCGGCAGCAGCCTCGAATCGCTGCCACGGGGGGAGATGTGCCAGCCAAGCCTCTGCTCCACGGCTGCGGCAATTCCTGCAGCTGCTCTGAGCCCCAGCAGCCTCCTCACTGGTCCAGTGACCAGAAATCTGCACCCATCACCCCCACAGCCTCCAGAGAGTGGCCAGGACTTCTCACTCCCAGCACCGCCGAGCCACGTCCCCTCTCTCCAGGCTGAGCAATGCATCCACACCCAGAGATTGGGTTGTGCCTGGCACTGAGGTGAAGTGTGGGAACAGAACAGGTTCCTGTAGCCCAGCAAAGGCGGCTTTGCCCTCCATCTGCAAAGAGAAGGGCTCTGGGATGCAGACCCCGGGCCACCAGCTGCACAGAGGTTTGACACCGTTGCCAGTGTCCCCTCCGGAGGCTGCCCAGCCATGCTGCCCACACAGGTGACACAGCACTTCAGTCTCCCCACCAGCAAGAGCCCGGGAACGGGACATATATGGTCTTCTTCTGCACCACAACCTCTGCAGATGACAAGCTCTGAGCAGAGCGTCACCTCTGCAAGCCGCACACATCCTGCCCCCAAAGAGCTCCTGGGATGGACGTGGCAGACATTTTATTCTCTGAGAGATGGAGGCGGCGTTGCAGACACACCACGCTCCTGCCAGGGGCTCAAACTGTGCTCTTTTGGGGAAGGTTTAACCCCAAACACAGCTGCACCCTGCCCTGGTAAGGCACCCTGTCTGTACACAGCCACGTGCACAGCAAAAACCAGGCACGGCCAAGCAGCCGTGGGAGAGAGAAGATTTTATCTCCAGCCACGTGCTCCGACTGACTCCCCAGGGGTGGGCACTGAGTCACACCTGGCACGGCCCCCCAAGTGCCACCAGCCCCCCCTCCCCATACAGCTGCGCTATCAGACCCATCTTGTAGCAAAATCATTTCTAGAATTCGACAGAATCTGGAAAAGCTTTGCTGAGGCTGGGTTGGAAATACCCTGCTGCAAAGCTCGGCTCCTCAGGGTCCCAACACAGTCCCCAAGCCCCCAGAACAGAGTCCAGAGCACCTCCATTTGCTGTGCTAACCCCACTTTAATCCTGGGTTCAAACCCAGGATTAGACACAAAATCAAATTCTCTCTTCCTCTGTACAGTTCAATTTCTTTGAAGCAGAGCAAAATTGTAGCTTTTACCCTTCAAAAATCACGAGATTGGATCTTGAGCCTCTCCCTGGTAGAGCTGAGCATCCCACACCCCAAGACAAAAATTAAGGGCACAAAGGAAAGGCCTTTCAGCCAGGATGACATTTTCTTCCCCCCATGGCAGCTGTTTGTCAGGACACTGGATAGAAGCACTGGAGCAATAATGGGGAACACTTTGGGAGACACCATAGCAACAGGAATCCTGGAGCCTTAACCCATGAGTGTGACACCTCAAAGGGATCTGGGTACATCCTGAACCCTACCCTGGGGAGCTCCTCGTGTTTTGACTTTTGCAAACACACTCAATTCATTTCTTTACAATGTTTTTCCAGAGCCCTCCCAGAGCCAAAAATTTAATTCCAGCAACACCATGGCTGGGGCCATGGGGCTTGTCTTGGTTCTCTACTCAGCTCTGGGATAACGTGACAGGGTCAGACAACATTCCCTGCCTCTTGGAAAATGGTGAACACTCATTCCTTCCCATCACAAAGCCCTGCTCCTTTACCACAGGCCTGCCAGCACTCAAGAAAAGCTTTTGGGAAGAGGGCAGATGCTTCCAAATTAGGATGCTGCTCCCCATGCAGCCACAAGCCAGTCCCCAGCTTCAGGAGGCTGATTCCCTTTCTGACAGATCTTGCTTTTAAGGTGTCTTCCTCCCAGTCCTGTATCCCAGATTTGACATCCACAAGCAAAAAAGGATGAGGGATATGTGTGGCACAGTGAAACAGCCCCAACCACTGCAGGAAGCAACAGAAAATTCAACATCCCTCCCCAGTTTATGGCCATCCTAAATCCATCCCTTCTGCCTGATGCGGCATCCACCCCCTTTGTGGCTCAGCTGGGGTCAGCAGAAAGATTCTGGAAGCAATTCCTCACACAGCAGAGCTGGGTCTGGAATCTGGCAGCCTCTGGATCTGCAGGCATCAGCCTGAAAACTGTTGCTCTGCAGCTGAAATCCAAGAAGGCACTGCAGGCAGACAAGGGGCCAATTCCACACGAGGCAGTGACCTTCCAGGGAGGCTCCCCACACTCTCTGGGGTAAAACCCATCCCTTACCTTGGGCAGAAACACCAGGGCACTCTCCTTCCTGGCAGAAAGCTGGAAGGCATCTGGGCAAGGATGGCCAAAGCTCCTCCAGCGTGGAAATCCCTGCTCAGGGAGCTCCGTCCCTCCCTCCGCCCCACCTGCCAGCCCCGACACCTGATCCAGGATGGGGACAATGTGCCAGGGTGTTCCCCAGCCCCGCATCCCAGCAGCCTGCCAGGGGAGGGGATGGATGCAGTGGGATGAAAATGCACTTTTTAGGGGAATATTGGGATTTTTTTTTTTTCCCCTCGCCTTACCACAATAGCACAGGGTTAGATGTCGGTGTTGAGCACCGTGGCTGAGAAAGGACGGATGGAAAACACTGAAGGTCAAACCTGTGAAGGTCAGACTCTTGGAGGTCAGTCCTGAGATGGAGCAGGGAGCTTAATCCAGCATAGTCCATCCTCCCTCTCCTGACGGCATCCTGCCCAAGCCCCACCCAGGAAAAGAGGGCTGCGGCGGGGAGGCTTCCTCCTCTTGTCCCAATGCCCAAGTTTTGCCAGCCTGACCTCGATTCAATGTTAAAAATCCTCTTCGTTCCCCCTTTGCACCTCCCCAGAAGCCACCAGAGGGACAGAGAAGTAAACAGGAGCAAATCAACAGGTTCCTGCAAGCACACACCACAGGGATGCGCAGAGAGCAGGGACATCAGACTGGAGAGCCTGAGGCATTCCCAAAGCATTCCCTCCCTGGAAGCACCCACAGTGACTCAGGAAGCGTCCTCTGGTATCCACCGGGTGCAAAATTTTCCCTTAAAATAGGCACTACTGCCTCTGACATCTTTCTCCCTTTTGGGGTTTTTGGGGGCAGATTTCCCTTTGTGAGCTCCGCTCCACAGCACAAGCCCAGGGTCAAATCAAACGATACATCCCTTAATTGATATCAAATTCTCCCTGCCAAACAAAACAACCCCCTTTCCTCGGTAAAGGTGAGGGCTGAACCAAGCAGCCGCCTGTTCCTGCTTCCCCCCCCTGCCTCAGGACTGACAGAATTAAACAGAGCCATTAAATCCGGCCGGGCGGAGAGCAAAAAGCAAACAAACCCCACTGCCCGTGCAGACGGGAGGGGAGAAAACAGCTGGGAAAAACCGCTCTGAACCTTTTCAGAGGGATGCAAAGGGGGAACGAAGAGGGGAACGCTGCCGAGGCTGGAGCGGCTCAGCCCGGGATGCTGCTTCCCCTCCTCCCTCCCAGCAGCCCCGTTTCCGGCACATGGCCGGCTCCGCTTCCCCGTCCCCGCCGCCCTCCGGAGCTCCGCTGCGGCATCCAGGGCCTCTCCTTCCCGCTGGGATCCGGCGGAAGGGCTCCGCTCGGGCTGCACGGCACAGCCCGCAGAGGCTGCAGGTACGTGGAGGCAGCAGGAAGCAGCGGGGCGGGAGGCACCCGCGCCTTTACGTAGAAACAGCTTCTGTGGCTGCCTGACCTTCAGGGAGCAAAACACGGGAGCTGGGACGGGAAGGGAGCCGCTCGGGGCCGGCCATCCTCACCGTGCTCCTTGTCTGGGGTCGGAAAAGCGCTTTTTGCCTCTTGGCGGGGAAAGCTGCGGGGTGCCGGCCCCAGGGGCAGCCCCCGGCCTCCATCCCGGGCGGCTGCGAGGAGGTGGAAGGTGGACACTCACCTTGAGCAGGTAGCTCCACGTCTCCATTTCGCTTTGTCACCCTGCGCAGGACATCCGCACGTCCCGGGGGCCGGGAGCCACTCCGGGAGCCCCGGCCCTTCCACCCCGCTCCCCCCATCCCGGCGGCATCCCTTACCTCTGTCCTCCGGCAGGACGAGTCACACACCTTGGGAGCTGGCTCTTGCGCAGAGAGGAGGGAGGGAGGCAAGCAGAGGGTGGGGGGGGAACTTGGGAGTTTCCCACAATGCACCTCTGCAGACTGCATGAAGATGGAGAGCAGGGAGGGGAGGGGAGAGGGCGCTCCAATCCAGAGGGAAGGGCTGGGATCTGGAGGGGCAGGACGCCGAGGAGGGGGGGCCACAGGGTGGTAAAGGCAGGCCGGCTGCATCTCCACATCCTCTGTCATTTGGGGCTGAGCTGGCTCAGCTCAGTTCAGGGCTGTCCCTGCGGCACTGACCCCTCTGCTGCTCCGTTTGTTTCTCCTCCAAATCCTGCTTGGATTTGCAGCAATTACATGAAACATAGCAACAAAGGGGGGCGAGGGAGACACGCTGGGAAAAATACCTGGGAGCAGGCCAGCCTGATAAATTTGGGACGCCTCTGTGCAGACCACAGGCTAAAGGAGTATGAGCCTCTCCCCACCAGGATAAGGGATTTCCAGCTGAGATGATCCCTGGCAGTGATTTAAGGAATGTCAAACTGACTTGCCAAGGAGAAGCTCTGCACAGTGCAGGGAGGACGCTGAAATGCTGCACCTTGGGGTAGTTCTGTGCCAGCTCTGCTTCCCCTCTCCCCAGACTGCTCCTTGTCCCAGGAGGCTGGGGTTTGACACCCCTTCCCAGACCAGAGCCGGGCACGCAGCCCAGTCCTGTCACAGTCCCACTGCAGAGCGCTGTCAGCCAGGCAGGCACTGCCAGACACAGCCACCTCCTCCTCTTCCTCCTCCTCATCCTCACCAGCTAAAAGCAAAGAGCCCACTCTGTTACAGCCTCACCCCTCCAACCAGGTACAGGGCTCAAATTCCCATCCCTGTGTCACTTCCTGCTTGTATCCCAAACCTCAGCAGGTTTCTGGGATTGTCTGGAGCTCTTTTAGCTCTTATTTCAGAGCAAATCAGGCTGTGTGCTACTTGCTCATCTGCCTCCATCAGTTACTTGGGACCCACCAACCACCCACCAGTGCCCAGCCAGGGGCGTGTCATGTCTAAAAAATACAATTTAAGGTTGTTTAAATCCCATTGCAAAGAAAAATCCTGCCTGTGTTTGAAGAGAGCTGCAGAATGAGGGGATGGATGAAAGAACCCAAATCTCCCAGGACAGGCTGTGCATCCAGGGGCTGCTTTAGGATGCAGCTAACCCACACCCCCTCAGGGCAGGGATGAGCAAGGTTATTCCTTCTGTAGTGCTTGGCTCCAGGAGCTGGCTCGGCTCAGACAGGCTGGCACGGACAGGATTAGCTGTGGCTGATGCTGATGTTCCCTGTCTGGTCCTGCACCCAGCACTGCCAGCACTCCCTGCTCTTTCAGAGACTCGTGCCAGGCACAGCCAGGGCCTTTCCATGGCTCTAAACAGCTGCTTCCCCTTCCTAACGCCTCCCAAATCTGCTGATCTACTGACAGCAGCAGAGAGGCTGAATTCCTGCAAAGCTGGTAAAAATCCACAGTTTAATGCAGGTGACACCCCCCAAGCCGCTGCTTCCCTAGCAAGATCTCTTTGCTACTTCTGTATCAGGCAGGAATACCCTCAAGGTGGCAGGAGGAGGGAGGGAGCCTTCTGCAAGAGGGAATCACCGGGGCTTGTCCCCAGAGCCTGGATGAGCTGAGGCCAGGGGTTGCGGCAGCGGTTTCCTTATGTTCAAACACTCTGCCTCTGCCTTAGGAGATAAACAGCCCCACGTGACGCTCTCACACGCCTCCGACCGGAATTCACGTTATATTTAAATATTGAATGTAAACTTTTCTTGGGTTTTTTTTACTGAGGTGGGGAAAAGGGGAGCGAAGGAAAAGCTGTAAAAACAGTAAACTTCCCCCGCCTCCCCATGGCAGAGTCTCATCCCCTCTAACACAGCGCAGGCACAGCGAGCAGCAACCCTGGCTGAGACACAGCAAGGTGAAAATGGCTTTTTCAAGGTCAGAGGGAGTGGGAAACCTTTAGAAACGGTGCTGCTGTATTTGCCCCCTCCCTCTCAGCTCACAGCACCTCCCAGGAGGAGTTTGCAGGGAGAAGGAGAGCCCTGCCTCCTGGGGAGCTCCCCCCTGCAAAACCCAGAGGGGAATGTTGGTGGCAGCAGCATCCTTGGGAAGGAGAATAGAATCGTGGAATTGTTTGGGCTGGGAAAGCCCTCTGAGATTATGAAGACCAAACTGTTCCCCAGCACTGCCCAAGGCCATCACTATCCCATGTCCCCAAGTGGCACATCCACGTGGCTTTTAAATCCCTCCAGGGATGGGGACTCCACTGCTGCCCTGGGCAGCTGTGCCAGGACTGGACAACCCTTTCAGTGAAGGAATTTTCCCCAATATGCAGTCTGAATCTCCCCTAGCAAAGCTTGAGACCATTTCCTTCAGAGAGAAAGAGTTATCCCCAGAATTATTTGACATCCTGCAAGCAGGAGGGACAGGGCTCTGAGCAGGGAAATGAGTCCTTAAACTCCCAGTGTGCCTCAAAATGTCCTTTCCCCCCTTTCCCAGTATCCCTCACAGGCAGCTTTGCTAAACACATTATCCTGAAACTTTTCTTTTTCCCATCATGGAAAGAAAATAATCACAGGTAATTAAACCATCAAGAGGGTTACCCCCTCCTAATCCACACACAGGCACTCTGTTCATAAACTGGAGCAGGCAAACCAGGAGAGCAGGTCACAGCACAGGCTGACACCCCTCTCATCCCTGAGCATCCAAAGATCCTAAAGGAGCCTCTCTCCTTTCCAAGAGTCCCAGTTACAATCCACCCACGGCTGGAGAGGTGGGGGAAAGCCCACACAGCAGCAAAACCACTGTGGCTGTTTGGGCAGCACCGTTTGTCCTTACCTCAGACTCCTGGGAAAGCAGGATGAAGGACGTTTCTCACAGTGGAATGATTTGCTGCAGCAGCCAGGGTGGGTTTGCCTGGCAGCAGGAAATCCTTGCAGTGAAAATCCAAGCCTTGCTCCCCCTGGGGTACTATTAATAGCCTGGAATGCTGAGCAGCCTCACCTGGAGCCTCCCCACCGGCTGGCAGGGGCCTGGGCTCTGAGCTGAGTCGTAGCTGAAGCTGTGCTGAGGTCAGGGTCACCAGCTCTGTCCGGGCAGCTCATCCCTGCAGCGAATTACAAGGGTGTGTATTTCCTCGATAAATGCATTGTTTAAAATCGAAGACTGGTTTGGGGTGGAAGTGACCTTAAAGCTCACCCAGCGCTTTCCAGCAGCCAGCTGGGCACATTCTTTCCTCTTGGGATGGGGATTAAGGATATCTCTTCGGAGATCTGTGCTGTGGAGCCCAGGGACAGCATGAGTCAGAGGCTGCGGGCAGCCCCAGGCAATTGCATTTCCTCCAGGTGGATGAGGAGGATAAAACAAGGATAGATCAGGATCAGGACCCAGAAGAAGAAATCCTCACAAATTGTGTCCTTAGTGCCACAGCCATACTTAGGAAAGCACTGAGCATTGAAATAAGTGGCTGCTGGTGTGTCAGGAGCATGGGTGGGCTGGTGGGGAATTTATCTGGGCTGGGGACTGACCCTGCTCCTCGTTGGCACAGAGCACAGGCGGGACAGCAGAGAGCACATGGTCCGGGAGTCCCAGCAGGACGGGGAGCTGGGCACCTGGCCCAGGGAGAGCCCGTCCTTCCACAGCCGCTTCACCACGCTGACCATCTCCAGGGAGCCTGGGAGCAAGCACGGAGCCAAGGATGGAGCCGTGGGAACCGGCCAGGGATGTGGCAGCACCAGCAGCGGAGCAGCCGCCGCCGCCGCCAGCACCACCAGCGCGCTGTTTGAACCTGGCAGAGACGGGCAAACCCCGCAGGTCGTGGTGCTGGTGGGGGCCCCGGGGATGGGGAAGACAACGATGGTCAGGAAGGTGATGGTGGAGTGGAGAGAAGGGACGCTCCACGCGCAGTTTGACTTTGTCTTCTGCGTTGACTGCAAAGCCATCGTCCTGCCCATGGAAGCCAGCGTGGCTGACCTGGTTTCACAGTGCTGTCCTGGCCTGCGAGTGCCGGCTGGGAAGATCCTGGATGACCAGAAGAGGATCCTGTTCATTTTTGATGGCTTTGAGGCCCTGGGGTTTTCCTTGGTTCAGCCCGAAGCAGAGCTGAGCTCTGACCCCAGGGAGGTGAAGCCGCTGGAGCTCACCCTGATGAGTTTGTTGAGGAAGACAGTGCTCCCCGAAGCCTCTTTGCTCATCACCATGAGGCCAACGGCTCTTGGAAGCCTGAGGCGGTGCCTGAAGGGTGAGTATTACGTGGAGATACTGGGATTTTCGGCAGCCAGGAGGGAGGAGTATTTCCGCAGGTATTTTGAGAACCCCAAGAGAGCAGACATGGCCTTCAGGTTTGCCAGAGGCAACGAGATCCTCTATAGCTTGTGTGTCATCCCTGTCATGAGCTGGACCATCTGCACCGTCCTTGAACAAGAGCTTTGTGGGAAGAAAAACCTCCTTGAGTACTCCAAAACCACCACAGGGATGGTGATGTTCTACCTCTCCCAGTTACTGAAGCACAGATACAGGGACAACCCACAGGTCCTCCAGCAGTTCCTACTCCAGCTTTGCTCCTTGGCTGCCGAGGGTATCTGGAAGCACAAGGTCCTCTTTGAGGAGAAGGAAATCAAGGACCGTGGCTTGGACCAGCCAGGTCTTCTCCCCTTCTTCCTCAATGAAAGGATCCCAGGGGAAGGAGAGGACCATGGGAGTGTCTATGCCTTCACTCACCTGCACCTCCAGGAGTTTTTTGCAGCAATGTTTTACGTTCTGGAGGATGATGGGGAAATGGTCAACAGCTTGGGGAGGCTTGAGAAGGATGTAAATAAATTATTAGAAAGCTACAACAAGTCCAGAAAGGATTTGAACGTAACAGTGAGATTCCTCTTTGGTCTGGCCAGCCAGAAATCCATAGAGTACATGGACAAAACCATTGGGTGCAGAATTTCACCACGAGCCAGGGAAGAGCTGCTGGAGTGGCTTCAAGGGAGGCACAGAAGCCTCTCCCTCCCTGGCCAAGCACTGAAGGTTTCAGAGATGGACACTTTCCACTTCTTGTTCGAGATGAACGACAAGAGCTTCGCACAAAGTGCCTTGGGTCATTTCACTGACCTGGACTTGCAAGACACCAAGCTGACCCTGTATGACCAGGTGGCTCTTTCCTTCTGCATCCAGCACTGGGCTGGGCTGGGCTGTGTCAGCCTCCGGGGATGCTCCTTCCACTGGCAGGATCCCGAGGCAGAGCGGGACGCGTCAGCGCCTTGGTAAGTCCTGCTCCTCCTCACTTTAGTGACCCAAAACGGCAAAGATTTCTCTTTCTCTGCCCCGAAGGATGATTCAGCTCCTCCCTCCAGAACACCAACTCAGTCTTTCCCTGAGTGTTTAGTTCCTTGGCAGAGGAGTTACTTACTCTTGGGGAGAATAAGGAACATGTGAGCTCTTCCATCCGCTGCCTACTGTGGGATTGATGGTGATGGAGCTTCTTGGCTCGACTTGGGCAGGCCCACCTGTGTTTAGCTGTCACTCTGGCTTCCAGTCCCCTGTCCCCCTTCTCCCTCACAAAGGGAAATCCCTGGTGCTGAAATGTTGAGTGCACCCTGTGATTCCCCTCACATCTCCCGGGTGGTTCCAGCAGCTATGCTCGAGGTCCTTCACATCTCCAAAACGACAAAGGTACCTCTGGAGGAGCTCTCCCGTGCACTGGAGGCTCTGCTCGGGGTGGGGAGCCGAGAGCTCCCAGCACCGCCGAGGGCTGCACGTGCCCTGCGGCTCTGTTCCTCTGCAGCTCTGGAGTCTCAGGAGCAGGAGGACATCCCAACGCCCTCATCGTGCGGCAGCGGGAGGAGCTGCCCTGCCCCATCCACCTGCTCTGCCGGGCGCTGCGGCACCGGGACAGTGCCCTGCAGGTGCTCCGGTGAGAGATGCATGTGGAGCCCAAACCAGGGCTGGGATCTGGGGTGTGGGTGGGGGCACCCAGACCAAAGTGCAGTGGGTGCTCCCTGGGGATACTGGTAAGGGAGTGGCCAGGGAGAGGCCGGACCCCGTTTACCTGAGTGTGAGTGTTGTCGCTCGGGTTTGGTGGGCAGGTGAGCAGCCAGGACAGGTGAGCTGTGCTGAGCCGCCGTTCTCCGTGCTCTCCACAGGCTGCAGTGGTGCCGGCTCTCCGAGGGCTGCTGTGCGGAGCTGGCAGCGCTGCTAGCGGAGCACCCTGGCCTGGCCCATCTGGAACTGGGTGACAGCTCACTGGGGGACGGTAGCGTGCGCCTCCTCTGCGAGGGGCTGCGGACTCCGGGCTGCCGCCTGCGCATCCTGCGGTGAGTGCCTCCGGCATCCCTTGGGGATCTCGGACATGGGAGCTGAGGAGGTACCCCAAAGGTACCTCCTTTGGGATGGCCATGGGATGGCACTGTGCCTCTGTCCCACTATTCCAGGGCAAGGAGCTCCAAGGTTAAGGCACTAGGGTGGGTACTGCCACCGTGGTGGGATGGCACTGAGGCCACTTGGAAGGCTCTGAGGGTCTTTCCTGTGGGTTCCCATTAGGCTGCGATATTCCCGCATCACCAGCGCCTGCTGCGAGGACCTTGCTGCTGTGCTGAGCACCAATACATACCTGGAGGAGCTGGATTTGTCCTTCAGCGAGGGGCTGCGTGATGCCGGCGTGGAGCTGCTGTGTGAGGGGCTCCAACACTGTGCCTGTCCACTACAGACATTGCGGTAAAGGGGCCGCTAGATGGGCCAGTGATCCCTCCTTCCTACCCAGAGCTTTCTCCTTCCCACCTGGAGCGGCTCAGCGAGCAGAGGCCAAAGCGCTCCTTCCCTGTTCCCCTCGGTGCCACAGGCTGGGGAGCTGCCGCCTGTCGGGCGCCTGCTGCCCGGGCCTGGCCGCGCAGCTGCTGCAGGGGCCCCGTCTCGCCTGCCTGGACCTGAGTGACAACGAGCTGGGAGCCCAGGGCGTCCTGCAGCTCTGCCAGCAGCTCCGGCATCCCTCCTGCCCGCTGCGGAGCCTGGGGTGAGGGCCCTGCCACGGCCCCTTCCATGGCCGGCCTGGCCGGGATGGGGAGCAGAGGCTGCGGGACGGGCAGGGCCGCACAGGGGACGGGGGCCTTCAGCGCCTCCCTCCCCACCAGCTCTGACACCTTCTCCTCTTCTCCGGCTTCCTCCGTGCCCAGGCTGAGCACGGACGGCTTCAGCCAGGCCCTGCTGCAGGAACTGGACGCCCTCCGGGCACTGCAGCCCGCCCTGAAGATCGGCAACCTCCTGGAGCACGAAGTGCCGCAGGCAGGGGCCATGGCCCGGCTGCCCTGCCACCGCGGGCTCCTGCCGGGGGGCAGCAAGGCACTGCCCTCCTCCAGGAGACCTGCCCTCCTTCAGGAAAAGGTCCAGAGCCATTCCCAGCCCAGCTCTCAGGGCTGCCAGTGGCTCTGAGCCTGCCCCACCCATGGGGCACACACAGGAGATCCTGCTGCATCTGCGGGGAGGGGTCCGGGCCCTGCCATCTCCCTTCTCCCCTCAGAGCTGCTGGGAACAGCTTTGTGCATTTCCAGTGCCAAATAAAGACCCTGCAGACAATCCCAGCAATCTCCCTGTGCTCTTCTGCTGATCCCACCAGTCCCAGGGATGTGTCTGTGGTTCCAGATCCTGCCTCACATCCCCAAGGGATGGCTGATGGACCCAGTATAGAGGTGCCAGCGCCACACTGACAACCCAGGCCTGGCAGTGAGTCTCTGACCAGTTTGAGCTTTAATAGGAAAGAAGGGAAATTCACAATGAAATCAAAGAAAATCCCTAAACAAGAGCTGTTTTCCTGCAGTGCTGGACAGTGAGGGGTGACCTCTCTGGACAGGGCCATCCATTTCTTGGGGACAGGGACCTGGGACACTGCCACACACGTGTCCCCAGGGATGTGGCAGGGCCAGGGCATCCTCATGGCATCGTCCCCAGGGCGCTGCTGCCGACATCATCGTAGTCCGTGTGTGCCGGGGGCTGCTCCGAGGGGTCCCTGGTTTCTCCTGGGGGACTTGGAGGGGGGCAGATCCCACCTTGGGGACAGCACAGAAAGCTGCCTGAGGGGGCAGGCACCTCTGTGTCCCCCCTGACAGACCCCAACCGAGGTCTGACCACAGCACCCACGGATCTGCTGCTGGGACCTTGACCACCCCCACAGCCAAAGCCTGCCAGGGAGTGGCCCTGCAGAGGGGAGAGGGCAGCTGTGAGCCCTCTCACCTGTGGGGAGGACACAGATCCACCTGTGCTGTGCCACTCCCTGGGAGATGTCCCCGGAGATGGCAGCGGGGGCCTCCTGCGGCACATCCAGGACATCATCGTAGCCGTCCGGGGTTCCTTGCTCGGGCCGGGCAGGGGGATCTGGGACAGGCACGGGGCTCCATGGCAGTGACCAGCAGCCCTGGCAGGGCTCTGGCTGTGCCATCCCCTACGGCCTTGGCCCTGGGCATGTGCTGGAGGCCCTCGGCTCCCACAGGGAAAGGCGACACGGGCAAGGGCAGGACTTGTCCCCTCAGCTCCCCAGCCCAGCTGTGTCCTCTGTCCTCCCGCTCCCCGCTGGCTTCTGCCCTCTGGCCCTACCTGGGGCTGCCTCCGTGTCACTCCCCTCCACGCTGTCCCCACTGTAATAGGGCAGCTTCTTGAGCGATCCCTCCAGCAGGGAACCTGCAGAGCACAAACAGGGACTTGGGGGTGGCTTCAAGCAGCACCACGGGTGACAGAACCTCACACTGCACAGCGGGGCTGTCCTGGCACCCAGGGGCCGCCCACAGCCCACAGGGAGGAGCCACAGCAGGGCCAGCAGGATCGGGAGCTGCCGTGGGGCTGTCAGGCAGAGCCTTCACTCCAGACACAGCTGGGGCACAAGGGCTGCACCCACCTGGGCGACTGGGCACCTCCTGGTACTCGGGCATCGCCGTGTAGTCCAGCTCCGCGTAGACAGCATTGGAGATGGCATCTGCACCTCTGCCAGGGCCTGGAACGAGAGGCTGCACTTACCCGGGGCCAAGGGCACCGGGATCACCCCTGCCCACCTTGTGAGCTGTGCCACAGGGTAGGAGCCCGAAACTGGGTCTGTCCCAGCCCCCACCCACCGGTACCCACCTTGGCACCGGGCACGGCACAGCAGCAGGGCCAGGGCACCCAGGGACAGGCACAGCAGCGTCCCCAGCACCACACACAGGACAACTGGCACAGGAACACTCCCCACAGGCACTGCCACGGTGGTTCTGCTGGGAGGGACTTTGGGGACACACTCAGGCAGTGAGGGGAGGGGATCCCGGCCAGCCTGGCACGGGGGGTGCAGGACCGTGCAGTGCTACCTGTGCTGGTGGCAGCCTCCGTATTCGGGGTAGTGTCTGTCTCAGTGGTGCCATCACTGTCCTCCTCACAGTTCACGTGGGCGTCCCCGGCAGGGCCGCAGCTCTGCAGGTGCCAGGGAGCCGAGGGGCACCCCCAGAGCGAGCGCGCCCCGTCCTCGCAGCGCACCCAGGCCAGCCAGGCACGGGACGGCTGCTGGGCGGTGACGTTCGACAGCCAGCCCCGGAGCCCGCAGCCCAGCCGGCGGCAGACGATGTCGGCGGTGACGGGGCTGGTGCCGTTGGCGCACACGCGGCCCCAGGTGCCGTTGTGGGAAACCTCCAGGAAGCCGCGGCAGCGCCCGCGCTCGCCTGCCAGCCGCACCGAGAGCTGCTCTGCAAGGGGTGCAGGGGGGGTCACGGCACGGCCCCGAACCCCACGGAGCTCCTGCTGGGCTCCGCTGGGAGCGCCCGGCACTGACCTGAGCACACGGCCCCTGCCCCGCCGCCGCGCCCGCACTCGTGCCATTCCCTGTGCCCGCATTCCCAGAGAGACTCCTCGGTCCCGGAGCAGTCGGGGATGTACGGCCACGGCGACCCTGCACCCGGACCGAAGCGCGCCGAGCTCGCTGCCTCCAGCGCCGTGCCACAGCCCAGCTCACGGCAGACAACGGCAGCGTCCCGCAGGTCCCAGCCTTCCTGGCAGACCGTGCTCCAGGTGCCGCCCGAATAGACCTCCACGCGCCCGGCGCAGGGCCCAGAGCTCCCCACCAGCCTCACCCGCCGGCTGCCTGTGGGCACGGAACGACCGGGTGGGGCTGGGCTGTCTCGGGGCACCGGCACCTCGGGCCCTTCTCGGGACACCCACCTGAGCAGACGATGGCCGCCCCGTGAGGGATGTGAGCTGGTGCAGTGGTCATAAATTCATTATAAATCCCAAAGGGAAAGGATTGCTTTTCAGGGAGATCGGTGGTCATCCCCTCGATGGTTTCGATCACCTTTTCCATGATGGCCTCCTCTTCCGAGCTGAGGTCCTTCAGGTAGGTTTTACCAGGGATACCATCACCCTTGTCCAGTCCGCCACAGTCCACCTCCCGGCACACATTGCTGAAATTCTGTACAATCAAAAGCTCTCCCGGCACTCGGCGCCAGCCCTTGGTGTCAATGGCCACCTCCAGCCACCCATTGCACCGTGTCTCTCCCTCCACCAGCCGCAGGGGCTCGACAGTGTCTGTAAAACGGCCAGACTCAGACCCTCATCCCAAAACATCCCTGCACCTTCTGATGCGAATTCTTCGGAGGGTCCCCAAAGCCCTCAAGGCTCCTCCCGCGGGTGCCGTACACACCTGAGCAGTTGACGGCGGCGGCGTTTCCAGGGGCACAGGGCGGCTTCCCCAGCACGACCACGGGGCACTCGCCCGGGTGCCGCTCGCTCCCGCTGCAGCCGAAGGCGTCCGGCCACAGCGGCCCCTCCCCGCTGCCCAAGGAGCCTCCCGGGGGCACGCTGAGGGCGCGGCCGCAGCCCAGGTGGCGGCACAGCACGTGGGCATCGGGCAGGTCCCACTCGGCAGCGCAGAGCGACCCCCACGTCCCCCTCACTGCCGCCTCCACCCGCCCGGCACACCGCGAGCTGCTGTTCCCCAGCCGGAAGCCCGTGTAGGCTGTGGCAGGAAGGGCGTTCAGGAGGGGAATTGTGCGGGGAGCCCAACAGCCCGCGCTGTCCCCGGCACTTACGGGAGCAGATGACGCTGGCAGGGCCGCTGCAGCCCGGGCTGCGGGGCGGACGCCGGGCGCAGGCGCTGAGGAGGGGCTCCGTGCCACTGCACTGGAACCCCCCGTCCCAGAGCGATCCCGATCCCGCCGCCAATCGGCCACTGCCGGGCACGGCCAGCGCCGCCCCACAGCCCAGCTCCCTGCACACCACCTGGGCCGCCTTCATGTCCACCTGATCCTCGCAGACACCCACCCAGGCCCGGCCCTGCCGCACGTCCAGATGCCCGCCGCAGGCTCCATCTGCTCCGACCAGCCGGGAAAAGCCTGCGGGAGCAGCACGGGGTCAGTGCCAAGCGATGTGCATGAATGGCCACGGCACCCCAGTCCAGCTCCTACCTTGGCAGACAACGGCAGTGTCAAAGTCATGGATGCTGCTGTTATAGGGTCCCCAGCCACGGATCTCGCACTCCCAGAGCGTGGACTCGTCCCCATCGCAGTCCACCAAATTTATATTGAGGGGCACGTCCCCTGCACCAGAGTGCTCACGTGCAAAGTAGGCGCGGGAAGCCGAGCCACAGCCCAGCTGCTGGCAAACCACCTCGGCGTCCTTCATGTCCCAGCTGTCGTCTCCCACCGAGCCCCAGCGTCCCTGCAGCTTCACCTCCACCCTCCCGGCACAGGGACTGCCACCGCCTGCCAGCCTCAGCTCCACGGCACCTGTACCAGGGCACCGGCACGGCTCAGCCCTGCCCGGGATGCTCCAGCACAAGGTGGCTGTCCCAGAATTCGCCAGCGTGTCCCCTCACCTGTGCAGGTCACTCCCACATCCCGATCGTGGCCGCAGTAGTGCCGTCCCCATCCAAAGTTCCGACACTCCTCCAGGGCATCCTCGGTGCCATTACAGAAGTGGGGCTGCAGCCAGATCGGCCCGGTGCCCTGCCCAAATGGGGCGTACACGGACGCCTTGGCCACCCGGCCGCAGCCCAGCTGCCGGCACACCACTTCGGCCCAACGAGCTTCCCGGTCGAAGTCGAAGACGCACACGGAGCCCCACTCGCCGCCGTGCTTCAGCTCCACGCGCCCGGCACAGCGCCCGCCGCCGCCCACCAGACGCAGCTCCCCGGAGCCTGCGGCACGGAGCCTGCTGAGCCGGGCCCGGCACCGCCGCGGGCCGCGCTCCCGGCCGCCCGCCACTCACCCGCACACAGCCGCACGCACAGGAGCAGCCCCAGCGCCGCCGCCGGCCCCATGCCACCGGCCCCGAGCGCCCGGGCCGCCTCTCACTCCACCCGAGCCCCGGCGGGCGGCGGCGCCGGGGCTGCCTTTATCGGCCGCCTCATCTCGGGCTGCGGGGACACGGCCTCCAATAACCTGCTCCGTGCCCAAATATGAGCCTCGCCTGCGCTTCTGGCGTCACACACCTCGCCACACAGGGCCGGGGCCCGGATGCCACCGGGGGGAGGCAGCCCCCCCAACGGCACCTGGGCTGCGGGGGCCCCTTCTTTTATCACTCGTGGCTACAGCTCCGCCGCTGCAGCCTGCCAACAGCCACGCTGATAGGGACGGGCTTCACCCCACATCCCAGCCGGGGCGCCCGCGGCGAGGTCGGGCAGGTGCAGAGCTCAAAGCGCCCATCCTTGGGGCGCTCCCCTCCCCCGCGGGGGGTGGCAGCAGCCCCCGGCTCCCCGCGGCGCTGCCAGGTGCCGGCTCCCCGGTCCCTCGCGGCGGCGCTGGCACATGGCGCTGCCGCCGCGGCTGTGGCCCCGCGCTCGCCTCGCCGCCGGGGCAGGAAGGAGGCGCTGACCCCCCGCCGGCTCCCGGCGTCGCCATCGACCGCACGCGGCTCCCGACACCTGCGCTGCCGCCGAGAACGCCGCGCCTCCGCGCCGCCCCTGCCCCGCCGCTCCGGGCCCCTGCGGCTCGGCGGCCGCGCACTTCAGGAAACTTCCCGGCCTCACCCTTCACCGCGCTCTCTCTCAGCGCACTCCCAGCGCACGAATCAATCCTCTTTCCCTCCAGCCACCCGCGCTGGCCCCGGAGCTTCCCCAAACTCGCACTCCCACATCCACACCACCCTTCCTCACCCCTTCCACCCCGCTGTGTTCCCATGCCACAGCGGCACGTCTCTCCATCCCGAAATCCGCTACTTCCTGCCGCAGGGCAGGAACCTAGGAACAGCTCCTGCTGGTGCCTCCCAGGAGAGTCCCAGGCAAAGGAACGGGGCTGTGACCCCCACATAATCCAAGCACAAGAATCCACCCTTAAGTCTCTCTTTCCCCGTGCTGCTCGCCTCCTGCTGTCTCTCTCAGGGTCCCTCACCTGGCCGGGGCCACGGTTTCCCCGCTCCTTTGTTATGCAAGGATCGGCACTTGCCGCCCTCTTGTCCCCGGGGCTCCCACTCGGAGCAAACGAAAGCAGCTGGAACTGCAGCAGCGGATGGGCGGCTGGCTGCTGCCCCGGCCACAGGGGACAGGAGCTCTGCGAGTCCACGCGTTCCTCCGGGGGCCCTCGCTGGGCCCGGAGGGTCTTTCCGGGCGGTTCTCATCGGGTATTGCCGCCTCAGCAGCCCCGGCCGCCGCGAGGACCTGACCCAGCGCTCCGCCCTTCCCACCTGGAGCGGCTCAGCGAGCAGAGGCCAAAGCGCTCCTTCCCTGTTCCCCTCGGTGCCACAGGCCGGGGAGCTGCCGCCTGTCGGGCGCCTGCTGCCCGGGCCTGGCCGCGCAGCTGCTGCAGGGGCCCCGTCTCGCCTGCCTGGACCTGAGTGACAACGAGCTGGGAGCCCAGGGCGTCCTGCAGCTCTGCCAGCAGCTCCGGCATCCCTCCTGCCCGCTGCGGAGCCTGGGCTGAGGGCCCTGCCACGGCCCCTTCCATGGCCGGCCTGGCCGGGATGGGGAGCAGAGGCTGCGGGACGGGCAGGGCCGCACAGGGGACGGGGGCCTTCAGCGCCTCCCTCCCCACCAGCTCTGACACCTTCTCCTCTTCTCCTGCTTCCTCCGTGCCCAGGCTGAGCACGGACGGCTTCAGCCAGGCCCTGCTGCAGGAACTGGACGCCCTCCGGGCACTGCAGCCCGCCCTGAAGATCGGCAGCCTCCTGGAGCACGATGTGCCGCAGGCAGGGGCCATGGCCCGGCTGCCCTGCCGCCGCGGGCTCCTGCCGGGGGGCAGCAAGGCACTGCCCTCCTTCAGGAGACCTGCCCTCCTTTAGGAAAAGGTCCAGAGCCATTCCCAGCCCAGCTCTCAGGGCTGCCAGCGGCTCTGAGCCTGCCTTACCCGTGGGGCGCACACAGGAGATCCTGCTGCATCTGCGGGGAGGGGTCCGGGCCCTGCCATCTCCCTTCTCCCCTCAGAGCTGCTGGGAACAGCTTTGTGCATTTGCCAGTGCCAAATAAAGACCCTGCAGACAATCCCAGCAATCTCCCTGTGCTCTTCTGCTGATCCCACCAGTCCCAGGGATGTGTCTGTGGTTCCAGATCCTGCCCCACATCCCCAAGGGATGGCTGATGGACCCAGTATAGAGGTGCCAGCGCCACACTGACAACCCAGGCCTGGCAGTGAGTCTCTGACCAGTTTGAGTTTTAATAGGAAAGAAGGGAAATTCACAATGAAATCAAAGAAAATCCTTAAACATGAAATGTTTTCCTGCAGTGCTGGACAGGGAGGGGTGACCTCTCTGGTCAGGGCCATCCATTTCTTGGGGACAGGGACCTGGGACACTGCCACACACGTGTCCCCAGGGCTGTGGCAGGGCCAGGGCATCCTCATGGCATCGTCCCCAGGGCGCTGCTGCCGACATCATCGTAGTCCATGTGTGCCGGGGGCTGCTCCGAGGGGTCCCTGGTTGCTCCTGGGGGACTTGGAGGGGGGCAGAACCCACCTTGGGGACAGCACAGAAAGATGCCTGAGGGTGCAGGCAGCTCTGTGTCCCCCCTGACAGACCCCAACCGAGGTCTGACCACAGCACCCACGGATCTGCTGCTGGGATCTTGACCACCCCCACAGCCAAAGCCTGCCAGGGAGTGGCCCTGCAGAGGGGACAGGGCAGCTGTGAGCCCTCTCACCT
Source organism: Hirundo rustica (assembly GCF_015227805.2). Lineage (NCBI taxonomy): Eukaryota > Metazoa > Chordata > Aves > Passeriformes > Hirundinidae > Hirundo > Hirundo rustica. The sequence continues at coordinate 59,259,128 of NC_053455.1, read as the reverse complement.
GTGGGGAGGACACAGATCCACCTGTGCTGTGCCACTCCCTGGGAAATGTCCCCGGAGATGGCAGCGGGGGCCTCCTGCGGCACATCCAGGACATCGTCGTAGCCGTCCGGGGTTCCTTGCTCGGGCCGGGCAGGGGGATCTGGGACAGGCACGGGGCTCCATGGCAGTGACCAGCGGCCCTGGCAGGGCTCTGGCTGTGCCATCCCCTACGGCCTTGGCCCTGGGCACGTGCTGGAGGCCCTCGGCTCCCGCAGGGAAAGGCGACGCTTCTTCGCCGCACACGGGCAAGGGCAGGACTTGTCCCCTCAGCTCCCCAGCCCAGCTGTGTCCTCTGTCCTCCCGCTCCCCGCTGGCTTCGGCCCTCTGGCCCTACCTGGGGCTGCCTCCGTGTCACTCCCCTCCACGCTGTCCCCGCTGTAATAGGGCAGCTTCTTGAGCGATACCTCCAGCAGGGAACCTGCAGAGCACAAACAGGGACTTGGGGGTGGCTTCAAGCAGCACCACGGGTGACAGAACCTCACACTGCAGAGCGGGGCTGTCCTGGCACCCAGGGGCCGCCCACAGCCCACAGGGAGGAGCCACAGCCGGGCCAGCGGGAGCCGGAGCTGCCGTGGGGCTGTCAGGCAGAGCCTTCACTCCAGACACAGCTGGGGCACAAGGGCTGCACCCACCTGGGCGACTGGGCACCTCCTGGTACTCGGGCATCGCCGTGTAGTCCAGCTCCTCGTAGACAGCGTTGGAGATGGCATCTGCACCTCTGCCAGGGCCTGGAACGAGAGGCTGCACTTACCCGGGGCCAAGGGCACCGGGATCACCCCTGCCCACCCTGTGAGCTGTGCCACAGGGTAGGAGCCCGAAACTGGGTCTGTCCCAGCCCTCACCCACCGGTACCCACCTTGGCACCGGGCACGGCACAGCAGCAGGGCCAGGGCACCCAGGGACAGGCACAGCAGCGTCCCCAGCACCACACACAGGACAACTGGCACAGGAACACTCCCCACAGGCACTGCCACGGTGGTTCTGCTGGGAGGGACTTTGGGGACACATTCAGGCAGTGAGGGGAGGGGATCCCGGCCAGCCTGGCGTGGGGGGTGCAGGAACAGGCAGTGCTACCTGTGCTGGTGGCAGCCTCCGTATTTGGGGTAGTGTCTGTCTCAGTGGTGCCATCACTGTCCTCCTCACAGTTCACGTGGGCGTCCCCGGCAGGGCCGCAGCTCTGCAGGTGCCAGGGAGCCGAGGGGCACCCCCAGAGCGAGCGGGCCCCGTCCTCGCAGCGCACCCAGGCCAGCCAGGCACGGGACGGCTGCCGGGCGGTGACGTTCGACAGCCAGCCCCGCAGCCCGCAGCCCAGCCGGCGGCAGACGATGTCGGCGGTGACGGGGCTGGTGCCGTTGGCGCACACGCGGCCCCAGGTGCCGTTGTGGGAAACCTCCAGGAAGCCGCGGCAGCGCCCGCGCTCGCCTGCCAGCCGCACCGAGAGCTGCTCTGCAAGGGGTGCAGGGGGGTCACGGCACGGCCCCGAACCCCCCGGAGCTCCTGCTGGGCTCCGCTGGGAGCGCCCGGCACTGACCTGAGCACACGGCCCCTGCCCCGCCGCCGCGCCCGCACTCGCGCCGTTCCCTGTGCCCGCATTCCCAGAGAGACTCCTCGGTCCCGGAGCAGTCGGGGATGTACGGCCACGGCGACCCTGCACCCGGACCGAAGCGCGCCGAGCTCGCTGCCTCCAGCGCCGTGCCACAGCCCAGCTCACGGCAGACAACGGCAGCGTCCCGCAGGTCCCAGCCTTCCTGGCAGACCGTGCTCCAGGTGCTGCCCGAATAGACCTCCACGCGCCCGGCGCAGTGCCCAGAGCTCCCCACCAGCCTCACCCGCCGGCTGCCTGTGGGCACGGAACGACCAGGTGGGGCTGGGCTGTCTCGGGGCACCGGCACCTCGGGCCCTTCTCAGGACACCCACCTGAGCAGACGATGGCTGCCCCGTGAGGGATATGAGCTGGTGCACTTCTCACATAATCGCTATCAAAGTAAGAGGTGGCCTTTATGGGCAGATCGGTGGTCATCCCCTCGATGGTTTTGATCACCTTTTTCATGATGGCCTTCTCCTCCGAGCTGAGGTCCTTCAGATAGGTTGTACCATTGATACCATCACCCTTGTCCAGTCCGCCACAGTCCAGCTTCCGGCACACATTGCTGAAATTCTGTACAATCAAAAGCTCTCCCGGCACTCGGCGCCAGCCCTTGGTGTCAATGGCCACCTCCAGCCACCCATTGCACCGTGTCTCTCCCTCCACCAGCCGCAGGGACTCGACAGTGTCTGTAAAACGGCCAGACTCAGACCCTCATCCCAAAACATCCCTGCACCTTCTGATGCGAATTCTTCGGAGGGTCCCCAAAGCCCTCAAGGCTCCTCCCGCGGGTGCCGTACACACCTGAGCAGTTGACGGCGGCGGCGTTTCCAGGGGCACAGGGCGGCTTCCCCAGCACGACCACGGGGCACTCGCCCGGGTGCCGCTCGCTCCCGCTGCAGCCGAAGGCGTCCGGCCACAGCGGCCCCTCCCCGCTGCCCAAGGAGCCTCCCGGGGGCACGCTGAGGGCGCGGCCGCAGCCCAGGTGGCGGCACAGCACGTGGGCATCGGGCAGGTCCCACTCGGCAGCGCAGAGCGACCCCCACGTCCCCCTCACTGCCGCCTCCACCCGCCCGGCACACCGCGAGCTGCTGTTCCCCAGCCGGAAGCCCGTGTAGGCTGTGGCAGGAAGGGCATTCAGGAGGGGAATTGTGCGGGGAGCCCAACAGCCCGCGCTGTCCCCGGCACTTACGGGAGCAGATGACGCTGGCAGGGCCGCTGCAGCCCGGGCTGCGGGGCGGACGCCGGGCGCAGGCGCTGAGGAGGGGCTCCGTGCCACTGCACTGGAACCCCCCGTCCCAGAGCGATCCCGATCCCGCCGCAAATCGGCCACTGCCGGGCACGGCCAGCGCCGCCCCACAGCCCAGCTCCCTGCACACCACCTGGGCCGCCTTCATGTCCACCTGATCCTCGCAGACACCCACCCAGGCCCGGCCCTGCCGCACCTCCAGATGCCCGCTGCAGGCTCCATCTGCTCCGACCAGCCGGGAAAAGCCTGCGGGAGCAGCACGGGGTCAGTGCCAAGACATGTGCATGAACGGCCACGGCACCCCAGTCCAGCTCCTACCTTGGCAGACAACGGCAGTGTCAAAGTCATGGATGCTGCTGTTATAGGGTCCCCAGCCGCCGATCCAGCAGTCCCAGAGCGTGGCCTCGTTCCCTTTGCAGTACACCATGGCCAGGCTGACGAGCCCGTCCCCTGCGCCAAAGTGCTCGCGTGCAAAGTAGGCGCGGGAAGCCGAGCCACAGCCCAGCTGCTGGCAAACCACCTTGGCCGGCTCCATGTCCCAGCTGTCGTCTCCCACCGAGCCCCAGCGTCCCTGCAGCTTCACCTCCACCCTCCCGGCACAGGGACTGCCACCGCCTGCCAGCCTCAGCTCCACGGCACCTGTACCAGGGCACCGGCACGGCTCAGCCCTGCCCGGGATGCTCCAGCACAAGGTGGCTGTCCCAGCATGGCCAGCGTGTCCCCTCACCTGTGCAGGTCACTCCCACATCCCGATCGTGGCCGCAGTAGTGCCGTCCCCATCCAAAATGCGGACAATCCTCCAGGGCATCCTCGGTGCCAAGGCAGTAGAAGAGCTGCAGCCAGATCGGCCCGGTGCCCTGCCCAAATGGGGCGTACGCGGACGCCTTGGCCACCCGGCCGCAGCCCAGCTGCCGGCACACCACTTCGGCCCAACGAGCTCCCCGGTCGAAGTCGAAGACGCACACGGAGCCCCACTCGCCGCCGTGCTTCAGCTCCACGCGCCCGGCACAGCGCCCGCCGCCGCCCACCAGACGCAGCTCCCCGGAGCCTGCGGCACGGAGCCTGCTGAGCCGGGCCCGGCACCGCCGCGGGCCGCGCTCCCGGCCGCCCGCCACTCACCCGCACACAGCCGCACGCACAGGAGCAGCCCCAGCGCCGCCGCCGGCCCCATGCCACCGGCCCCGAGCGCCCGGGCCGCCTCTCACTCCACCCGAGCCCAGGCGGGCGGCGGCGCCGGGGCTGCCTTTATCGGCCGCCTCATCTCGGGCTGCGGGGACACGGCCTCCAATAACCTGCTCCGTGCCCAAATATGAGCCTCGCCTGCGCTTCTGGCGTCACACACCTCGCCACACAGGGCCGGGGCCCGGATGCCACCGGGGGGAGGCAGCCCCCCCAACGGCACCTGGGCTGCGGGGGCCCCTTCTTTTATCACTCGTGGCTACAGCTCCGCCGCTGCAGCCTGCCGACAGCCACGCTGATAGGGACGGGCTTCACCCCACATCCCAGCCGGGGCGCCCGCGGCGAGGTCGGGCAGGTGCAGAGCTCAAAGCGCCCATCCTTGGGGCGCTCCCCTCCCCCGCGGGGGGTGGCAGCAGCCCCCGGCTCCCCGCGGCGCTGCCAGGTGCCGGCTCCCCGGTCCCTCGCGGCGGCGCTGGCACATGGCGCTGCCGCCGCGGCTGTGGCCCCGCGCTCGCCTCGCCGCCGGGGCAGGAAGGAGGCGCTGACCCCCCGCCGGCTCCCGGCGTCGCCATCGACCGCACGCGGCTCCCGACACCTGCGCTGCCGCCGAGAACGCCGCGCCTCCGCGCCGCCCCTGCCCCGCGGTGAAGCCACAGTAGAGGGGAACAGAGCCCGCTTGATTTCTGGGGGACCCACATGCGTAAGCCGGGACCAAGCACCATCGAAAGACAAGGGGTGCAAGAGGGGGAGTAGGAGCTTCCTTGAGGTGTTGGCTTTGTATGAGGGGCTGAGCCGCCCTGCAGCAGTGCTGAGCAGTGATAGCGGCTGCAGAACAGCTGCCTACCGGGTCACGCGCTGCAGCAGCGCAGTCACCTCCATGAGCCATAAGCCTTTCTGTGGGACTGGGGACCTGATTCCTGCCAGTGTCCTCCTGTCACCGCAGGATGGCTTGTGGGCTGAACCCTGTCCAGCCCTGAGGTTTCCCTCGGAACGGTGTCGCACGGCCTTGCCGTGTCTGCCCGCACCTCCCCGGCCGGGACTGACCGGAGGAGAGGATCCGGTTCTCCGCTCTCCCCGCGGCGGGCGGGGACCCTCACAATGGGTCCCGGTGACATTAACAACCTCCGGTCCTACACCGCAGCCTTTCCATGGAGGTGAGAGAATGTCACAGGAAGTTTTCATTCCGGAATGCCTCCCGCGTCTCCTTGATTAGCACTTGAAAAGCGGGAGAGGGCGGGGAGAGAGGGGAAACCAGGCGAACAACGGGGGAACGGGGTGCGTGACCGCCTCCTCTGCCCACGCCCCCCTGTCATGACCACGCCTCTTCCCGCAGGGCCACCTCCGGGCCGGCAGGGGGCGCCCCGCCCAGCCACGACCGCCCGGAAAGCGCCGAGCGGCGGCGGAGGCGGCCGAGTCAGGGCTGGCGGCGCGGGCGGAGCGGGCGCGATGGCGCAGCAAGTCGAGCAGCTGCGGGCGGACGGCGTGGACAAGGAGGTGCTGCGGGAGGGCACCGGGCCGCTGCCAGACTTCCGCGACGGCACCAAGGTCAGGTCTGCGGGGGGACGGGCGGGGTGGGGGGATGTGGGAAGCGGAACGCGGCGGGGGAGGCGCGCATGCGCCACCCCCCCCCCCCGCGCGTCGCCATGGTGACGCCGCGGGCTCCTCCTGCTCGTTCAGGCCACTTTCCACTACCGGACGCTGCGGTGCGGCGATGAGGAGACCCCAGTGGACGATAGCAGGGCGCGGGGGAAGCCCATGGAGCTCATCGCCGGGAAGAAGTTCAAGCTGCCGGTGTGGGAAGCGGCGCTGCGAACTATGCGGCCCGGCGAGCGAGCGCGCTTCCGCTGCGACGCTAAGGTGGGCGGGACGAGCACCTGCCGGGGGCGTGGTTTATGCCCAGGGGGCGTGGCCCGTGTGGGTGGGCGGTCACTTCGCTGTGGGCGTGGCTTGCGGGCGCCCCGGAGCGCTCCAGCCGCGGCGTGCGAGGCTGGAGCATCTTGGTATTTTCTCCTCCGCCCTCAAATTCCGGCTCCCTTCCTTCCCGCAGCACGTGGTGCTTTACCCGCTAGTGTCCAAGAGCCTGCGGAACATAGCAGCAGGGAAGGACCCGCTGGAGGGGCAGCGGCACTGCTGCAGCATCGCCCAGATGCACGAGCACTACTCCTTGGGGTACCCCGACCTTGACGAGCTCCAGAAGAACCCCCAGCCGCTCATCTTCGACATCGAGGTGCTGAAGGTGAGGTGCCAGCATGGGGAGCTCGGGCATGGAAGTGTCCAAAGAACACACAGCTGTGGCACGTGGGATGTGGTTTAGTAGTGGCCTTGGCAGTGCAGGACTCGATGATCCTGGAGGTCTTTTCCAGCCTAAACAATTACATGATCCTCTTCTCTGATTCCATGATGGGGTGCTGGCAGGTGGAGCCACCCGGCTCCTACCAGCAGGACCCATGGGCCATGACAGATGAGGAGAAGCTCCAGGCTGTGCCCCAGATCCACAAGGAAGGCAACGAGCTGTACCGGCAGGGCAAGGTGCCCGAGGCGGCTGCCAAATACTACGATGCCATCGCCTGTCTCAAGAACCTGCAGATGAAGGTGGGTCTGGCTGGATGCACACAGGCATCCCCAGGAATGCAGGGCTTGAGAGCTGCCCCTCACTCTCCTTGCTCTGTATACCACAGGAGCAGCCGGGCTCTCCGGACTGGATCGAGCTTGACCAGAAGATCACACCCCTGCTCTTAAACTACTGCCAGTGCAAGCTGCAGTGCGAGGAGTACTATGAGGTGCTGGACCACTGCTCCTCCATCCTCAACAAGTACGAGGGTAAGGAGCCACGAGCCCTCCCAGGTGGCTGTGGCAGGCACCAGGAGAGCCCCATGCTCTGCTGACTCTGGCTCTCTCCCCACAGACAATGTCAAGGCCTACTTCAAGCGGGGCAAGGCCCATGCGGCCGTGTGGAACGTGGCTGAGGCGCAGGCTGACTTCGCCAAAGTTCTGGCGCTCGACCCCTCGCTGCGCCCCGTGGTCTCCAAGGAGCTGCGGAGCCTGGAAGCACGGCTGCGGGAGAAGGACGCCGAAGACAAGATCCGCTTCAAGGGCATCTTCTCCCAGTAGAGTCCGCGGGCGCGAGGGAGAGCCCAGCGCTCTCAGGACAGGTTCTTTTAGATATTCCACATGTGGAATGGTCATGGATGTTTATTAATGTTTAATACAAATTTTACTTATTTGAAGTCAGTGGAAATGGCCCCGGAGCTTGCCACGGCCCGGGGACACAGCCAGGCACTTAAGTGGCAGCATAAAGCATCACAGCACACGGCTGAAGCTCTTTGCTGGGCTCTAGACTCCGCTCATCGTCATGCCAGGGATGCGTGGATGACAAGAGCCCACTGCTCCCTGCCAACTTTTACCACTTATTTGATGTTTTTATACTTTATGATGGCCATGGAGGAGCAGCACCGAGCCTCAGCCCCAGCTCCAACCTGTTCATGCCTGTTCTCCTCCGTGCCACACCACTGTCACTTCTCCAGGCTGCTGCTATCATCTCAAACCAGTGTCTCCTCTTGTCATGTCAGTGTCAGGAATATTTTATATAGAATAACAGCTTGTTCCTGCTATCTCTATAAACCTCTGGTCATGCTCTGCCAAGATAAACTCAAGTAAAACCAGTCACACCCCCTGGTCACTGCAAAAATTTACTGCTAGAGGTAAATGAGGGGAACCAAGTCAGAGGGGGGGAGGGTATTGGCATCGGCACAGCCAACAGATGCCAGGCTCTTTTTCCTGTCCTAAACTGCTGGTGACCCAACTGCTGTGCCCCACAGCCATCTCCCTGTGGGACATGGTGTCCCTGGAGGTCACCCAGGGCTTTCCCAGTGGGTGGGAACCCTGCTGCCACAGGCACAGAGCAGACTCGCGGGTGCCTTGTCATAACATCTGTTTATTCAACACCGAAACGAAAGGGGGGGAACAGAGGAACAACTCTGGAACCCCAACCCAGCCCTGCCCAGTGACACCGGACGGAAATAAATAGGTGGGGAGGTGCCACTCGCTCTGGGGCACAGCCACAGCCCCCAGTTCTGCACAGGGATAATGACCCTGGGGTGCAGCCCCCACTGGGCACTGCCCAACGGCCCCAAAGGACCAGAGGGGAGGGGGCTGGGGGCAGCAGGGAAGACTCAGGATGGCTCAGCCCTGAGGGGATTACTCTGGTCCTCTGGGGGGGCTCTGAGCCATCTCCCAGCACACCTTAGTCTCAGGGGGCCCAGCACCCTCATCTCCTTCCTATGGCCTCGTGGCCCAGCACTGGCTCTGTCCCCAGGTGCTCCTTGTTGGGAAATCAGGGATGCGGCGGAGGGGGGACACGGCCATGCCACCCTCACTCCTCACCCTCCAGCTTGAGGCTGACACTGCGGGGCTTGGTCCGGGACAAGCCAGGGGGTGCTGAGGGGGGCCCCCCATCCCGCTCTGCCTGGCTGGAGCCCCGGGAGCGCAGGAGCTGGCTCTGCTTCCGCAGGAAGTCGACAGGCGCCGGGCAGCCATAGGTGCCTTTGCCCAGCACGGGTCGTGGGGGGCCCTTGGGGGAGTGAGCCAGGGCTGCGGCTTCCAACTGGGCCAGGTGGGCAACATAACCCTCGGAGAGGAACTGCAGGACACACAGATAGCCTAAGCTGGTGGCCACGGCCAACTGGTGAGGTCAGCCATCGTCCCCTGCATCCCCAGTCTGTCCCCAGCCCTGCCACCACCATACCTGGCACTGGTTGTGGAACTTCTTGACAGGCCGTCCCACAATGTAGATGTGTGCTGGCGTGAGTCCCAGTGAGCTGTAGACGGAGACATCCTTGGTGGAGCCATAACCGGCAACTATGGAGATCTCTGCCTGTCCAGGGACAAGAGCATTAGGGCAGGGAACAACCCTTCCCCACAGGGACAGCCACCCCCAGGGGCTGGGACACCCTCACTGTAAGAGGGACGGCTGGGAGCTGCCCTGAGAAGCTTCCAGCTCTGCCATGGCAGTGCAGTCCAGCTCCCAGCATCTCCACCAGGATGCAGAGGTGCACAGGATTCAGCACGGCCCACTCCACCAGCCCTGTGTCCTGGCAGCATCCCCATCCCCACCTCGGTGCGCAGGCTCTGCAGGAAGGCGGCTTTCTGGCGCAGCGGGTCGTGGGTGAGCCCGTCACAGAAGGAGACGGCGCCATGGGGAAAGTTGTGCTGGGAGAGCCAGGCCACCACGCGGTGCTTCTGCATGTCGGGGCGCCCCGTCACATAGATGATCATGTACCCCGAGTCCTGCCAGTGCCTAGGAGGGGACAGGGGTGGCTGCCAGGAGCCTGTGTGGAGACAGTCCTGCTATGGGAAGCTGGGATCTCCCAACACAGCATGTGTGAGTGCTGCCTCCAAAACCTCCGTGTGCCCAGGAATTTTATCAAGAAGGTACAGCAGAGCTGTGGGGACCACATCCAAACTCAGAAAGGATTATTTTCCATGATAGGGTACCAGCATAGAGATGATGTGCTGGAGGCAAGGGAGTGATGGAATACCCTCCCCCTTGTCCCTGCTCTGACAACCCCCTGCTGAGTTGTCACACCATGGAAGATGGGGAGACTGACTCCCTGATTGAAGGGCACCCACCTTACAACATCCACAGCCCCCGCCCGCACTTTGGGGTCACTGCCCATGATGGAGACGCTTGCGGTGAAGGAGCCGTCGATGCTGAACACGACGGACTCGGTGCCACGGGCCACCACGGTCAGGTACGCCTCGGCATAGCTGTGGTCCCCTCTGCGAAGGCGGAGGTGGTGGCTCAGCACCGGCCCTGCTGCTGCCAGGGCAGCAGGTGTAGCTCTGCCAAAAAGGCTGGAGGAGAAACTGAGGCAACAGCTCACCTGACCACCATGCGCACAGGGTAGATCCCGATGGCCAGAGCCTTGTCTGGAGGGATGGTGAAGGTCAGGCGCCCGCTGCCACTCGTCACCTCGGTGCCATAGTACAGCCACTTCCCCGACAGCGGCTGCGTCATGATGTAGATGTCCACCTGAGAGAGGGAAACGGGGCTGGGCACGGGCTGGACCCCAACATCCTGCTGTGTCCCCACCTGCAATTCCTTACAACCTTCTCCCACCGCCGCACACAGGGTCCTGTTAACTACATCCTTCCTCTACTGTGGGTGACACCAGCCCCATGCCTGGTCCTGGACACCCCACCCTGTTTGAGGGGTCCTGGTGGACCCCTGAGCCCAGCAATACCTTCTCCCCAGTCAGTGTCACCACGTCCAGGGGTCCGTACATGAAGCGCCCACTGAGGACCTGCGCTTTGCCCTCGCACACGATCACATCGCAGGCACGGTGGTTGGCTGTCACATTCTGCAGGCATACGGAGTGTTCAGCAGCTCCAGGGGGAGCTCCTGAGATACCACCAGGACACCTCTGGGCTGTGGGATTGTCCCAGAATCCACACGCCCCAGGATGCCCCAGGTGGCCTCCCACCAGCCACGTACTCGGATCTTCACTTGGGTGCGCTTGCGCTGCCACTTCTCCCGGGGGATGGCGGGGCTGTAGATGGAGCTCTCCTCGCTCTCCGCAGGCTGCGGGCCCTCCTTCTCCATCACCTGCCGACGGCACGGTGCTGGCTCAGCCTCCGCCGGCCCCGGCTTGCCGCCCACCCCACCGTGCCCACCGTACCTGGCGCAGGATGAAGGCCACCACGTCAGAGGATTCCCAGTAGCTGGCGTGGAAGAGGTGGGGCAGGGTGATGGTGGGGAAGGCAGTCAGGGCGTCGGGGCAGTACAGAGAGTAGTCAATGCGCTTTGGGCCCCACCAGCGCTCCAGGACTGCAGGGAGAGCTGGAATGAAGCCTTTTCCTGACCTCATCCCCTGTTGCGCAGCCTGAGGTGCCCGCATGGGATGGGGGTGGGTGGGGACGGCACTTACTCTTGACAACCTCGCTGGTGTTAGCAGGAGTGGGGGGCTCTGCCGGCTCATTGCCCTTCCAGAAGCCCCCAAAGCTGCCAGTGGGGGTTGGGGGAGCAGCCACATCCATTTTGGGCAGGAATAGGGCAGAGTGTGTCTGCAGGGCCTCCGCTGAGGAGAGAGCTGGGTGAGCAGACCCAGAGCCCCCAGGGACACCCACCACCCCAGGACATTCCTCCAGAAGAGCCCCAGTGGAGTGGGAAGGGCTGGCACATCCCTCTCTCCCAACCCAGGCAGGATGTGGGTGCTCTGGGTACCCTGACGTGGCCACAGGGTGCCGGCACCAGCCTGATGGGAACCTGCTCACCCAACAGGGATGAGGTGCCGTCACCCAGAGGATACTTCTGGTATCGGGGCACGCTGAGCGGGGGCACGGCGTGGAAGGCCTTGGCCAGGAGGGGCTCCAGGCGGGAGGCACACGGATCGGCGGCGTGGAAGAGGTTGTAGATCTGCTCACAGGCAGGACGCAACTGGGCCACTGCAGCACAGAGAAGGGTCAGGGGCGCCCACGAGGGCTGGAGGGCACTGGGAGCAAAACACCCAGGAGGAGTAAAGCAGGACACAGAAAGAGGAAAGGCTCTAGAGGGAAATTTGGGGCACCAGGGATAGGCTGAGGCTGGCACAGAGCAGGGACACTCAGCCACCCACCAACACCCACACAGCCAGGGCTGGGCATGCAAGGGGCTCAAACCCAAGCTGGGCTCTCTGGGGTGGTCCTGGGGAGCTCAGGCTTGTCGGGTGAGCACGACTCAGGGACTTGAGCCCTGCAGGGAGGGTCAGGGGCTAGCACCACGGCAGGCAGGGATCCTCACCATCCAGAGCAGGCATGACGGTCTTGCGCAGCGCGAGCACCAGCCCCAGTGGGGAACCGAAGAGGAAGAAGCCGGATACCTTAAATTCGAGGCGGGTGCTGGCACCCTCTGCCCCATCCAGCACCGTGGCACTGCTCCGGGGTGCCTCTGCCTCCAGTGAGGCCTCACTGGCCTGCAGGCTGGGACAGCAGAGACAGTAGGCACAGGGACGGATGGCAGCATCGTACTCCCACCATCCTGAAGGCAAAGCTGTGCCTGGCACGGCCCTGTTATGCCAGAGAAGCTCCCGCAAGATCCTCCTGGGGCAGGTAGCCTCCATGAAATGCTCCCTCCCAGCCTGGAGCAGGTGGGAATTGCACTGTTCCCCTAAAGGACAAGGTAGGAGGTCATCCCCCTTGGGCTCACCTGCACATGGAGCTGTGCTGCTGGCTGTCCCCCTGTGTCCCTGGGGCCTCAGGGCTGGCCTGGCCCGATACCGGCACTCCCTCTGTCCCATCAGCCAGCGGGTCCTGGCCGCTGCACTGCTCCGGGGAGATGGGCTCCGTGCTCTGGAGGGGGAGACAGCAAACACCCAGACCCCACGTAGCCCCCAGTGCACCCCCAAAACCTCCCCAGAGGGTGCTGGGATGCAAGGCACTCACCAGGCTGCCACGGCGGCTGCTGCTCCGGCTGCCCCCTGAGCCCGCCCGGCTTTGGCACAGGGCATCAAATCCCAGGATGCCACCCACGCAGTCCCCCAGCAGCACCACCTGCAGCGACCACAGACCCATGAGGACGGTGACACCCCCAAACCCTCCATGCAGGGTCACAGCTGGACCCAAGAGCCAAGCTTCCCCCAAAATTCCACCTCACCTGGCCGCAGAAGCCAGTGCCCTCTCCAGAGTGCAGGAAGGCCGCGTAGGCCTGGTTGGCACGGGTGATGACGGTGCCCACAGCGTGCTGGTAGGTGCCTGAGGAGGTGGCCAGCAGTGGGAGCGCTGCCAGCGGGATGTGGTCCTGGCTGCTGGACAGGCTGTCCCTGTCATGGCTGTAGGGGCTGAGCCTGAGGGGGACATGGCAAGGGATGAACGGGACTGTCCTGATGTCCTGATCCCACGTGCATGGTACTGGTTCACCCCGGGATTCCATAGAGGGAGTAATCCCCATCCCATTCCCTCCCACCAAAAGACACTTGCTCACCCGGGATGCTGCGTCTGGAGTTAACCCCATCCCATCCAATTCCATACCATTCCATGCTGCCCTGATGTCCCCATCTCTCCGCACAATTCTTGCTCAACCCAGGATGCTGCACGAGGAGTTATCCCCATCCTATCCCATCCCATCCTGCCCCACTGTCCTCATCCCACAAGAAAATGCTTGCCCTGGGATACCACACCAGGAATTATATGTATGCCATCCCATCTCACCACACAACACATGTTTGTCCCAAGATGCTGCACCAGGAGTTAACCCCCATCCCCTCCCCAGTCCTTAATGTCCCACCAGAACTGAAGTCCCCTCTCCAAGGATACCAGCTCCCTGGTCCCCTGCTTTCCCAGAGGGAATCCATACTTGGAGACAAGGGCGTAGGCTGCAGCACAGATGGGCGGGCAGGGCACCAGGCGCAGGGCCACGTGTCCCAGTGCTTCGGGAAAGTGGACACGGGTGACAGCATCAAAGGTGGCGGCCAGTGTCTGCACATCCGCCTGCTTGGAGCCCGGCTCGCCCGCTCCCTGATCCAGGATGTTCCCACTGTGGAGGATGAGGAAGAGCGCGTGGATCCGGCACATCTGCTCCGTGCTCTCTGCCGCGCTGCCCTGCAGGAAGAAGAGCAGTCAAGCCGTGGGGCACTGCAGGAGGGCGTGGCCTGAGGGAGGGGACACGCACCTCAGAAAAGCCAGATGTTCCCAATCCTTCACCATCCCCCTTGGCGGCGCCGGCTCCGTCCCCTGCGAGCACACGGCCCTGGTGAGGCAGCTGGGGTCTCCAGGTGGGAATCAGGCCCCTCCCAGGACACCCACGCCAGGATTAGGGGCCAGAGCACCCCCAGCGCTCACCCAGTGCCTCATCAAGCTCCACTGGCCTCTCAAGTGTGTCCAAGAAGTCGTTGGAGCTCCACTTGGTCATCTCCTTGGCAAAGACCTCATCGCTGTCAGACAGATCCTCTGCAGAGACAGGAAGGAAGCGTGGGTGGGGGGGCACCCCTGTGCCTGCACGTCCATCCTCAGATGCCCTTGCCCCCACCCAGCCTGTTCCCAGCTGGCGCCAGTACCGTGGGCATCGAAAAATTCCTCTTCGGAGCTGTTCTCCGAGTCCCGGGCAATATTCTGCATCCGCCACTCCGACAGGCTCTGAGGAGACACGCCCCCTGCCACCCATGGAGGGTAAGCACTCACAGCCCCCTGCAGAGAGACCCCCACTCCTGCCCCACAGCTCCCCCTTGGTCCTGGACCCAGACCCCCCCAGGGAGATCTGGGGCCATCCCTGTGACACCCGGAGTCCCTCCTTGGGAGATCCCTGACCATCCCTGGGTTACCTAGGACCCCTCCAAGAAAGCTGGGACCAGACCTGGGACACCCAGGGCCCCAGCCCAGCCTGACATTTATGGAGAACAGCAGCATTCACGGTATAACCCCACCAGACCTGCTCTCTCACCTCCATGCTGGGAAGAGTACGAAGACCGGGAAGAGGTGGACCACTGCTTGGCAAAGGTATCATCGGAGGGGGTGTCGGTCCCTGCCTGCAGCTCGGCCTCCACCTGCCTGCCAGGACCACCTGGCTCTGGCTGCCCCTCGGGGCTGATCCCAGCCGCCGGTGGCTCCTCGCCCTCGCCACACTTGGCCATCTTCTGCGCCAGCATTCGCGCCGTCTCCTCCTCCAGCTGCCGGATGTCCTCCATCGTCAGGTCCGTCCACTCATCCTGCCAGCACCAGGCTTGGCGGTGGGCGCGCAGCATCACCTTCCTCAAACCTGGGCAGGGAGGAGAGGGGGAAGCGAGTCCAGTGTGATCCCACGGCTGCCCAAATGACCCTCCGGCTACCCACGGGTCCGAACTCACCCACGTCATGGATGAACTGCTCGATCTTGGACTGCATCCCCCAGTATCGGAACTCCACCTTGCAGAGCTTGTAGGCGCACATGAGGGGCCCGCTGGCTGCTGCAGCCTCCAGCCAGTCATCCCCCAGCGGCCCCCGGCCCGTCTTGGAGGAGTGGTAGAGTTTGGGATCCTCCTCGGGCTTGTATTCCCCGGGGGAGATGGGGTCACGCACAATGTCAATGGTGTCTGTGGGGGGAACGGCGCTTGTCACCCCGCAGCGCTTGGCGAGGGGGGGACAGGTAGGAAAACAAGGAAAAAGGGACAAAAATCAGGTCAAATTTTTCCCACAGGCCTCGCACCCAACACAGCAGGCAGCAAACACTCTCTGTCCTAGAATTCTAAAATCTTGGGAGTTCTAAAATTGTAGAATCCTGGAATGGTTTCAGCTGGAAGGGACCTTATACATCATCTCATTCCATCCCCTGGCCATGGGCAGGGACATCCTCCACCATCCCAGGTTGCTCCAAGCCCCATCCAACCTGGCCTTGGACACTTCCAGGGATGGAACACCCACAGTTTCTCTGAGCAAACTGTCAGGGTCTCACCACCCTCACAGGGAAGAATTTCCTGACAGAACATGTAAAATCCCATGACTGGAACATCACAGACATCCTTGGAGCAACCAAAGGCATCCCCGGCCCCATGTGGGATCCCAATCCGGCACCCCAGGGAGCGGCACAGGGACGGAGGGGCTGGGAGTGTGCGGAGAGCCGGGGCTGACACACATACGGGCAGATCTGGCAGCTGCAGAGTGATCCCAGCCACCCTGGGGCACATGGGGGCTGAGGACAGGGACAGCTCCCGGCTCCCCCCACAAAAAGACTGAGAGTCCCCCAAAAGAAGGGCACAGCAAAATCACCACGTGACAGGAGCCTCCAGAGCACCAGGGTGAAGGACAATGAACCCCATCCCCAAACAAAGGTGACCTCTCCCGAAATGAGCATGAGCTCCCCCAAATGAGGATGACCTCCCAAGACAAGAGAGAACACAATCCAACTGCAGTTTGAGCTCAATCCAGCATAAAATCTCCTAGAATTTGGCTTTTCCAGCCCTGCCTCCAGGTCATGGTCTGGGGGATCCCAGGGCTCCCAGTACCATCCCACAGCACTGTCCCCATTCCCAGGCTGTGCCAAGCCCTGCATTTATTTGCCCCTCTTTGATGTTCCCAAGGTGCTGTCAGACTCTCTTGCTGCGGCTTGGGCTGAAAAAAGGGGGAAAAAGAAAACTACAGATGCCCTGAATCCACAAAAATGATGCAATGCACAGCATGATGCCAAGCATCTTGGATAACAGAAGCAAAGAGCTGGGATAGGACCTGCTGTCCCCAAGCAGCTCCTGGCAGTGTCATTCCCATCACAATCCAACTCCCTCTGCTTTTGCCACTGGGAGAAAGCTGCCAAGGAAGCAGTTATCCCTGCGGATCACCCAGACCATGTTTTTCCATCGCCTTTTGAAACGTGAGAGGGGTTTAAATCTGTCAGTGCTACAGGACACCGGGGCAGAGAAAATCCCAGCGGGATCCACAGTGGGGCTGGTCCACTACAACCCTGCTCCCTGTGGAAGGCAGCAGCCACTAGAGATGCTGAGTGCCCTGTGGAATACCCACGGGACGGGCACTAGAGTGGAAAACCAGGCAGCGGGCACAGGGCCATGCCCTGATGCCGTCTGCTTGGCCCTGGTTGCTTCCTGGGGGCAGTAGGGGCAGAATTCCTGCCCCCAGGTCCCAGCCATCGGCATCCCGGACGGACATCCCCAGTGCCGCAAAAGCCGGGGAGAGAAATAGGTCAGATGAATCATTTCCTCCAAGTGCCTATTTTAGGCCTCCATTTTAAGAGGCAGCGCGTCACTCTCCACACTCTGGTGCCTGAACTGACCACGTCCACACCACCAGGAAGGGGAACCTGGCAGGGAGGGAAGAATCCCACCCCGAGCTCCTAGTTCTGCCCACCAGTCCTCCTGGATAGGAGCCAGAGAGCAATCTGGAGCAAAGCCCCGGGGAGAGGAGGAGCAGGGCAGGGAGAATGGGGACATGCTTTTCCAGCTCTCCCTGCTCCAGCTGATCCAATACACACCACAGGACCCAGGTGTTGAGTCCCATGTACACCAGGAGAGACTGAGAAGGCATATCCGTACCAGAACAAGGCTGGAACACAGAAGGAGAGGGGAGCAGGGTAGCACTAAAAAGGAGAAGCTGCAAACAGAAACAGAGGCAAGGGAAGAGGCAGAGGACAAAACTGTCCCTGAAAATATCTTTAATGCGGAACTTAATTCAGCAGCATTGAGAGGGAGCGGGCAGGGAGCTTGGAGCAGGGAGCTCAGGATCCAGGGAGCTCTTCCCTTCCAACATCCCTTAAACATGAGGACCAGCAAGGAGAGTGAAGTTGAGCCCCTAAGGCCCCATCACAACCACACACCCATCCCAGAAGCACTATGTGGGAATCCCAGCAGCCACAGTGCCCAGCTCCCCAGGCCAGCCATACCCACCCAAAATCCTCTGCCTCTTCTCTGCCGCGCTCAGGTTGAAGATGTTGGTCTGCTGCCCCGCATCCGGGCGGTAGTACGTCTCGATCTCAATGGAAAACTTCTCCACGAAGGGACACGTGTACCTGGAAAGGCACAGGACTGAGCCCGGGCGCACGGCCAGTCCTGCAGCCCACTCCGCCGCCTCCTAGCTCCCACCTGGTTCGCGTGTAGGGATAAGCATTCCAGGACTCCTCCTCCACCTGGAGCGCGGCTTTGGGGAGCAGCGCCCGGAACCAGCTGGGGATGTGGGAGCCGACGTGGTAGATTTTGTGGGTGTACTGGCCGCTGCCCCCAGGGCCATCGTTGTAGGGTCGGTTGGCCAGGATCTCCACACCACTGCCCTCACCACTCGACTCCTCCCGGCTCTTCTTCTGCACAGAGACCATGGCTCAGCGCAGCCCCTCCAAGCCCCAATACCCCCACGGGTGCCCAGAGTCCCTGTACGCTCCTGCACCCATGTGCTGAGAACCCTCAGCCCCACCCCCTGCTTGGCTCGGTGGTCCCAAACCCACCTGAAGCCTCGGTGACACCCCTGCAACCTGCCAATCCCTTGGGATCAGCCTCAGGCCCCCCTGTGCCTCCGCAGGCTCCAAGTCCAGCCCTACAGCTCCCCAGTTCCCCACATGCAGCCCCACAGCCCCCTTGCCCCCTCCAGCACCCCATACTCAGCCTCAAAGTCCCCTGTGCACCCCCTGGCTCAGCCCTTCATGCTTCTCCACAGCCCACTACACCCTTCAGGCTACAATCCCCAGCCTCTCTCAGCCCCCTGCAGTCTCAGTCCCCAGCACCCCTCCAGCTCCCCATGTCCATCCCCACAGCCCCGTGCACACCCTCACTCTTGGCCCTCGGACCCCACACCCCTCAGGCTCAGCCCCACAAACCCCACACCCGTGCAGCCCCCGGGCTCATCCCCCAGACCCCTGCAAGCCCCAGCCCTCCCCGCTCAGCCCCGCAGCTCCCTCCAGCCCTCATGCTCAGCCGCGCATCCCCACCTGGATCATGTAGAGCTGGGCCACCTGGTACTCCTCCAGGCTCATGGGCAGCAGGATGTGGTACTCCTTGATCAGCATGGCGGCGGCGGGGCACGGCGGGGGCAGCTCCTGAGGGGGCTTCCGTTACACCGGACCGGGCCGGCTTCGGGACAGCTCGGGCCGGTTCGGCACCCCTTCAGAACCGCTCCGGGCACACTCAGCTCGGCCCGGTACCGCTCAGTCAGGGTTCGGCCCGTCTCGGAGAGAGACGCTCCGCCCCCGGGGTTCGGCTGAGTCCGGTACCGCTCGATTCCGGGTTCGGTTCAGTCCGGTACCGCTCGGCCCCAGGTTCGGAGAAGCTCGGCCCCGGGTTCGGCGGAGTCCGGTACCGCTCGATTCCGGGTTCGGTTCAGTCCGGTACCGCTCGGCCACCCTCGGCCCCGGGTTCGGCCCCGCTCGGCCCCACTCGGCTCGGCTCCGTTGCCATGGCAACGCGGCCCCCTCCGCTTCCCCGCGCCCGCCCGCCCGCCCAGTCCCCGCCGCCCCCCGGCCCCACCGAACCTGCGCCGCTCCGCACCGGCCCCTCGGATCGTGACATCACAGCCCGTTCCCACGGCGACGGCCGTGACGTAGGGAGGTGAGGGGGGGGGCCCCGTGACGTCAGAGAGCGGAAGGCAACGAGCGCCACTCGCGGGCGCTCCGCGTGTGCCGGCACGGCCGCCCCCGGAAAAACCCGGTGTTTTATTTAAAAAGCCACTTTTTTTTTTTTTAAGCGATCAACGAGTGGTTTGATCACTCCTGCACCTCTGAGCTCCGGGACGCCAGCGCATCTCCAAACTCTACCCCGACTCCCACACCACTACCCCGCGCCCCACCGTCACCCCTGCGGGGACACACCGAGGCCAAGTCCCAACATCGTCTTTTATTTATAAAAACACGCATTTATAAAGAGCGGAGAGCGCGGGGAGGGGGGGGCTCGGGCAGCACGGCGGCCCCCCCCCCCCCCCCCGCCACCACCGGGAGGTCCCGGGGGGTCCCGGGGGGCAGCTGCCGTTACGTGCGGGCGTTCCGCTCTGTCTCTGCCAGGCACTCCCTGACCAGCGCCCGGGCGTGGATGATCCCTGCGGGGAGAAGCACAGGGACACCTCGAATCACCCTCCAGTCGCTCCCCGCGGGGCTGGGGAGCCACGGGGGTGCAGCCCCGCGGCCGCCCGGTTCCCCCCCCCGCCCCTACCCCGCTTCAGCCGCTCCATGGCGCTCTTGCTGCCGGCGTAGGTGGGCCGGATCTCCTTGCCCATCTCCTCGATGACCGAGAGCAGGTCGGTGTAGGTGCTCTGCGAGCCCTGCGCCCCGGGGGGCTTCATGGCCTGCGGGAACAGAGGGACACGCAGAGACGGAGGGGCTGGGGGCCACCCCCGCCGCCGCGCCCGGCCCCACCGGCTCCGGCCCCGCGCCTCACCTGCACGTAGCCCATGGACGGCGGCCCGAAGTCATTGAAGAGCGGCCGGAAAGGGGCGGCGGCGCCAGGGACGGAACCGGAGGGCGACGGGACGCTCGTGGCTGCGAGAAACTGAGGGTCACGGCCGCACTCCCCCTTCCTCAGTACCTGCCGGTACCACCCCTTCCCGAGGTACCCCCCCTCCAGCCCTCCGGTCCCTCTCCGCTCCCGGTGCCCCCCGCGGTTACCGCGGGGTTCTCTCACCGGCGGAAGGTGCCCCGGGCCCCGGCGGGGCGGGGCTGGCGCTGGCGGCTCCGGGGGTAGCGGGGGCGGGAGCGATGGGCTTGTAGGACATCCCCGACGGCCGCCCGCCGCTCCCGGATCCCTGGAGCCCCGCGGCGGGGGTCGGCGTGCGGCCCCCGCGCTCGCCCCGCCGGTTGTATCGTCGGTGCCCGCCTCTCTTCAGCTCAGCTCGGCTCCGCTCGGCCCGGCGGGAAGCCGGGAACCGGAGCGGAGCGCGGCGGCCCCGGTTCCCGGTAGCGCTGCGCGGCCCCGGCCTGACCCGGGTCTCTCCCCCCTCCGCCGCCGCCGGCGCTCGCGGTGATGACGCAGACGCGTCACGACCGCGACGTCATCACGTCGCCTCGCGCCCGCCGGCCGGTCACCGTGGAGACACGCGGCGTCGGCCCCGCCCCCTCGCTGCCTCGCCGACCACGTGACTGAGGCGTAGACCACGCCCCCGCTCGGCGGGGGGCCCGTCTCCGGGTCACGTGAGCGGCCGGCGCCACCACCTCGGGGACACGGCGGGGGGGCACCGGGAGCGGCGCTGTCGGCACCGCCGCGCTCCCCCCGCCGCCAAGCGACCTCGTGTCACCCCGCAGCCCCGAGCCGGCGCCGGTCAGAGCGTCCCGACTCTCTGCGGGGTTGAATCCCGGCCCGGACTTTGTGGGGCATCGCCGCCGCCCGTCCCGGGAACC
Source organism: Hirundo rustica (assembly GCF_015227805.2). Taxonomy (NCBI): domain Eukaryota; kingdom Metazoa; phylum Chordata; class Aves; order Passeriformes; family Hirundinidae; genus Hirundo; species Hirundo rustica. The sequence goes on along the minus strand of NC_053455.1, from coordinate 59,238,314 downwards.
GGCCCCACCCGCCGGCTATGCATTTCCCGGAGCCCCGTGCCCGCACCGGTGAGGGGTTGCCCGGGGTCCCGGCTCCCCGCGGGGCTCCCGTGAGACACGGTGGGAATTCAGGGTTTTGGGGGCTGCCAGTGGATGGCATGATCGCGAATAAACCCTTTGGATACAACATAAGACACAAAACAAAAGTCTGCACAGAGAGTTTTATCATTTCATATGGGCAAAATTGGCCCCAAAACTGCAGCCAGGGCAGGGAGGGTACCTTCAGCAGCCCTGCCTGCAGCTGACTGAGGCCCTTCCACCCTGTAATGCTTTATATTTCTCCTCCAGGGTCTCCTGGCTTGGCTGCCAAGTCTCCCGTGTGCTGGGGGCGCAGGCCAGAGCATCCATGAGGGTCTGTGCCAGCCCCGAAATGGGAGGGATGCCTCACCCTAGGCAGGTCTGGGGTAGGTCTGAGCTCAAACCACGGTGATGGGGAGGGTTATGCTGTGCAGTCCATGTTAAACGTGGTGCGGAGGGAGCCTGAGGGGCTCAGTGTGGCACACACAGAGTGGGAACAGAAGTTGGAGGGATGGGGCACAGCTGAAGGAAAGGGGACCACGATGACGTGAGTTTTAGGGTGAGGTCCGGGTGGGAAGGGGGATGACGCAGGGAGAGAGAATGCAGATGAGGGTGAGAGCGGTCGAAGCTCAGCCGAGCCTGTGCCAAAAAGGGTCCCGACTTTGGCCTGGGTGCCTCCCACCACGGTCAGACTTTAGCATCGGAGCAGCTCCAGCACCCGGCCTCACCCCGGGCACGGGCACCGTCGCGCCAGCACTGCCCCGGCCCCTGGAGCTGGGTGTCCCTCTGTGGCCCCCTCCTCTTCGTAAGGCACGGGGGGCTTGGGTCCCGCGTTGGCACACACAGCCCTCAGCGCGACATCATCCGCACAAACTCTGCAGGGGGAAAACACATGGGGAACATCCCAGAGTGTGGGGACGCTCCTGGCCCCTTCCCTGCTCCTACCTTCGAAGTCCACCAGGCCATCGCCATTGAGATCCACGTCCTTGAGGATCTCATCCACCTCCCGATAGTTGAGCTGCTGCCCCAGGAGCTTGCGCATGGCCTCCCGCAGCTCCGCCATGCTGATCTGTCCGTCCCCATTGGTGTCAAACTACAGACAAGGTCCCGTTGCCATCGGCCACCTCTGGCACGCTGGCAGCCCACCCGTCTGTCCCCGCCATCCCCGTACCTCACGGAAGGCGTCACGCAGCTCCTTGATCCCAATCATATCCGCCGTCTCCGCCAGCATCTTGGGGCCCATCAGCTCCACGAAATCATCAAAATCCACCTTGCCCCCGGCTGCAGCAGGAGAGGGGTGTCAGCAGGGCATGGGGCAGGGACTGACGGGGAACTGCCGCCCCACCACGTACTGATCTGCTGGGACAGCTCGATGAGCTCCATCTCGGTGGGCATGTAGCCCATGGTCCGCATGCACTCGCCCAGGTCCTTGTAGCTGATGTAGCCGTCGTGGTCCTTGTCGAACTCCCGGAACGCCTGCTTCAGCTCTGGGGACACCACAGCATCACCACCGGCACCCCGGCACCGCCACCCACCCGAGTGGGACGCCCTCCCCAGCGCCTCACCTTCGATCTCCTCGGGCCGCAGCTCCCGGTCCTGGGGAAGAGAAAACGGGAAGAGACGAAGGAGGGGTCCTACTCCCGGGGATCCCACAGGGATTCTGCCCTAAGCCCCGCCGGGAGCGCAGACAGCACACGGGGAGGGGACGGTCGCGTACCCGTTGGGTGATGGCGATGCTCTGCCGCAGGAAGATGCAGGCCGGCCCCACCAGCCCCTGCAGCACCGAGTACCCCTGCATCTGGGGGGTCTGCGCCGCGTCCAGCACGTCCTCGGGGTCCCCTGCGCCGGAGCCTGGAGCGCCCGAGTGCGGCTTCCCATCCTGCAGGTGGATCAGGCGTCAGCGGCGAGGGGGGAGCCGAGCTGGACCCCCTCCTCCTCCTCCTGCTGCTGCTGCGGGCTATCACAGCCCTGCTGTACCTTGGGGAGCCGCCGCTCAGGGGTCTTGGTGCAGTTGCCCATGGCTGGGGGCTGCCCCCGCGCCGCAGGACATGCCTGGCCCCGGGGGAGGGCCTGGCTGGCGCAGACCGCGGGGCTGCCACCGGGGATTTGAGGTTTTTATGGAATATCTGGGGATATGCAGGGCAGCCGCGGGGGGGTGGGTGCCGCGCCCGCGTGCATAATCCTCCGGATTATTCCCCGCTCGGCCGCCCTGCTCCAGATGTGGGCAGCCGCCCAGCTGTTCCCCAATCCCGCAGCCTCCCTGCGAGGGCACGCAGGATCCCCGGCGCCCACCGTGCCCCGGCGCTGCCCCTGCCGCCGGTTACCTGCCCAAAAACGGGCCGCGGCCGGGGCCCCGGCTCCTCGGCAGCCCGGTGCCGCTCCACGGGGGACGCACCACTACGGCTCCACCTCCCCCTGCTCCCCGCAGCGCCGGCGGTGCCGGGACCCCTGAGCCGAGGGGCCGGGCGGGAGCCGCGGGCACCCCTCCGGCCGGGGCCGTGGTGCCGGGGGGTGCCCCGGCAGGTGGGGGGCGCGGGGCCGCTGCCGGTGCCGCGCCGCTGCGGCCCGCGGAAGAGGAAGAACATTCCGCCCGCTCCTGCTCCTTCTCCCCACGAGCGGGGCCAAGCAGGAAGAAACCGGATCGCCCCTCGCAGGGACGAGGCCACCGCCGTCCCCGGGACCCGCCGCGTCGCCCAGGAGATGGGGCGGAGCGCAGCGACCCCCCGGAGCGCTGGGGTGGGGGGGAGCGGGACGCCCCGGGGGGCTCCGGGGGGGGGCGGACGGGGCGCTCCGGTTTCAGCGCCGAAACCCGACCCGGGCCCGGGCGCAGGGCACGTGCCGGCGCGCCGCCAGCGAGGCCACGCCCCCTCCGGGGCCGCGAGCCCGCCTTGGGAACGCGCCCCCTGCTCCGGGCCCGCCCCTTCGCGCGGCCGCGCCCCCAAACCGATCCTGCTCCGGCCTCTCTCGCTGACGTCACCGCCGCGCCGCCGGCGCTCCCCCTGACGTCACCGCGGGGGCGGCTGAAGGTGACGGTGGTCGCTCCTGGTCCCGGTGCCGGTGGCCCCCGCCATGGCCGGCAGGCAGCTGCTGGCGCTGCGGCGCCTGCCCGCCGCCTCCTTCTCGGTGAGCGGGGACGGGGCGGGGAGTGCCGGCGCCATGCGGCGAACACCCGGTGTTCCCGGTGCTGAATCCTTGTGTCCCCGCAGACGGCGCCCAAGAAGACGCAGTTCGGGTCGCTGCGGGATGAGGACCGGATCTTCACCAACCTCTACGGGCGGCACGACTGGCGGTGAGTAGCGGGAGCAGCGTGGGCAGTGCCGGTGCCCCGTGCCCGGTGCCACCGTTCCCGGTGCCATCGTTCCCGGTGCCCGCAGGCTGCAGGGCGCGCTGCGCCGCGGCGACTGGTACAAGACGAAGGAGATCCTGCTCAAGGGCGTGGACTGGATCCTCGGCGAGATCAAGACCTCGGGGCTGCGGGGCCGCGGCGGCGCCGGGTTCCCCACCGGGCTCAAGTGGAGCTTCATGAACAAACCCCCGGACGGGAGGTGAGACCGGGACCGGCCGCGGCTCCGGTACCGCGGGCCCGCCCTGCGGGGAGCACCCCCTGACGCGAGCTGCCCGCAGACCCAAGTACCTGGTGGTGAACGCGGACGAGGGCGAGCCGGGCACCTGCAAGGACCGGGAGATCATGCGGCACGACCCGCACAAGCTGCTGGAGGGCTGCCTGGTGGCGGGGCGGGCCATGGGCGCCCGCGCCGCCTACATCTACATCCGCGGGGAGTTCTACAACGAGGCCTCCAACCTGCAGGTGCGAGGGAGCGCCCCACGGCCGCCCCACAGCGCACGGCACGGCTCGGGGCGCTGCGGGGCTCACCGCCTGCCCCGCTGCAGGTGGCCATCCGTGAGGCGTACGAGGCCGGGCTGCTGGGCGGCGACGCCTGCGGGTCGGGGTACGCCTTTGATGTGTTCGTGGTGCGCGGCGCCGGCGCCTACATCTGCGGGGAGGAGACGGCGCTCATCGAGTCCATCGAGGGCAAGCAGGGCAAGCCCCGCCTCAAGCCCCCCTTCCCCGCGGACGTGGGTACGGCCCCACAGCTCTCTGTCCCGAATTCCCAGCTGCCGCCCCAAAGCAGTTGTCTCCAGGACACCGTCCTGCTGCGAGGACAACACCCCAGCCAATACCACGTCCACTCACAGCTCCCGCTGTTTCACAGAACGGTGTGGGTTGTAAGGGACCCGAAAAGTCTGTCTCATTCCACAAAATCCCAGGTTGCTCCAAGCCCTGTTGAACCTGGCCTTGGACGTTTCCAGGGACGGAGCAGCCACAGCGCCTTTGGGCCACGTGTGCCAGGGCATCACCACTCTCACAGGGAGGAATTTTTTTCCTAATGTTTTCCCAGGTGTGTTCGGCTGCCCCACCACGGTGGCCAACGTGGAGACGGTGTCGGTGGCCCCCACCATCTGCCGGCGCGGCGGCGCCTGGTTCGCCAGCTTCGGGCGGGAGCGGAATTCCGGCACCAAGCTCTTCAACATCTCGGGGCACGTCAACACGCCCTGCACGGTGGAGGAGGAGATGTCGGTGCCGCTGAAGGAGCTCATCGAGAAACATGCCGGTGAGTGCCGTGGCCGAGCCGGGCCGGAGCGGGGCCGGAGCTGCAGGTCCTGACCCTCCTCTTCGCAGGAGGTGTCCGCGGGGGCTGGGACAACCTGCTGGCCGTCATCCCGGGCGGCTCCTCCACGCCGCTGCTGCCCAAGTCCGTGTGCGAGACGGTGCTGATGGACTTCGATTCCCTGGTGCAGGCGCAGAGCGGGCTGGGCACGGCCGCCGTCATCGTCATGGATAAATCGGTAAGGGACGCGTCGCCCCCCCGGCTCTCCCAGCCACGGTGGGACCCTCGCCTTCCTCACCCTCCCTCTCTTCCCAGACCGACATCGTCAAAGCCATCGCGCGCCTGATCGAGTTCTACAAGCACGAGAGCTGTGGGCAGTGCACGCCGTGCCGGGAAGGTGAGCAGGGGGCCGTGCCGGGTGGGGGGCTGCGGGGCGGGGCACGGCGGGGACCCATCTCCCCACCCCACTTCCCACAGGCGTGGACTGGATGAACAAGGTGATGGCGCGGTTCGTGCGGGGCGACGCGCAGGCCGCCGAGATCGACGCGCTCTGGGAGATCAGCAAGCAGATCGAGGGACACACCATCTGCGCCCTGGGCGACGGCGCGGCCTGGCCCGTGCAGGTGAGGGGCCCGGAGGGCTCCGAGGGGCCAGCGGCCCTCCCCCACCCCGTTAACCACCTCCCCTGCTCCGTGCAGGGCCTCATCCGCCACTTCCGCCCCGAGCTGGAGGAGAGGATGCGGCGCTACAGCGAGGCCAAAGCCCGAGTGGCGTCGGCATAAGGATTCACCGCCACACCTCCCTGCTCCCACTTGGAAGGGGTTTCTGGGGTGCTGGCAGCACTCAGAGGGTTCTCCAGAGGGTTCTCAATAAATGCTGCTGTGCTCCCAGGCTCTGCTGTGGACGTAAAATAGTAGGAAGGGACCGACAGGGCAGAGGGCCTCTGGGTCCTGCTGCCCCTGGAGCAGGAGATCCCTGGGGATCACAGGTGACACAGCCGGGGCCTGGATACGCCAGAGGGGAGATTCTGGATTTCCACGAGGCTGGGGTTGAGGCAGAGGCGATGGCTGTAGGGTATTAACAGGCACAGTCTCCTCCTTAGGGACCCCACGCTCCCTGTCCCCACCACAGTGGCACCAGGGCTCCTCCTCCTGTGCCTGTGCCAAGGGCCAGCTGTCCCGGCCACATTCCACAGCTCGGAGCCCGGGGCAGTTCCAAACATGGCTTTTACTGAATCACAGTGTGCGGCAGCACCGCTGGGCTCGGAGCCGTGCTCGCTCCGCCTGTGCACGGGTGGAGAACCAAGGCACGGGTGGAGAACTGAGGCACGGGGACCCCGCCGCCGCCCCCTGCCCGCTCAGGCCGAGGCTTTCTGGGGAGGCACGTGGGTCTTCCTGCGGTAGCGGCCGGGCAGCAGCAGCTCCAGGGTCAGCTCGGTGATGATGGCCGTGAGCCCCCACACCTTGTGGGGGCCGTTGAGGAACACGGGCAGGGTGTATCCGTAGCCGCTGGCCGTGCGGAAGTGGGTGTAGCCCTGGTTCTCCTCACGGAGCAGGTGAGCCAGGGGCAGGGTGAACACCTCCTCCACCTGTCGGACCACAGCAAGTGGGACCGGCTGCCGCGGGAAGGGGAGCGGGCCTGGGGAGGAGTCACTCACCTCCTCAGGGTTGGGGTTCAGCGTCAAGGCCTCCAGCGGCCCCAGGTTGGCCACGACGGGCGCCACGGTCATTCCATGCTGGAAGGTGTGTCAGCGAGGGACAGGATGACAGCCCCTCCCCAGAGTGCCTGTGCTTTGACCCCCCTGCACCCAATGCAGGCACCCACCATGTGTGTCACCCCCTCACCAATGCCATTGCCTTGTGTCCTGTCACCTTGAATCCCCAGAGCTCCTGTCACCAGTGTCTCTGCTGGCCTGTCCCTGTCACCTCTAACCCATCAGCTGTGTCCCTGTCACACCAAATCCATCGCCTTTGTCCCTGCTGCCCTGTCCCCGTCACCCAGAATCCCCATAACCTGTGTCCCCGTCCTCCTGAACCTGAACCTGTCACACCTGACCCTGACGCTTGTCACCTGCGACCCTGCCACCTTTTTCCTGTCATTCCAATCCTCTGCTGCCTGCAACCCCCCCTCACCTGTGCTCCTGTCCCCCTGTCACCTGCACGGTGTCAACCCATCTCCCTGTTGCCTTGTCCCTGTCACCCAGAACCCTGTCACCTGTGTCCCTACCGCTTTGTCTCCGTCAACCAAACCCCTTCTCCGTGTTCCTGCGGCCTTGTTCCTCGTTCCTATCACCACCTTGTCCCTGTCACCCCAAACCCAGCACACCGGAACCCTTGTCCCCGTCTCCCGTGATGCTGCCGCCTTCCCTGTCACCTTGACCCCATTCCCCTGTCCCTGCCCCCTGCCCTTTAGCTCTTGTCCCCGCACGCCCTTGTTCCCCCCCGCCGGTCCCCGGTACCCGGTCGGGCAGCGTCCGGAGCTGTCCCCAGACTCCGGCGGGTGCCACCGCCACCCCCAGCTCCTCCCGCGTCTCGCGCAGAGCCGTGGCCACCGCGTCCCCGTCCGCCGGGTCCCGCCGCCCGCCGGGGAAGCTGCGGGAGGGATCGGTGTGGGGGGTGGTCAGGGCCGGCCCGGCCCCGGTGCCCGCTCCCCCCTCCGGTACCTGACGTCGCCGCTGTGGGGGCCGGCGAGGCGGCGGGAGCGGAGCGTGAAGAGCAGCGCGGGGCGGCCGCGCACCGAGCACAGCGGCACCAGCACCGCCGCCGCCGCCGCCGCGCCCCCCGCGCCGCCGCCGCCGCCAGCCGCGCCCGGCACCGCCGCTCGCTGGCGCCGCTCAGCGCGTCCCCGCCGTCCCCGGCATCGCCCGCGCCCGCCATGGCGCCGGCACGGGGCCGGGAGGAGCGGCGAGGGAGGAGGGACCGGCACCGCCCCCCGCACCGAGCCCGCCCCCGCCTCCTTCCGTGCCGCGGGTGCGACGGCCTCCTCCGGCGTGGAACGGCCCCGCCGGCTATAAATCCACCCGGGAGCCTGGCCGTGCCCCCGCCAGGGCGTGTGACCCACGTCCCACCTTCGCGATGTCCCTGCCGGGTGCGCGAGTGCTGCTCCGGGCTGTGCAGCAGCCCCCACCGGGTGTGAGAACTGCCTTCCAGCTTTGCGCCAACCTCCCGGCTCTGCCGGCTGGGCAAGTCCTGCTCCAGCCGGGATACAGCCCTCACCACGTGTGCAGCAGCCCCTGCCAGGTGCGTCCGTCTCGCCGGTGTGGGACAGCCCCTGCCAGCTGTGCGAGCCCAGCTCCCAGCTGCGCACACCCCCCTGGCTGTGCAAACCTCTGGCCAGGTGTGCAGTGCTCGCCTCTGCCCCCTCCACGGGCCTTGCAAGGACCCTTCCAGGTATCCAAAAAACCCTTCCAGGCACACATTCCTCCCACTTCTGCCAGCCCCTGTGTGCCATCGGGTGCCTGGGGTTGTCAGGGTCTGAGGTTGGGAAAAGGCTGCTGGATCAATCAGGGAGTGCTGGTCACCGGCCAGCCCCTCTTCCCAGGAAACCCCCATGGACAGAGACTCTCACACCTGCACCTTCAGCTCTCAGCAGGAAATGATTTTTAAAAAACTGTATAGAAATCATCACTCTCCATGATTCTTTGCTTCCAGAGCCTGGCATTGGCTCCACAATCCCATTCCCATCTCTGGAATCAGCGGAACCTCCGCTCCTCCCAGACGTATCGCTTCCCTGCTGGAACCTTGCGGAAGAACAGGCTGTTCCCTCGGCTCATGTTGCCCTGGAAAGGGAGAATGACCATGGAGGGGCCACACAAGGCCCAGGGTGGCCTCTCCAAACCCCACGGGGCTCCCACCCGGCTCCTCTCTGCGTCCCAGCCTTTGCCAGCGCATCCCAGCTTCAGCACTTACCTCCCTGTGCAGCTGGCTCCAGCAATCCAGCCAGGAGGAGTAGGTGGGTGCATAGGGAAGGAGACCCCCGGCCAACCTGGGGAAGGGAGGAAAGACCCACCGGGAATTATTCCCACAGGGAATTACTCCCCCACCCATTGGGAACGACCCATTCCCTCTCTGGCTCCACACTGGTTTGAACCCCAAAACCACCCTTTTCCCACTCCAAGCAAGGAGGGATGAACCTTGTAGAGTGCTGGAAGCACCTTTCCATCTGGGAATTTCAGAAAAGTGGTTCTGGGAGCTGATCCAGAGCAGAGGGACGCAGGTGTCAGTGGGATTAGGGACTCACCCGCAGTTGTTCACGGCCATCAGGTTGGAGACCAGGACGAAGGGGTAGGTCAGCATGCTGGCAAAGAACTGCGGGAAAAGTGGGGAGTGGTGGGATGTTCCCTCTTCCCTCCACACGGGAAGAACCCCCGGGAGCTTCATCCCGGGGAGGGACCGCACTCCTGCCACCTCCACAGGGTCACACGTGTCCTCCACGGAGCATCCCTTGGCCTGCTCTGGCTGATCCCAGCCCGGCTCCATCCCCACCCTGGGCAGCCACAGGATTCCGGGAACACAGCGCTCCCTAGGAAAAGGATCCACTTCCTGCCTGTGGCTGTACTCACCCCAGTGACCGCCTGGGAGTAGCTCTTCATCTCGGTCATGGTGGAGACCTGAGGGAGGAGCAACAGCACCTGAATCCCCCTGGAGCGGGGTGGTGGCTCCCAGAATACCCCTGGAGCTGCCCCCAGTCAGCTCCTGGCGCCCCGGATCCCAGAGCGGAGCCTACCCCGTTGTCCAGGGCGTAGGTGTTGATGAGGTAGGCCAGCATGTTGCACAGCCACAGGGAGAGGATGTCCCCGAGGAGCCGCGGGATGAGGCCGCTGCAGGGGAAGAAACAGCGGGAATGTTGGCCGAGGGTTGGGATCCGACTGTGCGGGGAGCTGGGAACAGCGGGTTTGGGAGGGGGGCAGCTGTCCCTGCAGCAGCCGGGGCATGGGGGAACAGCCAAGCCTGGGAGCTGCTGGAGGGATTCACAATACTCCCAAGGAGGGCTTGGGGACCTTTCCGCTGACCTCACCCCCACCGTGCCCCTCCCTGCCTTCCCGGCACTCACGCGAAGAATCCCAGGATTCCCTCTTCCCGGTAGATTGTGGCGAAGGCGCTTAGTGTCCCGCTGGGATAGGGAACAAAAGGGAGGAAAACGTCAGGGGACCCCAGGATTCCAAGCCCCCCCCGGAGCACCCCGAGCCCGCAGGCCCCGTACCTGTACTTGGTCTCACGGCCGATGAACTGCACCATGCAGCGCAGGGTGATCACTGCGGGAACGACACGGGAACGACACGGGAGTGAAAGGAGGCACCTGGCGCTGCGCCCCAGGGTCCCCTGGGATGCGGGGACACCTACCGTGGAAGGGGTGGGTGATGAGGGTGGCGGCGGAGCGGGCGACCATCTCCCGGGAGGTCTGGGAACAAAGGGAGCATCACCAGGAGGGGACAGGGATGTGACATCCCACTGCCTTCCTCCTCCTCCTCCTCCTGTTGCTCCTCACCTCCTTGAGCACCTGCTCCAGCGAGGACACCTGCTCCTTCTTGTTGGCTCCAGGCTGGAAGGGGAAAGAGGAGCCAGGTGGGAATAGTTTTCCGGAGAGGGGACGTTGTCCCCAGGGTAGGGCAGAAGCCCACCAGAGCGCTCCGGATGCAGGGCTGGGGTGGTCTGAAGCAGGGTGTGTGGGGAAGGAAAGAGGGAAGAAAAAAAGAAGGGGAGGAGGAAGAAAGGACAGAGGAAAACAGAGGGGAAAAAGGAGGAGGGAAGGAATAGAGAAGGGAAAATGGAGAGAAGAACAGAATGAAGAGGGAAGGAGAGAGAAAGAGAAGTGGAGAGAAAGATGAAGAGAAGGAGAAAAAGGAGAAAGGAATGGGGGAAAGAAGAGAAAGAAAGGTGAAGGGAGGAACAGAAGAACAGAGAAATGGAAAGAGGGAGAAAGAGGGAAAAGATGGATTCCCCGTGGGGAGCATCTCTGCACCCACCTCAGCCTGCTCGGCCTCCTGGTACCGCTGTGGAGCAAAGGGCAGGGTCAGGGCAGGGTCAGCACCGCGCGGGGAGCCGGGGGGCCCCGGTGCCCCGCTGTCCCGGCGGCAGAACCGCCGGTTCCCGCAGCGCCCCGCGCCCCGCCCGTGCCGGTACCTGCAGCACTTTGCTGTGCACCACGGTGCCGATGGCGCTGGAGCACAGGCGGGGGGCGAGGCCTTTGAAGAGTCCCGCTCTCCCGTCCACCTTTACGATGTGCTTCGCTGGGGACAGCGGGGACCGTCAGCCCCGGGGCGACCCCACGGCGGCACCGGGACGGCGCCGGGGCGGCCCCACCGGGGTGGACTCACCGTAAGAGAAGAGGCCGGGCAGCTGGTATACCTGGCGGCCGAAGATGTTTCTCCCCAGGGTGGGCGGCAGCGGCTCGTAGCCCACCTGCAGCGGAGACAGGCGGGCTGTAGCCGCCGAGCGGCCGACACCGAGCCCGGTAACCCCTCTCAACCCCGCCATTCCCGCCCTTACCTGCACCAGCACCTTCACGTACATGAGAGGTTGCGAGAGCACGGTGAGCCCCGAGCCCAGCAGCACCTGCGAAGCCGCGTCCGCCATGGTGCCGCCCCGGCGTCACGGCACAGAAGGACACGGCCACGGCTGCCGCCGCTTCCGCTTCCGCCTCCCCGGTACTTCCGGCGCCGCCGTGACGCGCTTCCGACCGCTGGGGGGCGCCCTAGGAGGGCAGCGGCTGCCATGGAAACGCCCGGCGCCGCCGCGGGGCTGTTGCCATGGTAACGGGGCCTGCGGGCACCCACGGGGCCTGCGGGGACACCGCGGGCACTGCGGGGACAGCGTGATGGCAGGGCTGAGGAGACACCAGGGTGGCAGAGTTAGTGACGCCACATCCACAGAGCGCAAGGTGACGCTCTGGTGGCAGCACTGAGGTGACCCCAGGCAATAGAGGTGACACCCTGGTGGCAGGGCCCAAGGTAACACCACAGGCGCAGGCTGACGCCATGGCAGCTCGGGGACAAGGGGACCCCTAAGGGGGACATCGCAATGAGAACAGGCAGCACTAGGCACAGACATGGAGGTGGCAGCATCTTTACTGCCGAGAGCAGGCACAGCAGCGTGCGGCCACTGCAGGGACAATGAGAGGCCGTGTCCTGTCCCTGGGCCTGCGCCTGCCCCGCTGCCAGGATGGCCCCAAGGTCCTTGCCGCAGCTGGATTCTGGGAATAGTCGCTGGTGGCACCATGGTGGCAGGGGTTCAGCGGTGACTTGCGGTGTGTCACAGCACTTGTGCCGCTGTCCAGCTGATGCCTTCCCATGGTGGCACAGCGGCCATTCCCTGCTCCAGGTGCCCTGGGAAGGGCCACTCCAGAGGCGGCTCTGGGCACCTCTCCTGCGATGACACGGGGGCCATTCCCTGCTCCAGCTGCCCTGGGAAAGGTGACACTGGAGCTGGCTCTGGGCTTCTCTCCGACACCTCCACTCTGGACACCAGGAAGAACTGGATGCCTGCGGGTCCCAACCTGGAGGGCACAGGAGAGGGGTCTTGAGTCAGACCCGCTTGAGGGGTGGGCCAAGTGTCCCTGCAGGACTGTTCCCTCGGGGCCTGGATGGGCTGTGGTGGCTCCAGGCTCACTGGGATGCTGGTGTGGCTCCGGTTTTTTCGGTACAGGGCATTCCTTGCTCTCCGTCTCTGCAGCCGCTTCCTCCTGCGTGGCTCCATCTGTGCCGGGTGGTGAAGTGTCACTGGGACATCTGCACCCCCTGTCACTCTGTGCCCCTCCCACCTCAAAATCGGTGGCACTTGGGGACTCACTGGCCAGCTGGGGCTGTGGAAGTCATCTGGGATCCTGTCAGACACAGAGCTGTCAGAGCCACTGGTGCTGCAGGGGGAAAGAACCATCTGCAGTGGCACCACAGGGTGACAGGGGGTGACAGGGGGTGACAGGGGGTGACAGGGGGTGACATACCTGGACTCAAGCTCTGAGGGGGACACGTCGCTCCAGCTGCCTCCAGAGCCTGGCTCATGACCCATCTGCCGCTGCAGCAGTGCATCCGCCTCCACCAGGCACTGCTGGAGCTGTGGGACAGTGCCAGTGTCACGGTGTCACCGCGGTCCCAAGGCTCCAGGGCACCTTGAGCCAGGTCCAAGCCCACCTTGGCGGGCGCAGGGTCGCAGAAGTCAAGCAGGGTGTCACAGAGGAGGCGCCCCAGCGACTCGAGGTCCTCCGTGCTGAAGTGGGAGTTCCTCCCACCTGGAGGGGACAGGGAAAAGGAAACAAGAGCAGCTCCCCAAGCTAGGACCATCCCCCCGGCATCGTTCCCATGGCAGTGGCAGCCCCTCACCCAGTGTGGAGCCACTGAAAGCCACCTCCAGGGTGTAGCTGTGCGAGACACCCAGGCGCCACATGCAGACCCGGCCCGTCCTCTCTTTGCTCTTCTGCACCTGGAACTTGCAGCTGGAGAAAGAGAACTGGGAGCCCCAGGGTCAGAGGGGTCCCAACCCCACAGGGACATCTCGGGAAGCGGCACAGTGGCTGCGTTCCCACTGTTACCCCAACACGTGGCTCTGAGGCAGCCATGTCCCACCTTGTTGGGGGCGTTTTTGCTCAGCATTAGAGGGAACACGCGCTGGCGCAGCCGAGTCCCGGTGCCGTCCCGGCCAGCATCGCAACCGTACATGAAGACGTTGTTCTTCCGGCTGTGCCCATGGAAGTCGCAGTACAGCACCACTTCCCGCTCCGCCAGCACCCTGCACATATCAGGATATGGCCACGAGCACCGCCATAGGAATGGGCCTGTCCCGCTGGCTCCCCAAGCCCGCCTCACCTCTGGACCATGGCCCGCAGGTGCCACGCAACCGGGAAGGAGCCGGGAAGCGCCATCCCGTAGGCCCTGTTGGGATCCCGTCCCGCCAGGGAGCAGCGAGAGTTGCCCACCACCACCCCGTCGGGGTTGAGCATCGGCACCACCTTGAAGATGAAGAGGCGGCGCAGGAGCCGCGCATCCGGGTGGGCGCTCAGCAGGAAATCCAGGAATCCCCTCATGGCCCAGGAGCCGCCGCTCTCACCGGGGTGCGCGCGGGCGCTCACCACCACCGCCCGCTTGCCGGCCGCGCCGCCTGGGCTGGTGATGGTCAGCAGGTACACGGTGTTGCCGGCCAGGCTGCGGCACAGCGCCTGCACCGCGCAGCACCGTGAGCGCGCCGGGTCGGCCGCCAGCGCGCGCAGGTAGCGCTGCAGGTCTGAGTAGGTGTAGGGGTAGCAGGTGGCAAAGAAGCACGTGTCGCCGTCGTGCGGGAAGCGCACCGTCCAGCTGAGCCGGAACAGCGGCGGCTCCCCCGCACTGCCACGGTAGTAGCGGACGTCGGTCCCGACCCGGCGCCAGCCTATGCCACGGCTCTGGGCGTCCCGCTGGGAGTAGAGCAGTGGCCGCAGGCCCTGGCCATAGAGGCTCTTGGGCTTGGCCATGTTGGCGATGGTGAAGCGGTAGAGCGGCTCCCGACGCGTGTTTTGGACGCGGAAGTAGAACCACTGTGTGTGTTTGGCCGTGTACAGGTCCGGCCGCAGCATCAGCACATACTCATAGGGACCCCTGTGTGGAGGGAAGGGCCGTGCTCCTGATCGGGGCCTGACATGAGGGGCCCCATGTCCCCCAGTGTCTCCCTTACACCTTGATGGCCTTCTGGAGGTTCCCACTCTCAAAGCGGGACTCGAAGAGCAGCGTGGTGTCCTGGGGACCCTCCAAGGGGGCTGCTGGTGAGGAGAGTGGCCCTGGGGCCCCCCCAACCCGAGCACGGATAAAGCAGGAGCCTTGGAGTGCTGTGGGGGGAGCAGAGACAGTGGTGGGGGTCTGGGGAGAGCGGAGGCGCTCAGGAGTGTTGCCCCGTGCTCCGTTACCTGGGCTGGAGTGGTAGACGACGGTGCCCTGCTCCTCACCGAGGGTGTACAGGGCCTGCTCCGGGCCCATGGGTGGGCAAAAGGGCTCCGGTTTAGGGGGAACCCACTCTGGGAGAGGGGGGAAGGCAGAGACAAATGCCATACACACAACAGGGGTCTGGCACAGGGATGAGGCGGGGGGACAGCTGAAACATCCCCTCACCGATGTGCTCAATCGTTTCCTGGATGACCTCACACTCCACAGGCCAGCGGGGAGGTGGGAGGGAGAATGGAGCCTGTGGTTCTCCTGGAGACTTCCAGGGCCGCCTTGAGGGGGCCAGCCTGCCCTGGTGGGGAGTCTGCTCCACCACCTTGGGAGCTGCAAGAGCACCGGGAAGAGCTGGGGGTCTCAGTGTAGTTGGGGTAAGGGGATCGCCCAAAACCAAGGCAGGGACAGGGAGAGGCCCTCCCAGCATACTTGCTGTGCTGGGGGGCTGTGAGGGGCTGCAGGGTCTCACTCACGGTTTGGCTTGTGCCCAGGACTTCGCTGCCAGCCAGGACTGGTGTTGGCCATGGTGGATGCCCTGGGATGCTGCCCGGAGCGTTCCCCCAGGAACATGGCCGTCTCTTCCTTGCTTGTCTTCTCATCTTGGGGAGAACAGCGCCACAGCCATGGGGTGGGAGGGGACACGGCTCAGGGACAGGAGGGGACACCGCACAGCGGCCAGGGCTCACCTCGGAAGTAGCCATAGAAGCGCAGATGGGTGCGGATGAAGCTGTCATAGGGCTTCAGGAATTGTCCCCCACCAGACCTCCCCGGAGCCCCCTGCCTTGCCTGGGCAGCGCCGTGCCCCGCGGGCTCCATGCCTGATAGCTCCGGGAGACCCGGAACAGCAGTGGCAGTGCCAGGGCTGGGCTGGCATGTGGTTGCTGAGCTACAGAGGGGAACGGGGCAGTCCTGGAGCAGAGCTGGGAACTGAGCCAGAGGGATTTCCTGGAGTTGTTAAGGTTGGAAAAGACCTCCAGGGTCATTGAGCCCAACCTGTGACCAATCCCCATCTCGTCACCGAGACCAGAGCACTGAGCACATTCCTTGGACACCTCCAGGGCTGGGGACTCCGCTGCCTTCCCGAGCAGCCCCTTCCAATGCTGGACACCACTTTCTGTGAAGAAATTCCTCCTCATGTCCAACTTCAATTTCCCCTGGCAGAGCTTGAGGCTGTTTTCCCTTGTCCCGTCCTTTGTTCCGTGGCAGCAGAGCCTGACACACCCCTTGGCTACACTCTCCTGTCAAGGAGTTTTGCAGAGCCAGAAAGTCCCCCCAAGCCTCCTTTTCTCCAAGCTGAGCCCCCCCAGCTCCTCCTGGTGCTCCAGACCCTTCCCCCACACTCCATTCCCTTCTTTGGACAGCCCCTCTCTGCCATGAGGGCTCCAGATCTGTCCTCAGGGCTGGAGGTGGCCCAACAATGCCAGAACAGGGGACAGGCCTGTGGGCACACCAATACTGGGACAGTCCAGGTGCCATCAGCCTTTCGCCCACCTGGGCTCACATTCAGCTGCTCTCATCAGCACACCCAGGGCTTCTCCCAGCTTTCCACCCTCTCTTCCCCCAGCCTGGAACAGTCAGGTTTGTGTGACCCAAGTGCAGGACCTGGCACTTGGCCTCAGCCCTTCAATCCAGCCCATGCAGCTTCCTCTGCAGAGCTTTCCTGCCTTCCACAATCCACACACCCACTCAACTTGTACTTGTGGATTACCGGGGGTCTGTTGTGCCCTCCATCCCCATCTACCACCCACCCTCAGCAGAATCAGTGAGATGTACTTCCCAAACTGCTACAATTTATTGGACAATGGTCAAAGGAACTGTACATCTGTAAAAAAAACCAAAACAAAACAAAAAAACCCCAAGAGGTGGGCACGGCACTGCATGCCTCATGTACTCGAGGCCGTTTTCCTCCGCTTCAGCCGTGAGCGCCAGTCCTCTGGCAGTGCCTCGAAGTTGGCATTCCTCTCGGCCATGCCACTGCAGGAATAAAGCGGAATGTCAGCACCCAGCCGGCCCCCTCACGTATCCCCCACCTCTACAAAGGATAAGGAAATGCCCTGGTGCCAGCCCCCGGGGTCTGTACCTCATCAGCTGCTGCTGCTTCCACTCCTCGATGCGCCGCTGGGCTGTGGTCTCCCGGTCCTCCTCGCTGGAGCTGGAATTCTCCTCCTCATCCAGCTCCCGCTGGATACTTTGCCACTTCTTCACCAGTGACGGCATCTTTGTCTTGCCCTTCTTGCCCTGTGCCACAAAAACAACAGCGGTGAGTGCGGCTGGAAAGGGAGGAGGGAAGGAACGGTGCCGGCGCGGGATCACCCATCCGGCATACCTTGTCCTTGCGCCCCTTCCTCGGCTTCTCCTTCTCAGGAGGCGGTGGTGCCTTGGGGGTGGGCGGTGGGGGTGTCTGCGGGGGCGGTGGGGGCGGCGGCTGCTCGGCCGCAGCGCCCGTGGCCGGCAGCGCTCCCCGTGCCGGCGCTGGCTGTGCCGCGGCCGTGCTGGCCAGGCTGACGGGCACGGCGCACTCCGAGTATCCCATCATGGAAGAGGCGGCGGGTCCAGTCACACCCAGGTAGCCGGGCTGCAGCCCCAGCGCCGCGGGCTGAGGGCCAGCGTGGCCCGGAGCCATGCGGAGGTTGGGGCGTCCCTGGATCTCGCTCTGGAGGCGCTGGCGGGGCCTCAGCGAGGCCAAGGGCACGGCTGATGGCTGGTACTTGCCCGTGGCCATCAGAGGCTGGCTGTAGATGACGGGGCAGCTGCCAATGGTGGCCGTGCGCTGCATCAGCCCTGGGCTCATCTCCGCCGCTTTCCTCTTTGGTGGCTTGGCCGAGAGCAGCGGGGCTGGGCTTGGATCGATGGCGGCCTGGAAGAAAGCGCCGAAGAGCGCCATTACACACCAGTTTCCCAGAGTTTCACACTCTGGAGTCAGCAGAGCCCCGGCTTCACCACTCACCTGGCTGCTGCTGGCAGCGGGGCGTACCAGGGACTTCAGGGGAGCATCCTCCTCTGTTCCTGGGGCAGGTGGCTCCTCGCCCCCCTCATCTTCCATCTCCACTTCCTGGATCTCCCCGTCTTCTCCAGGCGGTGGGGGTGGCGGTGGAGGTGGCGGGGGTGAGTCTGGGGGGGGTGGAGGCGGCGGAGGCATTTCCAAGGGCAAGGGAGGTTGGAGGACTGGAACGGAGGACTGAAGCAGAGTCCAAAACGGAGTGAGCGGCATAAGAGACGTAGCAGGAGCTTGGCCCGAGAAGGATTCTTTACAAAGGGAGCCTGAAGAAGACACATTGACACGGGCTTGAACACCCGGCCTACGGTCTGTACCACCTGCTCCTGCCCGCGGTCCCGCTTGGAAGCACAGCCACCGTGGCCTGCCCTGGCCCCCCTGCCCCCGCCCTGGAGCCAGGACCCCCAGCACCAGTGAGACGTACCTGTGGGGCGCTCGGCGGGCCCCTCGCTCTGCTCTCCTTTGTCTTTGGGAGGTGGCTTTGGAGGACCGTCGGGTTTTCTGTCGGCGGCGCCTCGCTGTCCCTCCTCTTCGTCCTCCCCGTCGGGGAACTCCCATTGCGACTCTCCAGAGCGCTCGTTAACATAGAAATAGCGTCTATGCTCCCTAGATCACAAGAAAGAGAAGGAGGCTTCAGCTTCCCTTCTCCGCCCCCGACACTCCAAGGCGGGCCTGCCCACGACAGCGGTGCGCTCTCGCAGGGGAGACCCTCGTGCAGCAGGGCTGCCGCTCTCCCACACACAACAAACAACTTTGAGGACAGAGGCAAGAGAGGCCCGAGCCGACTCGCTCAAAGCTATTTGCTATCGCTGGCTGCGGGAACGTCGCCCCGAGCCCCCCGCTCCGAGGGAGGGGAGGGCCGGGAACGCCGGCGACATCTTGCTAACATTGGGACTTTCAGCACGGCCTCGGCTGAAAGTCGCCCTCCGAGAAGAGGCACCGGGGAACAGCCCAGTGGAGGGAAGCGGCTGCCCCCCTACCCCATGGTGCGCAGTTTTTTATGATACTCTTGGTGTCAAACACACAGTGAATGCTAGAGAGAGGGAGCGGATCTGGGAGCTGAAAAACAAAAGAGCAAAGATTTCAAACAAAGGAAAATTAATCAAGAAAGCCAAATAGACAAAGAAATGTTTGGGTCTGACCTGCTGGCAGGAGACAGAAATCTTGCTCTTCGTTCCGTCGGTGAGTTGAAGTTTGTCCTTTGGAAGAGCTGTTGGTCAGAAGAGTTGATCCAGAGATCCTGCAAAGTTCACAGAGCTCTCGCATGCGCGACCCCCCAGGCCCGCCCTCCACAGCGCTGGACACTCGCGAGAGGGACAACCAGCTCTGTCCGTCATGGAATCGGCTCCGTCGCAAAGCACTGGGCACTCCGTTTGGATCCTCCAGTTTGGTGGCCGGCCCAAACTCTGCGAGTGCCGGACGTTTCTCTGCCTGCCCAGCACTAACAGAAGCCGCTCTCAGTCTGCCAGAGGGACGGCGCCAGCGTCGTCGGGTGGTTGATGGTCACAAATCATGTCTGAGATGTCAGAGATGAAAGGTGAGAAAGGAGGAGAGCGCGTACCTGTCCCAGTGGCAGGACCAGCCTTTAGGGGTGGCGTTTATTTCGTATTGTTTAAGCTGTTCGGCTGCGTCTTGGAGTTTGCGTTTGAGGTAGTTTCCATTGAGAGCACCTTCTCGCCAGTCTGCAATGCGGGTCTAGAGGGCAAGAACCGGGGGAAGCCAGTGAGGTGGGCTGCCAGCGGCCCCAGGGGGGGACGGGACTCGAGGATCGGGAGGCTCCCTTCCGGCACGGGACGCGGGGGGCCAGGAGGAGGACACCCCACCTCTGTGCCAAGCCACGCTCTCCCCCCGCCGAGGAAGGGAGAGCCCTGCGTGGCAAGGCGCCACGAGGCTCACGCAGCGCCGGCGCTCGGACGGCAGATTGCATCCGATCCGCTCCAGAACACAAGGCCGGAGCGAGGGGCGAAGGCTCGGTTACCTCTGTCTGCAACAGCAACATGTGGAAGTTGGAGATAGATTGTCTGTTGATGCCCAGGAACTCCAATTTACTAGTCAGAGTATTTGCCAGCTCTCCAATCTGAAACTGCCAGGAGAAAGGGCAGAGTCAAGAGCTGCCCTCTGGGAGCAGCGTCGGGCAGCTGCGGCCCTGCGGCTCTCGGGAAGCACCGCTTGGGACCACCCGCGGCCCCTCAGCCTGTAGGGACTGGGATGTGCCACCCCGGCCCCATCACCCCCTTTGTTCAGTCCCGCTACATCCTGCACCCCAGGGACAGGGCAGTGTGGGTGGCTGGGTGACAGCTCCTCCAGGGACCGCGCTTGACTCTGTGCGGAAGGACAGCACGGGCTCAGGTAGCTCTGGTACTCTGGAGTTACAGCAGAACCAATGCCACGGCAGGTATCTAAGAATGCTTCCCAAATAAATGGGCCAGGATGTCATTCCAGATTCTGTAAATAACTGCTTTCCAGAGGAACTAGCTGGGAAGTACCAGAAAGGGATAACAGCTCTGGATTTACTCCAGAGCAGAGGCAGCAGCTCTATCAAAACTCAGGTCAGCTCATGGCGACCATGGCTACTCAGCTCCAGCATCTCATGGGAGTGAAACCTCCAATCTGGGGACACAGGGATACCTGTGTCCATCCCCCTGGCTGGAGGCACTGCATGGAAGCAGCCACAAGCCAGAAAGGAATCAGGAACAGGGATGCCTGCAAGGGGCATCACCACTGCTTAAAGAAAGGCTCTAAAAATGTATATTTTAAACTTCACTCCTCAGAAGAGGCTTTGGAATGTCCACCAAAGCCACCAAGGAAGCATCTGTCTCCAGAGAGGGGAGGGGCAGACAAGCAAGCCCTAGAGAAGACCAAGGCAGGCACATGAATCCCCACGTTAATGTGGCTCTGGAGAAGCTAGGGAACATCCTGGAGCAGAGGGTGACTTGGGAACGGTGGTGCCGGCGCAGCTCCTGTAACCAGAGAGATCCCAACCTGATGAGCAAACGGTACTGGTTACCCAGGGAGCCGGCATTCCTCCAACAGCGCTAAGGGAATCCTGCATGGAAAAGCACCACATGGTCCGTCACAGCGCTGCCCACTGAAACCCAACGGGGGGGACAGCAGAGGGGACCAGCGAGTCCAGCCCTGCTACAGGCTTTTATTCTTTTTTATTTAAATTGATGAATTTAAAAATCAGGTCTCAAATGGATGTTGCACTGAGGCAGGCTCAGTTTCGGTCTGGGAATGTCACATCTCAAAATCCTCTAAGGAATTGTTTTATGGGAGAGATGTGGGTTTTTCACAAGGACAAAAGGACCTTCCCTTTCACACCAGAAAAATAATTTACGTGATGGGAAATGAGGACAGGGATAGGCAACTCTCACTGCAGATTCCACCAGGGCTCCACCACAATCTGGTGATTCCCCATCTGCCACCACAGGGAGGTGACAACACTTCCCAACGTCACAGAATTACTACAGAGCCAAAATTTATGCTGCAGGAGATCTCAGGGTAACAGACACAGGGACTAAATGGGAAAGATCTCCCCTGCTGCTCTGTTGTACTGCCCTCAAGCCTGGAGCTCTGCTACAGATCAGGGAATTGATCCAGTGCAGCCAAAGGAGCAAACCAAGGCTCAGAGAAGAGCTATCAGTAGGGTGCTGCAGAAATCCCCAGGGCTTCCCCAGCTCTCATCTAAAAGTAATGCTGGGCGAAGGG
Organism: Hirundo rustica; assembly: GCF_015227805.2. Classification (NCBI taxonomy): domain Eukaryota; kingdom Metazoa; phylum Chordata; class Aves; order Passeriformes; family Hirundinidae; genus Hirundo; species Hirundo rustica. The sequence continues at coordinate 59,217,046 of NC_053455.1, read as the reverse complement.
CAGAGCGGTACCGTCAGCCTCAAGAGACGGAGAGATTACGGACGAGGAGTCTTCAGCCTGGAAACGGGACGACTGAGCGGGCCAGAGACTGGAATATCATTATTGGTGAAAACAAAGTCAAGATCAAATCGGTTGTTCTCTGTCAAAACAACACCCAGGGCTCAGTCTTTGCCCCCCCACACCCTCCTTTCATCCAAGCTTTTGCTGCTGAATCCTACTGGAGACAGGATATCTTCCCAGTCCTGCACAGCCCTTCCTTCACAAGCTGTTCCCACAGCCACACCGGGATCTGAGCTTTAAAAGCTTCAGGTGGGCCAAATCCAAAGCCCAAAGCGCCGGTGTTCCCAGGAAGAGGTGGCTGAGGGAGCCAGCGTGTCCCTTGTTCCTGCCGGCAGCTGGAGCACCCATCACATCCCTCATCTCACAGACACGCACCTCTGCCTCTCCATACCTTTAGATCCTGTTCCTCCTCTTCCATTTTTGGAGCCCCTTGTGATTTGGCTTTTTCCTGGGGCTCCTCAGATTCTGCCTCTTTGTCTGAGCTCGGATCAGTTGCTTCCGTGCTTGGGGCTGCAGGAGAAGGAAGGACACGTCAGTCCTTGTCCCACCACCGCCCTGGCAGTGCCAGCAGCTGGCTGGACACAGTGCTTGGAGCCAAAGCCAGTGTGGGCAACAGTGGGGAAAGAGCTAGGACCCACCAGAGCCAGTGACAGGAGCCTGAAAATAAAAAGGGGAGATGGTCACTGCTCTGTGTTTGGGTGGTGGGGATGATTCCAGAAGGATAATATGGGAAAGGGAGGTATCATGGGTTAGCACAGTTTTGTTTTCTAGATACAGAGAAATGTAAAATGTTTTTCCCTGCCCTGACTGTAGCCTAAGTTGGGGGGGAGGACAAGGACCTATCAAAAAGCAGGCTGGGATATTGGCAGCTAAGTTGACCAATGAGAAGTGTCAGTGCAACTTTGGAAGGAACATTTAAACCTAACCTGCTGCTGACTGCCCACTCTCTCGCTTTAGGATCAGCAATGAGGTAACATCGGAGGTGGCGGGCGGCCTCGGGTCGGGCCTTGCTGCCCTTTAGGGCGGCTGGGCCAGGCCTGGCCGGGGGTCTGGGGGCCGCTGCCCGCACAGAGAGAGCCTGGGCCGGCTGAGCCCCTTTCCCTCGCTTGGTGGCAGGGGAGAGGGGCAGCTGCAGCTCGGCAGCGCGGGGCCATGAGCTCAGACCACGGCAGAAGGGGCCAAAACATGGCCCAGCGTAATCGCCGCTGGCAGCGGAGAGTGAAATCCTGCATCTCCATAACAACTCTGAGCTGAGCCGCCCTGGATGAGACCGAGGGGTGGAGAAAAGGACTTTTATTAGCTTCCTTTATCAGCACGGCCTTGCATTGGCGTGTGCACGTGAAATTTAACCCTTTCTTAGCAACATGGAACTTTTAAAGCACAATTCTTCCTCGAGAGAAAGAAGAAAAAAAACCCAGAAGGTACATGGAACAGACACTGCATGAAGTCAGTTAGATGAGAAGTGAAAGAACTAATAATATTGGAATAGGATTGAAGAGGTGGACATTTTTAACCGGACTTTTCTAAGGCAAATTATGAAGAAATGAACTGTTCTTTGCAGCATCATAGTATTATCTGGGTAGAATGCTATTCTAATCAAAATTAAGGACTGATGTAATAGAGATTTATTTGGGAACTTTGAAACCCCTGTTCCTGGGTCAAAAAGAGGTCTCAGCCTTTTGAGACAAAGATAATTTTAGATCAGAAGAAGTATTCGTAAATAGTACCCCAGATACACTGAGAAGCTTTGCTGATCGAACATCACAGTGCAAAAACTCCGGGCGGCAGCAGATGTGTAACACAGAGAGAGCACTGGACTATTGTGTCTTGTGGCAAACGTCTTCATAAAAAGATCTTAGAAGGACTCTTCTCCTAGAGTAATGAGTAGTTATGTCTAAGTGGTGAAACTGACTGAAAATCCTAAGTTGTGTCTTTCTATGTTGTTCAATAAGAAAGTTAATAGTTTGTAAGAGGAAAGAAGCGTGTTTTAAGGTATCATTCTGTTTAAGTCTTCTTGTTTCTCAACTTTTTTTCTTTTCTCAGTTTTTTAATATATATTAATAAAACTATTTTTGTTCATTTTTAAGCTTAAGCCTGCTTTGTTTATTTCTCTCCTAATCTCTCCCTCCCACAAAAATATTAACACTAAATAATAAACCCTGCATTAATTGGTGTTTCCGCCTGGTTTTATTAAGTTAAAAAACCATTACAGGAGGGTTGGAGCTGCTACAGTGCAAAGCAGCAATGAAGCAAGGCCTGGAAAACTGGGCATCAGGGAAGCAGGAAGAGACAACCCCCAAAATTTGTCATCTTAATAATCTGTCAATAACAGATCCTAGGCATTAAATAATTTAATTATGAAGGACTGAAGAGGTCTCCATAAGCTGCCAATACCAGAAGGTTTTGTCTTCACACGACTAATTCATTGTCAAAGCAACCAATTCCAAGGAAGGAAGTCTGTGGCAGAGTCCCATAGGGCTGTGGGGAAAGAAATCCCAATTCTCAGCCTGTCCTGGCACTGGAAGGCAGGACACTTCCCTAAATCACCCTCCAGCAACAGGGTGCTCAATTTGAACCAGTTATTTTGGAGTGACAGCTCGTTGTTCCCCAGGTTACGGTGGAATCTGGTGCTGCCGGGAAGAGCTGGCTTCAGGGTTATTTGGAAAGCCCTCTGGCAAAACCATTCATTTTCCTACGCCAAAACGACATCGCTGATTTAATGCCAGAGTTGATGGGGCAGGCACCAACTCCTGCTCCAGCAGGACACAGCCTGCTGCAGGCCACTTTGTACCTACAGTTTCATTCAGCTTTCTGTATTTGCTGCAGGCACACAAATCCTGTGCTGTGAAGGGACTGGCACATCCAGAGAAAAGGAGACTCAGGGGGCACCTTCTTGCTCCCCACAATGCCCTGAGAGGAGGGTGGAGTCAGGCTCTGCTCCCAGGGAACAAGAGACAGGACAAGAGGAAACAACCTGAAGATGTGCCAGGGGAGGATTAAGTTGGATATTGGGGAAAATTTCTTAATGGAAAGAGGTGTCCAGCCCTTGCACAGGCTGCCCAGGGATGCTGTTGAGTCCCCATCCCTGGAGGGATTTAAAAGCCTTGAGATGTGACAGAGGTCAGTGGTGGCCTTGGCAGTGCAGGGAGAACAGCTGGACTCCGTGACCTCAGAGGGCACTTCCAACTTGAACAACCCCAGGATTCTACAATCTGGGAGTCCCAGAGCTGCTGGGCACGGAGTGTTCCTTAAAATGCTAAAGCTGGTGAATTTTGGGAAGCACAGCTCTGGGGGATCCAACAGGAACACGAGAGGTAGTTGTGTATGGCTGATGCATCCTCACGACCTTGAGCTGAACTAGGCCCACAGAAACAGGGGGCTGGCTCAACCCTGCCACAAGGGCTGCAGTTAACATTCCCTACACACTGAGTGTGGAGCCCTGGAGTGGCTCCAGGGACACTTCAGCTGTCTGGAATTCGGTACCAGGCAGCTCAAAAACCGAACTTTACAAGTGGAGGGTGACAGTTCCCAGTGTACTGCAGGCTGGATTTGTGATGTTGGGAGGAAGGGGAAAGCAATGGGATGTGAGGAAACTGTCTCTTACGTGCCCCTTCTCCCAAGGAACCACTGAGTAGGGCACTCTTCTCCTTATGTGAGGTAATTAGGATAGGGAGATGGCGGCAGAGAAGCAGCTTATCCCAGTGAGGCTGGGCTGTGACACAGTCGCCCCTCAGCCTGTCCCCACCCGGCACACGTACCTCACGGCCCTTCCCGGCACTGCTCTGTGGGTCTTCAGGGAAAGGAGACCCCCTGCTCCTCCCTCCAAAGGAAGCCTTTCCAATTACCTGCTTCTCCTGCTTCTGGGCTCTCCCGGCCCGTTTTGCTGGAGCCTCGACTGGCAGACTCGGGGCTGGCGGCTCCCACAAACAGTTTCCATTTCCCTCTCTTGGAGGCCAGCCTGCGGGACGCATCCTGCGAAGCCGACTGGCTCCCATCGGAGAGCGGGCTGGAGCCCGAAACGCTGCCATCGCCTTCCTCCAAGGCACGCAGCTCTGCCTGCCGAGACACAACACCCAAGTTTATTCCCAGCGGAACCGTGGCTGCACGTGCGGCCATTTCAGGGACAAAAGTCTCCCCTTACCTTTTTCCTCTCCAGCACCATCTCCAGCTCAAGCGTGTCCTGCTCCTCCTCCTCCTCCGCACTCTCTCCTGACTGCACCACGCTGCACAGATCCTCCTGCCCCGTGTCTTCCAGGGGATCCCTGCTGGGCTCTGGCTCTTCAGGGGCAGCTGGCGCCTCTTCCACTTTCACCTCCTCTTCCAGAGGCGGCTCAACCTCTTCTTTGCAGATCACTTTCCTCCTCCAGCGCTCCTCTTCCTCCTTCACCACGTCGGGCAGGAGTGGGGCCAGGAGGGCCGCAGCCACTCCCTTCCTCTCTTCCTCACTGTTGGAGAGAGCCTGCACTCCTTCATTCACTTCCTGTGGGATGAGCTACGTGTGAGCTTTCTGGCAGCTGCCTGGGAAAGAGCCCGTGCTGCCAGGCCTCTCCTAGTGCTGTGGATGGAGGAGAGCATCCCAGCTGCTTCCCAGGAAGCCCAAGGAGGTGCCTGCAAGCCCCACGGCAGCCAGAATCCACACGACTGACCTTCTTCACCTCCCGCTTACTGAGGCTGGTCCCACGGCCAGCGCTGCCAGGGGTCCCTTTCTCCTGAGGGAATGGCTCCGTGGCTGCCATGAAGCTGCCGTTGGTGCCTGCCACGGTGCTGCTGAGGAAAAGAAAAGGGAATGAAGGGTGGGATCGAGACAACATCCCCCAGGGCAACATCCTGGAGCTCTCGCCCACCTGTGCTGGTAATGCTGCAGACCCTGGACCTGCGTCGCCAAGTACTGCGGCAGCTCCCAGGTCACCTCGTTGCTCTGGGTGTTCCAATAATAGTAGCAGCCGGTGTTCTCATCCCACACTTCCTGCCAGTCGCCCATCTCCAGCTCTCCCACTGCCAGAGCGACAAGGACAGCCCGTCACTCCCCTCCCCAGTGACACCCGTCTGTCAGCATCCCCTTTGGAGAGAGGAGCGGCGCTCACCTCCGGCCAGCGAGCACTGGGTGTCATACTGCCACTCCGGCGCCGGTGCCGAGCCCGTGCCGTTGGCCGTGCCCGGCGATGGGCCCGTGCCCGAGTCCTTTGGCTCCGGGCGTGGAGGTGTGGGGGGCGGCACGGAGGAGGAGGAGGAAGAGGAGGCAGCGGTGGGCTCAGCGGGCTGCGGAAGGGCCGTGATGGCATCAATCTCCTGTAAAAACAGCATCCCATCGTGAGGCTCAAATACCAAGCCAAATCAAAGAACTTCCTGCGTGAGGACAACATCTTGGACCGCAAAACTCCCCTCCTCCCGCCATCCCTCCCTCCCTGCCTCCCCTCATCCTCGCCGGAGTGGCACTCACAGCCAGGAAGTTTGCCAGGGTGCTGTCGATGTCAGCAGAGTTGCTGCCATTGGCATCCGCGGAACGGGCCGGCTTCTCCGGGGTCTCGCCCTCCTCATCATCGCTGTCGGCGTAGGCACCCAGCAGGCACAAACCTCCTGGAGAAGGGAGAGCAAATCCTCAGGGGAATCCTCCTGCGGCCACAGGGCAGTGGATGCCACCCCTCACCCTCCGCTCCAGGTGCCACTGCCATCCCAGGGGGAACAGGTACAACCGGGAGGCACAGCCCGGGGGGAATCAGCACAGGAACAAGAAATAAAATGCACCTAAGGATGAGCAACCGCCTCTTAGGAAAGAACAGCACCATCAAGATAATTAAAAAGAAAACAACTCCAGCCCCAAAGTGGATTATTTCAGAAAGAGTTAACTCTCTTTCCTTGAAAATAATAGTAAAATGTGGTTAACATCCTGTGTTAAAAACAGGGGGTTATGGAAAGGGGAACAGTCCCAGAAAAAAACCTGGTGTTTAGAACAAAACCTACCACCACACTTACCACAGAAAACCCACACTCAGCACCTCCAAAAACTATTTGGAACCCCAGCCCCGCACTTTTAGGACCAAAACCCCATATATATGACCAAAAAAAAAAAAAAAAAAAAAATCACACAAAGGACCAAACTCCTACATTTAGGACCCCCAAGCCTCCACATCTAGTATCAAAACCGGCTAAACTTAGGACAAAAGCCCACTTTTAGTACCAAACTCCCCCACATTTTGAACTTTAAAAAAAAAAAAAAAAAAAAAAAATGGCATTTGGACCCCAAAAATGACATCTGAAGATCAACCTCCTCCAAATTTAAGACAAAAAGCCCCACTTATAACCAGAACTCCAACGTTATTTTATCATTAGTGTGCATCGGGGGCCGTAAGCACCCCTAAATCCTAAAATTCTCCCTATAGTTTTTTAGGAGGGATGCAATCCCGCGTCTCACCCCAGAGCGCTCCCTTACCTGTGGCCTTGACCGCGGCGGGAGCGGGAGGCGGCGGATTGGGCGGGTTGCGGGGCGGCTCCGCCACCGTCTCGGGCTCATCTGCGGAGCAGAAGCGTCAATTACGGGGGGCTCAGAATGAGGGGATCTCGGGGGAGGGCGGATCGGGACCCCCCGGTCCCGCCAGGCCGCGCTAGGCCGCACTAGGCCGCGCCCCGCCAACAAAGCGCCCCCCGCTTCCACCCGCCTTTTTCGCCATACCCGGCTCGGAGCCCGAGTCGCCCCCCTCGCCCGCGGCTCCTGCTGCCTCGTCGCGGCGCGGCGCGGGCGGGGAGAGCTGCAGGATGGGCCGGCGGCCGGGCGCGGCCCGCGCCTTCTTCCCCATGGCGGCGGCGGCGGCGGCTGCGCCTCAGGGCTGTGGCCGCGCGCGCCGCGCAGGGGGCGGGGCGCTGACGTCACCAAGGGGGCGGTGCCCGAGCGATACGCGCCCTTGGGGGCGGGATGCGAGCGCGCGCTCCCTATGGACGGGCACGAGCCAGAGGTAACGGCTCCATCCGGCCCTGCGGCACCGTCCTGCACACCATGATCCTAGATGTCCATCCTATCCCGGAGCGCCGTCCTGCCCCACAGCCCTGTGCTGCCCTCCAGGGGCGTGGTCCTACGCTATCCTGTAACACAATCCGATAGTTCTCCCTGGGGGCTATAGCTCCTTATTATCCTATACCCCCTTCCCTTGAACATCCCTCGAGCTATATCCACTGGGCATATAGCTGCATCCTTCCCCGCGGCCCTAAAACCCCATCCTGTCTTGTATTCCAGCCCTACAGGGCAAGGGCAGTATGGGGATGACCCCTGGAGAGGAGCACCACAGTTCCCGCTTTTCCCACCAAGTCCTCCTTATGCACGCCTGAAATAACACTTCCATTTTATTAAAGTCGATCCAAAAAACATACCAATAAATAAAAGAAATTCCCAAAAGTTCCATGTCTGGAGGAGGCAGAGAGCAAGGGGGTGTCACGGCCACACACACCCCCCAGCTCTGTCGCTCATCCACTGCCCGCAAAAGGGACAGCGAGGGGACATGCCCATCGGCGCTCCACCTCCCTCCACTGGATCCTCATGGAAAAACAATGGGTAAAACCAGCACCGCGGGGTGGGACGGTGACACTCCTGGGGATGTCACCTGGACTAGGGCCGGCAGTACAGGCGCTCCATGGTGGCCACGCTGACCTTCTGCTGGTAGTCCTCCATCTTGTCGTTTAGCTTCTCGTAGAGCTGCGAGAGGCGAGGAGTCAGGAGGGATCCCACCCTGTCCCCCCACCCATCCCAGCCCATCCCGCTGTGTGGGAGCTCGGTACCCACCACGACGCTGTTCTCGCTGGCGCTGCTCTCCCGCAGCGCCTGCAGCAGCTGGTCGATGGCAGTGTAGGGAAGCCACATCGTGGGGGACGCCGGGGACAGAGGCACCTGGAACGGACAGGAACCCTCACATCGTGTCCCTGAGGAAGATCCCGCCACATCCCAACAGCGGGTGAGCTCACCTCGATCCCAAAATACTGGTGCCCTTTGCCCAGCACGGCGTCCACGTACTCCAGGACCAAATCCACGGCCTCCTCCAGCAGGTCGTAGTTCAGGTACAGGCGCAGCAGCTCAGCAGCGTCCACTTCCTGCCAGGAAGAGGGAAACTCAGCCAGGGAATGTGACCAGGCTGACAGAACCTGCTCTGGCAGGCGTCCATTGGAGTGAGGGTGATCTGGCAGCTCTGGGACAGCTGGAATTCTGGGGTTTTTGGGGACAGCTATCTCCCTGTTCTCACCTTGTAGCTGTTAATGAGCCAGTTGGGCAGAGGGATCCCGTGTGCCAGGAGCTTGTTGATGACGCAGCGATGGTACAGGCTGTTCTGGGAGGGGTAACGCTCCAAGTAGGATGACAGCAGCCTCCAGGCTTCATCTGTGGCACTGCAAGGAAACAATTCCCCATGGAACACATGCCAGCAGCTCCTGCCCCATCTGTGTGCTCCAGGTGATGTGGGGACAGGGTGGAAGCACAGCTCTCCCCACATCCTGTGCCCACAGTTCTGGCCTAAGGGATTTTAAGGATCCGTGACCCTCTGTATTCACACAGAGCTCCTCCCTCCAGATCCTCCTCCTGAACTGTGGAGATAAACCTACCTGGACTCCTTGGTGGTGACCAGAGCCGAGAGCTGGTTTGCTGCCAGCCAGTCCCAGGCCTTTGCCTGTGCCGCTTCCCCTCCCAGCTGGAGCTTGATGCACCTGCACGACCAAAAGCCATGAGAAGGGAGGGTCCCTTCAGAACCCAGCCCCTCCCCACCGATATCAAAGCCACCCTTTGCAGGACTATTCCCAATGAACAACCCAGCTGGACTGCCAGGGAGAGAGCCTGAGCCCCTGCATCCCTCCATCCAGCCCTGCATCCCCTGAGGTGGGAGGGCACCCGGACCTACTTGAAGGTCAGGCCCTCAAAGATGGGCGTCAAGGGCAGCTTGAAGGTTTGGCACAGCGTGATGGCCGAGTCGAAGAGCCCGGCCCGGACCAGCAGAGACACCGTTTCCTCAGGCGTGGAGTTGCCTGAAGGGGAGGAAGAGCAGGTAAAGCCTCCCTGAGTAACACCTCAGTGCTCACCAGGGCCTGGCCCTGTGTTCTTCACAGAGAGATGCAGCAGCAGGGCGCCAACAGCCTCCAACACCCTGCAGCAGTACTCCTCAATCCATGGCTGGAGGCCTTCCTGGCTTCCAGAGCATCCCATGAGCCCAGGAGCTACCCCTGAAGGGACTAGACAGAGCAGCTGTGACCCACAGAGCTGTCCCTGATGGAGAGGAACTGGAGAGGGACACAGGTAGCAATACCCGACAGGCAAATGCTGCTGCTGTTTATAATCATTGAATTGTTAAGGCTGGAAAAAGATCCCCAAGATCATTGAGGTTAGGGAGGGGACTGTATCCAAGCAAACAACGCATCAGCTCTGCCAGAACAGAAACTGTGGCACTTGGCTCCCTGCGTCACCACTGTGCCCTCAAAGCAGCTGTTCCATCTTTTCCCTGCAATCCCGCACTGGGAAGTCACCTCCCCCTGACATTTAGAGGGGAAAGATCTGGACACGTTGTGTAACTTGTACCACAGGTACTAAAAGACTCCAGGTGAGAGAGTTTTACCTTCCTGCTTCCCAGAAAGGAACAACTCTCACAACATTTTAGCAGCATTCCACAAAGCAGGAGTGTCCAGGAAAATTAATTTTTTAGCAATTAAAAAGGTTGGATTTGATGATCTTGGAGGTCTTTTCCAACCTTAATAATTCTATGCTTCCATGATTCCCAAAATGCCTTTTTCTGTCCCAACTCAGCCCCACTGCAGACCCCCAGAGCTTGGAAAAGCCAAAAAAAGGTGGAAAAGTTAAAATTGGTTCTCCTGATGAAGTCAGTGGCTGGATTTCGTAGCAGGGATAGGAATCTGATGGTCCCCAGCAGCTTCTGGATTTGCCTCAGGGAGGGGACAGCGTGGCTGAACAGCCCTCACCTGCCACTGCTGCTGCCGACACGTCGTGCTCCACCAGGGTCAGCCGGATCCGTGCCAGCAGACATTCCCTCTCCAAATCCTCCAGCTCCAGGATCTCGATCTGGCGAGTGGCTGGAACAGATGGATACTGGGCTCTCAGTACTTCAAAAAGGGCTCTTTTGGCACTGTGCAGAACGTCGTGGAATCACGGAATGGAAGGGACCTTAAAACTCATCCACTTCCATGAGCAGGGACATCTTCCACTAGACCAGGTTGCTCCAAGCCCTGTCCGACCTGACTTTGGATACTGCCAGGGACGGGGCAGCCACAGCTTCTCTGGGCAACCTGTGCTGGTTGCACCCTCCCAGGGAAGAATTTCTTCCCAACATTCCATCTAGTCCCTCCCTCTGTCAGTGTGAAGCCATTCCCTCTTGTCCTGGCACTCCATGCCTTGTCCAGCTCTCTTGGGAGACTCCGAAGACACTGAAGAGGTTCCAAGGTCTCCCTGGAGCCCTTGAAAAAGCATCTCTACATCCCTCTGCCATCCTAAGAGGATTCGTACCCCAAAAAGCACCAGAAGAATGATCAGGATTTGCTGACTCTTCCCTGCTCCCTTGACTGTGCTTATGTCCTTGATACCATCCCCCTGCTCCTTCTCCAGATGTTAGATAATATTTGGGAACAGCTGCTGCTTTGCCTGCCAGGCACACACCACAAAAAAAAAAAAACCAACAAAAAATCCTCTTCAGAAAAAGCAGGTTTAAAAATACCTGACCTTAAATCTTCCTTCTGGAACACTGAGGATAACCTGATCCCACATCCTGGGCTGTGGCAGACACAGGCGGAGCTTATTCCTGACAGGATTTCCAAGGGCACAAACAGCCTTGAACAATTAGAAATTGCCTCAAAAAGCTGACTTTGTTTTAAATGACTTCCACATTACTTTAAAGTTACTTCCACTAAAAAAAAGAGTACTATCAAGGAATCAAGCTGTTAGGAGCAGGCACAGGAGCTCCTTGGGGAATAGCTGTTCCCTTGGGGAAAGTGCTGTACTCTTTGGGGAACAGTGGCGACGTGTTGCAACTGGGAGACACTGGGAGAGTTAATGAGCTTAAAATCCCACAAATTATTGATCTGGTGGAGGCAGGATCTGCCCTGAGCCATCTCCCAGCTCACATGGGAGCTGCAGAGGCACGGGAAGGACCAGGACTGGACACTTACTGGGAACAGCCATGCACTCCCCATCGTGGCTCCTCTTCGGGGACGCTCCGGGGCGCTCGTACTTGCAGGAAAAAGCAGAAAGAGGTTTTATACCCACCTGGTTTCTGAAGGATAGATCACTGACAGGATAAATCCCAACAAGAGCTCTCCATTTCAAGCCTTGATTTGGAGCAGGGAAGCTGTGCAGCCCCTTGGGAACTCAGGTTACTTCATCCCCAGCTATCAGGAACATCAGGATCAGGTGACCAGGCTGCAGCCTGAGCCCTGACTGGGATTTGAAACACAACCCCCATTACACTAACTCTCCTCTGGACTGGTATTCCAGCTGTTCACACTCCCCAAAACATTTGCTGTCTCCAACACAAGGTGATATACTCCCCTTTCTATCCACCAGCCCAGTCTCAAAAGTTACCCAGCTTCCCCGCTTCCCTGAAAAGAGGGGAATGGCACAAAGGTGATGGACAGGATGGATGAGCAGGGCAAGACAGTCGGCCACGAGCAGCAGATTAAGACGCCCAACGTCTCTGTTGCCATCAGAAAGGATTTTGGAAGCTCCTTTCCACGAAGTCCAGCATCCTTACCACAGCTCCAGAGGCTGGCTGCACGATCCAGGCGTATTCCGGGCGGATCAACCGCAGGCAGTTAATGGCAGCCAGGAAACAATTCCCCTGTTTCTGGAGCCCACGGAGCGTCCTCACCTCCCTGCCCAGCCGCATGCCGTACTCAAACATCACTGTCCCAGCTGAAAGCAGGGAAAAGCGCGTCAGCCTCCAGCCTGGAGAGGCCACGCACCTGGCAGGGGCAGGGAAAGGGTGTCCCAGGCGGGTGGGCAGGTACAAGGCGCCCATCCCAAGCTTTACCTTTCCGGTAGTTGTGCCGGTACACGTGGAAGGCGTAGAGCAGCTCGTAGTAGTTGTGAGTCATCAGATCCACGGCCCGAGCGTGGGACTCGATGATCCCAACGACCTGCAGCACATGGAGGCTCCGGTGGGTCCATAATCCCTTTAAAGGGAAGGCTGTGCCCCTCCCCACCGAGCCGTGATCCCAGCGCAGGATTACCTCATTGTGCAGGTTCACGTAAGGGAATTCCACCAGGTCCTGGAGCTGGGAGCGCTCGCAGAGAACCACCACTAGCTGGCGTAGGCAGTCCAGCTGCCTGCAGAGGGAAGCAGGAATAAACCCAGGAGCAGGAACAAACATGGGATTTAAGCCACAAACAACCACTTTGTGACATCTGCTTCCGGATGAGCTCGGCAGGTTTTTTTCCCTGGCTTAGAACCAACTTAAACCTTCAAGTTTCTCCTGTGCTGGAAGCAGAGATTCTCTGGAGAGGCTTCTCAGGAGGGCAGCCTCCCTCCCTGAATCGGTCAAAAAGTATTCCTATTTCTCCCCTGTTATTCCAACATTTTTCTCTGCTAGGATAAAGCTTTCTCCACCCAGCTCACTTTTCACACTGAAAACTCAACACTAAACCTTTTCTTTATTAAACAAAACCAACTTGGCTCCTACAGCCTTTTAAACACAGAATGCTACACATGATCCTTCAGTCTCTTCCCTGGTTTTTTTCCCTCCCATTTTCCTCTTTTGAGAGGGTGCCAGTAGCAGGTGTCCTTCAGACGAACATCCGAAAATGAACTCTACCTTTTTAAACCCACCTCTACACATTAACTTAACACAGCGGTCATGCCCTCTCCTAAAGTGTCCTTTTCCTTTCAGTTTCATGGAAAAATGGGACCATTGGCCTTCAAAAAAGGCTGTCACCTACCTGCCTGGATCCGGGTTTTGCGTTAAGGCCACGTAGGCTTCGCTATTGTGCCCCAAATCCAAGTGATGCTTGAAGATGCAGGTCCTCAAAGTAGCCTGAAAACAGCGCAAGTCAGTTATAAAAACCAGCAAGAAATTCCTGTGGAAGAGGTTTCCTGAAGGAGGAGCTTGCTGGGAAAGAAGTGTCTGTACCTGGCTTCTCCAGTCATCTGCTGATTCCATGATGGCCAGGGTGGCCAGCTCGATGACCAGCTCCGGCAAACCCAGCATCTCCAACAAGCGAAGGACCTGGGGGAGGAGAACACTCCACTAAAGAGCCGGCAGGAGGGGTTTTGTTGGTTTATTTTAGGAGCTGTTCTTGCCCCTGAAGATTTTTAAGGGATTAGACTTTAAAAGGGAGCATTTGGGTAAATCGCAGGGATCTGGATGAAATCCCAGCAGAACAGGACCAGGTTACAGCTTCTCTGGAGGATGCACCACTGTGCATGGGGGATCTTTGAAGCTTTTCAGCATTAATGATTAGTTTTCTGGATCCTCAAGCCAGGGGATCCCTCAGCAAAGGCCCAGCTCCAGGCTTGCAGCCTGCCTGAACCACGGCATTATGCAGAAGAAAGATCCTATCTCAGTTTAAACATATTAATTTTAATTTGCCTCAGAGCTTAGTAACCTTTGCCTCAGGCAGCATCTTACAACGAGCCTGGACACGTCTGGCCTCTGCTTCCAGCAGCTGGATCTCATCCTGCCTTTTTTCTGCTGGATAACAAAGTCCTTGGCTATTAGGAAACCAACAGGTGGAAAGTACCTGAATTTCACACACTCAGCTTGTCATTACCCCCAAACAAGGTAAAGGAAGTACAGGTACAGACGTTCCACAGTCCAAAAGCTAAGTCTTCTGAGGTTCAAGTCACTTCCCTCAAAGCCAGGGATCGAGCAGGAATTCCCTCTCCGGTGTGGCAGGACTTGGTGCCAGTTTACCTGCTCAGGACCGTACCTTGTTGTAGTACTGCAGGCGTGGCGTGGAGACCACCTCACCCTCCTCGGGCTGGATCAGCCTGTCCAGGAACTCTTCTCTTCCCACCTCAGAGGCAGCTTGGCAGAAGCAATCCAAAGCCTGGAAGCAGACCTGGAATCAGCTCGCCGTCCCCTCAGGTGACTTATCCACCTGCTGCAGAGGTGAGGGGACAACACTGCCTGTCCCAAGCTTGTGAGATCTTCCCAAGAGCAGATGGCACCATGTCGCTCCAATCCCATCCCTTCCCAAAGGAGGCAGAACTTGGGAAGGATTTTTCCTGTGCATCTCCTCCCTCTCAAAGGAAGAAGTTTCAGATCCTGGGAAGGCCTCACCTTGTGCCCTTCACCCATGACAAGGTAGCACCTGCCCATCATGAAGCAGCAGGAGCCCATGTTCACGTGGCACCATGGCTGCAGTAGTCGGATGTATTCCTGCGGGAGACAAGGAATGGGAGTTTGGATTCAGGTCGGTGCCAGCTTGTGATCTGCAGGCACCCAGGACCAGCAAGTTTTTGGTGGCCCCTTTAGTTATTGTGATCAGACAATTCCTGCTTCTCCAGCTCGAGGGCTGGTCTTTCCAGCCCCAAAGTGCCTTTGATGCTGATCATGAAATCCTGGAATGGTTTGGGTTGGAAGGGACCCCTTAAGCCCATCCACACCCATGTCCCTGTGAAAGGCAGGGACAATTTCCACTATCCCCAGTTGCTCCAAGCCCTGTCCAGCTGGCTTTGGACCCTTCCAAGGATGAGGCAGCCACAGCTTCTTGGAGCAACCTGTGCCAGGGCCTTAGCAACCCTGAGGAAGCATTTTTTTCCCAATATTCCATCTAGCTCTGCTCTCTCTCAGTATGAAGCCATTCCCTCCTGTCCTGTCAGTTTGGTTCTTGTGCAAAGCCCCCCTCCAGCTCTCTTGGAGCGCCTTTAGGCACTGGAAGAGGCTCCCAGGAAACCTTGGAGCCTTCCCTTCTCCAGAGCAGAGCTGCTCCAGCCCTGTAAGAAGGAAGATATCCCCATCATGCTTCAGGGAAAAAACTGCTCTAAACAGCTCCAGTGTCTGAATGAAGCACCTCAGAAACAGCTCCTACATCCTGTTGCAGGGAACAGCAGGAGAAATGCGGAGGGCAGAGCGAAGGCTGCAGTACAGTGGGCAAGGCGGGTGCTAGAAGGGGAATACCTGTGCAGGAGAGAGGGCCAGCAGGCAAGGAAGCACAGGGATTACAGCATGTGGGAGGGAGTGCCGGTGGCACCAAGGGCACAGATAAAGAGAGAGATGACGAGCCTGGGCCTGTGCCAGCACAGCATCCTCGTCATCCTTGGAGAAGCAGCCACGTCCTGCTAGCAGGACCGTGGGACTCAACAGGAGCTGGGAGGAGAAATGAGGACTTGGAAATCAAGTGACCTCTACAGGTGCACAAACCACAAGCACCTCTTGCCTCACCTCTCCTGGCCACGAGTCCTCTCAAAACCACGTGGCGACGCATCCGGAGCTCGGATTGACTGCCTGGATTAGCGGCTACAAGGGATAAATCCTGCTCCAGCATGTCACACACGGAGAGGTTTGGCCCGTGTCCCAGGCCTCTGCTTTGTCACCAGACCGTCCCCGTGACCGCCTGCTCCTTGCAAGGAGCTTTCTGTACCCCCACAGTTCAGGTCACCATGCTCACAGCAAAGCTGCTGTTATCTCCCCGGGGTCAAGGCACTTAATCCAAGTTTTCGTGACCGACTGGGATCAGCGAGAGGAACAGAAGGCAGTGGGGAGGAGGAGGAGCTGGGCTCTGTGGAGATAAAAGCCTGGAGGAGACAAAAGCGAGGCGAAAGAAATGCGAGGAGATTCAAAAGCCTGCACACACATGCCAGGAGGGAGAAGATGCTGCTCCAAAAGCTCTGAAGAATTGAAATTCTTCTCTCAGATCTTCTCAGCAGCAACACAAAAGGAAGCAGTTCAGCCCCCAGGTATGAGGGGCTGGGAGGATAAAAGGTTCTGCTGAAAACCAGGTCGTCACTAACAGCCTGCCTGGCCCTGGTGCCTCCAGGAATGCCCAGACAGGGATAAAGCATCACGTGGAGCTGCAGACAAGGAATTGTGCGGGTCAGAACTCGAGCACAAGCAACTCCAGCTGCCAAGAGCACAGGGAGAGAGGTGGAGGAACAGTGATCTAAAATACAGCGGTCTAAAACTCCTGGAAACCAGGAGTTCACCGTCCCCCCTGCTACTGGGATGCCGGGAGCAGCCAGGGATGGAATGATGACAGGTGTTCCTCACACTGTTTTTCACTAATGAGGATATTTAATAGATGAGCCCTTTCTGGGCTGAAGAAATCCTTCTGAACCCATGGGCAATCATGGGCAAAGGTGGTACAGGAAAGGCTGTGGACCAACAAGCTCCAGGATTGCTGGGATATTTAAACAGGCTCTGCAAAGACGTCTCAGGAGCGTGGTGTCACGCGGTCTGACAAGCCCTGGGAGAATAAACTCCTCCATGGAAAGGGAACAGCAGCATAAACCTGAGTATCTGGATGCTCTTGAAAACAGATGAAAGAGAAAATGCAGAAGATTATTGCCCCTTGGCAGGGGAGTGGAAGGAGATGAGCTTTAAGGTCCTTTCCAACCCAAACTGCTCCGGGAATCCATGATCTGAAATCACTCCCCATCAAACACTCTGCAGCATTGTCTCAGCTAAGAGAGCAGTGATTGGGGGGTGTGGTTTTTAACCAAAACAGGGGAGATTTACATCGGATATTGGGAAGAATTTTTTCCCTCTGAGGGTGGGGACACCGTGGCAAGGGCTGCCCAGAGATTCTGTGGTTGCCCCATCCCTGGCAGTGTCCAAGGCCAGGCTGGACAGGGCTTAGAGCAACCTGGTCTAAAGGAAGGTGTCCCTGCCCATGGAACTGAATGAGCTCTGAAGTCCCTTCCAACCCAAACCGTCCCAGGACTTCATGACGAGGGGAAAGCAGAACTCCAGCACCTGGAAAGATTATGTTTTGGGGAGTTTTCCGGCACCTGTGAGAGGGCTGGCACGATGCACTCACCTGGAGCTGGGTGTACTGACAGCTTCCCATCAGGCACTCCGGGAAGAGGAAGCTGGGATTGCTGGGCCATCTGAGCAGAGGTTAAGGAACACAGGAGAATCCAGTCTGGAGAGCTTGGAGAACCACTCTGGAAGCCAACATGCCTCTCATGCTCCGTTTGTGGGGGGAAAGGAGAGAAGATTAAGCTGCTCTTTATACAAATCATTATTCTGTAATAAGATTTATCCATATTAGCACAAAATCACCAGTACATCTAATCCCCAACTCCTGTTACGCTTCCAAATCCCCCAGCATCCTGCCCCACCAAGTCAAGTAGTGAGAGCTCAGGGGCTTAAAGTCAAAATCTCAAATCCTTTATCGTGCACCTAAACAGGATGAAATCTGCAAAATCTTGAATAAATCCCATAAATCCCATTTAACGCCAACAACCTCACTGCTTCAGGAGGCTTGTCTTGGAAATTTTGGGGGTGGAAAACTGATTTTCCACCTGAAACTGAGGCGGCTCAGCGGCAACGGATTCACAGCCAAGGATACAGGAGAGGCAGAAAATCAGCCACTATTGAGGTGATAAGGTGGGGCCAGTTCAAGCTTGTCTCAGCCAAAGAGGTGTTTGGTTGCAGGAAGAGTCGGGATATGATGTGTTTTCTGGCCACTTCCTGAAAGAAGAGCTCCACGATTGTTTGAGGGCCGGACACTAAAAGTACAAGTTGAAGGAACAGTTGAGCAGAGAGCCTGCAGCAGAGATCCCGGGTTTTCCACCCTGTCCTGTGCTCATCAGCCCAAACTGCACAGATGAAGTCAGGGCAAACCAAAAGCACGTTCCACACTCCAGCTTGTTGGTTTTGGATTTCTCCTGCCGTCTGGTTAAGTCAGAGGGAGCAGCAGGAGATCAAAGTGCCCCATCCTGCAGTGTTTATTAACCGCAGCTCAATTAAAACACACAAAAAAAGGGCTCTGCTCCCTCTCCACTTGTTATTCCCAGCCCAGCTGCAGCTTTCCAGCACGACAGGGCTGAGGGAGTGCTGAGCTGGCTGTTCCATTCCCTCCCTCCTCATTCCAGCCCCACCCCAAAATCCCCCCTTACTGTTCCCAACGCCTCTCCCTGAGCTGCCACCTCCTTCCCTAAGTTTCACATATTATTCCCCAAAGAACAGTGGCCAAACAGGACTTTCCTCACGAGCCAGCCAAGAAATAGCCCACGACAGCGGCACACACAAAGGATGCTTTCAACCTCCCTGACATTTCCAGCTGCCCCCTGCACCCAGACTCTCCACCGGGGAGAGCTGGGGCTCGGATGATCACCGGTGTCAGAAAGTGGAGGAAGCTCTTTCCCAGCTCACACGTGGCACTGCTGCCTGCTTGTCCCAGATTTCCCCAGCTCCCTCTGAAGTGTCTCAGCCTCCAAGTGCTGACTAGTCACAGCAGGCTCTTACCTGCATGTTTCCTTCCCATCCCTGTTCACCTCCTCCCTCTGGAACCACTTCAAGGCCCACATTTCCCTAATTAGGCTGCCTTATATTCTCCCAATAAAAAATTAACCCAAAAGTTACATCTTTGCAGCAAAACTTTAAAAACTTGAACCAAATATCAGCTGCAACGTTTTGGGGATGTTATTTCCACATTTTCAAACACGTTTTGAGCGAGTACTTCTACATTTTCATGCCTCCCTGAGCTGGTGTTCCTGGTTGCTGTAGGGTAAAGGCTGGAGAACAGGACAGGTTGGATGGAGCAGGTTGCTCTGAGACACTCCAGCTAGTGGAAGGTATCCCTGCCACGGCAGGGGGTGGAACTGGATGAGCTTTAAGGTCTTTCCAACCCAAGCCATTCCAGGATTCTGTGACAGACCTGGTCTGAGCTACTACAGCCACTAAAGTACACGAGGGGTAAGTTTGGCTGATGCTGCCAGGGTCATAATAAAAATTTTTCTCTGAGTGACGTATTCCCACCCTTCTCAGGCTGAGAGTAAAATCCGAGTTCAATGCTCCAAGATCCTTTGTTTTGTTTTTTTTTTTGTGGACAGCCTGACAAACATCCCCACTTAAATTCAGGGTCATTCAACCACACAGTCCATTAGCTCCCTGCATAAAGCACTTCCCTCAGGTGGCAGAGACGGGCTTAAATAACAGAAAGGGAGAGTTGATGATCCGTGGACACCTTACCCAGTTTGTGTGGTGTCACAGCCGTGGTGTCTGCTAACTCCAACACGGAGAGATGCTGCAGATTAGATTCCCTGGGGAAGAAAGGAGCCATCAGTGACGAGACAACAAAACGCCTCCCGCTTTAATTGCGCTCATTGTTCAACTCCCACGGAGCGCAGAGCAGCGAGGCCTCGCAGGGCGGATTTAGCACCAGGCAGAGTCAGCTCAGAACATGGAAGGCAAGAAGATCCTCCCCGGCGCTCCTGGAGTGATGCTCCCACAGCAACCACCTGCTTTCCACACCAGGAAGGGCATTTCAGGTGGATTAAGGAGGAAGCAAAGCCAGGCCAGGCAGAGACTTACAGCGTGTCCATAGGGACGTCGGAGGCCAGGCACTGGCTCGCCCACCGGATCAGGAAGTAAGACAGCAGCAGGGGAGAGGTGCGGTGCAGCAAGTCCTGATGGGACTGGAAGAGCTGTCCCCCTCCCAAAACCATCTGCAAGGAAAGCACAGAGCTTGGCACACTTGGAGCAACGGCGGGACAAGGGCAACCAGAGAGGTTTGGGTCAGGCCCAGCTTCTGTGAACCCCAAGGTGCTCAACAGCCCAGCAGGAACTCAGCCCTCCGAGGGAACCAGCAGGACTCTTGTCCCACCTCTGGAATTGTTCAAGGACAGATTGGAAAGTGCTTGGAGAAAGCTGGCCTAGTGGCAAAAATTCCAGCCTTGGAATTAAACAGTCTTTACGGTCCCTCCCAACCCAAAGCATTTGAGGATTGTTGCTCCTGAAATCACGGCTTTGCTGCAGAGGGCACCTCAGGATCTCCGTAAGCTCCAGCAAAGAGCACCAGTCACAGGAGATGAAACAACCCGAGCTTTTGAAGGACACGGGTACCTCAAGGTGGGAAAGCAGCAGCTCACGTGCCTCATGGTCTGGGAGAGCCCAGCTCCAGAGGGCACCTTGCAATGCACCTTAAGCGCTACCAGGACAACCTTATCCAGGAAAAAGGGGTTTATTTTCAACCAGGAAACTCCCGGCCATTTCTAAGTAAATAATATTGGTTTAAACAAAGCTGTCCTTGTCTGGGGACTTGTTTTGCATCCCTGTGTCCATCCAAGGCAGCAGCAGCAGCACGCCTCACGTGGCCTCAGACCTGATGGGACAGACCCAGACCAGTCCATCCCACCACTCCAAACACCGGGAGCGTTTGCTCTGGCTGGAGCAGCTTCCAAGGGGCTCAAA
Source organism: Hirundo rustica (assembly GCF_015227805.2). Taxonomy (NCBI): domain Eukaryota; kingdom Metazoa; phylum Chordata; class Aves; order Passeriformes; family Hirundinidae; genus Hirundo; species Hirundo rustica. Next base: position 59,196,658 of record NC_053455.1, on the reverse strand, counting down.
CTATAGCCTTGGAGGGTGCTGCCAGAGAATGGAGCTGCCACGGGTGCCCAGAAAGGGACAGGAGATAGCCGGGAGAGCTGCCTATGTGCTGAATCACACAGGAGGCTGGAATCCATGCCCTCCTCCCACAAATACAGCTTGGCTTCCTGCTTCCTGGATGTTCATCGAGGAATAAAGGCAATTAGGCTGCTTTGCTTAGGAAGACAAAAGCAGCTGGAGGAGCGAGCGGGACCCGCCCAAGCCTCGGGCTATTCCAACAGTCCGTGGGAGCAGACAGAGCTCCGCCCTGCGCCACCGGCATTCCCAAGCGCCAGCCAGGAGCAGGCAGCAGCGCCGCGGGGGGCTGCACTCACGGGATCTCCGAGGCGCAGCAGGAGCTGCTGGAGGATGAGCAGGTCCCGGCAGAGGAGGAAGCGCACGGTGCAGATCTTGGCCACCCCTCCGCACACCACGTGCGCCGCGGTGCCGCTGCCGAACAGCTGGGACAGGCTCATGCGCAGCGCCAGCTGAGGAGCTGCGGGGGGGAAAACCACCCAGGTGAGGCAGGAGCCACAAAGGCAGGGAAAATTCCCAGGGTAAGGACACATTCCGGCGTTTCCCAGAAGCTTTCACCTCTTTCCATGTCAGCATCTGTCTCATAGTCCATCTCTCGGATGAGCATTCCAATGGCATGGATGGGGTTCCTGATCTCCTGCAGTTTGCTGTGGATATCCTCCATCACATTTTCCCTGCAAAATCAGAAATATCTTCATCATGATGAAAGGCAGCCTGAGGTTCCAACTGAAGAGGGCTCCCTTACACTCCCTTCCAGCGAGGATCAGTATCTGATCAGCCTGGGCATTCCTAACCGGAATCCTTGGCTGGCCTGTGAGTTTTATTACAGCGCCTGCAGCGACCAGTCTATTTATTCCACTCCCTCAGGCTACCAGGAAATAACAGCCAGATAGCTGGCATTCCACAAGGAAATTTCGATTTCGGGTTAGCACAGGAACCACACAGGATGACACGGTCTGACCAAGGCTCTGACCTCTCCCTACTGTCTCCAGGCACTTCTTTCCACACCTAACAGGAATTTGTCCCTCTTCTGCTCTCCAGGTTGTGGATGGAAGACCCTGCCAACGACACCAAACCACGGTCCCCATCCCTGGAAAAGCCTCCTGGGGCACAGGGCAAGGAGCCCATGCGTTTCAAATGCCCTTGGATGTCAAGCAAGGACGGTTCTGGACAATCCCAGCTCAGCCACCCTGAGAAGCTTCTGGAAAACACATCTCCTTACGTGTCATTAGCTATCAAGTCCTCCAGGATCTGCTCTGCAGCCTTTTCTGGAGGCTGGAGGCGGGAGCAAGCCATTTCCATGATGAATGCCATTTCCATGGAAATTGATTCTCCGATCAGGCGAAGGCACTGGACAAGACAGACAACATCACGAGACATCTCCAAATCTGCAATGAAAGAATCTAACTGTGTATTTTCCAAGAGATTTCCAAGGGAAGTTGGGAAGACCATGCAAAAGCCAGTTAGTTCAGCTCCCATCAACAGTAACAGCAGACTGATCCCATTTCCCTGCACAAAACCTTCCCCAATAACAATGAGGCTAAATCAAAGCTCAGGAGTTGACAAGGGAAAGATCTGGGCTTTATTATTCGGAAAATAAAAAAATGACGCAACAATAAAAAAATTAAATTCCCTCCAAGGGATCTTTTCCAGCCACAGGTGGAAAGAAAATAATTAGTGCAAAAAAATACATATCCTGGAAAAAAAAAATAGCTCAGCTCGGCTCTGCAATCCTTTATGGGTGAGATTTTAAATTAAATCCCATTTTTTGAGACTGTGACTGTCTAAAACAGCCAGGGCAGGAACTGCTGGGGCTCCCAAATCCAGCCCAGGCCTCCAGCTTTCCTTCTCTCTGCTCCACAAAAAGCTCAACCAAACGGATGACGATCCTGCTTTATAAAAATATATAAAAATCACTCAGGCATGAAAGTGGAGCTTAGGTAACATTTTCCGTTGCCTTTTTCTTGGTGAAACGGCATTCCAGGGCCAGCAAAGCACAGAGGGCACTGTGGTGACAATATTAATGACATGTTTTCCATACTCTGGCATTCACTTCCCGGAGACAAGGAACAGCACGGCCCCTTCTCCCCAGCTGATGTGAAAACATCTCACAAATCCTGGAATGGTTTGGGTTGCAATGGACCTTAAAGCCCATCCAGTCCCACGCCCTGCCATGGGCAGGGACAACCTTCCACTATCCCAGACCGCTCCAAACCCTTGTCCTTGGCACTGGACACTTCCAGGGATGAGGCAGCCACAGCTTCTCTGGGCACCCGTGCCAGGGCGTCCCCACCCTCACAGGGAAGAATTTCATCCAACCCAAACAATTCCATGATTCTACTGGCAGCCTTGACGCTATTTTCTAATTGCCAGTGTGAGCACGACTGCAAGTTTCACAAAGTAACTATCCCTGCAAAGCCAAAATAAAACCATCTCCACCCAACTGTGGATCAGGAGCTCTTCAAGGGCTCTCTGTGGAAGCTCCCACATCTCTGACAGGAGGGAAGAAACTCCGAGTATTCTCACCTTCAAAGATGGCAGCGTCATCCTCGGTCAGGAGGTGCTCGTTGGAGAGGAGATAGAGATGATCAACCAAGGAGCAGGGCACGAGGAAGGACACGGAGCCCTGAGAGGTGAGGAGAAAGTCCTTGAGCTTCCCAAATCCTCTAGAGAAACTCGGTCAGGGAATCTCACCCCCACCCAGCCTCACCTTCTTTAGCAGGCACACCATGCTGGTGTAGGGGTTCAGGTGCAAGGCCAGGGGCCGGGAAAGAGCTTCCTGGTACTGCAGGCAGCAGGCGTAGAACTTGGACCAGAATTCCACCTGCAGCTGCCAAAACTCCTCTGGGGAGCACTCGTACTCCGTCACACTGCCCTGGAACTGGCGGGAGCAGAACAAGGCGATCAGTAAGAGCGGAGCGGAACAAGAAGAGGATGAAACAAGAGAAGTTCAGACCCAAAAAGAACACAGGGATCTCTCAGGTAGGGCCCCTAGTAATTGTTATTTGGATTATTTGATCACTATTTTGGATTCTCTTCCAAAATGATGAGCAACCGCTCTGCAGGGTGGCAGTCTGGGTGCCGTGTGATGGGTGACCAAAGTGCCCACAGGGAGCAGAGACAGAACAACCAGGATTCCAAAAACGCAAGAGGGAAAGGAAATCCCAGGCAGGAAGGACGAAGCCTTGCAACTCTAAAAAAGTTACATCGTTCCCTTTGGAGAAATAAAGGATGAACAAAGGCGTGGGGTCACTTGGCGTCTAAAACATCACGACACCCAGGTACAACACGATATCCTGGAAGGAAAATCCATCTCACCTCGTTTTCCACGGCTAAGGTGACCGCTTTCCTTAACTCATCCCAGGTCAGATCCATGTGCCTCTCAGTTCCTTGAGAAAAGATCTGCAAAGCAGCACAGGAAACTTGGATTTTAAGGCAAAATAAAAGTCTTACCAAGGGTTCAAGCAGCACTGGGTGAGGTAAAGCAGGACAAGAGCATCAGCCAGCACTTTGTGGGATGGAAGTATTAAAAGAAAGGGCTGGATGCTAAATTTGGGATACATGGATGCGCAGCCCTGTGCAGCCACCACACCTCAAAGGATTTAAAACCCGTGCGATGTGGCACTTGGGGACATGGGTTAGTGGTGCTCTTGGCCGTGCTGGAGTGAACCTTCAGATTCCACCATCTCAGAGAGCTTTTCTGACCTTAGCAATTCCACGATTCCATGACATAACCTGACTAACAGCACCACAACGGGGCGCTGAGTCCCCATTCTCCTGGCTAAATCAGCAGGAATGAAAAACAACCTCAGCAACTCGCTGTGCTATCCAAGGGGGAAAAAACCCAATTATCTGTAGTCCAGGCTCCACCTCCAGCTGCGGGCACACAGCAGCTGCAGTGCAGCCCAGCAGCCACCAACCCACTCCAGGGATTCCCAAAGAAAACATGCCTTGGCAAGAGCTCTAAGGAATCCTGATGCCTCACATCCAAAGGGGCTAAGAGGATGAACAGAGAGCATCCCAAATTCCCTCTCGCCTACCTGCAAAGCCTTCTGGATAGCCGCATTACTGAACCGGCCCGGCGTGAAGAGATATTCCAAGTAAATTTCCTGCAAGAAGATCACAATTTAAGGAAGCTCAACAGCGAGTAGAACATTTAGGCTGCTGTTTCTGGTCTTTCCTCCCATTCTCAAGGTCATCCCCTGGATCAGTGTTTCTGTCCACACCCTGCTCCCATCTGGGACCAAAAATGGCTTCCTGCACGCTCCTGACTTTGTTTATTCCCACTTTCTCTCCTGAGTGACCTTGATATTTTTTGGTGCTGTCCTACAGCTGGCTCACCCTGGGGTCCTGATCCTGTCGGACCGTCACTTCCTCCTCAGGGAGAGGCTGCACAAACACCTGGTTCCACTGGCCTGCGACATTCCTGGAAGGAAACAAACCTGGAATCAGCTTGGCATCCACCTGACCCAAACCTGCGGCTTTCATCAGCAAAAACAGCCCTCTGGGTGTGGAAACAGGAGGTCTGCGCAGTGACAAGGGACAGCTTTGGGCAGGAGAGGTTAACTCAGGCATTCCTAGCCATAAACTGGCGGAACAGGTGGGAATCCCATTTAAATCAACATTCTGCCCATCCCACAAGCTCGCAAGCAACTCTCAGACCAGTAGCTTATTTTCCTAAAATTTGCATGCTCAGAGTATTTTTCACCCACTGTTCAACTCCCTGGCTCTGCACCAACCCACCCTCTCAGCTTTATATTCAGGGATGATCCTTTCCAATCACCATCTCCCCAAAACATGTTTTTTTTTCCTGGAAGGGACCATCTGGATGTTTTGAAAGGAGCTGTGGAGAAGCACAACGCTCCCTCTGCCACGCTCAAACTCCACTTTCAGCAATCCTGCTGCCTGGCTTTTTACATTTTCCCTGTTCCGGCAGCCCGAGTATAAATCTCTTAAGTTGAGGAGCTCTGTCCGGGTTTTCCTGCAGTTATCCCAGTGACCCATGCCCAAAACTCACTGCTCAAAGTTGATGTATTTCACGACAGTCTGGTTCTCCTCGTTGTGCCACAGCGCCCAGATCTCGGCTGAGGTTAAGGCAAAGTCAACCAGAGTCTCCTAGGAAAGAGGGAAAGAGACCATTTCCTTTTTTATCCCCAAATTAGAGCACAGCAGAAAAAGGTGGGTATTTGACAACAGCAAAACATTCCCTTGTGGAATTTAACAGGCTCTGGGAATTGTGCAGCCTGGAAAAGAAGGCGGCTTTGGGGTGAACAGATTTGCCCCTTCCAGTACCTGAAAGAAACCTCCAAGAAAGATGGAGAGGGAGTCTGGACAAGGGGGGGTGGCTCTAAACTGAAAAAGAGGGGATTCAGATGGGATATTGGGAAGCAGTTGTTCCCTGGGAGGGTGCAGAGGTTGCCCAGAGAAGCTGTGGCTGCCCCATCCCTGAAAGTGTCCAAGGCCAGGCTGGACAGGGCTTGGAGCACCCGGGATACTGGAAGGTGTCCCTGCCCACGGCAGGAGGTTGGAACAAGATGAGCTTTCAGGGGTTCCTTCCAATCCAACCATCCTATGTCCCTATGATTTAAATCCCAAAGTCCAGGCCTCTCCCTGCTGGGGGCCAGCCCCAGCTCTCACCTGGGAGGAGAACAGGGAGGAGATGTGGTCAAGGCTGTAGCGGTTGCTCTCAGTGCTCACCAGCTGGAAGACACAAAACTACAAACGCACCTCCATAAATCACTTCCTGAAGGACTAAACCAACACATCTCCCAGGGCGTTCTCATCATTCCAGTCCATCTCCCTGCCCGGTGCTAGGGGTAACAGAACGCAGAGGACAAGAGGGGTGAGCTGAGCACACCACTGGACCCTCTGGACAGACATCCTGGCTTCACCCTCCTCCCCAAGGACACTCATCCCTGCCTGGACCCGAAGGACTCCCGGGTCTTTCCAAACGCTAAACCTGAAAAACTGTTAAGACCACCACACCCGGCACTGCCAGTGACCTCAAGATGTGGGAAAAGAGGGAGACTAAGGTGGGAAAGCCCCAGTTCCCCAGCTGCAAGCCCAGCTCTGCGTGTTCTTCCCAGAGCAGAGCACAGCACTCGTGGGACAGCAGGACTCATGTTACACGCTCTCGTTCCGTGTGGGAATTCCCTGGAGAAAGGGATAAGCTGTCCAACAGATGAGCCTGGTTTGTGCCGTCATTCCCGTCTTGCTAAATTTATCGTTCGCCACAAAAAAGCTCTCCCCAAGTCGCAGAAGCACCCACACACTCCCAGGAGCCTGGAGTAAACACACCATCAGCATTTCCATGCTTTTAGCTCCTTTTGGACCTTGCCTTTTCCCACGGAGCAGGAGGTAAACAAGTGAACTAGCCCTCACGGTTCAGCTCAGTCACACAGGGAATTCTCCTCCCGGGGCTCGGGCACACATATCCCGCAATGTTGTGAGGGGAGAAACGTTTATTTAGAAATCACCGACCCCTCCAGAGGGTCCCACGTGAAACTTTTCCCTATTTCTTGTCTTCCAAACCCAAGTCCTAGGGGAACGACTCCTCTTCCCGCAGCCTGAAGAGCACGCGGCTCCATACCTGCCCTCGCTTGGGAGCGTGCATGTAGACTCCCAGGTAAAGGCCCAGGGACTGGGAGAAGGCCAGGCGCAGGCGGTGCCCGGTGCCGGCCGCCAGCCGCAGGTCCCTGCTGACCGGCATGAATTCCAGCAGATCCGCCACCATCAGGCACATCTGATCCTGCAAACAGCCAAAATATCAGGAGGGCGGCTCGGGAAACCCTCTGGATTGAGGAACTGCTCGTCTCCCTCCTCTCCTTCCCCTTCCAGATGCCACCCGCCCAGAATTTTCCACAATGAATGTTAATTAAGGCTCCGTACGTTTACCTGAACCACTCCTTGGCTTCTCCCAGCTCACCTGGGCCCCCTTCCCACCAATCCCACGGGCTGCCGGAGCCCAGGCACGCAGGGTAGAGCTTCGCCTCCCTCCCACGGCACATTCCAGTGCCACTGAGCCGTGAAAGCACCGTGCTGCTCCATTAGCTTCGGCACTCAATAGCCGGAGCAAGAGGCTTTTATTAACTTCTTGTTGACAAAGACACTTTCATTACTGCTGAAAGCAGGAGAAAATCCATTTGGGATGGCTCCTCAGGCCTCAAAGCGCTCCTGCCCGCCTTCCCAAACGCTCCAGTAGGTCTGGAAACAACCCTTATGCCAGGAATGAGGCCGGGCAGGAAACCCCTCGCTTCACAGACACTGCTACAAACACACACCACGACTGTTCTCACATACTGTCCCAAATCCCGGCGTGGAGAAGCCACAGCCACAATTCAATGGGAGACAGACCCATGCCAAGCACTCAGCCGTGATTCCTTGGGCTCCATTCTGCTTCCCCAAACCCAGGCTCTGCTCACCTTGTAGGACCACATCCGGAGCTTATGGTCCTGGCAGAGGGCGAAGAGGAAGGCGTCATGATCCAGGCAGTGCACGGAGAGGCTGACGGGCACATCCGAGGGGCCGCCCTCGCCTCTGGAAAATCGGGGGTTACATCAGCACCTTCAAAGAAAATTCCCCATCCCTGGAAATGTCCAAACCCATCCTGGACTCTGGTCTAGTGAAGGTGCCCCTGCCCTAGGCACGGGGTGGGACTGGATGAGCTTTAAGGCCCCTTCCAACTCAAACCATTCCAGGATTTCCTGATTCTAAAATCACGGCAGGGGCACAGATCCAAGGCAGTGGGGGTTCCACCGTCGTGCTTAAATCCAAATAAACCGGTGGGTGAGATCAGGAGAAAGGAATCTTTCAGCATCCACCACACCAGTGTCACCCAGCTCTCCACTTGCTCTGGTGGAACTGAAGCACATTCCCACTTCCCCATCCCCAGCCTGGTACTTGCAGAACACAGGCAAAGGATCCAGAGGGGAAAAAAGGATCCAAGCAGATCGCAGCACAGATCCTGCCAGCCCCTAACAAGGATCCAAGAAGCCATGAGAAAGGATCCTGCCAGCCCCCAGGCAACAGCCCTCGATGGTCAAAATCACTCAGGGCATCAAGGGACTCGCTCCCAATCCCAAGAAAAAGGCCCCAGGATTCAGCTGTGTACTCTAAGCCACCCTAACGATCCCAACCCACCACAGAGCATCCATGTGATCCCCACGTAACCTCTGGCCGTCAGGAACGCGCCTGGCTCCTCAGCACTAGGGCACAGTAATCCCTAATCCATGCTGGCTGCGAGCCACATCCTGGGCAAATCCTTGGAGGCCAATTACTAGAGAACATATTCACAGACACATGGAATCAGCAGGACCCTGCTAATCCAGCATTCCGCTCCCAGCTTCCGTATCCTGATAGCTCCTGTGACCCCGTTAACCTTTTCTGGGTGGAGTATTTATAGGTGCCTGTGTGGCTCGAGCTAAAAATTCCAGGTGAGGGGATGCAAGAGCCAAAATTAGCCCCGTTCATCCGTCTCCAGGCATTCACCTGATGGCAGTGGGCATCCAGCCTGTGAGGAAACGCTGCACCACCGAGCTCTGCTTCAATTCCACGACAGAAACGCTTCCTTCAAAAGCAAAAGGAAAATCAAAACTGAACATGAAACGGAATCCCAAGGTGGGAGAGGGGGTCATAGCGCCCGATCCTTACCCGGCGCATCGGGGGGAGGCAGCTTAAGGACAAAGATCCCTCCCGAGGCAGAGGGAAGGGCGAAGAGAGCCTCCCCCTCGCTGCTCAGCCAGGCTGCCGAGGCCACGGAGTTGGGAGCCAGCCCCGGCACGCTGGGAATCACGTAGTAATTGGAGGGATCCCTGATGTGGATTTTGCTGATATCTGTAAACACGGACTGCACTTGGCTCTCCGTTATCAGCTCCTGGGGGGGAAATAGGAGAAAACAGCCTCAAGTTGTGCCAAGGGAGGTTTAGGTTGGATAGGAGGGAAAACTCCTGCATGGAAGGAGGTATCAGGCATTGGAACAGGCTCTGGTAGCGGAGTTCCCTTGGGGACATGGGTGGCCTTGCCAATGCTGGGGAATTGGCTGGACTCTGTGATCCTAGAGGATTCCATAAAACATCCAATCCTGAGCACGCATATCTAAGGCACAGGAAAGAAAAAAAACACCAGATACTGATGGAAGGGCAACTGCCTCCTTGATAAAAAGGATTTTTCCGGTAAAAAATCCCTGGGATAGCCCACAGAAAACCGCTGGTGACAAATCCCAGGAAGAGCAGCTCTGCCACAACACAGGGTCATCCTCTGGGAAAGCTTTCCAGAGCCCTAAAAGCAGAAGAGAAGCTCTCCAAGAGGAGAGAAGAGCCTGGTAAGAAGCAGGCACAAGAGGAAAAGTCAGAGGAAGTGGAGAGAACCATGGAATCCTGCAATGTTTCAGCCAGAAGAGACCTTAAAAACCCTGCCTAGGAACCATGTGCCACACGAAATACATATTCCAACCCGGACAAAATCAGCCTAGAGCCTTCTCAGATGAGGAAAAAACAAGAAAGACAACCCAGCCAGGAAGGGCTCTGGAAAAGCCGAGGCTCATTCCCAGCAGCAGCTCAACTCCAGCGTCGCCACAATCCACATGACACAAGCTGGACACCCGGGCAGTTCCTGAGCAAAACACGGCTAAATCCCCCAAACCTTGGGTCACCTGCCCCGGCCCCCGGCGGCAGTCCCGGCACTCACGCTGCGGTAGAGGCGGGCGGGGTGCGGGAGCAGCAGCCGGTGCACCGTCTGCGCCGTGACCAGGAGCACCACCAGGTGACTCTGCACCTCGCACAGGTGGATCCCGCCCGGCAGGAACGGGCAGCCCTGGATCCGCAGCCGCACGGCGTTGTTCAGCAGGTTCACGTCCAGGGACTCTTCCACCAGCTCCACCGCGTCCCCCGACGTGCTCCTGCGGGAACAGAGGGGCAGACGTGAGGATGATGTGAGGGACAGGAGGGTCTCAGCAGGGCGAGCAGGGAGAGGCGTGGATGACGAGGGTCTAAGCGAGGCAAGGCGGACGGGGGCGTGCACTCACCATCGCACCCAGCGATTCCTGGTGGCGGCCCCGAGCTGCGCGCTCTCCTGGTAGCAGAAGCCGCCGGCGCTGTCGCTGTAGCGCCCGGCGGGGAGCGGGGCGACGCCGGGGGGCACGAAGAGCAGCTCCTGCGGGGGCCGCGGCGGGGCCCGGCCGGCCGCGCTCAGCTCGAGGCAGCTCCGCGCCGCCAGAGCCGCCGCCATCTTAAGCCGCCGCGTTCCCGCCTCGGCCGCGCGGGGCACGACGGGAAGGGGAGGGAGCGGGGCGCCCCCTGGCGGGCGGGAGGACGGGGGCAAGAGAGGAAGCGGGGGGAAAGGGTCTGGGGAGAGGGATCTGGGATGGAGACGTGGGAAGGGGACTGTGGGGAGGGGAGAACGGGGAGAAGGTGTGGGGAGGAAGAGGAAGGGCTACAGAGAGAGTGGATGTGGGGAGGAGGTAAAGGGGATTTGGGGGAAGGGTTTGAGGAGGGTCTGTGGACTTTGGGGCAGGACATTGGAGGACAGGACAGGCGGTCTGGTTCAATGGGGGCGTGTGCCCTCAGCAGCACCCACACTGCCAGCTCCCGATACCCACCTGTGCCCACACCTCATCCCGGCGAGGCAGCCACAGCCACAGCCACCTCCCCGCACATGTCCAGCACACTGGCAGAACACATACTGGTGAGGGCAGCGAGGGCAGCGAGGACCCCACCATCCCATGGATGCCACGCGTTCCCCACAACACCACGCAGCGCCAGTGCCAGTGCCGGGCCTGGCCAAGCTCCCGCTCTGCTCGGAACAATCCGGCCTTTGAGCGGGATCCAGCGCCTGCCTGTAGAATGGGCCCATTCTGGTGGCAGGTGCCGTCAGGGGCCGGGGGCTCCAGCTGGCCCCCAGCTTTATCCGGGGGGGGGGGGATTGAAGCCCCCCGTGTTGATGTGGGGAGCTGGCACACAGCTGGATTCGGGAGCTCAAGCGCCATGGCAGTGCCAGGGCCGTGCACCGGTCATGGAAGGGGCTGAGGCGGGATGGAGGGGCACCGGGGCCCGCGGGCACCCACCCCGCCTTGGCACCGAGGGGCGCCCGGCATCCACCCCGCGGCTGTGGCAGCGGGTGTCGGTGTCCCTGTCGGCGTCCCCTCGGGCAGGAATGGGGGTTGTCCATGGCGGGGGTGGGACCCCTTCGGGTGCCCGTGTCCCCTGGGAAGGTACCCCACGGATGTGGGCTCCCGTCCCGCCATGCTCGGTGCACCCCGGGACAGGATCGCGAATGTCCCGGGACCGTCTCGGGACTGTGCCCGGACAGTACCGGGATCACGCCAGAAACACGCCTAGTTCTGTACCGGAACAGTACCAGGACAGTGCCGGGACACTACCTGGACCATACCTGGACTGTGCCGGGACCGTGTCAGGACTGTACCAAGACTGTACCGGAACCATGCCTGGACCGGACCGGGACCGGGACGGTACCGGAGCGTGCCCCGCGGTCACGCCCGGGCTCACTACGGTACCGTCCCGCTCCCATTCCCGGGAGTCCCCGTTCCCGGGGCCGGGCGGGGCGGCCGCTGTCCCCGCCCCGGGGCGCTCCCGCCGCTTCCTGCGGGCACGGCCGGGACGGGGCGGGTCGGGGCGGCGGCGGTAGCGGAGCGCGGTGAGTCCGGCCCGGGCGGGAACGGGACACGGCCGTGGGGTCCACGGGAGGGGAGCCGGGGGTCCCCCGCCGGGCGGGAGGGGGCGGCCCCGAGGGTCCTCCCGGCAGAGGGGGGTCTGCCGGTGGGGCAGGATCCGGGGGTCCCGGTGCTACAGGAGCCGTTGCATCCCGGTGAAGCGGGAGCCGAGGGTCCCGGTGGAGTGGGAGTCGTTGCATCCCAGTGGAGTGGGATCGCTGGGTCCCGATGGGGCGGGAGCCGCTGCATTCCCGCGCGGCAGGATCTGTGGGTCCCTGTGGAGCAGGATCCGTGGGTCCTGGTGGGGCGGGAGCCGTTCCATCCCGGTGGAGCAGGATCCACGGGCCCTGGTTAGGCAGGATTCGTGAGTCCAGGGATGCCCGGAGTGAGGCAGGAGCTGGGGGGTCCCCACGAAGTGGGAGTTTGGGGATACCGGGGTCCCCGAGGGGCAGGGGACAGCAAGACCTCGGGGTGCCGGGAGACCGCCGGGACAGGAACCCAGAGAAATTGGGGGTGGCCCTCAGGCCGAGGCCGGGGTGCAGGACAGGCGGTGGCACGTGGGGTGACCCCGGACAGGGGTCCCAGCTGGGAAGCGGGGGTGTCCTGCGCCCCTTCTTCGGGATTAGGCGGCGCGACGCCACGGGCGCCGGGCACTAAGAAGCTTTGTCAGCCCCGGGGGTCGGTGCCGCCTTGTCCCGGGAATGCCGTGACACGGAGACCCCCGCGGTGCCGAGCCCCCCGAGTCCCCGCGGGCGGGAGCGCCCAGCCCGTGCCCGCCGGGCAGCGGCGGTGCCAGCCGGGGCCGGGAGCGACGGCCGCGGCAGCTGCGCCGGAGCCGGCGGCGACCTCCCCGCTCCCAAGGCCGCTGGGATTCTGGAAAATGCCTGGAAATGGTGAACCGCCTGCCCTTATATGGCTCCGGCGGGCTGGCGCGCCGCGGCCCCTCTCCCGGCGTGCTGTGCCGTGCCGTGCCGTGCCGGGATCCTGGGAAAACGCCGTGGGCTGTGCCTCGCGCCCCAACTCCCGCGCTGGAATGTGCAACTGGGCCGGCGATCCCACGGCGGGGAGAAAATCCCCACCTCACTCCCGCCGGCCCCGGCGGCTCGGCACAACAAACCCGGCCCCTGCCTCAGTTTCCCCCGCCGGGGTGTCCCGGGGAGCCACCGGAGCCCCCTGTCCGGCGCTCCAGGGGGATCGCCCGTCCTCTGTGGCGGGGCTGGGGAGGGTCGGGGGCGTGAAGGTCAGAGCTAATCCCACCCGGAGCTGGCGGCAGCGGGAGGGCTCTGGGCGGCCGCCCGCCCGCCGAGGTGATACTGGGGAGGGGGGGTAAGAGGATCAACACCCCCGATCCCCGGGGCGGGATGACGGTGGCCGATCGGCCAAGGCGAGTGGCCGCCGTCCCGGTGACGTGGGACCGGCGCCGTAATCCCGGTGCTCTGAGCGGATTAGGAGGGCCGAGGGTGGCCTTCGGGGACGAGCTGCGGTAGCCACAAATCCCCGGGTGTTAGGTGGGGGAGACCCTCTCTGGTCCCCCGGTGCTACCTGGGGGTCTCCTCTTGCCACCCGGGCAGGGTGGAATAGGAGTCGGACGCTGCCGGGAGGGATGTTCGGGGTCTTCTGTCTCTGCTATCACCGGCTGGGTGCCCCTGCCGCCGCCCCGGGGTCGAGGTGACCCTGGGACCGGGCACCCCACGCCTGTAGGGGTGAGGAATTTGGGGGCTGGGGGAGCTGCTCCCCAAATCACCCAGATCCGGGTGCCAGGAGGTGCCCCACGGCGGGGTCGGATGTGCCAGCACCCGGGGTCCCGGCCGGTGGCACCACTGGGGACACGGGCCCGACCGAACCCCACTTAGGAGGCACCGCGGTGGCGTCTTGGGGGGCTCCTGGCGTGCTCGGGGGAGCCCCGGGGAGGGCGGTGGCTGCACGGTGGGTGCGGGGAAGCGCCGGCGGGAACCGGCCTGACCGGTTGGGTGCCGGCACCGGGGGTGCCGGGGGGCTCGGGCGGCCACGCCGGCGGCGCAGCACGTGGCCCTGCTCAAGGTCACTGTCCCCAGGGCCACCCGCCGCGGTGAGCGGGCTCAGGGGCCTCGACACTCCCACACGCTGTGCCGCTGCCCGCTGTTTTCTGGGCGTCCCCAACCGCGTTTGTGGCACCGAGCGGTTTTCGGGGACACGGGAGGATCCCGGCAGCACCGGTGCTCCGGAAGGGCGAGCCGGCGCTGAGCTCACCTGGAAAGTGTCCCGTGGGCGCGGCGGTGACGCACGGCCCCGGTGGGTGGGGGCAGAGGCGCTCGTCCCACCTGGTCCCAGCACCCCGTCCCCGGGTCTGGGATGAGGAGGAGGAGGGGATGAATTCCCAAATCTCAGCGTCGATGGGCCATGCAGAGACTCTGTTGTGCCGTACCCGGGGATTTTGGGGGTTGGGGGATGCTAGCACCTCTTGGCACAGAGGCTTTGGCCGCCGGGACTCCTCATCAGGGTGACCCCCCCCTTGGTGCCACACACCACCCGTATTTGGGGGCTCTCCACACCCCCTAAGCCGCTGTTCTCCCCCCAGAGCCGCCCCGTGCCCGGCTGGTGCCAGGGGATGCCGGGATGCCGGTTCCCGCCTGCCCAGAGCGCCCTGCCCTGAGCCTGGAGCCCGGCCGTGCCATGGAGGATCCGCCCGGCTGCGCCAGGACCGAGGCGTGGGCCGAGGGGCTCCATAACGCCAACAACAACGCGTCCCCGGGGGGGTGGCCGGGTGCCCGCGGTGGGCACCCCCTGGCAGCTTTCGGGGGTCCCGGGGCCAAGCCCAGCTACCTGGACCGCGTGGTGCAGGAGATCGTGGAGTCGGAGCGCACCTACTCCCGGGACCTGCGCAGCATCGTGGAGGTAAGTGCTGGGGGACGCGCGGGGGCACAGCCCTCGGGCACGGTTTGGGGCCTGGGGGTGCAATGGTGCTGCCGTGGGTGCCCGGCAGGGTTACCTGGGCAAGATCATCGACGCGGAGGAGCCGGTGCTGCGACCCGAGCAGGTCAGCGCGCTCTTCGGGAACATCGAGGACATCTACGAGCTCAGCAGGTGGGGGAGCAGGTGCCACTGGGAGGTGGCAGGGGAGTGACCCTGTCCCGCGGGTGTGTGGGGAGCTTGTGGTGACCCCGTCCTCTCCGTGCCCCCCAGCACCCTCCTGCAGAACCTGGAGAGCTGCGCCAACGACCCCGTGGCTGTGGCCGTGTGCTTCGTCACCCGGGTAAGGGCCGGGGGCACTGTGGGGACACCGGGGGGGACACGTGGTCGTACCAGGCTCTCACTGCGCTCCCCTTTCCCGCAGAGCCAGGAATTTGCCATCTACACCCAGTACTGCAACAACTACCCCAGGTGGGCAGGGGGCACAGCTGGGTGAGCAGGGGGCACAGGGGCAGGCAGGGATCTGAGCCCCCTCCCTGCCTGCAGCTCGGTGGCGGCACTGACTGAGTGCATGAGGAGCAAGGTCCAGGCACGGTTCCTGCGGGAATGCCAGGAGCGGCTGCGCCACGCGCTGCCCCTCGGAGCCTACCTGCTTAAGCCTGTCCAGAGGATCCTCAAGTACCACCTGCTGCTCCAGGTGAGCTCCTGGTGCCCGGCATGGCACGGTGCAGGCATGGCCTGGGCGCCTGGCACGGCCTGGGGTGACACGGGGAGCAGCCCAGGCACCAGGCACGGCGCATTCCCGTGTCCTGATTCCACGTGCTGTGCCCAGGAGATCGCCAGGCACTTCGAGCACAAGGCGGGGGATGACTACGAGCTGGTGCTGGAGGCCATCGACACCATGACCTGCGTGGCCTGGTACATCAATGACATGAAGCGCAAGCACGAGCACGCCATCCGCCAGCAGGTGGGCACCGGGGGGACACCAGGGACGCGCCGCAGGGGCGGTGGGTGGCACCAGGTGACGCGAGATGGGCACCGTGGCGGGGCTGCTGACGCCCCTGTCTCCGTGTCCGGGCAGGAGATCCAGTCTCTGCTGCTGGGCTGGAAGGGGCCGGACCTGACGAGCTACGGGGAGCTGGTGCTGGAGGGCACATTTCGGGCGCAGCGGGTGCGCCACGACCGTGCCCTCTTCCTCTTCGACAAGGCCCTGCTCATCACCAAGCGCCGCGGCGACCACTATGTCTACAAGAGCCACATTCCGGTGCGGGATAAGGATGGGAGGCTCTGAGGGTGACAGGGGTGGGGAGCCCACTGGGTGCCAGGGACACCCGTGGATGCTCGGGATGGAGGAATAGGATGGGTGCCAGGAACCCCAGGGGGTGCTGGGGTTCGGGGAGCTGGGGAATGCTGGGAATGGGGGAGCCCAGTGGGTGGCAGGGACCCTGGTGGGTGCTGGGGTGGGAAGTTCCAGGGATGCTGACGCCTCTCCCGGCAGTGCTCCTCGCTGATGCTGATCGAGAGCACGCGGGACTCACTGTGCTTCAGCCTGGCACACTACAAGCACGGCAAGCAGCAGCACAGCCTGCAGGTAGGAGGGCATGGGGCGGGGGGCAGCCTGGGGTCTCCCCAGGACCCCCTGCTTGACCCCACAGCCCTCCCTGTGCCCCCCAGGCCAAGAGCGTGGAGGAGAAGCGCTTGTGGACTCACCACATCAAGCGGCTCATCCTGGAGAACCACCATGCCACCATCCCCCAAAAGGTGAGGGTGGTGGGGCGGGCACCTCACTGGCAGCAGGGACCCCACGGCACGGCGAGGGGGGACAGCTGTACCCCACCTTTGCCCCATTTCTCTCCATCCTCCCTCCACCCAGGCTAAGGAAGCCATCCTGGAGATGGACCTGTTCTGTAAGTGCCAGCAGTGCCCTGCCATCCCCTCTCTGCCTCGCTCTGTCCCCCCCATTTTCCCCGGTGTCACTCCCTGTCCCCACAGACCCCCCGCGCTTGCCCCGCTGCAGCCCCGAGCGCCTGAAGAAGAGCTGGTCCTGCCAGCCCCTGGCTGACGCTGCCACCGAGCCACTCCAGGGACGCCGGCAGTCTGGTGAGAGCCACGTGTCACCAGCGTTCCTGCCGTCCCGTGTGTTCCCATGTGCTACCCCACCGTCCACGCTGTGGCTGGGTGACACCAATGCCCATAGGGAGGGTGGCACTGGGTGCTGACGGTGCCCCTGTCCCTGTTCCCACAGAGCCCTTCCAGCACCAGGGGCACACGGAGGCGCTGCTGGAGCGGCTGCAGGGACACGGCGGGCGCAGGCAGTCGGGTGTGGACAGCAGACAGGATCAGGGGGCTCGGGGTGCTGATGAGTTGGGGGACACGGGGGTGACGCCACTGCCACCTCCCCTCCCCGCAGAGCCCGCCAAGCACGACCTGTGGCACCTGGGCGAGCGAGGTGAGCCGGCAGGACCACGGCACCGGTGTGGCAGGCGGAGGGGTGGCTGGGGACTGTGGGGGGAATTTTGGGTGCTCCCTCCACTAATCTCTGCTTTTCTCTCTCCCGGCTGGCAGGGCTGAAGGTAAGGCCAGGTGTGGTGGGTTGGGGTGCCCGGTGCCTCCGGCCCTAGCACGGGGCGCTGAGCCCGGTGCTCACCCCCACACAGAACACCGGCAGCGATGGGGCACTCCTGGAAGTGGGGGAGCCACCCCAGCACCCCAGAGCCTGGGCGGCGGCTGAGGACATGGTGGCAGAAGGAGAGGAGGAGGAGGAAGAGGAGGCATTGGGCAAGGACTGCCAGGAGGAGTTGCCGGGGGCCGGGGATCTGCTGGAGCCGCAGGAGGAGGTACCTACACCAGCCCTTCAAACCCCAGGGAGGGCATGCAGAGCGCCCCAGATCGCTTCTGGGGCACTCCCGCATCGCTCCTGGGGTACCCCGCATCACTGCTGGGACATCCCGCGCCACTCCAGGGCGCCCCATGCTGCTCCCAGCACCCCCTCCCAGCCTCCCAGGGCTTGGCTGGGATTTATCCTGCTCGGAGCACCTGGGTGACCCCCCCAACTCACGATTTCCCGTGTTTGTCTCGCCCAGGCCGGGGGACACCCATGGGTGCCAGAGAGCCCCAAGCGGCCGAGCAGCTGGGGGCCGGGGAGCTGTGAGAAGGTCGGTGCAACCCCCCGGCCCTCGCCCGGGGCTGCCCAGGGACCCAGCACCCACCCCCCTAACAGCAGTGCTGGCGAGCACCCCAGGGTCCCCAAATCCCCGTCCCTGCTGGGGACCCTGGTGCTGCCCAGCGGGGACGGGGAACCGGAGCGCGCTGCGGAGGATTTGCAGGTGCTGAGCAGCGAGGAGGAGGAGGAGGAAGAAGAAGAGGAAGGGGAAGGAGCCGCCAGCATCCTGCCACCCTCAGTGCTGGACCAGGCCAGCGTCATCGCGGAGCGGTTCGGCGGCGGCGGCAGCTTGTCCCGGAGGAGCAGCCTGGCGCTGGAGGGACCGCTGGGACGCACCCCCAGCCACGGTGGCAGCACCCTCAGCCTGGATGGGGGCCCCCCGCTCGAATCCGGGGAGCCCGGGGGGTCCCGCAGTGCCATCCCCTCGCCCGAGCCCTTCACCAGAGCCCGCCGGGAATCGCTGCTCTCCAACCGGGACCGCCTGCTCCTCGACAAGATCAAGAGCTACTATGGCCACGCCGAGCACCGCGATGCCGGTTTCGGGGTGCGCCGCCGTGAGAGCCTCTCCTTCATCCCGAAGGGGCTGGTGCGGAGCTCCGTGTGCCGCCTCAATGGGCTCCCACGGCCCCCCGAGAGCCCTGAGCCCCCCACGCAGCCCGAGGCCCCGGAGCCGTGCCAGGAGAATGGGGCGCAGCCCCCCGAGCCGCTGCTCATCGTGGAGGAGGATGATGCGGGCGCCGCGGCGTCGCCTCCGGGGCCATCCCCGCAGCTGCTGCTGACGCCCCCTCACCTGGGCACCAAGGTGTACCAGCTGGCGCGGCAGTACAGCCTCCGCATCAAGAGCCGCCGCGCCGGCACCCGCCGCCCCCCGCTGCTGCTGCGGGAGGACGGGGACCCCCATCCCAGCACCCCATCGCTGGCCGCGCCGCGGGACGAGGCTCCGGTGGCGTCCCCGTCCCCGCGTGCTCCCCGCAGCCCCCCGAGCCCCGTGGGCGCCGAGCCCTTTGCCTGGCCCGACGTGCGGGAGCTCCGCGCCCGTTTCGGTGCCCCGCGGCCGCCGCCGGTGAGCCGCAGCCGCTCGGCGCCCGAGGGTCCTGGCCGCGGCGGGCGCCCGGCCGGGAAGGAGCGGGGCGGCGGCCGGAGCCGCAGCGCCGAGGCCAACGGGGGCTCCGACACCCCGAGCCCAGCGCCGGCCAGGTACAGCAGTGACGGGGCGCTGTGGGTGGCGGCCGAAGCCCCTCTTGGTCCCGGGCAGCGGGTGCTGGTGCTGGAGCGGCTGCCGGAGCCCCCGACCTACGTGCAGATCCGCTCGCCCACCACGCGGGAGAAGATCTGCCTGAAGGCGGTGGTGGAGCGCTGCAAAGCCTACCAGGCGTCCGAGGAGTACCGGCGGCGCTGCCCCGAGCCCCCCGGCAGCCCCGAGCCCCTGCGCCACGGCCTCGTCAGGGACCTGCGGCAGAAGTTTCAGACCCTCGATGCTGCCAGCTAGGGGCAGGGACGGGGTAGAAGGCGTGGACCCCCACGGGAAGGAACACCCCGTGGACCTGCAGCCTTCCTGGCATTGAATGGACCACCAATTTACCTGGAAGAAAGGCACCCCAGGCTCCTTGGAAGAAGGAGACCTTTGGGAACTTCCAATCTGCCCAGGAGAAGGGGCACCCCCGTGGACCTCCAGTCCTCCTGGAAGAAGGAGCACCCTATGGATACCCGGCTTGTCCAGAGGGGGAACCCCATGGAGCCCCGACCTACCTTGAAGAAGGGGCACCCGCTGGACTGCCCCTACCCACCTGACAGAAGGAGCACCCTGGGGAGTCCCAACCTGCTCTGGACAAGGGACGCCTCCCGTTCTCTCTGCCCACAGCACCGGGGCACCTCAAGAACCTCCCACTACAAACGCCAGAGGCCACCCGTGCCCCGTAGGCACCCAGCACCGCACCCTGCTTGCTTTTACATCTTTATTAGAAAAAAAAACCCCAAACTGAACCGAAAGTTCCTCTGTGGTCGCCCACCCCCTCTCCAGGGTGTCTCGGCCCGGCTGTGGGGTGCAGCGGGCCACCCCACCCCGGCTGGGGGGGTGCACGGGATTGGGGGTGCCAGAGAGGGGCCCCCATGGGCTGACGCTCTTTGGTTGGTGCCTGCGGGGGCCAGGGGGGTCCCCCCTCTGCACCCACGCGTTGCGGGGGGGTGTTTTATGGCTTTGGGGGGCACCCACGCGCCCCCCGCGCGGGTGCTGTGGGGGGGAGGTCCATGCACACCTGTGGGGTGCACACCTGTGCCGTGCGTGCGGAGGGGGGCCGGGGGTGCACCTGCATGCGGGGACACACGTGTGCAGACGTGTGCGTGCAGGGACACGGACGGGCACGGGGGGCACGCGCCTGGGGGGGAGGGCACCTGCGGCCGCCTCCGCGCAGGGCTGTGCCTGAAGCGTGTAAATGTATGTATATATATAAATACAAATATATATATATATATACACCCTGCACACGGACACGTGTGCTCGTGGGGGCAGGGGGGCTCCTGCCCACGCGTGACCCCCGCATGCCCCTCTAGACCTGGTGGCACCTGTACAGGCGCCGCACACGCGTGTCCTTAACGCACGCGTGGCCCCGCTGGCGTGACCTGGGGTGTCATCCCCCCCACCCGCCATCCGGGGGGGTTATTTCTTTTTTGGGAAGAAGCTGAAGCGTTTCTCCTTGTCCTTGCGGGGCAGGGAGGCTTCGGGGGGGGCCGGGGGTATGGGCAGGGGGAGGCTCTGCACCTTCCCGCGGCTGCCCCGGCATTCCGTGATGGCTGCGCTCAGCCCCTGCAGCCAGGCCTGCAGCTCCTCCTGCGGGCACAGCGGCGTGGTCGGGGGGGGCTTCCCTGGCCCCTCAGCAGCGTCCCAGCCAACCCTAGGGCCCCCTGAGTGATGCCAGTTGCTCCAAGTCTTCCGCAGGCACCCCTGCCCCTCGGGCACTGCCAGCCCCTCACCGTGTCCCCATGGCACCCCTGGCCATCCCCTTCCCCTCTGAGCATTGGTGACCACACTTCCCGGCTATCCGTGCGTACCCGTCACTGCTGGCCACCGCCACATCCCCTGGACAACTACAGCCACCCCACATACCCCTGGTGTCCCCCTGGAAACACCCGGCCACCACCCACATCCCCTTGGGCACTGCTGACCACCACCACATCCCCCATCCACCCTGTACCCCCCGGGCTCCACCAGCCACCCCGTGTCCCCTCCCAGGCCACCCCTCACCTCATCCTTGCCATGGAACAGCCACTCACTGCCATTGCTGAGCCTAGGGACAGAGCACAGACACCAACCAGTGCCACGCGTGCCCCCCGTGCCACCCCGCACGGCGCCGCGCCCTCACCTGAGCTTGAAGACGTGTTTCTTCTTCTTGTAGCCCGCGGGCACCTCGCAGCGGGCGTCCCACAGCCCCAGGGGCTCCTCGCCCTGGCACGGCAGCCCCAGCGCGCGGCTCTTGGCATCCTTGAAGAAGGCGAGCTGGCCGCCCCGCAGGACGCAGTACCGCGTGCTCCACGACCTGCGCCAGCGCCGTGTCACCCCGGGGACACCGCCCCGCCGGGGACAGACAGACACCGCGCTCGCCGCCGCCGCCACCGCTGTGCCTACCGGTTGGACGCGCGCTTGGTGGCCGCCTCCAGGTCGTGCTTGCGGCCGAGGTAGCCCTCCAGCTGGACGCTGCTGACGCGGGCGGGCAGCGTGGCCGGCTCCTCCGGCTCCTCCCGCGGCGGCCGTGGGGTCGGCGGCGCCGGCTCCTCGTCACCTGTCCTCGGTGCCAGCTGTTCCGAGGCAACAGCGCGGTTACGCCGCAGCGTCGCCCACCCGTTGCCGCCGACGGGCCCACGGCAAGGGGTTGTCCCCTCCCGCGGTGGCACTGGGCACACGGGTTGCTGGCACCAGTGGGTCATGGACCTCGGTCTGGTCGCCCCCGGGTCTCCGTACCGGTGACCTCACCAGCTCCGGAATGTGGGAACTGGTGTCTACTGGGAGGACCCAGCGAGTGGTTGGATGCCAATGGCCCCACCAGTTGCGACAGGTGGGAACTGGTGACTGCTGGGAGGACCGCTCAGCATCCCCATGCCAGATGTGATCCCCCAGTGAGTGTATGGGATCCTGCAGTGAGAACAGCCCTGGGACCCTCCGTGCAGTGCCAGTGACCCCGACAGAGCCAGTGTGTGGGAACTGATGATTATTGGGAAAACCCCAGTGAGCATCTGGGACAAGATCCAGCCCTGGGACTCAGTGTCAATGTGTGTGTGTGTGTGTGTCCACATGTGGAGGAGCTGGTGGATACTAGGAGGACCCCAGTGAGTGGCTGGGACGTGGGCCAGCCCTGGAACCCCCCAGTCTTGGTGCCAGTGTTTCCTCAGATTTGGAGTGATGAGGCTGAACCAAGCCAGGTGAGCAGTCCTGGGAGCCACTTCAGTGTTGTCGCCAGCCCAGGGGACACAGGGACAGTGGGAGGTCTGGCTGGGGACCGTGGCATCGGTGCCATCATCTCAAGGCACCAGTGGTGTCCGACGAAGGGGTTAGGTCATCCAGCTGGGTACCACAGGAGGGGCTTGGCCAGGGCCCCTGTCCCCAGGGAGCCAGGAAATGCCCATGTCCCCAAGCAGGCAGCGATCTTGACCCCAGATGTGTAGTCAGGGTTCTTGTCCCCAAGCAGGTGAATGTGATCTTGTTCCAAGGGAGGCGGGAGATGTCCCAGGTAGAGGGGGGTCCTGTCCCCAAGCAGGGAAAAGCGTCTGTGTTCCTGAGCAGGCAAAGACCACCCTGTCCCCAAGGAGCCAGAAGATTCCCATGTCCCAAAGAACACAGCAGGACCCTGTCCCCAAGGAGATGCCCGTGTCCCCGAGCCAGCAGAAATGTTCTTGTCCCCAAGGAGGTTCTCAAGGATCCTGTCCCCATGCAGGGGAAAGTGATCTGGTCCCCAGGGATCCGGAGGATGGCCATGTTCCCGAGCAGGCTGGCAGCAAGCAGAGAGCACTCCTTGTCCCCAAGCAGTTGAGCGTGGCCATGTCCCCAAGCAGGCAGAGAGGATCCTGTTCCTGAGTAGCCGGAAGATGTGCATGTCCCTGCGCTGGCAGAAACGATCTTGCCCCAAGGAGCCAGGAGATGCTCTTTTCCCCAAGCAGGCAGAAGAGGCAGAAGGGGTTCCTGTCCCCAAGGAGTCAGAGGATGCCCATGTCCCTGAGTAAGCTGGCAGTAAGCAGAGAGGGCTACCGTCCCCAGGCTGATGAAAGTGGCCATGTCCCCAAGCAGGCAGGGATATGCTCTCCCTGAGTAGCCAGAAGATCCCCATGTCCCTGACCAGGCACGAATGAGCTTGTTCCCATGTAGGCACTCAAGGATCCTGTCCCCGGACAGGGGAGAGTGATCTGGTCCCTGAGGAGCCAGGAGATGCCCATGTCCCCAGGCAGGCAGGCAGAAGAGGCAGAAGGGGTTCCCGTCCCCAAGCAGGCAGAGCCACAGAGAGCCATCGTGTCCCTGCGCAGGCAGAGCACGTGGGAGGAGCAGAGAGCCGGCAGCGAGCGCAGGGGCTGGCACGGGTGACAGTGACAATGCCCTGTGGGCGACGATGTCTGCCTCGAAGGGTGACAGTGCTGCAGGGTGTAACGATGCCCCACAGGGTGCTGCTGATGTCTTGCAGAGTGACAACGCTCCATACGGTGACTGTGTCTCTTGGGGTGACGATGCTCCACAGGGTGATAATGACCCACAGGGTGACAACGCCCCGCAGGGTGATGATGTCCCGTACAGCAATGATGTCCCTTGGGCTGACACGGTGGCCCCAGGGCAGACACTGCAGCTCTGGCTGCTGCACAGATCCCAGACACATGCATACATTGTGGGTGCCACCCCCATTGTCACCCCAGGAGCTGGGGCAAAGGAGACCTCCCCTTTGCCCACCCGGCCTTCTTGGGGTAATTCAACATTTATTCAACACAAGGCAAGGACAAGGATAGGGTTGGGAATGCGGGGATCTGTCAACACGATGAGGTCACACTCACAGGGGGTGCCAGGAGCCGGGGACATGCAGGGACACCTTTTTGGTCGTCGGGGAAGGTAAAAGCTAAACTCAAGAACTGACCGGCTCTGGTCCATCCGTAGTGGGCAGCGAAGTATCCTGTGTGCTTGCATCCTTCTTCTCCTCCTCTTCCTCCTCCTCCTCGGACCTGCACAGGGAGACAGCCGGTCAGCATCCCCGTCCTAGACATGATTCCACAGGGATGGGGCTAGCTGCTGCCCTCCTGAGGGGTGAAAGCCCTGTCAGGGTGAGGCGTGACCTTCATCTCTCTTCTTCATCAGCATCAATTTATTGCTTGGAAAAGGCAAATCGCTAAAAAGCCCCTTAATGCCAAAAAACATCCTTAATGGTTTGAGAAGAGGGATGTGGAAACAGCGTCCCTGGTCACATGGAATGATGGTGGCATCCCTTACCCGGCCTCCAGCACCCCATCCAGATCCAGGCAGTAGTCGGGAGCTTCGGAGCGCGTCGTCCCGTCCCGCACCAGCCCCTCACGCAGAGACCGCCCGCCCAGGAGCTCCAGCTGCCAGGCAAGGAGTGAAGGTGTTAAGGGATGGGGAGAGAGACTGCGGCAGGGCAGGCAGAGGCCTCATCCCGGGCCTTTCTCACCGTTGTCAGCTTCCTGAGGGCGGCAATGCGCTCCTCCCAAGTGGCGGAGGACTTCTCAAAAGCCTCATGCCGCTTCAGCAGCTTCTCCACCGCATCCACCGTCTGCCCGTAGTCGCTGCTGGCCAGGTAGGGCTCCTGGGCCATGAGCCACGACTCGGCCACCGAGGCGTCGCGGGAGAACTGGCACACCTCCAGCACTGTGGGAGGGATGGGCAGCGCTCAGCCCCCGGGCCACCCGCCCCCGGCGCTGCCGCGCTCCTCCCCGGCACCCCCGGAGCACTCACGCAGCCGCAGCCGCTCCCAGCGCTGCTCCCACGTCTCCATCATGGCTTTCCGCTTGTCCACCAGCTCCACCAGCTTTGCCTTGATCTGTGAGGGGATGCTGGCTGTTAGGGGGTGGCCCAGACAGCATCATCCCCACTGGCCCCCATCCCTTATTCCCTCACCTCTGGTGAGTCCTGGTGCTTGCGCTGCAGCAGCTTCTTGCCCAGCTCGATGCAGGTGGTGAAGTTCTTGCCCCGAGCATCCACCTCAGCCTTAATTCCCTGGTGGTATTTCATCAGCAGCTCCACTGAGGAGACATCCCTGAGAGGACACAGAGGCACCAGGGTCAGTGATGCCATCGGTTCCATGTCCCATCCCAGGTGCCTGCTGGGTGCATCCGTACCTGGGTTTCTCCTGTGTCTCAATCTGCCGGACAGTGCTCTCCATCCAGGAGAGCAGATCCCGTGCCATGCTGAAGAAGCGGTGCTTGTCAGCCGTGTCCACCAGCCGTGCCCGGCGCCCGCTGCACGCTTCCAGCAGCTCCTGCAGCGCTCGGGACACCTCCTGCTCCTGCTCCTGGATCCCAGCCTCCTTCTCCCCAGCGTAGGCGGTCTGCAGGCGCGCTGCCGTCTCCCGAAACTGCTGCACCTGCACGAGCCACGGAACGGCGTGGGTTGGAAGGGACCTCAAAGACCACTGAGCCCAGCCTCCCGCCACAGGTTAGGGACACCTTCCACGAGACCACGGAGAACGCTGAGCGCTGGCATCCGCGTCAGGCTGGAGCCTCACCTGTGCCTCCAGCAGCTGGAGGTCCCTCTCAAAGGCGCTGTGCATGCGGTGGAAAGCCTCCACCGTGCCAGCATCCTCGCCCAGATCCTGGGGCAGTTCCTGGCGTCGGGTGGCGATGAGGGCCAGCAGCTCAGCACCGTCGTAGAAGTATTTGTGGAGGTCGTGGGAGGCAGCGAGGAGCTGCATGCGGGTGTCGATCAGCTCCAGGAGGTCGGCCCAGCTCTCGTTCAGCCCGTCCTTCCACTCGGCTATGGTGGCCGCCTCGATGTGCCCCGCGTCAATGAGGTCCTCAATGGTCAGGTTCACCCGGTCCACACGCTCCTGCCCCACGTTCCCTGTCTCCCGCGCGAACTCACGGAACTTCTCCCGCAGGAGCTGCACGGAGGGAAGAGAGGAGTCGAGTCGCCCCCCGTCAAGCCACCTGCCGGCGCCACCACATCCACCCTGTGACCCTCACCATGACATGGTCCAGATCCTGCCCCATCTCCGGGGAGGAAGCAACCACATCGCGCTCGGCAATCCACTGCTCCAGCTCTTCCACCTCCCGCTTCAGCTGGAAGAGGTGGGACATGTTCTCCAGGCGCCGGCGGCGCTCCTCGGCCGCCTCCTTCAGCCCCGCGTAGTGCTTGTCCACCTGGCCCTGCAGCCGGATGATCTGCTCCCTGCGCGGCCCCGGCACACAGACACCCAGTTCTCAGCCACGAACAAATGTCCCCGACCCAGCCGTGTTGACATCTGGGGGGGTTGGGGGCGAAGGACCCGCTCTGTGCTCCCCATATCCCTCTCCGACCACCTCCCTTGGCCCGACTGGAGCAGCTGACGCTGCCAGAGCTCCAGCCAAACCCCCACCCACACGGCGTTGAGGGCACTGGGGTCGCCCCAAAGGACCGGGGACGTGTGGCGTGGCACCTACCCCTCGGGGTGGCCAGCAGAGAGCAGCTGCTGCGCCCTCCCCGCCAGCTCCTTGATTGTTTGTCCGTAGTCCTCGATGGAGCGCAGCTGCCGCACGTGTCTCTTCAGCATCATCAAGCAGCTCTCCTCATCCTATGGCATGGAAAACATCGGTGCCATCAGCAGCTGGCATGGCTGGGGGACAGGGACTAGGGTCTAGACTCGGCGCCTGCCCTGCAGGAATGCCCTGCCTCTGTCTGATGCCACAGGGAGCAATGGTGAGCTCAGTGGGGCACGGCATGGAATGGGATGGATGGCGTGTAACGGCACGGGAACGACACGTGAGAGCGGGACACACCACGGTGCGTCACACGTGGATGATGTCCAACAGAACAGCGTGGCACAGCCTGGGTCAACGCTGGACATCCCAGCAAGGCACGGCCCAGCGCAGCACAGACCCGGAGCACCACAGGGAATCGCTCCTCACCTTTGGTTTCTCCTCGGGTCCCATGAAGAGCTCCTGCTCGCTGACCCAGGCCTCGGCCTCGTCGGCATCCAGGTAGTACTGCTGGGCCTCTTCGGCCTCCCGCAGGCGCCGGTGCCGCGCGGCTGCCTCCTCCTGCAGCGTCTCCCACAGGGCCCGCAGCTCCCGTGCCTGTGCCGCCAGCTCCGGGCCCGGCTCCTCGCCGCTCCCCGCTGCCTCTCCCCGGCTCAGCACCTCACCCAGGCGGGGGGCATGGCCCGCCAGCTCCTTCTGCAGTGTCTGCCAGCACGAGGGAAGTCGCAGCGAGAGTCACCCACGGGTCGGATCCCAGCGGACCGCCCGGGATGGTGGCTGCTGCTGCAGGACCCGGGCTCACCTCATTCCTCTTGGTCAGGCGCTGCACGGTTGGGAGGTCGGTGCCGTGATCCGTTGACCTCGCCAGGGAAAGCCGCTCCTGCACCCACAGCTGCGGGAAGGAGAACACATTGAGACCCCTGCAGCATCCACAGGTACCTGCCCCCGGCCCCCGCCACAGCAAGGATGCTCACCGTTTCGTCCTCCAAATCCCGCCCCAGCTGGTACATGGCCTTGGCAGTCTCCAGCTCCTTCCTCTTCCTCTCCAGTGGCTCCAGCAGCTCAAGGACTCGCTGCCGGAGCATCTGCTCCTGCCTGGTGGCATCTGGCACGTCCCCAGCACCAGGGGTGCCCTGCCACCCCAGTTCCTCCAGCTCCTTCATCCATGTTCTCACTTGCTCCTCCAGTCTCTGGCAGGGGGAATCCATGTGAGTTAGGGATCCGAGCGAAGACGGAGAACCCCCGTCCCATTTGGGAACCAACTCCATCGCCTTGGACCTCCCGCCCCTTCCCAAAGGACCCAGCGAGGTGCCAGCACCCACCGTCAACCTCTTCAGCAGCAGGTTGGTGGCGGTGAGGTCCTTGACCTTCTCGGCGTGGCGCAGCTCCTCCTGCGCCCGCCCCAGCCAGCTCTCCAGCTCCCCGTAGCTCCGGGCGTACAGCGCCGAGCGCTCGGCCTCGAACAGCTGCCGGCCCTTGTCCTCGGCGGCACCGTGCAGCTCGGCCCAGCGCCGGCGCAGCTCCTCCAGCCGCTGCGTCACCGCCGCGCCGTACTGCGGCTTGCGCGTGGCCAGCTCCGTCCCCTCCTGCGGAAACAGCAGTGGGCACTGCGGCACGGGGACACCCCACCCGTGCAGCAGGCTGGGAGCATTCCAGAGCCCTGGAATCGTCAATGTTGGGAGACGCCACTCGGGTCGTCGAGTCCAACCATTCCCCCATAACTGCCACGGCCACCACGAACACGTGTCCCCGAATGCCACACCCACGCAGCTTTTAAATCCTTCCAGGGACAGGGATTCTACCACTGCCACGGGCGGTCTTTGCCAGGGCTGCACAACCTTTTCACCAAAATTTTCCCTACTATCCAATCAAAACCTGCCCTGGTGCAACTTGAGGCTATTTCCTCTCGTCCTTTCCCTTGTTTCCTGGGAGAAGAGCCCAAGCCCCAACTGGCTGCACCCTCCCCACCAGAGAGTTGTAGCGAGCAAGAAGGTCCCCCCCCAGCCTTCTTTTCTCCAGGCTGAGCCTCCCAGCTCCCTCAGCAATTCCTCATGCTCCAGACCCTTCCCCAACTCTGCTCCCGACCCTTCCCCAACTCTGCTCCCCATCTCCAATCACGGTGTTGGCACCCACCGCCTCAATCTTCTCCAGCCAGCTCTGGTTGGGTGCCAGCTCAGCCACGAAAGCCTGGTGCTTCTGCCACTTGCTGTGGAGACCACGGGCTTCTCCATAGGAGACATCCTGAGCCATCAGCATCTTCTCATCCACCCAGGCATCAAACTGCAGGGAAGTGGTGTCAGTGCTCAGCCGGTGGGGACCCCCCCCAGTGATGCCCCTCAGCCAGGCTGCGCTCCTACCTCACGGCAGCTCTGCAGGAAGGTCTGCAGGTCGTGGTTGTCCTGCATCAAACCCGCTGCCTCTTCCACCTTGTCCATGACGGCTCCGTGCCTGGCAGGGAACCACGGATGCGCGGCATCAGCTCCGCTGCCCGCACGCTGCCCACCCACCCGCCGGCCCTGAGCCGGACTCACCGCTCCTGGAGAGTTCGGCACTTCTCGGAGATCTTCTCAGCAAAGATGTTCTCCTCAGCCACCAGCTTGGTGCCACCGGCCACCACGTCCGGGACCTTCTTGGCATTGCTCTCCACACCAGCACGGAAGTTCTGGAAGCGGTGCAGGGCAGCAGCCGAACCCTCCAGCGTGGAGGGCAGCTCCAGGTGGGACAGCGTGTACTCCTGAGAGGCACAGCAAGGGATCAGCGTGCAGTCACCTGTTTTCGGGGCGCCCACGAGCTGAGAGACCCGAAGGACATCGCTCCAGCACCCACCTGCTTGGTGAGGAGGATCTCCGCCTGCTTGGTGTCGCGAAGGAACTCCTGGAAGTTGCGGCACTGGGTGAGGAAGCGCTTCCGAGCCTCTGCCATCTTGCCCAGGGCAGCCCAGCCGTCCTTCACGCCGCCCAGGCGCTGCCGCAGCCCCTCGTATTCGGGGTCCGTCTGTCCCCCCAGCACCCGCTCCCCCGCTTCCGCCAGGGCCGCAAAGGCTCCCGCGTGCTCCTCGGCATCGCGCCGAGCCGCTTCGTGCCGCTGCAGCATCTCCTCCGCCTCCCCCAGCGACGCCGGCACCTCGTCGACGGCAGCCACGGCCTTCTGAGCGCTGAAGAGCCATGCCTGGAAGTCATCCAGGTCCTGCAGGAAACTCCGGAGCTGCCCGGCTTCCCCCAGGGACGCGGCGCGCTCTGCCAGGGCCGCCTGCAGCTCGTCCCAGGCGGACGTGGCCACCGCCAGCTTCTGGGCCACCTCCGTGGCCGCCTCGGGCCTCTCCTCGGCCAGGCGCTCGGCTTGGGAGCGCAGGGCGGCCAGGCGGTCCTGGGCCACCGCCAGCTCCCGCTCGATGCCGTAGAGCTTGCGCTGGGTGGCCAGGACGCCGGCCAGGTCGCGGCCCAGCTCGGCCGTGGCCTCCACCGCCCGCGCTTTGCCCCGCAGCCATTTCTGGGTCTCCTCGGACTCCAGGTTGTAGTTGAGGAGGCGCAGCGCCGAGCCCACGGCCCGCTGGCGCTCCGACACCAGCTCTCGGAACCGGGCCCACCTGCGGGACAGAGGCGGGCGATGGCGGGGAGGGCTCCGTGTCGCCGCCTCGCTCGCCCGCCCGCCCCGGCAGCGCCCGCCGCCGTACCTCTCGTTGAGCTGCTCCCGGCACTGCCGGACCTGCGGGCTCCGGGGGTGCCCGCTAGCCAGGAGCCCGTCGGCTGCCTGGTTGACTGCGGCGATCTGGGAAGCCACGGTGTGCATGTCTTGCTCCAGCCCGTCCAACCTGCGGGGACGCCCGGGCTCAGAACCAGCAGCCGCCGAGCACGGGGCACCGGCAGCGCCGCCAGGGCAGGGGCTCCTTCCTACCTGCGCTGCGTCACGTCCAGGTCCTCCAGCGTCTGCGGCACCTCCAGCTCTCCCAGCCAGGTCTCCTTGGAGCCCATCCAGAGGTGGCAGGCGTCGCTCTCCCCGAAGACAGTGTAGAGGTCCAGGGCGTCCTGCAGCTGGCGGCCGCGGCGCTCGGCCAGCGCGGCCGCCTCGGCGTGCAGCTCCCGCAAGGCCGCCAGCCGGCTCTGCGCCTCGGGGCCGGCGCGCAGCTCCGCCGGGAAGCCCTCGGCCTGCCGGGCCAGCCTGTCCAGCTGCTCCCGGGCGGCCGCCAGCTCGTCCAGCAGCTCCTGGTGCTGCCGCAGCAGGACGAGGGTGCGGGATTCGTCCTGGCCCAGCTCCTCGGCGGCCGCCCGCCGGCGGGCATCCTGCAGCCCCTCCGCCAGCTCCTCCACCTCCGCCTGGAACTGGAAGAAGCCCTCGGCTTCCCGCAGGCCGCGCCGTCGGAACGCCGCCAGCTCCTCCAGCTGCGCCCACAGCGCCCGCACGGCCGCCCCCCGCTCCCGCAGCCGCTCCGCCGCCCGGCCCGCGGCCGCCAGCCCCTCGCCCACCGCCAGCGTCTGCTCCAGCCGCCCGCCCCGGCTCCGCATCTCGGCCTCGAAGGCAGCGTGCCGGCGCTGGAGCAGCAGCACGCCCGGCAGGTCCTTCCCGAAGTCCAGGGAGGAGTAGAGCTGCTCCTGCTCCTTGATCCAGCTCTCTGCCTCGTCCAGCTCCCACAGGCAGGTCCAGAGGGAGCGGGATTGCTCCAGCAAGGCTCTCCTCCGCGCTGCCAGTACTTGCAGCTCTCGCCGGCACATCTCCAGGTGGCTGACGCGGTCCCGGATGACTTTGGGGTCGCAGGGACGATAGCCTGGGCAGGGAGCGAGGGGGGATGCTCGTCAGTACAGTGTCCCGCTTTCCCCTGGCCATGCCGGGGATGCGGGGGTGTCCTGGCGCACCTACCCTCAGCCTCAGCGAAGCGGAGGGCGGCAGCGCTGATGGCCCGGGTCTTCTCTGCCTGAATGGCCATGTCGGCCTCCAGCAGACGGTGGGTCTGCAGCAGCTCCTCCGCCTCCAGAAGGTGCTTCCCAGATTCGGGAGATGCCAGCTTCACCTGTACAAGACCCTCAGCCGTTACCCACCGACACCCAAAACTCAGTGCCAGCACCCCAACATCTCACCTCCCTCCCCAGTGAACTCCCACCAACACCTGGTGGGACAAAGACACCTTGCCCGTGGCACCACACCCAATGCCCAGAGCTCACCTTGACCTCATCCATCCAGTCGATGCAATGGAGCATCTCCTGGAAGAGGTGCTGCAGGGTGAGGTTCATCTCCAGGCGCTGGCGCCGGGCAGCCAGCAGCTCCAGGAGCTGCTCCCAGAGACGCAGGATGTTGTCCTTCCGCCCATTGATGCGCTGGATGTCATGGTAGCCTTCCAGCTCCAGCTCCTTGGCCACCGCCTCAATGGCCTGCACCCTCTCCCTGTAGGCAGCCGTGTCCGTCTCGATGGCCTCGTGCTTCTTCTTGGCTGCCTCCACCGCTGCCAGGTCCTGCCCAAAGTTGTCCTGCCCCGGCACAGAGCCTGTGGTGAGGCTCTGGCGAGCTCCCCAGGGTGGGGGTCCCAAGGGCGGGTGGTCCCCCTCCTCACCTGGGCCACCAGGCGCTGGTTCTCGCTCAGCCAGGCCTCCCGCATGGCCGCTTTGCGGTCAAAGCGCCGTGCCAGCTGCTCCAGCTTCTCCTGGCGGATCAGCTCGTTGCGCAGCGCCAGCTCCCGCTCGTGCTCCGCTTTCTCCAGCTGCTCCCAGGCCTGGGGGAAGGCGGCACTGGACAGGTGGCACCCGTATCCCACATCCCCCCCACCCGTGTCTTGTTCTGCTGGCGAACCCTGGAGTGGCCCCCAGGTGGAGGAACACAACCTGCTGTGGGAGGGATCAGTCCCATCCCAGTATGGATTCAGCATGTTCTGGCACGGACCTGAACTGCCTTAGGAGATAGACCCAAGCTGCTCCGGGACCCATCCCATCCTGCCCGAGGACCCAAACTGCTCGGGGATAGACCCAGTCTGCCCCAGGGGAGGAATTCCGTTTCCCCCAGGAGATGGACCTGACTCGACCACAGGAGACAGCCCCCAGCTACCACAGCAGACAGAGCCCATACCCGGTTGATGTCAGAGACCAGGCGCCCCTCGTGTGGGGTGTAGACACGCTGGTTGTTGGCCCTCATCCGTGACTGGATGGTGAAGAGCAGCACCTCCAGGTTGCCCTTCTCCTGAAACCTGCCCCAGAGAGAGCTCAGCGTTGGGCACCCTTGGGTGCCCCACGCCACCGGGCGGGCACGGGGAGCAGGGGGCTCTTACTTGGGGGGCTTCTCCACGGTGCGGTAGGTGCTGAAGGCTTGCAGCTGGTGCTGCACGCCGGCCAGCGAGTTGGCGAAGCTGCGGCTGTTGAGGGAGGCGATGGTCTGCTCGATCCAGGTGAGCAGGTCGGACGCCAGCCCCCCATAGCCCTCGATCATCCGCTCTGTCTCCTTGGCGTGCTCGATGACCTGCGGTGGTGCTGGGGGTGAGCACGAGGGGCCGGCACCCCGAGAGAACACCTCTGACCGCCTCAACGCTGTTCCCTACCTTGCCCAGGCGCCTTCCCTCCACCTCCAGCACCTTCATCTTGGAGAAGTAGTGGTAGAAGGCCACCACGTAGGTGATGATGGACTTCTCATCAGGGTTCTCCGTGAACACATCTGCCCGGTGCGAGCGAGAGGCGTCACTCCCGACCCGACCTCGACCCACTTCACAGGCCCCGCAACCTCCTGAGGTCCCTCCTGTGCCCACCCAGGCCCTCCTTCCCTGTATTGGGAACCTCTCTGTGCTTCACAGAGCCTGGGAATGTCCCAGGGAAAACTGACAGCGACTGCCTCACCTTCAGGGTCGAGGAGAGGGGTGATGCCCAGGTGCCGCTCTGCCACGCTGAAAGCATGCTCCAGGTTGTGCCGGGCATTGGATTTGGTAAGGTTTTGGAAGTCAACCAGCTCAGGCCTGGGGACAGAAGGTGCGAGACAGCGGTGACGCAGCTGTTGGGACATCTCTCAGTGCCACTGCCGCCCCAGTGCCTGCTGCTGTGCCCCCTACCTGTGCCTGTGGATGAGGGCGTTGAAGGCCAGCCCGTCCTTCCAGCTTGAGGTGAAGTTGGTGACGTTCACGTGGGGGTACCTGCGATGGGGACAGGGTGTCACTGTCACCCTCTGGACACTCCCGGGCCCTGACGCAGTCACGTGGCGATCCCACCACCTACCCTGCTGTTTTCATCTGGCACCAGAGCAGAAGTGCATCCCTGGCAGAGCGCGTCTCCCGGCCCTCCTGTGTCTCCACGATGATGTCCTGGATCTGGGGGCAAAAGGACATTGTGGAGTTACAACAGCAGTTCCATGGAGGGTGGCTCCCACTCGGGAATGAGGCGGGGAGCCGAGGGATGCCCAAAACCACCTGTCCTCACCTGGAAGCGGAGGATGATGGTCCAGATGAGGCCGAGGACAAGGCGGTGGTTGCCGTCCACGATATCGTGGGAGCCCATGTTCTCCAGGTGCACCCGCTGCTCCTTCAGGAACTGCAGCGCCTTGTCCACATTCTCCAGGCAGTGGATCCGCATCCGGCCCTTGGTGGGCTTGGGCTGGGGTGTGACAATGCTCAGCACCCTCCCTTCCACACCAGGCACCCTGCCAGGGGACACCCCCGCGCCTATGCCACCACCCCGACCCTCGGGCAGCGCCGACAGAGGTGGTGTGGCACAGCGTGGCAGGCCACAGGCCCCAGCGTCCCCATCTGGAGGGGATTCCTACCAGAAGCTCTCCTGACAGCACTTCCAGCAGCTTGATGAGCACCCGCCCGTCCCGGAGGTCCATGTAGAGGTCCGAGATGCGGCAGGTGACACGAGCCAGGTGCGAGTTCACCCACTTGGTGAAGGTTTTCTTCTGCACGGCCTCCCGCTCATCTGCAGGGACAGCAGTCACGGGGTCACCGGCAGTGGGGACAACCCGGGCAGGACCCAGGGGACCTGCCACCCACCTGCCAGGGCTTTGATGCGGGAGCGCTCGAAGAGCCGTGCCGAGCTGTTGTCGTTGTCCAGCTCGTCGTCGGACGCATCCCAGCGGACGTTGATGCGGCTGTACTGCTGCTGCAGCTCCAGCTGCTCGTAGTCATTGGCCGAGGTCATGGTCCCAGCGTGCCCCGGCCCGGTGGCCGTCGGCTACCGGCGAGAGGCCCCTGGGGGACAGCGGGACCGTGAGCATCAGCGGCTCGCTGGCCCTGCGGCACGTGGGGATTTGCGGCTCAGAACCTCGGGATAAGCCGCTCAGAGGGATTAAGCCTCGCCCCACCCAGGTGTTGGGGGGGCACCTGGCAGCTGCCCGCTCCAGGACCCCCCGTGCTGAGCCCCGCCGAGCTGGGCTAATGGCTAATTACTGTGTTGCATCCCTGCCCGTGTCCCTCTGCGAAGCTGAAACCCCAGCCCGGGTCCCCAGAGGTGTTCCCCCAATCCTTGGATGCCCCCAAGGGAAGGGGCTGCTCCTCGCCGCCACCCTGACCCCTGCGTCGCACAGGGGCTTCGCCAGCACTGGTGGCAGAAAGTGGGTGACAGCTGCCGGCAGGGGGGGGCCACCCACTCCCGGGGACATTTGAGACACAGATAGGACGTGGCCGGTATCTAAAAATGCCTCTGAGCAGCTGTCGGTGGCTGCTGGGGCCCCTGAGGGGTGCGAGGAGATGGGCTTGGGGCTCCCCGCAGCCAGCAGCACGTCCAGGATCTCCCCTGCAACCCGGAGCTGCACGGAGCCCTCACTTGTCGGTGCCAGGGGGAACCCCGTGTGCCCCAAATCCCTGCTGCCCCTGTGAGCTGTGACAGCCCGTGGGCCCCCAGGGCCCCCTCAGATGCCCCGGGCATCCCTGGGGTCCCCCCCGCAGGGTTATCGGGGCAGCCCAGGCTGTGCCGCGCCCCAACTGCGCACCCTAATCGGGGCGGCGCAGGCAGGGCCCTGGCTTGGACCTGGAGGCACCGGGAGCGTGCAAGGACGTGGAGGAGCCTGCAGGAGGGTGGGCAAGGCAGCAACGACACGCAGGAGCGCACCAGAGTGTGCCAGTGAGAGGGAGGGCACAGAGGAGGGTGGCAGAGTGTGTACCTGTGAGCCAGGGCATGCAGGGACTCGTCACAGCATCCACATGTGAACGAGGACATACAGAAGTGTGACAGAGTGCACCTGTGAGCAAGGACACACAGGGACGTGCCAGAGCATGCACGGGTGAACGAGGACAAGTAGAAACGTGCCAGCGTGTGTATGCCTGAGCACGGACATGCGGGAAACACACCGGAGTGTGCATGGGATGCACACAGCAGGCACTCGAGTGGGTGCAGGGCCATGCAGGTGTGTACCGGAGCAGGCAGGAGGGTGCTGGAGCTGGGCCTGCAGCCCCTCATGCCGTGACTCCGTGCCTCTGCCAGAGCACCCAGCTTGCCCTGGCAGGAAAGCCCTGTGGGAGACCAAATTTTGGGATTTTTTTTTCCCCCCGCAAAACTTCAGGGACTGACAGAAGAATGGGTGCGCTAAGTTGTGCCGGGTCTCGGCAGGATACCTCAGTTCTGACTGTGTCCCTGACAATACGGCAGCGGGGCCATGGATGTGAGCATCCAAGGAGGAGAAAGAGGAGGAGGAAGAGGAGGAGGAGATGACGCCGAAGGGAGCCACAGCAGCCCCACGGGAGCATTCCAAGCGCGGGCGCTCACCCACCCTTTAAATC
This sequence comes from Hirundo rustica, assembly GCF_015227805.2. Lineage (NCBI taxonomy): Eukaryota > Metazoa > Chordata > Aves > Passeriformes > Hirundinidae > Hirundo > Hirundo rustica. The sequence continues at coordinate 59,160,559 of NC_053455.1, read as the reverse complement.
TCCCTCCGCCGCACCGGCGCCTCCCGAGCATCCCTCCCTGCCACAGCCACGCCGCCACCAGCACCCGCCACCCGGGAATTGTCATTCCTCCCGCTCGGCGTGCAGAAAGCTGGGAATGCCAGCATGCCGGCCTCGCCGCCAGCATCCTGCGGCCGTGGCCCGGGCAGCGTTGCCTTCCCCGGCCAGCGGCTCGGCACGGTGAATCAGCACTTCCCGGTGAGGGGCTGGCACCGTGCCACCACCACGGTCCCCCCGCCGGGCACAGGGAGTGTCCCCCCACACCCCAAGGGCAGCCGGGGCAGTGGTTGGCACCTGGCACCTACAGCACCCTCAAACTCGTTCCCTGGCTCACCCCTCGCAGCCGCAGCATGCTGCCGGAAAGCCCATTCCCAGCGTGCAGAAACTCATCAGAATCCCCCAAAACACCCCCAAAATTCTGCCCCATCACCGCCGCCCAGAGGCTGGCGCGTCCCCGTCGCGCCGCTTCACCGGAACGCTTGGATTTAGCCTCTCCCCCATATCCACAGGCGGCCGTGCTCCGGTTGGGAAGGGGCAGGAACCAGGGGGCATCCCCCCGGCCCCCCAACTGTCTCCTGCCTGCCAGGTGCGGGGCCAGGGCCGGGAGCAGATGGTCCCTCTCGGCACGGCCGCACGGCACAGCACGGGGCGCTTGGGCATGGAAAGGCACGGCACAGCTCCTCCGGCTGCGATGCCCTGCTCCGGCCAGGGCTCCCCGGCCACGCTCCCACCTGCCAGGAGGATTTGGGCTTCCCCAGGGCCACATGCCGGCCGTGCCAGGACCGTCCCATGTCACCCAAGCCGGTGACACGCACACGTGCTGACACTCCACAGACATTTTTGGCTATAAATAGGCCTCCCCTGCACACGGCGCCAGCCGAGCCCTGCTCCCTTCTTAGAAGCTGCCCCCCCCCGCACCCCAAAATCGCCAGACAGTGCCCCAAAACCACATGATAGCTGTAAAATACTCTGTGGGGGGCCAAGCTGGCACCCAGCAAGGTTTTCCGAGTCTCCTGCGCTTGCCACCGTTTTCCGGGGCGCCCCAATCCTCTGGTTTGGGAGCTGGAGATTTATAAAGGGAAAAACTGGGAAATCGGGCCTGGGGAGCCCCTAGGTTATTGGGGTGAGGGTAAGAATTCCCCCAGCCCAACGCCCACCCCTGAGCAACCTCCTGGCATCGGGACAAGGGGGCCCAAGGGCACGGCACCCCAAAAACCCTTCCCAGGAACTCCAGTTTGCCCGGTTTCTAAAAACAGGGGGACAAAGTGGGTTGGGTGATGCGTCCCACCGAGACCCTCAGGACTCAGCTCTTCCACCGCGTCCCAACAGTGCTGGGAGCACCGAGGACTGCTGTGGGGAGCCCTCCAGGGGTTGGCACCCCAGGAAAAGTGTCCCCAGGGTGTCCCCACACTGTCCCCGGGCTGTCCCCTGGGTGTCCCTAGAAAGTCACCGCCGCTCGCCCGCCCCGTCCTTCCCGAGAGCAGCCCCGAGGGACACGGGGTGACAGCAGACTCCCCGCCGCAGGGCGAAAAGGGGGTTCAGGCTCCCCGGAGGACTCTTCACCCCCGCCACCAAACTTTCCTCCGTGCCCACCCGTCTCCCTCCCCCCGTACCGCGCCCGGTGTTCGGTGCCGCACCCCCCGCCCGGTATCCCTGGGGCGGGCAGCGCCTGCCGGTTTGCCCCCCCCCCCCCGCCGCGTGTCCCCGGGGACCGGCGCCTCCCGCGGTCCCCCGGTCCCTCCCGTGTTCCCCGGAGCGGCGCATCCCGGTGCGGCGGGGTCTCACCTGCGCGGGGCGGCGGGCGGGCGAGCGGCGGCGGCGGCGGCGGGGCCGGTGCGGGAGCGGGGCGGGGGGAGCGGAGCCGCCCTGCACCGCGATATAAATAACATTATCTGGGCGCGCAGGGACATTCCTACCCGGAGCCGGCGGCGCTGCCCGGCCCCGATAGCCCCGCTCCCCCCGGGAGGGCCGGGCCGAGCCGACCGGGCGGGCGGGGACGGGGATGGGCGCAGGGACGGGGACGGGGACGGGCCGCCCGCCCCGCAATGCAGCACAGCGGCGCCCCCCGGCCGCCAGCGCCACCGGCACCGGCAGCGGCACCGACACCGGCAACACCGGCGTCGGCAGCATCACTGGCGGCGGCACCGGCAGCAGCGCCGGCGGCACCGGCGCCTCCTCCGGGCTGCGGAGAGGCGCAGCGCCCCGCCGACACCGGCGGGGGTCCCCGGCCGTCCGCCGCGGGCCAGCCCACGTGTCCCCCGCTAGCCCTGGATGGCCCCCAGCTAGTCCCAGGCATCCCTCAGCTTGCCCTAGGTGTCCTCCACCAGCCGTGTGAGTTCCCCGACCCGTCCCAGGCACCCCACAGTTAGACCTCAGTGTCCTCCAGCTCGTCCCAGGCACCCCCTAATTGGCCCTGGGTGACCCCCGCCGGCCCTGGATGTCCTCCAGCTAGTCCGTGGTGCTCTCCGTCTAATCCAGGCAGTCCCCAGCTAGCCCTGGATGACCCCCAGCTAGCCCAAGCCGCCCTACAATCAGCCCAGGGTGTTCCCCACCGTCCCCGGATGCCCCCCAACTAGTCATGGGCACCCCGCACCTGGCCCTGGGTGTTTCCCACTCATCCAGGGTGTCCCCCAGCCAATTACCAACACCCCACAGTTGGTCCTGAACGTCTCCCGGCTAGTCCTGGATGTCCCCCAGGCACTTCCCAGGGTCTCCCACTAGCCCTGGATATCCCCCAGCTAATCCCGGGCAGCTGCCAGCTAGCCCTGGATGCCCCTCCCTAGCCCTGGATGCTCCCCAGGTCACTCCAGGTGTCCCCCACTAGCCTTGGGTGCACCCAAGTAGCTCCAGACGTCCCTCACTAGCCCTGGGTGCCCGGCTAGCCCAGATCCCACAATCATTCCCGGTTGCCCCAAGCAGCCCCACGGCCCCTCAGGCCACGCCCACCAACCAAACCACGCCCAACGCGCTACAGGCCACGCCTATTCCGTCTCCCAGCGCCCCGCCCCGTCGTTGAGCCCCGCCCCTCTGCACAGATCTCGCGATATTTGCGAGGGAGGGCGGTGCGAGATGTGCGGCGGCTGTGTGGGCACCGAGTACCCGGAGCGGGTGAGGGCGGTCGCGGGGTATTCCGATCCCGATCCCGGTCTCGATCTCGATCCCGACCCCGACCCGGCCCAGGCTCTGGTCCCGGTCCTAGCCTGTGCTTCCGCCCTAGGGCACCACCTGCCTGGAGGGTGGATCTTTCCTCCTGAACTTTGTGGGGTGCGCGCAGTGCGGCCGCCGGGACTTCGTGCTGGTCAGCAACCGGGCCGAGGGCCTGCACGGCGGGGAGGAGATCGTCACCTATGACCGTGCGTTGGGGGGCACCGGGGCGGAGGGCCTGGGGGGCTTGAGGGGTGGGGCAGCCTTGGGGGTCTGGGGCTTGGGGTTCTTGAGGGTTGGGAGGCTCTTGGGGGTCTGGGGATCTTGATGGCGACATTTCGGGCATCCCCGAGCCATCCCTGGGGCTCAGGGGTCGCTGAAGATTGGGGGTCTTGAGGGCTGGGAGGGGTCTTGGGGGACGGTGAAGGCTCTGGGGGACCTTCGAAGTCTGGAGCTTGGGCGATCTTGGGGGTTAGAGAGGGCTGGAGGAGACCTTTGGGATCTGCGGGTCTTGAAGGCTGAGGCCTGGGGGTAGCACTTGGATTCTGGGGGGTCTTGGGGGCTGGGAGGGTTCCCTGGGGCGTGGGGGCTCTCGAGGGCTGCGGCATGATGGGGCAGGCTCAGAGGTGAAAGGAAGGGGAGGTCTAAGGGGGATTAGTTTGAATAGGGAAAAATTGGGGCCCCAATATTTGAGGGGTCCCTGAGGGTGGGAATGGTGGATGCCCAGGGAGGGGGTCTCAAGTTTTAGAGGAAGTATCAGGGAGCCATAGATGGGCATTAAGGGGGGTGAGTTGCTGTGGGGGGAATTTTGGGGGTTTGATGCTTTGGGGACTGGGATGTCTGTGCCCTGGGGGTGAGGGCCGGTACAGAGGATTGGGGCTTGTCCCAAGAGATTGGGAGAGGGGGGATACTCCAGGGACAGTGTCCGTGTCCTCTTACCCCAGTGTCCCCTGTCCCACAGACCTGTGCAAGAACTGCCACCACCTGATCGCACGCCACGAGTACACCTTCAGCGTGGTGGATGACTACCAGGTTTGTCTCTAGTCCCCCAGAAGCCCTTCCCAGCTCTGCCTCTGGAATTCCAGACCCACCCTTCCAGAGGCTGATTCCCACCTTTCCTGGGACAGAGCCTCGAAGGATTCAGAGCCTGGGTTCAGGGCTGCCTGGAGTCCCCTCAGCACTAGTCCATGGCCTTGTGGGGGGAAGCCCAGCTCACCTGGCATGGGAATGTGGGTGATGGGAAGGGGCTGTGACCCCCATTCCTCATTCCTGGCACATCTCCCATGCAGCAGACGGCCGGAAAAAGGGCCCAGGGGAGCTGGTGGGGCTGGAAACGAGATCCCCTGGCTCTGATTGCAATCAGGGATCGGGTACCGGATCTGGCTCGAGTTTCCCTGTGGGGGAGCAGGGCTGTGGCAGCCCCTCTTTTTCCATCTCCCCCCTCCTTTTCCTTGCCCCAGGAATATACCATGCTGTGCCTGCTCTGCGGTCGGGCGGAGGATTCCATCAGCATCCTGCCCGATGACCCTCGCCAGATGACCCCGCTGTTCTGATCCCCGTGTGTACCCCGGGATGAGCTCCCAGGAGCTCTAGGAGATCCCTGGCACTGTAATTTCTGGGGACAACAACAGTCCCTGACATCATTTGCTCCTTCAAGCTTTCAGCCTGGAGGTAGTGAACACCCAACACCGGATGCTCCCATGTTTCCGGAGCCTTTTGGCTCTGACCCTGACTGCAAGGATGGGATGCAGTGCCACGGCCCGTGCCCCCTGTGTGCCGGAGACATAAAGGGGTCCCCAAAACAGGATCCAAAGGGATTCCTACCCCATCCCGCCTCAGGAGCTTATGTGGGGTAATAAATGTGACGTGTGACAGCTCGGTGGCGCAGGCAGGAGTATTTCAGGGGTGGGCTTCACTCCCTGGAGTTGGTTAAGGGTACTGGAGGCTGGTGCAGGGGACTTCTTCCATCCCAGGAGCCTATGGAATTCCTCCTTGACCCTTCCCAGCACTGGAGAGCCCACTGCACTCTCCCAGTGCTCTCCTAAACCCTGCAAAGAAAGGACTTGGATAATTTTCATGTCCCAAGGAGTTGATTTGGCGTCACTTCCCCCTGCCCTGGGGTTTGTAACCTGGCTCCACTCTGCTGGGAATTCCCTGTTTGTGAGGCGGGAAAGAGCTGGGTGTGGGAAATCACTGCCCTGGGGTGGGTTAAGTGTTGCTCTTGGCACCTGGCCCCAGCAACACCCACGGGGAACTGGGTGCAGCCGGCCTGGCACCCACCTATCCCTGAGCCTCCACTTCCTGGATCTGGCACCTCAGGGCTGCATCCTCCTTCCTGGTCCCTCTGACAGCCCCCAAAAAACACATGGGTATGGGTCTGTGCCCAGAGACCTCGTGGATCCATGTAATGCTCCCAAAAACCACGTGGATCCAGGCACGCTCCCTCCAGCTCATTTATTGCCACCGGCCCACGCCGCCCTGGTGGCTCCAACCCTCTGCCCCCATCAAGCCCCCTCCCCATGGAGGTTTCAGAGGGGGCTGTCACTCTGCGGAGAGCTGGGGCCATCCCCGGGTGACACCGGAGCCAGGATCACGCTGGAGCTAGGATTACTTGGCCAGCTTGAGGAGACGTTGGATGTCGGGCTCCAGTTGGGCCGTGGGCACACGGGGGCTGTAGCGCCGGAACGGTTCCCCCTCGGGCCCCACCAGGAACTTCTCAAAATTCCAGGAGATATCGGAGCGCCGCACGGGGCTCCAGGTGACAAAGCGGGGCTCGGTCATCAGGTGCGTGGCCTCGTCGGCCGGTGCGGGCAGGTGAGCCTTGAGGTAGGCGAACACGGGGTGGGTGTCGCTCCCGTTCACCTGGCACTTCTGGAACAGGGTGAAGTTGGGCTCGAAGCCGCCCCCGGGCCGCACGTGCTTCAGGGTGTTGAGGATCTCCTCGTTGGTGCCATTCTCCTGCGGCGGGGAAGGAGAAATCCAGAGCCCTGCGTTTCCCGGCTCCTCGCCCCCTGCCTCACAGCCCGTAGGACTTACCTGGTATCCAAACTGGTTACAGGGGAAGCCCAGCACGACCAGCCGCCGGGGGTAGCGGGCTTGGAGCTGGTTGAGCTGGGTGTAATCCCGCACCGTAGTGCCTCAGAGCGAAGCCACGTTCTCGATCAGGACCACGCGGCCCCGGAAAACACCAAAATCCACCTTTTCCCCCTGCAAGGAGGTGGCGCTCAGGTCATAGAAGGACTTGGCGATGGGGACGGTCATGGCTGCAGGTGTGCGGCTGCTTGTGCTCCGTGCCCTGCGCTGCCTCTTAAGGGCTTCCCGGTGCTCACGTCACGGTCCAAAGGTCTCCAGGCCCCGCCACGGCTCAGGAGAAACCGGAGCCGCCCGTCCCACCCGTGGAAGGAGGAAGGTGGCACGGGGCCAAGGTGGTGCTCTACCTGCCTCAATAATTCATGGCACGATGCGGTGCGGCCGCTTGTCCTAGTGCCTGCGGAATGTGGGATGCTCCCAGCCTGGCACAGCGTGTTCCCAAGGGTTGGGAATGACGGTGAGAGTTGGGGAATAATGGGAATCTGGGAGCTGGGGCTGTGTGGGGCAGAGGAGGAGGGGACAAGTGTCCCAGTACCGCTTCTTGCCTGGTGCTGCCATGGCATCACCTCTGGGGCCTCCTGTGCTGCCCATCCCAGTGCCCACCAGTCTCAGGGCCCACTGGTCCCAGCACCAGCTCTATCCTTGGCTCTACCTGCTGTGGTGCCCACTATTGTCCCATGGCGCTCATCCCAGTGCCTGGCAGCATCCTGGTATCCACCTAGATTCCGGTACGTTCCACTGTCTTAGTGCCCACCATGATCCCAGTAATCACCCATGTCAGCCTGCCACCATCCCGCTGCTGGCTCATCCCAGAGCCGCCACCAAGTTTTCCGTCCCTGTTCCCGCAGCTGGGGCTGGGCTGGTAGCCTGGCAGGCCGTGGTGGTGGCCATGGCACCCCGCGGGCACCATGCCCCTTGTCCCCGTGCCCAGCCTGGAAAGGGGACACCGTGCCGACAGCACCAGATCACCCTCAATTATTGATCACCGCTCGGGTGTCCGTGCTCAGGCTGTGCCTGCCGCCGTGGCATCGTGCCCACAGCCCCCCTGGAGCACACGGACCACCAGCCCCTCCGGCATCACCTTTATTCTGCAAACCACTGTGTAAAACTGAGGGCCCCACGGGCGCGGGGCGGCACAGGGTGGGCACGCAGCGCCTGGACAGCCCCCACCCTACCCGCGGACCGACGGGGGCACAGGTGCCAGGATGGGGAGCTTCCCTCGCCACCTTCCCATCCCCCCTGTCCCTGGGGGTGTCCCGTGTCGCCCCCCACTCCATGGGGGCTGCCCCAGTCCTGTCCCTACCATGCCCCCTGACACAGCCTGGGGAGGAGGGGTCAGGGGGGTCCCAGCCTTCAACACCAGCAGGTTTTGGGGGTCTCCTCGCTCCCCAGGGGCTGCTGCTCATCCTCCTCCAGCCGGGCCAGGGTGGGGGCGCGGGGCGGCCCCCGTAGCTCGTCCAACTCCTTGCGGTGCGCCTGCAGTACCAGCTCCGTCAGCCGTGTGAAGGACTGTGGGAGAGGGGTGGGGTGAACCTGGGGGACCCCTCCAGTACCCCCTGACCTATCCAGGCCCCCCAGGCCAATCCCAGCCCCTCAGAAACTCCCCCCCACAACCCCCTTCCCCCCCCCCCCCAGGCCCCTCATACCTCCTTGATGTTGAGGTTGCTGCAGGCGCTGGTCTCGTAGAAATCCATCCCATATTCCCTGGCCAGCTGCGGCACCAGTGGGTTGGTGGGGAGAGGGGGACCATGATTTGGGGGGAGGGGGGATTCAATACCCCTGGCCCCCCTCTCTGGAACGTGCACAGCTGGGCACGGACAGACAGGAGAGCTGCCAGGGCGGGCTGGCATAGGGGCACACCTGGGGTTAGGAGTTGGGTGCAGGGGGCCCTGGGAGGGGCACTGGGTGCTTTGAGGTCCAGAGGTCACTGGGAGGGACACTGGGGAGCACTGGGTGCTTTGGGGGTGCAGAGGAGCACGATGGAGGTGCGGGGAGGAGTTGGAGGTTGTTGGACCACCCTGGGTGGGATAGCACTGGGTGGTAAAGGGGTTTCCTGGATGCTCTGAAGCTGCAGGGGGAGGTCAGTGGTCCCTGGGTTTGGACTGCAGCAGCATGGGTGTGTCACTGGATACAGGTAGGGATGTTTGGGGATCCCTGGATACGGGTAGGGCTGCAGGAAGGCTACTGGAGTCCATGTGGAATGCAGTGGGGGGCTTGTGGAGGGTCTGGCCATGCTGGGATTGCAGGGAGGCACACTGGGTGCTTTGGGGACCAAAGGGGACACTGAGGAGGTGACTGTGCACTTCAGGGGTGCAGGAGACCATGCTGGAGGTGCTGGGAGAGGTTAAGGGTCTCTGAACATTTTGGACAGGTAGGGAAGAGGGAGCCTTGGGGGTGGAGGGGAAGAGGGTTCCCAGACACAGGGGGAGGTGGTTTTGGGGCACCTGGGTACAGCCTGCCAGAGGGTGGGGGGGTCCCTGGTCGTGCTGGGAGGGGCTGGGGATGCTTGGGGGTCCCGGATAGAGGTAGGGCTGCAGGAGGGCTGTTGGGTTCCCGGGTGCAGAGAGGGCTCAGGGAGAGGCTGGCCATGCTGGGGGTGCAGGAGGGGTCCTGCCCCCTGGGGGGGGGCACACAGCAGCCCCCGCTCACCTGCAGCCCTTGCTCTTTGGGCACTTGCCTCTTGTGCTCCTCGTCTGCCTTGTTCCCGATGAGGATTTTCTGGACGCCGTCAGGTGCATACTGGGTGGGGGAACAGTGTAAGGACCAACCCCCCTCCCCCCCCCACACACACAGGGCTGTGGAACCCCCCAGGCCTCCCCTCATGAACTCCCACCTCATCCACGTCGCTGGCCCACTTCACGATGTGCTGGTAGGAGCGCTCGCTGCTGATGTCATACACCAGGAAAATGCCCTGCAGGGGGTGGGGGGCGGCCGTTGACAACCCGAAACTGTGCCTCAGTTTCCCCTCTCCTGTGCACCAGGACAGGGAGCCGCCGTACCTGTGCCCGCCGGTAGTACTGCTTGGTGATGGTCTGGTACCGCTCCTGGCCGGCTGTGTCCCTGCCCAGGGACAGTGGGTCAGTGCCACCACCCATGGCATGAGTTTGGCAGGGCTCACCCCCTACCTTGGGTGGGGAGAGCAGGACTCAGACCCCCCACAACTTATTCCTCCCGGGATCCAGTCCTGCCACTCACCAGATCTGTATCCGCACCTTGATCCCGTCCACCTCGATGGTCTTCATCTTGAAGTCGACACCTGGGATGGGAATGGGAGAGGTTGTGGGGTGTTCTGGTGTTTCCCTCCACAGGAGCTGCTGTCACTGGGGGCCCTCCAGGCCCCTCACCTCTGCTGACCCACCCCACGCCCCACCATGGCCTGGTGCTTGTCCCCACACCCGGTGCCGGGCCTGGCAGGAGGCCCTGGTGCCAGGTGGTGATCCCGGCATTCCCAGTTCCCTGCTGCCGCAGCTGTCCAGTTCTCCCACTTCCCCAGAGCTACGGCTTCTTGGTGCCGTTGCTGCCCAGTGCTTCCAGTTCCCAGCTGTGCGCTGCTCCCGGTTCCCCTGTGCCAGAGCTGCCTGGTCCTCCCGGTTCTCCAGTGCTCACGATTTCCTGGCTCCCTGATGCTCCCGGTTCCCTGGAGCCGCGGCTCTCTGGAGCCCCCCGTTTCCCAGCTTCCCGGTGGTCCCGGCTTGCAGATGCCAATGGTTTCATCGTTTCCCGATGCCCACGGCTTCCCGGTTCCCCGGTGCTGCGACTCCCGATGCTCCTGGTTCCCCCGGTGCCCACGGTTTTCCCTCTCCCCGGTGCCCACGGTTTTCCCGCTCTCTGGTTACCTCTTTCTCCGTCTTCCTAAGCGTTGCAGCTCTCCAGTGCCCACGGTTAACCCTTTCCCGGTGCCCCGGTTTTCCCGTGCCCACCACTCCCCGGCTCCCACGACTCCCGGGTGCCCCGGTTTCCCGTTTCCCCGGTCCTGTGGCTTCCCAGTTGCTCGGCAGTCCCGGTTCCCCGATGCCCACGGTTTTCCCGTTCCCTGGCTTCCCGTTTCTCGGTTGCTGCGCCTCCCTTGTCCTCCCGGTTCTCCGGTTCCCACAGCTTTCCCTCTCCCGCTTGCCCATTTTCCCGTTTCCCCGGTGCTGCGGCTTTCCAGTACTCACGATTTCCTGGTGCCCACCGCTCCCCGGTTCCCCGGTTTCCCTTTCCCCCGGTACTGCGGCTCCCAGTGTTCCCGGTTACCCGGTGCCGCGCCTCCCCATTGCTCCCTATTCCTTGATGCTCCCGGTTTCGCGTTTCCCCGGCGCCGCGGCTCCCCGTTTCTCCGGCGTTCCGGGTTCCCTGGCTTCCCGTTTCCACGGCGCTGCGGCTCTCGGTCTTCCCGGTCACCCGGTTCCCCGATGCTCCCGTTTCCCCGGTGCTGTGCCTCCCCACTGCTCCCGCTTCCCCGATGCTCCCGGTTCCCCGTTTTCCCCTGCACCCGCCGCGGCCGCCGTGCGCTGCCGGTGCCGGTACCGATGGTAGAGATGTGGGCGGGGTGGAACTGGTTGTCGGTGAACCGGCAGAGCAGGCAGGTCTTGCCCACGCCCGAGTCCCCGAGCAGCAGCAACCGGAACAGCACGTCGTACTGCTTGGCCATGGCGGGCCCGGGCCGCCGCCGCCGCCGCCGCCGCCGCCACACCGGGGCCGCTCCGGGGCCGCGAGCTGCGCCGCCGCCGCGCCGGGCCGGGCTGGCACCGGGGGATGCACCGGGGCGGGGCGGGGCGGGGGCGGCCGCGGCGGGAGGGGGCACCGGGAGGGGAAACGAGGGGGGCCGACACCGGGGATGGACCGGGGGGATGCTGCGGGGGGCCGGGGAGGGGACACCGGGGATGGACCGGGGGATGGACCGGGGAATGCTGTGGGGAGCCGGGGAGAGGACACCGGGGATACACCGGCGATACACCGGGAGATGCACCGGGGAATTGGGCGGCGACACGGGGGCTGGACTGAGAGGAGAGCTGGGGAGGGCAGGGGGACGGAGCCAGGAATGCACCGTAGGATATGTTGGGGATGCTCTGGAAAACGGGAGGTGGGAGACAGGGGATGGAGCGGCGAGGACTCCGAGGGCTCTGGGAGCGCCAGGGATGTACCCGGGGTTGTTCTGCGGGCATCGGGAAGGGGACAGAAGGGTACAGTAGGGCACGCTGGGCTGACACAGAGCTGCACCAGTGGAACTGGTGACGCTTAGGAAGGATGGGATGGCACACAGCGGAACCTGGACAAGGGTTGGCTGTCCAAGTCGTCCTGTCCAGGGAGAAGGTTCCCATGGGAACCTCGTGGGGGTCAACAAGGCCAAGGGGAGGGTTGGCGCATGGATCGGCATAACTCCTGAGATAAGTGCAGGATGCAGGTGATGGGATGGAGAACTGCCCAGACGAGAGGAATTTGGGGGGGGATGAGAGGCTGGATATGACCTGGCAACGTGTGCTGGCAGCCCTGGAAAGCAACCCACGTCCTGGGCTGTGTCACTGGCAGCATGGGCAACAGGTGAGGGGGGATTGTCCTCCTCTGCCCCACTCAGGGGAAACCGCACAGGGAGCACTGAAACCCTAGCCCTGGGGTCCTTTTCATGGGAAGGACAGGGAGCTGCTGGAGCAAGTCCAGAGGAGGCCACAGAAATGCTCCAAGGGCTAAGGACAGGCTGGGAGAGCTGGGATTGCTCAGCCTGGAGAAGAGAAGGCTCCAGGGAGAGTTAGAGCCTTTTCCAGTGCCTAAAGGGACTCCAAGAGAGATGGAGGGGGAGTTGGGATGAGGGCATGGAGTGACAGGACAAGGGGGAATGTCTCCAAAGTGGAAAAGGGGACGAGTAGATTGGATATTGGGAAGAAATTCTTTACTGGAGTGGATTCCTCAGAGAAGCCATGGCTGCCCCATCCCTGGAAGTGCGCAAGGCCAGGCTGGACAGGGCTTGGAGCAACCTGGTCTAGGGAAGGTCTCCCTGCCCACGGCAGGGGACAGAACTGGATGGGTTTCAAGGTTCTTATCGACCCGGTGATGATGCAATCAATGACGTCACATCGCGATGACGCAGCGCCCCCCCGAGCTCCTCCGCGCACGCGCGCCGGGGCCGGGCGTGCCCAGGAGAGAAGGGGCGTGGCCAGGCGGGGAGGGGGCGTGACCGCGCGCTGTGGGCGGTGGCCAGGAGCGCGGCCGCGCGTCCCCTCCCGGCCGCCGTCGCCCGCTGCCCCCGCGGCCGCAGCATGGCGGGAGCGGCCCCCGGCCCCGGCGGGCGGCGGCGGCTGCGGGACGATGGGCTGCGGACCTGCACCTCCGCCGAGCAGGTGCCGAGGGGCTGCCGTGGGGGGCGCGGGCTGCCGGGGCGGTGGGGTATGGGGGGCCGCGGGGCTGGGCTTTGGGGTGTCGTGGGAATGGGCGATCCCTCTCCCGGTGTCCTCACGCAGCTGCTGTCCCCGCACGCCCTGTCGCAACAGCCCAGCAGTGATCGGTGTTTTGGGGGGCCCGGCGGCGCTGCCACCCGCCGGCCACGGCCGCTTCCGCGGGACACGGCCCCCAGAAGCAGTCGGGGGAGGGTGAGGGGTCCCGGGGCGGCCAGATTCTCCCCTCCGGCCCTCTGACCTGACCCAGCCCCTGGCAGCTGCCGTCGGTGCTGGGACGGGGTAAAAAGTGACTCCGGGTTTCCCGGTCCATGGAGTTCTTGCTCAATTCTGCCCTGGCAGGACACAGTGCCATGAATGCAAGTCCCCGTGCGGCCCCTCCTCAGCCCAAAGGCTGATCCCGGGTTATTTCCTTGAGGATTACCGTGGCTTAAAGTGTCCAAGTCCCCGGTTATCCCAGCACGAGCAGGAGGAGGGTGTTTTCCATGACAGTCTTGCCATGAACCGAACTCAAGCCGGATTTGTAAAACAGCACAGGATGGTGCTGGATTCTGGCATGATTTGGGGCACAAAGCTCCTGGGAATTCCTGTTCTGGTTTTACTGGGTGAGATGGGGATGTGAATCGGATAAACCCCTGGGATGGGATAGAAACTGCGGGGCTCAGTGGGGATCACGTTTGGGTTGTGCGGAGCCTCTTTCCAGAGCTCACCGCAGTCTTTATTCCCATTTTCCCTGACCAGTCCAAAGTGGAGGACATCGTGCAGGAGGTCTATGATGCCTACAAGACAAACCATCACTCCTCACAGTGAGTATCAAACCTCCCAACAACCATAAATAACTCCCATCCCAAAAAAAGCCATTGACCCCGGTGGGTGCTGCAGTCGGATTCTGCTCCTCCTGCCACTGTCTCCCTGCTTTCTCAGGCCACCCTGTCTGCTCATCCTATCCTCTCTGTATTCCAGGTACGTCCTGCAGCGGGAGAAGCACTTCCATTACCTGAAGAGAGGCCTCCGGCAGCTCACCGAGGCCTATGAGGTACCGGGAATGCCGGATGTGCCACCTGGAGCCACTGGCTGGGGCGAACCCCTTGCCTTGGAGTTGTCACCGGGGTTGTTTGTTGCTGGGGGCTTGCCAGCCCCAGAGTGGACACAGCGTTCCCTGTGTGCCCACCCTCATCCCAGCACTGCTCTGGGGCTTCTCCTAGCTGTCTCCTCGCTCCTGCTGTGTCCAGTGCCGTTCCCTGACTGTCCCCTCTGTCCCTGCAGTGTCTGGATGCCAGCCGCCCCTGGCTCTGCTACTGGATCCTGCACAGCCTGGAGCTGCTGGACGAGCCCATTCCAGAGTCGGTGGCCTCTGAGTAAGTGGGGAGAGCCGGGGGGACCCCACCGCGGCCGCTGTCGGCTGCCGGCCACCCGCGTGACTCCGGAGGTGCCACCTCCTGCTGTCCCCAGAGCAAAGGAACGCTTTGTCTCCCTGCCACCATCAATGCCGCCCATTCTTCCGGCGGCTTCCTCGTGACGACGGAGATGGGAGGGTGACACCCCCGGCTTCGACCTCGGGGGGATTTGTGAGGCTGGGAGGGGATGTATTGCCCCAGCGGGGTGGCCCAGGTGACATTGAGCCCCTTCCCCGCCTTCCCGCAGTGTCTGCCAATTCCTGAAGCGGTGCCAGAGCCCCCAGGGTGGATTTGGGGGGGGTCCCGGCCAACACCCCCACCTCGCCCCCACCTACGCCGCCGTCAACGCGCTCTGCATCATCGGCACCGAGGAAGCCTTCGGCGTCATCGACAGGTCCGGGGGGCCTGGAGGAGCTGGGTGGGAGGTGGGGTGTGTGTCCCCCTTCTCACAGCCGCTGGCTCCTGCAGGAAGAAGCTCTTGGAATACCTGCACTCGCTGAAGCAGCCGGATGGCTCCTTCCTCATGCACGTGGGTGGAGAGGTGGATGTCAGGTGGGTGAGGGCTGCATGGTGGGGTGGTTTTGGAGGGCCTGGGCATTTTGGGGAGCCAGTGCTGGAGGCAGATGCTGTGGTGGGGAGCTGGTGCGGTTCTGGGGATTCGGTGCTGGGAGCTGGTGATGTTTTTGGGAGCTGGTATTGTTTTGGGGAGCTGGTGCTATGGTGGGGAGCCACTGCTAATTTGGGGTACAGTTTGGGGGGAGTTTGTGCTGTTTTGGGGAGCAAGTGACATTCCGAGGAGCCAGTGCCATGGCAGGGTGCAGTTTTGGGGAGCTGGCTGTGTTTTGGGGAGTGGATGGTGCCACACTAGAGCAGCAGTGCTGTTTTGGGGAGCTGGTAGCGTGGTGGGGAGCCAGTGCCATGAGGAGGTGTTGTTTTGGGGAGCCAATGCTATTTTGGGGTGCTGGTGCCATGGCAGGGGACCAGTGACACAAACTACTGCCATGGTGAGGAGGCAGTGCTGGATCAGGGACCTTGTGCCGTTTTGGGAGTAATGTTGGGCAGCCTGGCGCCACTTTGGGGTGCCAGCACCGCATCCCTGAGCACCCATCTCCTGAATCTCCGGGCACCCTTTTCCCGCAGGAGCGCCTACTGCGCCGCCTCAGTGGCCTCGCTGACCAACATCCTGACGCCCGCTCTCTTCGCTGGGACGGCTGAGTGGATCGCCAGGTGAGATCCGGGGAACAGGTGGGGGACGTGGGATGACACTCCCGGCGTTCCCGCCGCCCTGACCCCGCTCCCACAGGTGCCAGAACTGGGAGGGTGGGATCGGCGGCGTGCCGGGCATGGAGGCGCATGGCGGCTACACCTTCTGTGGCGTGGCCGCGCTGGTCATCCTCAAGCAGGAACATCTGCTGAACCTCCGGAGCCTGCTGGTGAGTGACACCTCTCCGGGATGCTGGGGGTCTCGTCCTGCCGGGGATCTTTGGTCCCACTCTGGTTCCCATCACCCCGCAGCACTGGGTGACCGGGCGGCAGATGCGCTTCGAGGGCGGATTCCAGGGCCGCTGCAACAAGCTGGTGGACGGGTGCTACTCCTTTTGGCAAGCTGGGCTCCTGCCCCTGCTCCATCGGGCACTCCACGCCAGGGGTGAGTTGCCACAGGCTTCCTCTGTCCCCAGAATGGCATCTCGAGGGATTTGACACCTTCTCCGGGGTTTCTCCTCTGGGTTTCCCTTCCAGGGGATACGGCGCTGAGCATGGCACACTGGATGTTCGACCAGCTGGCACTGCAGGAATACATTCTCCTGTGCTGCCAGTGCCCAGCTGGCGGGCTGCTGGATAAGCCAGGAAAGTGAGTGCAGGGGGGAACACGGGGCTGCCTTGGCATCGGGGATGCCCAGATTGCCCCTTCAGCATCCCAATAATCTCCTTGCGTACAGATCCCGGGATTTCTACCACACCTGCTACTGCCTGAGTGGGCTGGCCATTGCGCAGCACTTCGGAAGCGGAGACCTCCACAATGAAGTGGTCTTGGGTATCCCTGAGAATTGCCTGGTAAGTGCTAGGCATTGCTGGGGTGGGCAGGGATGTGCTACCAGCACTCTACAGCACTGAGAAAGGCAGATCCAATGGCAGTGGAAAGAGTTGGAGTTCAGCCTGGAGAAGAGAAGGCTTCAGGAAGAGCTTAGAGCTGCTTCGAGGGCCTAAAGGGAGGTGGTGTCCAAAGGGCTTTGGACAAGGGCTCAGAGTGAGGGGACAAGGGGAATGGCTCTAAACTGGAAAAGGGGAATTTTAGATGGGATACGGGGACGAAATTCTTCCCTGTGAGGGTGCTGAGGCCTTGGCACAGGCTGTCCCATCTCTGGAAGTGTCCAAGGCCAGACTGGACTGGGCTTGGAGCAACCCGGGATGGCAGAGATTCCCTGTGCGCAGTGGGTCGGACTAGATGATCCTTAAGGTGCCTTCCCACTCAAAAACATTCCAGCACTCCGTGATTAACATCCTCCATCCCTCTGTCTCCCGCAGCAGGCCACACACCCCGTCTATAACATTGCCCCGGAGAAGGTGGCGAGGGCGGTGATGCACTTCCTGCAGTATCCCGTGCCCAGCCTGGATCCCGCGTCCGCTGCCAAGTAAGGGGGGTCCTGCTGCTGGCTCGGGGTGCCAAGCCCCAGGAGCGAGCGGCACAGCCCATCCCTGCGGCGGCCTGGCCGGGCAGAGCCAGGTGCTCAGGGTGCTAGCAATACCAAAATCCAGCCTGCCCTGGGCCCGGTGTCCCGCTGCCATCCCGGCCAGAGCCGAGGTGGGACACGGGCTCCGGAGGAGCTTTTTGGCATCAATAAACCACAAGTGACACCCGCCGCGTGCTGGTGGCCCTGGGCACGCGGGGCAGGAGGCGATGCCGCGTCTGGATCCAGTGGCACCGAACTCCCCTCGTTCCAAGAACACGCGGTAACCACGGGGGAGGATAAAATAAGTGGAATTTTGGCTTTTTTTGTTTATTATTTATAGTCTTATAGTAAAGGGAAGCCTTAACTTGCAAGACAACTCTGGGCAGTATGTACAACATACCTTAGATCCATGGAATGGCATCAAAATGGGGGGAAAAGGGGCACCTACGGGACAGGGACGGGCCGCTGGAGTTCGGAAAATGCCACGGAGGTTGGGAAGGGTCAAGGGAGGGAAGGAGAAGTGGAGAAGGAGCCCCCAAGCCCGGCTCTGTGCTCTGCCGACTCGGGCAGGTGGAGTTGCACACGGAGAAAATAAATAGGGAGATCCCCCCCCAGTGCTTGCTCCTTTTTTGGGGGGCGGGGCTGCCCGGCTCCTCCCCGTTCTGGACTGCACTGGTCCCCGGGTATAAATAGAAATGCTCCTATAAAACCAGGAGGGAAGGGGAGGGGGGGTCGCTAGCGGAGGGGAGATGGCGAGGGAGTCTCCCTGACCCCCCCAAGTCTTTCTGCTCAGCCTGGCCGGCTCCCCCCGGGGCCGGCACGATGGGAGCAGGGAAGAGGCCGGGGAGGGCTGGGAAGCTGCAGTCCGAGAGCTTCTAGGAGCGCAGGGAGCGAGTCCTGCCGCGGGCCGGGGGGCGGCGGAGGGGCCTAGCTGGCCTCCATGCGCAGCTTCTTCCTGTTCTGCGGCTCGTCGTGCTCCGAGTCGGAGCTGGAGTCGGAGCCCCCGTCGAAGGCGGAGATGGCGCTGCCCTTGGGGTTGGTGTAGAGGCTGTTGTCCGCGGGATAGCTGGCCTGGAGCTGGGCGCTGGCTCGGGCCTTCTCCAGCGCACGCACTGTGAGGGACGGCACCGCGTCAGCCCCAGGCCCGGCCCCCACCGGATCCTGGATCCCAAACCCTTCCAGACACCACATCCCACTGAACTCTAGACCCTGCCAGAGCCTGGTCCTGCCAGACCTCAGCTCTCACCTGCCAGATCTCAGCACCCACCACATCCTGGATTCCGATGGATCATACCTCCTGCCAGACCCCAGCGCCCACTGGATCTTGGATCCCAAACCCTACTGGACCCCAGATCCTGGCTCCCAAACCCTGCCAGACCCCATCTCCAGCTGGATCTCATCTACCACCTTGCTGCTCCAGCAGCGCGTTCTGCCGCTTGAGGTCGTCGATGTCCTGCTGGTGTGTGTGGTTTTTCCGGCGCATGTACTGGATGTACTCTGTGGCTTTGTCCAGGATTTGGGCCCGGGATGCCTGTTGCAATAGTGGGAAAAGCCAGAGGCAAGATAAAGACCTAGTCCAAGAGGGAAAACTGGAATTTTACCTGCCTCATCCCACCCTGGCTCTGGTCCTCGCTGGGAACTTCTGTGGCACAAGAGAGCCTTGGGACAATCCCAAATCGAGAAGCCTGGACCCCGGGTGGGTGCTGTCCGTGCACCCAGCACGCTCCATAAACTCACCTTCTCTCCTTGGAGCGAGGGCACGGAATCCCGCAGGCTGTGGAAGCTATCCTTGATGTGGTCCCTGCGCTTGCGCTCCAGCGCGTTGTGATGAGCCCGTTTGTCGGCCTGGGAGCGGGGGACAGGGGTGCCACCGGGAGGAGGCCACCACCTGCGCCCCCAAAATCCCCTCTGGGGACCGCTGTGAGGGCTCGGCTAAGCCCTCAGGGCGGCTCCGTGGCCATGACGCCTCCGGCTGGGCCGCGAGGGCGTGGGAAGGAGGCGGCGCCCCTCCCGGTGCTTTCGGTTTCCCCAGCTTCCTGCTGCCGGGGCAGCTCCGGGGGTGGGGCACAGCACTTTCCCCCCGGAACACGGTCACCTCCTGCCCTGCCCCGCAAACAACCAGGCACAAGCCTCCCCTTTGCCCTCTGTCAACCCCTTGTGTTCCCCCTGTGCCCCCCAAGCATAACGCCCCTCCAACAGCCCCACTTTACCCCAGGAGGCCTCCCACGCCCCCTCTCCTACAGAACCCCGGATCCTCTTTCCACACGACCCCAACCCCCACTGGTGTCCCCCCCATAAGACCGTCAGCCCCACAGGACACTCCTAAACCCAGCTGCCCCCCCAAAAGATGCGATTCCATGGATCCCCTTCCGTGTCACAGCCCCCAGCCCAAATAAGATCTCCAAGCCCCCAGGCGTCCGCTCCCCAAGCCCAAGCCTCCTCCCCGAAAGACCCCCCAGCCCTACTGGTGTCCCCCTCTTCCAAGAAGCCCATCCCCACCGGACACCCCCAAGCCCAGATTTCTCCCCCAAGCCCCCCCTCCCCACAGATCCCTCTCCATGTCACAGCTCCCCCGGGAGCCCCCAGCCCCAAAGGCACGCTCCCCTCAAAAAGACCCCCCAACCCCAGTGGTGCCCCCCTCAACACCCCCAACCCCACTGCCGTCCCCCCAAGACGCCGATCCCCACAGGACACGCCCAACACCCCCACCCCGCCCCAGGATCCCCATTCCCCCTGTCCCCTTCCATGTCACCCCCTCCCCAAATCCCGCCCCCCTCACACCCCCGCCCACGTGCTCCCGATCCCGGGGGCGCTGCGGGGCGGCCCCCAGCGACCTACCGCGGACTGAAACCTCGGCTGCTCCTCCTGAGGAGCCCCGACCCGAGCGAGGAGGAAGAGGAAGGAGATGGTGGGGGGGGCGCCGCCATATGAAGGAAGAACACACACAAACCAAACGTTACCCCATTCCCAGCGCTCCAAAGGTGGGGAAGAGCCACGGGGGGTTTATCCCAGGGATTGTCCCTGGGTTGGGGGCCCAACTCACGTCGCTCTCCACCTCGATGTCATCGTTGTCGCTCATCGCTCCCGCCCGGGTGAAGCCGCGGGCCGCGCCGCCACAACAACAGCCCGCACCGCGCATGCGCGGAAGTCGGGGGGGGCAATGATGGCGCCGAGCGACGCGAACGGTCGCGGGAGTTGTGGTTCGAGTGGGGAGGTGTAGGCGTCTTCCACGTGGCGGGGACTACAACTCCCGGCGTGCATCGCGCGGGGCAGCGCGTAGCACGCCGGGAGCTGTAGTTTCTGCTTCGGGAAGGGGGCGCTGAGGATGCGTGACCGGAGGATGGAGGAGGTGAAGGCCAAGGAGATGGAGGGATGGGGGTTTATTAAAGCAAAACAGGGATGGGAGGCGTCGGGAAGTCTGGGGGGCTGCAGGCTGACCTAGCGAGGCTCTGGGACAACCTAAGGTGGGCTGCAGGGTCTGCCTGGCGGACGCGTGGGTCTGGTCTGAAGGGCTGTGGGCCAGTTTGGGAGAGTGTCGATCTGCCTGGGGGCTCGGGGTAGCCCTGCCGGGTCTGGGGTCCTGGCTGGGGGCTAATATGAGAGGGCTGGGGGGGTCTGCCTGCAGTCTGCAGGACATTGTTGGGGGCCACAAGCCTTGCTAGAGGGTCTGTGCGTCTGCTCAGGGGTCTGTGGGCCTCACCTGAGGGGGCTTTGGCCAATTTGGGGGGGGGCTGGGATCTGCCTGTGGGGTGTGAGCCATGTCTGAGGGGCTGTGGATTTGTGTGTGGGGGCTCTGGGGCCAGCCTGGAGGTCTGCATGTTTGACCTGAGTAGCTGCATTATAACATGGGAGGGCTATGGGCCTGGCCTGGGGGCTGCACCACAATTTGGGGGTCTTTGTACCACAGTCTGGGGGCTGTAGGTTGATCTGGAGGCTGCGGACCTGGCCTGGAGGGTCCATGGGCTAGTTTGGGGGTCTGTCAGTTTGGGGGGCTCTGGGCTGCCTGGGGGCTTTAGGCTTAGCATGGGGGGCTGCAAGGCTGCCCTGAGGGGATTTGCAGAATTTTGGGCCCACCCAGGGGAAGCTGTGGAACCCCCTCAGGGCGGGGCCCGGGCCAGGCTGTCCCTATCCCAGCTGCTCCCCGTTCTCTTTCGGCAGCTCATCCTCTCCGGTGGCCTCAGCTGGAGGCTTGTCACTGTCCTCCTTGTCCCCGTCGCCGTCGGAGCCAGTCTCATCCGAGCTGTCCTCCAGGTAGCGGTATCCACGTGTTTTATGGCGCGGGCGTGGGATGCGGGGCAGCCGGACTTCCATGTTCCACGCCACCTTCCGCTCCATCCACAGGTATGTCCCCACCGCCACCACCAGCGTCAGCAGCATGATGGACAGCTTGGCCTGTGGCACAGGGAATTTAGGGATTGGCGTGGGGTGTGTCCCCAAAAAGCCTGGAATGCCCAGGAGTGGGCTGGGGCATATCTGGGACTTACCTTCATGGGCAGCCCCGACCACAGGTAGACGGCGAAGATGGCCAGGGCCTGCCACCAGTGGTAGATGGTGAAGATGAAGTCTTGGCGCTCCTTCTTCTTGTACAACATCCCCAGGAGGACTGTGGCAGAGGCTGGGATCAGAGTCCCCTTCCTGTGCCAAGTCCCCTTGGCGTGGGGAACAATCACAGTGGCTCTGTCCCGTGCATCCGAGGAGCGAGACCACAAACTCGTGGTACCGGGGGACAGGAGGAGAGGGTGTGTGGGAAAACCCTGGGACAGCCCAGGCTGTTTTGGGGACAACTAGGCTGTTTCGGGATCTTCCCGCTACTCACTGCTGATTCCGGTCTTGTTGAGGGCACTGCCCGTGCCCCAGAGCGCGGCGATGCTGTAGAGCAGCGGCGCCTGCGCCAGGTACCGGGGCTCCGGCGCCCAGCAGAAGAGCGTCACCAGGAGCAGAGCGTGGATGAAGGCTCCAGCCAGGAGCGGGACGTGCCGGCGCAGGCGCAGCATGCACAGGGCCAGGCTGGAGCACGCCGAGGCGGAGAAGCCGTAGGCCATGAGGAGATACGCCAGCCTCTCCAGCCCCAGGGCGCACACGCCGTAGTTCTGCAGCGAGCACAGCCTCAGCATCGCCTCATCCCCGCTCCGTCGCCTCCCACCCCATCGCGGATCCGTACCAGGGAAAATCCGGTGCAGACAAAGAGCACCTCGAAGCCGCTGTAGATGAACAACGGGAAGAGGTGCCGCAGGCGATAGTCCCGCATGTGCTTGAAGGGCAGCTGGAAAATGTTGCCCCAGCCAATGCTGCGCATGTCGATCTCCTCCATGGGCCGGTACGCCGCGCCGCACAGCAGCAGCACCTGCGGAGCGCCTGCAGCTCAGGTCCTGCCGTCGTCCGGCCCGTCCCTGTCCCCTCCCGCCCCGGCGCTCACCACCAGCATGGCCAGGAAGGCGGCGGCCATCAAGGCGCTCTCCACGATGATGAGGCTGACGCTGCGGGGAAGGCTCTGCAGCACCGTCTTGTTGAAGCCGGGCAGCGTGCCGTGGCTCAGGGTGCCTGCCGGTGGGGCACGGGCCACGGTTAACCCCAGCCGGGGGGCTCCCGGTGCCGCCCCGCACCCCACCCGCAGCCTCACCGCAGTGCTTCACGGCGAAGAGCGTGTGGTTGAGTTGGTAGAGGTAGTTGTTGAGGAAGAAGACCATGGGCATCTGAGCGCAGACGAAGCTCAACTGCGGGGCGTAGAGGGGCGCACGCTCAGTGCCGGCTGGCGTGGCCCCCCGCCCATCCCAGCCGCCCCACCGGGGCTCACGTGGAAGCAGGAGTAGAAGATGGTCTGGAAGACGATGATGTAGGCATTGCAGGTGTCCCGCGGCGCCCGCTGCCTCTCCTTCTTCTGCTCCTCCTTGTAGTTCACGTACTCGTAGTACTTCTGGGCCATCCTGCGTGGAGCAGAGGGTCAGCCGGCGCCCCCCGCCCGCCCGCCCGTCCCCCCCGGTGCCTACCGTGTGATGTAGGTGCCCATGGAGGCCCAGAGGGGCACGATGACCATGCCGATGGCCACCGCGGAGGGCACCAGCGTGTAGTAGCGCTCCCAGTAGTTGCTGGAGACGAAGAGGGCGTAGATGCCGACGGCCAGGAACATGGCCCACTTGGTGCCGAAGAACCTGCCGGGGCAAGGAGCGGAAGCGTGGGCGGCCATGCCAGCGAGCCACGCCGGCCGGGAGCGTGGTGGGGCCCTACCTGATGAGGATGGGTGTGTAGAGCAGCGCTGCCACGGGTGTGACATTGATGCCCATCAGCACCTTGTGGTCGATGTCCTCCAGCCGGATGTTGCTGTACTTCACCTCCCGGTAGGTCTCATCATAGTGAAGGATCAGCTGCATCTGCAGCAGGCCTGGGGCGGGGTCCAGGGGTGGTCACCCCATGCCCTGGACACTACAAGGTGTTTTGGGGGTCCCTGGGAGGTCCCATACCCAGGTAGACGCTGTAAGTGAGGGTGCCAGCCAGGCTGGCTGCCACTACGTTCTTGATGACGCCGAGGCGCTTGCGGCGAAAGTACTTCTGCTCCTCCTCCTCCTCGTTGTAGTCAGGGTGAGCACCCACAAAGTCGTCCAGCTGTGGATGATTCCAGCTGGTCAGCCCTTGGGGCGAACTACCGTGGGCCCAATTCCCTTTCGTGGGTGTCCCCCTGCTCTCACCTGTGTCTCTGTCCCCTCAGTGCCCAGCTCGGCGCTTGGCACTGTCTTGGCCCCATTCTGGCAGCTGTCAATGTCCTTCTCCATTGGTGCTTCTGGGGGGCCCTGGATGGTGTCGGGTCGGGGGGACCTCGTTGGCACCCCAAGTCTTGCACCCCTGCACGCACAAACTCTGCACCCTCATGCCCAGCACCCCCAGCCCTTACACCCCTGCATCCAGCACCGTGTACCCGTGTACACGGCACCCCCAACTCACAAACCTCTGTGCTCTGCACCCCCGGATCCCGCACTCATGGTTTGCCACTCCTCCGTTCTTCACCCCTGCGCCTTCAGATCCCGCATCCCTACATCCCGCGGCCCCTACCCAGCTTTGCGCTCCCCCGAACCGCACCTCTGGGCTCAGGACCCCCAGCCTCCTCACCCCCTCCCCGTCACCCCGACCCCAGCCCCGCTCGCCGGTGCCGGAGCCTCTCGGGGCGGGGCGGGCTCCTCTTCCTCTTTCGGTTAGCGCGGGCAGGACGGCGGTGATTAAAGGGGCCGTTCCCGGACCCCCCACCCCGCTCCCGGAATCTCCCCCGGTCCCTGTCCGCACTCCTCAGTGCCGCCCGCCCGCGCCCCTTTCTCAGCACCGCGACCTCCGCAGCGCTCATCGCACCCCAGCCCGCACAGCGCCCTGCGCCCCCCGCACAGCGCCCGCGGCTCCCCCATGGCGCAGCACCCCAGCCCTCTCCCCCCCGCCTCCCTGGGACCTCCCCAGCTCTCCCACCGGGCACTCGGGGTGCGTGCTGCCTCCTCGGGGTGCCCTCGTGGCACTGGGCGCTGCGCCCCCGCTGCTTTCGCTTCCCTTTCCCGGCCCGGGGGATGTGCCAGGGTGCCTGGGCGGGAGGACACCCCGGTCTGGGGGTGTAGGGCACGTGCATGCCCTGGTGTCACCCCAAAGCTGGGGCCGGGAGGGTGCCCGGGTGCGTGGCACGGCGGGGTGCCCCGGGGCAGGGCGGGGGGAGCGCCGGGCCGGGCGGATGGGGTGACATCTCCGGGGCAGGATCTGGCCCAGCCGGTAGCGGGGGATTCTTCAGATGGGACTCTTGGGAGGGTGCTGGTTTCTGCAGGATAGGGGGGATACGCAGGGAACGGCCCCAGCAGGGTCACGGCAGAGGGGCAGGGGCAAAGGACCCCCATCGTGAGGGTTCCCCACATCCCAGGCAATGGGAGCCACCCTGGGGTGCTGGGGCAAAGGGCCCTTCCTGGGGGTGGTCCTGGGAGCAGGATGCGGGGAGTCTGTTTGTCGTGGAACCCTTGGGAAGCAGGGTGAGGGGTGTCAGTGGGATCCCCATGGGTCAGGGTGATCCTGGGAGCAGGATAATGGGTTTCTTGTGATCATGGAACCCTTGGGAAGCAGGATGAGGGGTGTTGGTGGGATCCTCATGGGTCAGGGTGATCCTGGGAGCAGGATAATGGGTTTCTTGTGATCGTGGAACCCTTGGGAAGCAGGATGCGGGGTGTCTGTGGGGTCCAGATGGGTCAAAGTTCATGGTGGTGGTGTGGTGGCCATGGAAGTTCCACCATCCCGAGGGGGAGGTCACATTCCATCCTATCCCATCCCAGACCTTGTCCCCACTGCCAGCCCCACAGAGGCGGGGCCCAATCCTTCCCGCCCCTGGCCATGGGGCCCAGCCCCACAGCATTTAGGGACCCCCACACGGAGCCTCGGCAGTGCCTGCCCGGCCTCGCGCTCTTCCAGCTTCCACACAAGCTCCCAGGTAAGCGCTGCGGGGTCCCCAAAACCGGCACTCCCTGCATGGCACCCCTCTGACACCCCCCGTGCTGCTGGGGGCTGTGGGGCACAGGGGGGGTTCCCTCGAGGAAGGGTGGGTGTCTGGGCAATGGAGAGGGTGACAGATGGGGGGCCGCAGCTCTGCCCCCCAGATTTGGGGGTGTCTTGTCCCTGAGCTCCCCACAGGTGACCCCACATCAGCAGGGCAGCCCGGGCAGGTCAGTGTCCAGAGGATGGCGATTATCCCCGGAATCCCAGGCATCTCCCAGGGCCTCTGGCAGCTGCCCTGGGCTGAGTCACCCCACAACCAGGATGCCCCGAGCACCGAGCCACCCTTCAAAGGCGCCGCGGGTGACTCCTCTCGGGATCGAGCCGGCATCTCCAGCACTTCCATCCTGGCATAACGCACGCAGTGTCTCTCCCCAGGGCCTCCAAACGCTCTCCATGGATACCGGCAGCTCCTTCCAGCAGCTTGGCACGCAGCAGCCCCTCGAGCCCCCCAGGCAGCAGCTCCTGGGCTGCGGCAAGTGCGGCACCACGGGCAGCGATCCTGGCAAAGATCCTGGGAAAGCTGCTGGGTGCAGTGGAGGCAGCGGGATCGGGAAGGGGCCAGTGCCGATGGTCTGCAGCACTCTGTGGTGAGAGCGAGGGGCTGGGAGGAAGACAAGGAGGTGGGCAGGGGAAGCTGTGGTAGTGCCAGGGAATGGGGACCCCAAGTTGGTGCTGGGGAAAAAGTCTGAGGTCTGCGAGCCACCACATCCCAGCATGGCTCAAGGGAGAAAACAGGATCTGCTGGGAATGGTGCTGCGTTGGGCTGCTCCCAGCAGCAAGGGAGACGGGTGTGTGTGGACCCCCTGTCCCGTCCCCAGGGAATCTGGGGTCCAGTTTGGTGCTGGGATGGGATAACGTGGGTCTGGGATGACACGAAGCTCTGGGGAGGTAGAACGGGGCCGGGTCCCCTCTAACAGCCTCGTCCCTGCAGCGGGAACCCCTATGCGGGGCTGGTGAGCCACCTGCGGGCATCCTGGCTCTCGGGGAAGACGCGGCCCTTGGAATACCGCGTGGCCCAGCTGGAGGCTCTGGGACGCTTCCTGGATGACAAGAAGCAGGAGATCCTGGAAGCCACTGAACTGGACATGGGCAAGGTAAGAGGGGCTGGGAATTGGGGGCCACTGGCATCACATCTTTGGGGTCCTTCATACACCCTTGTCTGGGTATTGCATCCTTGTGAGGGTCTGGGCATGGGGTGTCCCTTCCTTGGGTTCCTGCTTCCCCCTTCATATGCTTCCGTCTGTAAGTGCTGGATCCCTGCAGATCCAGGGATAGTGGAGGGACCGTGCTGTTGATGCCATCCTCCCTGGTTCCCTGAAACCAGTCAAAGGCCCCGTTGGGCTGTCAGTGACCGACCGAGGTGGGAGTGTTTCACACTCTGCTCTGCATCCTGGGGGTCTGTCTGACTTCCACAGAGGTGAGATCCTGGGGTGCTCCTGGCCAGCCCGGCACGCCCGGGATTACTGGCATTGTGCAAGGTGCTGGCACTGCACATTCCTCCCAGGGCCTCCAAGGGACTGGTTTCACTGGCGCGGTGACATGGGCAGGGCTCTGGATATATGGCTCAGGGTATTGTGGCATGCCAGGAGCTCCTGGATGATCTGCAGGTGAAGTGGGCGCATCTGCACCTCGGATAATTCTAGTGGTGTCAGCTCATCATCCCTGGAAATGCCCGAGGCCAGGTTGGATGGGGCTTGGAGCAACCTGGGCTAGTGGAAGGTGTCCTGGCCCATGACGGGGCAGAACTGGGTGTGCTTTAAGGTCCCTGCCAACCCAAACCATTCCAGGATTCCATTATATGATCCTCACCTCTTTTCTTTGGCATCAGTGAAGTGGCCCATGCCCTCAGCAATGT
Organism: Hirundo rustica; assembly: GCF_015227805.2. NCBI lineage: Eukaryota > Metazoa > Chordata > Aves > Passeriformes > Hirundinidae > Hirundo > Hirundo rustica. The sequence continues at coordinate 59,133,507 of NC_053455.1, read as the reverse complement.
CTTTCCACGTCCTACCATCTCCCAAGGCTCCTAATTGCCTTGTTTGTTGGAGGCGAGGTCTTCTCCTTCAGCCAGGCCTTGATAGGCATCGGTGCTCTGAGCGTGTCCATCATCTTTCCTAATTATGCCTAATTAGATCCGGTTGTCCAGTAATGAGCTTGTTATGCAGCCGGGCCCTCATAGCTAGATGGACACTTCACCTGCTCTTACGTCGCTGAGGTGGTGTCTCACCTCCAGCACTGCCGGTTCCTCTCTGGTGCCAATGAGTGGTGGCACTTGGATGACCTCAGACTTAATGTCCAATCTCACAACCTTTGTATCCCATCAAAATCCTTAATGAGCCATCGTCTTCCTTATCCTGGTGATGCCATCGTCATCCTGGTTTGAGAACGGCCCCGTTGCTTCACCCGATTATCTCGTGTGCCTGCTGAGCCCTCGTGTCCAAGAGGGTCCTCGCCCCTCCTGGCTGCTGCATTTTGGGGACCTGAAGGTCTCTTGGTGGTAGAAAGTCCTGGGAATCAGCAACCAGCCTTCCCAGCCTCAAAGTGGTGTGGGGATGGGAGGAAGACTCCAATCCAGGGGTGCTTTTGGGTTGTAGGAGTCCAAAATAGGATGTCGCAGCACAGGAGCTTGGTTCTCCCTGTTCTCCACGGTCATGAAGGGTCTCCTATCCCTGGTGTCTTCACACTTCTCCTGCAAGGATGATACGATCCCAGTCTGTGCTCCGCAGCTATGGAGAGGACCCACTTCTCCATCACATGGGGTTTAATTAAGCTGTGGTTCTTATTACTTCCCCTTAGTCAAGGTCTTAAGACTTGACTAAACTTAAGACTAAAAGGTGCAGCTTTTGTCCATGGGTGGTGGAAGGGAGCTTTGGGTTTTGCTTCCAGCTGGAATATCCAAGTGGTCAGGATGCCTTCCACCAGGACCAGGTCTTCAGGAGCTCTGGTGACATTGCTTGAGTGCTCCCTTGGCTCAGGGCTCTGTTGCCAGTTCACAGTGCTGAGCTCAGGAATTTGTTAAACACCATGAAAATGTTCAATTTTTTTTTTTTTTTTCCCCTCCTTCTAGCCAAATAACTATTTTCATAAAATTTCTGGGATTCTGGTATTCCGTGGGACTTACAGGAGGTGACGGAAACTTCTGCTGAAGAGGGGAGAGATGCCTCCTGGGGTGGTGGGATTGGGGTGATGGGGTCTGTGTTAGGGTGACGGGGTCGGTGGTGGGCTCAGTGCTGGGGTGACGCTTCCATGATGTCTGTCCCCAGCCGTCCTTCGAGGCTTTCTTCAGCGAGATCCTCCTCTGCAAGAATGAGCTCAATGTCACCCTCAACAACCTGTGCCAATGGATGAAGGATGAGTACGTGGACAAGAACCTGGTAAGAAGGAAGCTCGTGGAAAAGGGAGGTGGGGGAGAGGGATTGCTGGTAGGGAAGGCGGTGCTGAGCTCATGTTCTTCCTTGAAGGTGATGCAGCTGGACTCTGCCTTCATCCGCAAGGACCCCTATGGGGTGGTGCTCATCATAGCGCCCTGGAACTACCCCATCCACCTCTTCCTGGTGCCCCTCATCGGGGCCATCGCTGCTGGTGAGCCCAAATTTCCAATCCCCTGGCCTGGAACTGCCAGGGTCTCCCCATAAGTCTCGTCCCTAGAAGGGCTGGCTGTCACCATGTCACTGTACTGATGTCCTTTCCATCTTCCCCCAGGGAACTGCGCCATCATCAAACCCTCAGAGATCTCCAAGAACACAGAGAGACTCGTTGCTGAAACGCTGGGCTGTTACCTGGACGATGTGAGGAGCCCTTCTTGTCCTTGTCTCTTATTCTTGGGCATGGTGTTCCCAGCCCTGCCTCACAGCCACCATCCCCACACATCCTCCCTCTGCGCTCAGCCAATGTCCCAGCTTCCTGGGATGCTGTTGGTGGGGACAGATGGTGACAGGAGCGGATTTTTCTCTTTCTTTGCAGGACTGCTTTGCTGTGGTGACCGGTGGCGTGCCGGAGACCACCAGGCTGCTGGAGAACAAGTTTGACTACATCTTCTTCACTGGTACGTCCCATGGGACAGAGCAGAGCCCTGCCTGGATCTCTCGGAGGATCTGGGCTGCGCGTCTGAGGTCAGGCAGGACTCAGTGCCACATCCCAAAGCCGTGCAGTGGCTGGCGGGATTCCCACCTCCATCCACGCTTTCCCTGCCCGCAGGCAGCCCCCCAGTGGGGCGGATCGTGATGACGGCCGCTGCCAAGCACCTGACCCCGGTGACGCTGGAGCTGGGGGGCAAGAACCCCTGCTACGTGTCCGACACCTGCGACGTGACCAACGTGGCGCGGCGCGTGGCCTGGGGCCGCTTCTTCAACGCGGGGCAGACCTGCATCGCGCCCGACTACCTGCTCTGCACCATAGAGATGCAGGAGAAGCTCATGCCCGCCCTGCGCGAGGCCATCACCGAGTTTTTTGGCCCCAACCCCCGAGAATCCCCGGATTTCGGCCGCATTGTGAGTGACAAGCAGTTCCGGCGCCTCCGGGCGCTGCTGTGCAGCGGGCGCGTGGCCCTCGGGGGACAGACGGACGAGGCGGAGCGCTACATCGGTGAGGCTTGGGGGTCACCCACGTCTTGGTGGGGCTTGTCGGGGGCTCTTCATACAGAGGGGAGGCTCTCGAGAGAAAAGAGTTTTAGGGGTGCTTAAAAACGTGTCCTGAGGTGAGGTTTCATCTCCGACCTCCGTGCCTGGCTGATGCCGTCGTGTTTCCTCGCCGCAGCTCCCACGGTGCTGGCGGACGTGCAGCCCTCGGACCCTGCCATGCAGGAGGAGATCTTCGGGCCCATCCTGCCCATCGTCGTCATCGCCAACATGGACGAAGCCATCGACTTCATCAACGCGCGGCCACGGCCCTTGGCCCTCTACGCCTTCTCCTGCGACAGCAAGGTGTGTCTGTGGAGCAGGAAAATGTGGGGAGGGAATTCTGGCACCGCCTCCACGAGCCCCAGGATGTGCTCTGAAGGGTCTTCAGAGCCCAGACGCTCTGGGAACATCCAGGGGGTAAACTAGGTAAGGTTTGCCAAGGGCAAGGCCCTCATCTGCCTTCTCTGCTCCATCCCAGATAGTGAACCAGGTCCTGGAGCGGACGAGCAGCGGTGGCTTCTGTGGCAATGACACCCTGATGCACTTGACGCTGACCTCGCTGCCCTTTGGAGGCATTGGTAGGTCCAAAATCCCCGATCCTGGCCGTTGGGAGCCAGGTGTGGTCTGTGGCCTGGGCCATGGTGAGGAGTGGGAGTTTCCTCCTGCAGCCGGTGTGGTGCTGGATCACTTCATGTCCCTCAGGAGCCAGGTTGTACCTTCATTCCAACTTTTAGGACAAAATAGCAGGAACAAAACACTTATGAAAACCTGGAGGACCTCTTACAGGATCTTGGAAATCCTCCTTGGAGAAGAAGAAATTTTTGGTCTCCTGAGGCACCATTTTTTTCTTTCTCAGGTGAAAAGTGAGGCTGCTCAGCCCTAGGCTGTGGGTGCAGCATGGTCCAGGGATACAGGAACACGGGAATGTTGTTTCCTGGAATTCTTCCCCATGTCTTGATCTCTTCCCAAAATATTTCTGGGATAAGTCCCTTCATTTGGTGCTGCCCTTGCTCAGCATCTCTGTCGGGGCTGGCTCCTGAGTCAGGCGTAATGAAGCACCCAGACAATTAATTCCTCACCTGCCTGTGGTTCAGGGAACAATTTTTTGTACTTCCCATTCTGTAACTTATCTTAATTGGGAATGATTCAGCCCAACCACCTTCAATTATCAGGTAAAGCCACTTGAGAGCAGGTGAAGGGGCTGAAGTCATTGGGGTGAGATGGCACCAAAGCTTCCACGGGAAGTCACTGGGCTCTTAACCTCCAGTTAAACCGGCCACAGGAACTGGGAGAACTGGTGTGGCCAATGTGGCTCCAGGTTTTTTATGAGTTCCGGGAAAAAGGCCGGACAGCTCCAACCATGGGGAGATACGGTGGAGCATCATGGAGGGAAATCAGGACTGGCAGAACCCAGCAGAGCTGGTGTAGATGAATGGAGGTGGGTAGAAAGGAGATGCTGGGGCCTCCGAGCTGCTAAGCTGCAGCAGGATTGGCTGGACTGAGCATCCATATGCCTGGAGGAGGCACTGGAAAAATGGAACTCCTCCAGCATGTCTGTGCTGCTCAGAAAATCCTGTAGGTGTTTTTCCCACCTCGTTCTGATGCTTGGAGAAGGCATCATCAGGAGCAGAGTCCCGTCCTGAGCGTGGACCTGTCCTGTGTGTTCCAGGGAACAGCGGCCTGGGAAAATACCACGGGAAGTTCACCTTCGACACCTTCTCCCACCACCGCGGCTGCCTGCACCGGAACATGGGGCTGGAGACGCTCAACACCCCGCGCTACCCGCCCTACACCCAGCAGAAGCTGGGGATCCTCACCACCACCTTTGAGGTGAAGCGCAGGGGCACCTGCACCCTGCTCTGAGGCTGCCACGGAGTCAGCGTGGAGAGCTGGGACTCTCCCCCTCTCCCTCTTGATCACGCTCCCCCACTTCCTCGCCGTGTCCTTTGCCTCGCTGGAGCGTGTCGGACAGCCGGGATGGACATCCCCTCCTCTACACCCTTGTGGCCTCTGCTCCGAACCATTTTCCAGGACACAGCTGAAACGACCGAAAACAACTTCTGCCTCCAAACCTCTCTTTCTGGTGGAGAAGCGCTCCCATCAGCCCCGTCTCCCCTCACACGGACTTTTCCTTCCGATTGACCCTCTCTCCCTCCTCTCTGTTGCTCTTTGCTCCGTGTAACTCTGCCTCTAGTAAAGACTTCGCATCAAACTCTCTCCCAGCCTCTCTTTGTGCCTCCCTGCTCTGGTTTGCGGGGTGCTGGGAGGGTTGGGATGGGGCGTTCCCCATCCCAAGCAGCTTTAACGGGAGCGGGGCCAGCAGCGACGTTCGGCAGGGCAGGCGGCCAAGGGTCAGAGCAGGCGGCCAAGGGTCGGGGCAGGCGGCCAAGGGGCAGGGCAGGAAGCCGGCAGCCGCGCTGTTAGCCGAGGAGAGGGAAGCTGCGGTTGATAAGCACGGCGCAACCGTCCCGCACCGCGCCTGCGGGAGCATGGAGACGGGAACTGTCGTCCCGCTGCTCCCTGAGAGCGAGGCCAGCGGAGCCCCCGAGGGTGATGCCACGAGGTGAGAGCGCGGTGGGACGGAGGGGTCCCGCTGCTCCATCCTCTCCCTGGAGCGGCAGTCGGACGCTGGGCGGGGGCGATGCGGAGCTCTGAGGAGCTGGAATGGGGCTGGTGTCCCTCTAAGACCCCTGTCCCCACAGCAGGAATCCCTATGCGGGGCTGGTGAGCCACCTGCGGGCATCCTGGCTCTCGGGGAAGACGCGGCCCTTGGAATACCGCACGGCCCAGCTGGAGGCCCTGGGACGCTTCCTGGATGACAAGAAGCAGCAGATCTTGGAGGCCACTGCCTCTGACTTGGGCAAGGTGAGAGGGGACCGGAACAGGAGGACTTGGTGGCCAGAGGAGCTGAGGGCCTCCCACAGCCCAGCTGGGGGTGCTTTGTCCTCCTCTCATGGGGTTCTCCAGCCCTGTCTGGGCTCTGTCCCGAGCCCACAGCCTCTGGATTTGGGAGACGGAGGTGAAGCATGTCCCAGTCACCGTCCTCCTGAGCCCATCCCTGCTCTGCCATAGACAGAAGGGGCTGTGGGGAGCCCCTTGACATGGATAACCATTCCCACACCCACCAGCCTCAGTTTCCCTCTTCCCTGGACATGTTCTTCCCTGATTTCTGTCGCTGCTCCCTGCCCTGAACTTCCCACCTGACGTCACCCTCTTCCCTCTTTCAGGGCTCTCCTAGGCTGCGACGCTCAGAGCCTGGATTCCCTGGCTCTGCAGTCAGAGCCTTAATAAGACACAGGGCTCATCATCTTCTCTTCTCCAACCTAGTCCCTTTGGACACCCTCCCCATCCTTCTTCTTGTCCGGATGAATGGGATCTGCACAATCCTTCCTATTTTTAAGCCATCAGTGCCTAAAAACATCGTGTTGCAGACACAGGGGGTTCTCAACACCCTTAGGGATTGAAATCCACCACGGGATGTAGAGGGCTCCACACCCCAAATCCTGGGCAAAGCAGTATGGAGTGTTGGGATAAGAGCTGCAGGATATGCCAAGGGGGCATGTTGCATCTTTGGTGTCTGCAGGTACCCTTTGAAGCCGAATTATCTGAGATCTTCCTGTCCAAGAACGAGCTCTATGAGACCCTGAAAAACTTGTCCCGCTGGATGAAGGACGAGCAGGTGGACAGGACTCTGGTGAGAGGGGAGAGAGGATGGGAGGCAGAGCTGGGTGGGATGGTGGTGCAGCCTGGGACCTGACGTTGTTGGGTGTCCCACAGGCAACGAGGATGGACTCCGCCTTCATCCGCAAGGAGCCCTACGGGGTGGTGCTCATCATAGCGCCCTGGAACTACCCCATCCACCTCTTCCTGGTGCCCCTCATCGGGGCCGTCGCTGCTGGTGAGCCCAAAATTCCAATCCCCTGGCCTGGAGCATCCCAGCAGTGCCGAGCGCTGGTGAGGGTGCCTCGTCCATAGAAGGGCTGGCTGTCACCATGTCACAGCTCCAACATCCTGTCTCGTCTTCCCCAGGGAACTGTGTCATTGTCAAACCCTCGGAGATGTCCAAGAAGACAGAAAGAATCGTGGCAGAAGGGCTGCCCAGCTACCTGGACAAGGTGGGGCACTCCTGTCATCCCTGTGGCATGGCTGGGGCACCCCTGCACGCACAGGGCTGTGCTCTGTGCCTGCCTCACACATCACCTCTGATTCCATCTATCGCCCAACTTCCTTCCTCCATGCCCGGCCAGTGTCCCAGCCTCCCAGGATGCTGTTGGTGGGGACAGATGGTGACAGGAGCGGATTTTTTTCTCTTTCCTTGCAGGACTGCTTTGCTGTGGTGACCGGTGGCGTGCCGGAGACCACCAGGCTGCTGGAGAACAAGTTTGACTACATCTTCTTCACTGGTACGTCCCATGGGACAGAGCAGAGCCCTGCCTGGATCTCTCGGAGGATCTGGGCTGCGCATCTGAGGTCAGGCAGGACTCAGTGCCCCATCCCAAAGCCGTGCGGCGGCTGGCGGGATTCCCACCTCCGTCCACGCTTTCCCTGCCCGCAGGCAGCCCCCCAGTGGGGCGGATCGTGATGACGGCCGCTGCCAAGCACCTGACCCCGGTGACGCTGGAGCTGGGGGGCAAGAACCCCTGCTACGTGTCCGACACCTGCGACGTGACCAACGTGGCGCGGCGCGTGGCCTGGGGCCGCTTCTTCAACGCGGGGCAGACCTGCATCGCGCCCGACTACCTGCTCTGCACCGTAGAGATGCAGGAGAAGCTCATCCCGGCCCTGCGTGAGGCCATCACTGATTTCTACGGCCCCAACCCCCGAGAATCCCCGGATTTCGGCCGCATTGCAGGGGACAAGCAGTTCCGGCGGGTGCAGAGGCTGCTGGGCAGCGGGCGCGTGGCCCTCGGGGGACAGACGGACGAGGCGGAGCGCTACATCGGTGAGGCTTGGGGGTCACCCACGTCTGCATCCCTGCGTGGAGTACATTTCAGGTTTGGAGAAGATTATGACAGGAAGTGGGTGCTTGGCCAGGAAGGTGGCCTTTTGTACAGGAGGCAGGTCCTGGTGGGATGACCACGGTGATCTCTCCGACCTCCGTGCCTGGCTGATGCCGTCGTGTTTCCTCGCCGCAGCTCCCACGGTGCTGGCGGACGTGCAGCCCTCGGATCCCATCATGCAGGAGGAGATCTTCGGGCCCATCCTGCCCATCGTCGTCATCACCAGCACGGATGAAGCCATCGACTTCATCAACAGCCGGGAGCGGCCCTTGGCCCTCTACGCCTTCTCCTCCGATGACAAGGTAGAGCCGAGCCAGGACTGCACCTGCCCTGTGCTCCTTGTATCCAGCCATGTTTCTGCTCCAAGTGTTTCCCTTACAGCACACAGCCCTAGCTGTGGGGCATGGATTGTGTTTGGGACTAGGGGAATGGGGTGGGAGACCCATGTCCCATCTTCCTCGTGTCACTCCCAGGTGGTGAACCAGGTCCTGGAGCGGACGAGCAGCGGTGGCTTCTGTGGCAATGACACCCTGATGCACATGTCAATGCCCTCGCTGCCCTTTGGAGGCATTGGTAGGTCCAAAATCCCTGATCCTGGCCGTTGGGAGCCAGGTGTGATCCCACCCCTGGTCAGGAAGGGTCTCAGGAGGAACTCTCAGCTCCAGAGGGCTCAGTAGTCCATAGGGAAATTCTCCTCCAAAATCCCTTTTCTTCACCTCTTGGGCTCTTGGGCTTTGCTCCTGCGGAGCACCCTGGGGTTCTTTCTCTCCATACTCTCCATCCCAAGCTCTCTGTTGCCTGGATCCACAGAAATGTCTTGCTTAAAACACAGGTAATCAGGGCTTGGAGCAACCTGATCTAGTGGAAAGTGTCCTTGCCCGTGGCAGGGGGGTGGACCTGGATAATCTTTAAGGTCCTTTCCAATCCAAACTATTCTGGGATTCCGTGAGTGAGATGCCCCCATTTTATGGGATAATCTCCAATACCGGCTCCTGTTTCCCACTCCTTTTTCCCTCTATTCCCACTCAGCTGGCCAGGAGGCATCAGTGACCTCCCTTCATCCTGGGGTTGCTGATGTGTGAAGTACTGAACCCTACTGTGATCACCCCAGCCACCATTATTAGCATTTTATCAGGAGAACTGCCGGGCTCAGGCTGACTCATGGAATTTTATCCCGTCTGTTATCAAATTATGTGTAGATTACGTTATTTTTTGCCAGCCTGCCTGGTTTTCCTGTGCTTGCTCCTGGCCAGCCAGCTTCCACCTCCCAACATCCATCCTTGGTTTTGCTCAGTTTGGGGTTCTTTGACCCAAAAGGATGGCCAGATCCAGCTACACCCCAGGCTCCTGTGCTGTGTGTTCCAGGGAACAGCGGCCTGGGAAGGCACCACGGGAAGTTCAGCTTCGACACCTTCTCCCACCACCGCGGGTGCCTGAAGCGCGGGATGGGCTGGGAGCCCCTCAATGCCCCGCGCTACCCCCCCTACAGCCAGCAGAAATTCGGGGTCATCCGGGCCACTTGCAAGGTGACGCGTAAGAACGACTGCACCCTGCTCTGAGGGTCTCCGCACCCCGCTCGGAGCCTCCCCGCTCAGCACATCTCCCGCTGCTGGTGCCAGCACCCAGGTGCAATGAAAGGCCTTTCTCCACATCCTGTGTGATTCCCTTTCTCCTCCCTGCACCCCTGCTCACCCCGAAAGTTCCCCGTCCCCCGCATCTCCCTCCATCCCAGCCCCATATCCCTATTTTCTGGCTCTTTGGGTCTTTATTTCCACTGGTACCACCAGAGCAGAGGTGCGTACTCTGCCTGGAGAAGGTCCACAACAACTCCCTGACCCCAAATGGTGATCCCGGTTTCTCCTGCTCTATGATCCCGGTTTCCTTTGCTCCATCATCTCAGTGTCCTTTGTCCCGTATTCACACTTTCTCCTGCTCCATGATCCCAAGTTTCCTCTGGCCCATGTGTCCTTTGCCCCACGTTCCCGTTTATCCTGCCCCACGATCCCAGTCTCCTTCGCTCCATGCTGCTCCATTTTGGGGGGCTGGTTGTGCCGGTAAAGGGACACCCCTTCCTGCCGGGCTGCGTGTTGTCCTGGCTAAATCCCACAGGGATACCCCCCGGGTGGGCGGACGGAGAGAACTGGACGAAGGAGTTGAGATAAAAAGACAGTTTATTAGGGAAAGGGAAACATTCCCGATGCCCGCCTCCAGGGACTGTGCCAGGGCCGAGGGATCGGGGCCAACGCGGAGCCCACCTGAGGCGGAGCCGGGCTTTGTAGCGAATCCAAGTGTCTGGGCCGCCCCAGCTTCGAGACCTTCCGGCAGCCGTGGCCCGAGCTGCTCCAGGAACCGGACGGAAAGCTGCGGAGGCTCGGGAAGCCCTGGAAGAGCAGGAGACTCCGCGCCGGCACCGCAACCACGCTCCTCCGCCGTGACCACGCGCTTCCTCTTCCGCCCGCCCTTCGGACGCGCCCCCTCCTCGCGCGCCACCAATGGCCGCGCAGCGCGGCCACGCTCCGCCCAATCAGCGACGCTTCCCCCTCTTTCTTCCCGCCCCCCCTACCCGCTGCGGCACTCCCACCAATGGGAGGCGCGTCCGCAGCCGCTCGCCCCGCCCACGACGCGCCGCCGTACGCGCATGCGCAGTGCCCGCGGGGGCGGCCAGGGGTCAGGACGCCGGAGGGCCCCAGGGGCAGGTGAGGTGGAAAGGGGGGCCCGGGAGAGCCTGGGGGCGCCTGGGGGCGCCTGGGGGGCTCGGGGCCGGCGCGGGGCCGTGGTCGCCTCCGGTGGCGTGTAGTGGCCGCCCAAATGCCGCTTGGGGCAAAGGGGGCGGCCCGGACACTGCGCTACTCGCCGTCCCCGTCCTCTCCGAAGGCTGAGCGGGGACTTTGGGGGTGACGGGAAGGATCGGTCCCACTGGGGGCTCAGGGGGGTGCGAGGCGGCCGGGAGGGGCCTTGGACACAGGGGATGGGAGGACACGCGGGTCCCTTGGGAGAGGCAGGACATCAGGCCCCCGATCCTTAGGGGTGGGAAGGGACGGGACACCGGGGTGCCCCTGGGGCTTGGGGGAGCAGGATGCTCGTGTCACTTGGGGGAACAGCTGGGTCCCTCGTAGGGGGTGGACTAGATACTCGGGTCTCTTGGGGGATACACTTGGGTCCCATGAAGAGGGGGCTGCAAGGAGGGGCAGGATCCATGGGTGCCTTGAGGGGAAACAGGATGTCTGGGTCCCTCGGGAAGCACTTGGGGTCCCTTTTGGGGTGTTGGGATAGGGGTGCCTGGGGGTCTGGGTCTCTCGGGTGGAGGAGCAGGGATCAGGGTGCCGGTCTCCCCCATGGGAAGTGGGGGGCCCCTGGCTGCCCCAGTCCCTTGCTGAAGTTCCCTCTGCACCCCAGGACCGGCCATGGCAGCGCTGCGACTGCTGTACCAGGCTGCCCGTGCAGGTGAGCCACCCCGGGAATCCCCAAACCTCCTGAACCCCCCGAACCCCGTCTTGGCCCTGCTGACCCTCCTGTCCCTCTCCAGGCCCCCTGGCCCCACTGGGCTCCCTGCGCCCGCTCAGCACCAGCACCCCCAGGGAGTGTTACAGTGAGTACGGCCGCGCTGCCCCCCGGGGGGGCTCAGCTCCCACCCCAGGGCTCTGCAGGGTGGGCACAGCTCCCTTCTTCCCACAGAGTACGTCAACGTCCAGGAGCCGGCCATGGACATGCGATCCATCACTGACCGCGCCGCCCAGACCCTGCTCTGGACCGAGCTCGTCCGAGGTGAGACCCTCCTCGTTTGTGGGGTGACAAATGTGGAGGTGATCCTCCCTTCCCAAACACGTCATAACCCCTCTCTCTCTCTCTCCCTCGCAGGCCTGGCCATGACCCTGAGCTACCTTTTCCGCGAGCCGGCCACCATCAATTACCCGTTTGAGAAGGGCCCGCTGAGCCCACGGTTCCGCGGGGAGCACGCGCTGCGCCGGTACCCGTCCGGGGAGGAGCGCTGCATCGCCTGCAAGCTCTGCGAGGCCGTGTGCCCGGCACAGGTGAGCCTTCCTCCCCCTCCTCCTCGTCATCCTCGTCGTCCTCACCCGGGGCTCCGGCCCTGACGGTGTCCCCGCGCCAGGCCATCACCATCGAGGCCGAGCCCCGCGCCGACGGCAGCCGCCGCACCACCCGCTACGACATCGACATGACCAAGTGCATCTACTGCGGGTTCTGCCAGGAGGCCTGTCCCGTGGACGCCATCGTGGAGGTGAGTGGGGCCTGCGGCACCGCCGAGACTCCCTCTTCCCGCCACGCTGACCCCCAAGGGTGATCCCGTCCCACCCCGGCAGGGCCCCAACTTCGAGTTCTCGACGGAGACGCACGAGGAGCTGCTCTACAACAAGGAGAAGCTGCTCAACAACGGCGACAAGTGGGAGGCCGAGATCGCGGCCAACATCCAGGCCGATTACCTGTACCGGTGACGGCCCCCGCCCGTCCCCCAAATAAAGAGTTTGGGGGTTCACCCCCTCTGTTGGCACTGTGGGTGCCAGCTCCTTCCCACAACTCCGTGTCCTTTCCTTTCCAGCGCCGGGGTCAGAGCCCCCGAGCCTTGGGAGACCCTCCCCTGGGTGTGTGGTTGTGTTTTGGGGAGGCAGGTGCGGGTCCTGGGGGTGCTGGCAGTGTTGGGGTGAGGGGTGGTTTGCGGGGGAAGGTGTGGGAGGTGGAGGGGGGGCGGTGCTGGGGGGGATTTAGGAATCTGGGAGGGTCATTTCCGGCTTCTGAGGGCAGCCAGGGTTGCCGGGTGATCCTGGCAAAGGGGGCTCACGGTGGTGCTGGTGTGAGGGTCCCAGTGATCCGGGTGATCCCAGCAGAGGATCCCGACGGTATCAGTGGGATTGGTATGGATGTCCCAGTGGTGCTGGTGTGTGGGTACCAGAGTGGGGAGCCTGGCAGATCTGGCAGCAGTCTCGCAGTGTGAGGGTCCCGGTGATCCCAGCAGGGAGATCCCAGTGCTAGCAGTTGTCAGGGCCCGCCCCTCGAAGGCGAGGGAAACAGAGGGGCAGACCAGGGTGAAAGGACTCTTCATGATTGGCGTTTGTAAGTCTCTGTGTGAAGGGTTTATTTGAGAGGCCGTTTTGGTCATCCTTATCTACAGTAACATAGCAACGTGAAAGCATAAAAAATGTTACTTTAGAGAAATGTGTAAGGGAAAAGATAAGGGTAAAACCGAATCACCCCTGGCAGATCTTGTGACTTGATTGTTGCAATTTAGTTGCCCCTTGCTCGAAGGGATGGTCTTGATCTGTCGGCGATGGGGGAAGAAGCCCACAAAACACAAAGCCCCATGGGTTAAAATGCGATCGGGCTCGGGGGGAATGCCCAGCTTTCAATGCTCTGGAGAAAGGCGTCGGAAATGAGTCTGGGAGCGCTTCGGGGGTGTTTGATGCTCACTGATCCCTCTGAGGGCGGCGCAGTTCAGCCGGCGATGCCGGAGGGGAGGTTTAGAACCGAGCGAGTTGTGCAAGCTTGGGAGGGCCGTGAGCGCGACGAGAGCGACCCTTGCGCCGTGCAGGATGCGGGCGGGGACAGTTCACCCCCTTTGTTTTATGCAAACTGGGCCGTAGCGCCCCAAACCTCTTCTCTCCAGGGACGCTAACCTGGCCCCAGCAAAGCACCCTGCGCAAATGAGGATGGTTCTGAGTGATTACTCGCTAACAGTCCGGTTTCACCCCGGTGCGCGGCTCCAGCTGATACTGGTGGGCGGTTTCCCGGCTCTGGGAGATGTTTCCCATCTCCATCCTCCTCCCCGGGGGATGTTGCGGGGCTCCCGTCTCCGAGGGGCCGCTCCCCACGCGGTGCGGGGCGCGCTGCGTCCCGGGGAACGGAACGGGGCTCCCGGGGGGCGGCGGGGCCGGGCCGGGCGGTCCCTCCCCGGGGCCGGGCTCTTCCTGGGGAAGAGGAAGTGCTGGATCCCGGCCGAGCTCCGCGGCGCGGGGGGGCGGCACGGGCGGGTGGGTCCGGAGCGGGTCCGGCCCGCGGGGGCGGCCGGGGCGGTCCCGGGGCGGGGAATGCGCTGACCCTGACTCAGAGGCAGCTGAATGGGGCGGGGGGCGGAGCGGGCAGGGGGGGGTTTCGAAAGTGCTTCGCCCGCCCGGTGCTGGGCTCAGCCGCGTGTGACTGAGCGGGCCGGTTCCCCGCGGTCACAGCACCGGTTCCGTCGCCGCAGCCGCCCAGGCACCGGGGCGACCTCTGCCCTGTTGTCCCCTTTTCCCTTCAGCTCTCACCCTCCTCCTCCTCTCAGTTTCCCGTTCTCGTCCCACCCCATTCGCTCCTGTTCCGTTCTGTCCCGTCCCCAGGCGTGTGCCCTGACGCCTGGGCAGCCCGGGCCGGAGCGGGGGTCTCCGGGGGGCCATGGGGTCCCTGTTCCGCAGCGAGGAGGTTTGCCTGGCCCAGCTCTTCCTCCAGTCGGCTTCTGCCTACAGCTGCATCAGCGAGCTGGGGGAGCGCGGGCTGCTGGAGTTCAGAGACGTAAGTAAGGGCTGGGGGGGGTCTTTTGGGGTGTCTGGGGTGCAGGGGGTCCGGCTGGGTGGGCCTGGGCGCACTGCGTTTGGGGTGGGTGGCTTGAGGCGCTCCCTGTACAGCGGGTTTGGTCTGGTCGGGTTTGGGGTGGGTGTTTTCAGGCGCCGTGGGAACAGGGAAGTTGGTCAGGCAGGCTGGGTTTGATGTCTGGGCTGCTTGTTTGCCCGGGATGCTGAACCAGTCCCATGTGGGGCCATGCCTCGACTGTCCCCCCGCAGCTGAACCCCAAAGTGAGCCCCTTCCAGCGGCGCTTCGTGGGCGAGGTGCGGCGCTGCGAGGAGATGGAGAAAACCTTCAGTGAGTGTCAGGGGCCCGCGGGCTGACTTCGGGGCCGCTTCTCAGGGGAGCCGCCCGGCTCGGCCCCCTCAGCCTGACCGCGTCTCCCCCTTCTCCAGCCTTCCTGCAGCAGGAGCTGCGTGCCGCGGGGCGGGTGCCGGAGCCGTGCGCCGAGAGCCCGCGGGCGCCGGCGGCGCGGGAAGCGCTGCGGGTGCAGGAGCGCTCGGAGCAGCTGGCGCAGGAGCTGCGGGAGGTCACCCGCAACCGCGCGTCCCTGCGCGGCCGCCTGCGGGACCTGCGGCAGTACCTGCACGTCCTGCGAGAGGGACAGCGCTTCACCAGCCTGCCGGTGCGTGCGGGGGTCCCCGCCCGCCTGGGGGTGCTGCCTCGTGCCTCGGTTTCCCCCAGGCTCACCCCTCTGCTCCGCATCGCTGCAGGCCCCCCCGGGCTCCCCGCCGCGGCCACGGGCGCTCTCGGAGCGTGAGCCCGCCGTCCTCGACCCCTCCCTGCACCACCACCTCGAGCGCAAGATCAAGTGAGAGGGGCGAGGGTGCGGGGCCGGGGGTGAGGAGAGGGGCTCCGGGGCAGCCGGGAAGCTGTGGGATAAGGCTCGGAGGCGGCCTGTGGGGCAGTGGTGCGGCCACGGGGGCGGTTTGCCCGTCCCAGCGCCCCCGCCGTGTCTCCGCAGCTTCGTGGCCGGCGTCATCCACCCGTGGCGAGTGACCGCCTTCGAGCGGCTGCTGTGGCGCGCCTGCCGCGGGTACCTGGTGGCCTCCTTCGTGGAGATGCCCGAGCCGATGGAGGACCCGGCCACGGTGAGGCAGCGCCCGAGGGGTTGGGCTGGCACGGCTCTGGAGCTGGGACGCCGGGGTGACACGGACCGTGCCGTCCCCAGGGCGAGAACATCACCTGGGTCATCTTCCTCATCTCCTACTGGGGCGAGCAGATCGGGCAGAAGATCCGCAAGATCTCGGACTGGTGAGCGGCCGCACATCCGCCCGCGGGGGGATTTATTTAGTAGCACCCACTCCGGACTCTGCTGGGGAGCCCTGACACGGCGATGTCCCTCCGTCCCAGCTTCCACTGCCAGGTGTATCCGTACCCGGAGAGCGAGGCCGGCAGGACGGACGCCATCAGCAGGCTGCACGGCGAGATCCAGGAGCTCAGCGTGGTGAGCTGGGTGCCATGAGGGGATGCGGGGGCCGCGCTTGGACTGCCCTCCCTGACGCCGGTGCCCGCAGACGCTGGAGGAGACGGAGAAGTACCTGGCGGAGGTGCTGGACAAGGTGGCGCTGGCGCTGCCCACCTGGCGCGTGCAGGTGCAGAAGATGAAGGCCGTCTACCTCGTCCTCAACCAGTGCAGCTTCGATGTCACCGAGAAGTGCCTCATCGCCGAGGTCTGGTGCCCCGTGCAGGACCTCACCCAAGTGCAGGATGCCCTGCGCCAGGGATCCGTGAGTGGCTCGGTGTGCTCGGTGTCCCCGTGTCCTTGCAGCAGGGATCGTTCGGTGTATCCGTGTCCTTGTTCTGGGGTGGCTCAGCTGCGCTTGTGTCAGGAGCTGCTCTGCGTTCCCACGTCTGTGCCTGGGTTTCTTGCTGTCCCACGTCTTTCTTGGTGTCCCAGGGGTTGTTCTGTGCCTCCGTGTCCTTTTTGTGGGGTGGCTCAGCGTCCCCGTGTCCTCCCTCATGCCAGAGGTGGTTTGGTGTCCCTATGTCCCCTAACCATGGTGGGGCACGTGCCAGGCTGGTGGGGACTGTGGGATGGGTGCCAGGAGC
Source organism: Hirundo rustica (assembly GCF_015227805.2). Lineage (NCBI taxonomy): Eukaryota > Metazoa > Chordata > Aves > Passeriformes > Hirundinidae > Hirundo > Hirundo rustica. Next base: position 59,117,280 of record NC_053455.1, on the reverse strand, counting down.
AGGCTCCAGGTGCTGGACTAGGGGTGCTGGGGGCGGGTGCCAGGAAGAGGGGGCGTTGCGGGGTGGGTGCCAGGGGCAGGCTCCACGTGCCGGGCAGGGGAGTGCTGCGGGTGCCAGGATCAGGTTCTGGCCGCTGTTCCCCCAGTACCAGAGCGGCTCCAGCGTGGAGTGCTTCGTGCAGCGCGTCCCCACCTCGGAGAGCCCCCCCACCCTGATCCGCACCAACAAGTTCACCGCCGGCTTCCAGAGCATCGTGGATGCCTACGGGGTGGCCAGTTACCAGGAGGTGAACCCCGGTAAGGCCCCCCCCCCGGCACCCCCCGAGGCCCAGCACTGAGAGGGGACACCTCTTGTAACGCAGTCCCTGTGTCCCACAGCGCCCTACGCCATCATCACCTTCCCCTTCATCTTCGCCATCATGTTTGGGGACGTGGGGCACGGGCTGCTCATGTTCCTCTTCGCGCTCTGGATGGTGCTGTACGAGGACAGCCCCCGCCTGCGGCAGGGCACCAACGAGGTGGGGGCAGGATGGGGGGCTGGGACGCACTTGGAGACGTGGGATGAGGTCGGGGGCGTGGAGTGGGGTTGGATGATGTGGAATGGGGCTGGTGGCTGGGGGCAGGGACAGTGCGGGTCGGGGTGGTGCTGCGGGAAGGGAGCGGCGTGGGGCAGGGGAGGTGGTGTGGGACAGGGGAGCCGTGTTTGCCCCCCTAGATCTGGCTGACATTCTTCGAGGGGCGCTACCTCATCTTGCTCATGGGCGCCTTCTCCGTCTACACTGGCTTCATCTACAACGAGTGCTTCAGCAAAGCCACCGCCATCTTCCCCTCCGCCTGGAGCGTGGCCACCATGGCCAACCACTCCTCCTGGAGGTGGGGTCCCAGCCCCGTGCCCCCTGCCCGGGTCCCCATCTCCCTGCTGGCGCTGACGCCCCTCGCTCTGCCCCCAGCTCTGCCTACCTCGCCACCCACCCCTCGCTCACCCTGGACCCCAATGTCACCGGTGTCTTCCGAGGGCCGTACCCGTTCGGGATCGACCCGGTGAGCGTCCCGTGGGGATGGCAACGGGGTGGGACCCTCCTTGGGGTGGTGCAGAGTCTCACCCACCTTGTTTGTGACAGATCTGGAGCTTGGCCACCAACCACCTCAACTTCCTCAACTCCTTCAAGATGAAGATGTCAGTGGTGCTAGGCATCGTGCACATGAGCTTCGGCGTCGTCTTGGGGGTCTTCAACCACTTGTGAGTCCTTGGGCTGCGCCCACGGGCTCCGGTCGTGCCAGGGGGACTGAGATTGGACTCACCTGGGTGGGATGGGGAGGCACCTGGGGTCTCGTACCCCTGCACCTCGGTGGGTGCTGAGGATGTGCGAGGGTGTGGAGGGACAGGCTGAGCGTGGCTGATGTCCTCCCACCCAGGCACTTCCAGCAGCGGCACCGGCTGGTCCTGGAGTTCCTCCCAGAGATGGTTTTCCTCCTGGCTCTTTTTGGCTACCTGGTCTTCCTCATCTTCTACAAGTGGATCAAGTTCAGTGCTGCTGACTCCCGGGTGGCCCCCAGCATCCTCATCCACTTCATCGACATGTTCCTCTTCACCTCCAACGCCGAGAACCTCCCGCTCTACCCGGGACAGGTACCACCCCGCCGCCCCAGCGGGCACCTACTCCTCACCCCGGCTGGGAGAGCGGGTGTCAGGAGTGGGGCTGTTCTCAGATGGGGCAGACCCACCCCGAAACGCTCTCCTTGTGCCGCAGGTGCCGGTGCAGATGGTGCTGGTGGTGCTGGCGCTGGCATCGGTGCCCGTCCTGCTCCTGGGGACGCCGCTGTACCGGTGGTGCCGGCAGCGTACCCCGAGGACGGTAAGGCCGGGGGCTGTGGGGGGCTCCCTGGGGATCACGGGGAGGTCTCACCGCCGGTGCTGTCCCGGTGCAGCCGCTAGCCACAGGGGAGCAGGAGCCGCTGCTGGAGGGGCAGGAGGCCGGGAACTCCGTCAACGCCACCAAGGAGGACGTGGAGAGCGGGGGACGCTGCCCTGATGCCAAGGTGAGGGGCATCCAGGTGGGCTTTGGTGGTGGGATGAGGGTGTCTGGGCCCCCTGCTGATGTCCCACGTCCCCCTCCTCCCCGCAGCACTTGGACTTTGCGGAAATCTTCATGCACCAAGCAATCCACACCATCGAGTACTGCCTGGGCTGTATCTCCAACACCGCATCCTACCTGCGGCTCTGGGCGCTCAGCCTGGCACACGCCCGTGAGTCCCCTTGGTCCCCGCCTTGTCCCGCTCAGAGCCGGGCAGACCCTCACTCCCCGCTCCTGCTCTTGTCCCTCCCGCTCCCAGAGCTCTCGGAGGTCCTGTGGACCATGGTGATGCGGAACGGCTTCGTGGGGCTGAGCTACGTGGGCGGCGCGGTGCTGGTGCCCGTCTTCGCCGCCTTCGCCGTGCTGACCGTGGCCATCCTGCTGGTGATGGAGGGGCTCTCCGCCTTCCTCCATGCCCTGCGCCTGCACTGGTGAGCCCCCAAAGCTGACGGGTTGCTGGTTGGGGCTGGGGGGCGGTGATGGACCCCCCCGGAGCGCTCCCCAACCCCCTCTCCTCGCCAGGGTGGAGTTCCAGAATAAGTTCTACGTGGGTGCCGGGTACAAGCTGTGCCCCTTCGCCTTCGCCCCAGATGCCTGGGAATAGCCGTGCCACGGGGATTCCAGGGCCTTGGAACGTCGGCCGCACCCCAAATTCCTCCCCCCGACAGACCCCTGGAGCCTCCTTGGCGGTGAATAAAGCCGTTCCTGTGGCTCCCCCCAGCTCTGCGTTGCCGTCGCTTGGGCAGGAGGTGCAGGGGGGGCTCGGGGGTGTCCCCCGTCACTGCTGGCTGTAGCTAAAGGTGGGGGCTGCGGCGGGGCCGTAGGCGCTGAGCGGGGGGAAGGCGGGCAGGGGGTAGGGCAGGGTGCGGGGTTTGGCTCCCACGTAGGCACCGGGGGGGCAGGGGAGCGGCTGGAAGCTGGGTGCAGAGAGCTCGGGCAAACTGGGAGGTGCTGCTGCTTGTTGGGGGGCAGCTGCCAGAGCCCCGTGGCTGCGTGGAGCCCCTGCGGAGGGGAGAGGCAGCAGCAGGGGCTCAGCCCCCCCTGCGGCCCCGCCTGCAGCCCCCCTACCTTTCTCCTGCTTCTCGGGGCGGGGCGGCAGCGGGGTGGCCCGGGCGCGGGGCATCGCACCCAGCAGGGACCCTGCCGGCACCCCGCACCTGCAAGAGACGTGGGGCGGGGGCTCAGGGGGGCGGCTCGACATCCTCGCCATGGTGTGGGGCGACGTCCAGGGGTGCCTTACCACGGCTCGGGGTCGCCGTCCCGAAATCCCTTGGCGAAGGGGTTGCTGGCGATCTTCAGCTGGGTGATCTGCGGAGGGGAGAGCGGTCAGGGAGTCCCGATGGGGAGGGAGCCTCAGTTTCCTTCTGGCCGGTGCTCACCCGGTGGTTCTGGTAGGCTGTCACTGCCATGAACTGGGTCTCGGGGAAGCTGAAGGACTTGAAGTTCTGGTGCGCAAAGCGCTCGCTGTCGCGCCGCGGGTCCACGAAGACGACGTGGAAGCGGGGCTGGTAGCGGTGCATGGAGTTGAGGATGATCTAGGGGTGGGAAGGAGCAGGTGGCAGGACGCCCCCCGGGGCAGGGATGCAGTGTGTGTCCCCCTGCCACCCACCCTGCAGCGGGGTCCTCACGTGGCCATTGTCGTCCAGGAGGTTGTTGGTCAGCTTGAGCTTGTCGAAGGACACGATCTGCCGCATCCACTGGGCGCCCTTGGCCGGGGAGTCGGGGTGGAAGTGGACGCGGCCGGGAGCCGCTGGCTCTGCCCGGCCCGCCGCCAGCCAGGATGAGCTGTGGAAGGCGTATCTGCAGGGCAGGGAGGGGCTCAGCACCCCCAGATCTGGTCCCCCGCCCCCACTGCCCCATCCCCACCTGTATCTCTTGTCATCCAGCGGGATGAAATCCATGAGCAGGACGTAGTCGGCCAACGGATCCAGCCCTGACAGCTTCACCTGAAAGGTGGGGAACATCCTCCTGCACAGAGAGGGGGGTGGGAAGGGGGTGCCCCCCCACCTTTGCAGCTCCCCGGGCCGCTCCAGCTCCCACCTGCCTGCCTTGGTGACGATCATCTCAGTGCCCAGGCGGTTGAACTCCTCCCAGAGGCTGCCCATCTCCAGCCGTGCTGCGGCGTGGCACACATGCCGGTTCTTGCCGCTGGCCCCCAGCCCCTCGCCAGCCCACCCGAGGCCGGGGGCGCACAGAGATCCCTCACCTGGGCCCCCCAGGAAGGCTGCAGAAGGTTGAAGGGGGGTGTTGGTTGGCGGGAGCAGACCCCTTGCAGGGCCACCGCATCATGCCCTCCCTCCACGGAGATGGTGGCAGGATCAGGGCGTCCTGTCCCCCACCACAGCGGGGATTTATCTCCGTCCCCACCACCCCCCAAAACGCCGCAGGACCCCACCACTGGGTGCAGGGGGTGTTGTTATGGGTGAGTTTTACCTTCCATGGGCGCGGTGGGAGGGCAGGAGGTGTCCGTGGCTCCGTTCCCTGGCATGGTGATGGTGGGACACCGCCGAAGCCCCCTCCAGCGCAGCGCCGGCTCCGCAGCGTCCCTGCAGCCTGCCGGGGGTTTTATGCCCCAGCTCGGGGATGGAGAGGCGGGGGCTGGAACCGAGGTGGTCCTTGGGGGCTGGAGCACGGCCCCCTTCCCCAGCCTGCCTTCGCGCCTTGACGTGGTGATGATGGACGGGAGGCGAGCGGGGGCACCGCTGGGACCACCGCCGGTCCCCAAACAGGGCTTGGGATGCCCCGGGCTGGGCAGGGACATCTTTCTTGGGCTCTCCTTGTCCCTTCATATCGCAGATCTGAGCGGGGGGAGGTGGGGGCTCCCCCAGGCAAAGCCCCTCTCTGTACACGGCCGTCACCACCCGATATTGAAAACCGTGGTGTGGAGGCGCTGGCAAAGATCCGCTGCTCCGGCAGAGCCTCTGCGGCTCCGGAGGGAGGAATGAGCCGCCCCCTCCCCATAACCCCCCCCCCAAGGTGGGTCCCGTCTCTGTCCTGGTGCTGGGGACCCCCTGTGTCCCTCACTGCAGTGACAGCGGGAGATGGATGGGGACAAGCGGGCGCCGCGGGGCTGAGAGCTCTTTGTGGGAGGTGACGGACACCGGGATAGAGCGTTACAGGGGAAAAGCAGGGGGTTACTCCAGAGCCCCCCTACTCCGCTCCGAACTGCACTGGGGCCACGGACACTGTCTCAGAACACACCATGTATTCCAGAGGGATGAGGGATGCTGAGGCTCTGGGAGAGAGGGGGATGTCCTTGTGCGGATGCCGATGGCTTTCTGTACCTGTTGGTGTCCTGGTGATGGTGGCACTGGCCTCAACCCTCTCCCTGCTCTGCACAAAGCTGGATATTTTCTCCCAGCTGGGACTCAGCCTTGGGTTCAGCACTTGAATCCTTCCCATGTCCATCGTAACACGGAGGGGACCCCCTGTCCCTGGGCCCGTGGGGCAGCCCGGGCAGCTCCGGCATTTGGGACCTGGGCCAGCACCGATGCGAAGCAGAGAGGAACCCCGTCTGAGGCTCCCCCCGCATCCCCCGCGCGTGTTCCGTGCCCCGCGGAGCCGGCGCAGCCCCATCCATCTCCCGCTGTCAGCCGCGCCTGGCTGCGGGGCCGCAATCGAGCGCCAGATGAGGAGGTGCGAGAGAGGCAGAGCTGACAGCGGGCAGGAGGATGGAGGGGGCTCAGCCCCGGGCAGGATCGGACCTGCCGGGGCTCATCCACAGCTCCTGGGTGGAACTGGATGAGCCTGAAGGTCCTTCCAACCCGGGTCATTCCAGGATTCTCTGTCCGGCGTAGGTGACTGCAGGTGGGTCTCCTAAACCCGTTTCGAAGCCACGCGATACAAAATGGCTTTTCAAAACGAACTTTTTGGAGGGGGGCAAATGGGAGAAGGAAAAAAACTTCTGAAAACAGTGAATCTTTCCCACCGGGGAATAATTGCCCCAGACAGCTGGGCAGAGCTGTGGAGGTTGTGGTGGTCAACAAGATGAAGCAGAAGAGTGTTGGCAGATGGTCAGATGATCCCTGCAATGGGTCTCTGACTCAGCTGGAATGGGGAAGTAAAAGCTGCTTGGGAGGGCGGTGAGGGGAGAAGAGGAATTGGCCCTGTTTCACAAGGAATAGCAAACAGCCAGCACGGCGGGGGGGGGTGAGAGGGAAGTGAGAAGGCAGGAAGTGGCAATACTCATTTCTCAACCAGAAATACGCTCATCTGTAGGTCAGGGTGGGCAACCTGAGTGGCAGGTGGCTCTTTATTTTATTTATTTATTAATTTTTCTTTTCCTCTTTAATTTTTAAAACCACGTTTGAGAAAAGAGGAAGAGGATTTTAGCAGGCGAAGTTATACCCTGGAAGTGTCCAAGGCCAGAACTTGGAGCACCCTGGTCCAGTAAAAGGTGTCCGTGCCTGTGGCAGGGGCTGGGACTGGATGGTCTTTAAGGTCCCCTCCAATCCAAAACCTTCCAGCCACGTTAGAGGATGGAACAGGAAAAACTTCCTGGTTTTGGCAAGACCAATGGGGCTTGAGGGCTTCAACTCGAGGACCCGTGAGTATCTTGACTCAAGCTGCCATTACCTAAAGGGTGGAACCTTAAGTGGTTTTGGGACAATTTTTTTTGCTGGACGGGAACACAAATTGGATTAGGAAGGGGTGGTTTTGCCTTGAAGCTACGCATGGAGGATCCTGCAATTGGGAACGCTGGTCCCATTTTAACTGACCCAAATTGATTGGAAACGGTGTCTGTTGTCAAATGAATGCAAGGCTAATTAACGTGGAAAATTAAGGTGTGATGTTATTGTATTTGTTATTGTATTTATTTGTCCCTAAATAAGAACATCTCCCTCCCTCCCCTGCAAAGCGTCATCCCTTCCAGGGACGGGGCATCCACAGCTTCTCGGGCCCTGGCACAGGTGTCCAAGGCCAGGCTGGGCATTGGGGCTGGGAGCAACCTGGGATAGCGGAAGGTGTCCCTGCCCAGGGGAGCTGGAACGAGATCAGCTTTAGGATCCCTTCCAACCCATTCCAGGATTCCATAATCCTCCGTGTTGTATTCAGACGTGCCCGGCTCCTTCGATGCCTCCGCGCCTCTTGATGTCCCACACCGTCTCCTCTCCAGCGTGTCTCTTTCCACCCAGGCAAGGCTGATTTTCCACCCCAGCTGCAGTTTTCCGATTATTCCTGCTTCCAGGTTTCAGGACTTGAGTCATCTCAGCCCGGGACTCATCCTCTCTCCTCGTAGGTCTTGAATGAGTCACCACAGGTTTCCCCTGATGGAGACAACAATGTGTTTGGGGGCTTTGACTCATCTGATCTATTTTAAACGCTTCTTTATGGAAAAATGGCACGGATTTCTCCACTTGCTGCCTGGTGGCGAAGGGTGGTGGGGTGACCCGGTCACGTGGGAAATGCAGGATTTATTCAGAGCAGGCACACTCCGGGCACAGGCTGAAGAGTCAATCTGAGCCTCAAGGGCTTAAATTCAGACCATAATCATCACCAGGAAGTGTAAAAATAATTTGCAGCAGGAGAGTTCCTGAAGGGTTTTCTCCTTATCCCAATTTGCAGTTGGAACACGTCTCCAAATCCTGGGCTGCCTCCCACTTCCCAAATCTTGATTTCCTACGTCAATTCTTTTTAATTCCCTGTGATGCCAATAGATCAGTTTCATATTTGAAGAGATAAATTTGTAGATGTATAATTATGTATTTCTAAGGAAAAAAAGAGCTTTATATTAAGAAATTATGCACAAACATGTTATCTATATATTAAAATAAAACAACATATTTAAATTATTTTAATGTTAGATAATTTATAATTATTATATGTAATATTTTAATTCTTAAATATTTAAATAAATATTTAAGAATTAATATTATTTAACATGGTAATATTATAATTATTTTATACCTTAATATGTTTATTAAGGTATAAAATAATATTAAAATTATATAAATGTTATATTTGTATAGAGAAGTAGGAAATCAATCCTCAGGTTTCCATTTAGCTTTCTGAAACGGATTGAATTTATCGAACTAACATTGTTGATTTATCAGCGCGGGTCTCTTCTCAAGGAGCTGCTTCCAGAGTCACCGATTCCCAAACCATTTCAGGATCCTGCGTGGGTCTCACTGGGACATGGCACATCCTCTTCTTGGGCGTGCTCGTCCATCCAATTCTACCTGAGATGTCACAGGACACGAAAACCTGCTTCAGCTGCACCCAGGAGGAAAGAGGAGCCGAAATCTTCCTTCAGGTATGTTTGCATTGGGTGTAGGGAGGAAATCCTTCCCTGTGAAAGCTGCCCAGAGCAGCTGTGCCTGCCCCATCCCAGGCAGTGTCCAAGGCCAAGCTGGTGAATGCTAGGACAGCCTGTTGGAATGTCCTCTACCGCCTTGCTCAAGGATCTTACGGGATTTGAGTGGGCAAGCAGGAGCCACGATGGAGATCCTTACCCCGGGAGGACAAGGGTGAATATCCCACACACAGCACAGCCCAAGCCTCTCAGCAGGGATGAAATCTAACCCCCCTTTTTAACTTCCATTAATTTCCATTCCATGTCTTGGATCCTTCACACCAAAGCAAAGATGGTTTGTGGAGCAAGAAAAAGCGAGGCTGAACTTGGATTAATCAAGAAACCGAGGTCAGTTCTCTGACAGGGGCAGGTTTCCAGATCCAGGCAGGTGGATGCTGCCCCCAGGGAGGGCTCAGCCCCCAAAACCGCTCGATTTTCATTATCTGTAACATCCCCAGCACTGTCCCAGCGCCACCTCGCCCTCGGCATCTCCTCGTGGGTGATGAAAAGCAGCCCTGAATCCTCATTATAGCGCCGGGAGAACAGGCACATGGCTTCTGGGACATCTGAAACGGGGTGTCAGGTTCTGGGGATGAAACTCAGCCCTTCAGCCAAGGTTTATCCAATAATGACGATTTCTAGGTTTGGATCCATTTGTCAGGAGCCTGCGGTGCTTACCCTTGGTTTACTCTCTGGTGTAACTCTGTCAAGCCATGATTAATGTTATCCAGGAGAAAAATCAATGTTTATTTATTCTATCTGTCACAGAGTGGGGTTTTAGCAGCTGTTGATCTCTCCCTGGTGAGCGGCAAGACAGAGCCTGCATTTATCTTTTATCTCCAAACGAAGCATCACATCTAAAGCACAGCGAGGTGAGACAAAGCCCAGCTCTTATTCCTAGTGCCTTCACCTAGAAAAGCTCTTCCTGGGACACGGGGAGTGGGTATTTATTCCTCAAGTGCTCAGGCTGGACTGGGAGCACTCAGAAGGCGAGGAGAATTTCCGTTTTTCCAGCAGGTACTGGGGAAAATCGTGGACTTCCATGGACGAATAGGTCGGAGGAGCACTAAGAAGAAGCCTTGCCGTTTACTTACGGTCTATCCTGGGGCGGTATTCCCCTCTTTAATGTCCCCAAATATTCCCCGTTTCCAGGGGCTTCTCAGCGCCAGGGGCGGCGCGCATGTGGCGCCCTCTGCGGGTCGAACGCGGTACCGCGCCTCAGCATCTTGCGCATGCGCAGTGGGGGAAACAACTCTCCGGTCAGCGCGCATGCGCAGTCTGGCCGTGGTTCCGGCCCCCCCCCCCCTTTGTGTCTCAGTGCTGCCGCCGTGTGGGAGCGCGCGGCGCTGCAGGTCCCGTCCCCCGGGAATGCTCGTGGCTCTCGGCGACAGTGCCCTGACGTGGGGCAAAAGGGGGAAGTTCTGGATCAGCGGGAGGAATTTCTGGAATGGGGTTTGCTTCAGAATGCACCGCAAAGACCATCGAAACTTTTGCTTTCTGATTCTGCAGCAAAGAGCGCGTCCAAAAGGAACTCCTCGACCTCGTGGTCGTGGTCAGTACCTTCCATAGTGCTGCCCGGGCTTGTCTGGGAATGGGAACGATTGGGAGCTCTGGCAAAGCACCTGGACACGAGGTAAAACCAGAAATGGGATTGTTTTGGCTGCTGCATTGGGGTGTGCATTACTTTTCTAGGTGCTCCTCTGATTCACCTGTGTCACAGCAGCTTCCTAGAGCTGGAGTCATTTGCTATCAGGGAACTTCACTTGGAAGCTGCAATCCAAACATTTGTCCACATTTATTTTATCTCCCACATGGGGGCACTTAAAGAAGCAGAGGTGGGGTGTTCCTGACAAAAGAACGTCCAAATTCATCCATGGTAGAGGGCTCAAAATTAAAGTGTGAGTGAAGGAGCCTTTAGGACACTTCCAATTCCTGAGTATTTGAATGGAATTTAAGTGAAGTATCCAAATCCTGACAAGCTTGTATGAACTCCAAAGCCTCTGCAAGTGTTTTACAGCCAGAGACAAGAGTCTGGATCTCTCCCCAAAAACTGCCTGCTGGGTTGTTTGACCAGGCATAGGGAAAATTGTGCATTCCCTGGGGCTGTCCTTGGGGAGAAAGGTTTATTGATGTGCCCTGGGTTTATTCAGGGCATCTTCAAAGTTAAGGAGACGGATTTCATTGACATGCCAGAGGTGCCAGATGCTTTCCCCAGGCAGAGCTGGGAGCCAGCCCTGTGGGAAGGGCTTTAAAGCCCATTTTCCCAATCCCTCCAGGCAGCAGCACTGGAGCACTTGAGCCAAACATGTGCTGAGTGCTGGCAGGAGGCAAATGCAGGGATTGGACAGAGGGAGTTTGCACTGCTCCTGGAATCCCAGACCTGGAGCTGTGCTTCAGAGATCCCAGTGATGCTGCCTCACTCAAACCTCGTTTAAAGCTCAGCCTCCTCCCTGCTCCCCTGGAATTATTGTTGCTTCCCTTGCTGCTCTTTCCCACTAATGTTTTGATTATTATTGTAAATTCCCCCTCCATGTCTTCCACAGCCCTTTGCTTCCCACAGGTGGTGCTTTAGGAAAGGCTCTCCAGCCTGGGAAGGAGCTTTTGGCTCCAGACACATTCCCAGTCCCCAGGAGCAGCAGGACCTGTGCTGTCCCCAGCAGGTGAGGCAGAGGTGCCTTTCCTTCCTTCCTTTCCTGCTGCACTTTGGCTTTTTGGGGGGTCTCTGGGGGTCTGAGGGAGAGGTTCTTTGTCATTCCAGGGCAGAATTAACCCTGGTCCCACTAAAAGCAGGAGGAATCATTTTATCCTTGGTTTTGGGTTCCCATTTTGAGTTTCCTCTCTGTTGCTGACACCGTGTGGTGAAGCAGCAGCTCCCAACTTTTCAGTGCTGCTCCCTGGAAGAGTTTTTATTTGTAAAACCATGAATTCCCTGCTGGAATCCCAGCAAACCCCAGATCAATGTGCAGTTTAAGGTCCTGCACCCTGACCAGGACAATTTCCTGTCTCTAGACATGGAAAATGGGGGGAAACTCGGACTGGCCTGGAGCCAGAATCCAGAATGGGGGAGGGAGGCAGCGTGCTCAGCCCAGGCTGGGGCTGGCCCAGGGCTGTTCCCTGTGGGATGACACCCGTGTGGAACAGATCCTTCTCTTCCTTTGCCCAGAGTCACAATAATAACTCACAAGTGGGGCCTGGAATTGAAATGGTTCTGATAAAATTAGGCAAAGAATGCAGTTTGAAAAAATGGGCATCCTTTTTATGTATGAAAACATTAGGGAAAAAAGTTGAAATGGGGCCCTTTTATTTGGTGTCAGCTCTCATTTTTTATGGATGGAACCCTGTAGTGAGGAATCAGAACAGAAGTGGGAAATGCAGGAGCCTTTGGCTTCCACAGTGGCCTTAATTTCCATTTTCTCCTCCCTTTCAGGACAGGAAACTTTCAGGACACTGAACTCGTCCCACCTTTGCCCAGAGCTTTGGTGTTTGAGCGGCCGAACCCAGCAGCCGCCAGCGCCGCCGGCCCGCACCGGAGGCTCCCTGCTCCTGCCCGTGCCCTGGGTGAGTCCCCAGCTGTCCCCAGAGTGTTGCAAACCCGGAGGGCTCTGCCCTGGCTTCGGGCTGTCCCTGCCCTGCTCCCTGCAGCCCCCAAGGCTGAGGCACAGAGAGAGCGGCGGCAGCCCGGGAGCGGCCGGGAGCTGACAGCTGGGGCGGTGTTTGAGGCTGATCCGGCTCAGGTCAGTGCTTACCTGTGGGGGGTGGCCCCACACGCTGAGTTCAGCCAGGACCAGGGTGACAGATGCTGCATTTTGTGTCCCCTGAGAGTTTCTGTCCCCCTGGAGATTTCCTGCCGGGCCGCGGCAGCGCAGGGAGCGGAACGAAACCCGCGCCTCCCGCGGCAGCGCCGGCCTTTGGCTCTGCCGTGCCAGGGCCTGGGAATTGCTGCTGCCGCTGCCGCTGCCGCCCCAGCTGGGGCTGTGTCCTCCTGCAGCCCTTGCCAGCCCCACACACGAGCTCCAGTGGTGCCTCTGGGCCGCCCCAGCTGGGGCTGTGTCCTCCTGCAGCCCTTGCCAGCCCCACACACGAGCTCCAGTGGTGCCTCTGGGCCGCCCCAGCTGGGGCTGTGTCCTCCTGCAGCCCTTGCCAGCCCCACACACGAGCTCCAGTGGTGCCTCTGGGCCGCCGTGGGAGCGATGGCTGGGAATGGGCCTCAGCCCCGGGAGGATCCTTTTGTTCCAGAGCAGCTGCACAGAGCTCTGGGGCTGGTCAGCTTCAGAGACTGATTGCAAAAGTCCCTGAAGGGAAGAGTGACGGTGAGGTTTGTCACAGTGCTGCTTTCAGAGCCCACCTGACAGCGTTTGCTGCGTGCTGGAGGCGGCTGTGCATTTGCACTGCAGGGAATGAATGTCCCCTTCCCAGCTCAGCCCAGCAGATCCCAAAGGCTCCTACAGGAGTATTTATCCTTTACTTCCCTTTGTGATAACTTCATCTCCCCCTGCCATGAGCCAGTCCTGGAGCTCTCCTGGAGAAAACCTCCTGGCAGAGGCAGTTTGCAGAGGAGCCCAGAGCTGTGTTTGGAGCAGGGAGCACTGAGAGCTGTGTCTGCCTGTGCTGCCCCAGCCTGTCCCATCCACATGGAACAGCCTGGGCAGGTGGGATTAGATGGAGCAAAATCCCTCCATGGAAGAGGTTTTCTGCCGTGCAGATCAGGCAGGGGCAGGCAGTGAACTTTGGAAATGAGAGGATTTCCCCCAGAAAGCGTCGCTCCCATCAGCATGAATGACCAGACCTGTGCCCACTGCTCAGGATTCACCCGGCCAAGAGCAAGAGCAAAGGGTGGTTTGGGTCTGAGAACTTGAAATAACCTTGAATCAGAAGAAATCAATCACCTTCTTCTTCTTCTTCCTTTCTTTCAGATGCTGGAATTGCCTCTCTGGATGTGCGCTGAGCTCTCGCTGCAGGGGACTGCCAGGCCTGAATGTCTGTGAGTTCATGTTCTTCTCACTGGGGAACGGGAAATAATTATTAATTATTAACTGCAGAAATGTTTTCTGAAGCCTTTCCCAGTAGATCTTCTGTTTCTGCCTTAGAATTTACAGCTGTTCCCTGCTGTCATTTGCCTGAATTCCTTGCAGCTCCTCACTGGGAAAGCCTGGGCTAAGTTAGAGGGGACAGAGGTGACAATTTTAGCTGAAAACCTGGGGCAGTTGAGAGGGGACACAAGAACTGTTTGTGTGTCGAGGGGAGCACCGTGGCATTTTTGAGGGAAAAGCTGAGGTGATGTTTAGGGGAGAGAGTGAAAATTTTTGGAGTAGAAAGGAGTTAATTGATATTGTACCAGGAGGAAGATTTGGGGGTAGAACTCGATATAATCTGTAGGGGACAGAATGAATATTTTGGAGTAAAAATGAAGTACTCAGTAGTAGATAAGCAAGGAAATTTTGGAGGTAAGACTTGACAAAATCTCAAGTGTACAGAATGAACAAATGGGGTGATGAGTACTGAGCCTGTAGGCAAAATTTGGGGGCTAAATTTGAACTAATCTTTAGAAAAGATCATGAACATCCTGAGATAATGTGAGGGAATCAGTTGTGGGCAGACGGGGAAAATTTTGGGTAAAAAATTATATGAAGTCATCTGTAGAATGAACATTTTGAAGTAAAAATTAAGTACAGATGGACAGTTTGGGGGTAAATCTTGACAAAAGTTACATGGTAGAAAGTAAATAATATTGAAGGAAAAAGGAGGGAATCAGTAGAGGACAGGTAGAGGAATTCTGGGGAGCAAAACTTGAAATAATCTAAAGGTTGAGAATAAATATTTTAGGTAAAAATGAGGTAATAAGTTGTGGAAAGGAAAATTTCAGGGGTTAAACTTGATTAAATCTCTAGGGAGAGAGAGATCACTGACATAAACTGAGGCAGTCACTAGGGGCAGGCAAGGAAATTCTGGGGGGTAAAACTTGTGAAGATCTCTAGGGCAAAGAATGAACATATTGAGGTGGAAATGAGGTGAGCAGGAGTGGATCAGCTAGGGAGAATTTGAGGGGCAAACCTTGAGCTGATATATAAGAAGGTTACATGTTTTTGAGAAAAACTGACGTGATGTGTAGGGGAGAGAATTTGGGGATAAGACAGACGTAAACTGTGTGGGTTTGGTTTTAAAATCTAGTTAGCATACAGGGAACAAAACAGACCTTTTGGTAATAAAATCTGAGTTAATCTGTGGGTTTAAAGAATGAATATTTTGAGGTAAAAAGGAGGTAATCAGTATTGAGCAGGCAGGGAAAATTGAAGGGCTAAAATGTGAGATTATCTCTAGGAGAGAGCAGGAACATCCTGAGGTAAAATTTCTGTGGATAGGTGGATAAACTTGGGGGGTAAAACTTGAGGGAATCTCCATGGTAGAAAATGAATATTTTGAGGTAAAAATGAGGTACTCAGAGGTGGAGAGGTAGGGAAAATTTCAGGGGTAAAATCTGAGGTGATCTGTAGCAGAGGGGATGCACTTCATGGGCCAAACTGAGGTAATCAATTATGGACAGGTAGGGAAATGATTGGGGGGTAAAAATTGAAAGCATCCATAGCATAAAGAGTGAAAATACTGAGGTGGAAATGCGGTAATAGGTAGTGAACAGGTAGGGAATATTTTGGGAGTAAAGCTTGTGGCAATCTCCAGAGTGGAGAAAGAATGCTTTCTTGTAAAAAATGAGGAAATCAGAAGGGGACAGACAGGGATAATTTGGGGGCAAGGTGAAAAATTCCCCAGGGAAGAGAATGAATCATGAGGTAAACTGAGGCAATCGCTCGTGAGCAGGTAATGTAAGTTTTAGGTGTAGAAATTGATATTTTCTCCAGGATGGAGAATTAGTATTTTGATGTAAAAATGAGGTAACGAGTAGTGGACAGGTTGGGAAGACCTTGGGGGTAAAGCTTGAAATAATCTGTAGAAGTATTTTGGAAAAAATACCTGATGTAATTTGTAAGGAATAGAATTTAGTGGATGAGACATACAAAACCATGTGGTTTTGGGTTTTAAAAACAGGTAATATATAGAGAACAAAACACTGGCTGCTGGGATTTAGATAATTCCATACCTTTGGCTGCTGAAATTTCCCAGCCATGGGGCTTTGGCTGACAGGGCAGCACAAAGATTGTTCCCAGTGTGGGGCCCAGATTTGGGGTTCAGCCTTGCTGTTTAGATTCATTATTATAGCTATAGCCCTGAATTCCTGCTGGAACAAGCTCACAGTGCCTCCTGGAGCCTGGATATTCCCATGCAGAGCTGCCTATTTAACACCAGCTGTGCCAGGAACCAGCAGAGGTCCAAGGAAGCTCAAGAGGAAGGGATAAGGACAGGCTGATGTTCCATAGAATTTGCTGTTTGTAGCCCTCATCCCCAGCCATGTCCCTGGGGGGCTCTTGCCAGAGTTCCCTGGAATTCAGCAGATTCCCCTCGGGCTGCGGTCGACGTTTCCAAGCAGGAGAAGGCGCTGGCCGGACGCGCTCCCGGCCCCTGCTGAGGCAGCTCCTGTGCCCAGGGGAGGAGATCTCTCCCTGCAGGAGCTGAGTTCATTCCAGAGCCTCGGGAGGGGCCTCTGGGAGCTCTTCTCCCTGAGGAAAGGGATGCACATCCCTGCCTTCAGGGCACCTGCAGTGTGAGCCACCTGTGAAAGCTGGCCCTCAGTTCTGCAGTTCCAGCTGGCTCCCTGGAAAACTCCAAACTTAACCCAAACAAAACTTCATCCACCTCTGACCTTTTATTTTAAGGCACCTCCGAGGGCGTTGCTCGGGATTCAGTTTCTGTGAGGGAAATTCCCTCGGCTTTAACGCTGCTGCTGGAGGATGGCCCCAGGCTGGAAGGGAAGGGATTGGGGCTGGCTGGGACATACCTGGTGGGGGTGTGGGAGCCCCAGGAGCTCGGCACCGGGAATTGCTGTCTGAGCTCCTCTGCAGACCCAACGTGCCGACATTCCCAGGCGCTGCCAGCCGTTCCTCGGGCTGGTTTTGGGACGTCAGCGGGCTCTGTCCGGGCCGCAGCGTCTCCGGGGGCCCGTTCAGAGCAGCCCCCGATCCGTGTCCATCCCGGCGCTGCCCGGGCATCCCAGCGCCCGTCCCCGGGCCGTGCGTGGGGCACGCTGCGCGCCACGGGCGGGACACCGAGGCACGGCTCCTCCCCTGCACGGGCCGAGGACGAGAGGGGCCGGTTCCCTTCCTGGGGCTCCCGGCCTCCTCCCGCCCCGCCTTCCCGGCCAGCCGGGACACACGGAGGGAGCACCAAGGAACGCTCCTGGCACCGAGCAGGAGTCACCCAGGGCTCCCTGCAGCTCCGGGGCCGAGAAGCAGCCCCGGCCTCGGCCCCACCGCGATTTTGGGCTGTGAACACTCACCCGCAGGAAACGCCCCTCTGCAGGCGGGACCGGCCCTGGCACTCTCCGGAAGAACTTCGGCCACGGACCAAGGGAACCCTCAGGGCTTGTCTTGATCATTTCTCCCTGGAAAGGGACGCGGCACAAGCACCTTTACAGCCACCGGGGAAATGAGGGTTATGGGAAGAGCTTTGTGCTGTCACACAGCTGCTCACCTGTGTTGTTCCATGGTCAGGTACCAGCCACGGAGCTCTGCCCTATGGCCATTCCAGGGGCTGGTGTGTGAAGCAATATCGGCATAAAGGAAGGAGCTGCACTGGCACAGGAATTCCCTTGCTGGTACTTGGCATTCCCATCCCAGGCAGGACATGGCCGTGTCCTGAGATTGGCTCGGTTGGAGCAGGGTGCTGAAGATGCCCAGGTTGTGGGTTCCATCCCCGGATGAGCCATTCACATAAGGGTTCAACTCGGTGCTCCTTCTGTGTCCCTTCACACTCAAAATATTCTGTGCTCTGGAAATAAAGAATAAACAGTTTTCACTGACTTCTTAAACCCAGAGGTTTTAGCACTGGAGAGCGCGAGCCACGGAGAAAGCGGGGCAAAGGCGGAGGGAGAGCATCGTGTCTCACCCGGCAGGCGTGTCCGACGAGCGGCCCGAGCCCCGGCAGGGCCCCGGTCCCGCCGCGGCCGCGCTCGGAGCGGGAGCGGCAGTTCGCTGGGCGGGGGCGCGGCGGGGGCAGCCCCCGGGGGCGCGGGCCCGGGCCGGGGGGCTGCGGGCGCTGCTCCGCCCGAGGCCGGGCGGGCGGGGGCCTCGGGGCCGCGGGCGGGAGCAGCCGCCGCGGGGCCGGGCCGTGTCCGCCAGGGGGCGCCCCGCGGGCGGGCGGCGCTGAGGGAGCGGCGGCTGGCCGGGGTGCTCCCGGGGCCGGGAGCGGCGGTGCCCGCGCCCCGCCCCTTCCAGCCGCCGCCCGGAGCCCGCTCCGGGGAAGCGCCGCCCTCCCGCCGGGCCCGGCAACCGGCACCGGCTCCCCGGCGGCCGCGGCGGGACCTGCCCGGAGCCCCGGCGGGACCCCAGCCCCGCGCCGGCCGCGGTGGGAGCAGGAGCGGCAGCGCCGAGCTCGGTCCCAGCGCCCGTCCCGGAGCGACTCTTCCCGCCCGCGGCGACCCCGGTCCCGATCCCGGCCGCGATCCCGCCCCGGTCCTGCGGCCCCGGGACCCGCAGCCCGCCCGCCGAGGGAGAAGCGGCTCCACCCAGGACCCCCAGCAGCCACCGGCAGGATCCGGACCCGCATTCCCGGGCCCGGGTCCCGTTCCCGGCCTCACCTCAGCGCCTCGAGCTTCGCGCAGCGCCGGGAGCAGCCCCCGGTCCGTGGCTCCGCGCAGCGCTCCGAGCGACGGTCCCGCCGCATCCCGGGATGAGCATCCACCGCACAGAGCGGGGCGGGCGCGGATCGGCCGGGATTTAACGGGCGCGGGCGGGGCCGGCACCGGTGGGAGGGGCGGGGCCTGCACAGGTGCGCGGGGCCCCAGAGCGGCTGCGCGGGGCGGGGCCTGGGGGGATTTAATGCACGGGGAGGGCCCCGCGGAGCCATTTGCCCCTCGGCGCTCGGCGAGGGAGGGTGCTGCCGCTCTGGGCTCCATATCTCTTTTTCTCTGTATTTCTTTTTCTTTATATCTCTTCTACACTTCTCTTCTTCTACCACTCCTCCTTTCACCCCTCCCTTCCTCCCCTCCCCCACCCCCTACACCCTCCCCCCCCCCAAACCCCCCCCCTCCCTCTCCCCCCTAGCCCTCCCCTCCCTCCCCCCCCGGCCCAGCCCGGCCCGGTCCCCCCGTACTCCTTCTCCATACCCTACCCTACCCTGCCCTACCCTATCCTACCCTACTCCTCCACCCTTCCTTTCCTCCCTCCCCTACCCCGGCTCCCACCTGCCCCCTGTCCATGCTCCCCTTCCCCCTAATTCCTCCCCACCTGCCCTCAGTTCTCCCCCTCCTTCCTCCCTCCTCACCTCCCCCTATTCCCCTTTCCTGTCTCTTTCTTTACTTCTTGCCCCGCCACCTGTGCTCCATCCTCCACCCTCCATCCGTCCTGCACCCCCACCCCACCTCCCCCTGTCCTTCTCCCTGCTGCCCTGCACACCCCGATCCCCTCACCTGCCCTCCTTCCTTGACCCAGGCCACCCTCTCTGCCCCCCATTCCCACCCTCTGTCCCCCTCTCCCTCTTTCCCCGCCCCGCGGGGTTCGGGGTGCCGGAGAATAAAGCCCAGAGGGCCGGAGCCCGGCGCCCCCACCCTCGCCCCCGCCCCACACGGGGCCGGGCCCGCTCGGCGGGTCCCCCCATGCAGTTCACAAGCACGGCCCGACACCGCCGGGGCTCCGGCTTTCCCCACATCACACGGGGGCTCCCCGGGGAGGTCGGGGCGGGGGGTTTAGAGAGGGCCCCCTCCTCCGGAGGGGGTCCCGGGGGGGTGGGGGGGTGGGGGGGTGGGGGGGTGGGGGTGTAGGGCCCCCTCCGGAGGGGGGGGGTCCCTGGGGGGGGGGTCGGGGGCGGGCCCCCTCCGGAGGAGGGGCCCGGGGGAGGGGGCGGGGCGGAGGGGGGAATTCCCCCTCCAGTCCCGGCCTCCTTCCCCGGACCCCTCCTCCGGACGGGGCTCGGCCCGGCCCCCTCCCCGGGACCCCCTCCTCCGGACCGGGGCCCGGGGGGGAGGGAGGGGGGCGGGTGGGGTGGGGCGGGCAGGACAGGGGAGGCTGTTCGTTTGTGTGGCGATCTCTATGTGCTCACGCTGCAGAGTGACGTGACCCCCTCTGCTTCCCCCCCACCCGCCCCCCTCCCTCCCCCCGGGCCCCGGTCCGGAGGAGGGGGTCCCGGGGAGGGGGCCGGGCCGAGCCCCGTCCGGAGGAGGGGACCGGGGAAGGAGGCCGGGACTGGAGGGGGAATTCCCCCCTCCGCCCCGCCCCCTCCCCCGGGCCCCTCCTCCGGAGGGGGCCCGCCCCGACCCCCCCCCAGGGACCCCCTCCTCCGGAGGGGGCCCTACCCCCCCCTACCCCCCCTCCCCACCCGCCCTCCCCGGGACCCCCTCCGGAGGAGGGGGCCCTCTCTAAACCCCCCGCCCCGACCTCCCCGGGGAGCCCCCGTGTGATGTGGGGAAAGCCGGAGCCCCGGCGGTGTCGGGCCGTGCTTGTGAACTGCATGGGGGGACCCGCCGAGCGGGCCCGGCCCCGTGTGGGGCGGGGGCGAGGGTGGGGGCGCCGGGCTCCGGCCCTCTGGGCTTTATTCTCCGGCACCCCGAACCCCGCGGCTGCGGGGAAAGAGGGAGAGGGGGACAGAGGGTGGGTCAGGGAGGGATGGGGTGAGGTAGGGAGAAAGGGGGAAGGGAAAGGCCAGGTGGGGAAGAAGGATGATGGACAGAGGGAGGGTAGAGGGGGAAGAGAGGAAACAGGGGGGAACAGGGGGAACAGAGCAGGAACAGAGAGGGAACAGAGGGGGAACAGAGGGGGAACAGAGGGGGAACAGAGAAGAGTCGGGTTGGGGAGAGGGCAGCGAGAGGGCCGAAAGGAGGGGAGGGACAGGGAAGTGCAGGGGAGGATGGGGAGAGGGTAAGGGAGCGGGGAGAGGGCAGGAGAGGGGCTGGGAGGGACAGGTAGGACGGGGGGAGAAGGAAGCTAGAGGGGTAGAAAAGAGGGGATAAGGGGGGGAAGAAGGAGGAGGATAAGGACAGGAGAAAGAGGAGAAAGGAAAAGGGGTAGAGGAAGCCTCGCCGGTGAAGCCCGGTCCGGCAGCAGCCCTCTCCACCGCTGAGTGAGAAAATGGCGGCGGGAGTGATTTCCAGAGATTAAATCACCTCGGCCCCGCCCCACGCATACGCGCGGTTGCTCCGCCCCGCGCAGCCGCACTGGAGCCCCGCGCACAAGCGCTGGGCCCGGGCCCGCCCCGGCCCCGCCCCTGGAGCCGCCTCCGGCCCCGCCCCTGGAGCCGCCCCCGGCCCCGCCCCTGGAGCCGCCCCCGGCCCCTCCGGGCCCCTCCCCTGGAGCCCCCGGCCCCGCCCGGGATGGGGGCGGGACCATCGCTCGCGGCCCCGCCCCTCACGCCTGGGCCGAACCGGTGCTGCTCCCGGCATCGGGGCTTCGGGTCCGGGTCCCGCCCGTGTCCGCAGGACCGGGATGGGGACCGGGCTCGCCGCTGGCGGGAGGAGCCGCTCCTGCTCCCGCTCCGGCCCCGCCGGGGCTCCGGAACCCTCCAAACCCCGCCGGTCCTCGCAGCGCCGAGGAATCTTTTTGGAAATTTTTATCCAGCGTAGGCAGATAAAAAGAGAAACCCCAAATGGAGAAACCCCAAAATTAAAGACTATGGGTCGGGGTAGGTGGGAGGGACGGTCAGTGTTCTGCTTTAAATTAAAACGCGTCGTGAAAAATAAATCCGTGGAACAGCTCGTTTGGTCTCCCGGGCTGTGTGAGCGGCTGGGATTCCAGCTGTTCGCATGGGATTTTCAGCCTGGGGGACTCCAATGAAATGCCAGGTGCTGAGCATGAGAGCAAATAACGGGAAATCTCTCTGGATCAGGCAGTGTCCTAAAGGTCTGGCAGTGCCCAGCGTTCCTGGCTGGAATTTGGGGATCCCAGCACAGCCTTTCCACAGTGTCCCCATGGAGCTGACACTTCCCAGTACCCCGGGCCGGAATTTGGGGATCCCAGCACAGCCTTTCCACAGTGTCCCCATGGAGCTGACACTTCCCAGCACTCCTGGCTGGAATTTGGGGATCCCAGCACAGCCCCCGTAGTCTCCCTGGCACTGCCACCATCCCTGACCGGGACTGGGGGTTCCAGCGCAGCCCCCAGCACATCCCGCTGCTTCCTCAGGTCCCCTTTAACCCGGCTCCTTTTTTCCCCAAATCCAGCAGAAACTGCCTTTCACCACTTTGGGGAGCTCCCCTCTCCCCTCCTCTCCCGATTCCCGCCGCCAAAACCCGGCCCGAGGCTCAGCTCCCCCTCCCCTCGGTCTCTCCGAGGAATTGCACTTGGATTTCCCAATCCAGCAGGGAAGCAATGCCGTTCTCCTCAGTGTGCATCGTAATTGCAGTAATTGCTTAAGAAATGATTCAAAGAAATTCAAAGAATGAAGAGACAATAAAGAAGAGCTGCCAGCTCCGACCAAGGGCTGCTCAAGCCCCTTCTCAATGATTTGCTTTAATTAACCAATGCAAATGAACCAATTAAAACACGCTGATACAGTTTTATTCTTTTTAATCATGTTCTAGACGAATATCGCAGAATAGAAAATAATCTCTTTAACCCCAAAACTCTTCTAGGAGATCCACAGGGCAGGGCTGCACTGCATCCCCAAAATGAGGAGAATTGGCAGAAAAGACAAACCCAGACCGAGATTCCCGGGAGTTTGGTGCAGCCTCTGCCAGCCAGAACAATCCTGGGTCTGAACACACACCTGTGAATCCCAGGGACCTGGGACATCATCAATATCCTCAGCAGCCTTTTTATTAAAAGCAGATTTCCACAGAGAATTAACAAAATACAGAAAATTAAGTGGAAATTAAAAGGAACAGCTCCCCCAGCCCAGCAGGTTGCAGCATCCAAAATAAAACAAACAGAAAGATTTTGGATTGGGACCATCTCCAATCCCGAATCCCTCGTGTGGAATACCAGTCTGCTTTGCTTTATAAATCACCACTTCTCTCAGAGGACAAAGCCTTCGGCTTTGCTTCCAATTCACCAAATTCCCAGCTGTGGCCACCAAGATTCTGCTGCACCGTGTCTACGGTGGGATCCAGGGAAACACGCAGGGAATGGTCCTCTGGGAATGTCGCCAAGGAAGCACAGGGACCTCACCTGTGCCTGCAGCCCAGAGGGAGATCTCTTCCCAACAGCTCCGGCTGTGCTCGGTGTGTCCTGACGGTTCCCACGCTGGCACACCACAGCTTCCTCCGCTCACTGCCTTGGGAAGTATCCCGAAGGTGCCACCAAGAAAGGAGCCTCTTACAGAGTCTTGGGATTCAGGGGAAGAAAAGGAGTTTTCAGTCTTTAGCATCTCCCACTCCGTCAGCATTGATAGCAAACATGGCTTCAGCCTCAGGAAGACATGGAGAGTCATAGATTTTACAGATCCTGGTCTCACCTCGGCCTTTCCGCAGGTACAGCCTGACAGGGAGAGGGAAGGAAACACGTCAGCATGGACAGCCTACTCCCAGAAAATCCCCCTAACCCATAAAGCATTAAACGGAGCTGTATGAACTGCCCGAGACAATCACTTCCCTGTGGAGTGAGGGCCCAGAGCAGCACTGAGCTGAAGCACAGGCTGGGCCTGCCACGGGCAGACTATGGAAACCCCAGAAGTAAAAGCTACTCGGCCAGTTCCACAAAACATTCCCAGCCCAGGCTCCTGGGATACGACCGACTCTTGCCTCACCTGGTGGTGGAAGCATGAGCGATGATATTGCCGCCAATGGGCTTTTTGGGATCTGCAGCGAACATGGCAGCTCCGTCTACCTGTGCCACCACCTGGTTCGTGATGACGACAGCCACGCCGAACTGCGGGAGAGACAACCCAAACCCAATTATTCCCCACAATCGGAACAGAAGAGCAGGGAAAAGGACGCAGGAGCACTCCTGGTGTCCATAACTGTGGGATCCAGCCTCTCCAAAACAATGGGAGCAGAGGTGGAGACAAAGCCCTCGGGACCAAATCGCTGGGGTTTGCAAGAAAACCGATGAGTTTTGCTTTGGCAATTGCATTGGGTTTGTAGGGCCAGGATTTGGCAGCAGGGGGCCACAGAGGTGGCTTCTGTGAGAAGCTGCTGGAAGCTTCCACCATGCCTGGCAGAGCCAATCCCAGGATGGCTCCAAGAGGGACATGCTGCTGGCCAAGGTTGGGCCAACTAGAAACGGTGTGATAACAGCTAAAAAGAAATCAAAACAAAACTCGTGGTGCAGCTTCAATCCCAGCTAGAGAAGAGCAGGAGCGAGAATGTGAGGAGAACAAGACGCAGACACCAAGGGCAGTGAAGAAGGAGGAGGAGGTGCTCCAGATGCCAGAGTTGAGATTCCTCTGCAGGGCGTGGTGAGGACCATGGTGATCCTCCCTGCAGCCCATGGGGATCCACAGGGGATGCAGAGATCCACCTGCAGCCAGTGGAGGAGCTCCATGCTGGAGCGGGTGGATGCCTGGAGGAGGTTGTGATCTAGTGGGAGATCCAGAGGAAAGGGGCCCTGCTGCAAGGCTGGAGCAGCCTGTCCTCGAAGGACTGACCCCGTGGAAAAGTGACCCACACTGCAGCAGTCTGAGGGGCACTGCTGCCTGTGGGATGGAGCCACATCAGAGAAGTTTGTGGAGAAGTGTCTCCTATGGGAAGGACTCCACCGTGCAGCAGGGGAAGGCAATGGGAGCCTCGGGTGGATAAACTGACCAAACCCCCATTCCCATCTCGCTGCACCACTGGCACAGGAGGTAGAGCTGGGAAGGAGGGAGAAGTGAGGGGTAAGGTGCTGTTAAGAGCTTATTTTACTTCTCATTATCCTGCTCTGATTTTGTTAGTAATGAAACCACTTCAAACCTCTGAGCTGAGCCTGTTTTTCCCTGGATGGCAATTGAGCGTTTTCTCCCGGCCCTTACCTCAACTCACACACCCCTCATGACATTTTCCCTCCTCTGTCCAGTTGCAGAGGAGGGTGAGTGAGCAGCTTTGGTGGGTGCCTGGCATTTTCCCGTGACACAAAGCCCGGTCTGTGCTCACCTCATCCGCCAGGCGCAGCAGCATCCGCAGGAACCTGGCCAGGTGCATCTGCCTGGCCGAGAGCTCCCCCCTTCCCGAGTAATCCGTGCGGTACAGGGCCGTGGCGCTGTCCACGATCAGCAGCGCGTACCTGCAAAAGGAAAAGGGCAGGCAGGGCTCTAAGTCCCGGTTCCAATCCCAAGCTGCCTGACCAGCTCTCCTGGGAGCGTGGAGATCATCGGCGCTGTTTCTAACCACACTTCCAAACTGAGCTTCCAAGTTGCTCCTCGGGCTGGCACTGAGGAATCCCCTGTGTTTGTACAGCCACATCAGCTGAAGCCAGCTGCTGGCACCCGGAATTCCAGCAGCAAGACGCGCTGCGGACACCTGAATGCCCATGGAGCAAGCTGGCTCCCTGGAGAAGCCAATGGCTAATCCCATGTGGGAACAAAATCCGTTAATTGGTGTAATTACCGTGACTCAGCCATCATGGCCGAGGCCTGGTACAGCAGCTGGGTCTGGTGGTCGGTGTTAAAGCCCCGAGCATAGGCCACGTTGTCCAGGACATCGCTGCCAGACAGGCCATACCTGCAAAATCAGGGAAAATAAAGGGATGAACCCTGAGTGACAGCTTCATCCACTGCAGTCAGCCAGGAGCTTTGCCAAAAGACAGGAAAAAAACTCACGTCCCTGGCAGACATAAAAACAGATGGAAAAAAAAATGCAACCTGTGGTGACGAAAAGAAAATGGAATGATTGGAACCGTTTGAAATGGAAAAGAGGAAACAGCCTCACATGATACCAGGGGAAGGTTTAGGCTGGATATTGGGAAGTCTCTTGGAGGAAAGGCTGTCCAGTCCTGGCACAGTGGTGGAAGTGATCCTTCCCCGGGGGGATTTAAAGCCGTGTGGATGTGGCACTTGGGGACATGGGACAGTGATGGGCTCGGCAGCACCGGGGAATGTTTGGGCACGGGGATCTCCCAGGGCTCCTCCAGCCTGAAGGATCCCATGATTCCAAGGACACTCTGTACACAGCCAGCACAGACACACCTGTGCTTGCTGCAAACAGCATTTCACTTCCTCTCCTTTGCCGGGCTGCCAAATATTCCCTGGTGACAGGGAACACGGGAGCAGTCCTTGCTGCGGGAGAAGCCAGGATTAGATCAAATGCACTTCAGAAAGAGCTAACAGGATCCAGCCAGTCATGTCCCCAGCTGCTTGGGAAGCTCCCAGTAGCAAAAGAGGGAAATCATCTCATGCCGAGGGACAATGACACAAGAACTGTGGGGAGAGAGTGGCGGGGACAGAAGAGGAACAGCAACACCAGAGCTTTCCAAAGGGAACGCCTGCCAAATCAACCTCCAGGACCTGTGGAAAATGTTTTCCAACTGAGTTGTGAGTCCATCTACTCCTGTCTTCCACCCACAGACCTTTCAGCCACGGCCAGGAGCCGCTCTGGACGGAAGGTGCCCTCGGTGTCGATGTACATGGCTTTTCCCTCGCCGCCCCCGCGGTCTATGGGGAGCTACAGGAGAAGGAAAGGAATGAACAGGGAATAAAGCATCCATAAATACAGCAGATACTGCCACGTGCCCTCGCTGAGCTCAAACAACAAATAACATCCCAGGCTATTGTGATTTAAGTCCCATTTAGCTGGGAAAAGCAAGAGGAAAGATCCCTGGTCCCCATCACTGACACCTTCCTTTTTTAGTACCTGTCACCCTGGAGTGCCAGGACAAGGGGGAATGGCTTCCCACTAACACAGGGCAGGGACAGATGGGATACTGGGAAGAAATTCCGCCCTGGGAGGGTGCTGTGGCCCTGGCACAGGTTGCCCAGAGAAGCTGTGGCTGCCCCTGGATCCCTGAAAGTGTCCAAGGCCAAGTCAGACGGGGCTTGGAGCAAGCTGGGATAGTGGAAGGTGTCCCTGCCCATGGAACTGAAGGGGCTTTAAGGTCCCTTCCCACCCAAAGCATTCCAGCATTCCATGACTCCACACAAGATGGCAGGTGCCCAGCTTTGAGCTGGGAACTTCAGGGAGTCAACTGAATGACCAAATTAAATCCAAGCCTCTAATATTTAATGGAACAGCAACCTCTAGACAGGAATAAGCACTTAGAAAGTCAAAGAAAGTGCCCAAATTAGCAAATATCCCAAGGCTGTGGCGCCAGACTATTGGATTGTAATGAGGTGAGCCCCCCACCTGACAGGTGACGGCCAGGGTGTGACACAGCTGCGTCTTCCCAGTACGGAATTCCCCGAATAATTCTGTGATGGACCCCGTTTCTATTCCTCCTGGAGGGAAAATAACCATGAAAATTAGTATTTATAAAACTTAAGAATTTAATGTACACGTGTGACCTATGGATCTATCTCACATACAAAATATTACATTTTCAGAGACTCAAAGGCTGAAATTTGGCCGAAAGGTTCAAAGCTAAGAGGGAAAACTGCTTGTCATCATGAGGTTTGTCCATGCCGTGGTTAGGAAGTTCACGGATGTTTTTGCAGCTGCTGAAGAGCTGAATTTACTTGTTTTCATTTTTGGATTACCAGAGGAATGGGGAGATGGTGATGCCTGGATTTGTTCTCCCTAAACGTATCGTGGACTTAAATAAACCACAAACATCCAAAAATGGACAGTTCTGGGTCTTGCATCATGACTAAAAGGTCTAAAAGCTATTTCTGCAGCTTCTAAAATAAAAGCAATCATTCAAGAGCAGTCCCAGAGGTTTTTCATCCAGGCAGGACCTGACTTTCGTGGTTCTGTGCAAGGACCCCACTTATGTGAAAACCCCACCCCAGTAACTGAGGTTAAGCAGGAAAGAGAAATAATAAAATGCTGACCTTGAAGCAGCTTGTCCAGCTCCTTGGAGCCAGTGGTGATCTGGATGATCTCCGACCGCCGCTGGTGGAATTCTGTGGCCGTGGTGAAGCCCATGGGAACCAGTTTGGCTGCCTCAGCCTGAGAGAAAACCCAAGAGAGCAGTGCCAGGGGAGTTCATGCCGTTCCTTAATCCCACAGGAGCTGATATTTCCTGCCTTGTGGAGAGGTGCCTTGTGTATCATTCCATGCACATTTCATAAACCATGCCCTAGCTGGTACCTCTGAACAGAACTGAAATTCTGCTCCAAGACAAAGCTCCAACATCCCTTTTTTTGTGTTTTACAGAAATATCCCCCCCTTGTCCCCCATCAGTTCAGTTCAGCCCTGTCCTGGTGTGTTTTGCCTTTTCCCATCACAAGTCAAGTCACACCTCCAATCACCCTCACTGCCCTTTGGAGACCTTCCAAATCCACCACCGAATTCAGCCAGCAGAAATAAACCTGTGGAGTACCTTGGGTTAAAGCTCCAGGACATCCTTACCAAGATTTTGTCGGCCTTGGCTTCGCTGATGCCTTTAATGTTCAGCAGCTCCTTCTTTGGCGCGTAAGCCACGGCCTCCACTGTGTGAAATCCAGCTTCTTCCAGCTTCTTCACATCACTGGCATTTATGCCACATTGCTGAGAGGGAGGGAGGGGAGGAAAAATGACACCTGCTGGTATTTTTTGGGTAGTTCTGGGTATTTTTTTTTTTTTTAAACAGAACACAAGTAAGAATTTAGCAACAGAGTTTTCAGTTTCACATTGCTTTTGAAGGAAAAGGTTTGGATATTAGTGAGGAATTCTTTCCCTGTGGAGGTGGTGAGGCCCTGGTGGAGAGCCTGGAAATGCTCAAGTCCAGGATGGACGGGGCTTGGAGCAACCTGGGATAGTGAAAGGTGTCCCTGCTCATGGCAGGGGATGGATGGGATGAGCTTTTAAGGTCCCTGCCAACCCCAACCATCACAGGATTCCATTCGAGGAAAAAGAGCAGCGAGCGCATCTACGGAAAACTTCCTCCAGAGGTAACTCCTTACCTACCTCCAACCTGGATATCAGCTGTGGCCCAAAGCTCTCCTCCTCTGCTGACGTGTCTGCACTGGCCTCGAGCTGCATCTGCATGGCCATGGCAGCGAGGGCCCCTGGAAGCCCCTGGAAGGAACCAAACGTTTCAGCGTTCCCTTTTTGCAGTAAGTTATGCGGTCACATGAAGCAGAGTCAGGGAGTTATTAAAGCTGGGAAAGTCCTCTGAACCGGCCCCTGGTGCTGGGGCTGGGCTGTGCTCCAGATCCAGCCCTCAGGACTGCCACAAACACCTTGGAAAGGGCTGGAAAACTCTGCAGAGGATCTGTACCACCCCTGGGACTGCTGAGCAGGATGGCAGGCAGGAGCTTCCCGGGAAGCTGAAGGATACAAGGGAATTCACACGCTTGGAATATAACACACAGTTTGAATATTATAATGACAGGACAAGGCAGAACGGATTCAAACTGACAGAGGGGAAATTTACGTTGAATACTGGGAAGAAATTCTTCCCTGTGAGGGTGCTGAGGCTTTGGCACAGGGAAGTCTGCGGCTGTCCCATCCCTGGAAGTGACCAAGGCCAGGTCGGACGGGGTTTGGAGCAACCTGGGAGAGCGGAAGGCATCCCTGTCCATGGCAGGGGCGGGAGCTCCATGGCCACTCTAGCATTCCACGATTCCAGCTTTTACCGGGGGCCCGGCCAGCAGCGCCTCCCAGGCACTGCCCGCAGGCGATCTGGAACTCCTTGGATTCCCCACGCCGCGTCCCTTCGTTCTGCCCAACTCCAGCCCTTTGTTTGCCGCCCCTCACGGCTCCCCACAGCTGACGGCCTTCCCGTCCCTTCCCATCCCTCCCCCGCCAACGCCCCTCAACGGGGAGGCGCCGGGGGGGCCTCGAGAGGCGTCGGGGGATCCCGCGGCCCCGGGCCCGTCCCGCCCGCCTCAGCCCGTGCCCATTCCCGTGCCCATTCCCGTCCCTCACCGCGGCCCCGCTCCGGCCGTTCGGGCGCTCCCGCCGCCGCCTCACGTGACCCCGCCCGCCCGCGCGCGCAGGCGCCGCCCCGCCCCCGGCGCCGCCGTGAAGGGGAGCGCGGGAAGCGGCGCCGGGAACTGAACGGGAACGGGGCCCCGGGGCTCCCCGGCCTCTCTTTCTAACTCCCTTTCCTTCCTCTGTCTTTCTTGTCTTCCTTTGTGTTTTCTTTTCCCATTTTTCTTTCCCCCCCTTTTTTCTTTTCCTTCTCTCTCTCCCCTTTCCTTCCCCACCCCCCCCGCCCTTTTCCTTTTGCTTCTCTCTCCTTGCCCCGTTATTTTCTTTTGTTTTCCTTCTCTTTCTCTCTCTTTTTTTTTTCTCCTTTTCTTCCCCCCCTCTTGAAGCACAACCCTGTGCCCCAAGCAGAAGCAGCTGGAGATCACGGCACATCGGGAGCAGAGCTTGGGATTCCACACAAGGGATTTCCCCATCCCTTGACTTTGATGGGATCCCTTTGCCTTGAGGCCTTGCTGGGCACAGAGTGGAGCTGCTGATCCTTGGCACGTGGAAGTGAAGCTTTCCATGATTTTTCAAAGCTGGACAGTGGAATCATTTCTGCCCAAGCTCCTTTTCCTACCACAAATGCGTGGCTTCACCTGCTACTATGATTCAATATTCAGAGCAATAGAATAAACTCCACCAAAGCCTCACTTGGGTCTTTATAGTTATTGACGCTTTAGGGTGTAAATCCGCTGAAAGAAAAGAAAACTAGACAAAAAAGACAAAAAAAGGAGGTGATAATGCTCCTGGAGAAATTCAAAATTCCAGGTCCAGTACCTAAGTTGAGAATGATTTGGCTGCTATCTTCCTAATTAAAATACAATATACAAGTACAAGCCGGGATATAGAAAACTAGCACTAGAAAAGGCAAGGAAAAAAATATCATATTATGAAAAGTCTTCCCGAGTATTTAACATAATTATTTCAATGTTTTGAATTTAATTTAGTGTTGAATTTTCAATCACCAGGTTAAACAGAGCAGCCCGTTTGAAGCAGGAAGAGTGATAAATCCAATCTTTATTAAACTTCCACTTTCCAAATAGACGCAAACTTTGTAAAAAGACAAAATATATATAAACACTAAAATACAGGAAAACATTTTTAAATTCAACATATTTTACAGGGTACGAAGATTCGCAGCTGCAGAACTGGGAGCTCAGCCAGGGTTGGTGCCTTGGCTCAAGCAACACGGGGCGAGATCGGTTCCAACAGCAAGACCCACATAATGCACAAAATTATACACAAAACCAAGCTAGAGCTACCGATACTCCCAGCTTTGAGGAGTTCAGTCTCTTCACTAAAATTCCTCGGCGTTCCAAACTGGGAGAGTGCCCCAGCACCCAGAGACAGTGCTGGACTAAGACAATGAATGTCAGAACTAACTTCAACCAGAGACGCCTTTGAGGCTGCTGCATCCCAAAGTCTGCGGGCAAACGCAGGGATTTTTTAGCCTTAATTCCAAAAATATTTCTGACTTTGGTGACTGGGGTTAATTGCTACAGGTTAATTAATCGGACGCAGGGATACGGTGTCTGTCCTGGGAGGGGTGCCAGGCAATGGATAAACGTGGTGGGATCTGTTAAACTGTACGTGGTAGTGAAACAATGACAGCAGCAGTAAATCCCAGTTGTAATAATTTAGAGAACCCTCATCACTGCTTTGCCCAAGAGCTCTGTAAATGACAAAATTAATGGCAGAAGGATATCCATGCTTGGAATGACTATCCAATCGTGACTACCTCTGCCAGGAATGACCACCAGTGACTCACAGAAGGAAAAAGGCACCTCGAATTTACAAGGGATCTAGGATTCTCCTTCTTCTCCTCTTTAGACACCCCCGCTTTTGTAAAACTTGTGGCCCACTTGGTCTAAGCCACGAGGATACTAAATGGGCAGGAATACTAGAGCTGAGTGGGTAACAGCGTTCCCATTTCGGGGAGACACAGCTGGAATTCTCACAAGACTAAACCCACAGACCGCCCATTTTGACTGTTTCGGTCCTGCCTATGGATCCAGCGGATCATCTGGGATCCTGGAGCAGATTCTGATGGATCGAGATGACTGTTCTCTGCAGATAGTGGTGGCCAGCTGGAACCTTGGAGAGAACAGCAGCAACTTCCTTCTCCCTGGGGAAGAGAAAGTTATCACACGTGTTGGAGAGGCTCCCGAGTGTTCCATCCCGCATCCCCACTTGGGAATGGAGTAAGGTGCTTTGTCAGCTCACCCGATATTCCCAATGTGGGTTTGGACCCTGAAGGGAAGCACAGCAGATGGGTAATCATGAGACACAGCCAGAGTCAGCTCAAACTTTGCAAAAGCCACCGAAGAGGAGAACAGAAGCTTCACCCTGTGGAAATAAGCACAAAGATCCATGCAGAACAGTCAAATGGGATGATTCCACCTTGGAATTAGTGCCAGGAGCAGAAATAAGGGATGTCACCGATGCAGAGTAACTTTTAAAGAGCTCCAGCACAGACCCAGAGGAACTTCAGGAATAAGATACAAATGGCCTTTCACATTTTATCAACACTTCAGAATGCCCTAATTTCCCCCACAGAAAAAGTTAATGCACACATAATTCACAGAACCGTCCAGAAATTATGGGAGAACAGAGACTACAAACATGTTTTCTAGCTAACATAGAACATTCCCAGGCAGTTACAGTTTTCTAATGCTTTAAGTGGGACCGATTTGCCTCCGGTTCCATGGGGTTTTCGGCACTCTTGCAAAGGGAGCTACAAAATTAGAATAACCTCTGGAACAGCACAAGGGTGGGCAGAGCAAGTTAATAATTGTGCACTTCTCCATTAAAGATATGCACCAATAATGGAAGGATGAGGTGAAATTGTGTTTGTGTTGTACCACTGGGACACGCCACAAAGTTGGGAATTATCAAGGGAAAATGGAAAGTAAAGGAAGTAAACTTCACTTTCAGTGCATCCCTCCTTCCATGACTGATTCTGCCTGCCTGAGGCAAACACAAGATTAAAGGAAACAAAGCCCTAAGCTACAGGTAAAACTCTTGGCTCTGTTTCCTTTGCATTGCCACAATTTGGTGTAAATATTTAAGAAAGGCAAGTCCAGCAGGAAAACAGCAAGGAAGGAGAGGCTGTCTGACAGTCATAAAATCAACTAATTCATGAACAGCCCAGTTCCCATGCACTGGGACACTAGGGTGCAATTGTATGAAAATGAACTAAATTGTTCTTAAAAATAACTGCATAAAACCTCACTTTTAAGAAAACCAAATTGAAACTATTTCAGTGTTTTGCTTCTGATTATCTAGAAACTCCCTCTTAAGGCTACTGTGAATTCCATCTTACGGAATCACGGAACTTCCCGAGTCAGAAGGGACCCGCACAAGGATCATCAAAGTCCTGCACAGGACACCCCAACAATCCCACCACGATTATCTGAATTTACTCACTCTGTGTCTTTGATATCTGTCTCCAGGAGATGGAATTTTGCACCCCACCTCTGCAGAAATTCCAGCTCCTCTCCCAAGATTTTGCAGCGGTTCACCACCAAGGAGATGTCCAAGAGAGCCTGGGGGAGGGAAATCAGAAAAGCAACATCAGCACTCGGGGTGACCACGTGATGCTTGAACACACAGCTCATCCTAGAAAGTACAAAAAATAAACGTGGTTTAACTACTACCTCAGTTTGGAGGGAAAAATGAAATTATACGAGTGTAACAAACGTACATTTTTTTGTTTTGAATTTGTCCTTTCAGCTTTGCCAGCAGCCACGCAGGAACACAAAAGTTTGGCTTGGCAATTTAATCCTACATTCTTTAGGAGGCAGGATGGCCTTCAGCTCAAAAATTATTTTTTTTTTCCAAGCAAAAAAAAAAAAAAAGTTTTTAAAATAAACTTCAGTACTCCTGAAGGAGATTTTGGTTTGCATTCCTGAAGCTTTCATTAAGGTGCTTCGGTTCTCAGCTCAGCTCTATTCTCTCTGTTGCAGAAAATAATAACTGGTTTTGTTTTTTTTTCCCAGAGTCTTCTAAGTTTCCCTGGAACGTTACCTGGGGCAAGTAGTGCAGTGTGGGACATTTGTCCTGCCAGCTTCCCCGACTCTCAATAAACTGGAAAATGAGTCTTTGGACTAAACATGAGGAGGGTGGAGCTTGCTCCTCTGCAACACAAAAGAAAACCAGAAATCTCTGAAAGGCCATCTCATAAAGCATTAGAAGATCAAGCACACATTTAATAGCCTTCCCAACAACAGATTAGCAGGGCTGCTAGTTTCATGCTATTCCCAAAAATCTCACCATCCAGGAAAGATTCAAAGTCCAGGCTAGTGATGCTTCTGGAAGGACGTGCAGCGAAAAATTCACCATCTGACAAAGAAAGTTAAAACCCCTTAGTTATTTCCATGCTTAGTTCTGGAGTTACTGCTTTTCATCTTCAGAAATGGCCATGCATTACACACACTTCTGAATTTTCATATGACAAACATATTCAAAGCCACTTCTCTCAGCTTGCACACTGTAGTATATTTTCTGTTTCCTACTTCCTTTCAGCAGATCTTTACAAATACGGACATTTTAGGTTTCTGTTCTCTAACACTGCAAACTCATAAAATGCAAACTTTGTGACTCACCTACTGGGGGGCCAAACACAACTGTGAGCGTCACAGAATCATAAAGAAAATTAAAGACAGCTTGCTGCTCACTCCACTCCATCAACTCCCACTCAGTGAAGCTGAAAAGGGGAAAAAAAACACCCACCATCACCCCAAGTTTCAACCAACCAGCCCAAACAACTTCCTGAGGGACAAACCCCAGAGTATTAAATGCACTTGCAGCTCTTCCCACATTGTACAGCAATGAAGTTTTCCAAAGCCAAACAGAGCCTTTCATTCCAACAGAGTGTAAGAATCTGTTGGGAATGCAAGCATATTACTATAAATTTTATATAAATGTCGATTTGGTGATTGAAGGAGAGCTGGATGTAGCAGCCCTGAACACAGAGCACCACTGCAAAGCCGCCAGTGGAATAACTGCCTCACACATGGATGTTCTCCAAGGCTTTACTGCCTACCTTAGGCTGCAAGGAGATGGCCATTCCAAGATTTCCCACATCAAATAACAAGGGAAGCCAAACCCAAACACATTCATGTACAAATATGAGACCCCAGAAACAGCTGTTAAAAAAACCAAAAAAACCTGGAGGTGTTTTCCTTACTCGTATTTCTTCAGGATTTCCAGGCAGGCCGTTTCAGTCTTCTTGAGCTTCTCCATCTCAGCCAAATCAAGCTCATCCTCAGCCTCCATCTCTGACAGCTCTCTGCAAGGACAAACCAATCTCATGGGGATGTGGCACAGTGGTTAAAAACACACCAGCCCTCTAAAATCTGAGTGGGCACCTGGTTCTTAAACCCCCTTTGACATCTTACCTCAGAAGTTCCTCTTCTTGGGCTGTGATGCTTTGCAATTCTAAAGCAAACAGAAAAAAAGGAGAGAAAAGGGAAAAAAAATGAGAGAAGAGAGCAGCACAGGGAGCCCTAATTTGCTGTGCACTCACCGTACTTATGGAGTTAAAGGTCATAATTATTGGACAATAAGGGGCTGAATATGACAACCAGCACACGCTCTTCAGGTAGCAAGTTCTAAATTCCCCTTTTCCAGGGAAAACCCAGTCCTTTTCATTCTTTAACACCCATGTAATTAGCTGTGTGCAATGCAGGAAAGACAGCTACATCCCTCTCCGAGTTAATGCACCAGGGTGGGGGTTGAGTATCACCCTCTCCAGGTTCTAAAACACCAGACAAAAAGTGCATTCAGCTGGTTCCATTACCTTCCTGTAAGTTCTGCCCTCCTGCCGTTCCAGCACTACAGCCAGCTTCCTCTTCATCCCAAAAAGAATCTGTGGGAAACAAGTGTCAGGGTCTGTGCAGAACTCCCAGATTTGATACTTAAGAGTTACTTTTATCTGTTTGTGGGCTCTAGAAATCTCAAAGTTAACAAAAAAAAAAACAACCAAAAACACCACAATCCCAACAAAAAAAACCCACACCACCACAAAGCCATGGAAAAGTATCTACCAAAACCCCAAAAAAGTGATAATAATAAGCAAAACTCATTTTATTGCACTGTTTTAGAGCCGTGCAATTTGATTTCTGCTCGAGGCAGAATTGAAGAATTGAAACTACATCAGCACCATTACACAGCAATGCCAAGTTCTGACTGCAGCTTGTATTGAACAGCCACAGAGTCCTGAACAGACCTTTTAAACAGCAGCTCTGCAGAAAAAAAAAGAGAAAGCAGCGTATTGGGCACCTCTTTGGAAACACACACCTGATTCCAGAGCAGCCACGGAGCTCTCTGCCTCCTTCATCCTGTCATCCACCTTTTCTATTCTTGATTGGAGCTTTCTATATTGCTCCTAAGATGGGAAAATTGTACTTGAGTCAGTGATGTTATTTTCAAAGCTGAATTTTCTTCTGGGATCACCATGGGGCTCTTTGCTCGCTAATTAATTAAAGCAGCTAGTGAAACCTGTCATTAGAGGGAAGAAGCAATTCACAAACCATGGGGGAGTAGCCAATAATAAGAAATTACTAAATGCTTCCTGAATCTAGAGCTTTAATATATCCACATCTTTGATCCCTGTCACAATGCATTACTTGCGCACTTCCTTGTTACTTATCAGAGAACTCCTGAACGGTTTGGCTTGGAAAGGATTTTAAAGATCATCCAATTCCAATCCCAATCCCCTGCCATGGGCAGGAGCACCTTCCACTATCCTAGAGTGCTCCAAGCCCCATCCAACCTGGCCTTGCACACTTCCAGGGATTCAGGGGCAGCCACAGCCGCTCTGGGCAAGCCTGTGCCAGGGCCCCAGGAAAGAATTTCTTCCTAGATACTTGCTACTACTTACCTACTTACTAACACTGGTATTGCTACAGTGTAAAGAGCTAATTTTTTGGGTGGTGTTTCCTTTGATACTCCCATTTTTCACTCTGTTAACCACCGAAACTCTAAGGCAGAAGGTTCCTACAGTGTAAATGCAAGAAGGTCACTGTCCCAGTGTTATATCTGCATATCAATAAAAGGGAAATGTATTTATAAGAAAGAAACTTCCATGAGAGGACCCACTTAAAGTAATTTAGCTCCTACGCATTTAAAGACAAGAAATGTGGTAGAAGTGATTTTTTAAAGGTAAATGCCTGCAACCCTGTGGCTCCTTACCTCAGCACTCTGCAGCAGCTTCCTGTACAATGTCTCCTTCTCATTGTGAGACAGGATTTTGGCTTCCTTGGTGAAACAGGATTTCATCTTGTTCAGCTCTGCTCCAAACTTACTCAGCTGCCAAGAACGGGAAATACAGAAGGGAAAGTGATTGGAAAGATGATCCTTCCTGACTCTAGCTCAGCACCCAACCTCAGCGATATCCTGTGCCAAACTAACGATGAATTATGAAAAATACTGTGTCTCTGATCAATTTAGACTCTTCATTTTCAAGGAATAGATCTTTATTCTTGGCATTAGAACCACAGAAAACAAAACCTCTCGATCCACCTTCTCAGTTCTTGTGGGATCCTTTTACAAATTTTCTGGGTTTTCTATGCAGTAACTGTGGGTCATTTCTTTCTCCTTTAACATATTTCAAAGGACACGTTTCCTTGCATTCTCCTGACATGCTGGAAGTTCTCAGCAGTTTTCCACTGAGAAAATATTTTGCCTTGTTTCACCTGCTGTTATTTTGTGACCATTCTGGTTCTTATTTGACGCGAATAAACAAATTAACCTCGCTTTTTCGTGACATACAAACATTCTCTCCATGCAGCATTACCTCCTCATCAGTGCAGGTTCTCATGACTTCCCACAAACTCCTGATCACGTTCACCAGGGGCTGATCCAGGACAGTCACGTGTGGTTTTAACCTGAAATATTGGGAAAAAGTTGAGAGTCTTGTTGTGATTGCACTGACCCCATAAAGCAGCACGTTGACATTTATACAGTTCATTTCTAAATCTGTAATAAACTACTGTTTATATTTTTACTTTTCCTGTATGTAATGTACTAACTTTCCTCAGGCCACTTCCATGCACCCAGAGCTGAACAAAAATGGAATTGCTGATAAACTGTGTGACTGGAAAGCCACTCACTCCGCTATTTTCTGAGACAGATCCTGGCAATCCTCCTCGTAAATCCTCAGCTTGGGCCGGTGAACGTACTGGCTGTAGATGAGATCTTCTGCAGTGGGAGGTGCACTGACTGCACACTGAGGAAAAACACAGGGAAAAGCAGGAAGAAAAAGAAGAAAAAAAAAATCCATATTTTTGAGAAATTTCAGTAACTTCCAAGCATGCTTTCAGTAGGAAAGCAATTTCAGTAACTTCAGTTCTGCTTCCACGCCTTGTGTTCCCTCGCACCACCAGAGCACAGGCTTCCTTTTGGGATATGTGCCTCACCATTAGAGCTCAAAACAATGAAATTAAAATTCACTGAAAGAGGTCTCCCTTCTGGGTGAAGACTTGGAAACACGTATCTGTTATGCGGATAACGAGAGCGCTCCCCAGTAAAACAACGCTTCATGCAAAGTTACGCTTCATTTAGAATCAAAACTCCCGAACCTCAGGGAAGCCTTGTGGAGCTTTATTCCTCAAATAAATATGAGGGGGGTATTTCAGCAAGCTGCCTGTGTAGGAAAGATCATAAATAACTGACATTAATTACTCCCACTCCTTCAAAGAAAGTTTTCAGGGGCTTTTGTGGGGGTGGTGTCTGTTTTTTATCAGTCCCTAATCTACAGCAGCATTATTAAGCCTTAGAGACAACTCAGTATGAATAAATATGTAAAGTAAACTGTAGCTAAGCTGTGAGAGCATTTTAAATAAAAATGGAAGGGATTTAGAAGTCAGACTTCTGTTCCTTTCTTCAGGTGAGGAAATAAAAGAGTAGCAATATCATGGTGAAGCATTTCTAAAGGAGAGAGTAGAACAGGCAGGAGGAGCTCAGAGTAGCTGCAGGCAGTGGTGGCTGAGGGACACAGTGAGAAGATAAAGATCAGACTGAGCTCCTAATTCTTTCAAATTCATTGTCCTTAAAGCAAATTTAAAAAGCAAGAATTAGCGTATTTATCCAAGAACAGTAATCCTGAATGTATGGCATCTGATGAGGACACAGAAATGTGTTCTGGTTTTCGTTTAAGTAGACAAAAATTTAAAATTACATTTGAGTTGCCAAAAATTTAAACCCAAACCAACAAAGGAGTATCATTTAAGGTCAGTTATATTGTTCCACTCACGCTGGCTGGAAGCTGGCTGTGCCGGGGCTTCTGAATCACAACATGGACTTGAAGAAGGGTAAAAAACTCCCCGACTGTGATAGCACCATTCTGGAATTTCTGTACATTTGAGGAAAAACATACAGGTAAGCCCATTTCTCAAGACAGAATGCTCCCTGGTGTATAAACACAGGCCTATCAGGACAGGAAGTTGCTGTCTTCCAGCCCTGTCCTTACCTCCCACAAATTTTCTTCACAAATGCTGTCCGTGAGAAGCTGGGACTCCACCTGACTGCTGCGCTGGGCTGGGAAAACAAAACAGGAAGGGGGAGGCGTTGGTGGGGTTAATGACATTCCTACAGGGCAAAGAACACAAGGTTTGGGACTCCTGTCACAAATGGTCTCTTACTTGTTGACTCTATGTCAGCCTTCACAGAATCCAGGGAGCTGCTGGTGCTGGCGTGAGGACACTCAGGGCTTTTAGCTGAGAGATTTGGAGGTTCTCCAGCTTCATCAGCCTCTGCTTGCTCCTGAGGCAACACATCAAAAGTCACCAGACATTAATATATTAAAAAAAAAATAAATATATAGTTACATAAAACAAACTAACTGGATCAGTGGTTTATTGTGGCTGCTCCTTGAAAGGATTAAAGGGATACTACGCAGAGAATGGTTTAAAATTGGCAAATCCCCCATGCTGCCTGTTTTGGTTGCACACACCAGCCTGATCCTCCTAACTTGGCAAAACAATGAAAACCGCAGGGAATGACGCAGGAAAACGACAGCAAACTGGGGATTGTGAAAAACAAGAATACCTACTAACAGACCCACTTACACCCCCAAAACTCAAGCCCTGGTGGTGTTCCTGTATTCTTACAGTGAGGGACCAAACTCACCTCCAAGCCTTGAGAGGTCCCAGCATCCACATGTTGATCCTTCTTGGCCTTCTTCGGGCTTTGAAGATCCCCCTCAGTTTGTCCTAAACCTCTTTTCATGTTGCAAGTTTTTGTCTCTTCACATGGACCCTTTTCACAGGGGGGGATTTGTTTTTTATTTTCATCAGTCCAAGCCTTTTCCACGAGCTCAGAGCTGACAGATTCATTGGAATCCATCTCCTCCAGGCACACAGGGAGAAATTCCTCTGCTATGAACTGAAAAGGACTGAAGTTCTGCCTGCTGGACTTCTTACCTGGGGTTTCACTGGCGTTTGCTGGAACTGGGGCTTCTGCTCTGTCTGATTTCGTACTTACGTGCTGTGTGCTGCAAACGGGATTTCTCTTGTTTGGTAACTTAGGCTGGAATATACCCAGAGGGATATTTATTCCTGGATATTTATCCTTAGGCACCATTCCTGTGGGATCAGCTGCAGATTCCCGACCCGTGTTCTCCTGCTTTTTGGTACCAAAGACGTTATTTTCTTCACTGGCAGTGTTTTTTCCCAGCCTCAGGGAATCCTCTGGCTGAGCTGAAGAACTGGGCAACTGGTCAGAAGAAGCAGTTTTGGAAACAGAAACAGATTTCCTTGTCAAACCCATCAGTTTTGAACAAACACCTAAAACACCTGAAGCTGCTGGTAGGAGAGTGGGATCTGCCTGATCCCCTGAACTGTCACTGACCAAAGGCTGCCTGGTTTGTTCAGAGTCCTTTTCAAATTCTTTTGGAGGTGCCTCCCCTTCAGCTGACAGTTCCTCATTTTGCTTGGATTCCTTGTCAGCAGCTGGAACGAGGTTTGCTCCGGCCAAGCCCAAATCTGAATCTCCACACCGAGATGAATCCTCTTCCACCAGCTGGTTTCTCTGAGTACCAGGGGCATCTGGATGACCCTGCCAAGGATCTGATCCCTGCCTGGGAAGGGCAACACAGGATCCCAAACCGCCACTTTCTCTGCCGTGATCCACAGTGCCCTTACTTGGGAACTCCAAAGATACTCCCTTGGGTTGCAGTTTTTCTGGTGGTGTGAGATCCTGCTCCCTGCTTGCAGGGACAGAATTCTCTGTGGGAAGGCCGTGATCCTGTGGTGTCCCCACATCCACGGTTCTTTCTCCAAGGGAGACAGAACAAACGGAATGTGGCATTGTGCCACTGGGGACCTGGGTAGCTCCTTTCTCACTAGGAAATGCCGAGTCTGCCGAAGCAGAAGAGGGAATGCTGGGCTTATCCTTGGGTTTTGTGGCGTATCGTGAGGAATCCATCTCAGCGCTGCGGGGCCCCGACCCACCGTGCACGTGCTGTGGCGGCTGCTGGGCCTCAAACCCGCAGATGTTCTTACTGACAGCGACGGTGTGGGATGCAGTGATGTCCATGTCCTCCTGGCCCTGGGCAAACACGATGGTTCTGTCAGCAGGAATGGCCGGGACGGGCAGTCTGTGCTGCGCTGCGTGAGTTGCGGTGATCTCCATGTCCTCAGCCGGAGCAAAACTGATGGATCTGCCACCTGCAGCCTCCCTCCCACCCAGCTCTGCCGGCGCTGTCGTCGTGGCCCCTTTTCCTAAGGGCGTTGTCTCGTTCCCGCTTCGGTCGAAGCGTCCAGGTGCTGCTTTGTTCTCTGACAAAACCACGTTGACGCTGTGATCTGGAACCATCACCACACACCTGCCAGTCATGTCCATGGTTTCACCGTGGGGAAACACAACGGACTTTTCTCCAAAGAAAGACAACTGGGAACTTCCCTTGGGTGCCTCAGAGGTGCTGGCACACACTGGCTCTTCCGCACCCCTCTGGAGCAGCCCATGAGCTGAGGGAAGAGGTTTTAAATCCTCCCCCGAAGAAGCTATTTTACCCATGGAAAAATGTCTGTCAGCGTCTCCTTGGGCTGGCAATATCCTGCTTACTGCCCTCACAGGCTGGGGCTCCTCCTGCCTCTCTGAGTTTTGGCCGCCTGCGTTTATTCCTATTACCATTCCAAACTGTTCATTTCCTCTCATTCCAGAGGGAGCAGGACTGCTAGCTGGGAAAGTAAATGAACCACTTGGAGCCAGAGCAGTGACCATTTGCTTACTGGTGTTCATTCTCAAGTCCCCCTGTTCCATGGCTGCAGTTTGACTCACGATGTCCACGCCACGACGACCGGAAAACGGGAAGGGCTGGTTTTCCAGCTGCTTGGATAGCGCAGTGTTTTGATTATAATTACTGGATCCTTGTTCAGGGTTAATAGGAGCAACCTCAAAGGCAGCAGGATGAGCTTTGGTTATGTCCATGCTTTGATCACCTAAAAACACACCCGTTGTGTCATTTGTGCAGAAATCTGAGAGGCTTGGAAGGGTTTTTTCCGGAGGCTGTGGTACGGCTTCTTGGCTTTGCAAAGACAGGGATGCACTGGTGTTAGTGACAACGTTCTCGGGGTCA
Source organism: Hirundo rustica (assembly GCF_015227805.2). Lineage (NCBI taxonomy): Eukaryota > Metazoa > Chordata > Aves > Passeriformes > Hirundinidae > Hirundo > Hirundo rustica. The sequence continues at coordinate 59,075,333 of NC_053455.1, read as the reverse complement.
CCTCTGTGCTCACACATGCTCCTGGCACTCAGACCACTTGCCTGGAAGTTGGTTTTTCCAAGCCTCTTATCACCTGTTATCATCCAAATATCTTGAGCATTCCTTTCCATGGCCTGGCTCTCTTTAATACTCCCATCAATACTCCTCACTTCAATATTTTCCTTGTCCATATCTACAGAATATGCAGATATGTCACCCTCGGTGACATTTTTGTTCTGGTTCTTTCTTGGAATGATTTTACAGGGCATTTGCTTCGGTTCTGCCGTTATCCCACTCCTTTGACCATCAAAGAAAACAGTGTGGCACCTTGTTATTTCCATTTCTTCCTGCTCAGTTGCATTGGAAGACGTGGATGTGTTACCCAGGAAATGAGGTTTGCAGGTGACAGAGGTGAACGCTGCACTGGGGTGTTCATTATCAGCGTTCTCCCCACCATCCTTAACATAGGTTTTAGCCAAGTCCATGTCTTCTCCTGAGAATATTACTGTCTTCTCACCTGAAAAAACAAGCTGGGGGTTTGCAGAGGGATCAAACCTGCTCTTCGGAACACTGCCAGGCACCGAATGCACGCATGAGCCAAACCCAGCGCTGGCTGCAGCAGGACCACGAGCCTGGGACAGGTTTCCCACGCATCCAGCTGAGGCTGAAGGCAGTTCCACCGCACTGATCCTACAGGGCCCAGCAGCAGGATTATCTCCAGGTGCCACGCTCTTTGGGATGTCGCCGCACGCCAGGGATCTGCTCCCTGCGAGCGGAGGGTTGGTGCCCACTGGCTTTTCACAGGTTTTATGGCATGAGCTGCTCTTTCCCGTGGTGCTGGCCTTAGAGATGAGGTCAGTGTAATCCCCGGTCATCTCCATGTCGTCACACTTGGAAAACACAACAGTTCTGTCCTCTCGGAAGATGGTCTCAGACGAAACAGATCCCTGGATGGCAGACAACGCTCCGGCCTCCTGTTTCCCGGCTCGCAGCACTGGGGTCGCTCTTCTGCCTTCAGCATTTGCTGTTTTTCTGTCTGCACAAAGCTGAGGGTCCTGCTGAACACTGATGTCGGGGTTAGACGCTCTCCTGAACACAGAATTATCTAACTCTGTGGGTGGGAAATCCATTGGGAAGCTGAGGCTCTGGCTCCCAGCAGCAGAGAGGGCGAAGGACACTTTTGCAGTGTGACTGGTTGTCACGTCCATGCCCTCGTCTGCAAACGCCTCGGTGACATCCGCGCGTTCCCACTGCTCTGGTGGAACCTCACTGACGCCAGGGAACGGGATTTTAACGTCAGCTGCCTCACATTTTGTCATCTCCATCCCACCTTCTCGGCCTGGATACACTCTTGTCACATTGCAGGCGTCCAGCGGCCCGTGGGAATAACCAAATTCCCCGGAGAGTCGTGTCACGTCTCCCAGGCCTTGGGAAGGGACACAGAAAACATCGTCCTCGTCGGGTCTCTCAGCAGGATTGTTTGACTTCAGCCTCAGCAGAAATTCATTGAAATCGATTTTTTTCACAGCAGTGGCTTCTTCCTTCTGTTCCGAAGACGGGCCCGGATGGTTTGTGGGGTCAGAGAGCAAACTCAGTTCCTTGCTGGTTTCTGCCTTCCCCTGGCTGGAGTTCAGCTTAGCCAGGAAGGAGGTGAAGTCAATTTTCTCGGTTGTGTCAGGCTGCTGGGCTCTGAGGTTCCGTGAGATCACGGCTGTGTGACTGGCTGTCATCTCCATCTCGTTCTCCTCCGAGAAGAGCAGGGTGGTGTCCTGCCTGTCCGTCCTCGGAGCGGCGTGGTCCACGTCACGCCACTGAAAAACAAAAAAAGAAAAGGAGGATTCGGTGACTGGCAGGTAAAACAGATGATCAGTGGTTTATTCTGTTTAAAACAGAAGTCAGCTAATGTTGACTAATGTAAAGTCCTAAGGTTTTAGGTCTATAAGTCCTTTTTTTTTAAAAAAAATCCTGTTAATTTCAGGCCTCCTTGATAAGCAGTGACATATCTGAGGAAAGGACAACGACTAAATTATGCAAATATATCGTATTTAAATGGCTGTTAATGAAACAATGTGTCTCATCTTACACTTCACATCTAGCGACACCTTAGCAAGCACAGACCAATTACTGAGGCTCATGGATCCGTCTTTTCTATTTCTCTCCAACATGATTTCCACCTTTTATTTCCACCAGTTTAACTGCCCACCTGCTCCAAAGCAGCAGCATCACGCTGGATGTTTCAAAAGACTTTTTCACCACCTTGATAAGGGAGATTTTAGTCTCTTTAACAAAAAGCACTTAATAGCTGTGGGGGGAAATTGTAATGAGATATCTTATATTTTATCAAATATAACGAATATATTTGTTACCAGATGACAAATTGTCTACACCCGGTGAGTTATCATGTTCTCCAAAAACTACCGGCCTACGGAACTGCTCAGTGCCCATTGTGGAAGAAGGAGAACTGGAAGACTTATAAAAGTTTGTAATCAGTGGTGGCCACTTGACACGCTGGAGGATCAAGAGAAGTGGCCTAAGGATGGAACCTTGCAGCATAATATATACTGCAATTAATGTTGCTTTGTGGAATGGAAAGTAAGTGGGGTGAAATTCCTTGTACACTTGAAAAGGAAAAAAAAGGCAAAGGGTTGAAAGAGGTGTTGTTTTGCGTGCAGCATGGGACAGGGCTGCTTAAAGTGCAGGCAAGAGGAAGAGGAGGATGATTTAGAGCTGATGGTTGTTCTGTGGCAAAGGATAAAGGGAGTGAATCATGAAGCACCAGGGAATGTGGTTAGACACATGAGTGAGTCTTGGAAAAGCGGGCTGGGACAGAAAGAACGCTTGAGGGGACAGGAGGATTTTGGTCCAATTGCAGGACGCCCTGGAAGGCAGCAAGGAGATGTTGGAGGAGATGCCAGGGAAGTTCTGATGGTTCCCCTCCAGCAGGTGGTTGGGAATTATGGTCCAGTAACCTTGTTTTTAATAGTGGATTTAATGTCACGGAATAAGGAGGCAGGAGTTTAAAGGGAAAACCCAGACAGAGGTGCTAAAGTGTTTGAAACCATAATTAGGATGCAGGACCCTCCTCCCTCAGAAATAATTGGTTAATTATTATAATAATTGGTGATTAAAGTATACTTCAGTAATTTGTATTAATTAGGGGCTGAAGTATATCTGGCAATTTGTATTGTGATAATTAGTGTCTGAAATGTATCTGGCACTTCGTGTTGAGATAGTCGATAGCTGAAATGTATTTGGCAATTTGTAAAGAAAGGAGACATTGGAAAAGGGAGTGTTCCCAGGCCAGGCAAATCAAACAAAGAACCTACATCAAGCTCTTCAGGTCATCAAGCCCAAGACCTTAAGTGAAAATGAAAACCCCCTAAAAGAACCAGGGGAATCCTCCTCAGCTGAGCCCTGGTTACATTATTGCTGGGAATGAAGAGGTAAATTTTTTAATTGATACAGAAACAACTTACTCAGTACTGAGGAAAACTTAGCTCAGAACCTGTAAGTGTTGCGGGTGCAACAGGGAGGAAAGAGGACACGCCTTTTCCACAGGGATTACTATTTAAATTAGTAAAACTCTGGAGGAAACTCCAATTTACATACTCCTGAATGCTCAATCCCCTTGTTGGGGAGAGATTCATTGGGAAAACTGGATGTTCAAGTAACTCTCTAGGATGAGGAAGTAAAAATTGGAACACCAGAATCAAAAGCCATCACGGCAAAGATTTTTATGTTACGGGAATCAGAAGAGTTGGATGAAATCCCAGAGGAGGCAGAGAATGCTGTAACCCTGCTGGTCTGGTCAACTGAGATGCCTGGATGACCAAAGGGGTCAGGATTACTCCCAAACCTGAAGCCAGACTGGTAAAGCAAAGCTAAGATCCTATAAAGTCTGAGGCAAGGAGAGGCTGGAGAGACTCATAAAAAATTTTTAGAATACTGAAAGAATATGAATCAGAATATAACACGTCAATATCATCATTAAATAGATTTGTACAAGATCTAAGGGCCATTAATGCAGAGTTCCTGATACTCATACAGTGGTAGCTAATCTGCACACACTCTTGACAGCACATTAAATTGGAAAGTATTCTGCCAGCAATCAAGACTGAAAGTAAGTGACTCGATGCTAGTGTAAGTCTTAGAACAATCTGGATACAGGGTGTCAAAGAAAATGGCACAAACAAGTGAAAGGAGCAGTAATACATTTTAGTTTTGAGATCTTGCAGGAAAAAAAAAAAAAAAAAAAAAAAAAAAAAGCTTGGGAAGCAGCTGAAAAGAAGCCATTTGCCAGACTCCAGAGCCAAGGACTAAAAGCTTTCTTAGGTATGGTTATGGATTGCAGTTATGGGGCACTGGCAAAAATACTTGGTTTGGACTCCTGAGAGTCAGAGCACCTGAAAAGCCCTGAAAGAACCTCAGTGCCAACCCCCGCACTGGGAAACCTCACACTTGAACCAAAACATTTGAGCTGTCTGTGCAAGGAAGGATGCACCTGGCACTGGGGGTACTGCCTGTAATACAGGGAATCAATGAGCTGACGAAACAGCAAGAGAAGTCACTGGAAAAGGTATCCTCGCACTAATACCTAGCAAAAAGTTGAATGTCTGGGAACAAAAACCAAATCAGGACAGGCAGCCCCACTGCTGGAAGCTGCAGAAAATCCCAGCAAGTGATTAGTAAACTCATGTAGGTGAGTAATTGTACCTTCACATTAAAGTTTAAAATAACAGAACTAAAACCATCAAGAAATGCTTCAGGAAATAGAAAATATAGTAACTAATTCACAAAGGAATATAGTAAACCACAAAGATGACAGAGATTAAGATAAGTTATTGAAAAATAACTAATTTGTTTTGCCAAATAATCTCAAGGAAGGGAGGCCACCTCCAAGGCTAGTAAAACAGGAATTCATCGTTGGCAAACTGAATCTGCCGAACTGCCCAGCAGAATGAGGGGCTGATACATTTTAGCGTTTTGGTACTTTCTCTGGATGGCCTGAAACTTTCCCATGCCGCACCAACAAGGCAAGGAAAGCCTCAAAACTTTACTGAAGTTAATGTAACAGCATTAAAATTAAATCTTGTAAGTTTTAAAAGGTACAATGTTACCAGCAAATCATTGGCACCAGACTCGCCTGTGCGTCTTTTCAAACCAGAAGACCCGGCGTGCATCAGAACCTGGAATTTTGGATCAACCCAGGAGAAGTGGAAGGGATCATATCAAAACCCCCTGGTGACCTACACTGCACTCAGAGTGGAAGGAATTGAACCCTGAGTTCATCACATGCAGGTAAAACAAGCAACCACACATTAAACAAAGCACAGACAAGACTGACTTACACCATGGAGTTTTTATGTTTATACGAATCCTACTGTTTTAGGATAGGATATGATTTTCTAAGGAAATATTACTTACTAGCTCTACATGAAAACTATAAATAATTACATATTTATAATCATAATACAAACCACATTCTTAATTTCTGGGAAGGAAAACGCAGTCTTAAAGTTAGTGCAAGATTTTGGCAAATTACAGAATGCAACTCCTATAACATGTGGGACCTTACAAAACATTAATTTTAGACCTATTGCTGCTACACAAACATGGAACACGTGGTTATTTGAATTTAAACAATAATACTGGTTGTGTGCACATTCCAAATGTGACTAATAAAGCAGATGATCAAATAAGGTAAGATCTGGTTGCTGCATCTGGCAGAGAATAATGGCAGAATTAGAAAGTAACTAGTTAAATAAAATATTTAAACTTTCTCTGACTGGTTCGTTGGCCTTACTTCTGCAACAATATAACTGTGACCATGTGAATAATTGTGATTATTATACTTGCCTTAAAAACTTGTATTAGTAAAAAAAGTAACTGAGGCTCACGAAGGCTTGCAAAGAAGAATGGAGAAACTAGTTCATTACTGAGAAGTTACAGAGGAATTTCAGAAGCAAGAGTTAATTTATGTTGCAGTCTAATGCCTATCAAATTAAGACACACTTCAAAATATAGAATATTCACTTTCAAGAGAATTTTATGTGAATACAAAGGCTTATTCTTTTGGCAGTTAACATTTTTAATCTTTACTACACAAACTCTTGGAATGTATTTTGGCCTTCACATACCTCAATCTGCTGCCCCAAGGCCTGGATGGGGGCATGAAGCAAAGTGCTCATCCCTGTGGAAAGAAAGGGAATACTCCAGTTTTTGTGGTGCTTGTTTATTATTTTATCCACTGAGCTGAAGCTCAATGCAATGAGTAAATAAATACAATTAATATACTCAAATGTATTCTGAAAAATACTTTCATTTTCCCAAATATATTCTGAAAAATATTTTCACTCCCTTCAGCACCTCAAAGGGCCACCCAGACTTCCATAACAGGATCCCTATAAACAATTCCGAGGGACAAAGCCCATCCAAAGAGAGCTCTCCCAAGGCAGGGAGATTGCTCTAGGCGTGCTAAAATTTCTCAGGCATAACCAATAGCTTTAAATAAACGGAGTCATTTAGTTATTAAATCCGTTTTCAAACTCACCAGTGATCTCACATGGAACAGCCCCAGGGTCTTCATTCCTACAAAAGGTGGGTTTGAGAAACAGTTTGCTAAAAGGTTTCAAAGAGACGCCTCGATCAAGAAACTAAATTGAAGAATTTAAGCACAGAACTGTGTTGCACAGAATTCCATAGCACAGCTCACGTGGGTCTGGGCAGCAGATACCAACCAGATGCTGCTTATTTGTCTTCAATATTTTCTAATTGGAGTCACAATCTTTTTTTATTTTTTCCCATTAAATTATCTATTATGCCACAAGCCACTGTTCAACATAGAGCGGCATTTCAACTTTTAAATGACAAGAAAATATTAATTCTTTGTTTTTCATCAAATCTACGGTTCTCTGAAATTCTCCTTCTCACATACAAAGTGTCTTACCTGTTATTTTACCACCAAGTAATTTTAATTTTACAGATCCCACCATTGTGTTCTATCTGCAAGAACTCTGAGGCCAGACTAATGCTTCCTCTTTTTCTGAAGAAAAAGTTTGGTAATAAACTTTGAAGAATAACAAATATCTATGAGACATGGTACTTACTGATTAGCCAAGGTATTATCCTTCTCATCTGCTGAACACCCTAAAAATAAGAAAATGACAACATTACAATGTGAGAAGCGCGATCACATTTGTACTTGAGTACCTTAAAGGTTCTGCCCAACCCACACAATTCTGACTCAATGAAACATTGAGACAAGAGTGAAGTGCACAGAAAACAGTGTTCCGAAGTTCTCACTCTTGATGTGTCTTCTTGTGGCAAAAACTCTGGGACCAAGGAGCTTTCAGCCAGACCAGGATAAAGAGCTGACCCTGTTGTTCCTTCCTCAAATGGAAAAGTTCTGATTTCATAAATTCAAGCTAAAATCTTGTCTGGGAAACCCGTCATGAAAAGAAAAAAGGAGTTTTACCTGTATTTTCTGTCTCTGATGTGCTATTCTTAAGATCTCGCTGGAAGACTCTGCAGCTAAGAAGAAAACCACCAGTTTTTAAAAACACAAAACCATCTCTAAAAGCAAATTAAAAAAAAAAAAAAAAAATTCAGCACTAATTTAAATCTTTTCTACACGTTCTGCAACGAGACATCAAAAGGCAGAAACGTACTGAACCCAGATGTATTTTTCAGGGAGAAAACACCACTATGACATTTAAAATGTACGAATGGAAACCGAATGGAAAACAGAAATTGAACGGAAAACAAAAATTCCTATGAATCTGCTGAACAGGGCTTTTTTTCAGCTGGGAAGAGAAAATGAATCATGGCTCCCAGGGCTCAACAGATTTAACAATCTTCCTGCTGCTTGCAGACTTTTGTGATCTCTCAGTGAGGATGCCCTCAGGAGGAAGGATTACTCCCTGCACTTTCTGGCTGGGGCAGGGACGCGGGTGCGCGGCTCCCTCACTTGATGGTGTTGGCGAAGCTGACCCTGCGCGAGCTCCTCCTGCGTCTCTCTGCGTGGATGTCCTGCCAACAAAAAACACAACAGGTTGCTGCCCAGGACAGACACAGCTCTCCAAGAAACACAGAGCCAAGCAGAAGTGGTGTGCATTGATGTGACCACCAAAAACGGTGCACTGAACCCACCCGCGCTTTTTCCACGGTTTAATCGGCGAAACGCCGAGGAGGGTTGGGAGGAAAAAAAGCTTGATAAGACTTACCTGGGTCATTTCATTCCCGTTTCCCAGATCATCCAGAGGATTTCGTGGAGCCTTTAAAATCTGAAAGAAAATACAAAAAAAATAGCTGAGAGTGCAGCTGCAGCTCCAAGAGCTGGTTTCTTGGCAGGAGAGAAATCCTCTCAGTGTAACAGGCTCTTTTGGAATGCTCTTCTTCAACTCCCAAGAGCAAGCAAGTTCCTCTTTCAGCTTCCCTTAGCCCCTTTCCTCCCTCACAGAGCTTTATTTTGAGGAATGCTGTAAGTTACTCACGGAGGAGAGTCGCTTCCTTCTGATGTGCTCCGTGTTATCACTGCAGGGGAAAAAGGGAAACAGGTATTGGTGCCTAGAGTTTCTAGGTTTTATGTGTTCTCCATGTATTTGTGGTTCTGTAGACTGTTAAATGCCTCAGTGCAACTTCCAGTACTTTCCCATAGTGAACAGGCACTTATTGACACATTCCTCAAATTTTTCTTAGTCTTGCTTGTTACTTCTCCAAGGACATTTTATAATAATAGGCATAATAAAGGTAGGGCAGAAGGGCAGAGCCCATGGGGGAGATTACTTAACCCACTGTTCCTCCAGTTGGACAATATTGGCCAGATTATTCTAATTGCCTGATCTTATCAATTGATCTTATCAAGATTTAATTCTGAGCACTGTTTTTCACCATATTATGTGCCTGAAGGCTTCCAAGCAAAGGTTTGCTTTCATGTTTTCATTATATAGCCTGGAAAAGTTTGTGTTCTATTTCCAGGCGTCAGTATGAAGGCACAAAATTGCACCAAGGTACGTTTCCTGAACGGTCCTGCCACGGCTTGGAGGTCAATAAATTTATTTCTCTGCTATTTTTACACGTGTGGAATTAAGTAAACAACGTGCTCGGAACAGACTGATCATTTCAGCACTGGTTCCCAGAATAAGCTTTGGAAAACTCAGCAGATTGCTCCCCCCCAGTCCCATGGTCAGTTCATCTCCTGAGGATCTATCACTATGAAATGCCCTCACCAAACACCAAAGAAACTCCCTGGTCTTCTCCACAATGGAAAACAAATTTAATTCAAGGGATGTTGAAGTGAATTACGAAAAGTTTTGCCTCTAAAGGGCAATATTATACCACAGTAAAATTCTTAGAGGGTTTCAACTCACTTTTCCATGTTAGGGTCTGTGTAAATCTTGTCCATTGCTGAAGGATGCGCTTTTCCTATAAAATACAGCGCCAAAATTCAAAACCATTAACCAGCCCCAGTAGGAAACCTGCACAAACCCACAACTGGCTATTAGCTTTTCATGCTGTGTTTTCTCCTCTCCATCCTTCTCCAGTCACAGAAATGCTCTGAAGGACGACAGGCCTCTCAAGTCAATGTTCTGCTATATTCACATTAGACCTATATTTCCTATTGTATATCATGCTAGAAAACAGCTGTGCTAACAATTTCAGTACTACTGGTTAACTGACCTTTTATTTAAAGTTAAGATTCTGGTAAATGCTGGGAGATAAAGGAGATCAAACCTTATCCGAGACAATGTTTGCTCTGACACGTACAACACATTTTCCCTCTTGCTCTGAACTGAATTTCTGGTGTTTCAGCTTGTGCCTATTGTTTCCTGTTCCTTCTCCAGATACAACCAGAAGAGCATGGCTCAATTTTCTTAAAACCCTCCTGAAAGGAATAAGAGGAACGTGTTTTTACAAACGATGAGTCTGCCTAAGCCAGAGGCTGACAGGTGAGTTAAGCAACAGGAGGATGTTATTTACTGACACAAACTGCTGCTTACCCAAGGCCCCGCTAAAATCCTGGACTTGGGGAGAAAGAACACATATACAAAGAAAAAGAGGGGGTGCGCATTAGAAGAGGGTCTGTATCAGGCAGTTCAGGAAGTTTGTATCTCCCAAGTACCTCAGACAACGGGGAAAGGTAAATTAGGATAAAAAGGAGGCTGAATCCCCCAGCAGTTTGAGACACCCCATGGAAAATGCCCCATGGCCTCTCCCTTTATTCGTGAATAAAGCTACGGGACTCCTCTGTCTGCTTTTTGGACATAAACCTCGGGCATCGTGAATTCATTTTCCCAATACAGGGAAGGATTTCTTTCCAATACCTCATCTAAACCCACTCTCGGTCGGACTGAACACACAAAGGGAGGGACAGGGGAGATCGCTATAGGAGATAAGCCTGGAGCTATAAAAGTCCTGATCGCTCTGCTATTTGGGGTATTAACCTAAAATTCACTTCCCGATCACCTTCCTTAACTGTTCTTCTCTAATCCCGCTTGAAAGTCCTCTACAATCCTTGAGGGACGAGCAGCGAGCTCAGCCACTGTGCCGATGAAAACTCCCCCTTTTTATCCCCCCGTTTGGCTCTGCGAACACGGGAATCACTCCGGAACACCTCAGTCCATCCCTGCCGCCCATCCCGCCCCTCCTCGGCCTTTTCCCCACTAGGATGAGCCGATAGAGTCCCTTTTCCCGTCTCTTTTTGTCCCCGCGCTCTCGCATTAGCGCCCACACAGCCCGGGCGCCAGTCACTCACCGATAACAAACGGCGCATTAATCACCTCTATCATTAATTACACCCCATTAACGCCTTCCCCAGACATCCATTACCTCGGATCGGTCCGCACCGCCCTTATCGGGGGGTCCCCCACACGCTCCGCGCCCACCGCAGGCGGCACCGCCTCAGCCCTGCTTCCATCCAGCCGATCCCGAGGCCGCTCCCGGGGCAGCGCCGATCTTCTCCCCCCACCTTCTCCCGCGCTCCTTCCCCGCAGCACCCGCCCCGGCCCCTGGCAACGGCCGCCGCCTTCTCCTCCTCCAAGGGGATCCCTCGGCCGCTCTTACCTCCCGCTCGGGGCCCCCCCGCTCCCGAATCGCGGTTTCCGGGTCCCTGCTCCCGGTTCCCGCTCCCCGGTCGCCGCCGCCCGGTTCAAATCCAACCGCCCTCCCCGCGCTCGTGACGACACATTGGCGCCGTACGGGATGGCTGCCACGAGCTCCGTACAACATGGCGGCCTCCTTCGCCGTACAACATGGCGGCCTCCGCGGGTCGCCCCGCTGCTGCCATTTCGGTGTCTCCCGCGGCCCGCACGCCCGCAGCCGCGGTGATGGGGATGGCGCGGTAGCGCACGGGCTCCGCGGGGTGTTCGGTCCCGGCGCGGTGGCTTCGCTCCGCGCTGTGCCCGTGCAGGGCCCCATAGCCAGCGCCGCCGCGCAGGGAAGCGGCGAGCGGGAGGAGGCGGTGGGGGCGGTGGGTGCACTTCCTTATAGACCCGGTGAGGAAGCAATCGCTGTGACGAGGTGGCCGAGTGGTTAAGGCGATGGACTGCTAATCCATTGTGCTCTGCACGCGTGGGTTCGAATCCCATCCTCGTCGAAAAGGGAAATCTTTTCCCTCATCTCACTCTTTTTTTTTTTTTTTTTTTTTTTTTTTTTTTCCCTACACACTTCCAAGCGGACCTCTCCCTCCGGCCTCTCCCTTCAGCGCTTATGCGGAGAAGGACAAGCGGAGGTGGCGCCCGGGACAGACAGGACACAGCATCCTGAGGGATTTAGGGTCACAAGACAGGATAGAGTGTCCCAAAGATTCCAGCGGTCGCAGCCAGGAGGGAATGTCATCCAGGATAGTGTCCCAAAGAATTTAGGGGTCACAGCCAGGACAGAATGTCCCGAGGGATTGAAGGGCCTCACCCAGTATCCAGCTTCCTGTGGTGCCTCTCCATGGGGTAGCCTGACTTACCTCCTTCCCTCAGAACACAGCTCTGCTTGTGGAGCTGCCAGCTGTGACAGTGGGAACAATTTGTTCTCAACCTCCTCTGGAATCCCAACAAAACGTCCTATTAGGTCTGGCTGGGTCCTTCGTGAAAGCTTTGAATAAGAATTAGAGGGATGGAAGATCTCTCCTCTGAGGAAAGGCTGAGAGCTGGGATTGTTCAGCCTGGAAAAGAGAAGGCTTCAGGGAATCCTTAGAGCCCCTTTCAGTGCCTAAAGGGGCTCCAAGAGATGGACTTTGGACAAGGGAGAATGACAGTTAACTGGAAAAGAGCAGATTTAGATGGGGTATTGGGAAGAAATCCTTCCCTGTGAGGGTGGTAGGGCCCCAGAGAAGCTGAGGCTGCCCCTGGATCCCTGGAAGTGTCCAAGACCAGGCTGGAGCAGCCTGGGATAGTGGAATGTGTCCCTGCCCATGGCACAGGGATGGGACTGGATGGGCTTTAAGGTCCCAGCCCCTCACTGAAAATTACATCAACTTCTCTTCAGAGAAGTCATTACTGCATTTGGCTTTGTCTTCCACCAAGTTACGGCAATTTAAAAAGCATAAACGAGTGTATTGACAAGATGGAGGGAAACTTTTCCTTTCTGCCTAAGCCCTCCATCGTTCACTTATACAAAAAAAAGTCTGGAATTAGAGGCCTGGAAGTAGAAGTTAATGAAACACAGAGCTTCCAGGGGAGGGAACCTTCTCCCCCCTCTGCTGTGACAGCTCTGAGCCCTCCCTGCACACGCTGCCAGAGTTTTAACTACACTTAAATCCTTCTGGAAATTAGATCGTACCAAATCCTGGGCAGAGAGTGGCCAGATCACAACGGTGCAGCCTCACAAAAGGCTCCCATTCACAACGTACGGGTTAAAACACAAGTGGACAGGAGTTACTGTGTGAAAGCTGAGTGTTTAGGGGATAATTACAGTCAATCCTGCACAGGCAGAGGCCGAGGCACAGCGAAGTTTGCCATGAGGGTTTATTTGTATGGAAAAGTGCTCTAGCACAGTGAGACAGACATTCTACTGATAAAGACAGAATTATAGGAACATCTAGGATGGAAAAGACCTTCAAGATCCAAGTCCAAACCTAAGCCAGCACTGTCAAGGCATGTCCAAGTAAAGGTGTACTAAAGAAAGGAATTCTTCCAGGACCTGCACTTTGTACGGAAAACTTCATGCCCACAACCAGGACCCAGTATTTACCTCAGGCCCAATCTGAGACGGGAATTTATCACAGGACACCTCCAAGAGCAACATCTTCCCAGCTAGCAAAACATCAAACACCGTTTTGACTTTGAACAAAACAAACTAAAATTAAATAAAACGCAATTAGAGGTAGGATCCTTGTGAAATAAAATCTAAATTTTCATTGTTCAAAGAAGCTTGGAAACCCAGGGGTTTCTTGACCAGGAAATTAAAAGTTGCCAACTGCAGCCATTATTCCAGGAAAAGGGGGAAAAAGCAGTGCTGAGCTCCAGTTCCTCATCAGACCTTTTGGCCCCAATCTCAGTCAGGAAAATCCCTGACAGGGCCTTTTTTTTGGTAACAGAAATTCCTTACCAAAAATCCTCCCAGCGTAACTTGGGACACACAGAAGTCTAATTTAACTGTCATCTCTAAATCTTCCCCCTTTCCCCTGCATCCAAATCCACTAATAGCTCCAGCCATCCTTTTTTTACACACTGAAAGTGCCCCAAGTTCCACTAATTTCCAAGAAAGGTGTATTCCAATTCATCAAAAATTCAGATAACGCTGATTTTCAGCATCATCTCTCTAAGTAGCTGGAATTAAATTAGAATCACAAAACCACTGGCAGGATGTGGAACAGCAAAGCGTAAACCTGAGTGAATTTTTATCGAAATATTCAACATCTGCTGGGTGATCCAGCAGAGGAAGACATCACTTGGCTCCTCTGGGCTACTGGAAGCAAGCACTGGTTTATTGTGATTTGGTAGCTACATCCGGATCCTGGTGACAACATCAAGTGATTTTAGGAGGAAGGTACTAGTTCCTGTGGGCTGGCCAACCTGAGATCTCCAAAATTAATACAAAAACCCTCCCAGAAGCCAAGAATCAACTGTGTAAACACTGATGAAAATAAGGACTACGGTGATATTTATCATTTATATAAAATTATTTTTTAAAAAGTCTTCTTCTTCATAAATCTGCTTCTGTTTTTTTTTTTGAAAGCTGATTGTCACACTGAGGTGGTATTTAAAAAAAACCTCAAGACAAAAATCTGGGGATCAGTAGTACCTCCAAAACCAGGCCTGATACCTGCCCCCAGAACTACTAACTTAAGTAATTATTTGAAGGAATATTGGTAATTTCAAAGGCAAGTGAATCTCGCTGACAAACAGCAGGCACAAAACAGATCACAGTGTTCTGGTTTTACCTCACAGTGTTCTCAGGAGTAATTTTGTAATTTTGAAATCATTCTGACAATAAAATACAGTAAAATACAGGTTTTATGACATGACATCCAGCAGCTCTTACTGTAAGACACAGGAACACAGCAGGCTGGAAGAAAGATCAGTTTCTGACTTTAAGTGCATGCACCTCATTATCCATGTGGATAACTGCTCCAGAATCCATTGAGGGGAAGGCAAAGCTGCCTGTGCCGAGCAGAGTTCGGTCTCCGCTGCCTTCATGTCCCAGTTCACTCAAGGACAACACAGAACTCCTGCTTTAGCCTTGTTTCCCTGCTCATCTTTCGCAGCACCCGTGGGAAGCGGGACAGTTCTCCAGCCCCACTGATCCCTCCCACCCCAGCTCAAGGCACGCTTTGTTCACCTCAACCACACGGAAAAGTCAATCTTTGGTCTCTGCACGCCGCTGTCCCTGCAAGCGGTGCCCGCAGGCGCCGGGTTATCCCGGTCGCTCCTCCCAGTCCTCCATGGCCCACTCGGGCATGCTGGAGCAGTACTCAAAGTCGGCGCCCTTGTAGCGCAGGGCGTGCAGGAACATCACCAGCTCCTTGGGAGACGGGTCCCGCCTGCTCGTCCTGCACTCCACACACAGAGGGTCCTTCTCCTCCCAACCCTTCTCCCCCGTTCGCCCATCCTGATTCCCACACAAACTGAGCTCTTTGTCTTTATCAAGCATTTCCAGGTTGATATCAGAGTTCAGTGGACAAGCTGCTGCGTCATTCCTCTCGGGATCCTTCTCGTCCTCGGCAGGGCAGGAACTCCCATTCACAGGATCAGACTTTGCGCAGTCACCTGGAATCCCACCGTCTTTACTTTCACCGCTGGAGTTCAAGTCCTCCTCCCCAATACCCAAGACCTCCAGGCTCTGTTTGGAACGATGCTCCTCTACCAGAGCCTTCAGGAGCTCCTCATCCGTCTTCCCGATCTTCCCGCCCTTGCCCCTGTCCGGGCCCCAGGCCTCCATGTTGTAGATGGGATCGTTGACGATGGGGTGCCCCAGGAACTGCAGGTGGACGCGGATCTGGTGCGTGCGGCCCGTGCGGGGCAGGCACCTCACCACGCTGCTGCTGCCGTTGTAGCTGAGCCTCTGGAAGAGGGTTTGGCAGGGCTTCCCCTTGGGATCCACGCGGCACACGCCCACCTTGTAGGAAACCACCAGGATGGGCTCCTCGCAGACCACCTCGTGCTCTGGGAACTCCCCCACCACCCGGCAGACGTATTCCTTCTCCAGCTGCCAGGAGACACAAGAGGAAGGCTCAGGGAACACAGTGGAAAACACACCCCAGCTTTGGCCTCGCTCCTCTTCCCTCCCCCCTCAATAAAATACATCCGAAGGTGGCATTTCATTACAACAGGAAAGGGAAAAAAATTGAATCAGCTACTCAAAGCTGAATTTCCCCTCACATTTTCCCCACCTAGTTGGGAAAACAAGAACAGAAAGGCTGGGTCTATTTGCCTCGTATTAAATTCAGGAGCCATCTCTCCACAGCCTTTGGCTTACAGCCCTGAAGTCAATCCCAGGAAAAAGTTCTGTCTGGATCAAGAGACTCTGGAAAAATGGGAATTTTAAGATTACAAAAGTATTGGATAGTTGACGTATGTCCACTCACAAATAAATCTCATCTCCAACTGGTTTGCACAGTCCCATGGGACAATCCCTTAGGGAAGAAGATCCTCTTCAATATCACCGAAATAATTTAAATTTTAGGAGATTACTTTCGACCTAAAATTACCAAAATCAATTAAAGCTGGAGGAGACCCTTTTCAATTAAACATTGCCAAATCAAACTAAATTTGTAGGAGAGCCCTTCCAACCCGATATCAGCAAAAGCAGTTAAATTTTTAAGGCTTTCAATCCAATATTATCACGCTAGCGTTACCAAATCCAATTAAATTTTTTAGGAGCCCCCTTCCAATCCGGTACTACCAAACTCAAATTCCACTCTGTCTTTAGCTTGTCAGGGACGAGAAGCACCAACAGCGAAGAACAGCAACACCACCATGAGCTGTCTGGGGAACTGGAGCTCGCCCAGAGCCCAAACGTGGCTGACTTTGGAGCACATCTGCTCCAGGAGAGCAGCAGCAGCAGCAGCTCCAAGGCCTCACCTGCCTCTGCCGGACCTGCTCGTCGATGCGCTTGGACACGGCCGCGGTCTTGGCGAACATGAGCACGCCCGAGGTCATGCGGTCCAGGCGGTGCAGGGTGTGCAGCTCCCGCAGGCCGTGCTCCTTGCCCAGGATGAAGATGACCGTGTTGTGCCGGAATCGGCCGCAGGGGTGGACGGGCAGGGACGAGGGCTTGTCCACCACCACCACCTCCTCATCCTCCGCCAGGATGCGGATGGGCTGGGCGGTGACCGGCGGCTCGTGCCGATGCACCGTGTTCCTGAGGAAGTCGTTGTTCTGGAAGGGACAGGGACAATTAGCCTGAATCCAGCTCGTGCAACCACCCACCCATCCACAGACAACAGGGACTTGATGCTGCGGGAGAAGAACCAGAGCCCCTTTCTCCTGGGACCCCGGATTTAGGGCAATAAGCGTGTGCGTCACCATGCAAATCCAACAACCTGCCCATAGGGAATTCCCGTTCCCAAGGGCCAAGGAAGCCCTTGGTATGGGTGTGGGGCTGTAGGATCCACACATTCCCGAACCCAGCGGGGCAGGGACTCCCCGGGAGCCCCGCTTTCCCCTTCAACCCCTCCACAGGGTCCGCAGAATACGTCGCACTGAAAGGAACCCATCAGGATTATCAAGTCCAGCTCCCGGCCCCGTGTTATCCGACCGCGCAGCCCGCGGGGTGATGCCCGCGGCCCGGGGCCGGCCGGGCTCTGCCGCCAGCCCACCCCAGTCCCCGGGGTATCGCCCACCTTGAGCACGACGTCCAGGTCGCGCACGGGCTCCTCGTTGAGGCGCAGGCGGCCGGCGCGGGCGGCGGCGCGGTAATAGGCGAGGGGCTGCGCTCGGAACTCGGTGCCGAAGACGTGCAGGAGGCTGCGGCCCACCCAGCGCCCCTTGCAGTAGGTGCGGAAGTCGAAGTAGTAGGGGCGCACCTTGCGCAGGCCGCCCTCGAAGTAGTACGAGGTCTCGGCGAAGTGCTCGGCGCCGAAGCTCACGCCGGCGTTCAGCTTCCGCGGCGGCGGCACGTACCGCTCGCCGCCCGCCAGCCGCCGCTTCTTGGGGGCCGGCGCCGCCGCCGCCTCCTCCTCCTCCTCCTTGCCGGCGGGGCCCGGTTCCTCCTGCCGGGCTCGGCTGGGGCCGGGTCCCGGCTCGGCCATGTCCCCACGGGGCGGCGGCGGTCGGACCCCGCTCCCCGCCGCGCGCACCCACGCCAGCCACACCGCGCGCCGCACGCCGTGACGCATCGCGCTGCGCCCGGCGGCGCGGCCAATCAGCGCGGGGCTGCGCCGCCAGGCCACGCCCCCGGCGCCACTGTCCCGTGCCCGCCTCCCCGCCCCCCCCACACGGAGCCGTGAGGGCGCGGGTGGAGGCGGAGGCCGTGGAGCCGTGAGAGTGACTTTATTTATTTACCCCCCCCAGCAGCCTCCCCAGTCAGAACTGCTCCACAAATGACCCTCGAGCCCCAGCGAGGGTCAGCCTGCCTGCCCCCTCCACGTGAGCCTCCTCAGCCACCGCCTGCGGGAGGGACACGTCAGGGAAAAGCCGAAATAAACATGAGCATTTTTGCCGAAACGTAAGCATTTTTTTAATAACTCCAATCAGAAAAGCCAAGAAATTAACGTTTTTCATAATCCCAAAGAGGGACAAGTCCAGGAATGAGCATTTTTCAAAACAAGAGAGGAAAAAAAAAAAAACCTCCAAAAAACGAGCATTTTTCATAACCTCAAAAATCCAGCGTTGCTGCCCGTGATTCAATTAGTCGGTGCAGGCAGGAAGAAAACACTCTCCCGTATTTAAAAACATTGACAAATCGGGGTACATCGCTGCTCCAAGACACTAACTGCGACTTATTTTCGCCAAGCATTAGGCAGAGTAGTCGACGTTAAAGTGGTTTTAGTGAAGCTTTAAGTATTCCTGTCTGCTTTCAGAATTCTCTGTGAACTGATGTTATCTAGAGTTTATCAGAGAGGATAGCTGCAGTTGTCTGGATCCGCTCTCTGGAAGCTGCCACGGCCTCCAAGAGCCTGCCCTGGTCCTGTCCCTGTTCTCCATCCCTCCAGAACGAGCTCCTCTGAAGCAGAACTTCCCTTTATCCACTGATGAGATTTCCATTAGAAAGCAAAACCATACCGACCATCTACAGGCCTAAGTCCCTCTCATGAGCTTTCTGAGGTGCCTTTAGAGACATCCATCCACGTGTCAGAGGTCATCCCTGAGGCAAAGGAAAACCAACAGTTACTACTTCCCTCAGTCCATCTCGTGGAACTTGAAAACACACAGAGGCTTCAGAAAAAAAGAGAAAATAAACCTCCGCAGGCTCTTTCAAATGGAAAACAGCCCCTGCTTTGCCAAGCTGTTCTCTCCTTTTTTTTTTTTTTTTTTTCCATAAATCCGCCAGGGATCCAGAACTCCGTCAGCAAAGCCAAGGAAAGCAAGCTCAGAGGGAGAGGAAGGAGCGTTCCTCAGGGAAGAGCAGCTTTTACCGAGGCCACTGCTTTTCCTTGTCTGTGAGAGGGACGTAGATGACGCCCATGAGCTGGGTCTCCACGATGTGCCCCTCGCTGGTCTTGTCGTACTGCATCAGCACCTGGTTCGCTCCCTCGGGCCCCACGGGCACGATCAGCCGCCCGCCCGGCTTCAGCTCCTTCAGCAGCTGCAGCGCCCAGAGATCCCAGTCAGCAGAGGGGAAAAATATCCCACACACAGACAACAGGAGCAAGCAGCGCTGCGAAGGTCACGACAGAAAAGAAGCTTGCGGTGGTTCCCTCACCTTCCCCAGGGACACCCGGCCTTACCTCCTTGGGGACGGTGGCTGCGGCCGCTCCCACGTGGATCGCATCGTAAGGAGCCTCCTCGGGGTATCCCTGCCTGCCGTCTCCAACTACAGGGAGAAAACACGCAGGGAAGGCTTTGGTGGTCCTAACGACTCAAGGCATCAGCACAAACCGGAAGGACTCGGAGGAGCGGAGCCAAGGGAAAAACCCTGGGATTGCAGGGAGCTCACCCACAAGCTTCACACGGCCGGAGCTGAGCAGCGCGGGATCATCCTCTTGGACGTTCCGGATGGATTCGTGCACCAGCTCCTTGATGTGCTCCACGCCCACAGCTTTTCCCGTCGGGCCAATCTGGAAGGAACATCAGTCAAACACCTGATGCCTCCCGTATGGAAGAGACGGGGCAGGTTTTGGTGGGAATCGGGTAATTTCCGGGAAGAAACTCCAGAGCCGAGGTTCTGAGGAGAAGGTGCAAGCACTGTGCCCCTCCCTTTGTTTTAAGGCTGAGTAATCCCAGTCATATCAGCTAATTAAGGGATGTGCTTCCTGGGCTGGGAATAGAGTGCCATGAGCTCACCATCCTGGCGAAGCACGCGGTGAGGTACCCGCTCCCAGATCCCACATCCAGCGCCTTGGCACCTTCCACCAGCCGGTCCTTGAGCAGCTCCAGCGCGTGGGCATGCTGCAGGGACACCCAGGACAAGGAAGTGGGAAACATCCCGGGGCTAGTCTCCTCTTCCAACACTTTTTCTTGCTTTCTGATTTAATCACAGCACACCTGGCCTCGTGCCGGACACTTCCAGAGCAAAACTCAAGTGTCAGACCTGGAAGATCTTCTGCAGGATCGTTTAGGCAGAGGCTCAGGAATTAAGACGGGAAACAGCAGGGAAAAAAGGTCTCACGCGAAAAAAGGGACAACGCGGAATTCCCATTTTAAAAGCACACTTTCAAAGCAACTGAAAGAGCATAGGGGAAATCCCCCTTAAAAAGGAAATCCCCTAAAGAAACAAGCAGGGATAATCATGCCCATGGGATGTTTCGGTTTTCCACTCAGAGAAAAATTAAATATAAAAAGAGAAATAAACAATTCCCCCCATTTCTGTTGCAAGTGAGGAGCTTCCACCTTACCATGTGCGGGGCGCTGATCGTAGCCTTGTAGCCTGAAAGGCAACGGGTGACACAAGTTATCTGACAAGGAATAAAATTCCCAGTGGGAACAGCTCTTAATGCTCCCCCACCTTCCCTTAAAAACAGGGAGACACCTGTCTCCTCTCACAGAACCACAGGTTGGTTTGGGTTGGAAAGGGACCCTAAGGCTCATCCTGTCCCTGCCACGGGCAGAGGACACCTTCCCTTAGACCAGGCTGCTCCAAGGCCCATCCAGCCTGGGCTTGGACACTTCCAGAGACAGGGGATTCCCCAGCTACACCACGGAGCACCTGCCAAGGCAGATGTTTTGACGGAGGTGGCTCACCTATGGATTGAGGGGAATCCATGTACGGGAAATACTTGATGTAGTGACCTCTGTCTGTAGCCAAGAGCACGTCGAAGACTCGCTGAGACTTAATGATCCCTTTTTCTGGGAAAGAAGGAAAAGAGAGACAGGCGGGACTGAAATCCTCGGCATTCCAGCAAGAAGAGGCTCGAAAGGGGGAGCGCACTTGAGGGAGTCGGTGGATCTGGGGGAATTAATGAGGGATCTGAGAGAGACAGCAAACGAAACGCTGACGGAAGGACATCCCTTCCCATTCCCGCTGGGAGCCCAGCCACCAGCCCATCTCCAGAGGGTGGCCACCTGCGCCCACACCACCTCTGGCGCAGTGAAATGGAATCGCGTTTCACGGCGGGAAACGGAGACGCCCGTTCAGGTTTCGGCAGCGAACCCAGGGGCCACGACTGCGGGGACACCCGACATCCCTCCACGTCTTCCTGCGGGCATTCCGGGGAAGTTTACAGCTATTTCTATGCGTGTTGCAGCCGGCTGTCCTGAGCGGAGCGGGAGCACCGGGCACCATTCCAGCCCCCGGGCAGAGCTGGGAGCACGGCACGGATGTCCGGGACACTCGGCTGCAGCCGCGGGCTCGGAACACCGAGCTGCGGCGCTTTCAAGGGCGCCACACGCTTCCAGAGCCGGGGAAGGAAGGTGTGGAGAGGCTTTCCTGCCCCCTCTGGCACAACACCTTGTTTCCAGCTATAAATAGAACGAGTTCAGGCTGGGGCAAATGCCGAAATTGGGGAACGTTAACCCCAGCCCTTCCGAGCGAGCAGCGCCACACGGTGTGACACTGCATATCCGCACACAGACACTGAATATCCGTACACCGACACTGGATATCCGTACACCGACATTCCCAAGGACGCTGCCGGGACTCACTGTAGAGGTTGTTGACCAGCTCCGCGTGCGTTTTGCCGCTGGATGTCCAGGCCATGGTCCTGGCGAAGAGCAGCCCCATGAGTGCCAGCACGGCGCCGGACGGCAGCCGGCTCATCCCACGGACGCGGCGGCGGCGGCGGCCTGCGGAGAGAGGGGCTTCAGAGCCACGCCGGGGCTCCCCGCGTCCCGCCGAAACGCATCCCACCCTCGGATATCCCGGCACAGCGCGACGGAGCCGATGTCACACCGCGCTCGCCCGCGACAACTTCCGCCCTCTGCCGACATGGCGGCGCGGCGGCGTCAGCGCCCCCCGTCCCGCGGGCCAATGGGCGCTCTCGCCCGGCCGGCGGCGGCGGTGATTGGCGGGAGCCGGCGGCGGTGATTGGCCGGGCCCGGGCCCGGAGCGGCGCGGGCGGAGCTCGGCGGTGCCCGGAGCGGTGGGTGCGGGAGCGGGAGCGGGGCGGCCCCTCCGCCTGACGGGCGGCCGCGGGCGCGTCGCTGCCTGGAGGGCGGCAGGGCGTCTCGGTGGGATGAGAATTCCCTGGAATGGCCGCTGGAATGTGACTTGGGCAAAGTGGGGTGGGGGGAGGTTGGCGGAGGCCTGGGCCGATCGGCTCGGTGTTCACCGTTTGTTCCCCCCGTGCCAGGATCCCACGATGAGGATGATCGAGAGCGTGGACTCCGCGGTGGTCAGGTCCAGCGAGGACCTCTGGGCTGAGATCTGCTCCTGTCTGCCTCATCCCGAGCACAAGGAGGCCGGCGATGCTTTCACAGACTCCTTCGTGGATTCCTACGCCGAGGGCGGCGGATCGGGTGCCTCTTCCCGGCCCACCCTGAAGCCCTGGGCACCCCTGAATGACTCAGAGGTGTATTTAGCATCCCTGGGTGAGTGTCTCCCGCTGCTGAGGTGCCCGGTGACAGCTCTGTTTGTGGGGTGGTCAGAAAGTCTCCCAGCTGTTTAACACAGAATCTGACTCATTTTCTTCAAGTGCAGCGGTGGAAAGGTGAAGCTCAGTCAGAGCTTCCTCATCTCTGCCACAGAAAGGAACTTTTTATCAAGTAAAAGCTGAAAAAAATTGGTTCTTACCCTCCAGAATAAGTGGGAGGCTGCGCAGAGCAACGGAGCAGGTGGCAGAAGTGGCTTTTTGAGGTTTTATTTCTGCCAGAACTTTCATCGTGCCTTTGTTGCTGTTTCACGGCGCACCGAGTAGTGCAATGAGAGTGATTTATATTCCAATTTGCATGGAAATTGTGGGAACTCAGTGCCTGCGAGATGTGTGTGATTTCACGGAAACTGAGCAGTAAGCGTGCAAGTTATTAAAACCCCAGACGGGCAGAGTTGGCTGATTGCACAAACCATCACCTGAAAAACGTCATCTTGTGTGCGTAGAGGAAAGAGAGCTGTGCGGGCTTGAAATACAGGGGGGGAATTACTTTTAAAATAGAAATTTTGTCTTGAAAAGTTATTTTAACTTACTTTTTGATCTAGAGGTCCAGATCCTTCCCTCCTTCCAGAAAAAAAAAAAAAAACAACAAAAAAAAAACCAAGATAAAACCCCCTGTTCTCCTCACAGAGAGAAGACTGATGAGGATCAAAGGCCTGTCCCAGGAGGTGACCTCCAAGGACATGCTGCGCACGCTGTCCCAGGCCAAGAAGGAATGCTGGGACAGGTTCCTGCAGGAGAAGTTTGAGGCGGAATGTTACGTCGAGGGCCACGACGCCGACGAGAGGTAACGAGCAAATCGGTGGGAAGGGGTCACCGCTCACCTCTTAAAAGCTGGGAGAGGGTTTTGCACTGAGATACCGTCTCTCTGCAGCTCAGAGGGGCTGCCACGGGATTCCTGCAGCATTTTGGGAATGCCCATTCCCCAAATGGGGTTGTGCTAGAGGGGACACAGAGCACGTAGGGTTTGAGCTGCCAGTGCTCCTCTCTGATCTTTTCACCCCTCAGCAGCTGGGGCCTGCTCAGTGATTTCCCTCCTCACACGTGGGGCAGGGAAGGAATGGAGCAGGGGAGGGAATGTCCGGTGCATGTCCCAGATGGGGATTTGGGGTTGGTGCCAGTCCTGGGATGAGATTTCCTTCCCCTGCCTCTCTTACAGTTCTTCTGCTCTCTCCCCCACTGCCCTCTCACAGATGATGTCAGAAGTCAGATGGGAGCCCTTTCCCTAAGCAATCTCCCATTCCCAATCACACGGAACGCTCTCCAAATTCCTCATTTCTCAGCTGACATTTTCCATGATTGCTTCTGGATGACGAGAAGATTATTTTTCTCCCTTGAAGAAAATCTGCTTAAGCCAGAACTATGAAAAGTAATCCCTGTTTATAAGGAGGTTTCAGATGGTTTCTTTGGCCCCCAGTTAACTTCAGCGCGATTTGTATTTAAACCCAAGCTCTTACGTGCTCTTTCTGCTGTTTTTGAAGGGTGAGGATGCTATCCATGGAAGAATTTCAGTCCCTAGAACTTAGCTATGAAGTTAGAGGTCACTCCTGAATGGTGCTGAAGTTTTGACTCCCACCCACCAATGCAACTGAGCAAGCCTTAACTTTTAAGTGCGCTGAGTTATGGTGTTAGACTGTTAGGGTTATATTGGTTCTTTCACCTTGCAGTGCTGCTAATGCTCACACTTTTTGAGGTACTCTTCCTGCTTTGTTTTTGTTCCCTTCCCTTTCCCCCTGTATTTTCTGATCTTCATCACAGAGAGGCAGTCCAGGGGTTTGGTTTGGTTTGAACAAAAGGTTATTTTACTTCCAGCCCAGAAATCTGGGAATTCCTGGAATCATAGGTTGGTTTGTGTTGGAAGGGACCTTGAGGTCCATCCAGTTCCACCCGCCTGCCCTGGGCAGGGACACCTTCCACTGTCCCAGGTTGCTCCCAGCCCCATCCAGCCTGGCTTTGAACGTTTCCAGGGCTGGGGCAGCCACAGCTTCCCTGTGCACCCTGTGCCAGGGCCTCACCACCCTCACAGGGAAGAAATTCTTCCCAGTATCCCATCTAACCCTGCCCTCTGTCTGACTGAGTTGGAGTCTTTGGCTGCAGAGACAGAGGAGAACTTCAGGTGTGTAAAGGCTGAAAGGGATCCTGAGAGGAATCAGAGCATCAAACCTGTTCTAGCCACAGGCTGAAGGGCCCACCTGCAGGGATTGGCTTTGTGGAATGACAGACTGCTTGTCCCTCTGGCCCAAGCATCCATCCCACGCCAGAGCTCACCTGTGGGAACGGGAATACCTGCAGAGGAGCAGGAAATGCCCGTGGAGGCTTTTCCCGTCGCTCCTCTTGTGCGTTCCCGTGCGGCTCTGTCACTCCCTGCTCTCACGGTGTCCCTTTGCTGTCCCCAGCACGCTGGAGCACCTGAAGCGCTGGCTGCAGCCTGACAAAGTGGCCATCAGCTCCGAGGAGGTGCAGTGCCTCATCCCGCCGGAATCGCAGCCGGAGAAGCCGGAGGCCGAGGAGGAGCCTCCGGCTGCGGAGCAGTGAGAGCCCCCAGCCCTGCCCGGGGCTTCCTCTTGTCCCAACCCCCCGGGAAGATGTACCCAGCCATAGGAATAGCAGGAAAGGGGGGCACAGAGCAAATGATCAGTAACTGAGGAAGTAATTTTTACGAGAAAGAGCCCCCGACGCACCAAATTCCAGCTCTGGAGCTCCGCAGACGGCGGCTGGCGCTGCTGGGGACGAGAGGGAGCGCCTGTGACACGGCTGAACCAGAACCTCATGGTGATCTCCAGCCTGCAACCACCTCATCATTCCAGCCTGGATGTGGATTGTTTGGAATCCATCAGGAGACACATTCAGCAACAACAACAACAATAACAAAAAAAAAAATAATAGCAGTTGTCAAGAAGCGCCAGAAAAAACATCACGGTCTAGAACAGAGCAGAGAAACCACTGAATCACTTCCTTCCCGTCTTTTACCTTTTCATCACTCAGCTGGGCATTTGTTTCCCTCTCCTGCCGAATCCACTTTGATGTTTTCTCCAGTCTGACTCGGCCCCAGGCTGTGCCAGGACGCAGACAGATCTTTTTCTCACCTCTGTGAATTTGGGGGCCTGAAGGAAGCTCTCACTGCCGTCAGTAAATTGCTGGTGTCATTGATGTTGTAGCTGTTTCACATTCCTCTCTGCAATGTACCCCCTAATATCCCACTTTATTGCCCAAACTCTCTGTTATAGACTGTAGGGGGAGTATTTTTCCTCTTGTTGGTCATTTTGTACCTCTTCTTTATTCCTTCAGCCTCTCCAGAACACGATCAGGTGAGATTCTGTATTGGGAAGTTAAGAGGGAGGCTCAGCCAGGGAGGCCACAAACAGCTCCTTTTCGTCACAGCATTGCGTAGAATTCTCTGACTTGAAGTATATTTAGTACTTAATTGTTCATTTCGCCCCGCTTAACTCTTCGAAGGGTTATCCCCTTTTACTAATGGGTGATTTTTGTGCAGATTTTTCGCTGATCTGTGTGTTCTGCCTCGGCGCCGACACTGGAGGTCGGTAGAGGGAAGCAGCACGGCCTCCCGGAGCTCCTTAGGGGAAATCTGTGTTTCTAGGAGTTAATCCGCACCGCATTCGTCTCGCGTTCGTTTATGTATCTGTTTGAAAATACTTTTTTTTTTTAGGAATAAATTCTTGCTGGAGCCTCCCGGTTTCCCGTCTCTGTACCCAAGGTCTCAGTCACTGTGTCACAACCCCGAGGTTGTTCCCACCATCAGCTTTCCCGGAGTAACTCCCACCCCAGGCTCACCTCCCCCCCCCAAAAAAAAGTCATGCTCAGAATTCTCCCTTAAAACAATCCCTTGTTTTTTAGACCTTGAGAAATAGTTTGTGCAGAGAGAGAAAGCAGCAGCCTATTTCCCAGTCAATAAAATTCTTATGGGTAGCAAGCTCTGTGAGGATGTTTTATATGGTCTGTTCTTAAACATACCTGAGGAAGAATTGTACCCAAAAGAACTGTGCTGGAACAATTCCAAAGCCACATCACCAAGCATTTCCTTTGGAGAAGGGACCTGAGGAAACAGCTCTTACCATTTCCCTTGTAAAAATAATAACCATTCCAGGATTCTCTGACCTGCTCTCTGGAAACATGTGGAGCAAAAGAAAATCCAGCTGGTCATTGCAAAGGCTGAGCAGTAATTTCCTTAAATCAATCCTTTATGCAGGGTTAACTTTTCCCCACCTCCCCTATATAATAAATATAGTTACATCAATATATATAATAAATTATAACGGAGAGTATAGACTTGGGGTGGGTCTGTACTTAAACCATGATTTAAAAAACCCTTTAAAACTTCTCTACAAAATCACTGAAACTGCTTTTGTAAAGAATAGGAGCGTGATGTGTCCGAGCAGTGTCGCTTCACTTGGTGATGCCACATGATTTGAGGAGGCTCTACCTCCCAATATTGGGGTTTATTTGGGGGAAACCCGGTCTGCTGAGCTCCTCTGCACAGAACAAACTCCTGCTAGCAAAAGCAGCAGCCTCACCAGGGGTGGGTTTTGCTTCTGCAGCAACACCAGCCTTGCTACGTGTGGAAATAACTCCCACAGAGGGAGAATTGTTAAGGGTGGAAAAACCCTCTGGGAGCATCGAATCCAAGCCAGGCGCAGCTGAGCCCGACAGCCACACGGCTTTTAAATCCCTCCAGGGCCGGGGACTCTCCCCTCGCCCTGTTTTTTAACAATTTAACCCAAAGGAGACCTCGGGGACGCAGAAAGTGCCCATCCTCAGAGGCACAGGCAGATCTGATCTGCAGCCACGGAGGCATCAGGTCCAGACCAGGAGGCACAGACCAGCCAGTGGATACAGGGAATGACTTTTCAGGCAGGACAAATGAATAAATCACAAAGGAAACAGCAGTCCCCCACCCTCCCCTTTGTGCCTTTTAAAGACGATATTTTACCTTTTTCTCTGCATGAAACAGCATTTCTGTGGCCCTTGAAGCCGGTGGAGGCCCCATGTGGCGACACAGCCCTGGCCTGGGGAGGGTTTGCTTTCAAAATGGGGCAAAATAAAATTGTATCTAACACAGCTCACCTGCTGCCTCGTCAGAGCGAGGGCAGGGCTGGCAGAGCACTTCGGGCAGCAAGGAAAGGCTCTCACCCATCCAAACGGGAAAAAAACCGTGGTCCTTCACAAACTTGGACCAAAGGGATCGACCCCACAGAAGCGTGAGCTGGCAGCACCCTGTGGTGATGCTGAGAATCACAGAATTCCGGGATACTTTGGGTTGGAAAAGGACCTCAGTTCCACCCTGTGCTGTGGGCAGGGACAACTTCCACTGTCCCAGGTTGCTCCAAGCCCCGTCCAACCCTTCCAGGGATGAGGCAGCCACAGCTTCTCTGGGCAGCCTGAGCCAGGGCCTCAGCACCTTCACGGGGAAGGATTTTTTTCCTCAGTATCCACTCTAAACCTTCCCTCCTTCAGCTTATGGCCAGTAAATATTCCATCCTCCTTTGGAACTGACAGGGTCTCGAGGATCTCTGGTTATTTCTAGAAGCCACCCTGGTGACATGGGAAAGAATAAAGATCACAGCAAACCGATTCCTGTCCATCATCTCCACGGGGTGGGAAGGACGCCAGGATGCCTCCAGGAGCTCGCCCATCGGGATGGGCTGCAGCTTTCAAACCCATCCTTGTACCCCCGAGCCAGGACCTGGGGAGGGGCAATACGAGCTCCGGCAAGAGGAGTGATTTATTCTGCAGCTCTGGGAGCAGCAAAGACGATGTCAAAGAAGGTTTTTCCAGGATGAGCCTGTGAGGAGGGGAGAGCTCCCGGTGCTGCAGCCGGGTCACCCCGGCCACGGCGCATCCATGGAGCGTGTGACTGCCTTGGGGTGGACTCATCATCCCGGCTCTCCCCACAAACCAGCCTCTGGCTTTCCTTATCTGATTGTTCTGCTCTTTAAAATTAACAGCAGCTCTCCTCAGGCAGGCGCTGATACGGAGACAAAGACGATTTTCTTCCTGCCGATTATTCGGCAGGGGTGAGCGCTCTCCTCCGGATCAGCTCAGCCAGCTTTAATAACCAGCTCAGCTCCATCAGATTGCCATGAATTAATCACCGTCTCGCACCAAAACTCTCTATTTATTAGAACTTCCGCGACTGCTCTGACAATTCCCATTCCTCTTACCTCCCAAAATTCCGGCGCACGATCATCACTGTTGATCGTTTTCCCTTTTTGGAGCAAGGCTGGCCCTGGTACCCTTCCTCATTTGGCCCAATTCACAGCGGCTGGATCACCCTCACCCCATCCTACGCCTGCCCGCCCCTCCGGGCCGCCAGCACCCCGGGGCTGGGCGCCCATCACCCTACGGCTGGGTCACCCTCACCCCGCTCTGCCCTCATCCCTCTTTCCCCCCGCTCTTCCCTCGTCCCGGGGCCGGGATCCCCCGACGGAGCGGGCGCTGCCGGCTCCGGGAGCTCCGCGCGGTCCCTGCGCCCGTCCTCTCCGCGCCTTCCCCTCCTTCCTTCCCCGCCGGGAGATTGTCCCAGGATCCGGCCCCGAGGGCGAGGGAGGGGCTCCCCGCAGCCCCCCGGTGCTCCCCGCCGGGCCGGGGGGCGGGATGCGGCTCCACCTGCGGTGCGGGGCGGTGGGATGTGCGCGTCCCCCCGGGTACCTGGAACGCCCAGCGCCGTGGGTGGGAACGTCCTGTTCCTCCGGGACTGAAAAGGCTCAGGCAGCCGGGGGAAAAAAAAAAAAAAAAAAAATAGACAAAGCAAGACAAAAAAACCCAAAACCCCGCACCACAAAAACCCGGCTGAGAACGGCTGTGGCGGAGCCTGCCGGTGAACACCCTGCGAAGGGAACGCTCCTCCTCATCCTCACGGGAACATCGGCGGGCAGCGGGCGGCTCCCAGCCCTGAGCACCCCGGACAGGTAAGACCTCGGACACGGGGTCCCGCAGCCACACCCCGGAGCCCCCAAACCCCAGCCAGAGCCGCGAGGTTCGGCATTTATGGGAGAGGGAGCAGCAGCCTGGCCGTGCACAGGAGGGCTGCTTTGACTCTCGTGGCTGCAGGGAGCAGAATCAAAGAATTTAACTGAGCTTCAGAATTTTCGTTCTGTGAGTTAATGAGCGTTTTGGCTTCCCAGCTGCGAGTTTCCCGATGGATTTCCTGACGCGTTCCTGCCCCAGGCAGGGCACGGGGACCTGGAGCTGTGGCATCACAGCGTGCGCCCTGTGAGTGGAGCTGGGATTTAGAAAACCACAATATCCCTCGGTTAATTACGAGGGTTTCTTAATTAACGCTGATTTGACTCTCCGCTGGGGAGGAATAGAGTGTCCAGATCCCCCTGGTAAGGGGGATCAAACAATGATTTTGAGAGTGCGGAGCTTGAAAGGAGGGTCCTGGAGGGGAACTCTTAATTTCCATGCACTTTCTGCTGGAATATATTTTACCTCTCATTCCTCTGTGCCACTGTGAGTGAGTTTGTGGAGGTGCCCAGGGAGCCAGGCACTCTCTCCTTCCCTCCCTCCCGTCACAGCTGCCACAGGGAAAGGCAGGAGAAGCCAAAGCTCCATGGGTCGTGAATATGTAACCGAGGGGATAAGAGAATCCAGTGGGATGGGCTGGGGTGGGGTGGCTGTGAGAGACCACAGGAGTGCAGGGGATGGAAAGGATGCTCCTGCCCAGCCAGGTGGCATGGGGCTGATGGGTCAGGTTGGAATTAACTGGGGAAAATAAAAAAGCGAGGAATGCAGGAGTGTAATGTTTTTTTCCGCCTTACGTCAGTGCAGCTCCCAGGTCACTCTCCACGAGGTTTCTCGAGCTGATTTCTGAGTCCTGCTGCCCCAAGATGGCAGCTCCCCACAGATCTGCGCTGGCTGCTTAACTGTTTCACAGCCAGCTTCCCAACTTTCCTCCCTACCGGAGCTCCTCTGTGCCTGTCACAGGGCATCTTCACGCTCAAACGTGTCATTTAAATCAGCCAGCGCCTCAGCAAAGGGCAGTGCAAAAAGCCCTGGGGTCAGGTCCTTCTGCCCAGAAGTTCAAGCAGAACGTATTTATCTCCCCTCCAGAGCTCATCTGTGCTTGACTTTGAGTTGTGGAGAAGCTGCACCGGCCACAGGGGCTCCCATGGCTAAGCTGCCCAATGACTCCTGGCACAACGACTCAGCCCTGATCTTCACCGGCCTGGACCTGCTCCTGGAGCTGAAGCCGCTCTTCATCCCGCTCTACGCCACGCTGGTGGTGGTGGCGTGCGTCGGGAACCTCTTCCTCATCCTCCTCATCGCCCTCACCAAGAAGCTGCACTGCACCACCAACTTCCTGATCGGGAACCTGGCGGTGGCCGACTTCATCATGTGCCTGGCCTGCGTCCCCCTCACCGTCTCCTATGCCTTCGAGCAGCGGGGCTGGCTCTTCGGCGTCTTCATGTGCCACTTCGTCGCCCTGCTGCAGGCCGCCACCGTCTTCGTGTCGGTGCTGTCCCTCACGGCCATCGCCGTCGACCGCTACGTGGTGGTGGCCTACCCGATCCGCAGGCGGATCAGCCGCAGGGCCTGCCTCGGCATGGTGGCCTGCATTTGGCTGCTCTCCATCGCCGCCTCTGTGCCCACCTCGCTGCACACCCACTACCTGGACCTCAACGCCATCGGCCACGACATGATCATCTGCGAGGAGTTCTGGAAGCACGAGGAGAGGGAGCGGCTGCTGTACTCGTGCCTGATGCTGCTGCTCTCCTACATGCTCCCGCTGCTGGCCGTGTCCGTCTCCTTCTGCGCCATCACCTACCACCTGCGCAGGAGGAACGTGCCGGGCGCCGCCCGCCACTGCCGGGACAAGTGGAGCAGGACCAAGCACAAGACCTTCCGGGTGCTCATCGTCTCCGTGGTCTGCTTCGCCGTCTGCTGGCTGCCTCTGCAGGTGGTCAACTTCATCCGGGACATCGACGAGGAGTTCACCATCCTGGACAAGAGGTACGTCAACGTCATCCAGGTCTCCTGCCACCTGATCGCCATGAGCTCCGCCTGCTACAACCCCTTCATCTACGCCTCCCTCCACGACAAGTTCTGGTTCCACCTCAGCAACTACTTCTACCGCAAGAAGCAGAGTTCCAGGACCACGTCCTGCAAGGCTTCCCGCTTCAACACCTGCTCCACCCTGGCAGATGCTCCCACCGGGGCCTCGGACAAGATAGCTTTGCAATCCAGGTTACTTTAGCCGGAGGACCTTGAGGGATTGGGCTTGCGCAGCCCTACATCCCAAACCACGGCTGGGACGTGTCCCTGTATCCTGAATCACGGCTGGGCTTAGCAGGCGTCCAGTGCTACGTTTGGAGCGCCAGGACTTCACCCCGTGGTTTGTGCAGGAGGTGGATCGGTGTCTGAGCGAGGCAAGCACCCATTGTGTAAAAAACCCTTTGGAGAGCGCACGTCTTCGTTTTGTAGGATATAGATTGTTCCTAAGCAACAGGCAGCACTTTGTGCCACGGGAAGAGGTCGACTTGCACAGGGAGCCGTGAAATTGCTGTGCATTTATCCTTTAAAATTGTGGCTTACTGGTGAAGGGACAAGCTGGGCTCAGAGACGTGCCTTCTGCAGGTGCAGGTGGGGGCACCGTGGCTGCTGACAGCGGCTGGCTGGGCTTGGAATGGCTGTGACCTCCACAGCCCGCTCGGCCTGCCGGAGGAGCCGCCCCCGTAACCAGGCAGGGCGTCCCAGTTTCTCCAGCCGAAGGTGCAGATGCTGCTGGGCACATCCATGAAATCATCGCTGCTCTTCGTGGCCAAGTAGGACTCGAAAGATCTCAAGTGATGCGTTTGCTGGGAATGGTGTCTCAAATTCTGCTCCCAGGGAAGTTCAGCTTGACATTTGCCCACATCCAGGGTCCTGCAGTGGAGGTGGGAATCCCAGTGCCAGGCTGTTCTATCCCAGATGAAGGGTGGGTTTTCTTGTCAGTGCTCCTCGGTGTCTGAGGTGCCTCTGGGGCCTCTGTGCAAGCAGCACGTGCAGAAGGCAGCGTCTCCTTACGCGCGATTCCCACCTAGGTTTTAACCTCTTGATATCCCAGGAGCAGCCCTTGGGAACAGCCCAGAGGCACCAGCAGCCCCATTGGCTCCACAGCTCAGGGCCATGGCAGCTCCCAGCCTCCCTGCTCCGTGGGACCAAGCCGTGACCTCCCACTGCTCCTCGTGCCTGAGGAGAGGAATCCAATCCAGGCACAGGTCCCCAGCCTTGCACGGAACCTGCCCATGGCACTGGCCAGCATTCCCGCTTCTGCCAGCAGCTGACACAGCTGGCTGGACCCCAACAGGATCCCGAATCCACTCCCCTCGTGCCCATCCACAAGCTCACTCACCTTCCCACTGGCGCCCTCGTGGTGGCCCCAGAAGGACTCGTGATCTTCTGTGGGGTGAGCAGCAGAGACAGAGCCCCACCCAAGACAGTGCCAGCAGCCTCTGTCGCATTCTCAGGGTGCGGCTCTGTCCTCAACTTCCTGCAGCTTCCTTGGGCCTGGGCTGCTCATCCCGGAGGAGCCAAGCGAGGCAGAAAAGTCCCTGTTTGTCATTCCTGTAATAAAGGCTTCAAGAGCTTGGATTCTGTGTGTGTGTGTGTTGATGTGAATCCCACGAAACCCAGAAACCCTTGACTGCAGCTCAGACACATCCCAGGAAGATGCCAGCTTGGATGTGGTTAGTTCTGTCCCGGTCCTGGGCAGCGGCAGATCCTTGGAGGTCAGGCTGGGATTAGTGCTGGACTGTGTTGCTCTAAGCCCCATCCAGCCTGGCCTTGGACACTTCCAGGGATGGATGCTCTGGGCAACCTGTGCCATGGCCTCACCATCCTCAGAGCCGAGAATTCCTTCCCAGTATCCCATCGGACCCCGCCCTCTGTCTGAAGCCATTTCTTCTTGTCCTGTCACTGCCATCTCTTCATTTCATCCCGTCACAACCTCTGTTACTTCACTCTTAATTAAAACTCCTGAATTTCCCTAAGTTACTCTTCTTAGCTTTTTTCTCCTCCCAGCTCCACCCCCCAACTCATTCCCATCGCTGCGTTTATCTGCAGGACCATTTAAAATCCATATATCCATCCCAGAGAACTGATCCACGAAGAGGATGAGGTTTCCTCTCCCATGTTTCCAGACTAGACTACAATTTGCTTTTACTGAGCACTGGGGGAGAAAATCCCCACCCTCAGGTCCCCATGTTGAGATGTTCTGCTCATTCCCCAAATTACCTGCAGGAAAAAGGGGAAACACTGTTTTGGGAGGGTGAGCTAAAAGCCGAGTGACTTCTGAGAATAAACACAGAAATCCCGGAGCTGCAGCCTGTGATTCACTGAAACTGGATGTATAAAGGAGAACATGGTTTGTTTTCTTAATGAAAGTAAATTAATCAGATAAATGAGGGAGGAAAACATGTTTGAAGGCTGACTCTCCAGAGCTTTCCTCAGGAAGCTGCTCGAAGCTTTTCTCCCAGGAACCAGGGGGTAGAAAGGGGATGTTTTTGTTAAATCATCCCCAACTATTGAGAGTTCTGCACAATATTCTCCCTGAAGGCTGTTTCTCCCTTATAAACTCTCTTGTGGGTTGAAATATGGTTGACAACGGTTGGACTCGACGATCTTAAAGATCTTTTCCAACCTAGACAATTCCATTCTGTGACCCTCTTCCCTACCAGGATTTGGTGCCTGTAGCTCTCCCATTCTGCCAGGACACAGCCCGGGAAGGGAAAATATTGGCCAGCCTGTTCAGGTGTTTACAGCTCTAAGGGGCAGATAATATAATTTATTCCAGTGATGTTCTTTCACAAGCACTCGAGAAATTATTATTTTAAAGAGCTTACCTACAAACAAAGTATTATTCCCATTATTTGATCCCCATCCAGGTTCCTTTCATGGCTGCAGATGATGAGGCCCTTTGTCCTGCACCGCAGATTGAATTGAGATGAGCATCAACTCTAAATGCACACGAGGGATCAACAACATTTCCATGTGTACTCCTAGAAATTTCCTCCTCTGTCTCCAAATCAGGCACAGCAAACAAAATTAGCCTGGTAATTTTCCATCGACTTTTAGCCCCTCTCTTGCTGCATTTGTTCTGTCTGGATGTCACCAGAGATGACAAAACATCCAGAACAGAGAAGCTCTTCCACTGAGCCAGGATCACTGGTCAAATTTTATTTGTGGATCTGGAAAAGGCTTAGAAATTGCTGATTCATTTTATATTATTATTATTATTATTATTATTATCATTATTGTTATTACCATTATTTCCTGGTTTATTGTGAATAACATACTGACTCAAGCCACTGCTTCTGATCTCCTTGACAGGGCTTGCAGAATATCTTTTGCGTTTCTCCGGGCAGATTCCGTGGGCTGTACAAACCGTGGCCAACTCTCCTCCCAGCTCCTGGCTCTGGCTAAAGAGGCAGGCTTGTGACATGTACATGAGCAGATGGGGCTTGTTTTCCACAGTAATGACCGGGAATGGGCCCTGGTTTGGGATGGAAGGGACCTTAAATCCCACCCAGTCCCACCCCTCGCCATGGGCAGGGACACCTTCCAGCAGCCCAGGTCGCTCCAAACCCCATCCAACCTGGCCTTGGACGCCTGGGGACTGGATCCCACTGGATCAGGCAGCCTGAGCACCTTCCCATGGACATCACCTCTTGGCGAACCGCCAGATCTTCCAGCACTGTCGAGCTATTGAAAGCACCATGGCTGATTCATGGATGCACCCACTCCCGACTCATCCCGTATTCCCCCGGTGCCCCCTCCTCCTCCGTCACCGCGAGGCGCTTTGGAGCGCTCACACTTTAATTTCTGTGAGCGCAGCAAGCTCTCGCTGCAGCAAATTAACCAAGATTTCCTAAACCCCGCTTTGCTCCTCGCTCGTCTGCTTTATCCGTCATCCCGCTCCCGCAGCAGATGCCAAGAATCTCCTGGGCCACACGGCGCGGTCACCGCGCCCTCGCTCAGGGACAAATCTGGCATTCACCGCACCCGGTTCAACGTCGTTCCCCGAGGTGCCGAGGAGGGTTGGGGCGCCTTGTACAGCTCCCCAAAAACCTACAGGCACATCCCTGCCTGGGAGTCTCCAGCGTGCCAAGGATGGAGCAGGGCTGGGAGACTCCCCGAAACCCTCGCCGCTCAAAGCATCATTTTTAGGGCACAATAGTTAATATCCGATCTTGGGAGCAATGCGGGAGGCGCGGACGTTTCCTGCAGCAGGGACGGAGTCATCCCACAGCCCCTGGCAGTGGAGAGCTGGAGGTGATGCTCTCCAGCCATATCCCCCCGGGCAGGGGTGGCTGCCTCGCCCCGGACGCTCCAGCCCTTCTCCTGGCCGTGATGAGCAGAACGAAGCCGGGGCCACGCGCGGCGTGCGGCTGACGGGCGCTAATTCCATAAATGAGGCAGGGAAGCACTGCAGAGCGGCTCTTGGTTGCCATGGGAACCCATCAACTCCCCCCTGGGAAAAGTCAAATTACTGGATCAAGGCAGCTCCTCCGGCGGTGACAGTGGGGGGCTCTGCACGGTGACACCCTCCCGCTCCGGGAATGGAACCGGAGCAACCTCAGGAGGCAAAAGATGGTGGTGAGGACGCCTGAGGCTCCAGGGAAAACTTGGAGCCCCTTCCTGTGCCTAAAGGGGCCCCGAGAAAGCTGCAGAGGGACTTTGGACAAGGGCCTGGAGTAACAGGACAAGGAGGAATGGCTTCTCACTGCCAGAGGGCAGGATGGGAGACTGGGAAGAAATTCTCCCCTGAGAGGGTGGGGAGGCCCTGGCACAGGCTGCCCAGAGAAGCTGTGGCTGCCCCATCCTTGGAAATGCCCAAGGCCAGGTTGGACAGGGCTTAGTGAGCAACCTGGGCTAGTGGAAGGTGTCCCTGCGCAAGGCAGGGGCTGGGATGGGATGTCCTGGCAGGGGAACAAAGTGTCCCTGCAGATTTGGCCAGGGCTCTGAAGGGAAAGTCTCCCTTGCTGAGAACATGCATGATGCTGATAAAGCTCCAACGTTCTGAACCAGGATCCTTGCAGCTCTTCATCCCGAAAATGTGGCCAGAAGAAGATACTGCAATAATCCCACTGGGCTGCCGCAAAAGCCTGGTGAAGCAAATGGATGAATTCTCAAGATTTACCCTCAAACTCACCCCAAGGCACAGCCTGCTCCTCCTCACTCCATCAGGAACCACCACCTCCTGGGCCACCCCGAGCCCAAAGCAACCCCTGGAAATATCCAGGCAGGTTTACTGACGCTCGTCCCTCCTCGCATTAACAAGAAATCTCAATTTCTCCCCTTGCCATGGGGTGTTTCCAGGCTGCCAGCTCCTTCCTTCCACGGAAGACGACACAGTTCCTGGGTCTCCATAATTATTTACACGTGGGCCGTGTTTATTGGCAATTAAACGGTTCGGTGGCTCCGAGACATTCGTCTCCTCTAAACATGTCGTCTGCCAGATTGCTTCCTGCCAGCGCTCCCCGCGGGATGGGGAATTCTGCCGAGCCCTCCGGGGCCGCGTGTGGATGGGAGGGAGCAGCTGTCCCAGCCCACCCCGGAGGACACTCACCGCTTCCGAGCCTTCAAAGATCCCCCGAAGCGCTGCGGGGCGAGCCCTCGCTATTGCAAGGCTCGGTTTAAAGCGACTTTTTTTTTTTTTTTTGGTGGGGAATTGTCTGAAGCCCGCGAGAGGAGGGTGGATCCCTGCGGAGCGGCTCCGGCGGCCGCGGTGCTCGCGGAGACTTCGCCTCTCGGCAGCATCGTCCTGTCAGCGCCAGGAATTTGCTGCCCGAGCCAGTCCCGGCTCCGGGGGGCTCTTTGTGAGCACTCAGCAGGACGGACCCCACCCCCCCCAGCCCTGCCCTGCTGTCAGCGCTCTGCCACAAACCAGATGTTTTCCTGGCCGCCACAAGCGTCCCCAGCTGCTGCTTCCTTCAAAGCCCCCAGCCCTCCAAAAGCCTCCGGACCCCCACGATCCCACGGAATGCCTCGATTCTGGATGGGGCTTGGAGCAACCTGGCGTAGTGGAAGGTGTCCCTGCCCACGGTGGGAGGCGGGACTGGATGATTTTTAAGGTCTGTTCCCACCAAAATCATTCTGGGATTCTCCCCAAAGGTCAGGCTCGCTGGGCTCTCACCAGCCTAACATCCACTTGGACCTGCTAATGATCAGGAGGTGGGATTGAGGTGTGGGATGAACGAGCAGCACGGGAAGCCGGATATTTACGTGCATTTACTATGTTTTTACATTTGAAACCCCAAGCCCTTGCTGCTTTCCCCTGCTTGGCCCTTTCCCAGGTTAGAAACGAGCCTGAACCTTCTCAGTTCCGCTCTGCTGCTGGCAGGGGAGCTGAGCCTGCACCCAGCCACCCTCTTTATCCTTTACTCCGCACTCTGGCACCTTAAAATCCCTTCAAACAGGGGCAGCTTCAGCAGGGGTTTCCTCAGGCACCCGTGTGTTGCTGCTGGCTCTCGCATCCCTGTTTTCCTCCTCAGCTGACCCTCCCCAACAGCAACAAACGGGATTTTGCTGGTTGCTTTGAGCTTCTTCCCAAGCCCCCGGTGCTTTCAGGAGAGCAGAAAGATGTGTTTAGGCCCCAAAGTGCCCTGCTGTTCCCCATTCCAGGCTCCCGCCAGCAAATCCCGCTCACCAGAGCCGCTGCAAGGTGCAGCTTCCACACTGATCCTGGGCCTCGCCGAAGAGCTCTGCAGCTCATGGATAAACCCTGATGGAGATTTATTTTAGTCCCTCTCACAGCCCAGCAAGGATTCTGTGGCTCCCATTAGCACTTTGGAGAAGTATAAAGCGAATTCCTCAAGCTTCTTGGCTCGAAATCACGTTAAGATTTGCCGAAAGCAATAGAAGACGCAGTTAATAACTGTGGGTCTGCAAAGGAAAAGGCTTTTGGAGAGTTTAAGATCCAAAGGTGTTTTTTATTTTGTTTTTCCCGGACAGGCCTTGTCTGTCTTTATAGGCAAGTGGAAACCAGACCTGGAAGATTCCCAGACACTAAGAAGAGGTTGGATACAACAGGAGACCCCTGCCTGTTACCTGAGATGGGATTCCAGCTTCGCTTCCAACCCCGCCACCGACATCCTTCGGGATCCTAAATGTGGGGCAGCTCTGCCGAATTTCCACCAGCACCGTGGAAAGGGCGGGCGAAGTTCTACAAAGCCCTTCCCATCCAGCCATGGACCTTCTGATTTCTCCTCTTTCAACCCGAAGGACAAACTGCCTTTGGATGGATGAGGAAAACCACGTGGAGGCACATGGGCGCTGGCAGAAGGTGCGTGACCGACAAAGGTGTTCCCTCCTCCCTCCCGCTGGCGCCGGGCCTGGACGTATTTTGCTCACGATGCAACTTCCATTATTTCCATGGCAACCATCCTTTGTCGGGGCTGAAGACTGGAGATTTTTTTAACAGCTCCCCGTTTGCCAATTCAAGCCCCAGAAGGAAGTGGGAAAGTTCTCATTCGCATGCAAAATAGCTGCGATAAAAGCCGAGCGGTGCGGGGCGGGGGCAGCGCTTGGGCACGGCGCTTTTCATCCCAGCCTTCCCTCATCTCCTCGGTTCACAGCGGCAAAAAACCCCATCCAGGGATGTGCCTCAAGCCCACCCATGGCAGGGGGTTCGAAAAGGACTGTCTTTAAGGTCCCTTCCAATCCAAACCGTCCCGGAATTCTGTGAATACCGAAATATCTCGACAGACAATGGACCCATTGGAGACGCTTTCTTTTGGCTCTTTCAAACGGGGAAGGAACATCCCGAGGATGTTCGTGCTCAAAGCAAGATCCCGAGGCCGTGGTGACCCTCGTCCATCAGGAGGGAGGCTGGGAGCCAAGAGGAGCAGAAGCCAGGCTGGTCTGCAGGCGTCAGAGCAGCCGCCCCCGGCACCGCTTGCTCCCGCCGCCATTCCCGAAGCTTTATTCCCACTAGAGCCGGGGTCATGGCTACTAGCCAGCTTGGTGAGTGGCAGCCTTAATGTGTTTATTTCAGCCCCAGTGCCTGGCCTAGAAGTCGGTTATTCCTGCAAAATCCACAGAAGACCCACAGGAAAGAGGAGAAATCTGACAAACACCCTGAGCCGAGCTCGGGGATCAGAGGGAACGAGTTCCTCGCCCCTTCCTGGGGTCACGTTGCCAAAAGCCAACAGCTTGGGCTTTGGAAAGGCTGGAACGAGGCTTTGCAGGTGTAATGCTGGAATTGGTAAAGAAGATGACACCTGAAGTGAAATTTCTGGAACAGCAAAGGTTCCTAACCTGTCTCGCTCCCTGGTCCGCAGGGGAACACCAGACCAGCTCCAAATTCCAAAATCTGAGCAGGAGAAAAAGTGACAAAATGACAAAACACAGGAACATTGTGGCACTTTAGGGGGAAATCAGAAAGCTTCTGTGTCATGAGGTGGAATTACTGTTGGGGTGTCTCCACATCCCTGGACAGGGCTCTACAGGGAGAACACGAGGGCAGCGGGGTTAGGGATGCGATTTATCAGCACAGAATTGGAATACTCAAGTGAGGAAAAAGCAGGCACAAATCCTCGGGTTTTTCACTCCTCAGGGAAGTTTGGGGCATTCGGTGCAGAATGGAGGATTAACAAAATAGACTTCAAAAGAGGAAAGATCCCCTAACTGCACGTGTAGGGATGGAAAGGTGGGAAAAGGAGCTGCCAGACTGGAACAGATCCAAACCAGCTCATGACCTCATGCTTTCCTCCCTGCTCCTGCAGCTGTCACCCCTTTTCCCGTGCTCCAGGGGATGGCTGGATCCTGCTCAGTGCCTCTCACCTCCAGCGCCTGCTGTCAGCTCTGGAATCTCCTCCTGATTTATTCCACCCTGGAGAAACACCTGACAAAGGAAAGAAATGATACAGCTGCAGAGGGAGCTGACTTTTTTTCCCCCACTCTACTTGTCCAAAGCTGCCACAGGGAACTGGACCATTGGCCACAGATAAAATGGAGCCCAAATAACGGAAACCTGATAGATTTCTCATTTTTGCTGACCTGCAGACAAACTTCTTCCCGAGCTGCAAGGCTCTACCTGAACTAAAATCCCCCTCACGGGAAGGTACAAGGAGGTGGGAGCCTGTTTGCTTTATTTAAAGAGAATAGGGTGATCAGTGATGCCCAGAAATTGAATGGGAGAGTCAGGGAAAAGCAAAATCCTGTGCACAGTAAATTAGATTAAGGGGACAAGAGACAGAAATTTAATATAGAGAACAGAAGCTGCAGCTGATAAACAAACAAGCAGCATAAACCTTTAAAACTACTGAGAAATAAACATTTAATTAAAAACCAAATCACCAAACAAGTGGGAAATGTTCCCAGAAGCAAAGATAGCAAAGTCTCACCAACTTATTCCTAGTTAGGGAGACCTGGAGGTCGGGTTTAATTACAGCTCAGCCCACCACCCCCACAACAGCATCTGTTTTACAAAACAAAAATCCGATTCCCAGCCAAATCTGGTGCCTTTGGCTGGAGGATGGATCTCCAGTTCTTCCAGCA
The DNA here is from genome assembly GCF_015227805.2 of Hirundo rustica. Lineage (NCBI taxonomy): Eukaryota > Metazoa > Chordata > Aves > Passeriformes > Hirundinidae > Hirundo > Hirundo rustica. Next base: position 59,034,238 of record NC_053455.1, on the reverse strand, counting down.
CCGGGCACCAAAACCCCTGGGGACAGACAGGAACGCTGCCGATCTCAGAGCGGGCACCAAGAGAGAAAAGCCAATTTCCGACCCACTTTTGGCCTGGGATCGATGCCCGCACGTTCAGGACACGGCCAGGAACTCAAATCCATGAATGTTCCAGTCACTGCCCTCATGCCCAGTCACGACCCCCTTGGCAAAGGTAAAAATTCCTCAGCCCAAACTGTCCTTGGCCACTTAGCCCAGCAGTGGGCTTGGATGGGGCTCCATGCCCTTCTTTCAGAAAATGTTAATGTCCTGAAGAAAATACCTTCAAAAAGGGGGAAGGAAAACTAAGAGAGGAGCCCCAGGAAGCCGCCGGCTCCATAACCCATTCCTAGCACTTTGGACTAACTCCACAGCAATTTGCAGCCCACTGCTGCTGCTTTTCATCCCATTTCCCCGTGTCCTGTTATGCATTCGGCTCTGGCGTGTCCCTTCTCCGTGTGTTGGTGCTGCTCTGGCAATTAAAACATTAATTAATCACGACAGCAACGACCAATTCATCCCACCTTTGTGCTGAGGCTCAGCATGAGGGGCAGAGGCCTCTCCAAGGCCACAAACAATCCCAAGGAAAAGCACTAACGGGCTAATTCATATAAAAACTTTATTAGAAACGAGGACGCGGCCTCCCAGGAACGACATCCTGCGTTATCTCCCAAACTTCACCGATTTCAGAGCCATCATTAAATACAAGAGCTACAAAAAGGCTGTGCACACCTATTGAAGGAGGAAGAATCACCCACAAATCACCATTGTTTCCAACACGGCTGGAGAAAGGGGTTTTCCACAGCGGTTTCCACGCAGGGACCCACGAGGCTGCAAGCTGGCACGTGGCCCGTGGGATTCGTTTCCCATCCTAAGGGCCGGGGTGAGCTTTGAGTCTGTATTGCTTCAATTCAGAGAAAAGGGCTTGATATTGCATCTGACACATGATGTTGGGTAAAGAGTTGTAATTCCAGAATCACCCCAAAAAAAGGGGGGGGTATTATACTATCCCTAGTTATATTTCAAAGGTAAATAACAAGCATGAGAAAATAAAAGGATAAATGGGACCTCGTTTATCTTTTTTATTCTAAAACCCACCCGGGACCGGTTTAGTGACGCTAATTTTTAGCGCATCAACCGCCACGTTACGATCTCAATTCGCCCGACGCTTAGTACAGAGCCCTAAAAAAGAGGAAGAAAAATACTCAAAACGTATAAATTTCTCAGATTCCTTACAGGAGTTCTCCACGTCGCGGCGTAAAAAAGGGATTTAGAGCAAAACAGGGATACAAAAAGCTACCGCGCTCGAGCCGGCGGCGTTACGCACGCCGCAAAGTCGGAGAGGTACAAAAAGGATCCTAAGCAGCGAAGGCGGTAGAGAGTATTTCATATAAAGAGCGCTTACAGAGTGTAAAATTAGGAAAACGATGCATAGAGAAGCGCGCCTCACGCAGCAGCGAGGGCTGCGCGAGCCCATCCCTGTAGCCGAGGCGGAATTCCCGCCGTCTCCCGGCTGGACCCGCCGCTCACTGCCTGCAGAACTCGCTGGTGACGTTGGGCAGGGGGTAGGCGAAGAGGGAGAAGTCCAGGATGTATTTGGGGAGGAGCTCTTTGATCAGCCGGCGCGGGGTGTTGCACAGGTAGTAGTGCAGCGTCTGGGCCGTGACGGGCTTGTACCAGGCCTGGCGCTCCGGGAAGCGGACGAAGGAGGGCGACTGGATGCGCTCCAGCACGTGGTTGGCGTCGGCGTGCAGCCGCTCGTAGGAGCCGATGAAGTCGTACCTGACGGCGCAGGGCTGGCACAGGTTGTAGACGGGCATCCAGTGCTCGTTCATGCGCTCCACGTCCTCGTCCAGCAGGTACTGCAGGAACTCGGAGAAGGACACGTCGTCGCCGGCCGAGTTCCCCCCGTTCTTCCGGTACCGCCGGACGATCTCCACGCCGTACTTCTGCTGGTACTCCTTGATCTCCCCGAATTTATTCCGGTAGGCCGAGAGCAGCCTCTCCATCGGGTCCCGCACGAAGACGAACTTGTAGTAGTGCTTCAGGCGGTAGCTGATCTCCTCCGGCTTCATGTCACCCAGGAACACCAGGTCGCTCTTGTGGTCCATCTTGCCCTTGGCGTCCACGCTCTCCAGAGCCCCGTCCAGCACCTTCAGGATGCGCTTCCAGTTGGAGCAGGCCACCTTGGGCACGTAGCAGTAGAGGAAGCGGTACTTGTCGCTAACCAGGAGGTGCCGGAGCACCGTGCGGCGCTGCCCGGGCGGCAGCTCCCAGACGCTGCGGGGCATCGAGCGCTGCCCGCACAGGGCGCGGATCGTGCGGTTCCGAGTGTCCCGCAGCACCTCCAGCTCCAGCTCCGCCGTCGAGTCCCGCCCGTCCCTCCGGGACGGCCCGGCGGGCGGGTGCAGCGGCGGCGGCCCGACCCGGGCGAGGATGCCGCGCTCGATCATGAGGAGGAGCCCGCTGGAGGCCAGGATGACGCCGAACATCAGCATGGAGGGCAGGAGCGCCGCGCCCGCCGCGCCCCGGGAGCGCGCCCGGCCGCGGCCCGGCGGGACCGCCCGGCGGGGCTCGGCGGGGCCGCGGGGCTGCATGGCCGGGAGCTCCCGGGCCGGGCCGGCTCGGCCGGGGCTGCGGGCGGCTCCGGGCTCGGCGGGGCGGGGCGGGCGCGGTGACGGCGCGGGGCGGAAGAGGCGGCGGGACCGCCCCGCACTGAGCCCGCCCCGCCCGGGGCCCCGCGCCGGGGACGGCGCCGCGGGGGGACCGAGCGCTGCGACACCTTCCAGCCGCCCGGGCTGCTCCAAGCCCCGTCCAACCCGGCCTTGGACACTTCCAGGGGCAGCCGCAGCTTCTCTGGGCAAACCTCGGCCAGGGCCGCAACACCCTCGCAGGGAAGAATTTCTTCCCGGTCTCCCAGCTAGCTCTGCCCTCTGGCAGTGGGAAGCCGTTGCCCCTTGTCTTGTCCCTCCGTCTCTTGTCCCAAGTCCCTCCCCAGCTCTCGTGGAGCCCTTTAGGCACTGGAAAGGACTCTAAACTCACCCTGGAGTTTTCTCCAGGCTGAACACGCCCTGCTCTGCCAGCCTGTCTCCAGAGCAAAGCTGCTCCAGCCCTCTAATGACAGAATCACAGAATCATCCAGGTCGGAAAAGACCCTCCAAGACCACTGAGTCCCACCTGTGACCGATTCTCACCCAGCCCAGAGCACCGAGTGCCCTGTCCAGCCCTTTCTTGAACACCTGCAGGGATGGGGACTCCACCACCTCCCTGGGCAGCCCCTTCCAGTGCCTTACAACCCTTTACGTGAAAAAATTCCTCCTGATGTCCAACCTGACCGCCCCCCCCGGTGCAACTTGAGGTCATTTCCTCGCCGGTGCCCTGTGAGCAGAGCCTGAGCCCCGCTTGGCTGCACCTTTCTGTCAGGGGGTTGTAGAGAGCGAGAACGTCCCCCTCCGCCTCCTTTTGTCCAGGCTGAGCCCCCCAGCTCCCTCAGCTGCTCCTCACAGCATTTACTCCCACCCATCATCCCTCTGGAGCCCGTCCAGAGCCGTCCATCCCCCAGCACCTCGGCATGTCTGTCAGTCAGGCACAGGCCTGAGCAACACGTCGTGTCCCAAAATAAGTGTGATTTCGAACAGCCCAGCGGGTTTGCTCCGAGGCTCCGGGCGCTGCCGGTCCGTTCACATCCCGGTGCTTCCCGTGGCCGTGTGCGGTGGTAGCGGATGGCTTTGGCAATACCAAGCCAAACCACCCGGAATTAGGGATTGTGCCCCGCTTGATGCGATTCTATCATTCTATCATTCCTGCACAGGTTTAGCACCTGGAGGAGGAGAAGGAGACACCGGCTACCTGCTGAGCCCAGGAGGCTGAGGGGGGATTTTCCAAGGCTTGGCGGGCATTTCCCCCAAAACCACCTCTGTGAACGACCCCAGCCGCTCACCTGCCGCTTCAGGCCATCCCCTGGATGCCCGCGGCACTATCCCGGCCATCAGGATGCCGTTTCCCCCCGAAGTCATTCCACGCTGCCATTGTTCTCCCGCATTTTTCTTCAATGAGTTTTGCTAGCCTACCACGGGGCCTGGGCTCTTAACCAGCCTCGCAGGGACTCTCTGTCAGGAGCTTTCTTAACATCAAGAGAAAACCAGCTTCCACTTACTTTCCTTTGATCAGGAGCCAAGAGCGTTTTGTCAGCCAAGGCAGACAAAGCACTTGGAGCGCAGCGCGAGAGCCTGCAGCTAGATTATTGCACATTTCCCGGTTTTATTTGGATGTAAATACAGCATTAGCTCTAGGAAGAGACCGATATCCGACCCTGCCACCAGCAAAGCTGCACACACGAGGCGTTACCAGATCCCTGCTCTCCTTTCAGGGGGCAGGTCCCGATCTGATCTCAACACCAGGCCAAACTAAAGCCGTGCCAACAAATCTAATCCGTGTCACCGAGACAAAAATCGATCCCTCCTCCTGGGGAAAAACCCTGATTGCGGCAAACTCCAAAGCAGCCAAGGGGGATTTTTATTTCTTCGAAGGCGTATTAGTCTGGCTCCGCTCATCCCTTTTTGTTCCTGTTCCCCGCTAATATCTCCAGGTCAGGAGCAGTCATACAGGACAGCCCGCTGGTTCTGGAAATGCAGAGGAACAGGAAAACTGCCCACGAGGTCAGCGGGGCTATTTTCCAAAGGGAACCTGGGTTTAAGGACTGGTCTGAAGAGCAAAGGGATGGGAGGAGGTGCAGAGTCTCTATAGGAACACAGCCAAGCAAATACAGGGTTCAGGGGCTGGTTTGCAGGGCTAAACCCCGTGTCACCAAAGAAAATTAATTGTGGCTGCGCTCACCGTGCCTAATTAACACCCAGAGCGAGCAGTAATTTGATTTCCAACGCCTTTAAAAGCCGCCTCACGTTCAGAATGTGTAAAACTATGGGAATACATTTCCCAGACAGATCCATCCCTCCAGAAAAAGCACATTTAGCAAATAAAATGCCACCGAGGAAACCCAACTGCAGGCTGCTGCGGTTTGCCTGCAAGTTTATACAACACACCGCAGTGATGGAAGGGTTTGGTTCTCTCTTCTGCGGGAGAAGGGAAACCCACACAGCTCTTCCCAAGGAATTGCTCTGCCAGGCCTCAGTGTGATCTACTACCAGGGTCCGGAGCAGCAGCCTCATCCCTAAAATTCCCACTTCTGGGTATAAAAAAAGATGATTTTTGTACTTCCCAGCCCTCTTCAAAATGCCTCCAAACCCCACCTTAAGAGCCCCATAGCCTCCACCTTGGGTAACTGGAGCGGTGAATCTCTGGGCCTTTTCCTCACATGAGCAGAACAACATTAAAATACATTATTATTATTATTATTATTATTATTCTACATTGTAATAGCAGCTGCATTACACTGAGCCAGTCTCCTAGCAGCTTTTGTGCACGCACAGGTTTAAGGAAAGGTGTAGGACTCACCTTGGCTGTCAGAAATCAGGGATGTGTATCAGTGTGACAAGGAGAAGGCCAGATCCCAGAGGGGATGGAGAGAGACTGAGGGACGCCCCTGTCCTTCCAGCTCAGAGTGAGGCTGGACACTGCTGTCGTCACAAATGCCCTGTGCCAAGGCTCTGCTGGCCTTTGGGGCGAGATCAGATTTTTGTTTTGGTCTGCAGAACTGCAAAAAGGACAAGCGGGTGAGGCCTCCGGAAAAGCCGAGCAAGAGAAAGAAGGTTTCTTGGAAAAACATTCCTTTGGGCTGATGCCAGCTTTCCAGACAAGAAATAGAACGGTGATTCCTATCAGAGGAGACCCCCTGGATTTGTTTGAGCACCTCTGGATCAAAAAGTAAAACAAGCAGAGGAGGAGAGATCCGATGCTGTGGCTGCGTGTCCAGAGATTATCCCGTAATTTGGTATAATAAAGCCTCTTATCCAAGGGGATAAGCACAGAAGCCACTCCACAATCAGCTCACTACCAAGGCAGAGTTCCTTATCTCTGGGGGGAAAAGCCTTTTTAAACAAAGTCAAACACTCTGGATGAATACACTGAGTAATTCCAAGGAGACGGTCCAACACAAAAACAAAAAAAAATATCACTGTTTTCAAGGAAAACTTTGTGCTGAAGGATGTGGTTACGAATCCATTGACGTGCAGCTGGCTGGACTTGCTCTGAGCTCAATGCCTTTAACTCTGAGCTCAGCTCCTCACGCTGAGCTCCGTCCCGCTCTCTGCTCCGCCGGGCACAACTGTGGAAGCGCTTCTGGACGGAGCCATCCCGGCAGGTTCCGCTCCCTAACGCCGGGAGAAGCAGCGGGGCACCGCTGGCTCAGCAGATCCCCTGGGATTTGGGCAGGAATACCGCAGGCGCCAGCGCCATGGGGACACAGCGGCTCCGGCAGAGCTCTCCCAGTTATTCTGCCGCTCCCAGATCTTCCCCCTCCCCAAAAACCAGGTCGCACCCTTCATCCTCCCGCTGACCCCTCGGCTGCTGGATGCACACGCAGACATCCTCGGGAGCCGCAGCCAGCCGGGCTTTTACCACCAGCGCTCACTACAAACGCATTAAATCCACCACAGCTCCCAAACCTGTGTCGCAAGAGAGTCTCCAAGTCTCTTAACTCATTCCAGGTCTATCCGCTGCTCTTTTCACGGAGTTTCCCGAGGCTCCCAGGCGGCTCCTGCGGGGCTGTAATGAAGTCGTGACTCCGTGTGTGAAGATCCTGCTGGAATTTGTAGGCAATTAATGCTTTTGTGGTTTCACAGGCAGCAGGACCTAGAGTGAATCTGCTCTGACACCTCCAAAACCTCCAACATCTCATCCCTTCATCCAAATCATTGTCCTCAAGGAAAAAAAAAAAACCAAAAAACAAAACCCAAACAAACAAACCAACCAACCCGCAAAGGGACCAATTAAGGACCCATCTGACTGAACCCTGTTTAGGGTTTGTAACATCCTTCGGTGTGCCAGGAGTGATAACGGCCTGTGAAGGACGTGCTTTGCCCCGAGAAAGCATTTGACGGGAATATCGGAGACTGGTGGTGGATGGGTGCTGGGAAGTTTTGGGGATAAGCTGAATGAGTGGGGAGCAGGGGGAGATCTGGCTGGAGATACGGATAAATTTATCCTGAGGGGACAGTCAGACATCGGTGCCATCTGTGTGGAGTCCAGGCTGGCTGACTCGCAGAATCCCAGAATTCCAAATCCCAATTTGATTTGGAAAAGGCCTCCAAGATCATCAGATGCAATCTTGAGTTGTGGTACTGGGGAAAACTTCTCAATATTCTGACCTTTTTCTTGTTCTCGATACGGTTTTCCATTCGTAACCTGGATTTTCTAGGAAGGGGAAGTTTTGTGCCTTCAGGCCATCCTAGGCAGCTTGGTATTTAAATTGCTGTGTAATCCCTAAAAGCATTTTCCTGAGCATTCCAGAGGCACTTCCCAAGGCAAGTCTGAGGGTTTATCATCAAGCCCACTGTAAATTCCAGTCGGAAATCCTGGGTCAATGAATCACGGCAGCATCACTCCTGTTTTGTTATTACTGACACACGCTTACGTACACGCCCCGTTTGTTTTTCCGTGTTAAATTCCCCGTGTGTGCACAGCAGGATCCTACTGGTGCTTTTAATGAATAAACATGAAGAATTAATCTGACATTTTCTCTAAATGCAGCATTTTCGGAAAGCTCTTTCCAGCGTTTTCGAGCCTGGAACGTATCAGCATCAAGGTGGTTTGGAAAATGAGCACTGAAGGGAAGAAAAATGAGGGAGGAAACTCAGGATCTAGGGGAAGGCAAAGAGCAAAGAGTAAGCGAATCCCATCCCTCATGGAAAATTAATTATTCGAAAAATGAGTTATTATAAAACATGAGCCATTGTTAATTAGATCAAAGGACACAAGTGACTCCAGCAAGAATTCTGGCCTGACATCTGTCCCGACAGGATTAATTTAAAATAAACAGCAGGAAGAATGAAATAAATCAGTCTGTTTGTGCCTCCCCTTGCTCCAGACCATGGAAGACTGAGGCTTTCTGTTAAAAAGTGATGAAAAGGGGTTTTTTTTCCCCATCTCTATCAATTAAAAAAATAGTAATAAAAAAAGTTGCATTATTTCCAGATTTTAGAAGAAAACTAATTAGGAAAGTCAAATTACAAGAAAATTTGCTCAAATATTAGGAAAAAATAATGGGGGCAAGGGGTCTGCCCTGGAAATGGGGGACTGCTGCCTGCCTGGATCCCGGTTTCCAGACCCACACGTCTCCGTGGGGCTGCTTTTGGGACACCATGTTCCTGAGACAGGGAGATCCCACGAGGAAATAGATTCCCACGGGGTGTCTCAGCTTTCATCTCACAGGGAGGCGAGAACAAAACTCAACCGTGCTCGTTAACACGCCACATAATTCCCTTTTTATAGACTAATTATCTGCTGTGCTACGAATCCAATCCCGCCCGTGGATTTGGGGCTGTGGTAGGGGAGACAGCCTGGGACAGGGAGAAGCATCTGATTGCTAAATCACCCTCGCTCTGAGCAGTCCAGAGCCTGCTCCTTGAGAAATCCATCTCAAGGAGATGGGTCCATCTCAATCCATCCTGTGGCCCAGGACGGCAGAGGATGCCGTTCCCTGCCAGGGGGGTCATTTGTGTAGAAGGAAAAAGAGGGGGAAAAGGGATTAAGTGGAGGTGAGGGAACATTCTGTGATCTGAGAGCACAAACCACTGCACAGGCTGACCGGGATGTGGCGGCCAGGGGCACCTGCTCTTGCTCCTTAAATTTGGGTTCAGGGACCACCCAAAAGATGGAGGAGCAATCAGAGCCAGCCTTGTGCAGCACAATCTCTACGTATTAAAAAGAAATAAAAATGAGAAGTTCCAGGGACAAAAGGAAACACAGGGAATTTGCTCTGTGCCCTGAGCCAGGCGCTGAGGAGCAGGAGAGTTTACCTGTTGCAGAGGAAGAAGGGAGTTTTCTCACCAGCTCTTCCCAGAGAACTTGATTCTTCCAGAACCACGACATTCCCAGTGCGGGAAGCAGAAACGCTCTGGGAACAGTCACAAACTGGTTCCTCGTGGGAAATTTCTGCCTTCCTGTCCTTTTCTCATTTATGGAGTGCTAAAAGCTGCCAGGGGTCATCATCCCTATCCCAGCTTTTTTATGGACTTTTACAGTCACTGCATCCCTGCTCAGGCAGCAGCACGGGAACAGCAGCAAGCACGGCTACAGAAAACGCCGGATTACTGACGAAGTTACACGATTATTAATTACAGTATTTATGGGTGCAGAGAGAACAGAGCAACAAAGCAAATTCCCAACAACCTGGCTCGCAGTGGAGGCTCCATATCCTTTCAGAAATCCCTCTCCAGCAGAACAGCTTGTTTGTTGTTTTCTAATACAGCTGTTCCGGTGCTCCTTCCGAGAGCGGAAGAATATTCCTGGAGAGGCAGGTTTTTTTCTCCAGCCCTGTTAAATTGATTTGCTTTTAAGAATCACTGGGCGGTCGAACCGCTCCAGCTCCGGCTTGTTTGTGCAGAACACTCTGGAGAGGTTTATAGAGATATTAAAATTAAATACGAAGTCACGGGATAAACGAGGCCTCCCATTCAGTGTGCCTTGTAAATCCAGTTTAAGTGGTTCCCTTTATTAAATATCCTTTCCTCTTAAAAATGGATTAACTGCTCTCGCCGGAGGCTCTGACGGAGAAGCTGTCGGATCCCTATGGCAACGCCGCGCTCCCAGAGACCCCTCACTCCGTGCCAGCCCCTCGGCTTCGTCCCGGTTCAGGTACCCCCTTTGTACCATCTCCAGTTATTAATCATCATCTCCCGCTATTAATTACAGCCCCAAGGACGGCACTGAGCGCTGTGCCGCCCGCCTCGCCGAGTCCCATCCCATATGGAACGCGTGAAGGGAGGTTGGACGCCTTTCCCAGCACACCTGGCAGTGCTCACCTGGTTCCTCCACTGCTCCCCTGAATTTTTGGGCTGGTTGTTTTCTGCTTTTGGCCTCAGTCTCTCCCAGTGGCCCTGTAGAACTCTCACCGTGTTCCAGGCTGGCGTTTGGAATTGAAGGAAAATTCAGGTATCAAGGGGTGATTCAGCTGGATTTCGGGGTTTTGCAGGAGGCTGAAGCAGTACAGTCCTGGCCAGTCCCCATGTGGCCCCCCCAGCACATCTCCCTTCCCGAGGGCCAGACAGGAATTACCTTTCTGCCAAGGGCTTTATCACAGGAAGAAGGCTCCAGGAATGTCCCGCTTGATGTTCCCAGAAAAATGGCTCCCTGCACTGGTGCTCCAGGACCCTGAGGTTTTGGGCACAGGGATGCAGCCATGGCAGGAGCAGCAGCTGGAGAAGAACACGAAAAGCTCGACCTCATTTTTTTTCGGCTTTGAGTGACACAGACGGCGCAGAAGCTGTTCCAAGAGTGGCTCTGCGAGGCTGCGGCTGCTTTCCCGTGGACGGAGCCTGTGCCAACGGAGCTGGGGGCTCCCTGTGCCGCCGCTGCAGCATTTGGAGCAGCAGGAGCCAACGCTGGCACGCAGGGATTAGTGAGCAGTTATCCATTATCTCCCCTCAAGCCCCCAGCTGGGTGAGCCAAGTGTTTATCCCGCACGGACGGGGTGAGAAGGGCACAGTGAAACAGGGAATTGCCCACGCTGCCTGAACCCAGCCGGTTAATGGGATGTGTGGCACCAACCCTGCCACTGGTGATGGGACAGATCCCACCCCCGGCCCCTGCACGGCTCCTCCGTGGGCAGGGACGGAGCTGGGCGGTGCCGGAGCGCTCTGTCACGTCCATCTGGCAGTCCCAAGCGCTCCCGTCTCTTGGCTCGCAGGGATTTTGGCGCAATTACAGCCAATCCTAATTAGCGGCATTAAAGCCGCAGTTAAACGCAAGCAGAAGCTCGTGGCTTTCGCTCCAGGTGGGAAGACACTTCAGCCAGTCCTGGATGCTGCTCTGGAGCTGCTTGGCTGGGACATGAGGAAGCCCCACGAAGGCTCCCACAGCAGCACCAGGAGACCAGCTGGCCCTTTCCCTGGAAAAAAGAGCTGCTCCAAAGCAGAACAAAGAGCCTCACCAGCATCCCTGAATCTGCAGGACACCGCTGTGCCTCTCAAAGGATTCATTCCCAAAGCTCAGGATGCACTCTTCAACAGCTCCCACCCTCTCAGTGTGCTCATCCTGGTGCTCCAAATCTTATCCAAAGCCTCCGGAAGTGCCCCCAGCCCCAAGAGCCCCTTTCCAGCACCCCAAGTGCCTCCCTCTCCCTGCAACTGCTGCAAGGCTCCGTCCCCTTCAGACACTGCACATGGAAACGAGGGAAATGGGACACAGCAGATTGGCTCTGCCAGGTACCCGAACCACTGCTGGCCATCAAAACCTGCCAGGGGATGCCCAGCTGGCCAAATCCCGGCGGGATTCCAACGGCCACACACTTCACGCTTTTCAGCCGGGGAGCCCACGCCTTCCTGACACCTGGGGGACTCCAAGGGCAACCTGTGGCCAAAAGGACTCTGCCACAGGGGCAGCAGAACGCTCCTGGCGGCATCAGTCACGATACGAGAGCAGTTTGCTGAACGTCAGACCCAGGAGAGCCGGCTCCGGCTCCGCGCGCTTCCCTCGGGTTGCAGATTTCAGCAGTAAATCCAATTTTGTCTGACATTAATCCCAACTTTTCAGCCCGCCACAGATTATCCTTTTGGTGACGGCTCGCCACGCAGGAAGAGCGAGGATGGAAAAGCTTTTTCTTGGTTGTCTTTCCAAGGGGCCTCTCTGAGGGAGCATGGACACCTGGAGCAGCACCAGAGCCGGCCGTGGGTCACGCACAGGGACAGGTTTCTGTGGCATTTCTGGCACCCACATCACTGATGGCTCCCAGTAACCAAGGCACATTAAATCCAACTGGAAAATCTCAAATTGGCTCTTCAGCAGAAATCCCACGCCGTGGGGTTGGGAACATCGTGCTCAGTGACCCCACACCAGCTCACAAATGGACATGTCTCTGGATGAGCTCTGTCCTTCCCTTGGGAGGAAAATTCCCAGATGAATTCACTTCATCACTGTGGTTTCCTTTCTCAGGAATTCTCTTGGCTTGATCTGCTTCTCCAGGTCTGTGCTTCTGGCAGCTCCCTGTGAGAAGCTGCGCTGACATGGTTGGAGCAGGAAGCAGAAGGCAAGGATCCTCTACCAAAATCCCTAATCCTAGGAAGAAGTTTCATCAGGAATTTAAGAACAGGTGTGATGCTAGCAGGGCTGCAAAGGGACAGGGACTGAGCAGCCCCAGCTCACCAGACGGGACCCTCTCCGAATCTCCTGCTCAAGGTGACCTGGGAGTGAAAGACGCTGCAAATTTTCGGAGAGAAGCAGGGTCCAATGGATTATCCAAGGGTTGTGGATGCAGTTCTGCCATGCCCAGCTCATCTGCATTCAGCCCACAAGCCACACGTGCCCCTCGCTCCCTTCTCTCATTAGAAACTAATTCCACATCAGACATTACTCTTTCCCTCTGCCCCTTTTGTTCCCAGAACTCATCCTCTCCCTCCCCAGGCGTGCAAGGGCCGCAGCCCCAGGAAGCAGCGGAATGGAAATCATGAAAGCCGAGGAGGAGCCCGCGGGACAGCTCCAGAGGAGCCATGGCTCAGGACCGTGTGGGAATGGCTGTGTCACCACCCAGGGCCACGGGAGCTGCTCCCCCCGAGGACGAGCGCGCAGGAGCCCCTGCGAGTGCCTTCGGCCTCGCACACCCAAGCCCTGTCGCGGGCTGGGAGCAGCCCTGAACAGCTCCCGCCTGCACCAGGCTGCAGACGTTCCCATCCCAATGCCATTATCCTGCTCCTCAAGCAGGTTGTTTGACTCCTGTCTGCTCCTCCCCCACTTGGAATCCTTCTGGCCACTCGGGATGTCTGTGTAGGTGGCTCGGATATTAGACCTGTCCTCAGGGTGTGCGTGGCACTTGCTGCCGTGGGACACTCAGGCAGCAGAAGCCGGTGAAGGCAGAGCTCCAAGTGAGACACTTTTCCAAAGCAACATTCCCAAATGCTTCCTCCAGGGCTCCTAACGCCTAGCTAAGATCTGCCACCACCCCTGGCCTGCCTGAACAGCAGAGACTCAAATATCCACTGGCAGCACCCGTCAAGAGCAGGCTGGAGAAAAGTCACTCAGTCCCTGCCTATCCTGTTGCCACTTGCTCCATTCCCATGGAAAACCCAACCGATCGCTCATCCCGCGACCCTGAGCACCTACAACTGCTCCCAAGCACTCCTAACTCCTGCAGCCACCAGGTCCAGTTGGGAAGTTCATGCAGGGATGGGAAGAACAGTCCAGCACTGGTTTGTTTTCTAAATCAATACGATTTTTCAAATTTATTTTTTAAGAATTACTTCTAATATATCTTTCTCACAGAAGGAGGGAATAGGGAATGTTCTCATTCCATCTGTAAACAATGAAATACAGATCTGGGAAACCAGGGAAGAGACACAAAAAAGTGCATTTTACAAAATTATCAACTAAAATATATTTTACATGTATTACGCTTCGATTTAAATTCTACCGACTGCATTTTTCAGTTTCAAAAAATATTTCCATATCTAATAGATTAAAAAAGCAGGAAATCTTTTCATTAGGGATAAGACATTTCAGTTCATTTACATGCTGTTTGCACAACAGCATCAGCAACCACGTGAACCTCAATGTTCATGGCCTGAAGCAGATTCAACACGAGAAGAGTCACGTTTGTCCTCTCCAGAGCTGGACCGGAGCCCGTTATGGAGCCAGGGCAAGGATAACTTCCCTGCTACCCGGAGAGGAGCCAGGATAAGGTGGGAGCAGGGGGAGAGGGGGCAGAAGGAGGAATTTCGGTGAGTTACTGCTGTTCCAAGGCTGGGTCTCACACCTGGGCCCGGCTGCAGCAGTGCTCAGGCTCACCTGGCCGGTGGGTCTTGCAGCATTCCACGTCCAAAGCACTGCCAGGGAGAAATGGCCACAGCAGCTCTCCTGCTTCAGGTTCAAGGGGCAAAGGAGTCTCCACGAAGCCAAACACGTGGATTTAGGGCTTCCCATCACCTTCCACCCACTGTGAAGTGCGCAGCTGCTGCGCTCCCCCCCGTGGCCGGGCAGCTGCCGTTCCCTCCGTGTCACGGGCAGGAGCAGCTCCACCTCTCCAGCTAGAGGGGAAAACCACTTCATATCCTCCCCCAGAAGCATCAGAGACCACCTTCTCCAGTGCCTCCTTGCACCCCTTCACCCGAGTGACCCCGAAGTGCCACCACTTCCCACGCCAGCACAGCCCCACCGTGTCATTCCAAGAGACCCGCAGTGCCAAGCGAATTGTTCAGGAGAGACCTGGGCAATCCCTTTGACACCAGCAGTATCTTGAGGTATAAGTGAGAGAAGATGCTTCACCTGACAAATTCTCGCTCGCACACCTGCGATCCCCCCTTCTTGGAGCTGGGTGTTCTCCCGGGGCTATGCGGGTGGGAATGAACAGGAATTTTCCAGCAGGAATCATCCACCAGCTGCAGGGAGATGCCCGCCTGCTGCGGCGGGTGCCAGACCTTGTCATCCCCTCGAGCCATCGCCTCCGGACACGTTCCCCTCTTTGGTATGCAGAGCAAATCTCTGGAGAACTCCTGCGTGCCTGAACTATTCCAGGTAAGGAATTGGATGCCGTGGGTTTTCTCTCCAGGCCGGGCAGGCGTGCGGCCAACGGAGCAAGGTGACAAGCCCTGTGTCCCCAGGGAGTACGGGGGATGCTGCTCCCACTGATAATATATTAAAGCAGCATGGACACTTCCACCACGGACACACCAGTTCAGAAGCCCCGAAAGACTGGGAAAACGCAGATCCCCTGGTTTCAGCGAGTGGCTCCAGCCAGCAGGAACGTGGGTGGCACGGGGTCGGTTCTGCTGTACGTTAGTGCAATCTCAGGCTGGGCTCCCAGCCTGGTGCAGTGACTCCCCAGGATGTGACACTGTCCTTTGGTTTGCTAACTCCAAGTTAGCGTTGAGATAAGCTAAGGTCTGTCTGGGATCTGTACAGGTAAGGCAAGAGGCAGGACCTGCGGGGCTCGCACGGTCCATGCGAACTTCTCCCGATGCTCAGGTCCTTTCAGGAGCCACAAAACCACTTTGGTGAGCTTGCTCGGACACCGGGATGAGTTTGGAGGGGGAGAGGCTGCTGATGGCTTCAACAGCTCTCCCAGGATCAGGACAGTCACATGGGGAAGGAATTTTAAAAAGCCAAAAACACGCAAGAAAAGGGTTTGCCAATTCCCCCTCCGGCTTCTTCCCACAGCAGACACAAGGGGATAAGCAGGGTCTGTAAACGACACTACAGGAAACAAACTGGGAAGAAAGAGAAAATCCAGAGCCCCCCGAGCCATCAGAGGAAGAGCAACACTCAGAAGAGAAGAGGAAACGCGGTTCTCCCCAGCGGAGCCCACTTTGTGAGCTCCAAGCTTCCAAGCGACGCGTGCCGGCGAGCGCTGGGCCTCGGGAATGGGGCACAGGATCCTGTGGGATTGATCGGGACACCTGGGACAGGACCAGCTCTAACCCTTCACTGGGGTGTGACACCTGGCACCTTGCCAGCTCCTTGCAGGCTCCAAGCCCCAGCCTAGGCGGTGAATCACGGAGCAGCGAGGTGAGGGGAGGGAAAAGACGAGGGAGAACGGGGATCGCCTCCTCCCCTGGTGGAGCAACGCCCATCCAAGCACGACACACAAGGCCACTCCGCACCCAGGCAGCTCCCAAAGGTGTATTTTGAAGAAGCTCTCACCGTGGGAATCCTCACAGTCTGTCCTGCGGGACCAAGGAGACTCTCCTGTGCTCTGCCAAGAACCGGGCTCGGTTCAGGGCCCGAGAACCACCGACTGTCCCAGCCAGACCCAACAAACACCGCGCTGACGCGTCCCTCCTGCACCTTCCCGCCGTTCCCCCGGCCACGGCTCTGCGTCGCTTCCTGGCTTTTATCCCCTGCAGACCCTCCCAAATAGATGCAGCTCTACATACATATATAGATATAGATTTACTTATGCAAATCCCTATATCTATATACATATATTTATTTTCTTTTTTTTTTTTTTACGTATATATTCTCATTTATGCTTTGAACGAAGTGCTGTGCTTTCAGCTGCTGCCTCCCTCCGCGGGCTCCTCCTCTCCCTGCACGCTCCCCAGTGCCAGGACGGGGCGCTGGGCGCTCCCCACCTGCAGCAGCACCAGGTGGGTGGGAGTGCACAGGGTGTCCCTGCTCCCAAGGCAGGGCTGTGCTACTGCGGGTTCTTCAGGATGCGCCCGTGCCTGAAGTCGTAGACGTGACGACAGAGGAAAACCAGCTCGGGGTCCGTGTCCTCGGGCACCTTGCGGTGCGGAGGGGTGGAGTACTCCTCCGAGGGAGGAACCATGATGGTTTTCCTGCCCGGGATCCCTTCGACTCGACGCTTTGCCAAGGCACAAAATCTGCAGAGCAATCACATCGGAAGAGTTATCAGAGGATCCCGGAACGCTTCGGGTTGGAAGGGACATTAAGGCTCATCCAGTCCCACCCCCTGCCACGGGCAGGAACCTTTCACTAGCCCACTAACCTTTCACTAGTTCCACCTTCCGCTAGCCCGGGTTGCTCCAAGTCCATCCTGCCTGGCCTTGGACCCTGCCAGGGATGGGGCAGCCACAGCTTCTCTGAGCCAGGGCCTCACCGCCCTCACAGGGACGAATTTATTCCTAATATCCCATCTATCCCTGCCCTATGGCAGTGTGAAGCCATTCCTCCTTGTCCTGGCACTCCAGGCCTTTGTAAACAGTCTTTCTCCATTTTTCCTGTAGGCTCCCTTGAGGTACTGGAAGGGGCAATTATGTCACTCCAAAGCCTTCACTTTTTCAGGATGAACAATCCCTATTCTCTCAGCCTTTCCTCGGAGGAGAGGTGCTCCATCCCTCTGATCAACCTGACGGCCTTCTGTGGACTCGCTCTAACAGCTCCGTGTCCTTCCTGTGCTGGGGACCACGAACTCATTCCCTCTCCTGCTGCCTGTGTCCTGCTGGGAGCCACAACTGCAGCTGCTGGAGGATAAGGGAAGGGAAGAATCATGGACAAAGCTTTGTTCAAAGGAACTCCTGCAGGAAGCAACACACAGGTTTGTATTTCCATGCTGGTGGACATCCTACAGCACCAAAGATGATAGCAATTAACCTTGTTTTTCCTGCTTTGGCCTCATTTTTGTTAATTAGCCCCTAATAAATGTTGATGCACCAATGTTTAAGAAAGCAAAACTTCAGGGAACATCTCTCAAAGGTGACCTGACCCACAAGAGCATGCAATAATTCCTGCCTGTTCCAGAAGACTGGGGTGTTAGAACGGAAAGGAACTGCTTTGAGCCGAAGCTCGGGGATGGGGGATTTTGTTTGGTTTGCTATTGTTGGGGTTAGGTTGGTATTTTTTTGTTTGTTTGGGGTTTTTGTTTTAGCATTCTCAAAGAAAGATCGAAATTCAGCTTCTAAGGAGTTTGTACACCAGTTTGCTTTAAGAAATTCCAAAAGCAGAGCCCTGGGTAAGGAGCAGGCTGAGGAGGAGGCCTCGGGCATCCCCTCCCTGGCAGGGCTGCACAGACCACGAGATGCACCCAGCAGAAACGAAGAGATTCAAAGCACTGGTTTGCATTAAGGGTCTGTGCTCATTCAATCCCTATTTTCCTTAAGCCCTGTGCACCCATCACAGGATGGCAGGCTGGAATATGGATGCTGGGAAGTTCTTACTGACAAAGCTGCAATTCAATCAGCAGGAGCTCAACTGTAACAGCCCGAGTCACTGCTCCAAGGGGTGCTGCTGCCAAAATCCCAGGATCTGGTGTCCAGCACGAACACTGGCACTTGTATCAGCAGGTTTTTGGGTAGTCTGGCACCTGTGTCCTACAAGGGAGGGATATATGGGATCTCTTCCTAGCTCACTTAGTTTTTATCTCCAAGTTCCATGTGTTCCTGCACACCTGCTCCTGTCTTTCTTGAAACCACGTGCAGTGGTCATACAAGCATCAACATCTGGGAGTCCCTTGAGAGGAGCACAAGTGGATGGGGAAGGGTCTGGAGCACCAGGAGCGGCTGAGGAAGCTCAGCCTGGAGAAAAGGAGGCTCAGGGGGGACCTTGTGGCTCTGCACAGCTCCCTGACAGGAGAGTGCAGCCAGAGGCTGTCAGGCTCTGCTGCCAGGGGACATGGGACAGGCTGAGAGGAAGCAGCCTCAAGTTGCACCAGGGAAGGTGTAGGTTGGATATTGGGAAAATTCCTTCAGGGAAAGGGTGGTCAGGCCTTGGAACAGGCTGTGCCGGAGCCCTCACCCCTGGAGGGATTTAAAAGCCCTGTGGATGTGGCACTTGGGGACATGGGTCCGTGGTGGCCTTGGCATGTCCAGGGGAAGAGCTGGATTCAGTGCTCTTAAGGGTCTTTTCCAACCCAAACGATTCCATGATCCAATACAATCCACGGATCTGCAGCGGGAGAAGCCCCCGGCCTGCAGCAGAGCAGTCACCACCCCAGCTCCAGCCACACCACAGCCCGCAGGGCTGGGACAGCCGGGCTGGCTGGGAAGGGGCAGGGTGAGAGAGGCTGGAGGCAGGGCGAGGTTTGGGAAGCGCAGCAGGTTCAGAGCTCCACCTACCTGCAGTACTCCGCGAAGGTCAGCACGTAGCACTTCTCCTCGATGCAGGCCACGCTGTTCTCGTCCTGGTGCCGCGACGCAAAGATCTCATTCTGTGCGAGCAGGGGAGGGGACAGGTCACCCAGCCGGCCCCGGGAGGCACGGCCAGCTGCACACCCTCACCCACGCCGAGAGGGAAGGGCGAGCTCTGCACCTTCACCCACGCCCTTCGCGTGGAGTCACCAAAGCCTGCCCGCCGTGAACGCGCCACGTGCTCCGTGCGCCACATTTTTATCCAGCAACAGTGAGCAAAGCGCTGACTCTCCCACCACTTCACCCGGCACACTGGGTGAGACCGAGTGCCCCAACCTCACGTGAATCTTCTTCAGCAGCACAAGGCCGTGGCTGGCTGCACCCCTCGGTCTCCCCTTTCCTCCTGGATTCTCTAATCCATCTCTAGATCAAAACTTAAGGGAACCCTTCTCGTCCAATCACTTCTTCCTCCAAACTGAATTAAAAAGGCTGGCTTAGTGAGAGAAGTAGCAACAGCCTTTTTCAGAGTCATGGAATAGAATCCTGGAAGGATTTGGGTTGGTAGGGATCTTAAGGATTACCCCGTTCCACCCCCTGCCATGGCAGGGAGACCTTCCACTGTCCCAGGTTGTTTCAAGCCCCATCCAACCTGGCCTGGAACACATCCAAGGAGGAGCAGCCACAACCTCTATTGGCAAACTTCTATTCAATTTTTCCCAGAGTAATTTAGGGACTTGCCCTGGCTCTGCAGCAGGCAGCACTGGTTATACACAGGGTAACCCAGATGGAGCCACTGAGAAAAGTTTCAGGTATGGTTAGATCAGCAGAGTTGACCCCTGGGAACAAGGATGCCCTGCACAAGTCTGGGAGCAAAAGGAAAACTCACAAAAGGGTGAACATCTGTGGACAGGGTCGATCAGGGACACTGGGAGTGCCACACCTGCCTTCTGCACCTTGGGGTTCTGGCTTACTCCTTGAGTCAAAAC
The DNA here is from genome assembly GCF_015227805.2 of Hirundo rustica. NCBI lineage: Eukaryota > Metazoa > Chordata > Aves > Passeriformes > Hirundinidae > Hirundo > Hirundo rustica. The sequence continues at coordinate 59,014,605 of NC_053455.1, read as the reverse complement.
TACCTTAGTCACGCTGGCAAGCCTGGCCCAGCCCTCAGCCCGAGCTCTCTCTTGTTTGAAGAATTGTGTAATTTAAGTGGGTTTGCAAAAACCTGGCTTAATTCCTCCTGGCATTTTCCCTGGACTGAAGTGCAACTGGATACACTCACCTTTCATTTATAAAGAGCCACATTTTGGTTCAGAAACTCACCTGTGCCCTGCAAGCAGGGCATTTACAATTCCCTGCCTGCTCCCGAGTCCTGCTCTCAAACCCTCCCTCCCTTTTTACTTAAAAAAGTAACAGAAATTAAGAAAGCACAATCTGTTTAAAACTGGGTTGAACACAGCAGTGAATTCTTCGCTCCCAGTTAAAACCAGCTTGTTCTGTCACCCAACACAAGCCCGTGCAAAGCAGAGCAAGGCGTGAAGTCACAGTGATTCACAGGTTTTTTTCTTTATAAAGCAACTTCATTATCCTGGCACAGCATCCTCGAGTCAGACTTTAGTTCTCATCATAAATCTATGCAGGGCAAGGATGATGCATCCACGTTTCTGTACTAAACTAACACGTTTTTGGAGTTTAAGAAGCAGATTAAGGGGTTTATTAAAAGGCAGCACATGACACAGGCACTCCAGTTTCCTGCAGAAATGGCAGCAGGAGCTTTTGCATCAGGCTCTGCAGTTCTGTAGGAATTAGAACTTGCTTTTGGAAAGGTGTCTGATCTTGATTCGGTATAAACTTATTCTTCCTTACTCTTAAGGTAACAGTCAAAATTACTTTTCACTTAATACGTGGAATTTTCTCAGATTAACGGGAGAAACACCAACACTCAGCAGTTTCTGTCAGAGCCTCCATGTGAGGAACTCAGCAGCTTTCGTAAGAGCCCAGAGTTTCTCCGCAGGACAATAAATCTGGGGGAAAAGCCCAGCTCTATATAGGACACCACGGCTCAGCACATCCGGCAGCACCTGCGTCACGGCCAAGCGCGCTCTGCTGCTCTCCCAGGAATTCAGGGAGGTGTTGGGACAGTCCCCTCTCCCTGCAGGAGCACCGACAGCCCGGGATGCCCTGCCCCGATCCCGGCTCACCTGGTGCATGCTGGGGTTGCGGCCTCCCTGAGTGTGCTCCGGTCTGTAATACCACAGGAGGCTCATCATCAGCTCTCCTGCAACAGCACGGATTAAAACAAGTCAAGCCTCAGCTTTCTCCCAGTGTTTTCCCACTCATTCCCAGCCCCCTCCTGCTGCTCCATCCCCTTCCTTCCCACAGCGCTCACGGAGAGGCGGCTGTGGCTGGTAAATATTTCATGCTGAACTAGGTGTCCCTTTGTTACAGCAAGAAGCTGCATGGAGTCGGTCATGTTGCTTTTCCACTATACCCTCGCCTCCTTCTACTCAGGTTACAACATCCCAAGGAAGTCAGGCACAAAAAAGCTCCCCAAAGATTCAAAAATCCCAAGTTTCTACTTGAAAAAAGAATCGATCCAGGACACAAGCTGGAAAAGATGCTCGTCCAAAGGTGGGAGCTTGCAGTGTTGATTCCCAGGTTCAGGGCAGAATTGCTGCTGCACTGACACAACCACAGTGGGCCTCACCACACCTCAATTTACGTCCTTTACGCAGAATTCTTGGGGTTTCCTCTCCCCCCTTTTAAGCACGACCTCTACTTCAAAGCGCTTGGCTCAGCATCCTCGGCTCAGGGATTGCCGGTCAGACGCCGTATCTCACCAGAGTCCCCACAGCTCCCATCCCCAGCTCTGCCGGGGTCCATCAGAGCTGCTGCAGAAGAGCCCTGTTCCCACCAGCTCCCAGACCAGATGTTGGATTGGAGCAAACAGCGGCTCCCCCGATGTCTGAGTAATGAAATAATACGGGAGAGGGCCGCTAAGACGGGCACTTGGCAAACACGACGTGCTTTCACATCCAGGAAGATTTCCATTTATCAGCCCCAGACGAGCGATTAAGGAGCATTGCAGTTCCTGGAACAATCCAAACGGAAGCCACCGGCGCTAATCTCCTCTCCATCACCCTGGTACCCAAAGCAGCCTGCAGCTCTGCCAAGATTCATCCCTTTATCCCTTCCCCGCTTCCAGCCGGCTCTGCCGAGCGCACACACGCAAACACGCAACACCCTCCTGGCACAGTACCTGTCTTGGGGTCCTCCCAGAGTGCGGAGATCTTGGCCACGTAGGGCATGGATTTCTTGCGGGGCCCCGATTTGAGGAGCACGGTGTCCCGCACCCGGATGATCTCCCCGTCCCTCTCCACAGCCTGGTAGCTCTTGCGCACGGCCGGCTCCGGCTCGTTCTGCACGTGCAGGAACCAGAACAAACCCCGGTCAACAGGAAAAAAGGTTCAGGCTTCGTGGTTCTCCCCCAGAGCGCTGGCAGTGAGGGGCAGCTCACCAGGGGGACAGCACAGCTCACAAAAGCCCTAATTGCTGGAATTAACACTCTTATTTCAAATTAAAATGCGCTCGCTCCTTCCATTCTGCACCCTTTCCACCCTTCCACCGGCCCACCTGGAGGCCTGCTTTTCCTTCCCATTCAAAGGCACTGAAAACTAGGAGCGTTTAGAACGTTTCTCTGATACAAACATGTTAAAAAACCAATAAAACATGAAATATTTGACATAAGCAGGGCAGGGAGTGGCAGGGAGGCCGTAGCACAAAGCTTCCCTTGGCAGGACTGCCAATGATTCTTTTGTATCCCCTGACAGTACGAAATAATCACTTTTGGGACTACGAACCGGAGGTTTTTAGTTTGCTTTTGCTCTGAGCTTCATTTCAGAACGCTTGAGCAGGATGGTTTAACCTCCTGCCAGATCTCCCAGGCAGGATTGGAAGCGTCTTAAGGAAATTAAAGCCTCCTCACTGCTCCTTTGGGGTGTCACAGCCCGAGGGATGGATGCACGAGGCCAGCCCTTGGCCTTGACAGGTTTCATTCTGACACAGTCCCTGGACACAGCTCCAAAGGCTAAAGCTCCAAAACCTGCCCTGGCTGCTGCTCTCAGCAGCCCAAGGTTGTGCCACCACACCAAGCAGCAGCACAGATCCTGCCTGGACCACGGCCCTCCCTCCTCCTGACATCTACTGCACATCAGTGCCTTGTCCCACCTTCCCAGACACCACGTGGGGCCCATTTCAAGCTCTCATGCTTTAATAAGATGAAGGATATTGCCTTCCCTTGCAACTGAAGTGGACTTGACTGGAGCTAATTGAATTCTCTGGCAGGAAATCTCTCATCTTACAGGAACCAGTCTCTGCCCCCGAACGCAACAAATGGGAAAGTACAGATAGGAAATCCCTGGAGGAGCAACTGGCTGTGCCACCACGCAAGTTACAAGGAAGGGGATTCGGGGTGCTAGGAAAATTCCATCTGGGAGCCAGTGTACTGTCTCAGTTCCTCTGTGCTCTGGGAGATCCGTGGGGCTACAGACACTGTAAGTGAGAGCCACCTTAGGAGAGCTGCCTCTGGACCTGCCCCGTACAACTGAGGCTACAACAACCCTCAGCTTCTCGGACGGGTTTGCCCTACCCAGGAGAAAGCAGCTGGAGGATGATCCCTGTAGGACGGACTCCCACGTGCCTCAGGTGCCACCCTTGCACATGCCAGAGCTGGGAGGATCCGTCACCCTTCAGCTGAGGCCAGCACAGGAGCAGCAGGTTCTCCTCCCCTCCCAAACCACACCGTGCAAGGTAACGCCAGGGAACCCAGGGAACAGAGCCAGCAGCGCCTCCGCTCCCGTCGGAGCTTCCAGCCAGCGCCTAGTGACCACCTCCAGCTGGAGGCGAGCCCCAGAACTCCCAAACCTTCACGTCTGGAGCACGCAGGCAGCTGTCCGTGCCCAGCCCCAGCACCCAGACACCTACCACGACGTAGACGGCCTTCTCGCAGGCCGTGCCCACGGGGATCCAGCCGTTGGTGGCCCTGCGCCGGCTGATCCGCTGCTGCTTGGGGTGGGAATGGCCCCCGGCCGCTTTGCTGTTGGAGGCGTGCAGGCAGCCCGGAGTATTGCGCAGCCCGGACTTGGAGCCGCTGGGAGGCTTGGAGCTCTGAGGACATTCTCGGGCCATGGTCTGAGGGTCAGAGTTGGGGGTCTGCAGGTGAGGAACGGGCTCCGCAGCCGGCGGCACGCTGGGCACAGGACATCCTGAGAGCGGGTGGGCAGGCGACGCGGGGTGTCCTGCCACCGGGATTGTGAGGTTCAGCTGGTCCAGAGACTTGCAGCCTTCTAAGGGAAGGGAAGAAACGAGTCACGGATCTCATCCAGAATGCAAAGCGAGCGCGCAGCCGGGACCGTCCCGCACCGCGGCCGCTTTTCCCCGAAATCCCCTTTATTGCATTAGAGCTGCAAAGACTCTCCAGGCTGTAATTTCGGTTTGCACTGTCGCTGGGTTGCAAAAGCAAAGCCATTTCCGAGCCTGCGTGTTCCAGTGCTCCACACACTGCACCACAACAAACCCATCTGAATCCCAAGCGATGCCAGCCGGGGATACACACGAGGCTGGCCAGCGTCCAAAGCAGTTCCAGCCTGTCAATATGCATAAAGGAAATAAAAAGGCTTATGGAAACAATGGGAAGGATTAAATCACGCTGCCGAAAGCGGCCAGCTTCTTTCAAAAAGCCAAATTCTACTAATCAGGGAAAATTGAGAAGGTTCTCCAAATTAAGTCCAGAAAGATGAAACAAGGTGGAACACGACCACAAGATGCTGCACCCTCAGCAAAACCGCGTCCCTGCAGCAGAGACGGGAACCTCAGCAGGTTGGAATTTGGCTGACGCTGCCTCTCAGAGCATCCCAGAAATTCCTTGCTCTGCTCAGGAGTCACAAACAAGCCCCAACCCAGGCCAAGGCCAATGGAAGAACCAGTTGTAATTACGCCCTATCAGCGGGAAAAGAGCTCCCGGACCAATACATGAGCACCCTTGCTCTCTAAACCTGAGACTGTGCTTTTTGGGGTGACCAAAGCTCCAGTCAGGCTCCAGGAGACGCCTCAGACCAGAGCTTACAAATCTGAAGGGAAAATTCCATCCAAAGCCACACAGCTCCAGCCAAAGAACTTCTGGGACCCCTCACAGAGACGGGAAGTTATTCATTCCTGCCTCCCCACTTTACCCTCCCAAAGGGCTGCAGCCAAGCCACTGCGGAGCTGTGAGTGCAAGGGATGCCACAGATCATCCTCAAATGATCCTCATCCTCACGGATCATCATCTCAAATCAAGAAAATCAACCCCCAGTAGCAAAGGCCACAGGAACCCCCAAGAGTGCGAGGACATCAGGATGCAGGCACAGGACACATGACGCAAGGAATCTCCTCTCGGGTATTTTTGCTAACAAAAGCAGCTTTTAAGCTCCAGCTAGAGCAGGATGAAGCTTCAAAAAAATCTCTACTGAACGTCAGGGCCCTGGTGCAGAGCTGCTCTCGGTGGCACCCCTGGGACTCCTTCCCTGGTCACACGCAGCCTTCCGGCCTCTCCGACGGCACGGGCACTAAAGCAGCTCTCAAAACTTTTTCCAGCTCCTTTCCACCGCTCTGCTTCCACACTGCCCAACCATAGCCCAAGATCACAGCCCAGTCCCCGGGGATTTGTACCACACAGACACCGGCATTTCCATGCAAAAACACCCGGAAGACACCAAATCGGACAGACGTAACACACAGCATTCGGCACGTCCCTCTCTGATGGGAGCCTGCTGATTGCAGCCCAAGTGCTTCTTCAGTTCACTAAAATGCCCCACTCCAGGGAAGGAAAATATTGCAGAGGTGCATAATTATATAAAAAAATCAATCCTTAAGCCTAAGGCACCGTCAATATTCTGTAAGACCTCCTTATATGCCTCAATCCACAAACCAAAATCTCAATGATCCCGGTGTTATAGGTTTTTAAACCCATGTTGCTCCCAGGAAGGAAATCACAGCAAGGGAGATCTCAGTAGCGAGGTGACGCACTAGCAAATGCCCACTCCTGGAACTGCTGCTGCCCTTGCCAGCACCAGGGAGAATCACTGAATCCACGGGGAGGGCTGAGCTCTGGAAAATACTCCGCTTGCACTGCCTGCATCCTTCTGGCTGCACAAAATCAGAGGCACCAGCGCGCAAAACCCGAGGAACAAAGTCGGCTGGTATGACCTCGGGGCACTGCACAGAAACTGTCAGGCACGAACACACTGCTGAGCTGGTTGTCTTGTGAGCACTCCGCCTTCAAGAGCTCTGAAGCCACCAGCGAGCTCTGTCTGGCTGCTGCCATAGGAAGCAGCACCATGACAGCGGGGATATTTTGGGAGAACAGAAATTACGCTTCAACCAAACCCTCCTGAGTTCCAGCAGCTTCCTACAACGGAAGATGACAAAGCCTCGCTTGAACCAAAACTCCATCCACCTACCTGAAAATCTGTTCTCAGCGGGTAAGTCATGCCAGCTCTTGGCTGGAACACGTGGTTAGTGGAAAGATCCCACGCTGGCACTCCCAGCAGCTGGAGGGCAGCCTCCTCTACAGACCGACTTTGAGGCACTGTCCAGCCTGATGGCTTTACACACAGTACTGGTATCCGATAACCCCCACACAGCGCTCCACTTCTAAATATTTAAAAAGGTATTTTTCAATGGCAGAGGCAAAGCTCCCAGATAAAGCAGGAAGTCTGAAAAGCAGGCGGGGACAGAGGAGAGCCAGGCAGGCAACGACGCTTCCACAGCCCCTCACCCCTCCTCATTCCAGTGCGTCATTGTCAGACACGGAGAGAGCAAAGACGGGATCGAGAATTCCCAAACCACAGTGAAACTCCCTGTGCAGCCCTGCCGGCTCTGACCGATCCACGGAATCCAAAACGCCTGCAGCCCCCAGCTGGCACCACGAGGGTCTAACAGCAGAGGCAACGCCTGCTTCTCCGCAGGCTCTGTGAGGATGCCTCAGCCTCCAGAGCGAGGTTTTGGGATGGGAGGAGTAACTCATCCTGGTGTGCTCCCGGCCCTCCGCTCGGAGCGGCACAGCGGGATGGCGTGCAGGAACTGAACCCCGCTCGTTTTACACAGATCAAAGCTCAGCCCGAGCTCCAGAGCGACAAGCCGTGAGTCAACTTCTCTCTCTGCCCAAATCCTTTCACCGATTCCCCGCTTTCCACACCAACAAGATCTTTCAGCGGGGAAAAACCCTCCAGGCTAAAAACAAGGGAAGGGGGAGGTGGAAGGTGGATCCCTTCCAAGCCGCAATGAGAACTGCTAGCGGAGGCAACCAGCCTCCAGGGAAAGCAGGCACCTCACCGAGCCACCCTCTTCTCCCAGGCCGGCCGGGATTTGCGTGCACTTTGCACCTTACCTGCTGCAAAAGGCATTTTGTAGGGGTAGCTGCTCCGTCCGGCGTGCACGCTGCCGATCCTGCCCTCCGGCACGTGCACCACGCCGCAGACGCTGTAGCTGCTCACGGCCGCTCCCTCCCCGCAGCAGTACGGAGAGCTGCACCAGTGCAGGGGCTGGAAGTGAGCGCCCGACGGCAAGGAACCGGAAGATACCAGGAGCCCCTCGCAGGTGGCGGCCTGCGACAGCTCGTCCTTGGGATAAACGGAGCAGGGGGAGTAGCCACTGTATCCGCTTTGGCCGTAATAAACGTAAAACCCGTTCAACGGAGTCAGATCTGAGGATTCATAGAGGCATCCACAATCCGCGTGATTCCCGGGCACAGGCAAGGGAGGGAACTGCTGCATGGGAAAGGAAGGCTGATGAAATTCCTGTTTGGGGGTTGGGGATTTCTCTCCGGGCCTTCCATACTCCGGCTTCATGGAAGCTTGTCCTCCCATGAGCAGAGGCAGTCTGTGGTAGAAGCCCTCCGTGCTGGCGTAGGAGCCAGACAGCGACTCGTAGGGGACGGGCTCTGTTGTCCCATAGAGCCTGGAAGAGTCCCGCTGCTCCCCTTTCCCAAACGTGCCCAGGGTCTGGCCTTGCCAGCCGTGCTGCCCATCCATTTTTAAGCTAGCCACCTCCTTCTTGGATTTGACACAGTTCTTCCGACCGGCTTTGGCCCATTTGAGCGTAGATTTCGAACAGTGGTTCTCGGACTTGCCCTCCCCGTCTGATTTATTCCTCTGTTTCAGGGGCTGGTCTTTCTCGTGGGTCAGCTTCAGGAAGGCCACGGCGTTCAGGCTGGCCAGTCTCTTTGGGGTGGGATGGTAGGAGACGGCCCCATCCTCCCTCTTTGCCCCATCATCAAAGACCTCGTCCAGCGAATGCTCGCAGCTATTGCATTTCTGACTGGGCTCGTGCCGGTTCTTTCCCTTCCCTGCTTTCACAGCCGGTTTTTCCAGGGCAGGCCAGTTGTCACCGGCTTTGCACTGCAAGCCCTTGAGGGTACAGTCCCCAGCAGCCTTCCCCGAGTCCCTGCGGAAGCGCCTGCCGGATAACGAGCCATCGTCCCGTTCGAACAGCAGGTTGTTCACTGCCTCAGCGTTCAGCGAGGCCAGCCGGCGCTTCCTGGGCTCCGAGGGAGCAGGATCAAAGTCCTGCTCCGGCCCGGGATAAGTTACCGCGCACTTCTCCCCGGATGACTCACTCTTGCTCGCTCCCACAGGCTGAACTTGTTCCGAGAACAAAGCAGATCCCAAACCCTCAACCCAGCTGGGAAGGTGCTTTTTTTTACAGCTCGGGGTCTGCTTGGACAGAGAGCCGGCCACATCCTCCAGCCTGGTGAGGAGCACCTTGCAGGTCTTTTTGCTCACCGAGGGGAGCAGCCGCCTCCTCAGCGGGTACGTCTTTCGCACTTCGCGCAAACTCTTGCTTTTGTTACTCCCTACAAAACCACTGGGACAGTTTGGAGCCTCCGAGGCATCTCCGTCCCGCTGCTCTGCGTTGGCCCTGTCCATCCTCCTGCTGCCTGTTGGCGACGAGGCCTGGCCAGCAGAACCAGCTGGATGTTTCACAAGGAAAAGCTGTTTTTTCCGGGCATGCGTCATAGGATCAATGTCCAATCCTGGGAACGAACGGGAGAAAACATCTATTAATATCGCTGAGAGGGTCCCGTCTCCTCACAAAGCACCGACTGCCAATTAGGAAATATTTGGGGAAGCTTGTTTCTATACAGCAGAGTCTATTTGGGTGATGGCCAGTTAAGCCAATTAAGAGACAGGATGCAATTAGATGTGGTTTAATATTAAGCCGTGGAACACGACGGTAATTAAGAGCAAGGTGGTGATGGCAAATGCCACAGCAGCTGGGGGAAGCTGGGTCCGGACAGAGGGCTGTTCACCCAGCTCCCTCTTCCACTCATCCTGTTCCTAGCACCTTACAAACGCCCATCAAATCTCCAAAATCTGAAGGCTGGTGCAGGGCACAGAGCAGAAATAACCCTCGGTCTGTGACTGCCTGCCTGCGTGTTGATACAGGCAGGCTCTTCCAGTATCATTTTCTGAGACAATTAGGCAAAAGAAAAACAAAAAGTCCACCTACTCAGGTGAAAAGAAAACTTGGGCTATTAAGCAGAGACCTGCCAACATTAATAAATTAAATGCATGCAAATCCCTGTTGCAGGTTGGAACCTGGCTGCCCGCTGCTCCTGTCATTCCCTGTAGTTGCGCTTTATAAAAGTTGTGGGCACTGAGCACCAAATCGCCATGGGCAGGGAGGCCCTAAAGATACATTCACGGCAGGAAAAAGCAGCCCGGGCTTCCCGAGTTATCCAGCCGCCAATTCGTAATTAAGGAATTCTGCAGTCTGAAGGAGCCCACGTTAGCATAAGAAGCTGTAGGTCCAAGGCTGAGGCAGGACATGGCTGGGTGATACCACCCCACAGACGTTAAAAATGTCAGTGTAAGCGAGTGATAGTGGAATCCATTTAATGAACTCTGTCTCTGAGCATCAGAAACAGCAGCAAATGACAATTACTTTCATCCAATTGTATTTACAAAATAGTCAAATTCCATTCACTGGCAGCAAAGAGCTGATCTTTATATCAGCATCCACCTCGGATGTGTTTGCTCTTCCCTGCAATCAGCATTCAGGCTGTAACTCCCCTCAATTGACACTGGTCTGCCACTTTTGAGGCTTTTAATTAAAGCTCCTACTGCTTTGGCAGTGATTAGAACAAAGCTCCCGAATTACAAGAACTGTTCATTTGATATGGTTTAATCAAGCTGATAATTAGATTATCTATTTGAAATAAGCCCGATGTGTTTTAATTGCCTTACTTATATATGCATTAACTAAGGGAAAGTCAGGAATTGAAACCCGCTGGGGTTTGCACGGTGCTTTTCTACATGTCGTGCTTTCGGCAATGTGTTTTGGGGTGACCGAGTTCCTCCACCCGGTTAAACAGGGTACATATCCCATGGCTGGTGCCCCAGGAGGAGAGCTTGGTGGGGAACAAACACTTATATGTGTCCACACTTTTCTGATTGGGAAATCAGGCCCTGGGAATTAGGAGGATCAAGTCAAACGGAATTTCCTCCGAAATTGAATTCTTCTCGCACAAGAGGTTAAACTGCCCACATGCAACCTCTGGTGACTGGAAGAGGACTGCAGTTTTAAAAAATGGATCAGGCAGAGCAGGATTTGGCAGAGGCAGAACAGGTATCCTGCAGAACATGCCCTGGGGAGGAGAACTCTTCCCAGGCTATATGGACCAGTGGTTTCCCTGCAACTTTCATCCTGTTTTCTACTGTCCCTACTGAGAGACCGAGCCACTGGCAGAGATGAAAATCCCCAAATAAATTATAATTAAATCATTTCCCTGTGAGGGTGGTGAAACCCTGGCACAGGGTGCCCAGAGAAGCTGTGGCTGCCCCACCCCTGGCAGGGTCCAAGACCAGGTTGGACGGGGTTTGGACCAACCTGGAACAGTGGAAAGGTGCCCCCGCCTATGGCAGGGGGTGGAACTGTTTGAGCTTTAAGATCCCTTCCAACCCAAACCATTCCAGGATTCTACGATTCACTGCCAGCACCTATGGCACAAAACCTACCCTTGGTATGCTGGACTACTCAGAGGTTTTTCCACACCTCTGCAATCACCTGCACCGCACGGATTTCTTTGTGAGGGGGATGCTCCTGCTCCCAGCTCACCTGGGATCCGGCAATCCCTCCTCTTCCCTCAGCACAACACAGAGACAGAGCTTTTGAACACAGCTCAAAACTCAGCCCTCTGACAGGCAAATGCATCATTCCTCAAAATCAGAGGCCTGCCGAGCTCCCTTCCAGCGAGTATTGTGCTCCTGCCAGCTGGGAAGGGAGAGTGGCAGAGCTCTTCATCCTCTCTCCACCTTTGTATTGCTTCACAAAGCACAGAAAAGCTGCCTGTGCCCTGAAGCCTCCAAGAAAGTGCAAGACAATGTGAAGAACTGAAAGTGAAGACACTTGAATCAGAACCACCCATTTACTGCTCGTGGCTGAGAAACTGCATTAACGGGGAGAAGACATTTGAGGTGCTGGAAATTCAAGTGCCAAGCGGCTCAGTCCATCCAGCTGCAGACAGAGCCCACCAAGCTTTTTTAGAACTAGTTGGAATTGCTGCCTCCTTATCATACAATCACAGAATGGTTTGGATTCCAACTCCCTGCCATGGGCAGGGACCCCTTCCACTGGCCCAAGTTGCTCCAAACCCTGTCCAACCTGGCCTTGAACGCTTCCAGGGATGGAACAGCCACAGCTTCTCTGGGCAACGCTCCTCTGGCAACTCCTTCCTCAAACCAGACTAGTTCCGAAAAACCATCCTGCCAGCTGCTGAACCCAAACCAGATCAGAATAAAGAAAAACTAAAACCACTTCTAGTTTCGTGCTAGGGTAAAACCATTACCCAGACAGCAAACTCAGGAGAGAGCTGATGCCTCATTAGCAGGAAAAGAAGCAAGTGTGATAACAGCTGCATGTTCTGTAATCATGCAGCTGCAGCATCTGTCTCTCCCTCTCCAGCACTTGATTGCAAGTGAAATTAGAAGAAACTAGTCTGGGACTATCCCTTCAAGCCCCATTTCCTCCCCAGAGCTTCACCGCGGAGACGCGCGCGTTCCAAGAGACGATGCCAAAAGCACAGAAATTAAAGCTTTTAAAGCTCCTAATCCATTTGGCACTTCAATAACACACAAAGAGTTACGGCAACACTGATCCCTCCCCTCCGCGCACGGCACCGCTCTGATGACTCTCAGCCCCATCTCCTTGAATCCTGTCGATTCGTTTCCATCGGAGCAGCTTATGCTGTGACAACAGCCCTACAACTGTGAGTATCTGGAGGATTGGCTCCTTCCTCCCTGCTGCTTTTGCAGGCGAGTAATTCCCAGTGCTCCAAGGAACGTGCTGCATGGAAGAAGCCTTGCAGGAGCTGTGGGAAATCCGGAAAAAATCACAGCAGCATCAGGTATCCCAGGCTGAGTTCCTTGAATGCCACGCGCGTCCCGGGAGTGGAAACATCGCCTCCCTCTCAACATTCAGAAAATCTGGAGCTGTCGGAAGCTGCAGTTTGTCTTCCCAGGGTCCAGTCCTGATTTTTCTCCTGAGACACACTGAAAGCTCCATCAGCCACATGCTCTGGAGGAAACTCTTTATGCAGAGCTCATTAGGCTGCAGCAAGGGCTGCTTTCTCTCACTCATCAGCATAGCTCTGACCATTGTGCCCGAGCAAGGTTAAATGGGATACTGGGAAGAAATTCTTCCCTGTGAGGGTGCTCAGGTTTGCCCAGAGAAGCTGTGGCTGCCCTATCCCAGGCAGTGCCCAAGGCCAGACTGGATGGGGCTTGGAGCAACCTGGAATAGTGGAAAGTGTCCCTTGCCATGGCAGGGGGCCGGATCTTTAAGGTCCCTTCCAATTCGAACCATTCCAGGATTCTGTGATTCACTGCCAGCAGCTCCTGAAAACCATGTGGACACACAGCCTCCAACGGTTCCCAAAAGGCTTATAAAAAAGGGATGTGGGGCAACTCTGGCACAGCCAAGAGGATCTCTGGGAGCTGTCCTGGACCAGGCTCTGCTTCACTCCCTGCTCCAACGCCCCGTTGCGAAAGCCTGCGTGCGCTCCAGCAGCCCGGCTGGGAGTTTCGCAGCCCGTGTGTGGCCGTGATAAATCACAGACAGCTGCAATGAGAGCCCGGGGCTTCACACCCCGAGTGTGTCCGAGAGCAGCGGCACAGGGAGCCAATCTGGCTGGGAGCAGGCCTGACCCACACTACCCGGAGCCAGTGCTGGGAACACCCCCGAGGAGCTCCCCGGATGATTCCTTGGGAAGGTCTGGCTCAGCCTTGGTTATCTGGTTTCAGATCTTGCCTAGTGGCAGTGCTCTGTCTGGGGAAGCCAAAATTACATTTCTCTGGCTGTTCTCACACTCTCCGCAGCCTCAGCAAGCAGCATTCTCAGGGAAGAGGAAAGGGGGAAAAAATAGGGGGAAAGAAGGGGGGGAGGAAGAAGAGAGAGATGAAAATAAATGGGTGAAAAAGTAGGGGAAAAGCGGGGACGAAATAAGGGGACAAGTGGGAAGACACCAGTGGAAGTGAACAACGTACAAGCGTGGGGGAGAGTCACAGGATATTTCCTCAAAATCAACAACAGGGCAGGTTGTTTGGATAATGAATGTGACTCCGGGAAAAGCACATTCCTTCTGGGAAAGGCACCACCGGCATTCCTTCACCTTTTACCGATGGTAAGAAGCTGTAACACTGTGTCACGCTGCCAGTGACAGGCTGCCACCGAGCAAAATAGGCAGGAAATGATGAAGTGAAAAACAAATGTGGGGACTGATAAGTGACTTCAGCGACTCCAGCATCAGGCACCAAACCCCGATCAAGTCTGGAACCCCGAAGCTTTGGGGTCCAGTACATATTTATATTAAAGCAAACCCCAAGTCTCTGAAAGCAAAGCCTCCACTCAACCCCCGTGATCAACACTGGCAAAACCACTTCCTACGACCTTGAAGAACTGCAGATTTCCACCCCAAGAGCTGTCATAAGCCTTTTGCTCGTGACCCCAACATAAAGCACCGTTGTTCTGTGTGTGTGTCTGTGGGAAGCTCCGGTGCCTCTTCTGTTCTTCAGAGCCTTCCAAATCCCACCGAAATTGGCTCAAGTGGGGCTGGAACTCGAGGGGCAATGGCACAGCCACAGTTTCATAGTGACTCTCTGCAGAAGAGGTGCAAAAGCTGTGCTTACCCACAGGCGAAGCTACCCTTGTCCCCCTCAAAAATCCAAACACACTCCCAAAGCCAGGAAAAACTGAAAGTGGAGACCAGGATTTGTTCCTGTGCCCTTAGTTTGCTCAGAGATGGATGACTACCTTCCTGCTCTCAAGAGGGGATGTATTTTCGTTGCCTTTCAACAAGTTAGGGAGGGATGCACCAGAAGGAGAAGGAAACTTGGAATTAATGGATTCTAGAGTGTGACCGAGCATATGGCAATTCCCAAACAGCATCCATCACTGGTGCTTCCCACAGGAGCCTCCCAGCTGTAGCAGCAGCACCAGCAACCCATGGAGAACCATGGATAAGCAGCCTTAAGCATGCCGCTGCAAGGAAAGTCCAGGCAGGGCAAAGGAATTCCCGGGCATTTGCAGGTAAGTACAAGGATGTGGGGGTGGAAATTGGACTGAGCTTGTCTCCAGGCTGACAATTTGATGGAAAGAGATGCTTTGACACTTGGAGTTTGCTGCATCTCTCTCCAGTGAACTAGTTACTGAGGTTTCCTTTTAACGAAGGCATTCAGAGTCTAGAAATCAGGCAAGAGAAACACGGGAAAGGATGGGAGATGCACACCAGACTGCCTGGAAAAACTGAAAGGCTGAAGCTTACACAGATATTGCAATCCTGAAATATCCCAGGGAACAGCAGCAGCAAGAAGGAAAGGGACCTTTTAAAAGAGCAGGTAGTGCCAGGATAAGGGGGGATGGCTTCCCACTGGCAGAGTGCAGGGTTAGACGGGATATTGGGAGGAAATTCTTCCCTGGGAGGGTGCTGAGGCCCCAGGACAGGCTGCCCAGGGAAGCCGTGGCTGCCCCATCCCTGGAAGTGTCCAAGGCCGGGCTGGACAGAGCTTGAAGCAACCTGGGATAGTGGAAGGTGTCCCTGGCTGTAGCAGGGTGTGGAATGAGATGATCCTTAAGGAACCTTCCAACCCTAGATTCATCCTGGGATTCTCTGACTCTATAAAATACCAGATCTATTAAGCATCGCCCATTTACACAGAATTGCCTGTTACAATTTTAAATAGGTTCTGTACAAAGCTGCCATACAAGGCTGCCATGTGACAGCTACGCCAACAACACCCTAAAACATGCCTATAAGTAGTTTGAGAAACCAAGTCAAAAATATTCCGGGACAGCTTTTTGCAGTCGTGTTTATAGAAGGAGCACAAGCTTTGCCAATCAAGGTTTAAAAAAAAAAAAAAAAATTAACCCACACAAGCCCTGCTCATCTGATTTTTCATATATGCAAAATGCAAACTTGATTCCTTTGTGGCAGAAGGCTGAGTCTGGTAAAGTATCAATCATATGTCACTTTGCTCAGATAGCTCTGGCACCCTTCCTGCTCCACGGACAAAACGGAATAACAAATTATTCCCAAGGCTTTATTTTGAAGAACAAGGTGTAAGGTTTTTTCCTACAGTAAATATTAAAGCTCTTCTATATATTACTATCACACCCTCCCATGACTGCTTTAGGAGCTTCCTTCAAGCTGCTGAGCTTAAATAATTCAAGCTGCGCCGTGATTCCGTGTACGACGCGTGCGGCTGCAAACTGCGCTGCCTGTGGGAATTTCGAGGGCAGGTGCATCCCTGCCAGCTCCTCTCCGTGTCGTGGAGCTGTTACTGCCACCCTGTCTCTGGATGCGGATTTCCCTTCTCCTCCCTCTGGTACGTCTGTCCCACAAAGGTCTCCATTCACTCTCTCCTGACTGGGAACTGGCAGCACGGCACTCTCAGGATCCAAAGACAACACATTCCTACTCGGCAAGTTCAAAACCGGCTTTAGGGGAGATAAAAGAAATGCAAGAAATTCAGGGAAGGGCAAGGCATTCCTTCAACAAATCCTTGGCACTATGGCTCCAGGTATGGACTCCAGGGATTATCATCTCCGAGGAGTGCAAAAGACAGCCCAAATTTGAAAATTTAACAGACATGCACACTTATCATCTCAAACTTACAGAATCTTTAGACCCAAGCAGGCAAAACAAAGCTCTGTTAAAGAACAAGTTCACGTAGCATTTTCGAGGATTCTTGTGTTCTGACTCATCTCCATCTGAAATACACTGACCAGAACCACCTCTTCAGACTAAGACTGCTGCCTGAATTATTTTCAGTTCTAGCGTAAGTACTTCAGACAGTATCACCTTGCATTTGGAAGTACCTTTTGTTTCTACACGGTTTGAGAAGTAGTAGCACGCCACTTCACCCTCAGTGAGGTTGCGAGTTGTCATACAGCAAAAACAGCTCTCTGGGATTTCCTTCATCAAAGGTTTTGATTCCTCTTTCTATTCAAAGCTTAACAGACATTTCAAAAGAAAACAGACTTTCTACTTCTTTATTCTCACTTTCTGATCATCACTTGAAACCCCACATGTGTTAACCCCACACGTTCCCAGCTGAGGACAAAGGCGACAGAGGATGAGCTACGCTGAGCATTTTTCCATTTGAAAGTTTCAATCCCAATCCAAAACTCAAGTCAAAGAAAGACTTTACAGAACTCTTGCATTCCCACTGCAATTCCAGGAACCAAACCCTCTCCTTCCCTGATGTGTTGTAAACCACAAACACTGAATGCTGAGCAGAGCTTAAATCTGGAGCCAGCTTTGCAGGATTTGAACTAGAATCAGAGAATCTAATTCTTCCCTGTGAGGGTGGTGAGGTCCTGGCACAGGCTGGTGGAAGGTGTCCCTGCCCATAGCAGGGGGTGGAAATGAATGGGCTTCAAAGTCCCTTCCCACCCAAAACATTCTGGCATTCCGTATATCATAGAATGGCTTGGGGACTTCTGGAATAAAAGTCCAGATGTGGCCTGAAAATACACAATTTCTTCTTTTTTTTTCCCCCTTCACAAAACACAGGACCAATCACCACCACAAATACAGGTGTACATTCACACATCTTCTGGTGACACCGTTTTAGCCAAGGCAGAACTGCCAAGCCTACCTAAGCCTGCTTTAAACCCTTCCTCCCTCTCATTAGTGCCAGAGACAGTATTTACAAATCAGGAACCCACACGGTAAGTGAAGAGGTTCCACTTAAAATTTCACAACTCAACTGGTTTCACGTATTAGGTCAGTCCGAGAAAGTGCAGCGCCACTGAATGGTGCTGCGACAGCTGATGCCTCCAAGGAGAACAAGTTCTTTAATTCCTAGGGTGTTAGCGGGGGAACCATTTAAATTTAGATCAAACTGGATCATTTAAGCCCAGGAAGCAGGGGACTCAGCGCTGCCAAAGGTCCTGAGCTGAGCCAGAGGAGTATTTCTAGGAACCGGCGGTTGGCACGGATCAGAAATCTGCTGAGAGAAAACTCAGGCAGGAGCTGGATGTTTTAACATGTTAAGATCCCAGGAACCACAAGCCAAACACAGGCAATTCAGCCACTTTAGACAAGGAGAAGCCCAGCTCACCGGAATGCTGCTCCAACGAGAGCCCGTTTAACTCCCATTAGGAGCTGCCCCAGCTCTTTCATCCCTTACCCACATCGTTAGAGGCGAATTTAAACACACACCTTTGCTTGTGCCCCAGGTTTGATCAGCCAAGGCAACAAACACCACCTTTAAATAGACTGGACAGGGTTTGCAGCCCGTGCTGGGAGTGATCTGGTTTATGGGCACTCATTAAGGCGCATTTATCGACCCACGCGGGCGTGACGCCGCTTGGCCGTTCGGAAAGGCAGCAATTAAACACGCTCAGCTCTCCAAGGCAGGGCCAGGATCTGACTTTTTTCAACGAGGTGGGCCACATACACTCCAACACACCGAAATTTCACTGGGGTTTCACTGCACCTCGCACAGCCGGGAGGAAAATAGACTTAAGAACGATTACTAAGTCACACCCTTGGTCCCAAGAGCTCTTGGTTGAATTCCAGGGGGGACGCTGAACACTTCTATTCTCCCACCAGCGCAGGTCACCATGGAGCCAGTGGGAGTTTCAGAGGATAAACCATCAGCTCTCTGGCAAAGGAGCCTAATTACAACTTCCTCTGGGGAACCACAAAGCTTTTAAAGAGTGCAGCCTAGTTTTATGGAAATGCCACAGGTGCCTCCGACTAATTTTCAGCAAGGTCCCTTGAAGTCAGTCTGTGCCTTCAAAACATCCAAGTGTGCTGAGTAGCGGGGAGAAGAGCCCTACAAGTACTGTTCTGCCAGATGTTCTGATACCGCAAAACCACCCCCCAAGTGCTTCCTTCAGCCTTGAGGAGGATATTCATTATAGAGAAGAAAACGGCAAAACTTTCGAGGCACTCCTAGCAGCGACAAGTGGAGAAACAAAAAAAAAATTGGAATTATCCCCTTCATTATCAGCTGCAGTGTTTGAGAACATTAATTGCACATTGAGGCGTTCAATGCACGGATTAGAGGGATGGGGAAGGGAAAGCCGCATCCATCCCAGCCACCGGCGCACGAGCACAAAGGTAAAAGATGCTCACGGTTCAGAGCACCAGGCTCCAAGGAGTGGGATACAAAGAGACAACGTGTGAAGCCAGACGACGGGAAATGCGACTGGAGAGGCGATCCCAGAGGGACTCCTGAGCTGCACGAGCTGCCAGCTGAAGCAGAGCCAAAGTGGCAGCGGGAGACGCTCTCAGCTACTGGTCAGATGTTGGGAGAGCTGGTAGGAAGTTTCCAGGAGCTGCTGGAAGATCCAAGCAAGCTGCAGCAAGCTCTGCTTTCCCAGGCTGTGCCCACCACGGAAGGGTAAACAGCCGATAAGGAGGAACGCGCTGCAAAGCCCGCCCCGAGCAGCCAGAACCCCCCTGCTATCCCACGGCTCGGCCCAAGGACAATTCCCAGTGCCCGTGCCCAGCACGTACCTCCCCTCGGCCGGTTTTGCTGCTGGCAGCCCAAATCTCAGGAGATTTGATCCAAAGAGGATCTGAGGCTGGACAACAGCTGCAAAGAGCCCAGAGCTGAGGAGTTTCTGCCTCAGATTGCAGTTACAGTGCACAAGCAGAGATGTATCCACAGAGGATATCCCCAGCCACCAGAACTGCAGCTCCAGCTATTTGTCGCAGTAAAACATTTTAAGGCAGCGGCATTCTTCAAACTAAAACGACAGATAATATCCCATTTTAGAGCTCCAAAGCCAGCTTCTCACTCCTCATTTCAATAACTAAGATAAACATTTTATTTAACAGCTGTATTAACAGGTAGAAACACACTTTGCTTCAGAAAGCCAAAAGACTTACAGCCACAGCTTTCTGCAGCATTTAAACTCTCAGTTCAAGATGAATTCCTGGAAATGGGGTGGGGGAACCCTCATTTCTTCTGAAAGGAAACCAAGCACCAAGTCTATGTTTGAGTCTCCAGCTCGGCTGCTTCCCACCCTGCTTACAACTTTGACACACACGTGGGAGCACCAGCGGAGCTGAGTGACAGTGACACTTCCTAGAGGATGACACAACTTCTGTCAGGTCTCTGCCGCGGTTGACACGGGGTCTGCAAAAGGAACAGACCCCAAATTACCTCTGGGGCCTCCTGCTCACGGTCACCTCACAGCTTTCTTTCCGTGCCTCTGCTCGAGCTGGGGTGTGCCTCAAATTCTCACACCCCTGGTGAAGGATGAGTCCTCGGGGAGCCACGGCGCCTGCAGCTCATCCGAGGGATCAGGGGCAATCACACGAATATTCACCGACTTTCCTGCTCCCCAGGCAAGGCCTGTCACAGGTACTGCCCTCCAAACACAAGTACACCGGGTGTGCAGCGTTAAGGTGTTTTATCCTGGAATGGTTTGGGTTGGCAGGGACCTGGATGATCATCCCATTCCAAGCCCCATAGGCAGGCACACCTTCCGTCAGCCAAGGCTGCTCCAAGGCTCGCCCCGCCTGGCTCTTTTAACTCAACCAGGACACTGGTCTGAAATTTATCTAAACACTTTCCATTTATATTTTTGTGGGGGTCTAAATATGCATATGAAGCCTCCTTTGGGTCCATCCACAGTTTGCTTTGTTCAGCTGAGGGCTGGATAACTTTTCATATGGCTGCATGAGCTCTTCAGCCTGAGAGAAAGAAAATTAGGACCTCACTACCCAAACCCATGATTTCAAGCACTGGAAGTGGCTGCCCAGGACAGTGGTGGCGTCACCATTCCCAGAGGTGTCTAAGGAATGACTGGACGTGGCACTCGGTGATCTGGGTCCGGTTGACAAGGCGGTGATCAGCCACAGGTAGAACTCCACGATCTTGGAGGTCTTTTCCAACCTAAATGGTTCTGGGATCTACACAGGAATGTGCAGAGCTCTACGAGCTGGACTGAGGTGTCACAGAAGCACCTGAAGCCACTTTCCTTTCTTATTTTTAAATTCACTCTGTTTGTTTTACACGTAACACAGGCTACTCCAAGATCAACCATCGGATCCTCAAGGCCTCCAGACACTGCTCTATATAGGGTTATCACAGTGAACAGGGGTTTAATTATATTTAAATAATGAAGAGTCAAAGCGCTGCTGCTGCGCTAGCCTCCCTGCCCCTCCGTGATCCATTTCTCCCCACTGTCTCCCATGGTTTCCTTGGAAACATATGCAAGCTTAAATTGGATTGACATTCACTTAGTGGACAGATGGAGTTTGGAACAGCCCAGCGCCTGAAATCCAAGGCCGAGCCTTGGGATATGTCACGTTATCAATACAAAAAACCAGCCCCCCGAGCTTTGTGGGAAGGGTAAGGATCACCTAATTATTCAGTAACGAGCTCTGAGGTGGCATCTCAGGAAGGTCAGCGCTCACCCATTGTTCCTGATGAAAGCAGCGGGCCGAGCACGCGACCAGTTTTGTTGGGAGGGAAGGATTTAATTTTTGTTAAGCGCTGAGAAAACAGGGGAGTTCTTAAGCTCATTAGTGGTTTCAGGCAGGAGAACTGCTGCAGATCACACGTGGGCTGAGCACAGACAGCGACGCTCCATCCGCACTGTAATTAAGCCACTTGCATCCAAAACTTCATCCCTAGGCTGAAGTTATTCCTGGTAACGGATCCTGACCCACAGACACCGAGAGGGGCAGGGTTTGTATCACTCCTTTACAGCCCCAGAGGTGTCAGGACTGCACTTTCAGCAAAGCTGGCGATTTATTCTCAAGTGGGAATTATTCCCTGGGCCCTCTTCCACTACATCAGAAGAAACAGAACCGTGAAGAAATGAAAATAGCTTTTTTTCTTTTTTTCTTTTTTTTTGGAAGGTTGGCTAAACATTGCTTCCCAACCACACCGTCTATCCTGACAGGACTGGAAATGATTCACCTCTCTCCAACCAAAACACAAGAAGGACAGCAGAAATCCCAAATAACTACATCCCTAGAGATCCCTGATGAAATCCAGCACCTAGGAAGGACAAGATGACAGAGTTCTTGGGAAGGAAAAGGGGGGCAGACAGCAGGCGTTGCATATTCCCCAGGTGCTCTGCCTACCACATGCTTGGTTATTGCAGGGGCCATCTCCATGTAATCACCACCTCCAGGAATTAGGGACATGCCACAGAGTCAGGGTTACCAAGCAGTTTTTAAGGAATAAATTCCCAAAATGCCTGGTTTGCTTCTGTTGCTTGAGCTATTTGCTGAAACCTAAGGAAGTCCGGGGTTGGGATTTACCTGTCCAAATCAGGATTTCCGTACCTGTTCTGACACCTGGCATTTAGCCAGGTTTTTAAGAAAATCTCTTTTTTTCTCTGTCTACACGTGATTATAGCTGCCAAATCCTTTTCCTTTACTATCCTGCTCACCTTGGAGAGAGCTGCTCTGTCTCCTTACTCTGAGCCATCCTCAACCTTGAATCCTTCCACTGACTTTTGCTGAGCCAAACAAAGGAACAAACCCAAACATGCCTCTTGCATCTGTTTCTTACAAGTTTTTTACCCATCAAAAATAAACCTCCTGCTGCCCGCTCGTTCCCTCCGCAAGCCCGCGCTTTCCTGCTCCCTCCCCTTTCAAACCCCTCATATTTATCAATATGTGATTATTGCAGCTTAATCCTCATCGCCTGCATTCCCCCCCGGCACCTCTCCATCCTCCCTCAGCAGAGACCTCGATGCTCCTTCTCCACCCCGCCTCAAATCCTGCTCTTTTTTTTTTACAGAATTCCCAACCCCGAGCCAGCGAGAACGCGCTCGACCTGCTGAGTGCCCTAACAGAGCGAGCCCTCCCGAAGGGATTTCCAGGGACGCACCCTCGATCCATTCCCGGTTAAGACGCTCCCTAGTTTGCCGAACTTGCCCGGCGAGGATGCGAGGAGCCGGGAGTGCGAGGATGCTCCCGGCTCCAGCAGCATCCTCCTGCGGCCACCCAGCCACGCTCCCCGCGGCTCCTGCTCCCTCCTGCCTCCAAAACTCGGCTCGGCCATCCTTCCCTCTCATCCCCCAACTCCCCCCATTTCTCTCCTCTGCTGCGGATTTCAGCCTGTTCCAGGTATTCCGCAGGCACTCCGAGAGACACAATGAAGACGAACACCGGATAATGCTGTGCTGCGGGAAGGCTGGCTAAAGCTCCCGATTTTCCCTGCTTCCCACAGGCCACGGGCAGGAACAATAGAAGGCCAGGCACAGTGTAAGTAGGAAGCAATGCCTGGGATCTCGATGCTTCCCTAGCGCTGAGATTTTATTTCAAGGATGGTAATTCAGACACCGAAAAAAAAAAAAAAATCAACCACCAGCACAGCAGTTTTATTCCAATCAATGCAAGGAAAATGCCTGCTTTTTAATTCTGAGAGCCTCGTAAATAATTTGAAATATTGAGATACAGGCAGCCTCTAAAAGCCATGATCTTTCGTTAAAAAAAAAAAAAATAAAAATCAAGGCTGCTGAGCCACAGAGTTTCAAAGCTGAGGGTGAGAAATCCCTTCAAAAACTGCTGGAAGAACAATGGGTGCCAGCGAGCGCTCCCGTGATGCGCCTTACAAAGGGGGAAAAAACTAAACCCCGTCATTTTCTTTAGTCATACCTTTGTTTAGGAGAACTGGGACACAAGGAACGCAGCACCCAGCAGCTCTGAGCACAAGCATCATCTTAATTCCCGAGCACCGCACGTTTAACACAAAATCCCGCCTGCTCCCTTGCGCCTTATCCCAGAGCGCTTCCATCCGCAACAGGGCAGTGCCCAGGGGAGACAGCAGGAGAAAAATCCCCATCTGCGCTGCATCCCTTTTGCTGGGCAGGAGAAGGAGGGAGCCACAAGACACACGGACCCCAAAAGCCTCCCATGGGATGGATGAGCTGACACCCTGCCGATGCCACCGCGCTCCTCATCGCGGTGCCCTGGCCGCACGTGTGACATCAAACACCCCTCGAAATCCCGAGCTGCCAAGTCTCCGGGAATTTTATACGGTGAAGGAAGGAGGATGGCAAACCGAGGGATTCCAAGCAGCCCTCAGACAAGGTCGGGCCAAACATCTCTAAAATGCACCTCGAATCGAAGTCAGAGCTGCTAAAGGCGATGATATAAAAGCGGCATTCCCGGCCGCGCCACGTGGGAAAAGCGCAGCGGCAGGGCCCCGAGCACGCCGTGCTCCCGGGGAGTGACACACATTCCCTCCCCATTTAATAGTGTTTATTTAGCTGCACGCTACCGGCACGGCTCAGACCCCAGCGGGGACTGCCCGGTGCCACCAGGCTCGCAGGGTGTTGTTACATTGCTCATTCCCACATGTCTAAATTTAAGGAAAGACACTTTCGTGCGTTTTTCCCCACCGCCGAGCAGCAAGAGCGCGGCGCTGCCAAATGCGATCCTCACTCACGAATCAGGCCAAAATCAACAGCGACCCTTGAATTATTTTTGACCCATGTGGAGTTAATAGCCACCCACCCTCTATGGAAGATGTCCCGAAATTTAATGTATATCGATAATTAGCAGATTGAAGGGAAAGCAACTGCTCCTCCAGGGCAGCCAGCCTCATTTTCAGCTACTTTTCTCCAGAAGCAGAGCAGCACTGACATCCCCACCGAGGGGCTTCCACTACGATTTAACTCAAATTACTCCTTGGAAATTATACAATTGTAATTTTGAGAGACCGGAGATTTGACAAAGAGGTTCACGTTCAGTTCCCTCAGCTGACTGCACTTCCTATATCCTGCCAGCTCTCCACACTCTGATTTTATAGGGGTTTCACCCACACTGCCAGAGAAAAAAATAACATGGAACAGATCAATTAAACTCCAACGGCACAAATATTGACGGGGCCCAAATGAGTTGATTTTAAACCAGATTTATATTTGTTTTTCTTAATGACACCCTTGGTTTCTCTTTTTAGTAACTTCAACCCCTCATTTCACTTTATTGCATGATAAAGTTTTCCAGTGTCGTCTTCTTCTAATGGAAGGGTTTTTTTTTTTAATTCACATGAAATATTACTGTGAGTCTATTCATAATAAAGCTCCACGCTAAAATAGCAAATCTGGGCAATAACTGGACAAAGTTATGGCATTGTCCCACACAATGTTTCTTTCAGTCTTTTAACAAATAAAACCAGTAGTATCAAATTTAAGTGTGTTTTCCCCATTTTGAGGATATCAGGTGCCAGTAAAAGTGTGAAAGCATAGAGGGTTAAATTGTGATGGTCTTCTTACAGGTAACTCATTCACCGAGAGCAACAATCTGGCCACGAATTTGAATATTTTCTGCCATTAAATCCACGTTTTTGGTCTCAATAAAAGAGGAACTGCCATGCTGGACAGCTGTGATCATGGCTGAAGGACTCTAAGCCTCCAGTCCTCATGCTGAAGCACAAGGAACAATTCCTTCTGAGCATCCTCCACAAAACACCTTCTGCTCTTCGGTTTAAACTCTGCCTGCATCCAAAACTGCGACATCTTCCAGCCTTCACACTTGGAGAATAGCTCAAGACAGCCCAAATCTGCAGCTGGGAATATAACCAGCTCACCTATGAGCTGCTGGAAGCAGGCACATAAATACATCGTGGGTTCAAGCAGGAGAGCAAACCAGACGGTCAAAACCCTTGGATGGGGAAATCCCCCAGGATCGCAGCACATCCCTCTCTGTTACAGCCCAGCCACCCCAGCCCCTGCCAGCTCACAGCCCGTGTTTGAAGATACGTTCAGATTTACGATTTCTTTGGGCTCATTTTTGTAATTTTTTTTATTATTTTTTATTTCCGGGTCATCTGAACACTGCTTTGTTTATTATTATCAACATGAGAGTTGTGACTTAGTTCATTTGGTTGGGTGTGATGCTGAGGTTTTCCCACCGCCGCTTCCACAAGCTGTATCCCTGTGGTTAACTGAGATCCCAGGATCAATGAGTTTGGGAAAGAACTCCGAGATAATCGAGTCCATCCTGCGATCAGCCACTGCCTTGTCACCCAGCCCAGAGCAGAGTGCCACATCCAGTCCTTCCTTGAACACCTGCAGGGATGGGCATTCCACCACCTCCCTGGGCAGCCCCTCCCAGCGCCTGACAACCCTCTACATGACGAAATCCCCCCTGATGTCCAAATGGGAACGACTAACTGGGAGAAATGGGGCAAAAAAAGCCCCACACAGCTCCTTTTGGATGTGATATTTGCACACGTGAGCACACCTTCCTGTTTGTGCAGAGCCAGATCTCATTCATTCATTCGCTTGTGATCTGAGCACGATGCCAAGCAGTGAGCATGCCTTTGCCTACCACTCCTAATTATTATTCAATTGTTTACTTTGGACAGATTTGCTGCTAAGGGCTTAATTTCAGTGCTGCAGCAGCATTAGAAAAGCTTTTGCTGAAGGATGGATTTCCCCCCAAATCACGGCCAGGCGCTCCCTAAATCGGATCTCCACGGACTGGACCAGCACACGTGTCCCACAGAGCCTCCGAGTCACACAACAGCGATTAACGCCACCACAGCAAACAAAATTAACCTGCATCACCTAAAACACAACAAGTCCCACCTCGACAGGAGGAAGAACTTTCCATCGAGGGTGGCAGAGCGCAGGAACAGGCTGCTCGGGCTGTCTCTCCCTCTCTGGACACATTCCAAACGCATCTGGACACATTTCTGTGTCACCTGCTCTAGGTGAGGATGATCTCCAGAGGCCCTTCCAACCCTAATTCTCCTGTGACACTGGTTCAAAAGACAAATAAACACCAAGGCTTCCAGAGCGGAGGCAGAAAGGTGATGCAGACTAACTGGCAAGAAGGACAGAGCACCGACATTTAACTGAATGATTCAGCTGGATGAGAATACGTCAGTAGCCTCCAAAACAACACTTCTGCCTCAAGACACAAGGGTGTGACTGTTTTTCCCCCAAACCCCACGTTTCTAAGTTGCATTTTATTGTTCTGTGCAACTGTCACCGCCAACCCCCAGCAAACAAAGCATCCAGAAAGGATCCACTCGCACAAAGTTCAGGGAATTATTTTTCCCCACAGGCTTGGCGTTTTCCAGCTGATTTTACACCTATCAGTAGTGCTACACTTCCCTGCTCTGCTCGAGAAGAGCAGCTGGAAAGCAGTTGGAAATGCTGCACTGAGTCCGCGAGGAAAACAAACAGAAATCAATGTTTGAATCCAAAACGTCCTGGTAAATCAGGCTAATGCACGATTTCCCATCACCAGCAAACATTTAGACAGCTCCAGCTGAAGCTCGGGAACGATTCAGGTAGCCAGGACATGACAAACGTGAAGGATGGCTCGGGATGAATATGTGAGCAGGATATTTCTGTTAAAGCGATCAGCGGCGTGCTGGTATTTAAATCACATTAAGATTTCAAAAGCATCAGTCTATCACACAGTTCACGTCACTCTTTCTCACAACCACGAGGACCAGAAGCCTTAAAATAAAACCCCGAGCCCCCCAGAACACCACGGAGCCCCTCAGCGTGGAGCGAGCGCTCGCTAATTGTGGCAAACTGATGGACAGATCAATTAACCGGGCAAGCAAAAGCCCGGCAAAGCCTCTTGCTTTGAGGTTCGCCTGCTCCT
Source organism: Hirundo rustica (assembly GCF_015227805.2). Taxonomy (NCBI): domain Eukaryota; kingdom Metazoa; phylum Chordata; class Aves; order Passeriformes; family Hirundinidae; genus Hirundo; species Hirundo rustica. The sequence goes on along the minus strand of NC_053455.1, from coordinate 58,987,591 downwards.
GACAATGATGACTTCAGATGGAGAGCGAGCACGAGGGGCAGCTGGATTCTTTAAAACAAAACACAACCAGAACCTCTTTCAGATAAGCATTTCGTGGAAAGGGAGAGGGGAGGGGGAGAGGCCGGCAGAATAGATCCCAAATGCTCGTATTTTTTTTAAGTTTTCACGGCTGCTCTCGCAAAAAGAGAAGGGGCTCCTGTGTCTCCCCTGTGCCGGGGCAGGGAAAGGGACATCGGGGTGTGGGTATCCCCGTGTCGGGGCTGGCTGTCGAGCAGGAGCCCGGGGAGCACTTGCTAGTCTTCCCGAGATCTGCCCAGTCACATGTGCTGGCTCCTGCGCCTTGTAGAAGCAGCTGGAAAAGAGGGAGCCAGCGGAGCTGCCTCCATTAGGAGCCACCGCTACACAAAAGGAGAAGAGGAAACAAGCCGTCGGCCACCGGAGCAGCCGGCAGGAAAGGAGAGATGTCCAAAGCCACGGGGAGCGCACGGCAAGCGGGGGAGAACCGCGATGGAAACGAAAACTGCTCTGCTGTCCCCCGCAAGAGGCTCGATGGCACCTGCCTGACAGGGAGACGGGGCTCGCAGCCCGCCCGGCATCACATCCTGCAAACCATCGGGAACTCGACGGACTCGACCGCTCAGCCCTCAGGGGAGGGGCTCCTCGGGGATGGCCCCGTTGGGGCGTGGGGAGCCCCGAAACACCAACCCCCGGCCAGCCCGTCCTGTGCCAACTCCCGGCCGGGCAGCGCCGGTTCAGCTCCGAGATCCGGAGGGGCCGAGGGCAGCGGCGGCTTTCCCTGGGAATCGCCCCCGATCCGGCGATGCCGAAGCGACCAGCGCCTGGGGCAAAGAGTCCCCCGGGGCCACGAGCCCCGCAACTCCCCCGGGCCCGGCCCGGCCCCGCCGCCTTTGTGCCGCCCGAGCGGCAGGGGCGGAGGAGCCCGGGGGGTTTCGGCGGGGCCGATCCGGCCTCGCACCGCCGGGACCGCGCGGGGTAACGGCGGCCCGGCCCGGCCCGGCCCGGCCCGGCCCACCCGCCGCCGAGCCCGCCGTGCCCTCCCGGCGCTTCCCCGCCGCCGCGGGAAGTTCCCGGTGGCCCCGCGTACCCCCCGCCCCCCCCCCAAAGCCCGGGGCGGCGGCACCTGCTCCCGGCCCGGCGGAGTTCCCGAGGGCGGAGGGACGAGCCGGCGCCGCGAGGACCGCGCGTGGACTCACCGGGAGGCTGCCGCAGGCCCCGGGGGGGAGAAATCCAGCGGCGGGAGCGCCGCGAGTCCCGAGCTCCGCGCTGCTGCTGCGTCAGCGCCGCCGCCTCCTCGGCTGCGGGATGGGGACGAGGCGGACCGCCGCCGCCCGCCCCTGGCCGCGGGGCGTCGCGGAGCGGGCGGGCGGAGGCCGGAGCGGGCGGCGGAGGGGCCGGGAGGGGCGGAGGAGGGGGCGGAGGAGGGACCGGAGGAGGGACCGGGGGCGCCGCCGCCGCCGCCGCCGTCGCCGCGAACTCCCCGCAAGCCGCGAGCGCCTCCGGCCTCCTTCCTGCTTCCTCGTCCGCAGCCAATCGCCGCCCGCCGCCCGCCGCTCTCCCCGCCGCGCCGGCCAATCACGGCCGCCTCTCCCCGACGCCGCCGGCCAATCGCCGCCGCACCCGCCCCCGCCCCGAGCCCCTCTGGGCGCCCCCCCCACTCCCCCCACGAAGCCCCCCACGTTGCGCCCCCCCCCCGCCCGTGGCGCGGGATAACCGGGATAACCGGGATAACCGCCCCGCCGGGGCACTGCGGGTGCCCCCGATGGCCGCGATTCCCTCACAGGACGGGGGCGTGAGGTGGCCCCGCGCGCCTGTCAGGGGCCCCTCCGTGGGTCCCTCAGAGGTGCCCGTGGCTCCCTCACACGTCCCGCGTGTGCCCGGCGCATCCCGGGGGCGGTCACGCTTAAACCGAGCCCTGCATCCAAACTCTGGGAAAGTTGGAGGTCCCGGGGGTCCGGCGGGAGCTCCGCTGAGAGCTGCCAGGGACGAGAGGCAAAAGGCAGAGCGGGTTTGAGCGCCCATCATTCCCACCCTGAGGTGGGCGCTGGAGAGGCCACGGTCACCCCCTGTGTGGTAGCTGTCCTGTGACTCAGCACCTGGGGAATATCCCGTTGCATTTTAGAGGGAAAAAGGCCAACAGGGAGTTCTCAGCTGTCCCAAAGCTTCCCCACAGAACCTGTCCTCTCTGGGACACTCAGGTGTCCGTGGCTTCCATGGTCTTACCAACAGGTGAGCCATGGCAGCAAAGCGAACATCTGGAAAACTCCAGGTTTTCCTGGAAAAATGAGTTCGAAGCCCTAAAGCAGACCCAACAAGCTGCGGAAGTTATTTGATCAGTATCTTTAGCAGCACCACAGTCCCCGTCACTGAAGCCTCTCCAGTTGCAGAATGGTATTTTTCCATAGAATCATGGAATCTTCTGAGTTGGATCCACAGGAATCGAGCCCCACTCCTTGTCCTGCACGGGACAGCCCCAAAATCCTGCCATGTGCCTGAGAGCATTGTTCAAGTGCTTCTTGAGCTCTCTCAGGCTTGGAGCTGTAACCGCTTCCCCGGGGAGACTGTTCCAGTACCAAATTTATCCTATTTCTTTTAAATTTGGGAAACAGCTGGGAAGGAACTGACACATGGAACAAGCAACCCATGGGGCTCCAGGAGAGAAATACACACACAATGAGTGCGAGACCCTGATGATCTGCTTGAAATTCAACTAAACTGCAGGAGACCGAAGAGCCTGAAATACTTCCTGCCTTGTTCCGGTGGTCCACAGGGATCTTGCAAACAAGAGCAGGATCAAGCACTGCTACGATTATTGCGAGAACCAGATGTTACACTGGAGAAGCTTGTGAGGAAATTCAGCTATTTGGAGACACTGATTCCTGAAACAAATACCAGTCGCTGGTGATGGAGCAGGGAAAAATAAATAACCTTAACAGCAACACCCCAGGAAGCTCTCAAGGTGCAGTGGGGAGTCTCTCCTTAAAAACTCTCTGGTATTGTGCATCCTTGTGCATCCTTTCCACTTCAAGATATTCTGTGATTACCCTATTCCCGTGCTGCCCTTTGGAAATGCAGCCATTGGATTAGACTTTTCCAGGCTCTATTTAATGCAGCTGGACATCACCGAGAGCCACTCCACAAGGACAAAGGTTCTGTCTCCTCAGACCGGAGCTGCTCCCCACCTGAAAAGTGTAGGCGGCTCATAGTGCTGCCAAATTGTTCCCTAAAAATTATATTTTGTTGGAGGTCTTCCCTCTGCTGGGAGCCACAGGAACAGGAGGGGAAATCACAGCACTCTGAGATCAAGGGTTCAATTTTGGTGTTACACAGAGCACACCTACTCCAGTTGTTTGATGTGTTCAAGTGACTTCCAGAATCTTCCACCTCGGACTCCCATAGCTAAACACAATGATATTTGAGCAGAAAAGTGAAGAATCTTTGGGAACTCCAAAGTTTTGAAACCCCCTCCTGCAACTCAAGCAGTAAACCCACAGTGTCACAGTGTTCCGGAGGGAAACACCTGGGCAAAATTCATGCTGAAGTTTGATGACAAATATCATTTAACAGCTGCTTTTTGGGGAAAGTGATGGTGAGGCCACCTTTCCTCTTCCAGGTGTTTGGAATTGAACATCTGGCCACTGGACAGGTTGAGGATGAGGAGCTGTGTGCCCCAGAGCTGCCGGAGAGTGCGAAGCACAACGGAGCCATCTGCAGCACTCCCTCCCTTTTGAGATACTAATTTATTCTGAAGTGGGGTCTTTCCTCGTTCCTTTCTCAGAGGGACGTGGGGGGAAAAATGGGAAGCTAATTGCTGATTCCAGAACAATATGTCTGTGTGTCTGCCAGGCTCCAGCCTCTGTCAGGTGGCAACAGCTGAGACACAGCATTTGGGTTTTTTCTCCCCTTATTACCTGGGAAGAACAAGCCACCAAACCCTCGATGTGATATCTTCCTACCCCAGATTCTGGCCCGTTTTTTTGGGAAAGGAATAACATCCAGGGCTATAGACTGCATGAACAGCAGCGCAACAAGGATCTTTGTCCCCAGGTCACAATTTGGGCTGTGGCAGCACCTTGCTGAGGTTGTACCTGTTGGCAAAAGGGTTTGTAAAGCCCTGCGGCTGTGGGAGACTGCCCCTCGTTGCACCCCTCACCTCCAGGTACTGCAGTGGGACAGCCGCACAGAGCTGAGCCTGTGCTAAAGGGAAAGAAGGAAAAAGAGGTTTTCACCATTAACACAGGGAAAACAGGGAAAAGGGTCTTTGCATTTTCTGACTCTGTGTTCCAGAAATAAAAGCTTTAGTTGTCCCACAGGCGAATGGGGAAGAGCCCCAAGATCTCACTGCGGGTCAGGCTGGGAGAAGGGTGTTTGCACTGCACTCTCAGAGCTGTCTGACTTTCAGGAACAGCTGTGGCGAGTTTTGAAAAGTCACAGGAAATCCGAGAGGAAAAATCCCCCAGCAGTGCTGCAAGGACTCTGTGGATCTCTGGTGTCCGTGATGGCAAGAGGCTGGCAGCACCTCTTTTTTTATTCCAAGCAGGGAGGCAGTGCATCCCTGGAAACGCCAGAGCTTCCTGCACGGCCACAAACCGATGGAGAGCTTCCATTCCACCGGCAGCTTGCGAATAGGCATGGAAGCTTAAGCAAGAGCCTTAATCCGAGTAAGCATAAGCACACACACTAAGAGCAGCAGTGTGGAGGATCCTGCACCGACTGGTTCCTCGGCCGGGCCTCAGGGAAGGACTTGGCTGCAGGGAGGAGCTCGGCACATCTGCGAGGGGGAGGATGGCCAGCCCCACCTTCCCTAACAGCCTCGTGGCCACAGATGGGGATGCACCCATCCTTGGGTCTTTATCTGTCCCCAGTCTGACCGCAGTGACAGGGCTGGGTTAACAAGTCTTTAATTCAGCACATCTCAGCTGCATCCCAAGGGGATCCTGCCTTTTCCAGGCATACCCCTCACCAAGAAACATCCCCAAATTCAGCTGTGTGATCCCATCCTTCCTGATGTCTCTGCAGAAAAGGCGCTGGTGCTGTACTGGCTAGCTGGCAAAGAGATGGGTTTTGATGGTTCCCTCCTTTCCTTTCCCCTTCCAGGGTTAACCTAGTAACTGCAAAAGGCCAAATGAATCCCTGGTGGAGCTCCATGGACTGACTTGGAATTCTATTACACCAAAAAAGCAAATAGGCTGTGAGTGTTCAGGTCTGCAGCAAACCAGCTGTGGTTACAGAGGCAGCTTCCTCTGAGATTTCTGTTTAAACATCAGCATTTGCTCATTTTTAGCTGGGTGAAATATTCCCCTTTTTCCATCGGAAGGAGCCAGAAGGGATTCAGGCTGGAGGAGAGAGCTCTGCCAGGACAGAGCTGTCACACAGATCCCATTACCTACCTGGAAAAATCCAGATTACTGTGTTGGTGTCTCAGGGAATCACCTGCAGCTTTTTGGTGCCATTGCTGCTACAAATGTTTAATTTATCATTTATTTTACTTTATTTTAGTTTTAGAAAAGTTCATGCTGTTTATATCCAATATTGCCTATGAAGCAGCAGTGCCAAGGAAGCTCAGCAAATGAAAGGGGATTGCCGTGTTGAATTTCTTATTTCACTTCTCATCTTTACACTTCAAAGTCCTTTAGTAAGGAATATATAATAGATATAATTTATTGATGGAGGGAAAAAAAAACAAAACAGAGGGACAATGAGAATTGCTCAGTGGGCACCAGCAGAGTCAGGAAATGAGACTGGATTAAATTAAAGCAGAAAATCACAGGACTAAGAGTTGAGAACATCCCCGAGTGTTACGGTGGATGGAGGTGAATGTGTGTGCTTCAGTACATTGCGAAATCAGGATTAAAAGCAAGGACTCTGCTTTATGAGCTGGGCCGTGGCAGGGAGTGACAAACTCGCATGCACAGGAAGGATGAATGTCCTGCCTTGCGTTCCCAAGGTAGCCATTCTTTTATGAAGTGTGATTCACAAAACCAGGGAGGCTGAGGGGATCGCAATGCAAAACACATGTCCCAGAAAGTCAGGATGGGAAAGCAAGCAGCAATTATGAGACCATCTGTGCTGTGGGATGGGCTGCGGCAGAACCAGCACCGGTCCTTCACCCCTCTGAGGGTTATTGGGCAAACACTTAGCTGTGGTTTGCTTGGAAAAACCAGTGGGAGCAAACCCGTGGCTGCTTGTACAACTCCTTGCACAGAATTAATACAGGAAAAACCTAATAAGAAATCCCAAGGGCACCACTCAGGCAATCTGCATTTCCAGAGAAACAGCTGCATCAGCAGGAAATCTTCATCTCTCTTTTGTGTCCCTCAGGTGAGCGGGAGCTCCTGCCAGCGCACGGACAAGGGGACAGGGACGTTCCTCAGTGGGGGAGATGTGTCTGCTCCTTCACAATCCTGCCAGCACAGGGACACAGGGACATTCCTAATTTCCTGTGTGAAAAGGAAGCATCACTCCTGGATGGTTTACTGTTTCCTTGTCCACAGGGTCCCAAAGATGTCCAGCACCCCGAGGCCCACGCAGAGTCCCATTCAGAGATGTTTTTCATTTCTTACTTTCAGCAGCTGGAGGCAAGATCAGTACAAGGGGGAACTGATACCTCTGCGAGCTTTTGCGGGACATCAGGAAAAGCTCCAAAATCTTCATTGAGGCTGTAACAACATCGCAGCGTTGGAGAAAAATACACACACACAATCTGTTAATCCTCTGCCTCATCCCAGGGGTCGGGGGGGGTGAATTTGGGCTCAACGGTCACAGTCTGAAGCTGCTGCATCTCCATTCCTTGTTGGCCGTACATCAGGCACCCGGTGGGAAGGTTTGGAGCTCCCCTGAGCAAATCTCCCTCTTAGGGACATGGTTTAGTGGTGGCCTTGCAAGTGCTGGGGGAACGATTGGACTCAATGGTCTTAAAGGTCTTTTCCAACCTAAACGATTCCATGATTCTATGATAATCCTATTAGCATTAACATGGGCTGTGTAGCTAAATCCCCACATTCTGCACAGAAATTGAATCCCTAAGGGCTTGGCTTAAAATAACGAAATACTCAGAAGGGGAGAGATGGGAGCAAAGGAGGGTTTGTCTGGTGATGGTGTCTCCTATGGGAAGTAAATCAGGCAGCGCTCGGGGATTTGGAGCTGCCGTGGAGAGTCATCTGGATTGGGGATGGATCTGGAGGATGTGCAATTGGCTGGGGAAAACTCTATGCCCTGGGTGGGCAGCACCTCCTTAATTTCCTTTCCTACATCTTTCTTCACTCTTGTTTGATAGCAGTGAGAGAGAAAAGGAAAGGAAAAAAGGAAGGGCCAGCACACCATTTCCTCCAGACTTTGAAACACAGGATCGGTTTTGAAGGACAAGGCTGCACAGGGCTGTCAGGGGACAGACCGTCGAGCACAGAAAAACCCTGGAGCAGAGACACCATAGCAGGGGAGGAGCAGCCATGCTCAAAAAGCTGGGAAGCAGGCAGAACTATCACAGCCATCGATGCTGAGGCCCCGTCCACATGTCCAATGGCAGGATCTTCCCATGGGATGGAGTGAGGGATGACAAGGGTGCTGGGCAGTGGGGGAGCTGCTGCAGAGGAGGATGCGGGCCCCATGGCTGTGGGTGGCCACAGCCATGGGCTTGGCCACAGCCATGGGCTCAGCCACAGCCATATCTCAATGTCCTGGCTGCTGCAGCCCTTGCAAATATAGTCATTAACCCAAACATCCTCACTAGATCCTCACGTGAGAACTTGTAGTCCACCAAAGTATTCCTGCAGCGCGAAGATTTCTGCTCTTTTGAGTTACAAAGGTGCCTGGAGTAAAGGGAACTTTAATTCAGGAGACCCTGGACGATAGTGATCACTCTTGGCTTCACATTTAATCACCAGTTTATTCCTCACTAGTGTCCATGGAGTGAATGGTGGCACAGCCTTGCTCGTGTCCCAGCTCAGAAACCCCCAGCGGGTTCGCACTCAGGCTGGAAACCGACCAAATTTAAACAAAGTGGGTTGTTCATACTGTTTGGACAGAGCCTTGGATCAAACCCCATTTATTCTGCTATTACTATTCATTATTCCCTCCAGTGGTACCCTGGATGTTTGAGCTGGGATCTGCTTAATCCCGTAAAGCCCAGCTTCTCCTCGTGCCAGAGCGGGGAACAAAGTCATAATTCTCCATTCACAGCCTCCCAGGCTGTTGCCATGGGAATGATGCAATGTTCCCAATTCCTGGGGCTGCTCTCCTGCCAGTTCAGGTAGGAGAAGCCACTTTCCCGAGGGAAGAGTGCCCTGGATTGAGCGCTGTGCTTTGACAATTAGCCAGGGAAATTACAGATCACTCCATCAAAGTGACGGCTCCTCACTCACAGGGACCTGGTTTCTGAATTGGAAATGAAGCCCTGGGCAAGCCTGGCTCACTGGGGGTACATGGAAGTGCTGGATCTGTACCTTGGGGTCCTCAGGTACTGACAGTCCTGCTGTGTTTCTCCTATTTACACTCTTCCCCGGTATTGCCCACCCACATCCAGGTCCCATCCCGCTGTTCCCAGCTCCTCACCCACAGTGACACCCCAAAACAGGCTTCCTGCCGGGGAACCCACGGCTGGGGCTTCTCGCAGCCTCGAGTCTGTGCCTGGGCTTAGGCACGATCTAGTGGAGGCTTTTGAAGTACAAAAATCCCCAGAGGTATTGAGGATGCATTTGGGTGTGAGGAGCTGGTGTGGTAAGAACTTTCCAAAATTCACCTGAGAGCAGCAACCCTGATAAATCCTCCTTATTTCATCACTGTGGTCAGAGCAATCCCCAACCCTGCCTTATCCCCAAAACCAGGGGGAACTGGGGCACTGGACTGCTCAGAACACCGATATAGGTTCCAGCCAGGCCCCACTCCATAAGAGCACCTTTCTGAGTCTGTGGGAGGAAAACTTGCTAAAAAGTGTCACTTCATGTAAAGTTCAGTTTGCCCTGTGAGAATCCAGAGCTGTACGAAGTTACGAAGCTAAAATGGTGAACAGTGCAGGTCCTGATGGGAGCCTTGCCCAAACCTGTGGAGATAAAACTGGTCAAAAATCACCCTCTTTTCCCCCACTTGTTTTCCTTCCATAAACACAATAAAACTGAAGCCCCAAACCCTTGGAGATGGCTCCTCCCCTCCTCCTGTCCTTGAGACTTCAAAGCATAACCTGAAAATTCCATCAGTGCATGTTTACTCCTGTGCCTTGCCCTAAATTTGGGTCTGAGCGGATCATCTCTGTACCAAACGTCCTTGTGCTGCTCTCAGTCACATTAGAACATGTGCAGCCCTGGACTGCCCAGATCAGTGCCTCCTCAACCAGCACTGAGCGTTGGTGGTGTCCAGGCAAGTCCTTCCTGCCGCACAGCGACTGGATTTGGAGAGCTGGCTGGCTCCTCTCTCTAAAACAACACCCTTGATCCAGGGAGACTGAACACAGGGGACCAAACTGGAGGCTGGTGTGGAGGGAAGCCCCTCAGAGCACCGCCAAGGCTGGAGCTTGGCCGTGCCTTTGGAACAGAATTTTCCAGCAAGCTGTGCAGTGCAGCGGGTCTGTGTCCAGCCCAATCAGCCTTGTTTCCTTCCCAAAATGTCACACGAGGTCTAAAGCCTTCCTAAAGTCAGCATATGTCTCATTTCAGCTTCTTCATCCACACATCCAGTTTCCTCAGCAAAGAGGGGAATTCAAGGGTTTGATGTGATCTCTGTGTGACAAACCCATGCTGGCTCTTTTATCACCTGGTTATCTGCCAGGTGCTTCAATAGATCTAAAACCTCCCGTACTCCAGAAGCTTCCCAGGCATCAAAGCACAGCTGAGCACTAAATAATCCCCTCGGTCTTCCTCTTAACACTTGGGAAGAGGAGTAGGAGTTGATCTCCTCTGTGGGACAGGGTGTCTGATGGCTCAGAAATTGCTGGTTCCTGAAGCTCCTCTGCATCGTCAGTGCCAGATCCAGAGGCACAGAGGTCTCTAAATTCCCTCTAACTTCCCCTGCCCTCCCTCCTGCTCCTCTATCCCTCCCACCCGGCTCTGCACAACGATGGAAACTGGGTTAATAGATGAAAGAGGAATTGCTAAAGCAAATATTTTCTTTCCAAAGCTCTCTTCATTAGCTATAAACACAGGGAACGGCTGCGGATAACCAGTGTGTTTTAGAGGGTTGTGGCTCCGTGGTGAAAGCAGGGATTGGGGACATGTGGATTTCCGATTTTTTCTTAAAACCAGCATTGCTCCAGCACCTCATCCCTACTTTGTGGCCCATCCCTAGGGCTGGAGTGGGAACTGTGGCATGGCTCCAGCATGGTTCTTTCTTCCCACAAGCATGGCCCGGGTGGAGGATATGATCAAATCCTGATAATCCAAATTTTGTGGGCAAAGATGTCTTCGGGCATCTTTCAGGGGACACATCACCCTTCAAAAACAACACCCTGGCCATAAAAATGTTGTGGCAGCAGCAGTGGAGCAACAAAACCCAAGGAGCAATGAGCACAAGATACTCCCCTCACTTTAACATCCACCTAAGAGCAGTGGTGATGTGAAAATCCCCCCACCCTTGGGGAAAGGGAAATAAAAATGTGATTTGAACACCTTAAAGGCATTAAAATCCCCAGGAGTTCTCCTGGCGTCTCTTGTCCTGAGCTGGAGCCGGCTCACCAACCTGGCTTTGCCGTGATTATAATCCTTAATTTCTGATTTTGCCACCTGCACTCTGTTTCATGAAATTTTAAAGCTAATGCTCTGCCAAACTCAAATGGCAGTGGAGCAGATGTTGAAGTGCAGCCGAGGATGAATAAATTATGGGGCTCGTGGCTGTATGGTGAAGGAGGGAGAGGGTGGATGGCTCCAAATAGGGAGATAATTGATTTAAATGACATTGTCCGTTGGAGTCACCTGGGATCAGCTGCTCCTTGGGCACAGGCAGAAGAGATGCAGCAATTAGAGACACTGGTCTGTGCAGCAGTGACTTGCCTCTGTGCAGGCTGCGCTCAGCCTTTTTTTTTTTTTTTTGGCTGTTCTGTGGCTTTTCTACCTCTTTATTCCACCTCAATATCAGGCGGGGGGAGGAAAATGAAGCTGATTTTGGTCTTGGTCCACCTGTAGTTGAAATGAGCCTGTTTGGGTTGTCCTGTGGCTCTGGGAGGGAAGGGAATATGTTGAGCCTTTTAATTCCCAGGGGAAGATCTAATAATTATTGATGGTTGGACACCAAATCCAGACCCAGAAGCATCAACCTGCATTTTTTAATCATGAGATGGATCAAAAATGATGGTGACTCAGGAGCCCACAGGATTTTCGCTCTTCTGTGCTACAGACAACCCTGGCAACCTTGGGCAAGTTACTGAACCCCTTAGCATGGCCCAGTCCTTCTGGTGGGGAACGTGCTCACCTGGCAGGGGTAGATAAATTCCCCTGGCAAACCCATAGCTGCCATGGAGGTAAGGATTCCCTGGAATCCCAAGATCTTGCTCATCCATGAGCCCTCTCTTCCCAAGGGATGCTGTGGCTGATTCTGCTTTGTGCCCTTCCAAGGACCTGAGTTTTGGGGGCCCAGTGCCACCCCTGCCCTCACAAACCACAGCCCAGGGGAGGGACCTGCCTGAACTTGCAGCAGTTTTTGCATTTCACCAAAACCAGATTTTTTTTCCAACTCAAACCAGCCCTGCTGGAATGTGTTGGCTTTTCAATCATCTGCCTGTCTGTGGCTCCTGGCAGCCTCCTGGCATGAGCTCCATGCCAGAGCACAGCCTCTCTCCAGGTGCACCCTGGCTTGGGAGCAAAAGGCAAATCAAGCAAAAAGCAGGAGGCAAAGGATTCCTGCCTCTGAGGATGTTCACCTCCAGCTGGACCCGGGACTGGTGGCAGAGGAAGGGGGACCCAGTATGCTGCCAGAAGCAGTTTTGCGGCGCCCAGGGGTGCTGAGGTTCTGACCTATGTGGAAAGGACACCAGGCAAAAAGGGCTCGACCCTGCCTGTGGCTCCTGGGAGATGCTGCCATGGAGAAAACAGAGATGAAGGAGGTTTTCTAAGAACAAAAGCAGCCTGTGGAAGCTGCAGGAAGGCTTCCAGTTTTCCAAGATGTGCTGAGTAAGTATGCAGGAGGGTGGGTGCGACACAGAAATCAGTACCAAGTCCCAGGCAGATAGTGGCTACTCCCGTGGACACAGTGATCCCTGCAAAGGGAGTGACATCCCATCTCATCAGGGATGTGACACCAGGGCTGCTCCCAGAGGAGGAGATGGTCCCCATGAAGGAAAGACCTTACCAGCCTCGAGTTCCACACACCATCACGGTCCCACGGGGGAGCTCTGCGGAGCCGTGTTGGAAGTGCTGGTTCTGGGGAACACCAGCCCCAGTTGAGCGTGTTCGGCGCTGACGCGACGCCAGCTCCTTGGGGAAGCGGGGGCCTAGGGGAGCTGCTCCAGTGCTGGAAGCTTCAGCTATATCCAAGCAAAAAAAAATCATCCCTGGGGATTTCCTGAGCGTGTCTGGTCGGCAAGGATGGGGCCAGGCCATCCCCTCTCTGCAGCTCCCTGTCCTCATGCCAGCAGGAGTACCCAGGCGCTAAATCACAGTAGGGAGCCCGCTGAGTTGCAAAAATAACCATTTGCTTTTCTCCTCTGCACTGCACTGACCAGGCAGCCACCACCCTTTCCTTTCCTTTCCTTTCCTTTCCTTTCCTTTCCTTTCCTTTCCTTTCCTTTCCTTTCCTTTCCTTTCCTTTCCTTTCCTTTCCTTTCCTTTCCTTTCCACCAACGCTGGGCTTGTTGTCTCTCCAGAGAAGCTCCAAGCTCTGCAACAAGGCACAGAGAAGACACAGGCTGTTTCCTAATGCCCCTGGCACAGGTTGGCTCATGGGAGGAACATCAATCCAGTACAGCCCCCTTCACCCTGCAGATACCCAGGGCACGTGGATTATTTTCACCTCATCAACAGCTGCAGGAAAATATGTTCACTCCTGCCCTCTCCTCTGGGAGGCAGCTGCAGCAGAGGGCTGGAAAATCCTCCTCTGAGCCAGACCCAGCTCTGCCACCAGACAGCCCCACACAGGAGGGAGCTGTGCTTGTGCCAAGCCCACTGAGACACCCTTCAGAAACTCCCTGTTCTCTCTCTGCCCTGCCCCATGCATCCAGTCCTGGGGACAGAAGTGATGTTCCATGGATGAGCTGAGCAGGGTGATACAGTGCTCACTGTCGAGCCCAGAGAGATCAAGGTGCCTCAGCACCTCTGGGTGACAATGCTGAGTGATCCAAGTGCCACTCTGATCCTCGTGGTGCAGGGCACATCTGACTGTCGTTGTCCCTACCACAGGGGGTGCTGTGAGCAGAAGCAGCAGGATCAGAGATTCCCAGTATTATTTAGGTTGGAAAAGACGTCCAAGACCATCCAGTTCAACCGGTGACCAATCCCCACCTTGTCAACCAGAGCAGAGCACCAAGTGCCAGGTCCAGATGTTCCTTGAACACCCCCAGGGATGCTGACTCCTCCACTTCCATGGGCAGCCCATTACAATGCTAGACAACCCTTTCCATGAAGAAATTCTTCCTGAAGAGTACCTTTCCTCCTGCCTGGGGAACAGCAGAGGCCAAGGGCAGGGTGTCCTGCAGCAGCACTGCTTCGGTTTCGGGTTTGTTGAGGACATCGTCTCCCGCCCATTGGTGGCAGCTCAGCGCTGGAGCCAGCAGAGTGGTTTGGGGGCAGCTCGCGCTCTCAACTTCCTCAACATCCCCTTTCTCCTGGCTGCTATTGGAATGACAGATCCTCAGGCGGACCCACACCTCCGGGTCTGCCCGGAGCTCCACGTGCCGGGGGGGAGCCGGCTGCCGTCCCCCCGCTGCCGGCTCCCTCCTCCCGCTGGCACTGGGCCGTCTGCCATTTCCCTTTGGCGTGCACGCTGCTCCAGCCTTTTTTCCCCCCCTTTCAGGCTGACAACTGGGCCTCAGCATCAGCTGCTTGTTGCTCAGCATCAGCCTTTCAGCAAACAGCAGGTGCAAGCGGGGCGACCCTGGGCCGCGCTACAGTAATCCCGCAGCCCCCCCGGGCCTCCCTCGCACAATATTGTGCCCTCGGCTCAAGAATGTTTTTGTCTCCCCTTCACAGTTGTGAATTCTTGTATAGATTGAAAAGAAATCTCTTTCTAATCTTCCTGCGGGGCCGTGGCTGGGAGGAGCGGGTGCCTCGCTGCGAAGGGAGCGTGGCCGGCACAGCTGTGCGGGAGGAGCGGGCAGCTGCCGGCCAGGACGCGGGGATCGCGTCCTCTCTGCCTGCATCCCTGACAGCGGATGCGTGTGGCTCCGTGGGCTCTGACTCCAGCCTGGGAAAGAAACCGACTCGTCACCCACATGAGCAACACGGAGATGACACAGCAGCAGGTCCCTGCTCCGGCAGCGGCGTTGGACCGCAGCGAGTGCTGCCCGGAGCTCCGGGGAGACTGAGGCGAGCGGGAATCTAAAGACACGGGGGTTTTGAATAACACATCGTGCTGGGCTGCAGGAGGGAGGCAGGAGCAGGAGGGAGGCTCGTGAACAGCGATGGAACATCACCGTAGGGCTTGGCTTCAGCACATCTCTGTACAGTGAAATCAAGATGCAATGACACTTTCGTTATGTGTCACCCTGTACTGAAATTGCTCAAAGCCCAGCACGGGAGGGAAACACCATCCTTCACACAGGTTGCCAAAGCCTCCCTTCCTCTCATGGACCAGCTCCACAGAAAAGAAACCACATCCTCTGTCCCACATACACACAAGCACACACTGCTCCCCGCTGCCCCGAAAGCAGGAGGGACAGGCAGTGGCACAGAGCAGGGGACAGAGGGGCTCCCCAGGGAGCTGCTGAGAAGGAGCCGGTGGTCCCACAGCAATGCAGTAGGCTGGGAATCCCATCTGGCAGGGACCAGGGGACTCAGGACATCTTTTTTTGGGAGGTAAACCACCGCACCCAGGTCCCTGTGGAGGATCGGGGAGAACCACTGCCTTGCCTGAGGCGTCGTGCAAACACAAGTTCCTCTCCCACATCCTGCACCTCTTGCTGCGGTTTGACCTCGCTTGGCAAGGCAGGATTTGCTTTAAACACAGCCCATCCTCGTGACGGGGCCGTGGCTCCCTGGGCAAAGGGGCTCTAAGTCCAGCCGGCCCCACAGACCCTCTGCAGCAGTTTTACCCCACAAACAGATTTTAACAGCATGTCTCTGGTGTGTACATAAAGCGAACAGCTCCCTCACACTGTGGGCAGCCCCACAAACACAGCCTCTGCTTAAACTCAAGCTCTGTCCAAAAGTGGAAGGAGACATGATCTCCTCTGCCCCGAGAAGCATGAGGCAGAACATCGGAGAGGTTCAAGCCCATCTTCCCCCTCGTATATTCCACTTTTCCTTTGAGTTTCTGGAGCAAACACAGGCAGTGCCCCAGCTCAGTGTGAGCCCAGCTTTTTTGCCACCAAGCTGATCACTAAGTCCAACCTGTGCCCGATCCCTGCCTTGTCACCCAGCCCAGAGCACTGAGAGCCACCTCCAATAATTCCTTGGACACCTCCAGGGATGGGGACTCCACCACCTTCCTGGACAGCCCCTTTCAGTGCCTGACCACTCTTTCTGTGAAGAAATTCTTTATATCCCACCTGAACTTCCCCAGTGCAGCTTGGGGCTACAGCCTCTCTTTCTGTCACTAACTGAACCTCATTCCAAATCCCACACTGCTGAAATAAACTCTCTGTTACCTTGTACTGGGTTTGCATGGCCAGGTTTTGGCAGCCAGAGGGCTACAGGAGTGTCTTCTACGAGAAACTGCCACGAGGTTTCCCCATGTCCAGCAGAGCCCCTTCCAGGCAGCTCCAAGATGGACATGCTGCTGGCCAAGGCTGAGGCAATCAGGAATGGTGGTGACATCTCTAGGATAACATATTTAAGAAAAAGAAAAAAATCCAAAACATTTAGGCAAATAGAATTGAGTCCAGAGAAAAGCAGGGTGAGAATATGAGAGGAACAGCAGACAGCAAAGTGTGGTGTGGTCAGTGCAGGAGAGGCAGAAGCTGCTCCAGGTGCGAGCTGAGATTCCCTTGCAGCCCGTGGTACAGAGCACGGTACAGCAGGTTGTCCCCCTGCAGCCCACGGAGGGCCATGGGAGTGTGGAGATCCACCTGCAGCCCGTGGAGGACCCCACACTGGAGCAGGGGGATGCCTGAGAGGAGGCTGTGAACCTGTAGGAAGCCCATGCCTGTCCATGGGAGCTGCAGATCCACGGAGAGAAGAGCCCACGCTGGAGCAGGTTGCCTGGCAGGACTTGTGAACCCACGGACGATCCACCTTGGAGCAGGCTGAGTCTCAAGGACTGACCCTGTGGAAGAATGACCGCAAAGCAGCAGTTTGTGGAGAACTGCTGCCCACGGGATAGACTCACATTGAAGTTCATGGAGAGCTGTCTCCTGTGGGAGGGACCCCATGCTGGAGCACGGGGAGGACTCCTCTCCCTGAGCAGTAGCAGACACAACTTGTGCTGAACTGACTGTAACCACCATTTCCGTCTCCCTGTGCTGCTGGGGGGGAGGAGTCAGAGCAGGGAAGGAGGGAAGGGTGGGGGAAAAGATGTTTTTAAGGGTTTTCTTTACCTCTCATTATCCTGCTCTGATTTTGTTAGTTATAAATTCAATTATCCTCTCTAGTTCGAGTCAGTTTTGCCTGACAGTTTGGGGTGAGGGATCTCTCCCAGTCCTTCTCTCAAGCCATGAACATTTGTTATATTTTCTCTCTCTGTCCAGCTGTGGAGGGCAGTGATGGAGAGGCTTCCGGGGGTGCTTGGCACCCAGCCAGGGTCAACCCACCGCACACCTTCATGAATAATTCCCCCCACTGCTCTCCATGCCTTCTCTGCTGAGTGGCCAGTCAGCTGCAAACAGGATCTCAGAAAACAGGGAAGATGCAGCACATGCAGCCCTGCCACCAGCCAAAGGCTGTCAGGCCAGGACAATTTCCATCACATATCCACAGCAGAAAGCATTCAGATGATACCCAGTGGCACAGCCCCCTGGGTTTTCCCTGTTAGCTCTGCTGCTCTCCAGAGGAGCCAAAGCACAGCCCGCGTGACCTCTGTAAATGTATTTCTTTTAAATGAGAATTATGGGGAAAAGCTGCTGTTGGGAAGACGGAGGGACAGGCAGGGAGAGCAACACCGTAGCTGTTGCTGCTTGCTGCCAGCCTGGATGTGCTTTGGTGGGTACCAGAGCCTGCACCTCCCCTCTGCTGGGGGCCCCCCAAGAGCACAGGCCACAGCAAAAGCTTATCTCATTAGTATAGTATAAAGATTAACCCTCTTTTCCCCAAAAAAATATCTCCCATCCCTTTCCCAAGGCAGCTGCTGTGGAAGGGAGTGAGATTTGAATACCACAACCCTGCTGGAGGATTTATGAATGTGTCCCTGCCCTTGTCCCAAGATTTGTTAGATATTGATTCATTTTACCTTCAACTCCAAGGCGCTGATCAGCCTGGAAAGTGAAGGCATTATTTATTATGTGTATTAAAACCAGACCTCTCCAGTGCTGAAGGACAGGTTTAAAAATCACTGGTTTCCTTCCACCTTAGAAACCCTATTTTTAACAATTTGAATCTCACACCATCCTGCCATGGCTCTGACACTCCCTAGAAAAGTTCCTCTGGCAGGAATGGATCTTAACAGTGATCCAGGGATCATGTTGTGATAAAATATAAATGTCTGGTCACATAACTAAATTCTTATATCCGTGACAGCAATACACCGAGTATTTCCCATATGAAGTGCACCTCAAGGTTCACTTCCACAGCATTTTCTGATGCAGCTCAACAAAATATTCCTGACAAAGCACCTCTGTCCACCCTCTATCCAGATATTTAGGTTGAAAATGAAACCCTGGGACACTTCCTGAGTGACAGCCACCCACTGAGGCTGAATAAATATGAAGCTCAGGAGGAAGGTGTTACCACCAGGACTTCAGAAGCTCTTTCTGCCTTTTTTTGACTTTTACAAACTCTTGATGACGTACCTGGCAATTCAGGAAAATGAACTGTCTTCAGCCTGTGTCATTTTAAAATTCTGTGTTAGTCTACTGTCACCTGGTATAGACAGGAGTCAACTACAACAAAAAAAAATACACACAGTTGAAGGTGAGCTTTTTTAAAACTGCTAGGAGCTGCCTACACGGCAGCTTTTAATTAACCGTTCAATCACATTTCCAGCAGCCCATTTCGATTTGTGATTCACACTCAAAGGCTGGCAGGATGCTGTGCGATTTCCTTTAGGAAGCTGGTTAAGCCCCGATTTGCTGGACACAAGATGCACCGAGATCACTCACAAACACATCGCTCAGCTGTCCGGAATTGGAGTGTCAGGACAGGCTTGGGCAAAACAACAACCATCAGAGGGAACCAAACCCCTGAGAGAAGTCAGCTCTTTCTGCCTGCTTCATTCATGGATGTCACGACACAGCTCTGATGTGTTAACTGTCCCCAGAATGATGGATGGTGACAACTCTGAAGAGAATGACCTGGTGGGAGCAGTCAGTCAGCACAGCGAGGGCTGCACCCAAATAACTCCAGCCAGAATAGGAAAGGAATTCTGCAAATAGGAAAGGAATTCCGCAAAGAAACACGCACAGGATTTAAGGAGGTTTTAGGAATCAGCACCTAAAACGCTGCTTGTGCACAGATGATTTTTAAGCATTCGCGATAGCAACCCCACAACGTGGTTGGTGTCAAGTTCCCAAAATGGAAGGTATTAATCCCATTGGAAGGTCACAGCAGGAAGTTTCACCTTCCAATGGCAATATGCTAAATTCTAACCTTTTAATGGCACTCAGGGCTTTTTGGAAAGAACAGAGTTGTTCCCTCGTTGTCCATTTTGGAGGGTTTGGGTTGGCTTTCTGTGTGCAGGACTGGCCGCACACCCCTTGCCAGCCTGCCTGGTGGGGGGATGAACCTCTGCCTTGCAAAGCTGAGAACCAACAGCTCACGAACACCATGAATCAGGACGATCACAAAAGAGAAAAAACCCACTTCTCCTTCCATGTACCCTCTGATTCATTTTGTCCAAGCCCGGTCCAGCAGCACCTGCTCCCACAGGAGGCAGAGGGGACTCCACAAGTGGCGATGCTGGAATGGCAGGCGGGAAGAAGCAGAGTTGTGCGCTCCAGCCTCACGGTCAAGGCCTCGCGGTGGTGACAGCGCTGCCTCGGCACCGGCGGCGTTACTTGAAGGTGGCGTTGAAGGCCCTGCCGATGACGAGCCTGCGCACCTCGCTGGTGCCGGCCCCGATCTCGTAGAGCTTGGCGTCGCGCAGGAAGCGCCCCATGGGGTAGTCATTGATGTAGCCGTTCCCTCCTGCCACACAAAAAAAGCCACACGTCACTCCTCATCCCCGGTTTCAGGGCTGAGGGTGGGAAAGCAGAGGAAAATGCTCTTGCACCGTGCTTGGCTCTGTCCAGCTGTCAGTGACTCACCCAGGCACTGGATCCCATCCAGGGCCACCTGCGTTGCACACTCTGCTGAGTATAGGATCACTCCGGCGCAGTCCTACGGGACAGTCACAATGGGACAGTCAGGAAAGGTGTCACCTGCCCGTCTCCAGTTCCTGTGCTCCCCCTCAGGCTGCCATCAACCCACAGACACCTGCTAAGAACCCTGAACTATTCAATCCCAAAGCACAGGGAGCTCCAGCGGTGTCCCTGTTACTACAGAACACTTGCAGCAGGTCTGTAAAGGCCACATGAAGACAGAAGAAGGGAAAAAAATTAAAAGTGCACCAGAGAAGCTGGCTCTCTCACAAAGGCCCATCAATCCCTCGGGAAACCAGCGTGATTTGATTTGGGATGCAGAGCTCTGTGCTCTCACTGTTAAATACTCAACACCCTCCTCTAACTGAGGCGTGGTGACAGGTGGAGGTGACAACACCTCTAACAACTGCTACAGCCCTTACAACAGCCAGGACATCTGTCTGGGCTTCCAGTAAACACCTACTGATGCTGCTAAATCTCCTGCCTTGTAGAAGGAGGCTTGCTTTTAATTTCTGAGTGAAAAAAAGGTACTTTGGGTGTGAAAAAAACACTCTTTGGGCTGTGGGGACTCATTGTACAGAGGCTCCCCCCAGCTGAGGCTCTGGGAGTGGAGGAATTTCCCCAGGACACACAGCCCAGGCAGGAGCTGAGCTCACCTTGGCGTTGAAGTGGCCCTGGTCACAGGCCTTGGCCACGTTGTAGACGTACTGCCGGCAGGCCATGAGCCGCGTGTACATGTCTGCCATCTTGCCCTGCATGAGCTGCAAAGACGAGGAAGGTTAATTAACACGAGTGAAGGGGACCACCCATCCCCAGAACACCCCAGAGAAACTAGACACGGGAGGAGACAGGGACCCAGCAGACAGGAGGGAGATGAAGGTTCTGTTAAGTCACAGACCCCTAGACACCAGCCACAGTCCCTCATGCACCAACAGCGACCTCAGGGGAGCAGGCTCAGAGGTCTTTCCACCTTCTCACTGCATCATAGAATCCCGGGATTCATTGAGTCAGAACGGACCTTAAAGTTCATCCAGTTCCATCTCTTTGCCAGGAGCAGGAACCTTTCACTAGCCCTGGCTGCTCATTATCACGTCATGCAGCCCCAGTATAAACAGCAGGTGACCTTCTCCATGCAAAGCCCCCAGCACAACAAAGCTCTCAGTCTTCTCAGTTTTAAAGAGAAAAGAGGAGAAAAATTCCCAATTCCTTTTCTGCCTCACCTGGAAGTGGCCAATTTTCTGTCCAAATGCTTCTCTGACATGCAGGTATGGAATTGCGTGGTCGAGAACAGCTTGCATGAGCCTAAGAAGAGCAGAGGGAGAAGGGAAACAGCAGAACTATTAATTAATAATGCTTTAAACTTTGGAAGCGTAACCCAAGGCAAAGAGGTTCTCATAGCTAAAGTGATATCCTGCTGTCTTCCTACAGCTCCGCTCAAATAAAGCCATTAATAAAATCCAAAGGTAGCGTTATTTTTTCCCCAGTGCTCATTTGAGACATCCTGTGGGAAGGTCTGAGCTTTTAATTCAGGGGACTGAGACTTGAAGAGCTTTCTCACAACCACAGCCCAGACAGTTCATGCTGCCTCTTGTCTCCAGAGCCCCTCAACTCAAGGAGTACCAGCCAACACCATAAAAAGAAAAAAAAGCACAGGTAAGAAAAAGGAGGGGATAAAATCCTCCTCTTGCATTCTGGAAGCTGGTCTTTCCACAAGAGGATTAGCCCAGAGAGACGGCTCGGGAGGACAGAAGGACTGTGGGGTGCCAATATTACTGGGGAGCTTAAGGATTGAATAAATGAAGAACAAACCAGGCTGTGAGTCTCTGGATAGTGTGTTAGCTTCTAAGGAATTGATACACAAATGAACTGGTTATTTCCTGAGTAATAATGCAGGGATACACAAGTCAGCAAACTGGGGACTGAAGCAGATTTATATCTCTGGAATTTTTTTTATCAAGACTGATCATTTCCAAAGCCTGCTCTGGAGAGTCAGTGGACACTGGCAGGCAGACTTGCAAACATTCTTTCTGGCACTGCTTCTCCCACCCCTTGCCCCTCACAGGGGTCTCCGTAGAGATGCTTTCAGATTGGAAAACCACTGCACGAGGAGCTGAGAGCTCAAGGATGAGTCAGAGCACATTTGAGTGAGTGATGACTGCAGAGAGGGCCCTGAGCACGTCCAAGAGAATCCAGTCAAGCAGCTGTGCTAGAGTTCTGTGCTGGTTTTGACTGGGACACCCAGCTGCCACAGGATCTCCTTGCACCTTGCTTCCTTCCCACATCTGACTCAGCCTCTCCTCTTCTGCTGCCCCAGTAACCCAGTTCTTCATCCAGGATCCATCCTACCAAGAGCTGCAGGCCCCAAGGGATCCCCACCAGGCCTGGGGATCACTAAGGACCCTTCTGGCCTTACAACCTATAAAAGATGACAAGCCCTTACCCCAGGGGGCCCCCGGACAGCACAAGCCTCTCCAGGTCCAATCCACTCATCAGAACATAGACTCCTTTGCTCAGTGTCCCCAAGACATTTTCAGCTGTAAAGACCAAAGGAAAAGTGATTTATTTATGTGCAAAACTCAGAGGAGCTGCTCACTGAGGGCCTGCCTTCACTGTGGGGAGGAGCAACATGGGCCAGTGGAAGGTGGTGGCAGGGGGTGGGACTGGATGAACTTAAGGCTCCTCCCAGCCCAAAACATCCTGGGATTCTATGAAAAATGACTGAATAGCCTGAACAATTCCTGGAAAAAACTGTTTCAGCTCCCGAAGCCAAATATCAGAAAGAGCATGAATGGCCGGAGTGCCAAGTGCATTAACTTTCAACACTGCAGTGATGTGCTTCTCCCATGTCATCACCCTCCTTCCACGAGAACATGCTGTTCCCTGTGGATGACTCCTGGGACATGATCAGAGCACTGGGGCATTGGCCTGTATGATTTCAGGGTGGAGGGATCCAATGCAGTTAGAAATGTTAGATTTCAGCTGAAACCCTTCCACTTTAGCTTTTGAAGGTGTTCATGGGGAGCAGGAGAGCTCCTTGCTCTGCAAATGTGCAATTAGGATTTTTATGATTCTGCATAAGACATCTCCATTTGCTCTGGAAAGGCTGGAATTTCCCTATCAACAAAAATTGCCACTGGAGTAACAAATACTGCTATTACAGAGGCCTCTGCTGTACTAACAAACAGGAGAAAGGATGTCCATTTTCAGGCCCCGGCCCCAAAACAACTCAGAAATGTTACAAAAGCCTGTTGGAAAGTCTCCAGTAAAAAAAAAACCTTCAGGGAAAGTAGCTCACCTCCATACAAGATAGGAGCTCTAATGGGAACAAGTTTCTTGGGAAGCCTCAGCAAGGCTTTGGAGAACCAGTGGTTAAGAACTAGATCCATGAGGGTGAAAGAGCAGTGACCTAACAAAGGATATGCTCCTTGCCTGCAATCCAGCAGATTGCATTTTTCCAGTTCCACCATCTCCCTCAGAGGCTGCCAGAGAGCAGATAAGCATCTGCAAAGCCCTCCAGGTCATGGGCTGAACACGTGTGTAATTAGTGATCCAATTTATCTGATCAAGAATACAGGAAACCACCATGATTTGAACCCAACTCACCAGGGACCTTGCAGTCTTCAAAGATCAATTCACAGGTATTAGACCCTCTCATTCCCAGCTTATCCAGTTTCTGGGCTGTTCTGAAACCTGGCATTCCCTGCAAAGTCAAGGCAGCAAAAATACATTTCACGTCTCAGTTCTGACAGACTAAAGAAAATCATGAGAGATCTGTGAAATTCCCCTGACCACAGGAACATGTGTGGGGTGCCAGGAGGGAGATAAAGTGATCTAAGAACAAGATCAGGTCTAAGTGCAAGTGCAGACAAAGCAAATGGACAGAGAAACGCATACATATGAACCCTGTGCGCCCATTTTCTAATGCACATAAACAGCAAATAAATAAATTATTTGGAGAGCTGCCAACACAGGCTCTCCTACAGCGAGGGTTGGAAGCTCTGCCAGTAACTGAACTATTCTAATAATGAAGTTACGTCCATCAGAAGGTTTACTGAGCTCAGATTTTATTTTGTTAAAGGTTCCTTTCCTGCCTGGAAGGCGGAAAGTAGTTAGTCTTTAAGGAAGAGGCTGGCAACAATGGGAGGAAAACCAGCCGACCTCCAAATGAGGCAGTTAGGATGAAGGATTCTGCTTTAAAGCCCCGTGGGAATGGCTAAACCTACCCTCTCCACGATGAAGGCGGTTATGCCTCGGGAGGCCGGGACAACGTTCACATCGGTTTTAGCGTAGACGATGAGAACATCCGCGTCCGGCCCGTTGGTGATCCAGAATTTGTTCCCATTCAAAACAAAGTAGTCCCCTGGAAGCCAAGAGATGAAATCTGTTAGCTCACGACAGCGACACCGGTATTCCCACTCCATTTATTCCCTAAACAGGCTTCCCAGAATCACTTAGGTTGGAAAAGGCCTCCCAAGATCGTTGAGTCAAACCTTTGGCCCATCACCATCCTGTGAACAAGACCAGAGCACAGAGTGCCATGGCCAAACATTCTGTGAACACCTCCAGGGTCAGGGCCTCCAGCACATCCCTGGGCAGCACAGGACAGGCTTTACCTTTCTTGTCTGCTTTCAGCTTCATGGACACAACATCAGAGCCAGAATTTGGCTCGCTCATGGCTAAGGCTCCAATGTGCTCCCCGCTGATTAGCTGGAAGAAAAGACAAGTATTAGCAAAAGATGAAGCCCAGCAGCATTGTTTGTGTTCCCTCTTTAGCCTCCCTACACCTGTTTTCCTGCACTGAACCTCCACAGTCGCTGTTCCCTGCAAGAACTCAAATGAGAGCAAGGAGCTCCCTTGCGCCGTGCTGAGGGAACAGAACCAAATCCCAGTGGGATGAGAAGGGTGACTCAGCTCTGTCTGAGCTAGACAAGCACAGCCCTGCTTGCACAACACATGAGGAAGGTGCCAAGGAACCATGCAGGCAGCCATATGCCTGTCCCCAGCTCCTGCCTGGGCTTTCTGCCGCCCTTTTACACAAACAGGAGCTGGTGAACACAAAAGGCCAACGAAGGGGTGAAAAAGGATGAGAAAGTTCTCTCTGCAATGTTCTCATAGCCCAGTCCCCCCACATTCACCCCACAATAGCAGATGGACCCTCCTCCTGTGCCTGCTCACACCAGGCTCTGGCAGAGCTGTTGCTTCTACTTCACTGTTATTTCATCCTGCCCATTTCTCCTTGTCTTGTTTTTTCTTCCCCGTGTAATTTCATCCATCTTCTCCTCCTTTTCATCTCTATTTTTTTTTTTTTTTTAAAAAAAGCAGGCTCAATGCTCAAGATATGTTCAACCAATTCAATCCATCAATGCATTGGTACAGAAGTCCCCAGGAAGTGGGGAGGTTAAGCACCTTTAAGTGCTCTAAGGAGCCAAAACAAGTCAGAGCTGAAGTGCCTTCACATCTCATTGAAAGGCAGAGAATGAAGCATGAAAATACACCTGAGGAAGGAGGACAATTCGGGGTTACACATTTGCAGGTTGCACGGTGCTTTGAGGAAGTGACACTGTACTTTGCACGTCATTTAAACCAAGTTACTTGTGCTGATAATTTCACTGATAATCTCAGTAGCAGGGATTCAATGTGCTCATTGTTTTTACGTGCATTTTAAAACTGAAATCTAATTAATGCACTTCTGAGTTACAATATCAATGCCCCAAGTGATGATGAAGTTTCACGTGTAGTTAATTAACAGCCAAAGCAAGCATCTGGGCAGTGAGAAACAGAGAATATAAAATAGGAAAGCAGTGACTTTCATTCAGAGATCTCAAAACGATTTGGGAATTTGAAAGAATATTCTCCAGTGTCACCTCAAAGCCTCCCTTAGTAACACAGCTCCAGAGAGCTGGGCTGTGCTGCTTGCAGACAAGGATCTGAGCATGGATTAACAGGACAAAAATTGACCAGCTAGACAAGCGTAAGTTTGATTAAGTTCAGTATTTCCTAAGCTTTGCTCACGGAAATCTGCTAGTGCTTAAGATGTCATCCTTGCAGCCAGAAGCCAATGCTTCCCAGCGCTGCCCCTCCTCCAGCCACATACCTTGGGCAGGTACTTGTGCTTCTGGGCCTCGTTGCCGTTGCGCACGAGCTGGTTGATGCACAGGTTGGAGTGGGCCCCGTAACTGAGCCCCACGGACGCTGACGCACGGGAGATCTCCTCCATCACCAGCACGTGGTCCAGGTATCCCAGGGCAGATCCGCCGTATTCCGCTGGGAAGAGAGGAAAAAGCTGGTGTTAGCCTCCACGTGCACAAGATCCTGGGGCTGGGCTCAGGATCCAACGAGATCCGAGGCACTTAGAATGCTTTTGGGTTTGACTGCTGCCAGCCCTGAGCTGGGCACTTCTGGCTTTCCCCATCCTCTCTGAACTTCAGTTTTCTCATCTTAAAGTCACAGGGATATTTTGTCTCCAGCATAATCCATAACTGACTTGTATAACATAGTCTGCACATAGCACGTGCACAAGGACACACCTTGAACATGCTACTGACATTGCACAATAAAGACTCCTTCCTATCAGCCTTAGTATTATCACAAAGATTAAATCACCAAGTTGCAACCTCCTTAAGGTGAGAACAAAGGAACACAGGCAAGGTTTGTAAAATCCATGTAAGTTTGCCCCTAAACAAGTGAGGAATTCTCAAACTGCTCAAAAATGTGGCACTAAGGACTTTTCAGTGCCCACAAATGTGCAAGACACCAGAATTTTGATGAGTGGCCGACTGAGAAGGAGAACGATCCGTAAATGTAATTCATCAGTGACAAGCACATAGACTTCCAGAGAGGATGAATCAAGACAGAGCAGCACTGGGAGCCCAGCTAGGCGTATGGAGTTGAGCCTAAAACTAGTAGTAAAGATTAAAGTCACACAGTAGAACAGGGAGAAAGAAGGCAGGTAAAGAGACGAGGCTGAGAAATGCGTAACGGCCTTGAGGAGCCGACAGCCTACATAAATATATACACATGTACCTCTAAGCACATTTATATACCCACAGACACAGTCCCCTCCCACCCTAAAAGCTTTGTTCTCCAGGTAGGAAGCGAGTGGTTGTACTGCTAAGAGAAGCACTACACCAGGACATGAACGCCGGGAAGCAGCGGGGGAGGTAAGCTGGGAGCACTTACTCGTCATCATCGTGGAGGCTGCAAGCAAGAGCAACAAGGGTAAGAGCAAATCTCTGTGTGCATCCTCAGGGTGACCAAAGCACACAGCTCCAGGGGGCTGCAGTCCCAAATTCCTCAAATTAACACCATAGCCACTGGCATCACACACAGCCTTTCCTCCCAGGTCCCTCATTTTGACTCCTGCCTTTTGCCTGCGGGGCCCTTTATCCTCTAAAATCTTCTCTCTCTACCACAAACCCAAGTTCAGGGGTTCGCTGTCAGTATCCTAAAAGATGGGCTTAACAATTTCTCACATATGCCAGAACAAAGGGGTTTTTAATGAATTCCTATATCATGTCTGGGTTTGGTGCTTTTTGCCTC
Organism: Hirundo rustica; assembly: GCF_015227805.2. Classification (NCBI taxonomy): domain Eukaryota; kingdom Metazoa; phylum Chordata; class Aves; order Passeriformes; family Hirundinidae; genus Hirundo; species Hirundo rustica. The sequence goes on along the minus strand of NC_053455.1, from coordinate 58,960,512 downwards.
AAGAAAGGCGAGGTAACTGTGAGCAGCACAATCCAGGATTGCTTCGCACTGCAAGAGGAACGGGAAAATGATCCTGCCAGACGCCTCCTCATATAACACAAACCATGGTGCGATTTTGAATGATGCTGCCCTTTCAAAGCTACTCTTTGTATATGACATGCCTGTATTATCATTCCATGGAAACTACATATTTATATTTCTTCACTTTGCACTTTATAAAACAAACGAAAAATTACAAACACCACAGATATCTTAGTTTTAAGAAGAATACAAACAGCACTGTTATTCAAATTGTTCCCTTAATAGACTTGATGCACCGGCACCCAAACATGCCATTTGGTTGTGTACACCCTCCTAAGATTCCACATGATCCTCACATCCTAAATCCCAGTCTCCTCCAACCAAACCAACGTCAATAAAGAAACACGCAACTCCACAATCCAAAATTAAGCAAAAGATCCTGGGCATAGGAGGGTTTTAGAGGTAAACCTTCGAGGAAATCAAGGACAGGACTCATGAAAGGATGGCTTATTTATAGTGTGGGAAACTGCTGTAAGCCTCAGGCACAACATCAAAGAAGAAAGAAGGTACGAGTGAGGAAAAACAGGAGCAGCAGTTAAATGGGGAAGAGGAGAGAGAGAGAAAGCAGAAATGCGGAATCTTTCAGCGCTGAAAGCGAGGCACAGGCATTATTCCGACGCATTGCTATTCAGCTGGATTCTGCAGAGCCTTTGCACGGCCACATCTAGAAAACAGATTTTTCCATGGGGAAAGAAAGGCCCCATCAGGCGCTTTTCTCCACTAAGGGCTCCTCCTCATTACCCTGCCTTGGTGCATTCAGCACGGTCACACTCGTCTGTAGCACTCATCACAACACTTTTCACTAACCTGCGCAAGGCTGAATAAGTTTTCCCCTGATTTTTTTCCGTCTGGTTGGCCGTGGTCAGCTCCCCATTAGTTATCACAGCTTTTCAGGGCATTATTTTAGACCCTTTAACTTCTCCCATTACAGATGGATGTTTGTTCTGGGATACTTTTATCTCTAGCTCTCCTTCTCCAAAACTTGCTTCGTATTAGAAAGGCACAAATACCTTTGAGCTACATATGTTACATCTGGAGAAACCATTTCTGAGCAGTGCTTTTAAACCATGAAAGGCATTTTTTTCTAACAAGGAAAAAGGATTCAAAGTCAGAGAAGAAGAAAAACAGTTGGGAAAGAGTTTTTTAAAACACAAAGACAGGACAAAACGGATGCCACATGACAGACAAGGCTGTTGTGAACCGGAGAGTGAGAGTTTAAGTATAGTCTCTCTTTTCTTTGAGGAATCACCCATCAGAAGGTAAAAGATCAGAAGAGACTTACCAGGGGCTGTGATCCCCAGAACTCCCAGCTCTCCAAGTTTCTTCCAAAAGTCCTACAAATACAGAACAAGCAATCAGCCCAAACTGGCAGTCTGGGCATCAGCATAACAAGCTTCCCCAGGTAATTTAGTGGACACATCCGTTTATCTGTGAGATACCAAGAGAATGAGGCAAATGCAACCCTAAATACCTGCTCCTCCCACAGTGCAGATCCATCCTTGGAAGTGAGAAACCACGCTGACTTAAGAACACTGGTTATTCTGCAAACGGGAGGAGTTTGTGGAATTCAGTGAAAATTCACATGCCTAAATTTAATTCTGGAAGGACACCTACTAAGATTTAGCTCTTTGCACACTCCAAGGAAAATGTTTGTGTAATAGTATAAACTATCCATTACCAAAACCCTGGAAATAGGAACTGTTGGTATGAGCTGGCATTCTTCCAGTGAAACAGGAGCTGGCAGCTAAAGCCAAGGGAGCCTCCTTGGGGGAGATAAAAAAAAAAAATGGGAATGTTACAGCCATGACAAAACGCAAAGGATGTTGTCACCAGAGAGGACCACATGTGTCCTGCTGGGGCCATCTCCCTGCTGCTGCTTTCCTCTGTTATGTGATGGACACACAGGTGAATGCTCCTCACGTGGCCTCAGTGTCCAGCAATATTTGTCAGGGAATATCTCCAGAGACTCCAAAAAGTATCATACAATAGCTCTGGATGACATCTGGAATGCCAGATGTATAAATTTATACACTTCACTTCAAAGCTGCACATACATCCCTGGAAACGTCAACATCAGAGCTCTGGGAAATCCTGGCAGTTGTTTAGAGCTTTTTGAGTCTTGTGGAGCTTATAAAAACCAATAGTCAGATCTCTCATTTCCATCAATCAAAGCACCCCGTGGCACAGAATTTGTTTGGTTTATTAGAAAGGCAAGTTTCAGCTCAACAGTCAAACTCCACATTTCAGCATTTGCACACAATATTCGCATAGCAAATCTGAGAGGAAATTCGTGTCCAGGAAAGGGACTGAGCCAGGAGTACACAAAGCACATGTTGGGGAAGGAGCCAGAACAGACAGGCAGAAATCCCACAATAAGAATCCAAACGAGACCATTATCAATCTTTATTATGACTACTATTGCTGGGTTCTGCCCCAGCTTGCTGAAAGTTGGTAACAAATGATAAAACAGGAAATCAAAAAAAGGTTTTCCCTGTGGCTTTTAAGTTTGAAAAGTTAATGCACATGTTCCTGTGGTGTGGCTTGGGATTGTCTGGACTAATGCAGAGATCAAAGCCCAGAGAGGCTTTCAGAAGCACACGTGGAATACTTGCCCGCATGCCTTTGAATTCGTTTTCCTGGTCAATCTGTTGGGCCTTTGGAGCCAAATGTTCTTGGCAGAACTTTGTCATGGTCTGTCTAAGCTGGGAAAAGAGGGGAGGAAAAAACACATCCGTTACATCTCAGCAATACATCGTTGTCGTCTTTCCCTGGATGCTGACAGCATTCCCTCACCAGCATTCCCTCTGGCATCCCAAACCCAGAAGCACAAGACCATAAGGAAATCAATGGTCCAGGTTACTGGCTGAAATACCACATAAAAGGGCCATTTCTTTAGTCCTTTAAAAAGGAGCTGCTGTGCTTTAGTCCCTCTCAGTGTTTAACTTTAATTGTACCCTGACATGAGAGGATGTTCCTGAACTCCTGCCTGCACTGGGGTTTCAGGCATATTTTTGGGCAGGGAACTTTGGAAGCTGATGAACTGAGTTTATAATGTGCTAACCCCATCCAGTAGCTGCTTACAGCATCATTTAATTATGTGCAGATGCCTGTAATAAGCAGGGATAGTAATTAAAACGTGTTTGTGTGTCAAACTGGAACTACATTATCTACCTTACTACTTTCTACAGTGGGGAAATTTGATAGAGCCAGGAACGTTCAAGCATTAAAAACACAAAATATTTTTCTAAAATTTAAACTCTGAACACTTACATGCATGTATGCTACAGAAAATCCATATGCATATTAACAAAATATCTACAGTATCTTAAATGTTTTTATCAGGAGGATTTAAAAACTTGCTCAGGATCTTATGGTAGAATTTTTTTTTTTTTTTTTTTTTGGTTCTTTATTCCCACACATTAATTCTGGTGAAGCAAGTTTTAGAGACTGAAACCCTGAGCTGTTATACCATAACTTTATAAGGGGCAGGAGCAACAAACCAGAATATTCCCACACTCCTCTGCCCTTCTCTGAGCCCCAAAACCTAAGCATTCTCTTTTTTACAGTTGAGAAGATATGCTAAATTTCCACAGTCATACAGACCCTGCATTTCAGTACTACCAAACAAGTTTTCTCCCCATTGCTAGATTTAGAAATTTAAAAAGGAAGGCCAAAAGCCATTAGATATCTTTCCACTGTGACAAAGCTGACTGCATTACACTTCAGCAAAGAGCTTAAAATAAATTAAAACAAGCCTAAAACCATAATTTAAAAAAAAAAAATCTTAATCAATTAGAGACAGAGGATGGACTCAGGCAGCCCTGATACTCTAAGCCAGTTTACAACAGTTATATTGCTTTTAATTCACAGTTTCACTAATATTACTGAAGATTGTTTCTGATTTTTTTTTTTTTAGCTTTTCCACCAGACAGACAGGGACAAGAGGAATATTTCACACGTTCTTTTACGTCTGCTGAATATAGAAGTACAAAGAAACGTCAGTTCCATCTGATAAGGCCATAAACATGAACACATATGTGGCAAGGTATAATTCTGCTGCAAGAAAGAAGAACAAGTGAGTTTATTTCGCACATCCCTATGCTTGCACCATCAGAATTATCTGCAAAGGGATACTCCAAGCCCTGGGACAGAAGGGAACACATCTGGAACAGTCAGCATTTGGCAGCTGTTGCACACAGAATAACACAGCAAAGCTAAGGATCATAGTATCAGAACATTCCAAACGGGAAGGGAGCCAGAAGGATCATCAGCCTGTTAGGAAATGATCTTTCCTAACTAATTTTTCATTAGCTGTTTTAATTAATTGTAAGCATGCCCACTTGGAGTGCTTTTCTTTTTCACTCTTACTGATGCTTTGATCATTAAATCACCGAAACCTTAAGTTTGCTAAAACTAATCCTGAGAAGCTCCAATAAACACAGCCTGAGGGAGTTGAAGATTGGACACCTGGGATCTTAAATTTATGGCCCTTCAAAGACGTGTTGGAGTAACCAGAAGACGCAGAGGAGATGGAAGCCTAGAAAGCTGGAAACTCTCCATTTGAGAAAAAAATTATAAAAGGACTAAAGGAAGCGGGCCAGATTTGCATGAAGTGCAAGAAATCAATAACCAATAGAGGACAGAATACTAATTAATAAAGAGAATGATGCAAGTTAGAACCAATAAACACTTATTTCTTTGTTTGCTAAAAATGTGTAAGTGATAAAGTTTTGTGTCTTGGGGTGGTATGGAGGTCGGAACTTTGTCAGTCCCATGAACACTTCTTGGTCAAGAACAAAGTGATGCCTCACTCACTAACACTAAAGACAGTGTTAGAGTCTTATTTTTCCCTGCATTTTCAGAGGTTTTCGGTAACAAGTCCAACTCCCTGCCCCACACAGGAATTCCCAGCAATCTCACCCTGTGCCTGAGAGCGTTGCCCAAACGCTCCTTGAGCTCAGGCAGCCTTGGGGCTGTGACCATTCCCTGGGGAGCTGTTCCAGTGCCCCACCACCCTCTGGAGGAAGAACCTTTCCCCAATATCCAGCCTAAACCTCCCCTGACCCAGCTCTTGCCCTTCCCTGGGCTCCTGCCACTGCTCACCCGAACACAGATGTGCTGCCCCTTGCAGGAAAGCCGTAACCCGCAACGAGTTCTACGAATTATCCCAAATCCTTAAGTGCCCCATTCCGCGGGAGAACAACCTGGGAGAGCCGCAACGCTTCTTATGTGAGGATTTGACGCGACCCCCCCCAAGCCGTTCCTTCGCCGATCACCTTTCCGACGCCCATCGCCCATCCCGCTGGCCCAACGGAGGCCGGCGGCCGTTCGCTCGAGTTCGCCGTGCGCCGCGCCCCCGCCGGGCGCGCGGGGATTGGGCGGCCCGCCCCGGCCGCGGCCAATCCGCGCCCGCCCGCCCCGCCGCACCCCCGCGCTCGGCCCGGCCCGCCCCGGCCCGGCCGTACCTGGCGCTGCTCGGCGCTCAGCCCGTTCACCGTGTCGTCCACCGCCAGCCCCGCGCCGCCGCGCCGCGGCACCGCCAGCGCCCGCCAGCGCCGCGGCCCGCCCGCCGCACGCCACAGCGCCGCCGCCGCCATGGCCGCTCACCGCCGCAGCCCCGAGCGCAGGCGCGGCCCGGCCCCGGAGCGCCCCGGCACCGCCCCGGCCCCGCCCGCGGCTGAGACCCGCGCGTCCTTGCAGCACCTTTAATGAACGGAACCCGCGGACACCAGAGACCGGGACGGAGCGGCCAACGCCCGACGCGAGGATAACTGGCCATCGCTGCTGCCTCGGCCCTCCCCCCGTCCGTCCCCACTCCGTTTGGATCGCCAAACGCAGGAAGTGGGCTTGACAGACAGGGACCACTGAACTAGAGGTGAAAAAGCAAAAATCCCAGTCCATCCTCGTGCCTCACATTGCCAGGAGCTCCCCCAGCGTTTCGAGTATGGCTGTACATTCCTTGATTTGAGTTTGGAAGTAGGAGTGCTTCTCCAGGGCACGCTGGTTTTCCTCTTGCACCGATTTCCACTTGGCCATCGCTGTCTGTGGAGAAGTCAGTGCACACTACGTTTTACTAGAGTACAGAACAGGAAAGCCAAGCCCTAAAGCATCTGAACCCTTCTTCCTAGACTAAGATAAGTCTGGGATTTCTTTTACCTTGGTTGCTTGTGGAAAACATAAATTGATCTATGACCAAAATTAGTAAGTCTTCTATAACAGTTATATCTTAGCTCTTGGGCTTCTTATCAAGAATTGTAGAACTGTAAATTAATGACTATTTTGGTCTAGATATAGGAAATTATTGAAGCCACTTGTGCTTGCAAACTTCTCAGGTCCCCTGGAGATTACCCAGGGTCGCTGCTTTGCAACAGTGTCCAAGTTACATCAAACCAGGCTGGTGGATCCCTCTATTCAAAACGGGAGTAACAGTTTTCTTAACAAGTGTGTTTACATTAAAAGAGAAATTCTGCAGGTTTTCCTCTTGTTCATGTGGAGAAAGGAGGATTGGGGGGAGCAAAATAACCTCCCTAAGGGCCTTGTGCTCACTGCCTGGTTAAGTCAGTCTTACCTCAAGCATCTCCTTCTCTTTCTCAACTGTGTGACAAAATAGCATCAATTCTTCTGTGACCTTCTTAGTTAGCATCTGAAGAGCCAAAAGAAAAACTATTTTAATATGATGCAAATAAATGTGAATCTCAGCTGCTTCAGCAGCAGGAGAGAAGGGCAGGGGCACACAGACCCCTCAAAACCTGTTTCAAGCTTTTCTTACTGTTGTCTTTTCCCGACAAGCACGCATCTCTTGTTCCTCCTCTATGTTGCTACCTGTAAGTAATTCAGGAGGTGCATCAGTGAGCCTGTAATATACACATTACTCTGAGAACAAATAGCTTTTCAAAGTAACTTTCTACAGCAAGAAATATTAAGTTAGTTTATTCAGGTCTACTGCAGGAAGCAGCTCTTTCTCTTAAGATACAAAAAACTCCCCAGACCACCCAAACCCTGGTATTCCAGCAGTATTCCCTAAAAAAAGGAAGCACAGTCCAAATTACTTAAGAATAGTCACAACAGAAAAAAAACAAAACAAAACAAACAAACAAACAAACAACATTCTGGAGAAGGAGTACTGGGATGTGAGCAAAGTGCAAACTCCTTACCAGGATTGATGTTTCTGCTTTCTAAAATCATCATGCAAGTCTCCTGAATTTTCTTGAGCTTCTCAACTTCATGGACCAGCCTCTCGTTCTCCTTCTTTAGCTCCCTTAACTTAATAGTGCCCTGCCATTAACACAGGTTGTAAGTGAGGTAAGTCTCCGAGGAGATTTTCTTTAGTAATACTGACAATAACAACTTCACAAGTGCTGCACTCAGCACCAAGAATCAGACCTTGCCTCCTGTCCTCTCGCCACGGCAATTTGGGCTGTTGCAGGTCCTTGCTCCTGCTTCTTGACAGGATTAATACATTTCTTACATCCACACACCAGAGCAATTACTGGAAAAACTGGAGGATCATGGAGGAATTCCTTTTAGGCAACTCTACCTTTTCTTGTGCTCCCTCCCATTTATATAAAAAATGAGCTTTCACTGAGCACATAAACATGGTGAAGAAAAGGGTGTCTTATATCTTTAAGCCCAGCATTATTCCCTATGCAATCCAGACATTACCAGGCAATTGGATAAGCTGATCAGCCTCCCAAGTGGAATGCAATTCTCCGAGAGGATCAATAAGCATGTGGATTAGGGTGATCTGGCTGATAGTGTCAGAAGCTTTGGGAACATTTCATAGGGAGTCTCAGAGGCTCTTTAAGAAAACCAAGATGTGAGATAAGAGGAATGATCATCCCACAGATTGCGAACTGGAAAATAAAGTGACATTTTACAGCTGTGTGCTACCAGGAGGGCCTGCTGTACAGGACAGAAGCAGTACCAGGCATATCCTAGAGCTACCTCTGAGAGCCAGGGAATAATGAAGTGCCAATTCTGAATCTAAATCTGATTCCACAAAACTAAATCTGTCTGAAACAGAAGTCCCTGAACAGTCCCAGCTCTCTCAGCCTTTCCTCCAGTCCCTTAACCACCTCTATGGCCCTTTCCTGGACTCTGTCCAGTACATCCATATCTCTTTCCTACCAGGAGCCCAGAACCAGACAAAATACTCCCAGTTTGGCCTCCCCAGAGCTGAGCAGATGGGGAAAACAACTTGCAGAAGAATACAAAGACATTCTGATGAAGACAAGAAAACAAGCAAGACAATGCTTAACATGACCCTGTGTGGATCAGCACCTAGAAATTACTCAACGATTTATTTATTTTTCTCCCCTATCCTTACCTCTGCTCTTGCTAGTTGTTGTTTGAGTGTTTCCACCAACTGATTCTTGCTTTTCAGCTCTGCTTCTAATTGGTATCTGCTGACAGGGCTGTGGAGTTAAAGAGCAAAGACTCAGGGTCAAAAAAACCCCCTAGTGTTGCACACCTCCTAATTTCACAAATATGCCCCCTTTTAAGCGTTTGCTTTTGTTTCTGACCGACAGATTTAACTAGGAAACTTGGCAGAGAAAGCTGCACAGGGGTGAGAGCTCATCACCACCCTCCCCAGGGAAACACCACAGCACCAGGAGAACTAGCGGAGATGGGAGGGACACACCGTCTTGCCACCGTCTTCTTTGAAACCGGTTCTACTCTCTTGCCAGACTTAGCCAACCTTGAAAGAGAGAGAAAGTACAATTACCAGAAGACTTCTACGCTCTTGCAGGTCACCAAACCTATTAGTTTGACGGAGTGCGCAGAATGAGCCATCTTTAGGACATCTGCCCAATAAATCCATCAATATTTTGCTTTGATTTACCCTTGGTTTGCAGCCTTGAAGACACTGTCCACTGTACCGTTGGAGGGAAAGTTCAGACTGGGAACCCTGCTGAACTCTGGCTCTGATGTTTTGCTGACACATTTCTTCTTTGAAGAAAGAGTCATTTGCAATTCTGCAAGAAATAAAAGACAACTGTGCAAATACCACAGCCTAGAAGTAACCTCCTTTAAGGTCTCTTAAGACTTTAGTTTGAGGTAAATTGGTTATATCTGACTAGAATATGGAAACTTTAAGGTAGAAGTAACTAAGAGCGGTCCTCAAGTTTTACCCAGGATCAAGAGCCCAGAATAAGCCACAAATAGGTCAGATATACAGACAGTGTTAAAATACAATTACCAGGCTAGCACTAACGAGAGCTTGAAATGATAACACACGATAAAGAAGGTCTCAACATCAAACAGACATCCTGCCACATGGGTGTTTTTCAACACTGGAATCAAAACAAACCAGCCCCCACGAAACTCAGTTAAGACACCTCCACATTTTGCTATGAGTGAATAGCTACTAAAATAACACAGAAACCTAGCTTTTTAAATAGACTTTATTTCTCTTAAATTGCAACTGTCTGAGTATATAAAGCTTCGTTCACTCCGTGGGTTTAAGAATTGCTTTTTCTCCCTCAAGTTAAGTACTTTTCAAATGACACACCCACGAGCACATTTACATTAGAGCAACGCGGAGTTTCCACCGATACAGCCCGGCTCCCATGTTTTTAACGCTAATCCTGAGTGCACCCCGCTTATTAAAATGCTGTGAAGTGCCGTAAGCAGCATTAAAAGATTTGGAAAATAAGAGACTGCGAACGAAGCATCTTTCACATCAATGGGCCGCTGCCTTCAGCCGGCGGAGGGTACACACTGCAGGCTGAGCGCTAACCTAAGTCCTAAACGGGGACAAAACAGCGGAATAAAGCTTCTGATTCGTTTTTGGAACAGCCACCACGTAGCCGGGCAGCTATAGAGCTCCCTAACGCCGGCGCCGCGCTGCACCCCTCGGCCGAACCCCGCCAGCCGTAACCCCCCGCGTGTCCCTCCGTGCCCCGCACTCACCTGCGGGCGGCTCGGGGCGGTGGAGCCGGCCGTGCACGGGGATGCGGGAGAGCCGTCCCTCCATGGCGGCTGCGCTCCCCTCACGAGTTCAAACTGCCCCGCGCAGGGACGGTTGGGCGGGTCCGCGCATGCGCGCGCGCGGGCGGGGTGTGTGGTGGGGGCGCTGGGCGGAGGCGGCGCGCGCGAGCGGGGACGGAGGGCGCGGGCGCTCGCGCCGCGTCCCTTTCGCGCCGTTTTTCTGCCTCGCGCCGTTTTCTGCCTCGCGCCCCCTCCCTCAGGGAAGGCGTTGGCGGCCGTTACGGGGGCACCGGCTGCGTGCGAGGCTCCAGCGGAGCGCGGCACACTCCTTCCTTGCCTCCCTCCTTCCCTCCTTCCCTCCTTCATTCCTTCCCTGCTTCCCACTGCATCTCGCTGCCTCACCCTGCGGTTTGGGCACTCGAGGCCCGAAGATCAAGGGCTTTGCGGCCGTCTGTGCGGACGTGTAGGAGTCAAAAGCTGTGGGAGTTGCCGGTGCTGCTGGTGTGTGAGGTACTCAAACTGCCCTCTAATGCCTCAAGGTGAAACGAGGCGTCTGTATAAAATGTTTCCCGACTTAAATACATTTTTTTCAGTGTTTGCTAACATGGTTTTCATAATGGGTGGGCAATCTCTGCCAATAGCAGCGGGGAGCAGCTCCTTGAGGCCGATGATACAGTTCCAGCCTGAGGGTGGCTTTGGCTGCCCAAATACCCACCTGAACATTCACTATGACAATTTCGAGATAAAACCCTGAAACAAACATGAAAAACACACAACTGACATGTTTGACGCATTTCAAACTCTGGTGTTAGCTTTAAAAGTCCATGTCCCTAATGGATATCAGGGAGTCGCTCTCTGTGTCCCACAGCACAGGGAGAGCTCCTGGATGTCAGAAGAATAAGTATTTTAAAGATGTATACCTCCCTTTGGAAAATACATTAGACACTTAAAAGATGAATAACGGCAGTTCTCTTGGTGAAAATGAAGCACCACACATATTTTAGGAAAGGTTGTTATAAGCATTTATTGTATGTCAACTTGTAGAGAGAATGTTTTATTTTTTTCAACAAATAAGAGCAAATAAATGTTTGCTTTCCTGTTTGTTTCTGGTAGAGGGGGAAAAACCCTAAAATTCAAGATTCACCAGATTTGTGAATTTTAAAAAGTTACATATTTGAGGGAAATGCCTTGAGTGCAAACATGCTGTAAAGAGGACACAACAAGGCACCTGAGTCCAGGGGGGGAAATTCACACTGAAAATCTTTGGCAGTATTAGAATTCCTTTGGATAAAACAAACTGAAGCTGTTACTGGAAATAGATTTGGGCTGGATTCTGCAGCCTCTGCCATGTTCAGGAAGAGGCTGTGTCAACTCGGAAGTCTTGACAGGACTTCTTATAATATCTGAGCTATTTTGATGGGGTCTGTGGATCTGGGCTTTGCCTAAAGTAGAAAATGAAATAATTTATTTTTTATTATTCACAATACACTTGACTTGATATCTAGATTTTCAGTAGTTCAGTTTTTTCCTTTTTTTTTCTTTTTTTTCTTTTTTCTTTTTTCTTTTTTCTTTTTTCTTTTTTCTTTTTTTTTTTTCTTTACATGAGCTCTCTTTCTCTGTCATTAAGTACCTGGAGAGCTTCACCTCATTATTCCTCTCAAGCAAACAAAACCTAATCACCTTGTAGGAAATGACAAACCAGGTTTACTCGGTAAGTCCTGCACACAGCTGTGAACATGGCACCAGACACATGAAGTCAAAGGGCTTGTAGTCCATCACGATGGCCCTCACGTCCTCTCACTGGCATCAGATCTGCTGATTCCTGTGAAAACACATGTTTTGCACAGCTGAAACACTAAGAAATAGTCTCAGTCTCAGCTCTAGGAGAGGTGGGAGGAAAAAAAAGATGTTTACAGCTCTAAGGACATTCAGGCTTCCCCTTTCCCTAGCAGCAGCTTTGCTTTCTGCAAGGTCTCAGCTGTTGTAACCGGAACTTTGTGCACTGGATCTTTTGATCCAAACATCAGGCATGTCTGGCTGGCTGTTGGGCAGCACGACCGGCCCTTCATTCCCCACTCCAAAACGATTTTTCCATGAGGAGCTGTTCTGCTGTGATGCAGCTGGAGAGACATCAAAGACAGTCTCCCTCAGGTCCAGCCGCAGGGTATCTCTCTTCCCGTTCAGGTAACCTCGCTCCGCGTTACTGTAGGAGTCAGACAGCTCTAAGGCATCGGGACAGGAACTGGCTGATTCAGCGAGCTTCAGGCCTTGCTCGAAATCGCTGATCGACGTCTCACTGGAGATGTTGAGCATATCAAAAGAGCTGCCAAGAGAACAAAGGCATCTGTGAATTTTGTAGATGTCAGCAGCAGGGAGAGGGCTTTGGTCTGAGGTATAATCTGACTGCTGCTGGGCAGTGTCACTGGAGCACTGGGATTTATTGAGCTGCCCTTCTTCTTTCACACCAGCCGGCTGGATGTGATCCAGCCCAGACCCATCCCATGCTTTCAGACCATACTTTCGACAGCGACAATCTCGGCAGAGTCTCTCCCTGTGAATTTCTGTTTCTGAGGTGCTGTGCTTGTAAGGAGAGGAAGTTTGCAAGGCGGGACACTGGCACAGGCTGACCTGCTGGTCTCCCAGGGTGTCCTGCAGACTCTGTCTCTCCCTTTCCAGGGAGGGGTGCGTTCCCACTCGAGGGCATCTGTTGTCTTCAACTTGTATGTCTTCAGAAAGCACAGAGGGCCGGTTGGACAGCTTGCTTGTGGAAGTGCTGTTGTCAAAACTGTCACTGAGTTTCCTGGACAAGGGCTGGAGCTCGTATTGCTCGTTCGCAGTGTTGGACTCCTGGACCTTCCGCAACCGGTTCTGCTTCTCGCTGCCCCCACAGGCAAAGTTTCCGTTCGGCCCGGAGTCATCCGAGTAGTCTTTCATGGTGTGGGCACAAGGCCAAAGGATCTGCCCGCAATTCTTCTCCGGGCCGAAGAAGCAGCAGAGCGACTGGAAGAAGAGGCTGGCAAAGCCACAGCTGATACAATTGATCATCATGATGAATATCCCCAGCTTCCTGTACGCCAGGACCGTGGCAGGCAACATAATGATCCCTGCAGAGAAGAGAGCAGAAGCTGCCATGGCTGTGGCACAGCTCATCTGCTTCAGGGAAAAGGCCACTCGGCTCAGGCGGTCGGAATGGGGGCACAGGTGATAGGAGATGCAGTAGTTGACAGTGAAGTCAACAGAGAGACCCACTGCAGCTGAGATGAAGAGAGACTCCACTGCGTTGAGCTGCCACTCCAAGAGGACCAAAAGGCCAGTGGTTACCAGGACGGTGCCTGCAATGGCAGTAACGGAGAAAACGCTAAGGAGAACGTTCCAGGTCGTGAGCAGCAGCACCACAAAGGAAATGGCTATGGAGAGCCCCATGACCACCATGGTGTCTGTGCTGAGACTGTGCTGGAGGTTGTACAGCTCTAGTTTACTGGTAAACCATCCGTTCTGAAGCCCCACGGGGGCAGTTTTCATTTCCTCTGTTATCCAGAGGCTGATTTCCTCATAGAATTGTTTGGCTCTGCTGTAGTTGAAGGTATAGTGATAAATAGTTTGAAACTGCAGCACTAAGGCGGCGACATTTCCCTCCCCATCAAACCTGAGGCCCAGGTCGTACATTTCTGCCCCTTCCCTGCCCTCTTCCAGGAGCATCATTTTGATGCAGTGCAGGAAGACTTCGCTTCTGTAAGGGAAGGAGAACTGGTTACAGCAAAGGTTGAAGCTGTGGTCTCGCTGAGAGCACTGGCGACTGTCCATCCACCTGAGGAACTCCTCCATGAAGCACACGGTAGATTTCTGTTCTGCATCAGGGTAATAGAAAGTTTTGTTCTTCACTTTTTGGCAGAATTCGAGGAGCCAGTTCTGGGCCTCAGGGCTTTGCATGGTGAAGGTGGTGTCTGTCACTAGGGTGCCGTTGCTTTTCGGGTTGAAATGGTCCCCATTATCCACGGGCAGAATGCCCCAGACTATGGTGACGGGCATACGCTGCCCTTCTCCGTGCTCCAGCCTCTCAAACATGAACTGGTGGCAGTACTCGGAATCGTACCTCTCAAAGGGGTGGCTCAGCCTGAACACTTGGATGGACGATGTCTCCAGAGTTGGGAGTTTGAGTTTGGGGTTGGAACAGGAAATGTAGGCACCTCCTATGGCTAAGGCAGCAAACCAGCAGATCCAGATGTACCGAAACTTGATGACCCCACAAGGCAGAAGCTTTTCAAAGATCAGCTTGGAGGTTTCAGACAGTGTGTTCTGGAGAGCCCGGAGGACATAATGGACGGAGAGAGCGACCCTCTTGTGGCTGCTGTTGCTCCAGCAGGCTTCTGGCTTGTACACGCAGGTGGCTGCGATGTAGCGCTCGTACAGCACGGCCGAAGAGGGCAGCCAGGTCATCATGAAAACCAGGTTCACCAGCACCGAGGTGCCCATGTAGACAGAGAAGCAGCGGATGGCTGTGATGTTGCTGATATAGCTGGCGTAGAAGGCGGCACCAGTCGTGAAGCATGAGGCTAGCATGAGATAGGCAAAATGGTGCATGGTTTGACTCACCCACTGGGCGAGCCCGGCAGAAGGGTTCTGGCTCTTGCTGAGGTTCCACAGGTCGAAGAAGACAAAAGTGTGGTTGGCACAAATGCTGCTGAGAATGATGACTGCTGTCAGGTTTACAAAAGGGAAGTAGGTGAATCTGAAGGCCACCTTGTACAAGAAGTAGGAGATCATCAAAGAACTGACAACAGCAAGCAGGACCATCAAGGTAATAAACACTGAGCGTAAATAAAAAGAAATGCTTAGAAAAATAGCTAAAATTGCCAGGACTGGATACTTAGTATCCAGTAAAAGGTAGTGCTGGAATAGTTTCTGTTTAAGACCCAGGTCCATTCCAGTGATAGACGTGTAGTTATCAAACAGATCCCAGGTTTCAAGGTTGTCTAAGTAGATCCCCATCATAGATGCACCTTTTCTTGTAGGCAGGAAAAGCAGGCTGTATTTGAGAGAGGGCACTTGGTACTCCATCGTCTGGGGACTGAGAAAATCCCTGTCGACCAAGAAGTGAAGCAGCTGGTAGATGGCATTGAAGCGGGTACATTTCTCTGGGACTTGGGCACACTGCGAGTGTTTCTGTCTGACAGCCTCGGGGCCTATGCAGGACGGGGTGAGGACACCTCGGTGGTAGTCTGGAGCACAGGCACGCAGCAGGGCCAGGGTGTGGGAGATGTCTCCTTGAGTTATCTCCAGACATGAAGACCTGTTGTACAGGACAGCAATGTAGTTCCCCAGGGACCAGCTCGGGCAGCATTCGTTGGCTTCAGTGCGCTGGCAGAGGTCTCTAAAATGCACGTGTGAGCGTATCTGAAAAACGTGAGGGGGCATCAGGTCAGACCCTTGTTACCCTGGTTTTTCTGAGTTTCTTTATTAGCCTTTTGATTTTCATAAATGGAGTCAGATCTTTTAGTTACTGTACAATATTAGAGCAGTTTTCTACCTTTCACACAGATGTAAATATAAACAAGTCTTTTGTTTTTCATTCTCTGTCTTTTGTTTGCATATTTCTAACTTGAAAACAATTGTAACTGACAATTGGTCTGGCCACTGAGGCTGAGGGGTGGAAACCCCAAAAAGCCAATCTTCTGCTAGACCCACAAATGTATAAAAAGTAAAAATAAACAAAGGGGTTTCTCTTCTTCTCTCGGCTCTCTCAGCTGTGAGCTGGGATCGGAAGGACCTCTGCGAAAATCTCTTGCCTGTGTGTGACTGCTTTGTGTGTCTCGGTGACAGACCCTCTCTTGCAGCCCCAGTATTCCTTACTCGCTGCAATAATTCTCCTGTCTGTCTTGTCCTGTCCTGTCCAGTCCTGTCCTGTCCTGTCCTGTCCAGTCCTGTCCTGTCCTGTCCTGTCCTGTCCTCTCCTCTCCTCTCCTCTCCTCTCCTCTCCTCTCCTCTCCTCTCCTCTCCTCTCCTCTCCTCTCCTCTCCTCTCCTCTCCTCACCTCTCCTCTCCTCTCCTCCTTTCCCCTTTTTCCAAGATGTACCACCCATCCCTGGCCATTCTCCCAGTGACAAATCCCAAACACGAAAACTATGGGAAGTCGGTAGCCTTTTACAAAAAATTAAAATTTGTCCATTATTTATATTTTATAACCACAGATTTGAGAATTTGGCTCCAATTGCAAATGCAGCTCATCCAGTTAAACTTCCCACTTGTAAAACTTGCCACCAGTCTCCAAGCTGGTAGCTCCATTGCCATAATTATGTTCTGCTGCCCAAAATCCTCAGCAGCTTCTGATGGACACCTTTGGCTTCTGGACCAGCTCCTGTTCAGTCTCCTTTTATTCTTGTTTAATTTGCAACTGGCAGGTGGGATCATCCCTGTATTGCCAAGTAGGTGAAATGTTTTGGATTCCTCCAGGTGAAACCTGTTGTGTAGCTTACATTGTTTTTTCTCTGGCATTGTCTCAGCAAGACATCAAAGATTGCAGCAGACAGAAAAGAGACAGCCTGTACGTGTGTTCTTCCTGCCAACACTGACCTTGTCTTGTTCCATTTGACACATAGACTGAATTGCTTGCAAGTTCCATAAGCTCCCAGCGGTTGTGGACATAAATACCAGCTGGGAATAGCTCTTTTCTGAAATAAAAAAGAAGAAAAAAAAATCATAAAAGGATTAGGTAATGAAGATGAATCAGCCAGGCTGTTTGGAGGAGACTCTCTCCACAATAAAAAGGAAATATATATCTCTGTCCATAGGACTGCTCTGGAGGGCTCCCTGGAGGGAAGCAGGTCACAAGACAGTAGCGAGCATGTGCCTTGTGTGACCTCACCCCTGCCCCTTGAAATTGGTCAGCAGCATCAGGGCACTTTCAAAATCAAATGTCAGCTTGCCTTTAGTGACTGCTGGCATCTGGTTCTGCACCCCTGGAACAAGGGAGGAGCTCGAGCTCTGGCAAAAACCCCAAGGACCTGCAGGTTTGGTGTGTGACTTATTTCAGAGGTGGATAGAAGGCAGGGAAGAGAATAAAAATATCTGCATACTGTTCTTCTTCTTTCTACTTACTAGTGCCCATTCTGGGACAATTTTGGGGGGTGTTGGAGTTTTTTGTTTTTCTCTCCAGATATTACTGCTATTTACATTTTTTCAAGAAGAAAAGGAACAGAGAGGGAGAGGGAATAGACAAGGGAGAGGGAGCAGACAGCAAGCGGGGCATACGCTGTTTTTTCAGAGTATTCACTTTTGATATGGCTAAAGGGTAAAAACATTAGTCCATTAATGTGTGCTTTCAGGGTATATTCCTAAAGGGAAAAGAAGAAGTATGGCAAAGAGTTAAGAAGGAGAAACAACTCTTGAGAATTTCTGAACCAGCCTTTTCTGACCACTGAGGTATGAAGTGCTGGGAGGACACTGTCAGAAACTCTCACAGGTGGAATTGTACACACTGCCTGCATAGAGCAAATTCAGAGTGTTCCCTGTGTCCTGAACTGACAGTTCTGTCAGTTGAGTTCTGGGTGTGCAGTATTTACTGCCCCATCAAGATTTCAGTCACCTGGTGGACCACAGAAGAATCCGTCTGCTCCATAGATGGTTTCCACCATTCTCCGTGTCCTCGCTGCTTGTTCTCCCTGAGCAGCCTTCTGTCCTCTGCCAATGCCAAGGTCATCATAGCTGGCAAGAGGGCAGATTATTGTTAATAACTATTATTATTAACAAGAGAGTGTCTGGCTGGGAGCTACATTCACTGACAGGCTCTGGTGCCACACACAGCAATAGGGAGCCCAAATCCATTGCAGGCACACAGACTTCAAACTCTCCAATGCCTTGGTTGCTTTTAAGCATAGGATGTATGGAATTTGCATAGATGTTTTGGAATATTGAATATGTGACTTTATGACCAAAATATTCCTCAACCCCCCCGCAAACCAAGCTCAAATACCTTTTCTTCTTGGCGTAGGGAGAAAGGGAAAGGGTCTTCTTGTAGCCTGTATGGCTCTCAATATTCCTCCACACAATGAGCTTCCTGCCAATGTCAGTGTCCCGTGGCTCGAAACCCTGCACCAAGGAGAAGGGCTTTGTCACAGCTCCACTTCAGCTCAGCTGTCCCTAGGCCTCCTCCAACACATGGGAACTGTATGAGACTATTACTGCATCTTGGAGAGATACACGAATTGAACTTTCCCTGGAAAGATTGCATCCCAGGGATAAGAGAAAAAACATGAACCTTTTACCTTCCCCTTTCTCTTTCCCTTCCCATCAACAATGTCTACAATTATCTCTCCCTGATCTGAATTTCTCTTCCTTTTCAATTGTAGTAGACCTTTACAGAAATGACACTAATTTTCCTTTTTGTGGACAAACTCTAGTGTATTCTTGTTTTCTCAAGATTTCTCCATGAACCACAGGCAGGGATGATTTTAGGGAATGTGGCATTCCACATGGAAAACGTTCCATGTGCAGAGTGCTCGGAACAGGGCATGCTCTCCAAATCAAAAGCCTCATGCACAGACTGTAGGAGCCAAAGCCAGCTCCTCTATCCAGTCTCTGCCAAGCCTAGCTATTCACTGTGGGCAATCCCAGCCTTCCAGCCTTGGAAGGGAAGCAAAGGGAGCAATCCCGGTTTGTGTTGGCAGTGTGTGCGCACAGTGAAGGCACCAGTGGGAGTGCACAGCACGGCTGAGGGATGGGCCGGTGGCTGCCACTGGCATGGGCTGTGTTCTTCCTGCGTGTCAGGGGCAGCTGTGCAGGACTGGCACATTCTGCTCATCTCGGAGGGATGATGCCACTGGTTGGGTGTGGATTTTCCTTACATTCCCACTGATAAGTGTAAGGACTCACCATTAGGGGTTCTGAGAAGTCAGGCAGGTTCCCAACCAGCAGCCCAGCCACGGTGCAGATCGCTGCCACCACGGAGCACAGCACCAGCACGGCCAGCGGCCACTCTGCGATCAGCTGCGAGTAACTGCAGTCAGCAGGAGGAGAAAAAGTGCAGCTGGTAAGATGCTCCTGCTCTGAGCACAAAACCTGCTGTTGAGCCAATGAGGTGTGAGTAACAGGAAGGAAAAAATCAGGGTCTCTGGTTTGCGCAGTTATTTACTGTGAAGCTTGGAGGCTCTAGTGCAGCTATTAATGAACGTATTACACCTCTAACTGGATATTTGCAGGCAGCTCTAATTAACTCGGGTAATTACATTTTGCCTCCCTGCGTTTTCCAGCTTTTTCAATCAGAAATAATAAAAACCAGACTCTCGTGTCCTTGAGCAAAATGAAGCTTTAAACATTTAAGTTCAAAGATTGCATTTAGAAAGAGCCTCTTAATTTCCTCCGCATTGTGCAATGTCAGCTGGTGGCTGCGGCAGTTCAGGCTACAGATTTCCAAACTGGACCCTGAGAAATCTTTGAATTCTTCTGAAGAGTCCCCGAGGGTAACTGACCCGAGCAAGCCCACGGTCATTGGTCTAAGTTTGTGTATTTAGACACTGCTCTAAATTCATACGTGTTCGCTAGAATACATACAATTTTAATGATGTATCACAAAATATTGATGACATCAAAACCCTTCCAGGGAAGCAGCTTACTCTGGCCAAAGCATTATTTGCCAGTTACTTTTGTTCTTAAATTTTCTATCCAAGTTCTGTTTTTCCTTTGGGATAAACTGTCTCCCATATAGGATGATCAATGAAAGTTAATCTCCCACATTTTTTACCAGGGCAGGTTTTTCTATGTCAAGATTTTTGTCTTCCTCAGAAATATCAGTTGAGATATAAGATAGCAGAATTGGGTTCCTGCTCTGGTTTGGCAGGTTAGTTCTTTTGTCTTCTGATGTATTTCTGAAATATAGGAAATTCTTTGTTCGGAAATAGTTGACAAGTATTTGTGAAGGGAAGTGAAATATTTATGAATTTTATTTGAGATGGAATGTTTTTTCTTGCCTCCTCTTTTGCCCCTTTTGCCTGGGACTCCGCTGCAGCTATTTCTTCATTAGAAGTCATCACAAGTACCTTCAAACACCTTTTTCCATGACTTTTGATTTTTTATTTCGGCTTCTTCTTTTTTTTTTTTTGTTTTTTTTTTTTTTTTTTTATTTTTTTTTAAATTTACAATGGCCTTATCAAGTTTTTTTTCATAAACAAAGTCTTTACTATAAAATTTACAAAACTCGTGTTTACTCATTAGAGTACCTAATTTCTGGAGGCTGTTTTGGGTATTTCCATGGCAAATTACCAGAAAAAAAAAAAGAGAACAAAACAAATCAGCTGCAGTCGCTGATGACGGAAGGTGCTTACCCAAACCAGCCTGAAGCAATAGTTTACAAAAGTCAGATTTTAAACAGAAGTAGAAAGCAATCAAATTATTTTGATTTTGATAAATGTATTTAAAATTTTCTGTCTTTTGAAAAGATGAGTTTATTTCATGGATGAGCTCTTTTCCTTATTGCTCCTCTGATAGGACAAACTGGATTAATCTTACGTATACACACAGACACATGCACACAGAGACACCTACAGAATTATTATATATATATAAACCTACTGTATGGGTTAGAGCCAGGCACCTGCCCAGGAACAGCTACCGAGACAGTGTTACTATTCATTAATGCAGGTTAAATTGATCTCACAAGCAAATGGAGATTCTTCCAAGGAGTGGAAAGCCCCAGGAGCGCTGACCTCGCCTCTGGAGCTGGGCCTGCTGGGATGTCACCAGCAGTAACACTCTGCTTCTCCTAATAGCAGGGCAGGAGAGCACGGATCACAGGGTACAAGGACAGGAAGCTTTTGCTGTTAAACATACCTTTTTGGAATCCTGAAAGCTTTGTCATGTCTGCAGACAGAAAGAAGAAAAGATGTGTTCATTTATTATTTCTCTGGGAAGCCCAGTGCTGGGCTGATCCCTGAGCAGGTTAACCCTTGCAGGGCTGTAAGAACCAAGGTGAGCCAGTGCTGACGCAGTTCTGTCACCGTGTGAATTAGTTTAATAAATAATAGAGACTTTTCCTCTCCCATTTTAACCAAACAGGGTGGGAAGCCTTGCAGTCACTCCTCATTTTGCCCCTCTCAGAAAACCCTGCAGAGAGTACTGGACATTAGCAATGCAGTCCTACAGAAATCCCATTGCAGATCTCATCCATTAAAATCTATCTGGTTTAAGTGCTTTCCCTGCACTTCTTAAAGTGTTTCTTGACAAAAGCAAACCTCTTTATCAAGTCTCATGAGCTGGGCTAGCAACATCTCTAGATAGTTTTTATTTCCTATTTAGCTCAGCGAGGTTTTTCCCAAAAAGGTGGCTCTCATTTGCTTCCTGGGTCTCTCCAAAGACAGTCTTTTCAGGCTATAAGAGCAGAAAGGCAGTGGAGCTGCTAAAAATATTTTATCTGAATTTTCTTCACAGAGGAGCATTTGTCACTCCTACTTGAAGAGCTCTGAGGGGGGGAAATAAAGAAGCTTTCCCTAGGGGATCCAAAGTTAATGAACCCCTGAGGACAAACCTTCCACCGGCATCCTGTCAGAAGAGCTGCATCTTGGTGGTTCAGATATATCTACAGGACCTTTTGTTCTGCTCTCTTTGTCCCCTTGAAACATGCCCCAATCTGGCAAGGCCTTGGCTTGGTCACAGCTTCCAGAGAACTGCTCCCACCTCCTTCTGCAGCTGTGCCAAGCTCTGCTCAGCCAGTGCTCCCTCCTCCTCTCACCCTCCTACACTCCTGCTTCAACTGGAGAAGGTCCTGCTGCACTCCAATATCTGTGTTGGGCAGATGCGCCCCCCTCCCTGCAGCAGCCAGCTGGGGACCTTGAGGCAGCTCATCCTTCCTAGCCTTGTTATGAGTGGGAGAAGTGGAAAAGCAGTGGAGGGGAGCTCCCCACGGCAGAGTCACTCTGGGTGGCTCATGTAATAAATGAGTCTGTGTTTTGCTCGTCACGCTAATGCTCTGTAGATTCGGGACAGAGAGGAGCAGAGCAAAAGCCTCCCCAGATTATCAAAGCGAGGTCTCTCTCCAGCAGTACACTGCCCATCCTGTGCTAATTCCCTCACAATAGCTCTTCAAGCAGATTTGCTTGGATTAAAAACCTCATTCTGGCATTATTATGTTATCACTTTTCTGACTGCCGGTGCTGCACACTCTGCCAGGGATTTACAATCCAGCTGTGCTTCCTACTTAAATAACCTGTTACAGAGGACGTGGTTGGCAATTTTGTTGATAGCATATGAGTGAAAAAGGATCCAGAAAAAGGATCCCAGGAAACGATTCAG
The DNA here is from genome assembly GCF_015227805.2 of Hirundo rustica. Taxonomy (NCBI): domain Eukaryota; kingdom Metazoa; phylum Chordata; class Aves; order Passeriformes; family Hirundinidae; genus Hirundo; species Hirundo rustica. Next base: position 58,938,222 of record NC_053455.1, on the reverse strand, counting down.
AAAAAGGACCCAGCTCTTTTGACTGCAGTTCCTTTACACAAACACAAGCAAATTAAATCCTCTGTAAATGGCTGGAAAATGAGACTCTAAAGGGCTTTTGTGCCTAACACTGCAATGCTGTACACAGGCAAGAAAGGAATCCTGTGCCATCTTTTATCAGGATTCAGTGGCTACGGCTACGGCTATGGCAGTGGAGGGATCATGATCTCTTGTGCCAAGAATAGACTCTAAAAGGCACATTCAGGAGGAAGGATAGTGCTGGCTGGAAGGAGTAAAGGCTGTATCTCAGGCTCTGCACACAAATGGATTTTGTCATGGACAACAAAGAGTTCACACCCTGTTTTGCCACCCAGTCTGGAAAGCCAAATAATGTTCCTCCCCTTTTGAATCTCTCACTGCTCAGCTGTAGCCAGTGCTTACCCCTAGCTGCCACTCCCTTCCAGCATTGGAAGCAGCTTCTGTCGGGGCAGGAAAAGAATGAACTCTATTCCCACCACTGAGAACTCTGCCAAGATAAAGGACTGGTACCTGGGTGCCTTGGAGAGCAGAGGGAGAAAATACAAAGATCAAGGAAGATGGGCATATTCACAGCTGCATGATCTAGGAATGACTGTGTGACCTTGGCTTTAGCCAGCCACTCCCTTGAGAAGGAAATCCCACCTCTCCCTGGCATGGGAATGGCAGCTCTCTGTATGCCCACACAGAGATAGAGAGCAAACCGGATCCTTCCGTGTGTTTCGGAGCAGCTGCCGCCCCGAGCTGAAGAGCAAACCCATGTTTCATCCACCCCAGCTCAGACCCTGCTCATCCCTCCCACTTCCCCCACCAAGTGTGGAAGATGCTCTTCTGAGCCGTCCTCCACGTGCCTCTTACCTGACCGTGACAACGTGATGTTGCACCGGCCGCCGCTGCCCGGGGGACCACTGCTTCCAGGGCGTTTCTGAGGCCTCATGGTGGGAAGCCGGCACAAGATCACCACTGGAAAGGTGGGAACACAGCACGGGCCTCTCACCGTGCCCAGGGAGCGAGGGCAGGCCATAGCTGCCTCGGGACTCCTCCTGGTTGCAGGGGTAATATGGGTGGTGCTGCTGTGAGTCCTGCGAGCTGGATGGCACCTGGCCATTGGACTGGGTGGAGACTGGCCCAAGCGTGTGGCTGGAGGAGGGCAGGTTGTCTTCCCCCAGCCCGGGGGATGCAGGAATGGGGCAGTGATGGACTGGGCAGATTTTTTCCCAGGAAGTGCCACTGTAGCTGAGCTCAGCGTTCCCGATCTCTGGCATGGCGAGGCAGGTCTGGCAAGGTCCTGCATTTTGTTTTTCCCTATGAGAGAAATGAAGGGAGAGGTAAAATGGGAGAGTTTGAAGGGCTGCACTGGGGAGTCACATCCCAAGAACTGGAGATGCTCACAGACCTCCCACATAACACAAATGTCAAACCTCACCCGCTGTATCCTGTACCAGGAGTCAGCCTAAGGGCTCAACTGGATTATGCTTTTTATAAAGACATCCATGACTCATTCAGGGATCCCGAAGGATGGAGAATCCTGTAATCCATGCTTTGTGTGTGTTGCTCCAAAAGTTGAAAAATTGGGTAATATCCCACCCAAAAATTCTCCAGGATATTTCACTCTGGAGGGGGGTACTAACTCAGGACCCAGAGAGATTACAGAGGCCTGGACAAACAGAAACCAAAGGAATCTGCATGTGAAGAAGCCATTCAATTATCTGCACTCCTTGGGAGGATTAATTAGTGTGATTGCTCTGCAGGAGGACTGGCACTGATCCATGTTGGGTCAGCAGGAGAGTGAGTCATCCCTGGCACTGACACAGCTGAGCAGTGAACCTGAGGGCCGTGACATCTATCACGGCCTTCAGCCTCCAGTCTGGCACAATCCTTAATGGCTCCCATGTCCTGCATGCTCCACTGGGCTCTTCAGGAACTTTTTAGACACACATCTCCCAAGGATGACAGCAACAAATTTTATTGGTCTTATCTTGTAGGAAGGGGATCTCTGTAGATCCTTTGAAACTTGACTGTCCAAATTTACTAAGACGAAACATTCTCAGACTCCCAAGTAATGGGAGTGTCTGCAGGATACACTTTCTTCTCTACAAGGAATTTAAAACATTATTTCATTCCTATAGTCCTTGATTTATGGAGCCTGGGAGGTTCTGCTAGCTTGGAGAAAGTTTGAATAATGCTTTGAGGGACTGCTTAGTCTGTGTGACACCAAAAACCCCTTCACACACAATAGACTGAGCTCCTTCTGACCCCAGAAATGCTTTAGGAATTGCTGTCCCAAGAGATGCAAACACCAGCAGTTCCTGGTCCTTGTTCAGAGCACGTGCCATGCTCTCTTACAGCTGAATTATGTGTCTTGCTGCAGTGCCTGGCGTCCAGGATTAAAAAGGATGAACAGTTCAGGCCAGCCAGAATCACAAAGTGTCTCAAGTCATCAAAGAATTATGAGGGTTGGAGCAAGACTGCAGTGAGATGAACTTTAGCCTGAGGCACCTGGTGTGATGTGGGAAAAAAAATGAAGGTAGAAAGTTGGGAAAAAGATTTTTTTATATTTTGTAGAGTCCCTCTCATCTATTTTTCTCACAGCCATGGAAAAGGGTGGAATTTTAGTGATTACACGTCTCTGGAATTGCACCCAAAGTTAAATGTCATGAGATTATCAAAGACAAAAGATTCTGGTGAATACTATTAGCTCAGTATTGCTTGGAAATTGCTATTTTTTTCCAGAAAGCAGGACATATTGGCCTTGGCAGTCTGTGCTGTGTGCTTTCCAACATCAGCTGAGTTTATCAACACTGATAAACTATATTTCATGATTGTACAAATTGGTCTCGTTTCATTAAAATCATTACATCAGAGTCATGTTTGTGGTAGCAGTTACACCAGTATGTGGACACTCATGGCACAGTCATCACACTCAGCTTCTCCTGCACACCACCAGTCCAAGGATCAGTAACAGGCAAATCTTGATTGATTAAGCACCGTCCAATGCTTTAGTTTCTAAGCCTAAAGAAAGCTGCAGCAGTTACAGACGCAGATAGCACATTCCTGGGTCCTGACTTCAGAAGCCATAATTGATGCGCAAATGCAAAGTAGCCGGAAAGAAGTCTGTGTCTGTGCTGAAGCAGGTGCCAGAAAACCAGCGGACAGGTGTGTGCACACACCTTATCTCAGTGAGGTAAGGTTAAGATAAGGTTGTCCCCAGCAGTTCCAGTGCTCATTTGCCTCTGAGCTGCAAGGCAAAGTAATGGTAAGACTTGAGCTGGTTCAATGCAGCAAAAGGGAGAGCAGCTGGCAAAGCAGAAGCCCCTGAACTGTGACAGTGATATTCCAGTCACCCACAGATCTTGTCAAATAACATCAATAGGCTTGAAGTTCTTGCTGTCCTGTCCCAGGTGGATTAGTGACAGGATTACCTGGCCTTTCAGGCATGTGATTTGTGTTAGAGCTCTGTGTAAAGGTAGTGCAACAGGAGACTCCACAGTTGTCACATATGAGATTACAAAAGCAGTGCCAGTAAAGCTGCTCAGGAGATGCAATCTGAACTCTTGTCTGGGGCTCTTACAGCCTCATCAGAGCCATCCCTGCACGGGGAGGGATCCAGGTGCAGCACAGAGCAGGAGTGCTGCAGACAGACCGGGGAAAGACTAGGGTCTGTGGCAGCCAACACATAGAATTACATCTTTCATTAGTCATCACACTTCTCTACTAATTATAGAGGCAACCACATCCCCTACAGAGCTGGTGAGCTGCAGGGGCAGAGGTTGTTTGGGACAGCTGACCTGGAGGGTCCCTCAAGCCACGCTCTCAAGCTTGAGGTGTAAATCATCCCGCTCTTCCCATGTGTCCAGTGACTTGCTTGCAGTTTGTAGTTTTGTACTGTGGGGAATTTTCATCAGACAGCTGAGGTCACGGTAGTGTTATGCTTTGACATAGACCTTTTCTGGCTCCCTTTTTGTTGCCTCTAAGTTACTTTTTTTCCTCAACCTTGCTCCCGTTGTTTTCCCTAGTTTTTGCACACTTTAAATAGGTGATGCTCTCCTACAGTGCATGATAATTCATAAACATACTGCCGCACTGACGTCTTGTGTTTTGGTGTTCCTACACCTGTACTATATTTCCCATCTTTTTTTTTCCCCAAAGGAAAAGCAAAATTCCTATCCCTTTAAACTACTGTATCTGCACAGTAATCTGGGGCCAGAGGCTTTTTGTGACTTAATTAGCCTGTCTGCCTCATCTGAGGGTGGGTATGTGACACTGGACGGAACAAATGGGCTTTTACAAAACACACTTTGAACATGGTCAGGGAGAGGCAGGAGACCATGCAATGGAATATTCTTCCTCCACAAACCCCTTGGCTATAAAACCTCCGGGTGGGGAAAGCAGATGCCAAACTCTTGGATATCGCAGATTGCCTCCGGGTTTTCTGCACATACGTTGGTAACGTTGAGTCTAATATTTCACACAAAATCACACTCCTCTTGTTTACCATCTTTGCTGTGAAATGCTGTCAAGTGCTGCTCTTCCCCCGCATGTCATTTCCTAACTCAATCCCTGGCCTGCTCGGTGACTTCAGATCCTGGAATAACTTTGGCAAGTTTGGTTCATTCACTCGTGACTTCTCTCCATTATCTCTTTTCCAGACTAAACAATTACAGCTCTGTCAATCATTCTCCGGATATGAGTTCCCTTATGCTCATCCCTCTCCAACTCCGTGACGATGTGACCTTGGCTATCTATAATCTCCAGGGAAACCTGGAGCTTGCAAATAATGATCGGTTTGGATAATCACTGCTGGCAGCTCGGCAGAGTTCGAGTCTCCACTTGCTGCTCTCCCAATTAGCTGTAGTGCTGGTGAGCTTAACCTTTGCTCTGCTGAGGTCTGCACCAGACACGTAGGCTGCTCCTTCTTTGCCTGAAACCATGTTGCTATTACTTTTCTGGGCCCTCAGGACCCTGAACTATGCTAGAAAAATGTTTCTGGGGATTTCTGATGTCTGTTTGCTGTCAGGCATGAGGAGAAGAGGGCAGAGCACCACAATGGGCTCTGCTTGCCACGCTGACAAAGACTTTCTTTTTTAACATTTATTCCCACTCTGGGCTGTGTCAGATATTTGATATCTTTGGGATTAAATGCGCAGAAATGGTGTCTCGGCTGCAGAAAAGCCTACAGAGGCAGCTGACAGCCTCACTTTTCTTTTCCAGGCTCAGCTGGATGCAACCAGAGAGATGCTGGGAAAGGAAAAAGAAGGGGTGTAAAGGCAGGGATGGACCAGAGTTAACTGCTCCTGTTACCCAAGGCAGTGAGCTGTGTTGCTCTCGCTGTTTGCTTTCCCCATCTCTTGCCCTGAGATGTCTAGACAGAAAAATAATCCAATTTATGGACCCACCCAAGCCACACTCTGAGTGCAGCAGTGCTTCTCTGAGACGAGTACCAGGGCACAAACACCCTACCTTTTGTGCGAGTCCCAGCAAAAGGACTGGAGCTTCTTCCCACAAGGAAACAGGAAAGAGAGGGTCAGGATTTCTAAGGAGACAGCTTTCTGCCATTCCAGGTCTGCAAGGATGTGGAGCTGTGGTGGGATACAGGGTCTGTGGCAGGAGCCAAGGGCGTCAGTCCCCACCCTGGTAGGGATTATCTCCCTCTTCCAGAGACCAGCATCCTTCTGCCCTGCAGAGAATGGCTGCAGGACTTGGCTTTAGGCTCCACCTGCTCACTCGGCCCCAGCAGGTTGGTTTACTGGAAACACGCCCTGTTGGCTTCTTGCTCCCAGCACATTCCGCTCAGGGTGGTTTCGTTCTGCAGCACACAGAGACGAGCTGCCATGGAGGAAGCTTTTGGGCAGGGACACAGTAGCATACGGTCGCCTTCCTCTTCCTAAGCCACTCCAGTTTTTGGCATTCCCTGGTGTTGCTGTCCCCCCCAAGCCACGCAGCAGGAGAGCACATATGATTCTGAAAGGGTAATGGGCCAAAAATATCCAGGCTTTTGCAGGAATGGCTCCTTTCTCTGTCTGCCTAATTCCACCCTCGTCCCCAAACCTATTTCTACAAGCACTGCTTTCTATTTTTTTTTTTTTTAATAGATCATTTCCCCCTTTGCATACTAAAGAGAGGATCAAGAAAGAGGCACTTTGCATATGAAAGATGGGAAACACCTACCGAGTGAATGGAGCTGTCTGTGGCCTGACTCAAACTACAACTTCTCCTGTTGCCAGAGGAATGTCAAGGGGGAATAAAAACAAGGAAAAAAATGACAGAAGTCTGTACCTTGCCCACAAGCAGAGTCCTTTTTCATGAAGAACCTTTGCTCAATTAGGCATTAAATGCCACAAAATTTCATTCATAAAAAAAAAAAAAAAGAAGCTAGTTTGATTCTGTTTCCCTTTTTTTTTTTTTTTTTTTTTCCTTCCTCTAGCAAAGTTTTGTTTGCATATCAGCTGTACAAATGCTCCCAAATGAAAAAGAAATATGAATTCTTTCTGGATTAAATCCATGTGCTGTAGGTCAGCTTCCATCTAGACTAATAGCTTTTCCTGGAGAGCTGTAAATGACTTTTTAAGAACATGCTTTTATAATGGAATTTAAATTTCTCTTTGAACATACCACCAGCAAAACTGCAGTGGAGCTCTTGAGAAAAAGAGCTTTTTTCCTTGTATTTTCTAAGGAGATAAGAATGCCCTTTCCCTGGGATTAGGGAAAGGTTCATTGCGTTTCACTGTCACCTCGTTATCTAGCTCCCTGTCTCCCTGACAGGGACAGGCACTCCTGAGCAATCCATCTCCTCCTTTGGCTGCGGCAAATCCTTGTGCGCTGAACAGTTCCTGCAGAGTTCTTTTGTTTTGCTTTTTCAGTCTACAGCAGGATCGTGCATACCCTTGAGAAGACCTACAGTCTTTTCGTTAGTGAGACTCCTGAGTACGTTAAATCATCATGAAAATTTAATGAGACTGCAAAACTCTGCTTCCCACGTAGTCTGCCAGGAAAAGTTTCATTTTATAATCCTTTCCATTGACTTGTGCGAACAGCCTTACCTTTACCCCGGGCAGCTGTTGCTGCTGCCGTGGGTACAGGTGTGTGTGCTGGGACAGAGCCAGACATGGAGGGCTCAAGGTTCCCACCCGGCCTTCAGTGCCAGAACAGCTCTGTCTGCACTGGGAAAATCATGTTTGCTAAGCCTTGCTTTGAAGGGAAAAAAAAAAAATAAATAAATAAAAAGGAGTGAAATGGGAAGGGAAGGGAAAGGAAAAGACAATCCTCACTTTGGTGTCCCAGGCTAGGAGGAAGGTGGTGTTTTCTGTGTTTTTCTGCTGATGAGGTGAGCATTGATGATGAAGAGCCTTGGCTAGGGCAGAGGATGGGGACCACAGAGCTAAGACTGAGTGAGCAGCATGGGTGAAGTTCGAAATACACCTGTGTCAGATGTCTTAACTCTCTGTAACTTACCTCTCACAGGCTGAAGTGTTCATTTCAAGACCTGTCTGAACAGCCAAGGAGTACTCAGACAAGAAAAGAAAATGGCTCCAGCGACAGTCCGGAGCCCCCACTGAATGCATGAGGTCCAAGCCAGTGCTGGACTGTGTGAGAGTCACTGAAGACTGAGAGCCACAGGCACGGCAGCCTCTGGCCGAGGACATCAGAGCTGTCTGACGAGCAGTGAGTGCCCTGTCAGTGCCCCCGGGCGGGTGGGGCTCTCTCAGCGTGAATACCCTGCACCAGACAGAAACTGAACCCCTGGGCTTTCAGAAAGGATTTGTGTGCTGCTGACCTCGGGGTGTGCTCTGGTCAAGCAGAATCTGAGCAGCTTAGGTCTGTTACCCTGCTGTAACAAATGCCAATGTGCTTGTGAATATGGGATGGCTCCTTGCCCGTGGTTATGGGCTTGTTGATGTTTCCAGAAAATGGGAACAGAAAATGATTGTGGCTGCTAACCTGGCTTAAGACAGGTTAGGGAACACAGCACAGGAGAATGAGGGATGTGGGGGTTTATGGTGGAGATCTTTGGACTGAAACCGATGTTTGCCCACAGCTGAATGCAATAAGGGTCTGTCTGAAACACGCTGAGCTTCCCAACAATAGCTCTCCCGTTGCTGCAGAAGGGAGAGCACACCATGTTGCAGGATCGAAACCTGCCCGGGAGGCCAAACCAGGAAACCCCCCCTGGCTCCGCAATAGTGTTCCTGGCCCCAGGGCAGGAGCAACCAGGGCCCCGGTTGGGCAGCGCACATCACCAGAGCCCGAATCGCGGGTGGGCAGCTGGGCAGGCAGCGAGGGGACTGTGTCTGCACCCCCGGTGGGAGGACGGGACACACCTCGGCGGGACTGGGGGGCCCTGGTCCCAGGAAAACCCGGTGACACCGACCGCTTCCACATGCAGAGCCGGGGGTGGCGGCAGGGCGGCAGTTCCCACCCGCCGGGGCACCGGCTCCGCGCCCCTGTCCCGATCGCGCAGCTCCTACCTGGGCGAGGCGGGGTCGCGACCGCGGCGGGTCCCCTCGGGCCGCGGCTCCCGGGGCGGCGGGGAGGGCGCGGCCTCCATGGCCGGCGGCGGCGGGCGCTGTCCGCGCCCGCGGTGCTGAACGCGCTCCGGAGCGGCAGCGGCGGGAGCGCCCCGGCGCGTCCCTGCTCTGCACGGCTCGACTCCGCGCGGCGCGGCGCGGCTCGGCTCGGCTCGGCTGGGTTCTGCCCGGCTCAGCGCGGCGCTTGCGCGGCCGCGGAGGCGGGCCCGGCGCGGGGCGGGCACGGGGGCGCAGCCGCCGGCACCAGGAGAGCTGCGGGGGAAACTGTGAGCCCCGGGGCCGGCCTGGCTGTCGGGGATGGGGCTGAGCGTGTGGGTGCGGAACAGGAGCTCGGGGCACCGTACATCCTTTGGGTGACAAGTCCCTCATCACCGCGGTTGTGCTCCTGCTTGGCCCGGGCTGGGAATACTCCCAGAAGCGCTCCTGGTCCTGTGTGACAGGTGCAGGGCAGCGTTTTGAAATGTTGGCTTTTAGAAGCATTAAATAAGTAAATGATTTCTTTAAATAGATGGTAGGTTTGAAACACCTGAGTTGAATGCCCGGAGAACACAGGGAGGTCAGGCATGTCCACCTCCTTGCAGGATCCTTCGGTGTTTGTCTATCCATACCATGACATTGCTCTGACCTGGGTGGTAGCCACATGTGTCCACTTGTGCATGGGGATAGCTTCCCACAGAGCCGGTGGAAGGTGGCTGCTCCTTCTGTAGCTGCTCTCATGCCAATGACTAGTGCAGGAAGGGCTTGGGGCTTTCTCATGGCTATGTGTATAGCCATGGGAGTGGCAGTGACTTTCTCCGCCTTGTCATCATCCTTTGTGTGGCTGTGGGGATCGCTGTGACCTTCTTCTTCCTCGTGGCTGTGTCTGTGGACCTCGTAGTGGCAGTGACCTTCTTTCTCATGAGGGTGGCATCATTTTGCTCCACACATACAGAACAGCTGAAGCAAAAAGGGAAAGTATTAGAGCGGAGAGTATCCTATAACCCCCACTAATCCTCTAGCTGCTTAGAGTAAGCCCTTCCTGCCTTAATGACTTAAATGCCCGAGGCAGTTTAAAGAACAAAAAGCTTTTCCTAATGCCAGGGTGGGTGACTCTCCCACCGAAGGCTGATACATCTCCAAACCCAGCAGGAGGGAGTTTCAAAGACAGGCTGTGGGCAGCACGCTGGCCCAGCGTGGTGCTCTCTGCTGAGCTGGGCTGCAGGGGACCAGCCCGCTGTTCTGAGCCTTAGCCACAGAAAAGACACTTGCCTGATAGGATCAGATCCACTTCGAGGAGCAGCTCCAGAGCAGCTTGTATTGTGTGGCCCAGCAGGAAAGACTCAAACCTGGTATCTGCTGAAAAGATTGGCTGGCATTAATGTGGTGACAAGGACATGGGTGATATTTTCTTTTCACTCTTCCCAATGCTACATAATAATTCTTGCAACAGTAATGATAATAATAGAGCCACGGGAGCTGCAAGGATGGTGGGAATCAGCTGGATTACAAACATCCCACCGTTTCTGACAGACAGGCACATCTTACAGCTTTAGTTTGGCTCAGCCCGAGGTGTGAACTCCTTGTCTGGTAAGTGGGGGTGATCACGCTTCCTCACTCCCACAGCTTGGCAGGTTTTCTCCGTACTGCGCAAGGTATTCAACACATGGATTAATTACTTTTCATTGCCTTTAGCCAGGGGCTACAGCAGGGCTTGTGCTCCCAGCTGGCTGCAAAGCATTGCCCAAGGAAGGCAGCGCTGCCTGAATCCCTCCTGGGGCTGCTGCTGCACAGCCAATGTTGGGAGGGACCGGCTATGGTGGCCAAATACCATAGGAACCCAGGAGTCCCTTACTTGAAAACCTGCTCGGCTCTTGCCCCTGCAGTGCAGCAGAAGAGGAGCTGCCTCTCCCATCAGCCAGGAGCTGATGCTCTTCTTCATGCATTGTGTCATTTGGAATATTGCCACTCTGTGACCTCCCTATGCTTGGCCAGTTTGAGTCTGGTAGGGCAGATCTCTGTGTCATTCTAGGGCAGGCATGTGCTGATTCCAAGATTTCCTCTCCTTTCACAAACAACCTAAGGGTGAGCAGGAAGAGCAAATAAACAGGATTCCCAAACTGTTTTAGGAACATACTTCTCACAAGATGATTCCATCAAGATGAAAACATCCTTCATCCAGGGGAACTCTTTCTTTCACAGTGCCTGGCAAACCACAATGGCTCAGTCAGCAGGATGGGGGCCAAGCAGTCCAGAGCAGTCTCTTTGGATTGGGATGCACCCCTACCTCCCTTTCTGCAGGCAATGATACCCTGCATCTCAGAGAAGCCATGCTCAAAGCCGAGAGCTTGCAGTGGTGACACCACCGTGATGTATTGCACAGTGCAAAAACACTCATGTCATGAGTTTCACGGACACCCAAGCCCTTGAAGTCATCGTGGCCAAAGCAAGGCTGGGGATCATTGCGCAGCTGCCTCAGATTGCAGCAGACTGCTGGTTTCCAGGCAATGTGCAATGCCTCGTGGATCTGCAGCCAGTTTGTGAACCCTGGTTTGTCACTGTTCACTGGAGCAATGAAATAGCCAGGGCATTTCTGCTGCTTGAAGGCAGCGACACTGTGCCAGACACCTCCCGTGCTGCAAGATTTCCATGGGTACAGCAGCAGTCCTGGCTGCTCCTGCTGCATAAACCTCTCATTGTCTCAGCCACTGAAATTGCTTCCTCAGCCAGAGAACAGCTCTCTGGCAGGGGCAGTGCTGCATTAGCCAACTGAGCCCCAGTCACTCCGCTGTGCAGAGCTTATTTTACAGGTGAATTTACAGGTGCCCACCTTCTGAAACTTCAGGAGGGGTTAATTTAGAGATATAAAGTGCTTTAGCCATGCTTTCAGTGCCAGGACCTGAGTCAGAGCTGTTTGTCTGAATGTTTACATTTTACACCAAAGCCATTGGTGCTGGGTGCCTGAAGAGAAAGGCCCAGACGGATGCTGGGTCTCCTCTACACAGCCAGTTTGATTTGCTGCTGTCCCAGCAGCACGGCACAAGCAATGTCATTGTGCACAGAAGGACGTGTGTCTCTGCAGATGTTTGCCCTGCACAGAGCCCACCTCTGTCCTCCTTGCTACTGCTCCATGATGGCCTTTTTCTGGCTCATAGGTGCAACAAAATTTTGAGTTTTAGGTGTATAACTACCTAAAAGAATAAAATTTACTGCATATTTGTGACCACTCTGTACTGGGATGGGCTTGGAGGAGCCAACACCTTCCAAGATTTGTGCAGTTGTCTGTGTTGATAAAAAACATCCTCACGAGTATGCACCACTTTAAGGCATGAGATTGAAAGGGGCTCAGGAATAAGACTCACAGGCCATTTTTGACTGTCAGTCATTATTTCCGCCCAGGGTGTGTGCTGGAGCATGGCCCACATGCTGCACAGAAAGCAGAGATCCATGCAGGGCCCTTCTCTCTTTATCAGGCTTCTGTGAGGCTCCTGCAGTACTGGAAACCTCTGAATAGTTGTTGACCCAATACCAGGGCTGAGAAGGTTGCAGGCATATGGCAGTTATGTTTCTGGGCACTGGTACATTGCAAACTGAAGCAAATAAGAGATGTGCTGAATTTGCAGTGTGTTTGAAGGGGCAGGGAGCCCATGAGACCCAATTCAGCTTTGTCTTGGCAGGGGAAGTCTCACTGTAGCAATATTGTCCCATTTTCCGCGGTGCTGTGTGCTGGGAGCGCAGCCACATTCGCTCTGAGGCCGCCCATATGTTCACACCATTTCCAAGCGTGACTGACAGTGAGCCAGTTCCCCCCGAGCATCCTGAGATATCCCAGACTAATTCAGCCCCTGCACATAAATGTTCTTCCTATGAGCATTTGGGACATAAATTCTCAGCCTGGGGAAGGCCAGAGAAGGAGCTGGGATATGAGACACACCTTGACTAAATGTGCCTGTCACAATACCTTCACAGCCTAAACAAGGTCCTAATGGCACCAGTGCCAGTGAGTCAGCGTCATCCAGAGATGGCCCAGTTGACATTTTGGAGAGGAAATTGGCCAAAATGGCTCATTTCAGGAGGATCAGAGCCTTGGGGGCATGAAAACCAGTTCTTTTGGCTCAAGAGCAGATACATAAGTGGAGTGGAAAGCTTACACTTCTCATATTGTTGAAATGTTTCTGCCCTTTTTTTTTTGTTTTATTTTGTTTTGTTTCGTTTTATGTTGGTTTTTTTTTTTGTTAGTAACTGAGCTTCAGAAATGCTCCAAGTATTTAATCTGGTGCTTCCAGGAAAAGGCTTCTTTAAGTGTTTGCTCCAAACCTTTCTCATCAAAAGGTTTCAATAACAAAAGGGCAGAGGAAAGAGTGTTTTTAATCAGTTCCTTCTGAAGGTACTGAAGGGAACAAAATATTCCAGGAAGAAAGGAAATGGAACTTTTCCTTTCCACAAATCCAATTATAAACCCTGTGTTGTAGCCCACCCTAATCCCACGTGTTTGGACTGCACAGTGTCCCCAGGCCTGAGTAACACCTCAGCCTTGCAGCAGAGAAAAGTCAGAAGGGCCAACAAAATATCCACATTCCCAAAGGAGAATCAACTGGCTCAGGAGCTCATTCAGGGACCCCAAATGGATCTTCAGAGAAAGGTATCACCCTCTTGATTTATGATTTCCATCCTGTTGGAGCAGGGATATTTGCACTTTCAGAAATTTTCAGCCACTTGAGTGAAGCACTCAGCAGCCAGGCACAGCCCAGCAAGTCTGCAAGTGCTTCATGTGATGCCTAAGCATTTAATATTTTTATATTTTTCATATATTTCTAGCTTTGTAGATTGCTAAAATATTTTTACTGTCTTTCTTCCCTACATGTAGGAACAATAATATAACTTTATAAACCTAAATATTGTGTAGTCTTACTCCAAAAAGAGAACCAGCTACAAGGATATTCTGTTTTCCAACCAGAATCTGGACCAGACATAACAAAAGAGGGGCAAAAGAAAGCTCTGGACTGCTTCCAGTGGGCACCCCAGGAATTATTACCTAACCATCTAACCTTTTAATTGGACAGTGTATGATAAGTATACTAATGGACTAACCTTATAAAAATTGTAGAATTGCCGTACCACGTGCGATTTCTGTCATATCGCGTCCTTGAAAGCTTTCAAGTAAATGTTTGCTTTCATATTCCCTCTAACGTTATTGGAAAGATCTATTCTGTTTTCCAGGCAACGCATGTGCCTCCACCCCTCCTTCACCCAAGTGCTAATTATTGTTGAACTACTCCTTTAATATTTAATTGCCACCTTGACTCCCCTTTTCATCTCCTCCCTTCCCAGGTGCCTCTGAGCCTTGTGCAGGCTGGTCCTTCCTGTGTTTGTCCTCCCAATCAGCCGCACACCTTGACCCTCCACACAAGAAAAGCCAGTCTTCCTGCTGAGCCCAGGCGCAATCCATGCAGCATCCGTGTGAAGCGGCGCCGCTGGAGCCCACGGAGAGTCTTCGGTCCAGTTCAGACCCTGGAGCCAAGGTTGGTCTCTGGAGCTTGCTTTTGAGTTCTCCTGGCAAAGGGAAATGAGACAGTTTGTTAGGCTTTGATGGAGTTTGGCTGGGAGGAGAGGCACCGAATTTGCCACTTTTTTCTTCTTGCATCAGACTCAAAGTGGGTCACTACCATTTGTGTATCCCCAAAGCAGCCACACATGGAATAATTTTGACTTTTTGGAGTTCACAAAGGGCATGTGACCATGTCAAGAGCAAGCCGGCTCCTGGTGGCTCATTTGCAGCTTGTGAGCCCAGGCCACTGGGCTGTCCGTGTCCTCCTAGATCTGAGCTGAAGCCATGGGGAGCCTCCCTGGTCCCTGCGGATGACAGGGCAAACAAGTTGCTGTCTGCAACATTCCATGCTTTCCCCAAGGACTACATTTCCATAAAAGATGAAAAAACCTGCCTGACTGGCTGTCCCGGCCACTTTCCACAGCCTCACACCCTTCCAAGGCTGGGTCCTGTGTCCTACATCTGAAGGCTGGGTAGTGAACAAGGTCAGCAAACCTGTATTTGTCCCTGCTGAGTGTGTCTGCAAGTGGGAAAAACTAAGTGGACAGATTTGGTTTTTATTTCATTTTCCATTCATTTCATTCAGCCTATGACCACTTCAGAGGTCTTACACTGGAATGACAAGTTTTCAGGAGCAGAAAATGTTGGGAGAGCTGACAAGATCATGGGTTTTTCAAGGTGGCATTAAACACGGGTATGCACAGAACTCACCCACAGGACTTGAGGCAGGACCCTGCAGGCTGGGATGATGCAGAGGGAAGGGGAAAAGAGGGGATGTCTTGTTCCAAATGGGAAGAGGGCTGCTCTGCACGTCCTGAGATGTTTCTGTGCTGTGCCATGATTGGTATCCCTGTCGGAAGTACCAACAGGCAGCTATGATCCTTGCTGCTTTTAAGCTGCCATTACATCCTTTAACTGTCTTTGGTAGTTTTAATTTTAATTGTATATTGATCCATTTAAAAACAAGTGTCTCAGCAGCACTTTGACCCCCATGAGTCTCTCCAGCTAAAGGAGGTTTAAAGTTCCTGCCTGGTCCCTCCTCCCAGTCTAGGAAAGTGCTGACCTTTCTCCTGGCTGGAGGAAACACCTCAATCCCTTTTTTATCCTGCAATGCAGCTGCTTGAAGGACCAGAGCTGGGAGAGGCAAGGGAGGCAAGAGGAGTTGCCTTACTGTGGGGAAGTTTGTTCTGTGTTTGGCAGGAAGTATGCCTCCAGGCCTCCGGGAACGCTTCTTTGATACTCTGCGTTCCCGTCCCTCCCTCTTTCCAAGGCCTGGAGAAGGATTGCTGGTTCAGCTCAGGAGCCTCGGGCAGCACATCGCTGCACACAGCCGTGCCTTGACACTCGGCCCTGTGCCTTATCTGCAGACCTGACACATAATAAAAAAACAGCCTCCCACCGCAGCCGGGCTTCAGCTGCTTCAGTGGGCTCTTGGCAGCTGCCTCCCAGATCCTCCCAGCAGTTCCCGAGTGCCATCTGTTGACTCGATAGCGGTCATGCAAAAAATGGAGAGGAGCCAGGATAAGGCTGGGTGAAGTGCGCTTGGGAAGAGTGGCAGCGTGGGACTGAGTGGCTCTGGAGGAGTTTCACAGAGTGCAAAAGGAAAAGGAGGGAGGGTCCCAAGACGAAGCAGTTCCTGCTGGTGGAAGGGCTGATGAAGGGATGCAGGAATGCTTCTCGGGGCAGGCAGGTTTGCATTTTTTGAAGAATCAGATTCTTTCCTTCAGTCTTTGTGCAAAGCAGAGAGACAGAGTCTCACCAACAAAATATGGGACAAAACTTTGCTCCAGCTGCTGAGTGCTGTCCTGGAGCAGGGAGATGGCAGACTACTGACAGGGATGGTTCTTTGTGCCAAAACTGAAAAGCCTTGCTGCACCCAATTAGAGAAAGGGACTATTTCACTGTCATAGGCACAAAATGGAGAGGTGATTGCCCTGCTTTCCTTCCTTGACCCCAGAAAAATCTCCAGCAAACTTTCCCCGAGTGAAGAGCAAGGACTCCAAGTAGGCAGCTGGAGACCGTGCTTAAGGACAGTCAGCTGAGCCCCTGTGCAGCACAGCCACAGCAGGGCAATGCAGCAAAACCCCCTTTATATCCTCCTGATTCCTCCAGCTTCCAGGCTTTCCCGAAGGAAGCTGCTGTCCACCCCAGGGACTGCTCCTTCAGGGGCAGCCTGAGGTTAACAAGAGCTGACAGATCCATGAAGCAGAAACCAGAGCCAACCTGGGTACACTCCATGTGCTCAGTGTGCTGAGCAGTTTCAGAGATGGCACCAGCCAGAGCACAAGAGAGCCCAGAATTAGACCATCCCACCTATGAAAGGTCTTCCGGGATTTTAAAGGATAAGGAGATTAACTCTAGGTGTGGTGTACAAATTGCTGAGTGAGTAATGAGGCTGGTTTCTCCAGAAGTCCTTCCTGTTGCACATGGATCCAGGATATACTCACTGTCTGAAGTACTCTGTCAAGCTGCTGCATGTGGGAATCACTGCCACCAATGGCCAGAGAAGAGCAGGATTGGTGTCCTGCAGCCACCAAGGTGGGGTTGTTGGTGTGAACAGGATTCAGTGTGTCCTGAAGTCCTGCAGGACTCCCAAAATGTCATGTATCCAGCACATCCTGCTCATTAGAGCAGACTAGGAACCTTCTCTGGCTCCTTTCCTTCCCAAAAGCAAACCTCTGGGTGTTGGAATCTCTGCTGCCCAGATGATGGTCCAGAAGGGTTGCCCATAGCTTGATGTAGGCACAGACCAGTTTTGGGATTGACACTGAACTTTAGAGAAAATCAGGAGGTTTGCCAGTTTTTTACTGGGGACAGCTGTGGTGTTACTGCAGCCCTTCCTGGCCACAGTGCTGGGAATAATTAAATGTACATAGGTATTCATAACCCCATAAATCTTGGCACATTTATAGGGTTCTGTTTTCTCCTCTGACTGTCCCAAGGGCACAAGCAGGTCCCCAAACCAGCCTGTTTTGCCCCACTGCTGCAGCTGCAGATGGTGCTCCCTTGGCTGGGCCTTTTTGCCCCTGGGTTTCTGTGTCTGCAGTGTTCATTGAGGGCTCCCATTGATCTCAGACGATGATGCAGAAGTAGGTGCCTGTCATTTGTGCCACTCAGACATGGTAAAGGGCAGCTGAGACATGTCAGCTGTTTGTATTGAGGTCAGGAGCAGCCGACACTGCCCTGGAGGGAAATGGAGCTCTCCAGCGACATCAGAAAGGCAAAGGTATTTTAGGGATCTTCACCGCTGTCCATAGCACTGCTCACTGCTGGAAGAGCTTGGCCAGGAATGGCAGGGACATAGGATGCCATGGCTGTGAGGTCTGGAGAAACTCCTTGTGAGCACAGCCTTGATAATTTGAGCATGACATGGGCAGCACCAGCTGCATGTGGTGTTCACCCTGCACTGCACACAGAACCTGGCCTTGGAGTTTGGGGTAATGGTTTCTGTTTTAACCTGAACTTCAGCATCGACATAGTGCGCAGTCCCCTTGAGGCCACAGACGTGACCACCACACAAACAGGATAATGCACCAGTGCTGGACAAAGTGCTTCCATGAACATTGACTCCGTAGCTCAACCCAGTCTCTGGGTGACCTTGTCCCTGTGGCCACCAGCCCAGCCGAAAATGGGATATCACTCCACCCTCACAAGAGAGCGTGCCAGCTTGGAAAACCAAGGCAGCGCCATCCCAGAGCTTCCCTGCATTCCTAGGCCAAGGTAAAACTCCACATGACTCTGCATCTCCTGCACAGCTGTGTCCACCACAAAGTTCTTGACAAACACTTGGGCTCTAGCAAAGCTCTTGTGTCTTTTTCCCAATTTTCTGCCCATAGCTGAGTCTTCATTTCCTTCATCAAGCCTGAATCCAGAAGCACTGCCTTGGAAATGGTTTCAATTTCCTTTCATCATTGTGTAAGCTACTAATTAATATAGGTCAGTCTGTCCCTCCAAGAGCTTTTACTAAGCCGTGCTTCCAGCTCCTTAGTGCCTTAGCTGTGATGTCCAACAGCCCAAGTCATGACCAGAGAAGGGACCAGATTCTGAGTTCTGCAAAGTCTTTGGCAGGTTTCCCTTAAACCACTCTGGGTTTCAGGTTAGACTTCTTGGATTTTGTGAGGCATTCACCTGCTCAGAAGTCTTAGAGTAGACAGTGGGAAGCAGTGGACCAGCTTGGGTTTTTTAACATAGGAATGTAGCAGGGCCCACATTAAGGCTGGGCTGTTCATCAGTCCTTGGGCAACAAAACATTCCCTGGTGTGCTTCCATCTGTTTGTCTCACACTTGATCTGTGTCCCTTGGGATAGAGGGAGAGGGCAGCCACTCTGTGCTGAGGGAGAATGTAGGACCTGGCCAGGACATCCTGAGGTTTGTTCAGCCTACAGGAGACTCATCGGGGTCTGCAGCTCCCTCACAAGGGACAGATCCAATCTCTGATTTCCGTGACCAGGAACAGGAGCCAAAGGAACAGCTGGAGCTGTGTCATGGGACGGTTAGGCTGGATATCAGGAAAAGGTTCTTTCCCCCAGAGGGTGGTCAGGCACTGAGCAGGCTCCCCAGGAGGGTTTGAACAACACTCTCAGGCACAGGTGGGATTGTTGTGGTGTCTGGGCAGGGCCAGGAGTTGGGCTGGATGATCCTGTGGGTTCCTTCCAGCTCAGGATATTCTGTGGTGAGGTGAGGGCTCATGTGAATGCTGAATGCTGTTCCCTCAAAGCCCCACTGCTACTTGTGACTCCTCTGAGGGTTGTTTTCGCAGCTTTCAGACAGGGACTTACAGGAGTCCCTCTGCTTTGGCTACGTGCTTCCTGCTAATCCTGCTGCCTGCTGGCAATGCCCACCCCACAGCACTCTTCTGTTCCTTCCTGAAAGAAAGGCCCACTAACAGTGGGGGAATCATTCCCAGAGATTACTGAAATTAAACAGAAAAAGACAAATCTGCCCCATGTTTTCCCATGTAGGCTCATGCACACACACACACACTCACAAGACATCCAGGACCCCAGATAATTCCCGGCCCCGCCAGGCGTGGAGCCAGCCATGCATAACAAACAACACGACCCCGTGAATGGCCACACAGCGAAGCCAAGCTGTTTGCCTGATCCATCCGTCATTGTTCAGCCGGCTTTTCCCACTTTGAACGAGGGTTTGTGGCATCAGGAAGTTAAAAGGAGTCAGGAGGGGGGGAAAGGGGGAGTGTTTCTTTTAAAAAGAGAGTGAGATTGGAGAGGAGGACACAGGCACTCCAAACCCTGTCTGTGCTTGGTATATTAGGCAGCCAGTGCTCTTGGCTGGGAGCCCAGACGAGGCTTTTGTAATCAAAACATGATCTTGTATGCTGTGCAACCAGTGCTGAGAAAGGCCGTCTGATGGCTCTCCTCTTTTAGCTCTGCTCTGGAATCCGCCGGGCTCCGCCGCCGATGTCCAACATGCACCGAGCTGTGAGTGCTGCCTGTGCGGGCCCTGGGAGGGGCGGGGGCGCTGGGGTCCCTCACCCCCAAAGGCCACGCAAGGACTCGCACTCGTTTCCTTCAGGGTGGCCTTTCGGTGGCTGTCGCTTTGTTTTCCTGCCTCGCCTGGCTGCCAGCAGGCACGGGGAGCAAACAAGCCGCACCGCACCGCGGGGAGGGGTGCTGGGGGGGTAAGGGGGGGGTTGCATTTTGGGTGCCGGGGTTTACATCCCTCGCCGGGGCAGTTTTGTGGTGGCTGGCTCAGCAAGGTGCCTCCCGGGAGGCAGGTAACAAACAGAAACGCAGGCAGTGCTGGATGGTGCCTATGCTGGTGCGGGCTTCAGCTACAGCTGTCAAGGAAGAGGATATTTCTTAAAAAGAGCGGATACAATTGCTTACGCAGAAGAGCGCTAGTACGGGCCGCTCCTGTCCCCTTTCCCTCCCCCCACCTCCTGCCTTTCACACTTTCCCAACCCTGCTGTCTCCGAGCTCTCGCTGCAGAAGCCGGCGATCATAGAAGCGTGTGGGAAAACACTGCACGCAGAGACAGTCCGGAGTGAGGTGTCCCTCCAGCCCCCGAGGAGCTGCGTAGCCAGTGTGTGTGCCACTTAGGAGAGGGGCTGTGACACAACGGGATGTCGTCATTTAACTGAAGCCTGAAGCCGATAGCTTTCCATTTTCTCCTTTTGTGACATTTTAATTTGCAATAGAATGAGGCCTCTCGTTCCGTGGCTATGCCCTGCTCACGGGCAGGCTGATTCAAAGCCATCGCACGTTTGTTCTGCCAAAGCCATTTATAACCCTCTGTCGCGGTGACATACGGGCACCTTGGCTCCCCGGAAGAGCTTTACTCTGGGGAGGGCATGGTGGAGTCACTTTCCATCCTGAGCATCAGCTTCAGCACGGGCTGGGCCAGCGGATTCGTTCCAGAAATGGAGGAGAGGGCACGGCTGCCTGTTATCGGCTGGCTCGGGGCGGCCGCTGGCGAGCAAACGCTGACTGTGCTGAAGTGTACAATGGGTGAGCCCCTGGGAGCTGAGCGTGGGCTCCACACGCTGCCCAGCGCTGGCCGGGTGTGCGGGCCAGCGACCGCCTCTCGCCCACAGCTCCCAGCATTTGCTGAAGCAGGTTGTGCAGAGAGGAACACCTTAATGGCTTCGATAATAAAGGGGAGGAGAAGTGCTGAACACCAGCAAACTTTATTTCCAGTGACTCGTTTCCAGCTGGAAATGGAAGGACCCCCTCCCCCCAACACCAGCGGTCTTGCAGCGTAGACAAAATGCTGACAAATGGGCAGAGGGAGAACAGCCTGACAGGCCTTTTCCATTCTTTGCTTTGAAAAGAAAAGAGCACAAATACAACCTCTGCAGGAATTTTAAATTTTTTCTCAAGCCGTCAGCTCTGCCAGTTCTCCTTCAAAAGAATCTGAAGATGAAAGGGGTGTGTTTGAGGGCATGCACCACTTTGATCCCACCCTCAGCAGCCAACACCCCAGAGCTCGGTAAACAGCGAACCTGCCAATTTAGTGCTCCCAGAACAGCTTCCGTTCAGGTAAACACCGAATTCGGCTTTAATCAGCCTTGCAAAATGCCCATGGAACTGTATCCACCCACAAAGGCAATCTGCTCACCTGTCACATACCCGATGATGGATGGCAATGGAAATGCCATTTGTTTTCCCACAGATCTTGACAAAATCCCATTGTCCAACAGAAGAATGTGTGGAGGTGTTTTAAATGTCCCTGTTGTCCCACCTGGAGGCAGATGTGTGCCTGTGTCCCTGTGTCCTGGCAGAGCAGCCCTTGGCAGGGGCTGTTAGATCAGATACCCTTCACTGAGGACACCAGTGGGGATGGGCTGGTGCAGGAGCTGCTGTCTGTGCCATGAGCAGCTTCTGCTGCCTTTCCCTCACTGACACCCAGCACACCTCCATGCCTGAGAATGCACAAAGGTCGGGGTCATGTACTGCATGCAGATAAGCAGGGTGTGAACTCTGGAGCCCACTGACAGCCATCAAAGTGGGGCAGCAGTGCTTTGCTTAAACTACCTCATTGCTGAACAAAAACTGTAAGAAACTAAATGGTCAGTTCTGTCAGGAAAAAGTCAGGGAGAAGTTGTGGGGAAAGACTCTCACTTCCCACCCTGTCGAGATAGGAGGAGCAGGTTTCATCCCGTTGGTATGATGACTGAGAAGAGCTTTGCTCCTTCTGTTTCCAGGATGCTGCTGTGGATGATGCTGTGTTAAGGAAGAAAGAGCAGAAAGATGTTGAACTTGATAAGAAAATCTTGGCTTTGCGGAAAAAGAACGAAGCGCTGATACGAAGGTACCAGGTGAGTCTGCAGATCCTTACCTTACCCAGCTCTGATGTGGGGTCCTCAGCTCACAGTGTAAAGAAGATGGTCAGCACAGTCAGAATGACTATGTTACATAGATACCATGTTTGTATTGGAAACACTCGGGGCACGTGGGCAGAGCTCTGCCTTTAGCTTAGCCTTCAACTACAATTCTCTAGTTGCTTTGGAGCAACTGACACTTGCCTGAGTGCTGCAGCCTCTCCTTGCCCACTGCTGCCTTCCTCTGTCTGCATCCCATAGCCAGGACACAAGCTGGCCCACTCCCTCTTAGGAGTGGGTCCATTTAGCAGAACTAAACAGGAAAACTAACAACATCCAGGTACAAGCTTGTGATAAGGGGGGATATCTATGTTTCAGGAAATAGAAGAAGACAAAAAGCGAGCAGAACAGGAGGGAATGGCTGTTACCTCCAGGAGGCCCAAGCAGGATGGACTCACTATTACCATCACCAAAGCTCACAACGTAAGTGGTGCCTCTCCTACACCATGGGCCAGGTCTCACTCCAGTCCTGCTGCTGCAAAGTGACATTTCTGAGAGAGACCATCCACAACAAAGTTCTTTGAGGCACAGGGAATAGCTCCTAAGCCCTGAAAAGTGTGGGTGAATTCTGCAGAGGTGTGTGATCAGAGTGATTTTAGATGCTGCACATATGTTTCCAGCCACATCTACTCGTGCACAAAGAGATAACTGGCAGATGGCTGGGTGTGTGAACAGGCACAGTCGGCCCTGGACAGGTCCCAGGTGTCAGCATCACTGCAAGTATGCAGGCAGAGGGTATCAAGTGTGTGTGTGTGTCACTGGAGGTGTCAGGAGTGCCTCTGAGAATGCCATAGGCTGGGAAAACTTATGGTCTCCTTAGGCTTTGGGAATGAGCAAAGCAAGTGGCCCTGGGCCAGAGGCTGTGAGTCCCAGGTTTCCTTCCTAACTGGACCAAATCTGATAAGCTCTGTCCACCCATCCTGGCAGCATGGGGCTTGGGAAGCCAGTCCTGCCTTAACTCCTTGGTGAACTCCTCTGCTGGAGCTCATGCAGAGCCTGCTGAGCCAGCCCACCCTGCTTTCAGCACTTTGGATTGTTGGATCCAGGCCAGTGCATTGCTCCACAGCCCTCGCCTCTCTCGGGGTGCGCTGCTGCACACATTTTTCTCTCATACAGGACCTGAAAGATGCAATTACCCAGACTGAACACTATGGACAAGATAGCCCAGCTCTCTCGATGGTGAGCACCACCCTCAGCCATCCACTTGGCTTCCAAGGCCAACTCCAGCAGGACTTAGGCTTTCCCAAGCTATCTCAGTGTGCTGCAGAAAGAGATGAGGATGACATTTCTTTCCCATAACTCTGGCATTTTAGTCTGAAATGTCAGATTTGTAAGTGCAAAGGATTTTTCAGCCTTGCTGTCTTCGTGAGTTTTGCTGCTGGGCAGACAACAAGCCCCTTGTTCCCCAGGAATGTCACGGCAGTGTGCAGGGCACAGAGAACTTCCTGGGGGCAAGGGCTGTCTGTTCTGTAGCTGCTTCCCCGCTTGTGTGCAGGTGTGTTTGGGGAAGGGAATCACACCCCTGAGTCAAGAGCCTGGATTTGCTAATGGAAGTGGTTTGTTTTCCAGGACAAAAGGGTGGTGAGTGAGAAATGGGGGAGCCCCTGTCCTACAAGCCCTGGGTTCGGCATTGGCAGTGAAGAAGATGAGGAGGAGGAGGAAGCAGATCATATGTTCACATTCAGGATGGGGAAGAGGATGCAGCTGGCTGTTACCATGGACAACAAAGCAAAGGTGAGTAGGGAAGAGGATTGCTCTTACACTGCAGCCGCTTAACTTACAAAGAGGCTTCTGTTCTGCCTCTCACTTGAGCTTTCTGTCCAGTGTGCCACATCCAAAGGGAATAGTTCCCTTACTGTTTGTTCCCTCTCATTTCACAGTTCTTCAGCACAACCTCAGAGCTACAACATGCTTCCCTCTCTATATCTGATTCCCAGGAATCAGATCAAATCAAGGCCCTCAGGCCTTGCTAACCCCCTCAGCAGCACCCTCCACCCAGCCATGTTTTGCCAGTTCCCTTTCTGAGGGATCAGTCACCTTATCGCCCTCCTGGGCCACTCTGGTGTTAAACTGTGTTGCTGTGCCTGGAAAGAGAGACTTTCTCAGAGACAATGAGGCACCACCATCCTTCCTGTGACCACTGCAACATCCCAGCACCAGAGCTCTTCAGCTCTGCAGAAAACCCCTCACATCCATTCCTCAATAACCTAAATCGTAGTCCAGCAAGATGCCCCAAAGGAAAGCCAGCTGAAAAGTTTTACAAACTGGAAAGAAATCTAGGGGTTTCCTTTGTTCCCCTGTTCTTTTTCCTGGCACACCTTGTATGAGTATTTTTAACGCTGCCTCTACAATCTAAGGCATGCCTCAGACATGAGATGGGCACGTCTCACCTTACAGTGTCTCTGTAAGGGGAGTGGTGTAGTTCTGACTAAGCTAAAGAGCTGGTGCCAGAGTCCCAGATCTCTGTCAAGCAGGGAATGACCCAGGACAAGCCCTGTGGAGGGGAGGAATTGGCCCTGTCAGGCACTGTGGCTGTGACCCTGCTCTCTGTCCCTGTTGGCTCTGCGTGGGTGCTCTCCTCATATGACATCTCTCGCTCTGGAAGCTGGGGCACCGAGGACCAGGCTTTCCCAATGTGGGACAAGCAGGCTGGGAGATCACCCAGACTGTTAAAATAGGAAACAAGGAAAAAAGACACATGTCAGCAGACACATTGAGCAGAATGTGCCTTCAGGTGAGGCAGCTTAGCCAGAAGCAAAACTGGGAGGGAGGGGGAGAAGAAAGAAGGGAAGGAGTGGTAAAGGGAAGGAGGGCAAAGGGTTTTACACAGAAAATCTGGAGGTCTCCCAGCCTGGATGTATCTAGCTACCACAGCTCTGTTAACTAGCTGTTTCCTGTATTTCCTCTGAGTCTTCCTTGCCATCTGCTCAGTAAATGCAGGGTTTAAAGGCTTTGCCAGGACACTGGCCTTCACACCATGCCTTTTAACATCCAGTGGCCCAGGGATGATGTCACCACCCTGTAATCCAGTGAGGCTCTTTGAGGCTTCCAGTGTGCTCGAGGTGTTTGGACACAAGGTTCTTTGTCTTGGTTGTCATGAGGGACTTTCTCAGACAGCAAGTGATGAAGTCACCTTCAAATATCCTCCCTGGCAAGAGGTGTCTGTGACCCTGTAATGTGTCTAAGGATGAGCCATCAACACCTAAAACACTGAAGAGCTCTAGGGAACAGCTGTTGAATTACGATGAATAAATGTTTGATGCACAACTTGTGGATTAATAGCTTGCTGTTACCTTCTAAAATATCTCTGGGCTTACTTTCTTAATAAAAAAATTATGTTAACTAGAATACCGAACACCTCGTACCAGTGCTCTGGGTAGAGCAGAGCCAGGTCAGTCTCCAGTTCAGGCTCTAACCTCAGCAGTACAGCCTAGAATTACTGAATCCAAAAGCAGAGCTAGAAATCCCCAAGGAAATATGCAACAAGGTTCCCACTGTGTCTGTTCATCTGGGGTTGACAGGACAGGCAGAGCAGGGACCACTCCTCTTCCCTGCAACAGGCTGACTCAAGAACTATCTCTGCTGAAACAGCAAAATCACACAGATGTGAAAGATGAATAAACAAGAGACTGAGGTTCTGCTGCTGGAAATACTCCAGTGTCTCCTAAAACATTTATCATGTGCTAGGAAGCTCGATGACTGAGAAGCCATAAAAAAGGTCATGCTGACAGAGGCTGTGCACAGCAAGGCTCCCTCCACTCTAACATCTGCACTCCTGGCAGAGCTGAGGGAGAATGAGGTTAATGTGAGGCTTCTTGGTATCACATGTCATAGCAAAGGCCCTGATTGCAAGTCTTCCCTACAAATCAGAGGTCTGGGTGTGCTTCTTGTTTTTAAAAACAATTTCGTAGCAACAAAGAGTTCCCAAGTTTCACTGAAGTTTCCTTGGAGACTTTGAGTACCTTTTCAATCAAGACTTCAATAAATGTGAAAGCCCAGGGTAGAAAACAGAGTAAAATGCACCATCCTTTAGAGACGGAAGCTGCTGAGGTTCCTTCATCCCTGATGAAGCTGAGCAGACTTCATAAGGATGAAGAGAAAAGAAAAAGATCAGGAGTAACGATGGAGGTGACTTATTAAGTCTCTCATTTCCTTGTAAGGCAAAAATAAAAAGGCATATGACTGGCCTGAAAGATGATACTTTTAAATGAGGAAAAAGTATGTATTTTTGCATAGAAGATGTGCTCATTTTGTGGCATTGATGGCCGAGGGCACTGGCAGGACATCAGCCAGCAACAAAGATCATTAACAAAATAAGAACCAGATGTAAATCCATGTAGTGAAGTCATGACACTGATAAAGACAGCTGTAAATAATATCTGAGAGGGGTAAACTGCCCTTGCTTAAGGAGTTTATATATCAGTTTTCTTAAGTATTCCACTGCTGAATAAATAATTCCAGAAATATGAACACACAATGACTATGAAATGATGAATTATCAAGTGCTAATACACTTCAGGGGAATAATTGCAATGTGGACAAGGTTGGAGAGAAAGAACCCCACTGTTCCTCTTCTCTTCCGCCTTCTAGGCTTATGCTCCAAGGTAGCCTCCTATTTTATTGGGACGTGTTGTGTGAGGAGGGGCCAACCTCACATGTGTTTCCAAAGACACAGATGCAGGCTTAAAATAAAACCATCCCTCAGTGTTCGTGGTGCAGATTATCCGAGCAGGGTAAATCCCACCGTGCCGACGTTGTGCTCAGCTAAACACACCTCTGCAATACGACAGATCCCTTAGAGTGGGGTGGCAGCTTTGTAACCCAAGGGGGCTGGCTGTTTGGCTCACTTTCTGTTCTGCCAGCCCAAAATGCTCTGCAGTTTGGGATGGCCACTCCCTAGGAGGGGTAATGGAGGTGCTCTTAACTCAGCCTGTGCCTTCCAGGCCAAGAGGATCGTCAGCGAGAAACGCTCCGAGAGCTTCCCTGGCCCGGGCCGAGCGCCGGAGCTGAGCGAGGAGGAGATGGACCATCTGGTGGCCTTCCGACGGGGAAGGAGGATGCAGATTGCCATCACCATGGATAACAAGGACAAGGTAAGTACAGTGCTAGTGGCTGGCCTGTAGCCTATCCATGGCATCCGCTTCTGCTGGCACGAGGAGGGCCCAGCCCCTGTATGTTAGTACTGCAGCTTATCTCTGATTTCTGCCTTCCATCCCTGTGAAAGAAGAAAGCCACGATATTTCCCTCCCCTGGGATCCTAGCTAAAAGCTAGAAGCCTCCTGAACACGCTGGGTTCATAAACCTGTGATGCTGCTTTGGAAGGATTGATGAAAGCACCGCCAGATAAGGGGCATGAACCTCACCTCCTCTCTTAGCAGCTTCTCTTTGGAGCCACACAGCACACTGGGACAGGAGCAGTGTCCTCCTGACTCACGGCACGACTTAAACGTTAACAGAGCTGGGCGATATCTGCCTCTGAACCACATCCTGCTGTGCCTGGCCATCACCTGCTGAGTGAGCCGGCTGAACTTTGTTAATCTTTGAAGCATATTTCAAATAGTCCTTTTCAAATACCTTTCTCTTTACACACACAGAGGCATGTGCTATTTTCCTCTTTGGGAGTTTTCACAGATAAGGAAGAATACCTGCAGCAAACAGGGTCAGCAAAGACTGTGTAGGAAAATACTTGGAGTAGCTACCAAACACACCCAGGAATGCTGGGAGACATCTGCAGCCCCTCTCTGGAACAGTGCCAACCATTTGCTGCTATCACGTCTTGCCACACTCATTCTCAGCTTCTCCTCCTCCCCACGGCTTACCTAGGCTCCAAGAGCCCAGGTGCTGCTTTCTCGTGGCTGCCAGGCAGCACTTTGAACACCATAAAAATCAAATGAGCTGCCTGCTTGAGCCTCTGGTAACCCCAGAAGTTCCCATGACAGACATGGCTGCTTCAGCCTAGGCATCACCAACACTTCTGGATGTAATGAGATTGACCTGACTGGGCTGTTCCTGCCCTTGAGGTTGTCAAATGTACTTCTGTAATATGCTGGGCAAATGTCTTCTGTTCTCTGCTGGGCCTGTTTAAACGCTTGTCTCTGAGATCATCAAGGCTGAGGCTGTACTAGGAGAGAGCAGCAGGAGGAGTGGCTGGATGTTGGCTTTAGATCCTGTGCCCTCTTCTGAGTGTAGGGACTGCCCTGGAAGGTCATCTCTCATTTGGTTTCATTATGGAATATGAAATTGAGGCTGAGCATCCATACGTGTGTTTTTGGCAATGCCTTGCTCATTCTGGCCTCAAAGCATCTGGATTTAGGGTTTGTGTGAGGGCAGGCCTAAGGCTGCACTGGCTAAAGCCATAGAATCATTGAAGCTTAGAATCCCAGACTGGTTCAGCCTTGTTCCCTGACAGCTCTATTTGCTGTTCCTGCATGAGGGGAAGTAGTGAATAGATCATTCCCTGGTCACTTCCCAAAGCACAAATGATTTTATCGACCTGTTTCACATCTCCCTTCAGCTATCTCATGTAACTTAAGAGATTGCCCCTATTTAGACTTCTCTGCTGAGGACTGTTCTTTCTTTCTGATCATTCTCATTGTTCCCATTTGTGCTTTTGTTATTTTTACCATATTCTTTCAGTACAAGCAGACCAGAACTGCACATGGTATTCCAGCTGCGGGCTCTCCAGGATGTACTCTGTGACATAACAATGTTCTGGCTCGTTCTCTATTCTTCTCCCAGCAAGTTTGCATTTTCTTTGCCTTTTTTTTTTTTTTTTTCCTAAATAATTGAGCTAACATTTTCAGAGAACTAGTCACAGCAACACCAAAATTTCATTGCTGACTGTTAATCATAGTTCAGGACTCATTACTGTGCTTGTGTATACAAGAAGGGACATTTTTCTCTGTGTGAGTTATTTTGTATTACTGATATTGAATTTCAGCTGTAATTTTATGATGCAGGCATTCAATGTCAAGAGATCTTTCGCAGCTCTTTCCGGGCAAATTACATTCTTTGCCCTGGATGATTTAGTATCATCAGCAAACTGTCATCCCTCTCTTCAGCTCCTTTTCCAGACCATTTATGAGCATGTTGAGCAGCACATGTTCCAGTGGCACACTCCTGCTAATCTTCTGCCATGGAAACCACCATTTTCTTGCCATTTTTTCTTTTCTATCCTTTAATCAGTTATTTAAAAAGAAACTTCATTTTCATCCCCAAATTGATCAGCTGCTGGAGAGCCTGGTGGGGTGTCAGTGGTGTCAGCTGTGTGTTAAGACCCGAGCTGGGACCCCTGATTAGAGGATTAACTTTCAGTCTCTCATTAACCCCAGCATGATTCATCCTTTGGGCCTTTTTACCTCGTGCCCTAACTGATCCCCTGCTCTTTTGGGGTTCCCACAAAGGCCTAGGAGAAAGAATCACATCCATCACTGCCCCTCCAGTAGCCTGGCCACTGTCAAATTTGCTTCCTCCTCTGTGCGCTTGTCAGATTTATCCTATTAAAGCATTTGATGGGTGTCCTCCTTACCACACATTTTCTCTATTTTTATTCATGATGAAATTCAATAAAGAAAAACCAAACAGACAAACAAAACAATACAAAAACCCAAAGAAGAAAATGACTTCCATTCTTGCTGCCTGTGGTGCTTCTGGCTAACCCCACGCTGTCAGCCCCAGACTGCAGCACATCTGGGGAAGGAGCTGCCAAAGAGGAAATGCAAGGGAAAAAAGATGTTTTCATGATCTCCTGTTCTGACACAGCCCCAGTGCCATAAGTAGGAAGACTCTTTCACTCTTGGTTAGCCCACAGGGCTGAAGGGACCAAATTATCCTGTCTCCTTGCAGAGCCCATCGCTCTACTGGTGCAGCTTCATGACCTCCAGGGCTGCTGCTGACTTGGAAGTGCCACATCTGGGACCCATCTCTGCCTGGCTGTCCCTAAACCTGCCTCAGGGCTCTCCTGCATGTAGGGCTGGAGACAATCCTTGATTTTTAGCCCTAAAAAGTCACTCCATGCTTTGGCAGTGTTTCAGGCTCATTAGTATGTTAGAGCTGGGAACCAGCAGCCCAGGACCAGTGGAGCACAATGGTTAATTAACAGGTTACAAATCATCTTTTAAATGGGTAGTTGATAGAGCTTCAGGGCTTTTAAACTGTCCTTTTATTAACAGAGTTTCCCAGGATGGTGTATCAGAAATGACTCTAATCAAGAGATACAAAAGCTGCTTTCAGGGACTAACACAGAGGAGCTGGACTTGGTGCTTGCAGAGAGGAGCCAAACCTGTGGCAGGAGAAACACTTGCTTTTACATTGCAGCTGGGAGGGGAAAATAGGCAGAGAGGGTGGCTGAAAAGTCTTTAGCTTCCTTCAGGCAGCACAATTAAGGAGGCAGATTTTTCAAAAGAGTTATAAAAAACAAAAATCCTCTCATGTACTAGTTTCAAAAATCCTGCCCAGTGGGGAATCTGAGCACTAGAAAAACAGCTTTAAGCTCCTACAAAAATCTCCTCATTTCTTCAAGAAGAAATGCCAGTTGTGGTGCTGACACGTGCCTGGAGAAGTGGGTACCAAAAGGTTTGTTTAATTCATCTGATAGCCCTTATTTTTAAAAAAGAAGGCATTGAACTAGCCCAGAGATGTGGAAGCCTGTCAAAGCTTCTGGAGAACTGCTAGGACAAACTAGTGCTTGGCTGGATAATGGCATCAGTATTGTCACCACTGCACAGTGACAATTAGTTGGGAATATGAGTGCCAGGGAGTCAGAAAGACCCAGTGGCAGAAGGAATTTGGGATCCCAGGGCTGGTTCAGAGCAGGCTCTGCCCCACCCTGGGCCCCACCCCGGGCCATTCCGGACCGAGAAACTGAGAAATCTTGGCAGAAACCTCAGGATAAACAATCGTAATCTTCCTTGTCTGATTCAGGCTTTTGTGTCCTCCCCCTGCTCTGCAGGAACAGTTACACTAGGAATATAATGTCCATGTCATTTTTCTTAATTTTGGGAGCAGAGAGGAAGAAGGAAAAGAAAAACATGTTTTGTTCCCTCTTGGCCTGGATGTGTGGTAACAGGAACAGCAGCTCTGGGGCAGCAGGACAACAGGAATTCTGCTCCTGAGCCAGTGCAAGAGCCAAGCTGACTGTTCTCTGCAGAGCTCAGACCTGCTGTCCTGGTACTAAAGAACTACATTTTTGTGGTCTTCTCCATTTTCCACAATGCCATCTGAGAAGCAAAAATAGAAGCAGACTAAGGCAAAAGGCAGCTGGCTTGCAGTGAGGGTGTGAAAGCATGGAGGGTTGTGCAGTGTCTCTGTGACTCAGGTTTGTGGTGGGCACTGATGAGCGAGCATTCCAAATGGGAAAGCCACTGGGATGCAGGGCTTCGGGACAGCAAAGTTTTTGCTGTGTAATCTCTCTGTAAATGCTCAGTTTGGGACCGCAGAGATTCATTCATCTCTCACTACAGGGTTCCTCAAAGAGGGCTGCCAGAGCAGGTGACTTTGAGTCCAGAGGGAGCATTTTTTGGTTTATATCAGTTTTCACGGCAACATTTTGAAATAAATCCACAGTGTCATCTTTCACCGTTTCCCCTTTTGCAACAGGCAGGACATGGTGAGAGGCAGCTTCTCTGAGCACAGACCCCTCTGCATTTTCCCCAAATCTTTGCTGAGAAATCCCAGGACAATATAGCTAACATTATACTTGTTATTTCCAAGGATCTGGTTGAACAGACCTCCATCTGTGCTGGAGCTGCCAGTCAGATCAGTAAAGCTGTCATGTACCAAGCGCAATGACAGTCCATGAACTGTGTGGCCACACTTCGCACCTGTATGGACTTAGCATGTGTGGGCAATCCCCCCCAAAATAGTGTCCCCAGCTCATTCCCTGCATGATTCCTTGGGGTACATGAGAACAAGCTGCAGCAGCATGAGTTGCCTTAGGAGATTGGGCAGAGCTGCAGGTATCAAGACAGATACCCCAAGTTTCCCTATAAAACTAAAGCTGTGTCTGGTGAATGCACAGAATAAAAGTCCTGTTTCTAGCCTGGGCTGGACCTTGCCACCCTGCCGCTTTCTGGAAGGGCTGAGCTGGCAGTTCGTGCTGCCACGTTCCTCTTTGTGTTTCAGTTCTGCTTGGCACTGCAAAATGGCAGCAGGACAAGCTCAGTCCCCCACAGCCCCAGCACTGTAGCTGTCCAACCAGGCAGGAAGCCTTTCCTAAAAGATCTTTATGCTCTGCAGACTGTTTCATTGATACCCACTGCAATCACACCCTGGCCTCTGACATGGCTCTGTCTCTATTATTCATCCCATGTGGGGACAGAGAAGCCCTGGCTTGGCCCATGTTTGAGGTGCTGATTGTCACCTCCTGCTGGGCAGGGGAATATCAACACCAGAGCAGAGCATGGCTAAACCCCATGGGAGCAGGGAAGGGCCCCAGTAGAAGGATGCCATATTTGCCAAGGACTAAAATCACTCCTAGTTTGACCGTGCTGGGTTGTAGCTGCACCTCAGATAGGCTCCCATATCTTGTATAGTGGAATCCTAAAATGGCCCAAATCTGTAAAAGTACCTGAAACTGGGTCTGCCTTGGAAAGAATCAGGACCATGCAGGACACCACTCTGCTTCCAGCCTGGGAGAAGGAGGGACCTGTGCAAATGCTTTTCTCATGCACCCCTTGCTTTCTGACCTTTTTTTCTACATCAGTTTGATGACAATCTTTCCTCTTTTGCTGATCTTTTTGTGTAAGAGAAATTCTTACACGTCCTGGTCGGCATAGGTTCAGGTCCCGATTCCCCTGCCAGGAATCCTTGCCTAATCCTTGAAATACTTCCTGTGTCTGCTCCCTTGCAGGCAGAAGAGCGGAGAACAGCAGAGAAGAGGAGATCAGACAGTGACAGAGGCGTGGAAAGTGAGCACAGCCGGAAGGTGAGTGGGCTCGGGTGCCTTTGTGGGGACCCTTGTCTTGGGAGAGGAAACCAGCAGAGTGTTCCTCCCCACCATAGTCCTAAAGGAAGATGACCTTTGAGGTCTCTTCAAACCACCCTGTGATTCTGTGAAGCAGCATTGTGCTCTGACGTGGCTCCTGCTGTTCATCACTCCCATCATCCAAAACTTTGCTGAGCAGCTGACACACCTGGAGCAAGCAGCACTGGAAAGGTGACAGGGACCTGCCTCCACACTTGTCGTGGCTGCTCAAGCCCTTTACACAGCTATAGGGATATTGGGAAAGATAACATGCTCACCCCAGTGGCAGCACAGCTTTGGCTAGTTCCTCTCCCAAAACCGTTTCCCTGTGGATTAAAAAGCTCAGGCTGTATTAGCTACAACTCCTCACTTCAGCAGGAGCTGAGTAGGATGGAGGTAAATTAAAGCACAGGCCTTCCCACTGACTGTTTAATGCAAAGCCTGGAGACATGCTGGCTCCCTCGAGCCTGCAGATGCTTTAATTAATGGAGCACAAATAGAATAACCCCACCTCAGTGTGATTCATTAGGAGGACACAGATGGGCTCTTAGACACTGATTTCAGCTGAGCCCCTCAGAGCAGGAAGGGGGAGCACGATAGCCTGTGATCCAGCTAACCACAGCTACGCTGTAATTGAGGTGAGGGACCAGCTCCTCCTGCTCCGTGGGCCCCCAGCCACTCCTGCTTCTCCCCACAAGAGAGCACTGAGGGCATCAGCCTCAGTCCTTTCCTCGCTTTTGGCTTTATGGATGCACCAGGATCCATCCTGGCAGGACCCACTGCGCCTTACCGTGGGGCTGGAAGCAGTGGGGAGCATTCCCAGGCTGTGCCCTGGCTTTACCCCGCTATGCCTTGCCTTTCTCTGGACATCATCCCTCCCTCCTTGGGGACACTGTGTCAGGTCCCCAGCTCCTGCCAGCTGAGGAATGGAGGAGCAATTGGTGCCATCCCAGCTCCGGCCTACGCGGATGGGTCACCTTGGTAACAGGGCTTTCGGTCCTTTCTTCCCGCTGCTTCTCTTACCCGTAGTGCAAGGCTGAGGAGTTAATTCCTCTTTGGGGAAGGTGTGAGGGTGGCTGGCATGGAAGGACACGTGTGTGAGGTGATGAATTACCCGCTGGTAATTAGCACCCCAGGACGCAGCTCTGCACTAAGCTATTCCCTCCACACTGTTGCTTGACAACACAGCACAGCCTGTCGGCTCCTGCTTCCACCTCATCCATTAACCTGACAGCTGGGCTACTTCCCCCCCAACATGCTCCATCAGCTCTGAACTGTCTTTCCATTAAGCTTTAAATTTCTGAGCGGTGTCAGCCCTCCACCAGTCTGTCATGAGGAGCAATAAACCAAGAGCCTGATGGCAGTGAAGGTCAAGAGCCCCTTTGCTCTGGGAATGCTGCTGTCAGGCACAGGGTTTGCTCCAGCTCTGTGACTGTGGGCTCCCTGCTGGTCAGAGAAGATGGCTTCCTTCCCTGCCTTCTCACTGTGAAGGATTTCACAGGCATAACTTTGATTTATGTATCCCAAAGTCTTTCAGGTTGGGGGACTCATCATTCAAACCCTGTTGAGAGATGTTGCAAGCACTCCAGGAACTGACTCTGTGCCATAAGTAAACCTTAGCAAAGGTTCCTGCCTCAGTTTCCCCTTCTGTAGAGCCAAACAGCCTCGGTGTATTTAGGTGTGTTTGGGTAAAGCTTCAGAGAAAGGAGCTGACCTTGTCCCAGGTTGTGTTCAAATATTCCTGAGCATTTGTGGTGGTGCAGTACAAAGTACCCTGAATGCAGCTCTTTCAGACAGTTTCATTAACCAGAAGCTCTTTTCTGTCCACCAGGATGGTGGGAAGCCAGCCCAGAAGAGCTCTGGAGACTCGAGTTTCCCCATGGCTGGCCGGGAGCGCTCCGAGTACATCCGCTGGAAGAAGGAGCGAGACCAGATCGACCTGGAGCGCCTGGCACGTCACAAGAACGCCAAGGGCGAGTGGCGCCGGGCTTGGGATGTGGAGAAGTCAGAGCACATGTAGGTCCTCCTCTGTCCCAGGGTGCTTTGCCTGCAGCAGGCCTAAGGGCAGTGGTGGGATCTTGTGCAGACTCTTATCGATACCACGCTCTCATGTGCCTGACCAAATCCACACTGCTGCCTCTTCCTCCCCAGACCGTGCCCATAAGCGGGATCTTGTATTAAAGTGATTCTCATGTTTTCTTCTTGATACAAGCTCTCCTGAGAGGGGATACCATGTGCTGATTGCCTGCCTTTGGTCCAGCCAGGATATGGACTGTAGGAGGGAGGGGGAGCATGAACCAAGGCTCAGTCTACATTTGGAGGATCCTCTCCATTTCCACGCAAACAAATCCAATGGCAGGAGGGTACAGGTGCTCTTCCAGAAATGTGGATGGGTGAACTTGCATTGCTAGGCCACAGGTTCTCTTGCTGCCCCCTGCTTGTTTGTCCTTTTCAAGCCCAAGAGAGCCCAACACGCCTAAATGCTCCCCACCCCATAAACTGAGCCTGATCGGGCACTGTGGGGCAAGGGGGTCACTTCAGAAGGCCACCTGTGTCACACAGGGACAATGCTGAGAACAGCAATGTAGGACAGCTGGGAATGGGGCCGGACACATCCCTGCCTTAATCGCTGTCCCTCTGACTGTGCTGGTTCAGCTGGGTCACACCAGCTAGAGAGCTTTGGAGGATGATTTGGCACGTGTAGCAGGATAATATTCTGGTAGGGTGTGGAGTTAGGGACTCTCACAAAAGTTTGGTGACAGAACAGTTTGTACAGGACAGGTAGGTGGGACAATGCTTTGGCTGAGGAATGGAACCAAACACACCAATTTTCAGTCACTGAGACCTCAATAATTGGGGGCAAATTGACTTAAGTGGGTGCTGAGTGTTGATGGCAAGACAGCCCTGAGCCCTACTGTTTTCCAAAAATCCATTTTTAAGAGAAAAGCCGTAATATAAAATACAAGCAAGACTAGAAGCCAACCAAATGGTCTGATTTGAGATGACAAGTCCTGAAGCTACTTCAGATTGTTTGGAAGCTTGGGAAGCTGCATTTGAGCGTAGTACAGCTACTCTACCTCTATAGGATGTTCATAAAATTTAACATATACGTATGGGCACTGATGTAAAGGTTTTGGAGGTTCTTCTTTGGGCTAGAACTACCTCATAGCCTCAGTTAGCCAATGCAGCTTCAGCTGAGAAGCCTGCACAGGTTTGCCTGTGGGCAGGTGCAGAAGGGCCAAAGGCCGGAGCTTGCGTCGTGCCAAGGGCTCCTGCCCACGCTTTGCACACTGGAGGAGGATGGTCAGGTCTGACAATGCCTGTTTTTAACCTGCAGGTTTGAAGAGGACTTTGTTAAGGATGGGCAGCCAGCCTTGGATAATCCCAGCAATAAGAAAGGTTGGCAAGGGACACCTAGACTCTGTCCTGACCCTAGTGAACGCTGATCGTGCGCATCCCAGTGCCGCAGCAGCTGCCGTGGCTGTCAGCTGTGAAGCTCTGCTTTCCTGGGCAAACGCCTCTGAGCTGGGGGCTCAGCCCTCCCTGCTGGGCAGAGGGCTCGGGGGATGGGATTTGAGCAGCTGGGTGCTAGAGCTTTGGATCTTTCCAGAGAGAGCAGTGGCTTCTGTAACCTGGTACAACACAGTGTGGAGGCTCCGCCCTGCCTCCTTTCCCACACACTCGTTTAAGCAGAAATCCTATTCCAGAGCACATCATCTCTGATCCCTATGGCACATGCTGGCTTCTTTACTAGCGTAAGTCCATCCCGACTCCTGTTTCTCAGGAGATGGACTGGCAAAACAAAGCTTTCCCTCGTGACACCCCATTTGAACATCAGGCTTTTTGCTGCCTGTCCATTACAGACCTTCACTCACTTTAGTGTATCCTTTCTTGTGTCCTCGCAGGGGGAAGGAATGCAAGGAAATTCCAGCACAGGATCCTTCCTGTGGACGGGAGAGGTGAGTAAATCATAGGATTGTGTTATGTCACCCCACTAAATGCCAGCACCTCTGATATCTCTCAAGGAGAGTGTTCTCTCCAGATACTTGGCAGATTTGGAGAGCCTTTTGCAACATACCACATGGCCCCTCTCATAGCTGTGTGCAAGGGACAAGTCTTCAAGAACAGCACAAGTAAGACTGTATCCAAGGAATAAAATTCAAAGTTAGAATTGGAACTTGGAATAAAAAAACCCCAAAACCCAAAAGAAACACCCTAAATTCTTGATTTATCTTTATTACTTTAAAAAAATATACATGCAGTGTGCACACAGCTTCAAGGGCTTCCCACCTCAGAGGTCATTTTTAAGTATACAAGGTGTTGGCCCATTTAGTGGCCCATCAGCTGCTTCTGCCTGCTTTTGCATGGCATTTCTAACCTGTTTTCCAGGTGGAGGTCATCATGGAGTGAATGTGAGCGACCCTGGGCCGAAAGCAGTGTCTGCTGTGAGCAGTCGAGCCAAGGGGAAGGACAGATTGACAGGCAGAGCCAGAAGGTGAGAAGTTGGCAGCACTGCCACGGTGTGCACGTCCACATCTCGCTCCTTGCCTAACTGTAAAGGGGCAACCTGTGCCAGGGCCTCACCACGCTCACATGGAAGCATATCCCACCTAACACTGCCCTCTGTCAGTGGGAAGCCATCGGCCCTTGTCCTGGCACTGCAGGCCCTTGTAAATAGTCCCTCCGACTTCCACGTTTCTTCAAAGTAATTCTAGCCTTCAATATCTGCCTCTGTGCCTGCTGTTGTGGCGACCTGGGACACTTGGGCACTGTCAGAGAGGCAGGACCAGACTGTTGTAGGTATAAGGACAAGCAAAATCTGTCTTCCTAGTCTTACTCAACTGTCTGTTCTGACAATTGGAGTTTATGTGTTCATTGCAATTAGAATTATAACAACCAGTTGATACAGATTTAGTGATCTCAAATGAGTGTTTCTGCATAGGCCTGGACAAGGGGCTCAGACAAGGAATACACAGCCCTGGAAGGAATCCCTATCTGGGTGTCAGGCAAAGGACACCAGCTTTGTAAGAGCTTCAAGGCCTAGATTCTGATTACTTTTTCTTGACAGATGGGATGCAAAAGAAGGCGAGGACATATCTCTTCTGAAGGATGACCTTGATGGCCAGGTGAGTTCCTGAGTTGCAAACTGGCAGCTGAGTTCTCTCAACACATGCACTATCAGGAAAACTGGAATCTCTGATCCATTCCAGAGCTGGGAGACTGACCTCTGTTTTTGGGTAACTGTACTCGTCACTTAACACTCCTCACAGGGCCTGGTGTGACAGCAGCTTCACTGCTTGCACTGACCCTCTGTCAGCACAACCACCTCACCTATTCTGGTCCCTGAACATTCCCCACTTATATCCTTTTACATCCTTTTCCCTCAGCCTTTCAGAACAATCACAGAAATACAATATAGAGGTGTTTTAATAAGCTGAACTCAGCATGTCCTTTGTTTCTCAGAGGAGCCTTGGTATGGACAGGCGGAAGGGCAGAGGTGACGAGGGGATGGAAGAGAACTGCACAGCTGAGCTGGAGGAGAAGGGGAAACAGCCGAGCCAGGATCACGGGGCCTCCTCCTCACAGCGGCTGCGAAGTGGGAAGGTCCAGCCTGCCCAGAATGGCCAGAAGGAGGAGCAGAGGGGAACGAGGGGCTGCAGCACAGAGGTATCTGTGACCAGCACCAAGGACTCAGAGCCAGGGCTCAAGCCAAGCAAAGAGAGTGTCGGGGAAGATGCCAATGGGAAGCCCAGCACTGCTGACATCTCCCAGGAGAAGGAGGGCACTGACAGCACTGCTTCGCAGAGCAGCCTTCAGAGCACTGTGGAAGGCACCAGGCCTGGCAGCGAGGAGATCTTGTCACTGCCCGTGGGAGCGAATGTAGATGGAGCTGGGTCGGAGAAACAGCCAGCTTCGGAACAGGAATCCTCTGAGAACTCTGCCAACAGCCACGGAGGAAAGCTCGACACAGCAGCAGGAGACAAAGTAGATGCAGATCAAGGACAGCTGGTGAGCAAAGGAGGGGAAGATGTGACCCAAACCACTGCTCCTGAGACACAGGCACTTGCACTGAAAGGAAGCGAAGATGCTGAAGGCACTGAACACCACGAGCCTTCACCCCCAGGGAAAGCCAGCTCTGACAAGACTGTTGTGCCTGAGCAGGACACGGCAAAATCCCACTCTGGGGAAGGGGACCAGCCTGAGGACTGCGAGGACAAGGACAGTGGGGACGCTCACAACTAGCAGATTGCACCAGCTTGCCTGAGACATAAGGTGAGTTATCTCATTCATGCTCTCAGCTGTAGGAAGGGCCACAACTCCATTTTCTGTGGTACAATGGCATCACACCAGGTAACCGTTCAGAAATGTTCATTAGCAGTGCTATGGATCTCTAAGGTAATTAAATCTGTGGATCACAAAGGCCTGCCCTGGAGTGGGTGAGAAAGGCATGGAAAAGTCACACAGAAAAATTTGGACAGAAAACTGGGCTGCTGAAGTTGGTTGATTACACGTCAGTTAAGGCACTTACTGATCTGTTCCTGGGAAACTATAACCTTAAAAAGGATGGGAAGAATAACCTCAGTGGCATGAGCTTATTTCTGTCTGGGGTGATCACAACTTGAGGTTTGTGTGGTGCTTCCCCAAAACACTTGCAAAGCCACAGGGGCCCACCTCATGGGCAGAGCTTGGGAGAAGGTTGATTGTACGTGGGATTCTGTTCCCAGTAGAAGGTCTGTGAGTGACACACTTTGAATTACAGATAACACAAATGTGCTGGCAGTGTATAAATAAACACACAGGGTGAGGTGATTGCTGGTGCAAAGGCCCACGAACCAAACAGAAGGGAGGGAGAACAGAGTTCGTTATGGAGCAATGCTCCAGGTTTTACACAAACAATTTTCTTCCGTCAAGGCAAACGCAAAGCTAGGAGAAGGAACAAAGGATAACAAGTACAAAGTTAAGGTAGAAATTGGGAGGAAGGGGAAAGGCGAGAGGGAATCTTTGCAAGGTGTGTTTTTTCCAGGCTATGTCCCACAGAGCAGGACATCACACTAAACAGAGATGAGTGTTTCCGGAACACAATGCAGCTTTCCTGACACAGGAGTGGCTCTTAGGATACTCCTGCCTCTCTCCTTCACAGAGGCAGCAGCTCTGTTCCATAAGCAAGCACTTGAGGCAATGAGCTGCTCAGAGCCAGGCAGGCAGATCCCCCCACCAAGTGCCTCTCCTGGATCCCAGCAGCTTTTCTGCAGACCCTACACAGCAATGTGTTCCCCAGTGTCGCTCAGTATTCCTCCCAGAGGTGCAAATGAGCTTAGGGATGAAGTGGCTAAGCTGCTAACAAAAGCTTTCCCTATAATCCAATCCATACAAAAGGCAGGGAGAAGTGCAAGCGTCATAGTGATTTAAAAAAGACAAAACATCAAGAACCAGCAGGAGCTGGTTCTATGTTTGAACTAAAATTCCTTCAAGTGAGGGAAATTAATTCCAACTGCATTTGGGAGAATGTTATGAAACACCTGGATAGACATAGTGGGAGATTACTGTCCGGCCACACCTCTCCAATCTACCAAAATTCCCACCAAATTAGAGGATGAAGGAATTAATGACTACTTTGCTCACTCAGGATAACTTTAATTAGACACCAGCTAAGAGGAAACAATAAATTAGAGTAGTCCATTTTCATCTCAGCAATAGAGATTCCCATGGTTTGGTAATAGAGCGCTGAGTCCACTTCAGAGCTCAGCAGGTGTCTGTAACAGCTGGAAACATCTGTACTCAGTGATAACGATGTGCTGGCCCCTTGCCCTGCTTGGGGGCTCTGTGGGGCCTGTGTCCTGCTCGTATTAAATGCAGATCTCACATCCTTTCCTGCACAACTGCAGCCCTGTGCAGCCACCACGTGGGTTTCACAACTCCCCCTCCCAACATCTATTTATGGCACTAAAAATCTCCAGCACCTTCAAATCAGTGGGAGATGCTGTGCAGAGAGTGTGGTGGGGCTTTCATCCTTCGCTTCAAATAACAAGGAATAAATATTTACTCGAAGTGCAGGACTGGAATCCCTGGAGACTGTCCAACAAATCCCAGAGAAGTAAACGATACACAAAAACCACAGAAGCTTTTCCCTGAATTCTCTTGAGAAAATTAATCTTAACATCTTTAGAGAAAATGCAGCTGGGGGTAGATTTCCAGAGCAGCTCCAGGGATCTGACCTTGCAGCACTGGCTGACGTAAACAGGAGTGGGGCAGGCAGGGCCTGAGTGCTGCAGGACGGAGGAGGTCAGCAGAGGTCAGCTCTGATGCAAACCAGCGCCCAAGGTTGGTGCAGGAAACAGCACAAGCAGAAACCAGCACTTCCCAAAACAGCTGCGGAAGAGCAGAAACCAGCTTCCTTGAGG
Organism: Hirundo rustica; assembly: GCF_015227805.2. NCBI lineage: Eukaryota > Metazoa > Chordata > Aves > Passeriformes > Hirundinidae > Hirundo > Hirundo rustica. The sequence goes on along the minus strand of NC_053455.1, from coordinate 58,896,950 downwards.
TTCAGGAGACAGGAAGGTACCATCTGCTGGTGTGTTTGGGGAGTTGGCCTAGGAATGGCAGGACCAAGGGCTTGCCTTGAGTAGCATTGGCTTCCCTGGTCCTTCCTGCAGCCCACCATCGTGCCGTGGGCATTTTAAATTCCCAGAGCAACTCTGAGTACCACCGAAGTGGAGAGCTTAGTCTTTGTGCAGAGTCGGGGAGCGGGACTTGACAGAGTTGTCTCCTTATCTCTGGAGTGATGACACAACATGGGAGCGCGGTGTTAACATTGGAAAACACAGGGATTCTGTGAGAATGGTGCAGGACACTAAGGACACAGGGAAGGCTCCAGGGCTTTTGAGGGAATGTTGTTTAGTCTAGGAAAATGAAGGCAGAAAGCAGTGGCACTGTGATCTCGGTAAATATGTGGGTAGTGAACACCAGCAAAGGGGAAGAAACATCCAAGCCAGAACACAGTGCTGGGGCAGGGACCAATGTGTTGGAGAAGCCCAGGAATAAACATGGGAAAAACTAGGAAAAGGTGGCTACCTATCAGAGCACTTGAAGCTCACCATGGCTGAATTTGAAGGCCATTTTCTAGAGTTTAACAAATACATCTAAACATAACTCGGGGCTCTGGTGGGCAAGCTGCTGCCATTCCAAACATCAGGAACGGAGCTGCTCTCATATCCCACAGTTGTTCCTGCTATCCCAGATCATCATCAGCAATGCTCAGCTGCAGCTTCAGGGAGTTCTGCACATCCCTCCATCACGTGGGGCCTAAGCAGTAGGTGCCACAAGGATCCCAGTGACATCCCCCAGGCAGGCAGGCAGGCTGGGAGGTTTGAGACAGGCAGTAGTGATCTGTGACACTGACACACAGAATTCCCACTCTGCTACCAGAGCCCAGGCAGCATGCAGGAGCATTGCTGCCCTGAGCCCCAGCTCACAGCTGCTCCACCTCCCACCAGCCCTGGAGTTACAAACAGCAAAGAGGATACAGCGGGAAATGGGAAAAAGGCTAATCACTCTAGCTAATTACCAAGAGAAGCAATGACTTTAAAGGCCACCAGTGTCTTGGCTGTAAAGACTCACTCATGCATTGAAGAAGGTGTCTGTATTGAAAGGATAATACTGCAAAGTAGGAAAGGGAATTGTCTCCCAGTGCTGAAACACAGTCAGAGCCTTTTGAAAGCACGAGTGATCAAACAGATCCACAATGGGGAGAACTCGTGCTGGAGTCAGCTCAGACTCATAAAGCAGATTACTTTACAAAATCTGGACCACCAAGTGTGACTGACAGTCTACTTCTGGCCCTTCCCAGTCCCATTAAATCCCAGTGTGCTGCCACAGCCCTGGGCAGCAGGACACAGCCAGCCCTCACTGCCACACAGACAGGAGAGGGAATTAAGTCTCCAGCAGCAATCTCCTCTCAGCTGTACACAGCATCACTTGTGTCAGCACCTCAGGTCTGATTTTAGGGCAGTTCCTTATTAAATATCTGAGGCTGTGTCTTTAGATATTTCCTTGAGAAGCTTCTTTTTTATGCAAGCCAAGCTTCCTGTGACCTCTCCTGCCTTTGCAGGATTTAATCTCTTTTTTAAAGTATCCCACTCCCTGACCTTTCTTGGGAGCTTTGAGCTGAAATGAAATCTGCATCAGCAAAAGGCAGATCTACGGATTTAAACGTGGATGCAGGAAAATGCCAGCTCAGCAATTCTGAGCAGCACCCAAGCATCTGGCAGCTAGAAAAGTGTGGTTGTCAAGACAGCCACAACACTTAGAGTGCTTCAATAGAACTTCAGAAGGCTTTAAGTATCAGCACCTCGTTATCTAAAAGACCCTCCTACCTTTTCTCTGTTGCAATCCTACAGGCAGCTCCACACAGCTCTGGCTCTTTCTCTCCTTCTCCTCCAGTTCTGGCTCGCTCCTTCCTGTCCCTAGCACAGCCACCCCTAACTCTGTCTGTCCCTCATACAGCATCCAACCCTTTCTGTCCCTTGCATGACCTTCCATCCCTTTCTCCTCGCAGCACAACCGACAAACTCCAACTAACTCCTCACCCAGCTAATTCACTCTTTACCACACCCATAGCTGGGAGGGCAAGGCTGTTCCCACTCTTGGATAATTAACACAGCTGCAATATATCAAGGGCAAGATTGCCTTCAGCACTATCTCCAATTGTCTCCCCACAATGTGTCTCCCCACAGAAAAGAGTAAAAAGTCTGCCTTTCCCGATTAAAATCAGCATATCTGGGTCTGGAAGCAGCTCTAGGACAGCAGAATCCCCTCACAGAATAGTTTTTCATCAGGAAAAGCTGATTCAGCCTCTGCCCTTGGGGTTCACAAGTGCTGCACACCCAGACTGGGTTCACCAGGAAGGATCACAAAGCCCTACCTGAAATCAGCCTCTTCTCTTGGTGTGCTCAGCCAACACACACAAGAACACGTCAGGATTGTTGTTACTGAGATATAAGGAAAGAGTAAAGTTGATGTACCCATCCTAGAGGAGAACTGAGAGTGTTTAATCCAGACTGGCAGAGTGAGCTCATCCCCTGGGCTGCAGAGCCCCCACTGCTCCTGTCGGATTTGGCAGCAGGTATCTGGGTTATGCCCCAGTGGTGCCTCCCAAGCAGCTCCAGCCGTGCAGGAAGGGCAGGGTGGAACTCAGCAGACATTTTAATTTACAGCTCAGCAATTCCCTGGAGGCTGATAATCCCGCCGCTGTCTCTGCTCTCCTTTTGCAGGATAACGTGCTGGAGGCGGTGGAGGAGAAGAGCAGAAGCTTGTCCTCACTCTTTTACCTTCTATGAAATCAGCTTTCAGCACCTGCCCAGTGCCCTTCAGCACCATTCACAACACGTGGGGTCCCCATCACCACCCCCACCCTTAGTTCTGGCATCCCCGTTCCCTATCCGTGTGTCAAAGGACAGGGAAGGGTGCACACACCCCCACCCTACAGAGAAAACACCATCACTTATCTATTTGTTTGGCATATATTGCAGCTGCGTGGCAAGCCAAGGAAATGTCTACTGGATGCACTTTATTTTATTTAATGACTAATTCTTTTTAAACTTATGGCTTGGGTTTCTGGGCACAACCCCCATTTTTCCCCCAAAGGCTGGTGGTGTGTGCCAAGGGCTGTGCCAGCACCTGGAACAGCAGGAACAGGTGACTGGCAAAGCAGAGGGGTGAGGTGTTAGGGTGTAGTTCACTAGGTGGGTGAAGAAGTTGTGTTCAGAGCTCTTGTACTAGAGGTTTGCACGTGGTTGAAGTGTTGGCAGAGGTGTATGGTAGTGGCAAGGGCCGCGGGGCATGGGCAGGACTGACAGATTGATGGATGGAGCGCTTCTGACAAGCACAGATCAACCCCAGCACCTGCTCCTTGAAGAGCCTCCAGCTCTCCTCCCCTTTTAGAGGCTGAGGAGCTCATCAGGACAGTGCTTGGTGCCAAGGAAGGGGGCTGCTCGGGTGACCAGGCGTGTGCATAATGCAGCAAGCTCCGTGCCCCCTTCCCAAGCGTAACTGGGCATCCCTGCAGCACAGCAAGGAGGGGGACAGCACAAAAATCTTCCTCCTCCACCACCCTGCCCAAAGCAGCTGGCAGCAGGGCCCAGGCCAGACTGGAGCTGGAGGTCCAAGACTTCCTATCAAACATTTTCATCTTCCTGGTTGTGCCTTCCATAGCCTTGTGTTTGAATAAAAGAGCAGGAATCCTCTCTAAGCTGCCCTGCAGACCTTCTGACCTGGCCTTAAAGATACTTTTCAAATGGAGGATCTGGAAGAACTTTACAAGCACAAACATGCAGGAATTCTAGCTGCTTGGCTTTCCAGTTACAGCAAGCTAGGACCCAGCTGGAATACAGCTACCAGTTAAGGAGAAGGCACAAGGAATAACACAACATAATTTCTGACTTGTGAATGACAGGGCAGAGCGGGCATCTCCCTCATTTCAAGTTGTTGCTCTAAAATTTGATGCCAGACTAAGCATCCCTGGGACAGGTATGTGTGGAGACTGCCTGGAATGTCCTGCAGGATGTTGGCTGACCAGGTTGGCAGACTGCCCTGGAGATCAGGTTGGCACGTGTGGACTGAAATACTCTATGCTGCTTTAATAAACTAATATTTGCACAGACAAACATTTGTTTTTCCACGTGACTTAGACCCGTGACACCTATCATGAAGCACAAGCCTGGGAATTTCCTCCCTGTGCCAAATTCAGGAGACTTTACTGGCATCACACCAGGTATTATCAAGAAACAGAGCGTGCAGCTTTTGTGTTTTATCGGTAGAAACATCTCCAACCCCACCAAAGCCCAGACTGGGTTTATTTGGACTTATCCAACAGATAAAAGAACGGATAAATAGAAGACTGTAAAACTGCTCCAGGTCCTGGAGCTTCTCCATCACTTTAAATGCTGATGTTCCTTATCTGACTGGCTCAAAAACCTTCTTGCAATTGTTTATTTTTTTTTTTTAATTTATTATTATTTTGTACATCAGGTCTCTGACCTGAGTCTTGGTCCAGTCAGACTGAATCATCACCAGCATTTCCCAGGAGCCAGCTTGCCTCATGGTCCACGGAACACCGAGTCTCAGCTCAAGAGCTGTTGCACCCCAGGAGTAGTTGGACACATGGGCAGGCAGGAATTTTACATTGCCCTGGTCCAGATCTGTGTCGAAGAGATAAAAAACCTTACTGCCCTAGACTCCATTCTGAAAGGAAAACCATCACTGGTCCTCCATTCCCTCCTTTTTTTCCTTTCTTCCCAAGTGACTTTGCAGGTAATGATGCCCAGGAAGGACCGAGTCTGCTCCAGGCCCTGGGGATGGGACTGGACAGGTTGTGCCTGTTCTAAGTGTATTTTTTCCTGCTCATTAACACTTTGCTCAATGCACTTTGTTTGGTGCCTGGGTTGTGATTTTTCAGACAACTGTGGCTTAGGTGTTTCTTCTTTATGGTGAGAGAAAAAACCTGAAAAGTTGACAAATCTGATGTAGAGGGGTTATTTATATGAAATAAAGTTGGAATGAGGAAAACCTTCCCGTTTCTTACTGTTTCTCAGTTCCACATGCAGAGATTTCCAAACTGAACCAGTAATCTCTGGTTTTAGGGCAACAGCTCCAGTTCAGAGCACTGATTACTTCGGGAATCACTGAACTCCTGGGCTAGCTCAGCTTCCTCACCACAAAAGCTCCCTGCAGCGATGCCAGGAAGATGAGGATCACTTTTCCACTGAGGCATCAGAGCCACCACCTCAGGACCACTGCACTTTTCTTTCAAGCAAACGTAAGGGCAGCTCACAGAGTTCAGAGTCACCTGCCTGCACAGGACCCGTTCCTTCCCAGCAGTGGCTGGTAGCTCAGGGATTTAGTGGAAGCTGTTCCAGCTTTTCCAGACACAAGGGAAGCAGCAGCACTCCCAGGCAGAATGCTTTTTCCTTCAAACCAAAGGATCAGCTGGCCACTAGACACTGTTATTTTCCTTAAAAATTTGCAATCAATTTCAACACAGGGAATCTGTAGCTAGAACTATCAGAAGTGATCCCAGACTAGTGAGTCAACTCTTGCATAAAAATTAATTTAAAAAAACTGCAAGGCAAGGACAAAAAATACATTTGGATAAAGGTGGAGATACTTGTTTCCAAAGCAATTACTGAAGGAGGCAATAACACAAAATCCTGAGAGCAGTTCAGCTCTGCATTCCTACCTCAACAAGTCCAATACCTGCAGCAGGAGCACGGACACAGGCCACTAATCAGTAAAGCCCAATACAGAGCCTCTAGCTATAAAAATAACAGAAAATTTCACCGGTTTTCCACCACAATCTCCCTCCAGATAAACTGGTTGCAAGTGGCAGAGGGCACTGGCACTTAGCCATCAATTTTGCATTTTAAGTGCATGATACAGTAATTAGTGCTTTCCAAGTCAATGAGAGGCCCAGAGCAGCAGCAGGATACAGCACTGCTGGGAAGTTCAGGACATTGCCTGCTGCCTTCCCCGCAAAGGTTGTACAGCAACAGCTCAACCAGCTCCCGGGCTCTGCAGCGCTGGCAGGCAACACTGGGTCTGTGGCGGATTCCTGCTCACACCATCCCAGTGCAGTGACACAGCACCTGGCCAGCTTTCCCAAAACTGCCTCTGAACATCTGTGGAACAGCCACAAGCTGAGCTTCATCTCCTTAGCTTCATGCTCTCAGCTCGGAGTGTTCCTTACGCCATTCCTCACTCCATGTGCTCCAGCAGCTCCAGGAGTCAGAGCCAGCCGTTGTAACACCCCCTGAGCAGCCCACCGAGATCAGCTTTGACTTCTCTGAGGGAAATCCCCGATGCCCACAAGCAGCCACCGATTTTGTTATCCTCACTACGCCCCACAACTGCTTTTCAGCTGCGCTCAGGGATTAAGCCAAGATTCCCTGTCAGAAATACTGCTCAGGAATCTGGGATTAAGATGACGTGCATTGCATCAGATGAGCCCGCAAGAGAAGGCGCATGGGGAGAAGAGAGCTTTTAGAGATGGAAACGTGAGCCAGCTGCTGGAGCAGATTACATGCTCCAGTAACTCGTTTTCCTGCTATTTCCCTTCCTTGTGGTCCCTCTGCACCTGAGTTACACTAGATGCTCTCCTTGGACAAACTGGGCTCATTGGGACAAGACTAGTGTGCACGGGCAGAGGACAGGTATTAGGTGTTCATCTCAAAAGCAAAAGGCTCTAAGGTATTTCACTCACATTTGAGTATCTCCTTCATCCAAGTGACTTCCAGACATCTCCCCTTCCTCACCGACGTGCACGCACTGGGAATATGGCACAGCTCTGTTGGCATGACACAGTTGTGCGAAGGGAATAACCCTCCCCAGCAATTCCAAGGAATCAACATCTTGAATCACAAGGTTAGAGTCATTTCTGCCTAGGAAACAACACACAACCCTGTGCCTTGTCTTGCCCGATACAATCGCACTACGTGAACCGGAATTTTATTATTTTTCTGAGGAGCAATGAAGGGAAAGGGTGAACTGGAGCTGAAGTAACACAACAGACGACACAGCCATCTGTCTTTTAAACCTCAGCTTTACCCCAGACTGGTGACTGCACCATTTTAAGTCACTAAAGCAATTCTGTTGAGATGCAGATGAGCGTCTCAGTACAACAATGGCAACATAATGCAAAAATTCCCAGTCCAAGTCTCTATTGCAGCCGATCTACTTCCCAAGAAGTCCCTAGTGCCCTGAATTTTAAGTTAGTTTCCACCTAGAAACCACTCCAGAGGAGCCATTTTTGTTAGTAGAGTATTTGCAAAGTACACTTAGTCACTGATTTCTTCGACAGTCTGTCATGATGAGAGTAAGAAGCACGGCAACAGGCTCATCACAGGCTGGCAACAGCATCCCAACGGGAACACATCTGCCTCTGGAGGGCTATGATTCCTGGCTAGGAAAAGGATGGGGAAAAAAAGATTGTAGCTGAAGAATACGGATCCAGATTTGGAAAACGAGGCTGCTGGAATCACCAAAGCTCCCTGGCCATTAGGGCGGCAGCCCACAGCCCCTCTGCATCTTCCCCAGGCAGCTTCCCCTCCCTCGCACGCTCACTACAACCGGAGTGAAGCCCCAAGATGCTCCAAAGCCAGTTGTAATAGGTACAGAAATAGCAGCATTGCACTGAAATCTGTTTGTCAGCAGAGGAGAAGATGCAAAAACAGAGTCTGGGAACTCACCAAGCCTGCACTTTTCTACAGGAATGCAGACAGCCACAACCATCCTCATACTGGCTCATCAACTATTTTTAGCACCAGAAGGGGAGGCAGCCATCAGTGAAGGGCCTGTTCCCTTTGATCCAGCGGATCTGAGCACTGTCTCTGTCCCAGAGATCCTTTGCTACCAAAACCACAAACCAGGTAAAGAGCTTTAGGTTGTTCCTGCCCCCGAGTACAAGGCGTCTCTCAGCAGTTACACGACAGGTTGGAAGAGGGCCACGCAGCCCATTTAATTCCACTCAGTTCTTCTCCCCTCTGCACCATGCAGCCAGGCTCTATTAGTCTTCTGAGAGCAATTCTAGTTAAAGTGAAGGATGCCAGGAGGCCCTGGGCTCTCAGCACACATTGGATGCGCCGTTCGGAGCTGCCAGAGTCACCAGCTCCAAGCTGCGGGCTAGCAGCAGAGAAATCCCAGCATCCATGTCATCGCACGCAGCTTTATTTATCTCCAAAGGTTTTACAAGTTAAACATAAGCTCCTTCTCAGAGACACTTCCCAACTGGTTCTGCATTTAGCACCCGAGCTGAGGAGCAGACTAAACTCCACTGGCACCGCAATGAGCCTGGTTCCTCTGTCACTCATTCCTCCCTTGGGGAGTTGCAAGAACTTTCCCCACAGCCAGAGGTGTATCCCAAGGCCAGCAAATGGCACTGCTGTCACCAGGACCCAGAACTGCCGTGGGCATGAGCAGCCCCATGGAAAGGGATGAACACACAGCAAGCAGAATCGCCAACAGAACACAGAACAGACACCCCCGGGGCCAGGAGCCAGTGCTGCTCCGGAACACTCAGCCTTTCCCCCATGGAGGAACAGGGAGAGCAGAGAAGCAGCTCAGGAGGTGACAGCTGCAGGGCACCTGTCTGCTGACACAGTGCTTCCAGATCTTCTACCTGCCCCGCAGGAGGGTGACAGTGATGCCATGATTTTGGCTAAAGTGACTAAGCGGGATCGTTTTGTCCTTCCCACCAGATCTTTGCTCCCACAACACAAAGCCTTCCCTGCATGCTCCCCAGAAAACTGGAAAGGAGGGTGAAAAGAGGATCCAAACCACTCTCCTTTCACCTCATTTCTCCCTGCAAGCCCTCTGCTCCTGGTTCTACCTTTCACAGCTGCTGTAAAGGCAATGCCCAGCTGACGATGCAGCCTTAACAAACCACCACAGTCCCAAACTCTGATTTTGATATGAAACAGCTCCTTTCAAGCAGCTAAGTGCCGTATTTTACGGTACTTTTGTGATCTGCACAATTGAAATACGTACGCCACGTTACAGCACATTTGCATCCCTCAGCAGAAGGAATCTGAACTGCTGTGATTCTTTCACAGGGATGCAGCACAGCCTGGCAGCCTCACAGATGCTAGCTGAATCCATCCATCTGGAAAGAAGCAGCAGCTTCGAACAACATGGCTCTTATGGTTTCCTAGATGATATTCCACATCCCAGAGTCATTAAAGGCCGTTTTTTCCACCCTGCTCATTAAGGAATAGAATATTTCTGAGGACCACATGGCAGGAAACCATGGAGCTGGGAGGACAGCCTTCCCAGGACGCACTAGGAGCTGCCCGGCCCAGACCTACCCTGGTCCCGCATGCCCCAGAGGTGCGGGGACGATCTGTAAGCGCTGCCATCCCTCGCAGGCGGCAGCATGAGGTTACAACCGCGCTGCAGCTCAGAGCCCACCGGCGCCCACCGCCACGGCTCCACCTGCTCTGCCAACGCACATCAAACCTTTCCAGCACCACTGCTTCGTTTCCACAATTAGCCACGTACAGAGGTTTCTCCAGCCTCACCTATGGAGACCAATGACAAATGAATCAACATCACACAGCACAGCTGCCCATTGCGGCGGCCAAATTTTTGTTACTCGGACCCCTTCCAGTTCAGCATTCTTCCTCCCACCACCAAAGAGAACATACTTCGTTACAGAGACTTTCATATTGGGAAAATATTTTAATATAGTAAACAAGTCAATTTACCTTCCACATATTTTAAATAAGTTTATGCTCATCGTTAAACAAAACTGTTTTTACTTCAACAATGGATTACAGCCTCTAAATTCGTATTGTTCCCAGCTGATCCTGTCAATAGCGAGGAATTTTGGACACCGATATCCTTGTATAGGTAACAGACTGGCATAAACAGCGCAGGAATTCAACGCGGGATCAAAGGGAGAAGCTAGCCCTGGTGAGGAAGAAAACGAAGCCACAAAATTCCCTTCTGAGGAACAACCGTGGGGGAAAAAGAAGATACCGCAGTTCCACCGAGTCCAAACGGGGCCGAGTCAGTCTCCAGGTCAGTCTCCGGTCGGGCTCCGCGGGCGCTGCACGGTGCCGCAGGGACGGGCGAACCATCGGTCTCCATCCTCGGCCGAGCCCCGCGGCCGCATCCCCGGCGGTGAGCGGCCTCCCGCGGCCCGCCCGGCTCAGGGGCTGCCGGCTCCCGGCCCGCTCGCAGCCGCGGGCGGGGGGGACGCGGCCGGCGGGGCGGTGGCGAAGGGGCCGGGGCCGGGGCCGGTGCGCGGCGGCGCGGGCGGAGGCCCCGCCGTGGGTCCGGCGGGCGCGGCGCGGAGCTGCGCGGGGGTGGCGGCGGCGCCGGGGCCGGGGCTGGAGGAGCCGCCGCTGCCGCGCACCGGCTGCCAGATGAGGCTGTAGTAGACGGCGAGCACGATGGCGGCCAGCGAGACGGAGAGCACGTAGGCCAGCACGGTGGCCAGGCGCACCCACTTCTTGTTGGTCTTGGCCGCCATGCGCGCCTTCTTGTCCCCTGTGTAAGTGGCGGGCTTGCCCCGCTCCGCGCCCGCCTCCTTCTCCTTCATGGGGGCCCGGCCCTTGGCCCGCTGCTCCACCGAGCCCTCCGTGCTGGCTCCGGCCCGGATCGGCCGCCGCCGCCGCTCAGGACATGCCGGTACCGCCCGCGCTGCCGCCGGTGCCGCTGCCCGCGCTGCCCCGCCGGGGGCGAAGGGCGGGGCGTAAGGGGCAACCCCGCCCTGAGGGGTGGGAGCGACGGGAGGAGAGGGAGGGCAGGGCAGAGGGAGGAGCCGGCCACCTTTAAAAGGAGACCCCCGGCACACGTGGCTCCAGGCCCCTCGCTCTGCTGCTCCGGTGTGAGAGGAGGGTGGTGAGCGGTGCCTCGGGGACATGGGCAGCACCCGCAGAGCTGCGGGAAGGCTTCTGCCACGGCCTCCTGGGACGTGCCCAGTGCTGGAGGAGGTCAGGAGTCTCCTCTCCACCTTGGCTTCCCAACGGAGTTACTTCTTGGTGTCTCCTTGATGCAGGTATGTGCTGCCTGCACCTCTGTGAGGTGGCAAGGGTGCCCGAGCCGAGTGGCAATTTTTAGAGGGAAAGGCTGCCTTAGTTTTGTCCAAACTAGGCTCTTCCCAAACCTGTTATTAATACAATCCAAGCCTCCTCTTGAGCATGGCTTCACCTTACTCCACAGCTGTTAGTCCCCCCCACAAAATTGTTCTATTGTCTTGCTCAAAAGACAACTAAAATGCTGATTTGGGGTGTAAATTAGCTTTGTTTTCTTTATGGTGCAAGAAAATTACTTTTGAGAATGATGTAGTTGCGCCTTCTGCAATCACTTTCTGCCTCCCTTCAATCTGAGGTCTGTCAGATGTAGTGGTTACAGCAGAAACCTCTTGTAAACCAGGACTTCTATTTCTGGAGGAGGCTACAGCAACTGGAGAGCTGCCTGTTACCCAAAGAAGCTTCCCCAAGAAGATATGCTATGGAATAACTGGAGTAGCTGCAAAATAATTGTAATTCTTGGAAGGGGAGGATTGTCTTGACTAAAATCTCTGGGTGTGCTCTCTGTATGCGGAGCGGGGCATTGCCATGGTGGTTTGTGGGCAGGGATCTCCCAGAGACCAGCAGCAAAAGGAGCTTCCAGGAGGGGCTGTGGAGCCCCTCAAGAATGGAGTTTGTAGCTGATTGTTCTTACACAGGCAAAGCTGTTTTGGGATGAAACCTGCCTGTTTGGGCCGGGGTGGAGGTGGACTAGATGACTTTTCAAGGTCTGTTCCAACCCAAATGGATGATATTTTGAACTATATGCTGCGGCCTCTTGGAGTATTTAACGTTCATTAAATCCTGCTGCACGTCTGGGAAATGTTTGTTAGCCAGTTTTGGGACTTCCATCTGTGCCCTGGGCCTCTCTTGTGCAGATTGGTTATATCTGGTTGTATTGGTTACCACCTCTGTTCTCCTTAAAGTCGAATGTTTCACACCTAAACAGAATTAGCTGATGGTTCCCAGCTGGCAAAGCTTTCCTGGGTTATAGAATTGTTTCTTCTGTGGTGTTCTAGAGCTCATATACACAAAATTGCTTGAGCTGTATATGTTTTAATTGTACATGTGAATTTATAGCAATTTGTGTGTTTTCCCTCAATGATGGGTTTGCTCCAGCTCCTTTTTTTTTTTTTTTTTTTTTTTGTTCAGCAGGTGAAATGATGGTAAGTTACTACCTCCTCCAAGTCCCTTTCCTATGCTCTTTCTTAATTCCAGTTAGGAGACAGAGGATTGACATGGACAGGGAATGCCTTGGGTTTAGTGAGGTCTTGATAGTTTTTCCTGGTGCTTGTTGGGTTGAAGGAAGTACTGAGGCTGGAACAAGGGGCCCTGAGCCAAAGCTGACCTCTCCATGAACCTTCCAACCAAATGTTCTATGTATCCACTGTATCAACCAGTACCTTCAGCAATATGATAGATATATCTGCTCCTTGTCAGAACTTGTATTCACCTTTCCCTGTTTAGGAACCAGATAAGGCTGGACATGAAAGGGAATTGCTGGAACATTCCCAGCAAATGAATGTGTTGAGTGTGAGGGGCTTGTGATGTTCTGCCCTCAGCCCAACAGCTTCACCTCCCTGTTGCATTTTTTTGTGACTCATTTGTGCTGCAGTGGAGACTTGTCCTTCCTGAAACACAAAATTCCATGGTATTATTCCAATAATTTGGTGTTCTTAAGACTTTCTTCTCCCTGCCAACCCTCTGCTTTCAGAGCTTTGACTAAGACAAGGCTTGTGTCCGTTAAATGTGCAGTCTTGGCTTTTGCCAAAGTCAGGTGAAAGCTTTTCATTTTATTGTGGACAAGTAAGTGAATGTGAGCTTCTCTCCAGGCAGCTGTGAGCAGGTCTGTGCCTTCTTTCCCAAGCAGAACTCCTTGCTAACAACTGTCTCTAAAGGAGCTGCAGTAATGGTGTTTGCTTTGTCCTTGGGGTTTTAGCAAAAACACCAAGCTGTGCTCTGAGTGGTGCCAAACTGGAGCTCTGGGGTCTTGTAAAGTTGGTGACTGTGTCTGACACTAGACACAGCTTGCAAATTATCCCTCTCTAGGATTCTTCCTAGAGAGCACAAAAGCATCACTTGCTGGGGACAGAGTCAGGGGTACATGATGCACTCGGGGACTCCTGCCAAGGAAGGAGAGCTGCAGAGGCCCCGTTTCTTCCACCATGCCAAAAACTGCTCTGCAGGCTCCTGTTCTTTATAAGCTCCTTTAATTTTGACTTCTCACATCTGAGGGTCCACTAGAAAGCTTGAATTCTGTAACCTGCTGCAGTGGGATGTTTGTTTGCTTTCCAAGGGCTGCTGAAGGATGTAGCTAAATGAACCTGTGTTATTGATTTCCCATGATCACAGTCAGTGAATAGCATCCCAGTGCTGCGGGATAGGGAAGATTGCTGGCCTGAGATAGATTCTCTCCATGCAGACCCTGCTTCTGAGAGTAGCAGAACACTGGGTGGGATGCCTGGGACATCTCTGAGCTGTGCAAAGGCCTTTGCAGGGAGGAGGAGAATGCTGTAGGTTGATCTGGATATTACAGAAGCGAGAGCTTTGGGCTAGCATGTGGAGAAGTGAAGCTTGCGGGAGGGCCGGGGTAGACCATGGCTGACACCTGTTCAGTTTCATGAACTGAGCAGGCAAACAGTTGGAGTAAGCTGGGCTGGTGGAGTGGGAAGGAAGTGTTGATGAGCTTAAGAGCAGAATAGGGCTTCCTCCCCCAGTATCCTGATTTCCTGTGCAGTGTCTTGTCCTGGAGGTGAATACAGGGGGGAACTGGCTGCATCCACCTCCACGTACAAGTTGCTTTCCTGTTCTTGCCCCTCTGCTACTGAGGTGTACCATGAGATGGGCACGTTGTTTGTGTGCTGCTGCTCCTCATGCTCTTCCTTTCTTCAGTTAGTGACCTGTCTTGGAAACTCTTGTTCTTTTCCCAGCAGTCAGGAATGGCGTGGTTCAGCCAGCCCTGGGCAGCAGGGACCTGGCACTGCAGGAATGTATGGGATGTTTAAATATGGTGGGTTTCTGCTTGCAGCACTCACTGCACTGTTTGGAAATACCCTGAAAGCTGTCAGTGCTGTAAACACAACACACTCTGCCCAGTGAGCAGTTAATTAAAGGCCTAACCATGTCTCAGTGGTTCGACAGAGTTTCTTGGGGTTTGGGGTTTTTTTTGCACACGAGCTCACTGCTTTTATGGTTTTGTGGCATCTGTGGCCACTTCTCTGTGCCATAGACCACTGCCCTCTGACTTGTGCAGATCAAGCTGAAGAGTCATGCTGAGAGCTGTCAGGAGTCCTTGGCCTTGTGGTTTCAGCTTGAAGTGGGACACAAGATATGCCCCTGGACACACACACACAGCAGTTCTTCTCTCCAGAGTGGTGAGAAAATATTGCCTTTGTGGTCTTAATGGTATGGCTAATCCTTTCCGGATTGCCAGTGCTCTGAGGGCAGAGCAGCCACAGGAGCAGCGGGATGGGCTGGCATTTGCAGAGCTGGGAGTTCATTGCTGATGTGCAGTGTCACAGCTCTTCACTAGAGGACAGCATTACACACGGCAAAGTAATTATTCTGCAACGATGCTGGGAGCGATTCCTTACTGATCTTCTGTGTGCCAGAGTAAGCTGGGGTGGAGGTTACAGAGTAATTTGCTGGCAGTCAGGAGCCATCCTCTCAGGGAGGTTTAACAGCGTGACTTAAATGGCTGTCTGCAAACCTTGCCTCCTAAACCTTGTCTGAAGGGTGATGCTGCCTGCCTTGCTGCTGCTGCACCTTGGGGGAGGTACAGGCTGCTGGATGGGTAGCACAGGGATAGGAGGAAGAATATTTAAAAAAAGGAAAATGTTTGCATATCAAAACTGTTGTAGCAAGTGGTGGGTTGCCTGGTGGTGAAGGTATGGGACAAAAGCAGGAAGACAGGGATGTGGGATGAGTGTGCACTGGGTGATGGGCCTTACATGAGAGAGAAAATAAAGGATGGTTTGAATAAAAAAATAGTGCTTGAGTGCTGCTGTTTCTGCCAGCTCTGATGTTGGAGCTCTCTGCAGAGGGCAGGGCTGCTGCTCTATCCTATCATGGCTCCATCAGCCATCACTGCATGCAAGGGACAGAGGCTCCCACACAGCAAGGAGTGTGAAGTGGAAGATAAGAAGGCTGGGTTGGGTAAGAGGAAGGGAACTGCAGCTTTTGTGACAACCTTTGTGCAAGTGGGGGTTTGGCCTTTGCTGTTGGGCATCACGTGGCCTTACAGGGCAGCCACAACTTGGGCACTGCCCTTCATACTGCTGTGTTTGGTTTGGTCTTAATTATGATTTCATTATTTATTGAATTAAGGTTTTATTCTTTAGGGGAATCTGACCTTGAACGACATGAGTGTTAAGCTGTGGCAGGATTCTTGCTTACTTTGTTTATTGATGAGGCAAAGAAAGATGATGAATAATATCCTGCCGTGAGGGAAGGACAGAAGCAGCCTCTCAGTGAGGCCCTGGCAGGAAGAAACACACTTGGATCACAAAGTTGTGATAACACCATTCAAGCCATGGGATCCAGTAGCTATGACTGATCTCACCTGCCCTCTGCAGTACCAGGTGGCAAAGCTCATCCCACCTCTCGCTGCTTTGCAGCTGTGACCTCCAGGGCCTTCCTGCAGTGCTGTCAGTGCTCTGGAGGGTGGGAGGACTGCAGTGCCTCTGAGCAAGACTGATGCTCTCTCTTCTCTTTATTGCTGCTCCCTAATTTAAGGGAAGCAGCTCTGAGGCTGCTCTGGCCTTGCAGAAGAGATCAGGTGAGTGTAGAGAATTTTCACTCCTCACTACACCCTTTGTCACCTTCTCTGCTTGGGAGTAACCACTTTCCCTGAGTATGGGATCCTGGTGACACTGGCTTGGCTGGGCCTGGAATATCCCACTGACCCTGAAGAAAGAGCCAACAGCCTTCCTTTAGATAGCCACTTCCTCTAAGTGCAAGATTGATAAGTGCAGAAAATGCCATGGTAGCTGGAAATGTGGAAGCTCTCTTATTCCCAGAGTTTTTTGGGCAGGTAAACCCCTTGAAAGACAAAGGATGTTTGGTTTGCTCAGGGTTCTCTTTTCCTGTGGCAGGGAGCTCTGATTCCTGCTTTTATTGTTTTACAGTTGGAGCACTTGCTAGAGTTCCACTTCATCTCTCTTGCTGCTAACACCTGAGAATGCCCTTAGGATTCCTTCAGTGACCATTCCCCAGCTGTCCAGGCTGCCCAAAGTGCCAGACTTACTGCATCAGGGCTGGGAAGAAAGGAAGGAGCAAAACATGCAGCTGGCTTTCCTTTCACAGTGGGGGGGGGGGGGGGGGGGTTTGTTCCCCCCTTTCTTAGAGAGTCTGTGCTACTTTTGCCAGCAGCTTGTCCCAAGGCAATGGGAGCCTTGGCTTTGATAGGAGATGAGGATGACATCCCACCACGTGCCTGGGAATCCACAGCAACCATAGCACAGTTATTTCCGCTTGTAATTAGCTGTGAGGCTCTGCCTGTGACTAAAATGGATCTTGCCCGTGTTGGGGGTGCAAGATCCTTTTCATAATTTGCTCTTGAGGTTAGCCAGTGCCCATCAGCCAGTGGAGCTCCTTTCCTCCTCTGCTGCCCACATGGAATTCCTTCATTCCAAGGTCAGGAGCAGAGACTCGTTTTGGCCCTGTTTGCCTTTAATCTGTTGTGCTTTTGGTCACTTCTCTGCTGCTTTGTTGCTCTAATCCCCACCTTGCCCACCTCTCCCGTTCTGTGTCCCACGTATCTGCCGCAGAGCCAAGTGAATCTGTGGAATAGCGCAGTTCCTTGGGACTCTGGGAATGTTTTATTTCATCTGGGGAATTTCCAGCTGCCCTGCTGGTCTGTCTCACTGAGATTGACATTCAGAAGAGCCCATAAGAGAAAGGAAAACTGTTTAAGACTGGACAGTGCAGTGAGCGGCCCCAGAAATGGAATCTGTCCGGAGCAAGGAATGAGTTTGTTTCCTAGGACATCTGGCCTGTTGCATGAAGGGGGCAGTCTGCTTGTAGCCAGAGCTGAGCTGCTCCGTAACCACAGCTGCTGAAGCAGTTGGAGCATTTCTGGCAATGCCTGTAGTTCGTCAAGAGAGCATTTAAGGAAGTTGAGTTGCGGAAGTTCACCGAGCCGGGTGCTTCACCAGCACAGCTCCAAGGAGTGGATCCCTCCCGGAGGGACGGTGGGCGTTTGAGCCCACGAGCGCGCCAGCCATCGCCAGCCTTCCTCTGGGTGACCTTGGGTGAGGCTCTGCTTGCCTGGAGAGCTGTTGATTTACAATGCAGATTCATCGCTCCTCGCCTGCCTGTCCCTGCCCCTCCTAAATTGGGCTGGGATATAAGAGGTTGTTTGCTCTCCGATGCCAACAGTGGCCATGGCAGAACGCCCTGCCACGTGAGAGGCAGAGATAGAGGAGAGGGGGCTAAGGAGGAGTGAGCTGTGCGGCTGCTCTTGCTTCTGGTAGCTGAGGAGCACATCAGCAGGACCATGTCTGTGCTGAACCCCGTCCTGCAGCCCACGGAGGTGAAGGAGTACCTGTGCAAGGGCGACCGCTTCATCAAATGGGACGATGTGAGTACCTGGCTGTTCCTTCCCTAGGCTGTGCCTGTGGTGCCTGGGAGACACGGGATGGCTCACGGTGTGTGGGGAGGCTGGGAGCCTGTGTTCAGTGTAGTATCCCACCTGACAGCAGAGGTCTCTCAACAGGGAGAGGGAACTGGGAAGAACAGGAAAGCTGAGTACTAAAATTGTGTGTGTAAAGGGTTGGGGATGTGATTTCTATACCTCTTGTAGTGGAGGATGGAAGCAAATGGAGTGAGTGTGCACTAGGTCTGTGTGTGCAGCCCCTGGTGTAGAACCCAGGTCCAGCCCTCGGGAAGGTGGTCGCTGCTGGAAGTCACTGTGGGATGAGATGCCACGTTTAGACTTTCTGGAGGAGTGTGAGGGGTAGGATCTGCTCTAGAGCAAAGAGCACTCTCTGCACTTTGCAGATAGAGATGAAATCAGACTCCAAGTTGCTTCCTCTTATGGCTCTGCCTGAGTGGATCGAGGGTGAGCCATGGCCTCCCACGCCTGCCCGGCCGCTGCGTCTGGGAATGAACGAATGGCAAAGGGCCTGTGCTTTAACAGGGCTGAAGCCTCAGGGTGCTGCAGCAAGCTGCTGCTCTCTCCAGATCATTGTCTTCTATACCTTCAAAACAGCTGCTTTGCAGTCACTGCCTTTCTGTGTGAGGGGAAGAATGTGTAGAGCAGCAGCAGTTCACTGGAATGTAAGGGCCCCCCTCCTCACTTTGAGGAGACAAAGGAGTGCTTTCCCCAGCACCCACAAACCTGAGCAGGAGGAAAGCAGCTGACCCTCTGTGCTGTCTGGAGATGGACTGTCTGCTGTTGAGCATGAATATTGATAAAAGGGGGAGAGCCCAGATTATGGCATTCACAGGGATCTGGGGAGATGGTTTGTGTGGTGTTGCAAATGTGGGTATCAGAAGGAGCCTGCAGTGCAGTGGGTGTGAAGCTGGAATAGTGTTAAATCCCAAAGGAGCATGTGGGGGAGTCGATCACCTATGCACAACATCAGCAGGGTGGTCCAGCAGCACTGAGAATGAGAGCAGTGTACAGTGTGCAGCTGGCAGGAAGGATGGATGTGAGGAATATGAGTTGGAATATGGCTGCCAATTGCTCTCTTAGCAGTACATAAACAGGAGGATGACACCGGGTACAGTAAAAAGCACAGCCTTCCTCTTTCCTGTAGGCTTACTGCCTGCAGAGTGCACTTGGGGCTTCTTAGAATTTGAAATCTGCTTTCTCAGAATAACAGTAGGCAAACTTGTCTAAAATTGCTGATGACTTCGTGGTCAGTCCTTGGGGACCTCTCTCCCAAGAATTGGAAGCTGTTAAGTACTTCACTGGGTATTCCTGGGATAGGTTCCCCTGAAACCCAAGGTGAGTCAGGTTGGGCTTCCACGACCGACCAAGTGTTTATTTCCTGCTGTAGCTGTTGATTAGTGAGCTCAACTCCTGTCTGGATCTTTCCTTAAGGTTTATATATTTGTAAACATTTCTAAGAGGTTGCCTCAACAAAATAGTTTACAGGCTTGATCTCCACCAATAAAGGAAGGCTTCTCTGTGAGTGGGCTGTTCTGGTCACATTGCTTCATTGCATCGGGCTTTCCCAATCCATGGTTAGAACAGGCTGCAGAGGATGATGGTGAGAGCTCCAGAATGCAGGATTGCTGCACTTTAGAATTCATGAGTGTTATGTTTTTATATCTCTTTCAATTGACCTGTACTCTTGGTAACAGTTTTGAACTCTTCCAGGATAAGTGAGGCAAAGGAGTTAAGGAAGATCAGATTGGCCTCTTACATCACTGCTCAGCTTGGGACTGAACTAGGGCCTTCCAGCAAAATAGCAAACCCACAGTTTTTCTACAGAGCCCTCACCTTATCCAGCTTTGATAAGGCACTGTCTAGAGGAGGGAGCAATGGATCCCTGTCAGGCCAGGGTTGTTCTGACCTGTCCCATGGAGTCAGTTGCAGGACCCTGGTGTGAAGAGCAGCTCTGCAGTGCTTTGTTCAGCATCCAGCAAGCTGGGGCTCCTCAGCAGCCTGAAGAGATGAAGTCCTACTACATGGGTGGTAGCTGAGTTAAAGAACCAGCTGGGAACCCTTTCAGAGCCCCAGGTAGGGCACAAGGTTGTAGCTGACCTCTTGAATGGGGCAGATGGGTTTGGCTCTGTGCTGCCTCTGAGTCCTCGTAGTAGAGTCAAAACTGTTCCTATCTCTGAGAGATTATGGATTACAGGATTTTAGCAGACAGTGTTTGCTTTTTGGCCCACAGAGTGAGAAGCAGCCGGTTTGGCTGCCAGACCATCTTCTGCAGGATTGCCTGTTTGCTGCTAGGAGCTGCCCCACTGGAGAGGCTGCCTGCACCTCCAGGCTGGAGCTTCCTTGCAGGCTCAGTTTGCCCTCCAGGGAACTGCTTTGGGGGAGATAAGGGTAATCTAGAACATGGCACAATACTCTGTGGTGGTTCCGTGGGGCCTGTTCTGCTCTCCGTGGGCACATGTGCAGGGAGCCAGCCAAGAGCTCTGGGAACATGGACATGGGGCTGGCCCTGGCACAGCAGGAGGAAGACAGGAGGCAGTCAAAGGACCACAGTGTGCTGTGCAATGAGCAGTTAACTGTAAATACTGCATATGGAAAGGGAGGTCCCTGAAAATACAGATACACTCTAGAGTGAAGTAGGAGTTGAGTAACAAACTGAAGGATCTGAGGCCAAGAGACAAGTACAACTTCTAGATTTCATTTCTGGTTTCCTATTAGCAGTGATGTGTTTCAGCTTCCTGAATTGAACTTGGAACCTTCCCAGAAATGTCTGTGTGGGGTTCAGGATCAGGCCCAAATAATTTCATTGGATTGCAGCCTCTGGTGTGGGTGTCTGCATAGCTTCTTCTTCTGATGGTCAGTGTAGAGACAGTCTCTGGAGTTTCAGAATCCCCATCTAAAACAGCATCATGCTGCTGTATTGATGCATCTCCTCCTTGAAGCCTTCCTGACCAGGAGCCCAGATAATCTGCATGAACACCTGGATGGGAGATGCCATGGCTGAATGCTTTCTCTGCTTGGCCTGGGATACTGCTAAGCTTGTAGAATGAAGCAGGTCAAAGAAGACTTTTCAAATGAAACAATTAATTGAATCTTCAGATACTTTGTTCTCTCAGTTCCTCTGTAGAAAGCTACAAGAGAGCTGTTCTGGTTAAATGCGCAGGTTAGGTGATACTCAGGACTCAGCTTCCAGAGTCTCACAGGTGTCACTGTGGAGACGTCCTAAAATCCTTGGGTTACTTTTTATAAATCCCAGAGGGCATTTGCCTGCCTGGGTCTGTATTTGAGCGGAGAACCTTGTGTCCCAGGATGTTTTCTCCAAGTCACCCAAGGTGCCAACATTCTCACTTTTTTTTTTTTTTGTCAGGAAACATCAAATGCTTCTCCTGTGATTCTCCGAGTGGATCCCCAGGGCTTTTACGTGTACTGGACCTATCAGAGCACGGTAAGTGCTGACACTGCTTGGCTCGGGCTCCAGCCAGGCCAGGTTTGTGTGAGATGACAACACTGCGAGTGCTCAAGTCCTGCACTTGGGAGCAAACTGCCACACTCATTCCTCTTAGCAGGGACACCCCCAAGGAGTGGGAGCTGGTCAGTGGCAGGCTGGTCTTCACAGCACCAGCAAAGTGCAGGAACTGGAGGTGTGAGTGTGGCCTTTCTGTGCCTTTCACGCTTTCACCTTTTTTGACTCCTGCAAAGCTCATTACCTCTCCTTGAAAGTACTTCATGGAGAACAGCTGTGCTGTCACCCAGCAAGATACTGGATTCTCCTAGCCTGTACAGTGGGGCCATTACCTGACTCATTGGGGTTTTAGACATTTTAATTAGCAGGTAGTGACCATGGTGATGTAGGGCCTACATGAGGTCTGGAGTGCAAGTTGTGCTCAGGGTGATGTTTGCAGACTGCCAGAACAAAGCACGAGGTGCCAGCTGCTGGAGGAGAGGGAGAAGCAATACATGGAGGAAAGAGAATTCAGTTCCTCACTGATGAGCAGCATCAAGTGATGGAGAGGGAGGTGGAAGGCTGGGCTTACTTCCGCTTTCCAGAGCAGGCTGTGGTTCAGCTCTACTTCCTCCGCCTGACCTACATGCCATGGCGGAGTCAGACAGTCCTGCACAGGCCCCAGCCTGGGATCTGCTGGGTTTGGATCAGCTCTGCTTCTGCAGAGATGGTGCCCAGTGCCAGCTGGGACCATCCCCTGAGAACAGTGTCACAGTGCTTGGCACTGTCACACCCCTTGAGGTCTCTGTCACTCCTGGTCTGCTTTCAAGGTCCACTCAGGCAGTAGAATTTCTGCTTTAAGGGCTCCAGCAGGAAGAAGTGGAGCATGAAGCAAGGCAAGGGGAGCTGGTGTCACCATGAAAAGGGAGATACTTCATTGGGATGCTGGGGTGAGGAAGCATAGCTGCCACAAGGAAAGCCAGACTGGAAGGGGTCTCGCATTCCTGGAGAATGCTGTAGATTAGCAGCTAAAGTAAACTGAACTGCTTTTGCACTAGGGACTCAGAAAGGAGTGGGATTAGGAGTAAAATTACTTCCTGTTTAACAATAAAATGGGGATAGAGCCAGAAGACATGGCATCCACATTGTCCTGTACTGTGATCTTGGAAAATAATACTATCTGCTGCAACAAGTATAATTTGTTCTCCAGACCCATGGTGAGAAGAAAAATTAGTAACAGAGGAAGGAAATTCAGGTTGGATATTAAAAGAACAAACAAGACAGCAAGCCAGTAGTGAGGATGTGGAGGGGCTGCTTGGGGAAAGCTGTGCAGTGTCCTCTGTGGGAATGACTTCCCTCCCTGCCTTATTCCTGCTGGGAGGGCTCTTCCACAGGGGAAGACACTAAGCCGAGCCTGACTTACAACTTCTGAGGGCACAGTCATGGAGGGCTTTTCTCCCTCCTTTGCCTTTCCTCATTTTCCTTGTCCTTATTCTGTTGTAGGAAAGGGAAATTCTGGACGTCACCAGCATCCGAGACACCCGAGCAGGGCGATTTGCCAAAATGCCCAAGGTGAGTCTATAGCTTCTTTCTATCCTGTGTTTCAGTGGAGAAGCAGGGCTGCCTGCAGTTCTGGTGGGCTCAGGCAGTTTGTCCTGGATTTCTGTAGGAAGAAGGCAGAGAGGATCTCCTCTCCTTACGTCACAGCTGTGTAAATAGAGAAAAGCCATCTTGCCTCTTGTCCCTGACCTCCCAGGGGCCCTCTGTGCACCCAAAAGCAACACTTCCAGACTGTGGTAGATGGGCTCATTGGAAGGGATCTGTCAGAAAGCCAGGAAAACCAATTCCCCTTCCAAGTGCCCTGCTGCACTGCTAAGGCCTGCTGGAGACTCTGATACTGAGTCACCAGAGCTGCTCTTGGGTAAGATGCACAGGATACCCACAAACCTGCAGTTACAATGCCATTCCTACAGTGTGCGCTGGGGTTTTTTCCCTTTAAAGGCATGAAAATGCATATTCAGAAAAATTAGTTGGGTTTTTTGTTGGTTTTTAATTTTTGTTTGTTTGTTTTCCTCCCAAATATTTTCACACTTGCACGTGACCAGGGCTTTGTTCTCGGTTTCAGTTATAATTGAAGCTTCTTGCATACCTTGTTAAGACTTTGTTTCTAGGGCTGTTTTTTGTTTGTTTTAACTTTTCCATGTATGGAGAAGGCAAGCAGAAAACTGCAGTAAAGCTCAAAGGTGGAAAAGGGACTGAAGAAGTAAAGCTGATGGGTCATGTGGTGACGTAGGTGACTCTCTAAGGCCAAGGGGAAAGGTTTTGCAATATCTCCTGAGCCTCAAGCAGCCTTTTGCATAAACTGTATGGCTGTTTTCTCAATCTGCTCTGAAAATGTCTATTCAGAGCTCCCCGAGACCAGTATTTCTCAAAATACCATAAAAAGCTGGGTGCTAAAGGCACAGCAGAGCTCAAGAACAGAACCCAACTTCTTAAAAATTGTATTTCCTCCAGAGAAATGGCCTTTCTCATTAGAAATTCATTAGAATGAAACATACTTCAGTTTTTAATGAGCCTAAAACTTTGTCAGCAAATTGTTTTGTGGGAATTGTTTTTAAAAAATGCTGTTGGAGATCGGATTTTCATTTGAGAGAATAAAATATTTGAGGCTGTTCAAGTGGGTGCTGCTCTCCAGATGGGACACACTGAGGAAGAGGCTGACCTAAAGGGGAGGTATGAGATATTCTTTTCTAGGGTTGAAACTTCTTGAGGAATAAGCTGTTGACAAAATTAGTTGATCTTTAGTATAGGTGATGAATTGCTGGGGGAAGTAGTGAGGCTGGATGTCCTGTTGGTAACAGGAGGCTAGAGAAACATGTCCTAGATTTTAGGAATTGGTTAAGGAAGATTAATTGGAGAGTACCAGGAGAAGACAGTTTGCCAATGGTACAGAGTTATTTGGGGTGATAAAATCAGGCTGGTTTGTAGGAAGACCTTGAATTGCTGATTGACTGCATGATCTAATGACTGATACATTTTATAGAGATAAAAATCAGGCAATGCACACAGAAAAAAATCCCTCATCCTTCTATAATAACAGGCCCTGAGCTGACTGTTGCTACTCAGAAAACATTGTGGGTGTATGGTAAAATATCAATGTGATGTTCAGCAGTATTTGCCCCCTAAAAGTAAATTGTGTGTTAGGAATTATAAGGACGTCATGCTATTGTGTACACCCCAAATGGATCCATATTTATGTGCAATTCTGGTGTGCTCTCAAGTTAGGTAAGGAAATGCAGCAGGATTAACAAAGGAATGAAGTGGCTGCTGGAGACAAAGCATCTGAGTAGGGGGGCCTGAATTTTAGCAGAAGGAGTAAGGTGAATGGGATGTGGAGTGCTGTAACATCAGGAGTTGAATGGAGAAGGGGAGCATGAAGCAGTTACTCAGGGTTTCTTCCAGTGCAGGATCTCCATAGAAGGAGGAATTTTCCAGAGGTAGGAGTGGCACAAGCAGGAGGTGCTGCTGCTGTCCCACCTCCTATCAGCATGCCATGGGTGATGCTTCCTGCACAGTCATGGAAATGTGAGTACAAAATGTCAGTACAAGAAGGAAATGCCCTTAGAGGGTTATTAAATGTGAGATAATGCCTCTGGGTTAGGAAGCTGCTGAATCCTAAATTGCTGGGAGCTGCAGGAATTCATCAGGCAAGTGCCAGTGTGTTTGCCCTGTTCCAGTACTTTTCCCATGGCACCTGCATGGAGCTGCTCTGTGCTAGCTGTTGTAATAGGCCAGGGATGGGATTTTGGAGTCCCTGGGAATTGACTGGAGCTCCTTTTTGAAGAACAACGAAGCAAAGGTCAAGCACTGACTGATTTATGAAGTATTCTCAGTGGGCAGAAGTGATGCACTTGATGACAACCTTTGCTGTGAAAATCCCAAGTGCTTTTTGAATTCTTTGTTTTACAGAGACTCATTTGGAATAAGTCCTCTCTTTATTTCAGGGAGTTTTCTGGAATTCTGTGATAACATGTAGTAAAATGCATTAGACTGGTTCCTAACCCATTTTTCCTTGTGGCTCCTGGGAGGTCTTGTGTGGGCACTGAAGGGATGTTGAACCAAGATGTGCCATGTGGGGTCTGGAAAATCCTTAGCTACACATAGCTCTGCTATCCTTGATGCCTCTGGCTTAAAGCCCTCAGGGTCATGTTCATTTGGCTCTCCTGAGAGCGGAAGCGCACAAAGGAATGCAGAGAGCAGGGAAGAATTCTTCCCATGCACCACCACACCCTCCACATGGGGCAGCTATGTCTGGGGCGTTGTTACAAAAGGCGTTAATATAAAACACTGGTGTGTTGAAGCAAATAAAAAATCTGTTTGGAGGTGGAAGAATGAACATGGGTGCTCTTCTGCCCTGTTACAAAATAGTGGCTTGGAAAGGTTGTGGAAGAGAACTGTTGGAATTAATACAAAGAGTTACTTGTTTCACTGCCTGAAGGTGGAGAAGAAATGAACCTTATTTAGGACAAGGAGAGCAGGATCACAGCTGTAGGAAGAGCTGCGGATGGCACCAGCAGTAAAAGGAGGTTCCTTTGCCTTTCCCTGCAAGTGATGCAGCACTCAATCTGCAATCTTCTGAGGCACAGCTTGTGGCCTGGTTTTCCTGCTGGGTTGTGACTGAAGGGATTCCACAGCAAGCGCCTGTGGCTCAAGGATGTAACCTGCCCCAAGTCTTCCACTCCCGTGGCACTGACAAGTTTCCCTTGGGGGTGGATCACTGGGAGTTCCCTACTTTCAGCAGCACTTTCCCACCACAGCAGGAGGTTTGGGGTTTTTCTTTGTAAGCCTCTACTTGCAGCAGCAATAGCAACACCAAAGCAGCCACGTGGAAAACCACTTGAGAAGGGCGGTGCTGCCGTGTGCGCTGCCAGCACGGGTCACAGCTGGGAGCCCAGCTGCGGCCAGGGATGCTTCAGGAGCAGGTAGTGCCCAGCACAGGGACTCACTAAGGGCTGCCAGCCACGGGAGCCACCTCCAGATGCAAACAATGCTCGCCTGCCTTACCTGGCTCTCCTCTCACCACAGAGCAGAATCCTCTCTGCCCCTCCTATGCGGGGCTGCCCAGCTCTAGGAGAGCAGCTTTGGCTTTCTGCCGTGACTTTTCTTCGCGGAATTTTTTTTCGATGGGGCAGAGCGAACTTTGGTATGCGTTCAAGAGAATAATAAAGATAAGAATGAGCAGCGCCTTTGAACATCAAGGAGACAAGATTAAAAAGCTATTGACTGTAGTTCAGCAGTGTGCCGATACAGATCGGGCTGTTATTTACAGTCGGGTCTGTGTTTTCGTTTCAGTAATGAGGAACAATAAGGGCTGCTCCATTTGTGGGGCTTTTCGTAGTTTCTAAGGCAACAAGACCCCGGAATGCTGACAGAGAATCTAATGATAATTAAGGCCAAAATACACAGTGTTTTAGGCCAGACTTCTGGGCTGTTGGCTGTGTCTTGGGGTTTGTTTAGATGTTTCAGGAGGCATTGGCTTTGAGAGAGGCATATTTTTTAATAGAAACAAAAGTTGTACTTTCTGATTATCTTGATTATAAATCAGCTTCATCCTTTCGCCACATTCTGTTGGTGTTGAACCTGGAGATGGAGCCTGAACTGCACATGAACAGGGAGAAAATGATACTGAGGCATTTCACTCATGTTTCAAGAAGATAAAGTTGAAGCCAGTGGGAATGTTCAGGAACCGTGCAGGACAATTGCAATGTCCTCGGAGCTGGGCCGTGGCTGTGAGCCACGGGCTGTAAACACTGCGGGTGGTCTGTGGTTCTGCTGCAGCACAGGGGATGAGCAGCTCTGGCACTGGCATCCAGCAAATTATGAGCCCAGGATGGAGCTGAGCTAAGTCTGATTCCAGCCCTCCAACTGGAGAGCGATCATATGGGGCAGTGTGGAGACACCAGCCTGTGAGTGTGCGAGAGAGGCAGGTACAAGCCTGTGTCTGGCAAAGGGTTTATAAATGGTGGAGCAGGAGCTGAGCAAGAAAATGGGCTTGTGTGAGTGGTGGCCTTTGCCATGCTGGGCCCTCCTGCTCCTGCCATCGTTGTGCTCTGGGTGCCACACATTCTCCTCTGTCCCTGCTGGACTGCAGAACACTGTGCCTGGGAATCTGAGCGGCTTCATTTCCAGTTCCTTTAGCTAAAATGCTGAGAGTGCTTCACTGTGGATTTTTGTCTGCCTGTGTCCCTGAGATGCTTGGCACAGGGTGAGGCTGGCCCTCCCCATTCCACAGCCATCCTCTCCAGCATGGAGCAGCAAGGCAAACGGGGACAGGAGTTACGTCTGGAGTCAAAGGCATCAGAAATATCTTGGGGCTTCCTTTTTCCCTTCTGGCAATCAAACAAGACCTCTCTTCTCCAAAAGTGAAGATTTGCTGTCCTAGTGCTGCAAGACACAGCTCTTGTCAGGGCACAGTGACGCAACAGGTCCTGCTGTCAGTCGTCTCTGCCCCCTTTCAAGCGGAGAAAGGACCATCCTTCTCTGTCTTGTATCTGTCTCTGTTTATATTTGCATGAGAATTTGCTTCTCTCTGGACTATGGAACCCTGTACAGCTCAGGATTTTAGGGAAATCAGGAGGGTGGGACATGAAACACCAGCTGACTCCATATTTCAGCCACTCTGCTAGCAGGTTGTTTTCTGCTTGTCTGGGGTTTTTAAAGGGGATTTGCTAAGACTGTTTCCCTTCTGATTTGCATGGCTAACATGAGTGTCCTGCTTTTCATGCAGCAATTCCTATTTTTCCTTTATGGCTACCTGCAAGCTGACAGTGAGTAATCCCAGAGTGAAGCTGTGGCACAAGGCACTAAAGCAGTGAGGTTGTGAAAGAGCCACGATGTGGCATCGGGTTCAGAGCTCCTGCACACAGTCTCTGGTCCTCTCTCCACCCTTCCACTGGCTGTTGGATGCATCACTGCCTGCATAAGGGCAAAAGTGCTTGGCTTGCTGGGGGACACATCCTGGACAGAGAGGTCTGGGGAGAAGCAGGTGCTGAATGTTTGCTAGAGAGCAGCATGCGGAGAAGGAAGGGCTGGGAGGAGCCCCGGATAACAAATACAGGAAATGAGTTCAGCACAACCACAAGTTCAGCATTGTTTGGGCCTCCTCTCCTGTACAGCCCTGGAGATGAACAAACTCTGGTGCATTTGCAAGATTAAATGAAGTTTGGAGTTAAAATCCCCACACTTTGCCACTGGCACTAGAAAGCTGAGCTCCAAAAAGGAGTTGCCATGAGCGTGGGAATATGTGGGTGTTTGGTGGTGCTCAGTTCTGTGAAGGAAAACAGCTCACAAGGCAAGAAGGAGTCATTTTAGGAATTCCCGTGTGGAAAATAGTCAGCTCATATTCCTTCCCCTCCCTCCAAATGCTCTGGGGTTAAACAGGTATCAGAGTTAGTCTCTCAGAGAGGTGCTTTTCCAAAATAAGAGACAGCAGTCAGATGATCCTGAGTTACAATCCAGCCTGTCCTGTTTTTCTTAAAGATGCCTGTTTGCTACAGATGTGTCAAAATTGCAAATGCTCTGGAAATCAGGAAAATTGAAGTAATAAAAATGTGCAGTTCCTTATAAAATGTGTATGCAGCTGTGTCTGTGACTGGTGCAGGCTGAAATCTGAAGGTGCTCCAATTTAGCTTCCAAGTCTGACCTGCTCTAACAACCCCAGATTGCAGATTTTGTCCTGTTTCTAAAAGAGCAGGTGCTCTGACAGCTCCCTGTTTGCTTGGACAGGGATTTGTCCTGCACTTCAGATAATGGATTGCTGTGCTTTATTCTAGGAATGGAAATTTTATCTGCCTGTTATAAATAGCACCCTCAGTAAAACTCTGGGATACCTTGGATACCTTGGCTTAGTGACACCATGCATAGGAATGCAGAAAATGCTGAATAATTTAAAAGATTCTTTAAATACTTTCATATGGTGCTGCAATCCAAGTACCACTAATCGGATGAGCCTCACACTTAGCAAAACAAGTCTCTGGTGAGCCATTGCTGTAGGGTACTGGAATTGCAATGGAAAAAGCCACTACTCACAACTGACAGCAGCAGAAAGTGGGGCTTAGAGGGGAAAAACCCAACTCTGGGGTGACAGGGGGTCCTAGAAAACATCTTTCTTGTGGAGGGAGGTTACACGTAAGGCTGTCACACCAATACATTTCTGTGTGCGTGTGTTTTGAAAAAATCAACTGGTTACACAGCTCTGGCACAAGCAGGCCAAACTCTCCCCTGCTTGTTTGCAAGTCCAACCTGAAGTTTCAGAAGAAATTTCTTTAAGAGCAGCTTTGACTTTTTCAGACTTGTGCGGGGGTGTTAATTGTGGTGGTTTGTCCCATGGAGGATCCAGCAACGCAGACTCCAGAATAAAGATAAAAAACAAGGAAACCCAAGGAAAGGAAGATTGCACTAAGCAATTTTGCAATCCTTGGGAAGCTTTCTGTGAATTTGGGCCAATGTGTGTATTGGGGTCTGTGTTTTTTGGGTAGTTTTCCCTCATTCTCCAGTTAGTCCCATCTGTTCTGTTTCTTTTGCAGTCCCTGAAGCTCCGGGAGGTTTTTAACTTGGATTACCCTTACAGCACCTTCCTGCTGAAGACCCTGACAATTGTTTCTGGCCCTGACATGGTTGACCTCACTTTCCATAACTTTGTATCCTACAAGGAGAATATTTGCAAGGTATGAGGGCCTGAGGTCATGGAAATACTGGGAACCCTAAGGAGCGGGGCATTCAGTGGGGAACAGGAAAGGAGAGGGGAGACAGGACTCTGAGCCCTTTCAGCATTACTGACAAGGTTATAAACAAGCAGGTCTATGTTGCAGTCAGGTGTGCTATCTCCATAGTTCTAGAAGCTTCTGCCCTGTGTGGAGAAGGACCAGTAGAAGACTGGTCATTGTTGTATGGATGAAGGGGCACCTGAGAAGTGGAAAAGTTTCAGCTCCTGGTGTTTATAGGCAGGAGGAAGGTGATAAAGCCCAGAACTATCAGACAGGCTAGGGGATAGCAGTTTTAAACTGGAAGAGGGTAGATTTAGATTGGATGTGAGAAGAATTTCTTCCCTGTGAGGGTGGGGGGCCCTGGCACAGGTTGCCCAGGGAAGCTGTGGTTGCCCCAGCCCTGGAAGTGTTCAGGGTTGGGTTGGACAGGGCTTGGAGCAGTCTGGTATGGTGGAAGGTGTCCCTGGCCGTGGCAGAGGGTGGGACTGGATGGGCTTTAAGGTCCCTTCCAAGCCAAACCACAGCTGGGTTCTGTGCCCTTCCCATGTTTGCTGTGTGCTTCTTGGAGCAGTTCAGTAGTGCCCAGCTGCCTCTGCCCTGTTTGTTTCAGGACTGGGCTGAGGATATCATGGCCATTGCCCGGAATCCCCTCACGTACAACGCTCCCCGCTACACCTTCCTGGAGAAAATGTAAGTCCTTTCTGAGAAACCTTTTTCTCTGAAACATCCGTGTCCTGCCCTTTCTGACAGTACTGGGAAAAAAAAATAAAAATACTTCTAAGGATCCAGGTCCCTTGGCAGCCTCCAGACCAAGGCCTGGCTCACGCCAAGGTTAAGCTGATGGTCTGCAGGACCCCGATTTTCAGGTCATTGTTAGATTGTTTTCCCAATCGCATGTTTTTCCTTTCTTCTCACTAAGTAGGATCTCTTAAGATTGTACAAATGCATTTTTGTAATCTTGTTTGGGTTTTTTTTTTTCACAGTCTAGTGAAGCTGAAGTTGCAACTAAATGAAGAGGGAAAGATTCCTGTCCGGAAGTGAGTGTGGATATTTGTTTCACTGTGTGTTCAGTCAGACGACAGGCAGAGCATCTGATGAGAGGATGGTTGCTCAGTGGCTTCACCTGTCCACTCTTTGTGCACCTAAGAAGTGGAGAACTTTCCCTCTGTGTCCAGGCCTGCTTCACTTAGGTGACACATAATTTGAGTCTGGAAAGGAGACTTTGTGGCCTTCATCTACAGCAAGAAATGGCTTAAATAGCCACAGATATCACTTCCTGGTTGTTGCCATGAAAAAAAAAGTCAACAAAACAAAGCAGCTTTAGTAAAGTTCTGCTCACAGATTATTTGGCAAACCTGAGCCAAGATGGATGAGGCTATGGGATTGTTTGCCTTTCCTGTAAGGAGTTCTCTGTTTGGAGAGCTCTTTGCTGGACTCCCCGGCTCACCTGCAGCAGGGCTCCCTTGCTGTTCTGGTCTCCTTTCTCCCTCTGTGACCACTCCACTCCTTCCCCACTTCCTCCATCCCTCAGCCTTTGCTCTGGATGTGCATGAGAGGGAAGCAGCCTCTGGGCTAGCGTTAGTGCTGGCTTAGGAGCAGAAGAGATTCGCCCTTCCCTGTCCCCAGCCTGGCCTTGTGCATCAGGTGAGGCTCCCATCAGAATGGGGAGCAAAGCCCAGCCTGTCCCTCCTCCCCTGCACCATGTGGCAGGAATCTGGAATTGATTTTGTGCCATTCAGTGTCTTCCCAAGTAAGATGGCTCCAGGGCTGGTCCTGTGGTTCCTCTGTGTTGATTTAGCTGGTAGAATGACAAAAGGCAGCATGCCACGTCGAATTCCCTTTTGGGTCCATAAATTACCTTTTGTTTTAAGAATAAAGAGCTGCAAACAGTGCATTTGGGAAGTTCTGAACCACTCAGCTCTAGGTCTGTGCTGTGTTACAGTATCACAAGAGGTGAGCACTCATCACCCCAAATAAACACAGGCCCCGGGGTGTGTTGTAAGGCAGGGCTGTGCTGACTAAATGGGCTCCTGGAGGGCTGAGCTTTATTCAACACCAAACATTTTTTGTTATTTGTTTCCTAAACCACCAACCAGCAGAATTTCATTGTCAGAAACCAGAATATTCATCAAAGGGCTGTTAAAAATGTGTAGGTCTGTAATGAATAACACACTAGGGAAGAGTGCTTTGAATTAATCTTTAAAATGCAAGCAAGGTAGCGTTGCTGCAGAGCTTATTCCTCTGAAACAACCTAGAAAAAAATATCTGATAGAGGATGTGCCTCTCCTCAGCGCCTGTTTCTTGCAGAATGGTAAAAATGCAGACCATTAAATAGTCCAGATTAAGAACAAGACGTATAAAAATACTCAGTATCTCCAAGTGCAGGTAAATGTAAGGCTTTCAAATCTCCTGAAAATTCTGAGAATTTCATGAGCATTTGCCTTCCCTTTAAATATGTAAATCCCTTCGGAATCATACCAGGGCTGCTGCAGTTTTGCCTTGCAAAGGGCAGGGTTTGCATGAGCAGGCACTCCCACCTGGCAGCACAGGGCACTCCTTGTTCCCCTGTTTGCTGTGAGCACCTGTGATTCCAGGAGCTTAACAGAACTGAGGCTGGATTGATCTGTGGAAGAGATCGTGGTGCTGCTGACAGTGATGTTCTAAAAGGAGGGAAACTTCTCCACAGTACCATAGGGAGCACCTCCAAGAGGGGCAGAAAAGGACAGCAGAGGGATTTGGAGTGACAGAGCTCTTACAGAGTCCATAGCAGAAATACAGAACTGCTGCTCTAAATCAGCAGTCAAAAACTCATGTGTAGGTTTATCACACTTGGTCCCTCAGAGAAACACTGTCTGTCTCTGCTGGTTCGTGCTTACAGTTGTCTGGCCTGTCTCCCTTGCTGTGCATTTGGAGTGTCCTGCACCGGACAGGACACTCCAAAGACAACAGGACACTGCTGAGCTGCAGCTCCAGCCCCTGGATCTCTCTCCTGCTCCATGGTGATGTTTGCCTGTCTGGTCAGTATTTTTCAGATGTTCCCTGCAGACAAGAAGAGGGTGGAAGAAGCATTAAGTGCTTGTCATCTCCCAAATGGCAAGGTAAGGATTTCTCTGGGTATCCAGAAGTCTTAGGAGCTTGAGAAGGATCTTTTTCCCTGCCCTGACTGTGATGCCCTTGGCTGTGAAAAACCATCAGCTGAGATGCTAGTAGTTGCTTATCTTAGCCTACCACTGCCATGCCTTGACTCTGGCCTGCTGGCATCAGTTCTTACTGTCTTCCAGTAACACTTGTGACTGCAGCACTTGCAGTGTGTGGCACAAGGAGCAGCAACACCCTGCCAGATGTTCCAGTCCCTTTCTGGGGTTGTCACAGCCAAGTGCTGAGCTGTGGGTGTTCATGACAGGTAAGAGCTGTCACGGGTTTGTGGTGCTGACACAGCTTCACTGCATTCTCAGAATGATGCCATCAACCCCGAGGACTTCCCCGAGCCGGTGTACAAGACGTTCCTCATGAATCTGTGTCCACGACCCGAGATTGATGAGATATTTACCTCACAGTAAGTTTCCCTCAAGCCACAGCCCAGAACTTGGTCTCTTGTGACAAAAGATTGAGAGGAAGGAGGGAATTTAATGTCATGTAGTCTGTCTGGCCTTAAGCCTTAGAGAAGGGCAGGATCCTGAGTCACTTAATGCCTTTACTCACAGCCTGAATAAAATGGATGAGACCTGACTGTGCTACAGGACCCTGAAATATATGAGCCCAGAGGGAGGATCAACCTCTCCTATGTGAAAAGATTTCTGGGGTAATTCCCAGGCCTTACCTCTGCCCCTCTGTGATCCTCTCACTGCAGCCATCTAAAAGCAAAGCCCTACATGACCAAAGAGCACCTGGCAAAGTTCATCAACAAGAAGCAGCGTGATGCCCGCCTCAATGACAGCCTCTTCCCACCAGCCAAACCTGAGCAGGTGCAGAGCCTGATAGAGAAGTACGAGCCCAGCGGGTTTAACATCCAGAGAGGTGAGTCTTGTTCAGCCCAAAGCACTCGCTGTAGAGGTGGGATGAAAGAGCACAAGATGTCATGCCCTCTGCCATCCTGCTTCCCAGGGGAGCAGTCAGCCTGGGTCCCACAACTCCCTGTTGTTCCCACAACGCTCTTTCCACTTGCAAAGAGGTGCTAGAACCGTTCTATTTGGCATCTAACCGTTCGTGAACAGCTCAGTTTGCCGTGCAGGGCAGCTGTCTCCAGAGGGGATGGTGTGGTTCCTCTGTGGCCCCGAGAACAACCTGATAGTGCTGGACAAGCTGATGCTGTACCAGGACATGACGCAGCCGCTCTCACACTACTACATCAACTCCTCACACAACACCTACCTGACAGGTATGGCACTGCCAGGGCAGATGTGTGCGCCCCGCGGGCTTTCGGGGCTGGGCTGACTCGAAATGCCGTGTGACACAGAGCAGCCTGGAGGCCGGCAGAGGTTCCTCTTGACCCTGCGTGTGCAGGAGCCGTCCCATGCGGGGAGCTAACACTGAGCCTCTCTCCTGCAGCCGGGCAGTTTTCTGGGACATCCTCTCCCGAAATGTACCGCCAGACGCTGCTGGCCGGCTGCCGCTGCGTGGAGCTGGACTGCTGGAAAGGCCGGCCCCCGGACGAGGAGCCCATCATCACCCACGGCTTCACCATGACAACTGAGATCCTCTTCAAGGTAGGAAAGAGCTTTCTCCATGGATACCTTCCCCTGATTGCTGAGGAAGCCAGCTGGCTGAGGACAAAGATGTTTGAGAGGAAAAGATTGATGGCGAGGTGACAAGTGAATGAATGTGTGGGTAGCAGGAAAAGTGAACAGATAAGCACTAGGTTGGAATCTGTACGTTTTTGGAATGGGAGGAGTAGCAGAGAGGTTGACGGCTGGATGAAGATGGATGGATGGGGGAAATGTGGGAAGTCAGGCAGAAGCCATGGAGAGATGGCTGAGCAGAGGTGTGTGTACACAGGGCTGTATCACAGGATGCATGCACAGAACATGGCATGAGGCTGGTGGGTTTACAGATAGCGGCACATCAGAGGAGCAACCAGGCTTTTAGAAAACACAGCTACAATGAGTTTATCTTCTGGTCTGCAGCAGGTTTCTGTGGCTGACAGCCTCAAGTGGAAGCTTTTGGAAGAAGAGGGTTCAATTCTTTCCTAATGACCTGAGTGTTGGAATGTGTTTTGTGGAGCAGCTGGCTTCCCTGAGGATTCAGCTCCCAGGCTTCAGAAGCGCAGCACAAAGCCAGGCAGTACAGGGCATTTATCCACAGCTTGCAAGTTACAAATAAAGGCATCACAGTGACTTTTTTTCTGCACTCCTCTACACAGCTGCTGCAAACAGGTAGAGGTGCTTTAGATGTTTTTTTTCCCAGCTCTTTATTTTTCTTCTGTATCTTCCCCCCAGTTCCCACACTTCACTATTCCTAAAATATTTACGTGTGAGAGGGGGGAAAAAAACAACAAATCAAACCAGTCCTTAAGGTCAGAGGTGTTGCCATCCTCAGACTCAGTAATTTCCAAAGCCCTGTGGTATCACTGCTGCTTTTTGCACAGCAGTTCACTGCAGATAGAACGGAAATAATGGCATTTGTAGCTGCTGTAATTGCAGAGTTCTGCTGAAGCCTGGGACCATTCCTCAAGGAAATTACAACCTGCTAATACAGCATGTGCTGGTTTTTGGTTTTACATAACACACAGTCCTTTCTTCCACTGTGATTCCTGTGGCCTTTTAGCAGCATTGTCTGAGGCTTCTCCTCAGAGCCTTGAGGCTTCTGTGACAGACTCCCAGTGGTCCATGGAGGAGCAGCTGTGGCAGCCTCCCTCCGTGCTGTGGTCATGGCTGATCCAGGATTTGGGATGATCAGGGGACTGTAATTACAAAGGAGCAAATGGCACTTCTTTACCAATTAGTAGGACCAGAAAGGAAAATAGTGGGAAGTTTGTGGCAGTTTAACAGGGGCTTGGGGAAAATAATAATATTTTTTTCTTACATCATTAATGCTGAGAAGGTTTCCATGGTATTTGCATTTGAAATGTCAGCACAGCTGGTGACTGAACACTCCAGCTTTCTCTGCTGCCAGGCAAAAGGATTTTATAAGCAGCAGAAATGATAGAAAATTGGGCAGGTTCAGAGGTAAGTATGGATAGAGTTTGCAGTGGTTTAATCTGGTGCTGCACACACCTTTCTGTGCCAGTTCAAGGTGCTAGGGAGAGGGGTTTGTCCCTCTGGCCAGACACTCACGTGCAGTGATGTGTGCACTGACCTGTGCAGCAAAACCAAAAATTCACCTTCTTGCATCTTCAGTTTCATTTTGGCGCAAGCTGTTGAGTTTAGCTCAGCGTGGATCCTCTGGAGCTGGAAATCTGGGCAGTTGTGAAAAAGATGGCACTTCTCACCTTCTTACTGGGAGAACTTTAGTGACTTTGAATGGAGCTCCTGAGACAATTTTGGAATCTGTTCAGTGGGAGGTCAGCTGTGTGTCTAACGAGTGCTGAGCTTCTCCCTGACCATGGCCTCTCCTTCAGGATGCCATCGAGGCCATTGCAGAAAGTGCTTTTAAAACATCTCCGTACCCTGTGATCCTGTCCTTCGAGAACCACGTGGACTCGTGAGTATTTGGTGATTGGGAGAATTGTCTGCTGTGTCCCTAGCAGAAAATACACAGGCAAGGGCTGCTGGGTTTTAAGCGAGCGCTGAGCTGATGTGAAGCATTAATTGAGGTTTCTGAAGCAACTGAAGGTGGGTCAGAGCTGAAAGATGAGCCTTAACCTGCAGAGTGGGGTGATCACAGTTGTGCAGCCTTTTACCTTGGGGTTGCAGAGTATGAATGTGGGAGTTGGCTTGGGAATGGGACCCTAACACCTGCGTAGCTGTTTTCTGGGCAGAGGACATGGATCTCGATCTTCAGTTCATGCCAAACTCTGGATTTGGGCATTTGCTTTCCTCTTACTCCTGCCTGCTCTCTCTTAGGCCCAAGCAGCAGGCAAAGATGGCCGAGTATTGCCGAACCATTTTTGGAGACATGCTGCTGACAGAGCCACTGGAGAAATACCCGGTACGAGGGAGCTGGGGCAGGAGGTCGCTGGGGGAGGCCTTTCTGGAAAACCTGCTCACTCCTGGTGCTGGGAGGTGCCACAACAGACACAGTGCCATGGACATAGATCCTGGTTTGTAGCATGGGTGGCAACTGCCCTGCCAGGGGACGTGGTTTGAAAGATCTGAGCAGGACCTGTGCTCTGAGGCAGGTCCTTGGGGAGCGCAGAGAAGGGACAGCTGAAGCACCTGGCCCAAGCATCTGTTTGAAAGCACTGAGACCCAAAGAAGAGCTGCCCACTGTCCAGCCCCATGTCCAAGCAATAAGAGCAGAGGGATGAGTTGGGAATAGTTGAAGAGATCAGCTAAGCTATTCACAGGCCTTTGCTGTCTGTGCAGTCTGTCACATGTCCTTGTCTTGAGCCACCTCCTCTGGGATCTTTTTAAAATCTGCTGCAGGCAGTGTTTAAATCTGGTCTGAGTACTAATGAGGGACTGAGGATCTGGGATATAATGAGAGAAGTAGGTGGAATAGGAAGCCAGAGTTATCCGGATGCCTTCAGGCCATGTAGGTGTTTTTTTAGCAGGATGGCAGAGCCTGTGAGGTGCAAAATGCTGATCTGAAACCACGGGTGAAATCTTAGGGAAAATCTGCATTAATCTAGTGGGATATGCTGGCAGATGGAAGAAATTAGGAGTAGGTGAGAGATGTCTGTGCACTGGCAACCGGCCAGGGGGACAGGAGAGATGAGTGTTTGAATTCTGTGATGAAGTTTATCTGTTGCAGCTGAAGCCAGGAGTTCCTCTGCCAAGTCCTAAGGATCTCTTAAGGAAAATCTTGATTAAAAACAAAAAGAATCAATCTATGTCTGGGAAGAGGCAGAACTCTTTGAAGAAAGGGAGAAATGTGGAACCAGAAACCGCTGAACAGCCGATCTCTGTGGATGCTGAAGATACTGGTATGTCTGAAGGGAAAGGGGTCTAATAAAAGTGATGGACAAAGCCTTCTAAATCACTCAATGCAAGCTTGGGGCAAGACGGCACTTGTCATTAAATCAGTTATCCCAAGCAGCAGCAGAATATTGGAAGAGAAATTAAATCTTGAGAATACTTTGAACACTTAGTCCAACTAAAAGAGACGATCATTTATGACCTGCCCATCATCCCTTAGTGATCCACTGATACAGTCTGGCTTTTGGGTTGAGGGAAGGGGAATTTGTTACTGCTTGTAACTCTCGGATAACCATGAATTCACCACAGTCTAGTTCTTCACCCTGAGGGTGTTGGAGGTTCATGAAACCTTCAGCCCCTCTCTCCTCCCTTCCTATCACCTCTGGGGCTCAGAGCCCCTGTGGTTGAACACTCCCTGTCATGGTAAGAGCACATGAAGTCATGTGAGGACAAGGTGAGCACCGCTGCAGAACAGCTGCAAGTGGGCATTTATTCCCACAAATATGTGTGACCTTGGAGGGGAAACAGCCCAGGGATTGTCACTCCTGGGTATGAGGGAAGCCTGCAGCAGGAATGGTTTGGTCTCTTGGGTGTGCTGGTCCTCAGTGTACCAGCTCATATTTGGATTTGGCCAATAAAACTGTAGGGTTCTCCCCCTCAGTGTTCCAGTGTTACTTGGTGGTGAGCTTTGGCAGAGCCCTCCACTGCCAGCAGCCTGCAGGGTCCTGTCTGTGTCCTCCTGATCCACAGCACTGATGAGGGCCTGTGTGCTTAGTCTGGGCAGGTGATGTGGCTGAAGAGGAGCCAGAGGAAGAGGATGAACAGCTCAGAAACCTGGATGAAGAAGAAATCAAAAAGATGCAGTCAGATGAGGTACTGTCACTGTTGGTTTTTTTCCTTTTTTTTGGACTTTTGCTGGCTTCCATTTTTCTCTGGGGACTTACCCTATTGAACAGAGATGAACCCAAAGTGCAAAGGAGAATGAACCTGTCAGGGACTTTCGATCCCTCACATAACAAGACTTTTGCAGGAGAAACTGAAGAAGAGAAGTTTTGTTGCAAGCATAAAGAATGTGGCAGAGGAGTTACCGCTGACTCTGCAGGATTTGGAGATAACTCTTTGCCTTGGGGGTGTTGGAGAGGCTTAGCCTTGGTCCGAGAAGTTGTTACTCAAAGTGCTGCTGCTGAAGGGGGAGGGAAGAGATCAGCATTCCCTTGAATAAAAAGTCTATTTCCCATTTCCATCTCCCTGATATCCTTTGGAGAGGAGGAAAAACAATATCCACAGAGACTCTGTGCTCTGAGGGTCAAAGAGGTCCTGGGCTTTTTACATCCTCCCTGGAACCTCTCCATGTGCCTTGATTCCATTTTTACCCAGCTGCCTGGAGATCCTGTGCCCCTGCCCAGCATGGAGCTGTAGGGACAGGAGCACTCTGCTCAGGGCAGCCACCAGAGCTCTTTGACTCTGGCTGGGAGGCCCCGGTGCAGTTTGTTTCACCTCCAGGGAAGGTCTCTTCATCTGTTTCCTCTTGGATTGTTTTCTGCTCAGGGCACAGCTGGCCTGGAAGTGACGGCGTACGAGGAGATGTCCAGCCTGGTTAACTACATACAGCCCATCAAATTCAACTCCTTCGAGGTCTCTGCCAGTAAGTCAGGCTCAGTCCCTTCGGAACGTGGCCCAAGTGCTTCCTGGCTGTCGGTTCCCCATGCAGAACGGGGACTGGGCGTGCCCTGCTCCTGAATGCAATCTCCTGTTTCTAGAGAAGAACCGGAGTTACGTCATCTCTTCCTTCACCGAGATGAAGGCTTGCGATCTACTGAGCAAGTTCCCCGTGCAGTTTGTAGAGTATCCTTGTGGCAGCCCTTTTCCAGTGCCATTGGGTGCTTGGAGTGTGAGGGACATTCTTGACAGGAATGCATCCTGCTGTAGCCAATGTCAAGGCTGCCAGATGCTTGTCCTTAAGTGAAAAGTGTATGGACAAAGAGCCTGAGCCTCTCTGGAGTCTCGTCTGGAAGGCTCTGAGCATTTGGTAGCAGAGTTCCAACAGCTTTTATAGTGGTGATATGTGGGGTGGCCCCAGGGCACAAGAGGAGCGCTTCTGCCTTGTTTCCTATACAGCCTGTAGATACAACAAGTGGCAGATGAGCCGCATTTACCCCAAAGGCACCCGGATGGACTCCTCCAATTACCAGCCGCAGATGTTCTGGAATGTCGGCTGTCAGATGGTGGCACTCAACTTCCAGACCATGGGTTAGTGTGGGGCATGCTCCAGCCTTCCAGTGGGTGAGGTCACTGCTGGCCCCTGGGTGCTCCTGGTCCCCG
Organism: Hirundo rustica; assembly: GCF_015227805.2. Lineage (NCBI taxonomy): Eukaryota > Metazoa > Chordata > Aves > Passeriformes > Hirundinidae > Hirundo > Hirundo rustica. Next base: position 58,856,774 of record NC_053455.1, on the reverse strand, counting down.
TCTCTTCCTTTTCTGCCATTTCCCTGGTCATTACTCCACGTGCCTTTTCCCACAGTGCTCTTCTCCTCTGGTTTGATCTCCCACAGACCCACAGCACTTTTCCATGCCCAGCAGAGACCTGGCACACACACATGCACGCATGTGGATTGCTGTCACCCTGTGTCCGGGCACTGTCCCTGGCTGTCCTGTTCCACGGTGTCACACTGAATCATATCCATGAGGGCACCTGCAGCTCCCGTCCCCCAGGTTGCTACCTCTGCAAGGCAGAGGAAGAGCTGCATCTGGCCACAGCACTCACTTGTCTGTGCCATTATTTCCACAACTTTGACCTTACCAGGGAGGAAGGGCCTTTCCTTGCTGCACAACCAGCATAAGGAGGAAAGAAAATCCATGAGAGAAAGCTGCACCTTACCCCTCTTCCTTCCTCAGAGGGCTGTGTTATGTACAGAGCATAGGAGACAAAAGGGAGCGAATGCAGGGTTGGTTCTGAAGAGGGTGACAGTGCAGGCAGGTGCAGCAACCACCAGGCAGTGTCCTCAGAAGTGTCAGACAGAAGATGCACTCAGAGGAAGCCCAAAATGAAAAGGGGAAGAAGCAGAGGGGCTTAGGCAGCTACTTATTCCCACCCCAAAATAGCGGGTGCTCCTTAAAGCAGATCTTAATTTAGTTCTGCCCATGACTTAAGGTGCAAGTGCAAGCAAACCACTTCCCTTCCTTACAACAGCTGCTGTAATATTTTTCCCTGTAGGGTGCTGAGAGGCTTAATTAGTTTTCAGGATGGCTTTAGGAGCCGTGGGCTGGCAGGGGCTGGAAGCTTCTGACAGCTTTCAGCTCGCTTGTAGCACACAGGCTGCCTGTGGCCTCCAGCCCTGTCTCAGTGTGTTGCTCTGCTCTCAGATGTCCCCATGCAGCAGAACATGGCCCTGTTCGAGTTCAATGGGCAGTGTGGGTACCTGCTCAAGCACGAGTTCATGCGGCGCCCCGACAAGCAGTTCGACCCCTTCTCCACGGACCGCATCGACGGGCTGGTGGCTACTACCGTCTGTGTCACGGCAAGTGCAGCCTGGGGGCCCCGTCCTGTGTCACCTAGAGGGACTCTCAGTGCCACGTGAACCCGTGGAATCTGGGGGAAAGCGTTACCGTGGCAACTCCCAGGCTTGTCGCTACTTTAAATTAATCATAATCACGTGAAAATGGAAAATTAGCATCTGCCATGCAGGGGCAGCCAAGGCTGTGCTAGTGGGGAGAGAGGAAGTGCTGAAGCAAGAAATAGTGGTGGAGGTAAAAGAAGAGCTGGAGCAGAAAAGCTGTTTTGGGGTGGGAGAACGACTTTGGGGTGAAGGAATGGGTGGATCCCTCTGTTTTACTCTTGCCAGCAGTTGCTAACTCTGTCTGTGTTGCTCACAGGTACTCTCTGGTCAGTTCCTCTCGGACCGCAGCGTGAAGACCTACGTGGAAGTGGAGCTCCTTGGGCTGCCAAGGGATGCCAAACGCAAACACAGAACCAAACTGACCTCCACGGCCAACTCCATTAATCCTGTGTGGAAAGAGGAGGCTTTTGTTTTTGAAAAGGTGAGAACATTTGATATTAATTTAGACAGAGAATCCTTAAAGCTCCTGCTGGCCACGAGCACTGCTCTGGGAGAGATGTCAGTGCCAGCAGAAGGGACTTCCCTCTGGAGACCTCTGACCTGGCTTTGGACACTCTCAGGTGACATCCAAACAACAATATCCAAAACAACTGTGCATCAATATTTCCCAGAACAGACAAGGGGTAGCTGGGAATGGTTCTGGAAATAACAGGCATCCAAAGTTTCCCGTCTGTGATGCCATCTTCAGACTGATCAGTTTGGAAAACTTCCAGCACCAGAAAGGAACTGAGTTTCTGTGGTTAAACTGTCAATGAGAAACAGCCGAACTGGAGCAGTAGTGGGACCAGTTTTCAGTTGTGCCAGAACGTGGAAAGCTGCCCTGTCTCTCCTCAGGAATTAGGTGATCACCAATCCAGCTGCAGGGCACAGGAAAGTGAAGTCAAGTATGCATGATACAATTCATCTGTCAGTCACAGTAGGAATCTACAAATATTTTCAGCCTACTTGGCTGAAATATCCTCCTTTTGCTCTGAGGCTTCACTCCTGGCAGAATAACTTCGAGTTCACTTTTTGGCACAAGAATACAGGGAAGGAGGGAGTCAAAAGCCTTTATTAGCAGTGTTACCATGTTTGCTAAATTATCTATCCCAGTTCATTCCATTCTCCAGTGTGTTCTTCCTGGAAGCAGTGGTTTGGAGGGCTTGTTGCCCTGTTTTTGTCTTTAGGTAACCTGTGATCGTGGGCAGGCTGAGAAGCCTGAGTTTGGTGGAGTTTCTGGGCATTCAGCTATGATGTCTGTGATAAACTGTGCCCTTAAATTACAAGATGCAGAAATAGGCAGTGCCATCCAGGGAGAGATGGAATTGTTAAGTTGGAAGGAGGAGGATGCTGCTGCTGTCAGGAGCTAGAGGTGAGGACAGTGGTGCCTTACTCTGCTTTTCCCTTAGATCATGATGCCTGAGTTGGCATCTCTCAAAATTGTGGCATGGGAAGAAGGAGGGAAGTTCATTGGCCAGCGTATCATTCCTGTCATCGCGATACACCCAGGTAAATCAGTGGCAATTCCTTCAGCTTTTGCGCCCTTGACACCTGTCCAGTGGGAGCCATAAAGACCATACAAACAGCTGCATCCCTTGCTCCTTAATCTCCGTGCCCACAGACAGTGGAACCTTCAACTCCATCTCGTCCTAGCCTTGGCTTTATCCCATGCTATACTCACCATGGCCTCCCATAAAGAGGCCCTCGGGCTGCTGGAGCAGACAGTGAGGGACAGCATGCTGCCAGCTCAGCTCCCTCCCCTCTGCCCCAGGCTACCACCACGTGTGCCTGCGCAGCGAGAGCAACATGCCGCTCACCATGCCCGCCCTCTTCGTGTTCCTGGAGATCAAGGACTATGTGCCGGACGCTTGGGCAGGTAGGGAGCGCTGGAATGTGCTGGGGGTGTTTCTGGCCTCCTCCAAACTCTGCTTCAGGAGCATTTTTCCAGCCTGGGAAGTGCTTTCCTGCTGCACCCTCAATTCCTTGTCAGGGTGGGACTTGAGTGCATGCCAGCATCCTGTCACAGCCTCGCTGCCTTGGGAAGAGCAGAGAGGCTCCCAGGGCAGCTGTGCCTGGTTCCTACCTGAGGTGCAGTGCAGGTGTACCAAGCTCCAGCATGGAATGGCTCAGCTCTGCTGCTTCAGAGGCAGGGAGAGGTTTCCTTGAGGGAATAGGTGACATCTCTCAGGGGCTGCAGAGAACAGGGAGTTTAAGGAGGTTTTAGGAGTGATGCTCTTCCCTGTTGGAAGGGAGGTTCTTGCTGGTGCTGAGATATGGGGACCTTGCTTTGAGAAGGGTCAGAGCTGGATGTGACAGAAGCCTCACCAGAGGGATGAAGAGTCATGACCAAACCCAGAGTGTAACAGCATCAGCCACAGGAGCTCTTGTGAATACTTCTCATGTTTGCTCTCTCCTCCCGTGTTCATACAAATGAACCTTATTCACTGGGGAAATCCTGAGAAATTTGGTTTATCACATTTTTATTAAAAAGATGAGGTTTATACAACCATGGGCTGGAATTGGAGCAGGCAGCTGTGCAGATGGGAAAAATCTTAACCTGGCCCTGGCTTTTGGGAGCAGAGTTCCCAAAATCACTTTACAGAGCTGCCCTGAACATCAGTTGTGAGCAGTGGCCTTGGGCTGGGATTGAGGTGAAGGAGATTCCGTTCCTCCCTCCCTTGTGCTGTCAGGGAAACCTTGGTTACAAGCAGAGAACACAAACTATTCCTTCTTCACAGTGTCCTGTGCTAGGCAGGGAAAATGAGTCCATGAGTTGTTTGCTCTCCAAGCCAAGCCCTGCTCTCTGTTTCCAGATCTCACTATTGCCCTCTCCAACCCCATCAAGTTCTTCAACCTGCAGGACAAGTGCTTGGTGAAGCTCAAGGATACCTCGGGGGAGGTGAGTTTTTTCAGGTTGTGTTCTCTAGAGCACCTTGCATGAATTCTGGCTAAAATAATGGAGTTTTCATCTACCTCTGATCTTTGTTTTAGAGGCCTGGCACACAGACAAACCTCTCATCTGCTGAGACTAATGGGGTGGCAGGCTCCACTGGGAAACCCAGCATTCCACCCTCTAACGGCTCCACAGGTAAGTTTCCAAGAGTTTCCAAGTAGTTAAGCATCTTGGCAGCTTAATTAATTCTTCTGTACTGACACCAACATCCTTCACATGAGCTGTGTTCTGGTGGGCTCTTTTCTGTCCATTTCTAACCTGGACATCCAAGATGGGACATTAACAGGATCTTCTTTTGGGATTTCAGGAGCATCAGTGTTCACCAAAGATGAAGCTGTGTTAGAAGTAATGCAGATGGCAGGTAACTCCTCATGCTGGTCACCTGGGCTGAAGCCCTGCCTGTCATCTTACATTTCCAAATTAAAAAGACATGTCCCACACCTGCCTGGTGGAGCCAGCACTAAAGACAAATCCCAGGAATCTTGGAGCTCAAGGACAGGTTTCCTTCAGCACACTTGCACTCGCTGTGCAATGTGTTGTTCACCTGCTTCTGGGTGCCTGAACGCAGTGTGATGCCAATTCCTGCAAACACAGGGCCTAATTCTGCCTCAAAACTGAACTGAAGCCACAAGAGGAAACCTGTTTCACTCAGGATATGTTGGCAAATACCGTTATGTACATTGCTTTTTTGAGAAGTTATTCCTAAAGAGAAGTGTTTGCCAGGACAGAATATGTGCCAGGGGAGAGGCATCCCAAAGTGTGGAGCAGAGGGGGCTCTGCTTTGGATGTGGTGATGGAGGGACATATATGCTCCAGTTTCCCCACTCTGAGTCTTGGGAAGGAGCTGGCCCTTCTCAGCCTTTTTGTGTTTCAGAGCCTGACACAATCACCCTTGCTGAGCTGCAGCAGAAGAAGCGCTTCCTGAAGCTGCTGAAGAGGCAGGAGAAGGAGCTGAGGGAGCTGGAGCACAAGGGAAGCAAACAGAGGGAGGAGCTGCTGCAGAAGTACTCTGTGCTCTTTTCGGAGCCTGCCTGCCCGGGGGGCAAGAAAAGGACAATACGCACAAGGAAAACCCAGAAGAAGAGGTAACCACAGCCTGGGGCTCACCTTCCCAACCCAAAACAAGCATCCCCAGGGAAAATGGGGCAGGAAGATGGAGCAGAGCAGGCATCTGCAGCTCCCTGGGTTGTTCCCACTGAGGATGGGTGGGAAGGTTGGGATTGTATTGGCATGGCAAGAAGCAGCACGACCCCCAATTCTGTTCTGCAGGAGTGTGACCCCTGGTGATGCTGGTACCAGTGCAAATCCTGTAAAAGCAGCAGAGAGCATCGATCACCACTGGCTCGTGGAGCTGAGGGAGAGGCTGGAGATGGACCTCATCCACCTTGGGGAGGAGCACCACAGTCGGATCCGAAGGAAGAAAGAGCAGCACGCTACCGAGGTGAGGGCTGCGAGTGTCACCTGAAAACCTGTCCTGGGACAGCCCAAAAATTCCCAAGTTACTCACTACATTGACGTTAGGAATGTGGGCCCAGAACACACCTGACACATGCACCAGGTAACTGAGAATGAAGACACGAAACTTATTAATTTAGAGGCCCTAAAAATCCTGCAGAAACATTTTTATATGTCTGCTGCTTTTTAAGAAAAGAGTAGCATTGCCCTGGAGCACATCAGGCTCCATCTGCTCCAGCTCTTCTGATGCCTTAGCATGGAGTTAATGTGGTGTTTAGTGGCTTCACACCTTGCCAGGTGCCACCTCTCCGGGAGCCTGGGGTAACGTGGAGGTGGGCTGAGGGTTCACCAATGGCACTGTCAGAGGGTGTTTGCTGTTTGACTCGGTGGAAGTCAGAGTCCAGGTGAGGGGAGTGGGAGTCCTGCAAGCTGAGCTCAGCCAAGGCCAGAAGGAGCCATGGTGGTGCCTGGAGACAGAGTGCAGGCCATGGGATGGTGGTGGTAAATCCAGCATCTGCTATCTGTTCCAATGAAGGGAGAGTAATTCCAGGCTTGGGAGGCCTTTTCCCATGGGTGTTTTCTGAAGGAATTTGCACTGATACATCTTAAATCTTCAATTCCCTGCTGCACCTTAGGCTTGACACACCTCTTACAAGCTGTGTGCAACCCTGAGGGAAAATACCAATTGGGCACTGGCTCACCTGGTAATCAGGTTCCTTACCTGGGACAGGAGCCAAGGATGAAAGCTTCCTGTGTCACAAGTGTCAGTCCACTGGCACGGTGGGGCCTGCATGCACAGCTGAGCTCACTACTGTGCCAGCGTCTGCACCGAGCCTCAGGGATTCGGAGTTTGTTGCTCCTGGAATTCAACATGGGGAGGTGTACAGCTGACTGGGGTGCAATTGGATACAGATGGGGTGCAGTGTCTCATCCTGGTTTGTTCCCTTTTGGTCTTGTGTTCATCCCTTAAACAGCAAGTTGCCAGGATCCTGGAGCTGGCCAGGGAGAAGCAGGCAGCTGAGCTGCGGGTGCTAAGGGACACGTCGGAAAGGTAAATACGGCAGTGGAATCACAAATAATGCCCGGTTCTGCTCCAAGGCAGCACTTTCTGCTGGATCTCAAAGCTCTGCTTTGCAGCCAGGCAGTAAGGATGGGGAAGAGGAGGTTTTCTTTTCCTTTGGTGGGAAATTGAGGCAGGGGGATGTGACACGGGATCTCACCCAGTGGTATGGGGAGAAGATGCCTTTTGTGATCCCCAGAACAGTGTTCCTGCCACGAGGCACCAAGCAGGATACAGTGTTCCATCTGCAGTGAGCAGCCTGGAGCCACTAATGGAGAAGGACAGGAAATAGCACTGCTGGACCCTGGCTGCCACCTCTGTCTCTTGCAGTCAGGACCTCACAATAATCCCTTCCAGGGACTGATCCACTCCATCTTCTGTGTGAATGGAACATCTTGGCTCCAGTATTTAAACAAACTGTCAGAATCAATCAACCAGTTCCTAGCCAGACATGTATCCATTTGTTCTTACAAGAACTTTGTCCTGAAGCTAAAATCCTCACTCATTCCTACTTCCCATTAAATCCTGTCTCAATCTTTAGTTGCAAATTCAGATAAAACTCCCTCTTTTTGTGTCCTGTCCCAAGCCAGAGTCTCTTTACTGACCTATTCAGCACATTCAGGGAAGTCTAAGGAAGCAGGTGAGTAGCCAGATAATGGTTAGCAGACAGTAGGATGGCATTAGTACAGTCATATCTCCTTGGCTGGGAGAAGCCCCAGAAAGATTTCAAGATCTGGAGCAACAGGCAATGAAATGGCCGTTCAGTTCAGCAGGAATAAATATAAAATAATCTGAATGGAAAACCCTGGCCATAGCCCAGCACTGGTGTTGGCACTCAGGTAAGAGATCTTCAGCTGCTTTGGATGCTCTTCATTCCCAGCTCTGCAGTGGCCAAAGTTGCAAACAGGATTTTGGGAATTGTACAGGGAAATAAAGAAAAATATTGAGTCAGCTTTGTGCCACTGGATCCATCTGCATAGAGCTGTCCCCTCCTCACTGGGCCTTCTCAAACAAAAAAAGTCTTTGAAAGAGCAAGAACAGCCTTCCTCTGAGGAGGAATTTGTGCACAAAAAGGAATTAAATGGGACAGCAAGGAGAAGAGATGTTTGAGGGAATGTGACAGGAATGTGTAAATCATGAATGGTCTGGACAAGGGAAGTGATTGCTCACTGTTTCTCATTGGAAAGAAGGGTGGGACATTCAGTGAATATCTCAGATACCTCTGTCACATTAAATACTGTTCCTCTTATGGCAAAGAGCTGTGAAATCCAAAAGCAGAGGTAAACTCCAAAGTGTGAGTGACATCATGGAACATGATACATGCATAGATACTGGAGGATGGACTGAAACTGGGAAGGTGGAGGAGGGAATATTTCCTGTACACTTGTTCTTTCTTGTACTTGCCTTCAGCATGTGCTGCCTCCACTGCTGGGCCAGGACACGTCCTGACTCAGGACTTAAAATATCCTTAAGGCTCCAGGCCTCCTGCTGCACAGTCTCCCACATTTGGTGTTTCTGGACAGCGTAGCGCTCCAGAGAGCTGTGGATAGAGAACTGCTCTGCTGTCTGGGGCTGGTAAACAGGCCTGTATCCTCCTCTCTTCTCTCCACAGCAACATTAAAGACATAAAGAAGCGGATGGAGGCAAAGAGAGTGGAGCGGGTCCAGGCCATGCTGAAGAATACCAGTGACAAGGCTGCTCAGGAGAGGTGCGGGAGTGGAAGTTCCTGGGCTCTGTCCCTGCAGGATACAGAGTCTCCTGCTGACTTGGAAGCTGAAAAAGTAGAATCTTGCATCCAGTTTATCTTATGTCTCAGCCAAATTTGAGTGGTGTTTTATTTGTCCTTCCTAAAATGACAGCAGCTTCTCCCCATGGCAGGACAGTGTGGGAATGTAACGCACCTATTGATCAGTACTGACAAATGGGCTTTATGGAAGGAGAACAGCTGAATTTTACAGGGGTTTATAATTTTCTTTAAAGGTTGAAGAAAGAAATTAACAACTCCCACATTCAGGAAGTGGTGCAGACAGTCAAACGGGTGAGTTCTGCGGGGGGTCAGGCTGCCCCAGCAGCTCTGGGTTCTGCAGGGAGTGGGCCAGGGGAATTCAGTGTGGCCGGGGCAGTTGTTCCTGAGCCCATGGCTTGGGAACAATGGAAGAGCCTGGCAGGAGGAAAGACACCTCAAGGACCCCACCTCTGCCCTTTGAATACCCAATGCCAGACAAAGCTGAGTCCATGTCTGTCTGTCTGTCAGTCAGTGTTGACGTTTGAGTCCATCTGTCCATCTGTGTGTGTGTCTGAGTGGCCATGTATTCAGCTGTGTCTGTGTCTCTGGGTCAGGGTGTGTGTCAGTGTCTGTGTCCAGCCATGTGTGTCCATATGTATTTCTGTGTGCCTGTCCCTGGGTGTATATTCATATCTGTCTTTGTGTCCGTGTCCATGTTTGTGCATCTGTGTACATGTGCGTCTGCCTGCCTTTGTGTGTCTGTGGCTGTCCACCTGGCTGCCTGTGATCATGTGTGTCCATGTGTCTGTCCATATATCTGCCTCTGTCTGTGCGTCTGTGTCTGTCCATGTATCTGCCTGTGCCCATGTCCATGCACATCAGTGCATCTGTATCCCTGCATGTGTCCATGTTTGCCTCTGTCCATGTCTGTTTGTGTATGTCTCTGCTTGTGTCCATGTATATGTCCCTACATCTGCCTGTGAGTGCAGACATGTCTGTGTGTCTGTGCTCATGTGTGTCTCCGTCTGTCTGTCTCTGTCGCTGCTTGTGTCCACGTCTCTGCGTCCAAGCCTGTCTGTGTCTGGGCCCATGTGTGTGTCCGTGTCACTTCCTGTCTTTGTGCGTCTGTGTCGAAGCCTGCCTCTGTGTATGTCCATGTCTACCTGTGCCTGCTTGTCTTTGTGTGAGTACATGTATCCCTGTGTCTGTCTGTGTGTCCAGGTGTCTGTCCTTACACAAGTCTGCGTGCCCACGTTATCTGTGTGTCTGTGTCCCTGTCCCTATGTCCCACATGCCTGTGTGCACAAACCTGCCAGGCTGTTGTGGTGTCCCTGAATCCAGGCTGCTGCTCCAGGCCCACCCTGCTGGGCTGAGCTTGGGCTGTCCTAAGCCTTTGCTTATAAAATTGGAACCTGAGGGGAGTTCATTTATTCTTTTTAAAGATGACAGAGAAGACTGGCAGGTTCCAGCAGAAACTTGAGGAGAAGCAGGCAGCAAGTCTCCAGTCCATCAAGGAGAGAGAAAGCCAGGTAAAGACAGTATTTAGGGTCAGGGCTCTTCCTTGGCACAAGCAGTCCAAAAGCCCAGAGAATCAATATTGCTACCCTCAGCCCACCTATTCCCAGGGCGTAAGAAAGTGGATGAGGGGCCCACACAGACCCCAGAAGGACCAACAGCTCATCTCAGAGCTCCTGGTCTCTGCTTGGCTCCAGTGTGTGGGAATGACGTGATTCTCCATTTGCAGCTCCAGCAGCAGGCACGGGTGGAATATGAGGAGAAGCTGAGAGCTCTGAACATGGAGGTTCAAGAGATGGTGAAGAACTACACCAAAGCCAGCTTTCTTGGAGAGCCACAGACTGAGAAAGAAGCAGACCAAAGCATTCCTGAGGGAGAACAAAGCTTTACACACCAACTGGAAGCAAATATTCCAGTGGCAGAGGTGTCCAGGCTTACACTGGCAATAACTGAGCCCTCGGGAGCTGGAATGGATGTAGAGATAGAAGAGAGCATATTCTGAGATGAGTCCCTTCCTTACTGTTCATTGCAAGAAGGTGTATGGTGAAGTAACAACCAACTTCACAAACTACTGCCATCCCTTTCTTTCTGGGGAGTCCCTGAAATCCTTCAGGAATGTGCTACATTATTCCAGCTATCTGGAAGCAGGCTGGAGAGCTCACTCTTCAGAGTACTTCACCCTCTGTCTTTCCCAGCCTGAGCTCTGAGGTATTTCAACAGTGGGAAAGGGTCTGTGCCTGCAGACCAGCTCCCTGTTGGCATCACAGGAATATTTACTTTGCATTCAGACCAGGTTTTAGAGTCAGTTCCATCATCATTCCTCACATGGATCCCTTCACATCAGTCCAGCTCCTCCTAACATCTTCCACACGGTTCAGTGAAATAGCAATAAACAAACCAAACAAAAACCCCTAAACACTGATACAGAGACACCACAAGTAGGAATGGGCATGGAAAGTGGGCTCAATCACAGCAAACCACACCAGGGTGTGCACCCTACAGGAAAACAGTTACACCTGAAGCTGCATTAATAAACAGTTACAAATGCTGCTATAAAACAAACCAAGCCCCAGGTCAAGCAGGTATGAGACAGCACATTCCAAGCCTAGTCTGAACACCCAACAAGAGTCCACATCTCCCCTGTGGTGTCCCCTGAGTACTGGAATTATCGATTGTACATTACTGAGTTATTTATTTTCTAAAAAAAAAAAAAATAAATAAAATGTTTCTGTTCTTAAACAACTGGGTCACTGGTTCTTTAGCTGCAGTCAGGGTGTGTGTCTCTGTGTGTCTCAATGTCTGTGTCCAGGTGTAGCTGTATCAGTCTCTGTGTACATGTGTGTGTCTGTTTATCCAGGTATGTCACATCTGCATGTGTCTGTCCATCTGTGTCTGCATGTCCACACATGTGTGTGTAATGCATGTCTCAGTGTGGGACTGTGTGTCTGTGTCCACATCTGTCTGTGTCCCTCTATCCAGCTGTGTCCATGTGTATTTATCTGTGCCCAAGTGTGTTCACATCTGTCTTTATATCCATGCATGTGTCCATGTCTGTCTGTCCACATCTATGAGCATGTGCATGTCTCCATGTCTGTCTCTGTATCCAGGTGTGCGTGTCCATGTGTCTGTGCATGTTTCCCTGTCTGTTCATGTGTCTGTCCCTGTGTGTCCATCTCCCTATGTCTCTGCATCTGTCTGTTCATGTCTGTCCCTGTCTGTGCCTGTGTGGGTGTGTATCTCTGTTCTATGTGCTTCTGTGTGTCCAGGTTTCTGGGTGTTTGTCTCTCCACGTGTCTCTGTCCCTGTGGTGTTTGAGGCCCTTCCTCACCACAGGACAAACATCTCAGCAAGGTCCAGTTGCAGCCAGGTAGCAGGTGGGGAGATTTTACCTTAAATCCAGAGAGGCAGCGCTGGCAGTTCCAAATCAGAGTGCAGGAACACTGAGCCCTGCATCCTACACCAGTGTGTCACCAGCTTTGTCCACTCAAGCCCCTCCAGAGGAGCTCTTTAGAGGTTATTTTAAAGAAACATTTGTCCCATCGCTCCCTGGGGAGAACCCAGACACTAGTGTCAGACCTGAACGTGGGCACAGGGTGATCCCTTCACACATTACCAAAGTTCCAGGGATTGGGTTTTTCCCTCAAACTCTCTCTGGAAACGAATCCCACAGTATAAACCTGAGTCAGAGAGGCACACATGGAAAGCCAGGACACAACAGCAGGGCCAGGGTTTGCAGTTTTCCTTCCTCCAGTGCCACACCCTACAGATTACATTGCACAGGGACAGTGGCAGGCAGGACATGCTCTTGTCCCTCCAGCAGCACAATTCAGTCACACCAGGGTTGGTTACTCACAGACTCCAGAGGAGAGAGGCCATCTGATTTTCCAGCACTATCTTCCCACGGGATTCAGACATCCTTGAGGATTCCTTCCTGTGCAGCCCTGCCTGTGTTTTCACTTACCTGGTGAGCACAGGGCAATGTGGTACTTGGCTCAGACAGGCCTCTCATCAGGCCATTACACACACAACTCCAATTCAATGGCAATGGAACAATAACATCTGGTCAGACACTGAACAGCAGCAGGTTTAGGTACAGTCTCTGATCCTTTCCAAATTTTCATCTTTTAAGTGGCATATTCTAGATCTCATTCTCTTAAAAATACTTAAGTGAGGCCAACCTTTGTAAGTATATAATCAAAAATTAGATAATGGGATGTCTAAAGCAGAGGAGGACTCCAGCCCCAGCAAGGGACTCCAACCCCACAAAGAGACTGTACCTAAACGACCCCGATCCTTTTTACCTCCGTAACAGTGATACTGCTGATGTGCCTAAAGGCACTCAGAGAAGGAGCTGCTGCACAGTAACTGTTCCATTTTAGAGACACTCTCCCTGCCCCACATGTACCCCACACATCAAGATGCTCCAAGATTATTTAGATTATTACTTGTTATCCCCATTTATACCCTGCGCCCAGGGCCCAGCCAGCAGCTCTCCCCAGTCTGCAGGGGAAGGGTGGGGTTTGTCTCAAACAGTGTCTCAAAGCAAACTCAATGTCAAATTCAGGAGCCTCATTTGAACCAGGGTCCTTCTGCTGCCACTGGTTAAAAAACAGGGGTCTCTAGACAAAAGACTTGTTCTGTTCCAAAATAAATGGGATAATAAGCTGCTGCACCCAACATCAGAGGCCTGTTGGAGGAAGACAGGCACCATTATAGATAAACCAGGGCAACTGGGATGTGACAGCACTGCCAGACTCCTCGTTTGATTCAGTAAATTGTTCATATAAATACCATGTGCTGTCTTCAAAGACCTCCTGGATGCTGATTGCCAGGGCTATGCCAGCAAGGAAAAAGCTCCATGCCAGCAAAGCTGACAGGAAGGAAAATAAAAGGGAAGGATTCAGGAAAAACATGACACAGAACAGCAGCAAACCCTGAGACACGAGTGCACCCTTGTAGAAAAGGAAAGATGCTCAGAGAAAACGTCACTTCCAAGCATAATTACCCATTGAGTAGGCTCTGAGCTCTTCAGAGAAGAGGCTACACCTTGTACAGTCAGATGTCACCAAGCATACATAAAATCCCGACTTGAACACTGTTGCAATACAAATTCCAAACCTGCTCTGTATCCTCATTCTCCTGCCTGGCTGCCTGGTTCCTGGGGAAGGAGCTGTTGGCCCTGGAGACGGAGCTTCAATCTTTCAGCTAATCTAGGTTTATCTTAGGATTTATGTTTGATTCCACACTCATCTAAGTAATGGAGCAGTTAATTGGTGCTGTGCCGTGCATGAACTGCAAAGAGAGAAACATGAGAAGCAGGAATTAAATTCTACACTGCACAGGAAGATGGATCCTTTCTGCATTCCTCACAAATACGGTAATGAGATTTTAAAGTTTTATAAGATACTTGAATGCAATTTTTCCAAGGCCTTCCCTCACTGTGTTAAGTCAGATTTGGGCTAAAGTATAAAATGGTGTTAAATGCTAAACCTGCCATCCCTTTCTCCAATAAACCTTTGTTTCAGGACTCAGGATCCAGGCTCCTCCCCCAGTCTCCTCTCATTTTAGAAGCCATACAGCCACAGAACAGGGAAGTTAGAGCAGACTCCAAGGTTCACACACATCTCTGAACTACAGACACATTTTTAAGTATCTCAACACTGTAACAGGTTTATGAATAAATCAAGAACTACTTTAATTTAAAACACAAGTGCAAAGGATTCACAACTAAAGACGAGCAGGACTGTTTGTTTCAAATTATAAATCTTTTCCAAGCCCTGCTTTTTTTTTTTTTTTTTTTTTTTTTTTTTTTGCATTAAAAAAAGCAATATATCTGGAATACAGAAACATTTTACATCAAAAATTTTCCAGTGCAGCTAACGAGGAGCTTAATGAATTCGTTTCAACCAACTCCATCAGTCCCAAACTTCGGTATCTAGTCTACAGAAACCCCCTACGACCTCTCTGCCTGCTGTGGGTGAGAGAGAGAGCGATTTTGTCCTTCAGCAGGTGTCTGAACCAAGGGGATGAATCACTTCCGGAGTTTTCCCCCAGGGGTGTTCCTCTCCCCATGGGCTACAGAGCCAACCTACACGATCTGCAGACTGGGTGCCCACCCTTTTGATGGCTGGCAGCAGTGCAGATGAATTCCAGCCCAAATGACTTCAAGTAATCGACCGTGGCTTCAGTTTTGAAGCAGGATCTGTAGCTGGAGCAAATAGCAGAGGACAGAGGTTATGAACATCTTCTGAAGAACACGCAGTTCTGAGGTCAGTTTCTGAGACAGCAGGACTGTCCTGAGAATAACTAAAAGTCCAAAACCTTGGTATCTGGAGTTTCAAAACAAGATCCCAGTTCCACATGTACGAATATATTCTTGAGACCTCACAACAACACACACCATCACTGTACAATGTTAATCCCGACCTAGAGTCCAATTACCTTGAGGATCTCACTGATCAGAGAAGTGCAGCATACCAAAATACCTAAAACTATGTTAAAATCACTGAAAGAGCTGTTTAGACAACCAGAAACCTTCCAGATGTAAAGGGCTGACGGGGAGGGGCAGACCAACAGCCAGACAGCAGCACACAAACACAAAAATCAATCCTGGGATGTGCAGGATAGCTCAAATATTTCAATTTGGTCTCCTACAGCATCCCCAAAATGCTACCCAATAACTGCCCCAGAGCAGCACTTCTCAGCCTCTCCCGGGAGAAAGGACTGAGAAAGCAAGGTCCCTGGAGACCAGACACAGGAACACACTGTTTACATTCCAACCAGCACACAAGGTGTTGCAAACGATGAATTTTCAACCATAAGATTCTGGTGGTAAGATCACCTGGTCTTCACAGAGTCCACTTTGAGGCCCATATCCAAGGGTTTCCCCCTACAAAAGTTTAAAATCATGAAATGGATTCAAGATTGACCACTAAACCATACATATTCTGCAGCAAAAGAGAAGCATGTTGATGCAAGAGAGCCACTTAGAAACAAATATATACATATCACATCTGCTCCCTAAGGAATTGTGTGCAAGTTTCTAGGTCCGTGTTTAACCAAAGGAAATTAAAATCATCTGTGAAAAGGTCTCAGAGGAAAAAAAAAAAGTCATTGTGCATTGAGAGTTTCAAGGTGTCTGTGCCCCAAAGTGAGTCAGCTCATGGCTCCAGTGTACAATGAAGGAAACAAAGATCACATTTTTAAGTGGGAAATATCGTTCCAGCTCAGTAGTCAGCAGCCAGGGTGTGCAGAAACCCACAGACATTCAGATACACAACTTCAGACTCCACTTCCAAATGCCATTCTTCGGCAGCAGTGACCCGCAAGCTGTGGAATACCCGCTTTATCCTTGAGACAGACTTGGTCTCACTCACACCTCGTCTGTATTGATTGTCTTCAGCAAAGGAGAAGCCACAGGAGGCTGAGGATGCACGGAGAGGATCCACATTCGTCCTCCAAAACAATAACTGGCAAGTTCCAAGCACCATTCACAGGTCGAGACTGCCCAGGCTCTTAATTTTTTTCTAAATATATTTTTAAATATATTTAGAATATATTACAGTTTCCCCCCACATCAAGTCAGCAGGTGGAGGTGCGCTTCCTGTACTGTTGGATAAGGGGCACCAAGCACTCTGGAAGTCCTGTCTGGAGCAAAAAGGGGTGATCCAGAAGTTCTTGTGCCGTTGCTCTTTCCAATGGATCCCGTGTCAACATCCTTTCCAAGAAGTCTCTCAGAACTGGGGAGGTCTGTGAAAAAGCAACCAAGTCAACCCTGCAAAAAGGGACCAGGCACAGCTCACACAACACCAGGCTGCCAAGGTGGGTGTGGTTACAAGGATCCTGCACGTTCCCAGTATGTATCCCTGTTTTCCCAGCAACGGGAAACATGTTTTTTATGCTATGGACATAACTTTCTGTCACTGCTAGGCACAACACCTAGGTTGTTTTCTTTTGAATGGGATACAGTCAAGATAAGACTGCCTGCCACATCCTTCCATTTGGGTTGCTTCTGCTTCCCATTTTGTTACTTAAACTTTCCCGGATTTCAGCTCAAAAACTCAGCAGGATTCCTGCTACCTGGGCACATCACTTGGGTGGGAAGGGGGCATCAATCCATTCTTTTACTGGTCACAGATTTTGGAAAGGTAGTTAAATAGAGTTCTCCAATAGGTTCTGAGGGCCTGAAAAGCCCTGATGCTAATGGTACAAGATGATGAGGAAGCTGCAGAACAAGTACCAAAAAGCTGAATAATCTCACACGTTTGTCCTTAGGAAGAAGCGTAAATGCCTGGGAGTAGCCAGCTCCAATCACCACTTCAAGACCCTGCACACCTCTGGCTGGTTTAATCCTCTGTATCGTTAAAATGGACTAAAAAAATCATCTTTGGCACACATTTATTTATTTTAATGTTAATAATTACATGCAGTTAGACTGGGGGCATTTTCCCAGCTCTGGTTCACTTAGTAGATCCTGAAATACTGTTCACACTGAGATATTGCTCATCTCAGGAGCACTTGGGGTGACTTTCGCTTGGGATTGCTGGAGAAGGCACCACACAGCTCAGGATGAGTGCCAGGATCCAGCCTGCATCCCTGTCAATAATTCTGTCCATTCTTTAGCAATGCAGCAGGGATTATCCCAGGTGGATAATAAAGGTGAATAACCTTTAACCTGCTGCCCCCAGTGCTCCAGTCACTGACCACAGTGAGCCATGAATTGGCACCAGAATAGAGGGCTGGATCCACAGCTGGAGCTGCACTCCAGCAGGACACAGGGGAAGATGCCCACTGGCCTGTAAATCAGAGGTCTGCTGGAAGCCAGTTTGCTCCCCAGTACAAAGTGGAGCAGAGCAAGACCAAAACCAGCTCTGGCTGTCACAGCCTGTGGCAGGCCCACATCACCAAGCCAAGGTGTGACCCAGACCAGGATGGCTTTACACTGCCCAAGGAGAGCAAGCGCCAGGTCCAGAACGTGACCATGAAATTTTAATTAGTGTTGCAAAGGCAAAAAGGAAAGAACAGCTGTTGATGTTGGAGTGTGTGCTGTTAGTTCAGCAGTCTACTCTCTTAAATAATTCAGTTTTAGCAGCTGCAGATGCTCTGATTAATTGGAAAGGCTGGGTAGCTCAGGATGCTGCAAAAGCTGTTTGATCTCAGGGGCTGGGCATGGAATGAAAGGAAGACTGCTTTAAGCATGCACTAAAAGATGATCACTATTTCTTATGCCACTGCTGCTTTTTCCTAAGAAACCACGGAGCCAAGTTCAACTTCTGAGCTGCTGCAGAGTCTCCATGAGTTTGCATGAGTCCTGAGCTTTCCTGCTCTGACCTTAGTGCAGCCTTTGTAGTCCTGAAGGCTGTGAAGGTGGAAACTCCCAAGAGCAGGGATCCTCCTGTTCCCCTCCCTGGAAGATAAGCTACGCAATCGACATCAGCAAGCTGGGAACTGCTGGGTCCACCTGCAGCAGCTCTGACCTGCACTCTCTGTTTATGCCCAAATGCCCTCACACTGCAAGAGCTGTTCCCCAAAGCAGCCACCAGCTGTCAGCAGCAGCTTACAGCCACCAAGACCCCAAGGCCAAAGGTGTTCCCCAAGAAACATGTCCTAGCAAGACCATTTCCACAGGCAGCTGTACTGGGAACAGCTGATACAGATGTTTGCCCAAGATAAGCATCGGGCTTACAAGTGTTTGGCAGCATGCTCACCCTGTGGAAGTTTTTCAGTTTGGGAGGAGGGCTGTCACGGAGCCTCTTCATTGCCTGGACTGGAGAGTCACTGAAGTAGGGAGGTTCTCCATCTACCATCTCTATCACCATGATCCCCAGGGACCAGATATCCACCTGTGGGAGACAATGTCACTTCAATACACACACTGCAGAGGAGCAGGTCCTTGTTTTGTTGCTTTCACAAAGACCACAACATGCCACCCATGACAAACGGTACCAAGAGAGGCCAGCACTGATGCCCTCAATGCTTTAGGGCCCCATACAGGAGTTTGACAAAGTCAATTTTGCACCTAGGACTGAGCCATGCTGGTGTTGCAACACGTAAAGGTGTGCAAGTAACTGCTTGTACCACACCTGGTTGGCTGTAAACAAGACTAGTCAGTCTGCTGCCACCTGCCCAGAGCTCCAGAGCTCCCATGTCTGCTTTCCCTGCTGTGAGCCTCTCAGAGCTCACATCTCCCCCCGCTTTCTTTATGAAATTGATTTACTGATCCCTATCATGTCACAGGCTGCTCCCTGCTCACATCTGTCCACAGCAGCTACAAGTCTAGGCCAAGCTTTAGGTGTAAGAATAGAACAAGTTGATGCCTTGTTCCTAGAAGCAGAACAATCTGGTTTTCCATTGATTTAGGAAATATTGATGTCATCACCATCAAAGCTGTAGTCATAGCTGGGTTTATTTTCCAAATAGAATCTAGAGACTTCCTAGAAAAGCCAATAGTTATTTTTCCTGTGACACTTCAGAATATTACTTGCTCCCCTGTTATTGGGGAGGCAGTCCCTTACCTCAGTGGTGTATGGTATCCTTGCAATGACTTCTGGAGCCATCCAATAAGGAGTACCTACCAGGGATTTTCTTTTAGGTACATCTTTACTGATCTGAGCACAGAAGCCAAAATCAGAGAGTTTGACCTATACAAAGGAAAAAGCAACCAACCTTAAAAATAAGCCTTAAATAACATAGAGGAACAAAGACAACAAAGATGACAAAGAGAGTAAGAGGACTTCAGGAAAACAAGGGATTGGGAACAGAAAGGAAAAAAGAGACAGAGGCTGCAGCAGCAGAAGACAAGAAACAATTTGTCTGAGGAAACACACCCTGCCATCCAAGGTCAGAAGAATGGAGTCGCTCTTGATGTCTCGGTGAATGACGCCCTGAGAGTGGAGATAGGACAGAGCCTGCAGCACCGACTCACACACTGTGGCAATCTGCTCCTCGTTCAGCCTGCAGTTAGAGACAGGGGGCTGAGACTGGGCAGGGCACACTGCTCCTTCAAAGGGGGTTAAAGCACACACTTTGGCTCCATATGACAATTATCATCTCACCTATATCATTCCTCCATGTCTGTTACTGAGGAAAACATTTTTTCCTTGAGGGTTGACAACTTTAAGTTTTCATAGGTTTAATACAAAGAAATTGCACTCTGAATTCTGTACCTAAGTTCATTCTGCAGGATGCTGTTTCAAGCAGCTCTGACAGGCAGCAGTGCTGCTTGATGCCAAGGTGCTGCAGTAGCTTTTATTAAGCAAACACAGTAAAGACATTATTCACAAGGCTTATTGTGCAACTGTATCCACAGAACATCCAAAGGCATCGTTTGACATCGAGCAGAGGGATCCTTTAGGCGTTTCCTGCAGACACTCGGGGTTCACTCACACCTAACTAAAGGCAGCACAGGCTATAAACAGGGAAGACAACACTGATTTCTACCACTGTAAGCACGTGGAGTACGAGCTCCAAGAACCCCCTCTTTAGAAGCTGTTGCTGTTTAGAATAGCAATACAAAACCCTTCACAATCGAGTGAAAATTGCAGAAAGGAAAATTCTCTCCTGTACCTGGGGACAGTGACAGCTGTTTACACCGAGCAATGGTAGAAGTAAATTATTTCAAAGAATAGCTGAAGTACTCAGTGTGAGTACTGTGGATTCTCAGCCTGCCTCTAGCAGTTTTTTCTGAACAACCCCTGGTTGAGGACAGAGAAATGAAACATCCTCAGATTTGGGTCTGCAAGTGAGCCCAAGGAGAAGAGAGCACTCAGAAGGCAGAACTGTGCAGTGAACCAGCACTTTCTAAACCCATACCAATTTCCACACCATCAGCTGAGAAATCCACACTTGTGCTGCACTGTGCTACACTGATGGCAACTAAATCTGAAAGCCGTCAGTGGGCTACTTCTGCCTTTATAACTTAACCTGAAAAGGGAGAAGGATAAAGGCTACCTGTGGGACTTCCCAGCACAGAACCCAATGTTTTTAGGAGCAGTGCTTTTCATTTCAGAGTGCCTGAGCTGATCCACCTGAAAGCCCTGTGGTTCCAGAAGATCACAAGAGGTGCACTTTCACCCTGTCACGTATGGAATTTGGTTTCAGTCAAGTGACTGCATAGTGTAAAACAGATTACTGGAGGATTACCTCACTCCTGGAGATGTAAATCGCTTATCCCCCCCAGCAAAAGTTTAATGACTGCAATGATGGTATTTTCCCTCCTGGGAAAAACTGATAAAGGTTTGTAGCTTACTTCTGATAAATGTTACGGTTATAACAGATCCTGCTTCCATCATGAGGAAAAAAAAGCATTCATTAACAGGTTCAAAGGAAGCTTCTTAAAGCAAATCTAGGCTGAGGTCTCACTGGTGGATATAAATACACAGACCCTTCACAAACCTCTTCATCACTTTTTATCTGTAATTCAGTACCAGCCAAGATTTTCACTGGCCCTGTAAGCTGTGACTCAGCACTCCTCAGGATTAAACTCCTCAGGCTTGCAGACCCTGAGATGCCTCTGGACTCAGTTCTGGAAGGGCCTGCCCAGGTGTCTCCTGGACACTCCTTCCAGGTGGGGTTGCGGAGGCTGCAGAGGACAATGTGGCTCTTGATGCCTCTCAAAATTGTGCTTCCAAAACACAAAACCAAACAGAGCAAGATACCAAAACCCACCACAGGACCTAGGCCAAGCACGTATGTGAACTAAAGGTATATTTTGATTTTTAAAAAACTGAATACAATCAGTGCTAGCAATGCTGCCTATCTGTAATCCAATAATAAATGCCTATCTCTCATCCTAGAGACTTTCCTGGTCAGTCTTTCCACTGGCATGCCCTGTCCCAGTTTCCAGCCCCGCAGGACTGCTCTGAAGCAGGAGGAGGATGCTCCAGAGTCACGGGTAGGACACGATCACCATAACTGCACCAGCAGAACACCTTCTGGGAGGGACCAGAGGGCATCTGAGAACAACTTCTTTGCCCTAGAGAAATGCTTTGGGCACTGTTGAATATGAAACAGTGTAGATAAGGAAACAAATTTAGGAGAGTGTCCAGTAGTTGCTATCTTTAGGCAATGAAATTTGGGAAGGAGTCCAGATCTCAAGGCTCTGCTGCACTTCTCCAGAGGAGTTAGTGAGGTTGAATTTGTGGCTAAGGTTGCACCACTGAAAACTATTTCTGCATGCTCTTTAATACTTATTCAATGAAGTTCCTGGCCAGGATTCCACAGATATAGTAAACAATACTTTTTACAAGTACTGTATTTGACAGGGAAGGTCATCAAGGAGATGACCAATGGTTATCTAAAGGGATCAGAACTTTAAATTAGTCCCTTGGAAGTATTTACCACATATTCAAAATGGATAACAGTTACAAACCATAGTAGTTTCAGGGCACTGCAAACACAAGACCTCTGAGGGAACCTTTTTGTCCCAGAAACCCCCACTCAGCTCTTCTTGCTCTCTCATGTTGATGTCTGGGATTTTGTTTCGTACCTGATCTGAGACACGATGTCTGTGAGGGCTCCTCCCTGCAGGAACTCCATCAGCACCCAGAGCTCCTCTCCCACCAGGTAGCTCTTGTACATCTCCACGACGTTGACGTGTTGATAGTCCCTCATTATCACCACCTGTAAAACCACAGTGGACAAGTGACCACCACAAAATCACTCACCACGCTTCATCTTTTCCAACCAAGTGAGCACACACAGCCCTGCGACTACAGGGCAGAGCCTCCATTCCCTCAGCAATAGCTGTTCTAATGCTCCTAAAAGGAAGATGATCCTGCTCTCCTCTCCCCTTCCTTTTGCCACACTGATTGTTCCAATGTGGACAGTAAAATCCCCCTGGCTTCAAGCACACTCACCTCATTGAAGAGGAGCTCCCTGCGCTGCTGCTTCCTCAGATCCATCATTTTCACGGCCACCTGGCGCCCCGAGTGCTTCTCCCGAGCGATGCACACGATTCCTGTGGAGCCTTCCCCAATCTTGATGTAATTCTCCAGCAATGTCCTGGGATCTCCCTGGTCCACAACCATCCTGAGGGCTGCTTTGAACTGCTCGTGGGTCACAACCACAGGGTCCTCGCTGGTTGGCTGCCCCTTCCCAGCAGAGTCCTGGGGCAGGTGGAGGTTGCTGGAACTGGTCTGGGTCTGCCGGTTCCTGGGGGACCCCGCCGGGGAGGGCCGGCCAGGGGGCACTGCCACAGCCTTCTCTGCTGTTGGGGACTTCTGGGGGGTCCCAGCTTCGGAGATCATCCTGGGGAACTCGGAGGCAGGTTGGTCTGGGGGGAGAGACTGGGCTTTGGCTGCAGGGCTGTGGGGGGAACCCCACTGCTGGGGCTTGAAGAAAGCATTAGGCTTCAGGAAGAACAAAGAGGAAAGTGAGAGGAAAAAAAAAAAGTGATGGTTGGATTAACAAGCAGAGATATGAGGAATCATTCTGTGTCATCCCACTCTGCCTTAGCACACCTTGGAGCAGACTGGAGTCAAGAGCTTCAGGTTCTTGTCTCCAGGTCTGCCCAACACATGGCTTCAATGAAGATCTCCTTGCATGCAGATTTTCAAGAATCCCTTAGGGAAGGGGTGCTATGCTTTCACAGCCTCCAAATTGAGGCAGTTTAAAGGGAACGTGCTTTAAAAAAACCACCAAGACACAAAACCCACAGGAAAAAAACCCAGCTTCTAAAAAGCATTCCAACCTTGCCACCAAAACTCAGGGGCAACCTGTGCTGCAGAGAATTTGAAAATCCTTTATCCCTCCATGCCTCTGATCTTCCTTTGTATAAAAGGAAAGGGGATTCATGCCAAGGCTGTAAATCACTTTGATGTCTTGGCCTAATTCCCTTTGGGTAATTACACTCTGCCTACTGAAAACACTCTCTGCACTTTCCACTGGTACCTGCAGAGCATTCCTGTCGATCAGGCATGGAATTAGTTCTCCACTTTGGGAAAAGCACAGGGCACCAGGACAGCTGGAGGCAGCCAGCATGAGATTCCAGCTACACCTGCCACCTCGCTGGCTTAAAACTGACCCACAGTGATTTTGGCTTAGCAATGCTCAAGGTTTTTTGAGACCTCCCACTCAAATGAGAAGCAGGCCCAACCCTATTTAGTATAGGAGATGTAGTAAGATCACAGCCTGTGGGAATGTTGCTTCGGGATACACATTCCCATGCCAGGAAGGATAAATATTATCGTGCTAACACTCACCCTGGAAATGCTGATTAATTAAAATTCAACAACATTTAGCAGGTGGGGTACAAAAGAAATTGTATACGTACAGACGTATATGTAAAATAGACACATATTACATGTACACAAATATATGCAAAATAATAGTAGATCTGTCAAAGAAGCAACTTCAGAAAGAGCAAACCCATCATTCGTATTACAGGGCAAAATAGAAACTTCAAAGCAAAAAGCTTTTTCTCTCTCACAATTCAGAGAGATTATTAATAAAGTTAATAATATGGGCATGGGAACTGAAAACTGCCAATCGAGAATTTTTTACAAGAGCACTCATTTTCCCTGTCTCAGACAGGGAATAATTGTGTAGGATTTAATTCTATGCACTTTGGGTTTTAATCAAGGATTTTTGTCAAGAGCAGAATCTGCATAAGCCTCACACACACACAGAGGCCCTGGAAAACACGATTTAGCAGCATCAGGGCACAGCACAAACACAACTGCCTGTCAGGAGTTCCTTCCTCCCCATACATCAGCTCCACCCCTGCAGTCCTGTGCTGACATGCTCACAGCAACACAGAATTTATTTCCCAAATCTTGTTTTGTCTCAGGAGAGAGAAAAAACCTACGTTTTACATAACCCAGAGCATGCAGAAGGGCACACAACACTCATGCAAGCTCACACAGGTTTGCTTAACCTGTAAGTTAAGCTTTGTAAGTCTTATTTCCTGTCCTGTAATCTGACAGTCCCGTGTTCGTGTTTTCTATCTTGGGACAATTTTGAGGCATCACTGGTTCTCCCACTCCTCCCCTTCATAATGAAGATGCACTCAAACTTCCCAAAGTGCTTTTCAAGGCATCACCTTCCCATTTCAGCCATCTATCCAGCCTGGGTATCCCATTCCAGAGGTGGATGCTCCCTAGAAGTGTCCAAGACCAGGTTGCAGCAGCCAGGTCTGCCCATGGCAGAGGGTGGAACCCCATGGACGTTGAGGCCTCTACCAACCCAAACCAGTCTGGGATTCCATGATTCAGTTATATCCCTGCTCCTGTCATCTGCAATTACACATTTCTTACACATCATCAGCTCCATCAGAGCAGGAGACCCAGGTTTTCATCATCAGAGGCTGGTAAAAGCGTCTCAGATAAAACCAAATATCAGGGATGGCACAGATCCCTCACTGGAGGAGGGAGATAGATAAAGGTCTTCAAGGTCTTCCCTGCTCCTCTCTTCTGACAAACAGCTGGAGTTCAAACATTCCCAAGCACATCCACTTGGAATGGTAACTTCTGGTCCTGCTCCTGGAAGTGCTGAGCACAGCAAGGACACTTTGGGGAAGACAGAAGTGGCCAGCACTAGGTACTCAGGGGGCAAGCCTCGAAGCAGTGTAGATCAGACCAGAGTCACCAAGACAGCAATAAGTGCAGTTTGTGTTACATAAGGACTGCATTCCTTCAAAATCCTCTCCCTGTGCCCAAAGCCTTGAGCCTGGATCCTTATGCAAACTGCAAGAAGCTGGATTGGAGATATCCCTTCCCTACAACACCCTTCAGAGCAGTCAGGTTGGTTTGGACAGTGGTTCCTGTCATTGTCCTCCCAGTTCAGGAACTTCACAGCTGTTGGGAATCAGCCTGGCCCAGCACAACTTTGAAGCCACCAGACAAGCCGTGCAAAGATCGATGCTGGGTCAGCCCAAAACAGAAAATAAGCGATGGTTGCATTTCCTATCCAGTACCAGGAACCAGAGATTTTCTCCAGTTTAACAAGAAATCAGTCATTCATTCAGGATGGCTTTTCCTGGGGGAGCTGTAGCTATGAGCTGTCCCACCCTTTCCAAAATCCAACAGGCTGACTTCCTGTGTGACAGCACCGTGGGTGCTCTTGCAAACCCTGCTGCTGTCGTGGCCTGACAGATACAGCTGTAACCAACACCGCTCTCCCGAGGTAGCTCTGGTTTGCACAGGCAGAAGAACCCAGCGCTAATGCAAATCGTGGCAATTTCCCAAATGGCAAAGGTTCTTTGGTGCCAGCAGAATGGCACTGCAGTTATGCCTTTACCTCACAGAAGGTATGACTAAGACCCCTCTTCCTTCCCAACCCACGCTCCTGCGGCTCCGCCAAACCTTCTGCTGCAGATCTGGCTGCCGTCCTGAGCTGTGCCTCGCAGCAGCTCGTGAAGCTCAGGCGGACCACACGCTTCCCCTGCCCGGGACTATTTTGATTCCAACATTTATCATAACAAGAACAGATGGTTGCCCGATGTTTGCAATTAAATTGGCTGCACACGTAACCTCTGGAACTGTAAAGCCAACACTGCAGTCCAGTGAATAACCCTTACCTTGACCTGCACTGGAGGGCCTGGCTTGTTTGAGGTGCTGGAGGAGGGGAACACGCTGCGCAAGAGCCTCCTCTTCAGGCTGTTCTCCCGCGATTTGGAGCCGGGGCTGCCCTCCCCCGAGGGCCTGGCGTTGGGCTGTCGCTGATGCCAGCCCTCCTCCGGGCTCTTCATCGCCGTCTCGCTCTCGTTCAGCCCAGAGGCACGCTGCAGACAGCTGCCATCAGTGCCCTGGAACTCTGACGGCCCCAGGGACTGGGCTTTTGTCACCATCCCGTTGGGATGAGACTGCCCTTCCGAGCGGGATTTGTAATCCGGCCACATGGTCTGCCTCCGGGCCACCTTGGACCCGCCGTTGCAGTTGAGGTAGTTCCCATACTTGTCTGCCCAGTCTCCTTCAGGACTCTGAAGGTACATGTCTGGGGGTCTCTCGTCTCCCAGGAGCCCAAGGGACTGGGCTCTCCTCCTGCTGGTGGGGCTCCTGCCCCTCAGAGTGTTTGAGCTGATGGCAGAAAGCTTCTGGATGTCATTGAGCAAGCCAGAGATGTAGCCTTCCACTTCCACGGTGCTGCCCCGCACCACAGTCTGGGAAACAGGGGAGGTGAGAAACAAGTCAGAGTTGTAAGAATCGTGGCTCAATTTATCTTGTCAAAGGTTAGATTTTGTACATATAGCCAAAGACAGCTCAAGGAATTCAGGAAAAATTACCAATGTTTGCCTTGGTTTCATTGTCCTTTACTGAGGGAAAGAAAGTGTCCTTGTGTTACATCCTGCTGTCAGAGCAGCAGTGCTGTCAGCCAGAACAGTCGATTCTGCTGTTGTGCTCACATTCTAAAAGACAATATTAGAGCAGAACTGGGATATTTCAACACTCCTGGCTTTCTTATGCTGAAACTGTGTGATGCTACATCACTAATGCACCCACCAAGCTCCTGAAATATTAGTTCTCAGAAGTTCCAGCATGCTGCAAGCTCCATTTACAAAACTCACCTTTGCTATGCCAACACAAGGTTCATCTCTCCCTGAAGCACTCTCAATAGCGTTGTAATCAGCGTCCCTCAGTCTGCTTCTCTACAATTTCTGCTAATACATCCCAATCCTGACCAGTGCAGACTGTGCTGTTCCAGCTCTGCCTCCCTGCTCTGCTCTGCCAAGCTATTATAATTAAAAATGATGAACAAAGGGTCACGGCAGCTCACAACTGCCTTGTAAGCAAACCCTGAAGAACAAGGCTTCCATCCAAACAGGCACCAGCTCTGTACAAGTAGGACACTTGAAGCTGTTGGTATATTATGTAGTGTTCTACCTTGGTTTTTTCTGGAACTGAAAAGCTTACAGAAGCTTTTCTAGTGCTGGGAACCAAAATGTTTTTCATTTCTCCACAGAAATTCGCAGCACAGGATCACTCCTACACTTTCATGAACCTTTGCCTGAGGAAAGTCCTTCCCTGGAGTGACAGCAATCTCCTGTTTGCTAACTGAGCTCCAGGGATCTTCTAAACATGTTGAATTAATTACACTGAGACGAATACTTAGCTGGTGCAACACAGTAGCTCCAGCAATTTCAACAGAAAACACCACCACAGCGCACAAACGAGCACCTGGTTTGCTCAGCGCCTGAGAATTAAAGGCAGAAGAGAAAATTTTTGCTCAACAAGGTGAAGAAAGGACAACTCAACTCCATGGTACACACGGCAGCTGCAGATAGAAATTCTGGTCTTCACTCCTACTCCCTCACCACACACACACACACCCTTCCTCCACAGCCCAGCTGCTGTCACGGAACAATGTGCTGGGAACATGAGCTTTTTGTCCAAAATGGACAAAAGTCATTCCAGGAAGATGTGGGTATTCTCAAAATAAGTCTCCAACAACACGCTATGGCATCTCCAGAAAATCCACTGCAGTGCTCTTCTCCCCTTCTGGCTCAAAGTCCCTAGAACTAGACTCAGGTCACTCCCATGAAGTCAGACCTAGCCTCAGCACACAGGGAAGATGGGAGTTAATCTTGCTTTGCTGCTGTGTTTAAGGACTGCATCAGATTAATGAGGAAACATCCAAATTTGAGCCAAATCTATATACAGTGCTCTCAGACAGCTCATGCCTTACTGACCAAACCTGAGAAATTGTAACAAGAAAAATACCTTTTTATAAGCTACACACAAACCCAGGAATTACTCTGACAGTTGAATCCAGGACTATATACGAGGGCTTGGCAAACCAGCACTTGAAAAAAAACCACAAAACTAATTGATTGATCATTGAACAGGAATTAATTCAAATGGAGTTTACCAGAAAGAGTCAGCTTTGTTATGCAGTCTATGCGAGCATTTGCATTTAGAATTACTGGGGGAAACAGTGTTAGTTTAAGATGATTCTTTAGTTTTTAAAGCCTGTTGGGTATTCTGTCCTTGTTCTCTTAAGGATTTGCACCTCCTTTCAGCTTTTACCACCCCTGGGTTTAGTAAGTCAGACATGAAAGTCCTGACCAGCATAAGGCTCAGGGCAAATTCCAGGAAAACTCTTCACACACATTTCTGTTTCGACAGTGATGCCTCACACTAATTTTCGAGCATCCATTGCCTAATACTTGAGGAAACTTGGTTTGCTCTGGAAATGCCATTGATGCAGTGTCCAGAACCTCACTGAAGTCAAGATACAGGGGAGTGCTATCACTTCTCCCTGACCCAAAGCCCCCTGCTCTGTGATTAATGAAAATTGGGTTGCTTGACGTGATTATTTTCTTGATAAATCCATACTGGCTGCCAGCTATTACCCTGCTATCTCCTTGGAAGAGGCTGCAAATAGATTACTTGCTTATTTGTTCCAGTCTCTTTCTGGGGATAGAAATTATTCTGACTGATCTGCAATTCCTTGAATTTCATTAGGCCCAGCTGACTTGAAAACATGTAACTTCTTAGTGAAGTCTCATTTCTGTTCCTGTTCTTTTCTTATTCTGGCCTGCATTCTCATTCCTTCACGCTCAGGCTAATTGTCAGCCCACTGATCACACTTAATGAAGACCAGAGAAAAATCATTAAACACTTAGGAATTCTCGGTGTCATCTGTTAACTTCCTTCCAAAACCAGCAGTGAACAAATTCTTTCCTTCATCCTCCTCAGTGCGCTCATGACGTATCTGCAGTGTCCTTTATGTTCTTTGAGAATAACATCTCTTTTTGTGCCTTGGCCTCCCAGTTTTGCTCCTACATGAATTTCTTTTCTCTTTGCCCTTTATAACTTGACCTAGTTTCCACCCTTCTGAGCAATCCTCCCGCAGTTTAAGCTCATTACAGAGCCCCTGATCTAACCAAGTTGGTATCTTATTACACATTTTATCTCTTCTCTGGATTGTGCTCCTATCCTCTACTACATTTTGAACCTCAAAGCACATTCAGGACACCAGGAAATACCTCCTGCCTTTTATTTTTTTTTTACCCATTCTTCCTAAGCAAGTTTTTCCTTTATAAACCAGCAAAGATCCGGGCAGGCCATTTCATTTGCAGGTTGGATTATGTACTGAAGCATACATTAAATCAAATGTGTCCCCTTTAGTCTTCATGTTTTAAGCACCTGTACACAAAAAGCTAAATATATTCATCAGATAGCCAAATCTATTTTATATCCCTCCTAAAACCCGAGCATCAACATCTCTGTTTTACAAGGCACCTTTCAGTTTTTAGGCCCCTGCAGAGATTTTTTTAACTGGGAACAAAAACTTCCCCAGAGCAAGCAAGATGTTAAGCACAATATTTCTGTCACCATCTTTCATTTCCTTTCCTGAGAGGTCACCACAAAGCTGTGTTTTCCCACAGCATGTTTCTGCTGTCACTTACGCAGTCTGCAGATGCCAGTACCAGCAGCCATCTACACCCACCCATCTACAGGAATCACTTGTTTTTCCTTTCTGAAGGACATTGTCCCATTGCTATGTCCCACTTTCCATTAAAATGCTGGTTTATCAACCATTTTAGCTCAGATCCTGCTTTAGTCCTTGCTGTCCTCACTTGTCCATGAGCAGCAAAGGCAGTGCTACACTGCTCTCTCTCCCACTTAGGCTCCCCTGGCAACTTAATTGCCAGCCAAATTTGCTCACCCACGAGAATGACAAACCTGCTAAAACAGGTTTCTTGACAAATTCTTCTCTTAGCTTCCCTGTACAACAGCTGAACACATCCTGGGTCCTGTCAGCTACCCCAGGAGCTTTCACAGGTTCCCGTCACTGTGACAGGCAGACAGCTGGTTATTTCAACAGTGACAGCAACAGGTCAGGACCCTACTGTCCTTATTCCTGATGAAGTTACTATCACCTTGGGCTACCAAAGCCTCCTACCCACTGAATTCCATATGTATACCACCCTTAGTCCCATTTATGGGGCACTAGAAACAAACAAAACCTCAACTTGGAGGCAACTCCCCGAGGAACAGGAAAGAGCTGTCTCCCTCCCTTACCTTCATAGGCTGGAGCTGCATTCTTGTGATCCTCGAAGGGTCTACCACTGGCTTGGGGCGCCTCAGAGTGTCCAGAATATTCTGCCATTGTGGTGGCAGGCCCACAAATTTGCCCTCCTTGGGGTCAAATGAGGTGTGGACACGGTGCTCAAAGTTTTGCGGGGCCGAGATCTCCGGGCGTTTCTTCTTCTTCTTCCGGAACATGATGCCTGAAGGGGAGAAGGCGACATCATCAGTGCCTGTCTAGGGTTGAAGTGCCCAAGCAGTAAAATCAGGTATCAGTTCTATTAATTAATTATGTTGTATTGAGAACATTTTTCCAGTGAAAAGCGCTTTATCGAGAGTTGATCACCCGTTTTTACTGAGGAGGAAACAGTCACCAAGAGAGTGATGATTTTGCCCAAGGCCACCTTGCAGGTTTCATGGCTCAGGTGGGATTTCTAGTGACTTCCTTTATTTCTACAAATTCATATTGCCTGATAAAACGATTTCTAAAGTAATTAAAAGAGATATATTTATATTTTACCTGCTTGCACCTACATTAAATGGCTTTGGAGTCCAGCCAGTTAGACAGCATTGATTCCACCACAAGCCTGAAATTTAAGGTGGCTATGAACAGGGCTCAGATTGTCTTCTCACTGCTTACTCCAAGTAAATTATATCCAGGTTGGTTCCCAT
Organism: Hirundo rustica; assembly: GCF_015227805.2. Lineage (NCBI taxonomy): Eukaryota > Metazoa > Chordata > Aves > Passeriformes > Hirundinidae > Hirundo > Hirundo rustica. The sequence continues at coordinate 58,825,795 of NC_053455.1, read as the reverse complement.
TTAAAGACTGCAGAGCTGTTGCCAAAGGAAGAGCTGCCCGAGACTGACTCTGGATCTCAGTTTTTCTTGCTTAGACAGAGGGCTCAGAAGGGAGAAGAGGAGGTGGAAGGTGGAAATCAAACTCTGTCAGCAGGTAGCTGAAGAAGCTAAAATTAAAAACTAAGATTCTTTTCCCCTGGGGGCTCAGAGAGACAGCTTGTGTGAACAGCCAGTGCAAGTGCAACAAGCCAGAAGCACCTAACACTGAAATATACCCAAACACAGGAGACTCCAAAATCAGAATTAAGAATTTATAGCCAAAAAAAGACACTTAGATAGAAAGTTAAGAGATTGGATCTTTCTGAAATTAGGAAGATATCAAGGAAAAGGAAGAGCCAGAGTTCTGCATGCAGTCAAGAGGTGAGAAAGCTGGAGGACTGCAGTGGATTGACACAACCTCTTCACAAAAACCAGACAGGGAGGACAGGGTGAGGTAAGGGGATTTTCTGTGGAGAGCCAGGTTTTTCAGAGTGGGGAGTGGTGGGAGTGAGAGACAGACAAGCATAAATCAAAACAGGAGTGGTCCCAACAGCATAGAAGGAAAAGCTTTCCTGTGACCAGGAGAGTGCAACACTGGAGCAGCCTGCCCAGACAGGCTGGGCAGGCTCCATCCTCAGGGGTTTGCTCTCAAAGCCAAAGCCCTGAGTAATCCAGCCTGACCCTCCAAGCTGACCCTGCCTTGAGCTGGGGGGTTGGGCTGCACCTCTCAACGTCCCTTCTTCCCTGAAATGTTCTATGACTCCATTCTCTGCTTTGGGAAAAAGCTGCACAGGTTTTTTAAAACAATTAACATCTGCCAATAAATGAAAATAACGACATTTATATGCTCTTCCTTTACCACAGACAATGTTACTATTGGCATTCGCTTCTCAGTAACGCTGCTCACGGCCATGAATGCCATCACTTCCCTGACATCGAGTTGAGGATTTTTCCCACTTAATCTTCAACTTTGTAGCAGCCATTCTTCCCCTGTTCAGGACCTCAGCCGCCAACTATTTGTGCTGAATAAATATTTACAAGGGTCAGAGAGACAGACTGCATAGAGAGATAACCCGCTGTGGTGTAGACATGAACACACTTCTAGAGGACGCCAGTCTCCAAAATCAGCACATCACAGTGAAATCTATGTCAAACATTTTCCAGGTTGTCCCACTCTAAACTTGTTTAGGGAGCAAAGTGCAGCCACCAGCTGAACAATGACTTTGCTGCCTGGTGCTAGACTGGGGTCTCAAAAATCCAATACACTGTGGCTTCCAGTTTGGTTACCATGATCCTGCAGTCACAGGGATAGGAAGTGTTTGTATGGCAGAGAAGGACCTTTGCTCCATCTAACCCCCAGACATCCTTGGGGAAACAGCAACTTCACACATACTGCCCATTGCGACAGCCTACTAGAGATACATCACAGGTGAAAAAGAAAACAAAAGGCTAAGAAACAAAAAACCCAAAACAACTAACCAACCAACCAAAAAAAAACCAAACCAAACCAAACCAAAAAACCCTCCCCAAAACCAACCAACCAAACAAAAACAACAACAAAAAAAACACTTAGAAAAGAGGCTGGAAGCAACTGCTCTGCCTAGAAGAGATTTCACAGCCAGAATAATCTTTGCTTAGAATAAGCTCCAATGAAAATCCAAATACATCTTAATGGAGAGCTTATGAGAAGGGTGTCTGTGCTCCTGGTCTGTATTGTATTGCAGCTCCTCAAACACAGTGATTCATCTCTCAGGCCCCTTAGGTGCTGCTTATTAACTAATAATCAAGACTGAAGTCAGAGGGCAATTCTTTAGGGAGGAAGAAAAGGTGCAGACAATCCCAGAAAGGAAAGATACTTTAATAGCTCATGGTGTTAGCAGTGCTCAAACCAACAGCTGGAGCTGCTGAGGAGTTGAGAGCCTCCAAGGAAAGCAGGGAGTATCTCTGTAGCATTACAGCAAATGGCTCAGTTCTGAATCCTTGACTACATGTGAGTTATGACAGCTCCTTGATCCAGCCACAGCAATCCCAGTGATGTTACTATTTTAACCAGTACCTCTTCTGCTCGTACTCTCACAGCTTCATAATGAGAGGATACCCAGGGCATAGCAGACAGTCTCAAGTTTGCTCTTTTAAGTGCTTCATGTGGCAAAGGGTCCTGTAAAACAGCGTGTTGCAAATGCCACAATCATTAGCACTTGTAGCATCAATGGTTTTCTGAACACATCAGGTATTTCCCCATAAGGAGAATGATTCTGGCTTAGGTGCTTCAAAATGCAAAATTTCAAAGCCCAGGTGATATTTTGGCACCAACCAGAACAGTGGTTCTATTTCACTGTCTCAGTTTGCAGAAGCATAAACACAACACTCCATTTGTATATTTACATAAAACCCCTATCCCTGACAATCAACACGTGGACTACACCAAAAGCATGCTTCCAAAACCCAGAAGGGAGCACCTGCTGAGTTCATGGTCAGTTTTAAGTGACTGCTTGGCATGCATCTACCTTATTGGCTTAAAACAGACAGCTTAAAAACAACAAAATGTAATCAGCTCCAAATACAACACACCCCTGGGCATCCAATAGCATTTGCTTTATACGGTCAGCATCAATCCCTGATCATAAAGAGATCAGACAGGTGGTTTAAAGGCAAACTGCATTAGGATCAAATTAAATACATACACTAAAAATAGTTATTTGAAATTCAATGGATTCTAATAATCTTGGTAGATTTTGCATCTCATTGAGGAGGTCTGTATTTAACCAGTCTCCTTTCACTTAGTGGTTTCCATGCAAGAGCTATTTACTTGTATCTCCAATACCCAGCTAAAGAATGTTTATTGTTAAATAAAACACATAAAACCAGGCCTTTTCTAAGTCAGCGAGAAATTCAAAAGAACATTTTAAGCATATAAGATTTTGTAAATCAAGCCAAACCAGTATTTAAGCACAGACAGCATCCCTTTAATATAACAACACAAATACTGTGACACTGATTTTATAATAATCTACTAGACTTTAGTCTTTCATTCAGTGCTGACAACTGTACTGTAAGAAATGTCACAAACATAAATAATAAAAGTCACTACCACAAGACAAAAGCAGTCGGAGATTGAAATTCTCTCAGCGATCCATTCCTGCTGCCTGGGAAACCACGTTAGGTTTTTCAACTCCAGATATAGCTGTTCCTAGATGATACTGTTCCAAAAGCTGTCACATCTGCCAGTGAGCACGAGAAAAAAAATCCCACAGCCAGCAGATCCAGAGCAGGGGGAGGGATCAACTGGGAAGGAGGGGCAAGAAGAGAGAGGGGTCAGCCTCAGATGAGAGGAAGGGGTGGAAAGATTATGGATGGAAGGGGAATGAGAGTTAGTAAGGAGAAGAGGAACGGGTGGGAGACAGACAACCCGAGGAGGAAGGCACAGAAAAAAGAAGCAACATCATCCGGAAGGGGGAAAAAAAAAAGAAAAAAAAAGTAGATAAATGTTATCAGGAGTGGCTCGTTCCAACGCCCAGACAAAGGCAGCGGCGTGCGCTGCCTTTTCACCCGACCTGCCTCCACCCTGCTCACGTCCAGCCACACGGACCCGTGCTCGTACCCTCCCTCACTCACACATGCACTTGATGATAGCACGGCAGCACGGAGCTACTTCAGTCTCACTTGTGCAGTTTCCAGTTAAAAATAAGCTCTCCCTCCCCCTCCTTGCTGCAGCGCTGAACTCGCTCATCAGCTCATTGCGTCGCTATCGCAGATCTGGACGCAGCTCCCTGCATTCCTGCTGCTCCGGACGAGAGATAACGCTTGGTCCCCGGGCTCAAGAAAGCCATTCCCATAATTTCCAAATCCTCCCACAGCTGATCTGCCAAACTGCTCTGGCCAGCTCCAAGAGGAGAGGGAGAGGAGAACTCTTCCTACAGGACCTGAGGAACTGCAATATGCAGATTGAGTTTGCAGTTGGAAGATGAAGATCCCAGAGAAGCCGCCAATTAAAAGGAAAAAATGTATTTCCATACTCTGCTGCTCAGGTTGCTGTCATGTGCTGCATTTGAAATGGATTACAGGTTAACTAGGCCATTATCCATGCATGTCATATGCATGTGTTCACACAAATGTGTGTGTGAATATGCACACATGGAATTTCACTGCATCCTATACCATCTAAAAAACTCATGTTTGCCTTCCTGAGGTTTCCAACGCTCTTATTATTTATAACAAGCCATAAATGATCGTAGCAGTTTGCAAACAAAGGGAAATGACAGGGTACATCCCTGAAGAGCTGACAAACCAAATGTGACTTCACACCGCAAGGAATGGCAACAAGGGTCAGTGAAAGGGAAAAAGAAAAGCCAAATGGTCCAAAATCTGAAACGTGATCTAAGAGCACTGCCCTGACACCTTCCACATCTGTGTGTAATTCTAGCTTTTTATCCTCCTAAAGGAAGAGCGGATATTTCCTTGCTGTACTATCCCTTCTATTCCTTTCTCCCTCACCAGCCCCCCACAGCAAAGCTGTGTGTTGGAGCAAAGCAACAGCGCAGCAAACTGATGTGATGCTCTAAATCCTGCCCAAACACACATGAGAGCACAGATTAATATTACATTAGAAATAAGCTTAGGGAGAGACATATTTGTTATATTGGTGGGTTTATTTCTGAGGAATGAGAAGAACAGCACAACTGGCTTGACATTTTTGCCTGCCTCCACTGAGCAGGGTTTGAAGGCTTCTGAAGGCTTCGGTGCTGCCTCTCTCTCCCCTGCTCCATTTCCTTGCTCATAAATTAGCACTAAAACCTAAAACCCAGTGAACGCCTCTTTGCTTAGCTTGTTTGGGACGCTGCTGGGTTACATACTTTTAGATGTGTTTTAGCTATACCATACCAAATTCATTCTGGCACATATATAAAAGTACTTGCAAAGGAAAGACCTCTTGAACTTTCCAAAACCAGCAGGGGCATGTCCCATATGCTAATGGGCTTTATCCCTTGACAAATAACAAAGTTTTCCATTTATTTACAGTCCCCTAGAAATCCCAGCTGAAGTCACCAGCCCATTGTGTCTGCCTCTGAAGTCAGGCCCCACCCTGTAGAGGTCTCATCTGAACACACGAAAGATGAGGAAAAGGAATCATTATCCTCATTTGCAGATGAGACAGAAAAAAAATTACTAGCCCTGTTTCTTCTGTCTAGATCAGCAGATCTACAACATCTCCCAGGTATGTCTCCTAGCTGCTTTTTAACTTTATATCAAGGCCTGATCCAGGCCCAACACACCCTGGCTTCCACAGGGAGAAAACATGGGTGCAGGGCCCCAGCGGAGACCAAGACACACTCTGACCACAGGTTTGATCTGGACACCAGCACGTAGGTGCAGAAGCTTTGACAGAACCCAGCAGCACAGACAGAAATCACACCCAAACCTCTGCTGCAGTCCAGTGCCTTCATTACAAGACCAGCCCTTCCCACCTGGGCTCAGTGTGTGAGAGGGTACAGCCACCAAAGGCTGCTGCAGCACCAGGGAAGGCGGCTCACTCATCATGTCCTTGGCATGCAGAGCCAGCAGGACGTGTGCTGCAGGTCACCAGGCTGACACCAAAGCCACAACAACTCTGACCCTTTTCCCCCACCTTTTATGTGATTCATGTGGCTTGTGTCCTGTTCTGGCTGTACCAAACCACGCTGAGCTGCGCTTTTGACACTCACCTCACACCTGCACCCCTCCCTGATCCCTGTCCGAAGAGCAGCTGCACTGTTCCACATGGATTTCCTGACATTTTGCCATGAAGGATGCATCAGGGTTAAAAACAAATTGCTGCATTTTGCTGTTAATCCAAAGCACCACAGAGCTTCAAGACAGGGCTTGACAGATTCAGGGCTTCACTCTCCACTGTCACGTGTGACAGATCCATTCAAAATAAGCATATAAGTACTATCAAGATTAGAATAAGAACATTTAAGGTCCTGTCTCCGAAAATTCACGTGAATAGCAACATCTTACATATCAGATGAGAGGTTACATTGGGACAAGCCAAGGGGCCACATCTGGCATGTGGGGTCACATGGCAGGGGAAGGAGCCAAGGCACTGGGCTGCAACACTGGGCACCGCATCCTGCAGCTCCGTGCAAGCCCTGGAACTCCAGGAGGCTCCTGCACGGCTCGCAGGTCCAGCTGCCTCTGGCATGTGGGGTTACGAGAGAGAAGCTACAGCTCCGTGCTGCAAACAGGCACAGCACGGATTTTACTGAGTACAGGAAGTCACACACTTGGAGTAGGGCTGAATTCTCATAAGCAGACCTGTCCCAGCAGAGGCACTGGTGACCACTGTCCTGGATCACCCATACTCACTCCAGCAGTTCCCCAGATCACCCAAGTGCAGAGATGAAAGAGTTAAACCTCCTTCCAGCCAACGCTAGGCAATCTCAGTCCCTAGTTAAGCTCATCATGTTCTCCCAAAGAGAGATACAAATATTTTTAATTGCTGTCAGCAGCCTGCAAGGCAGTTTGTTTGTGTTATCCTCGCAGGATAACTGATGGGAAAACTGCAGCCCAGGCAGCGCCCCCCAAAACGTGGAGGGACAGATTCACTTAAACCTCACAACCTGCCTGACTCTCAGTGCCTTCCTGCTCACTGCTGCCAACGCTGAGATGCAAATTTAAATCGCAACAGACAAGTCTTCTCCCAGGGAATATCGGTTATCCTGCTCTGTTTGCCACAACCGTGAGTGTTCACACAGCCCGCTGCATGTTAAAACCTGAGGTGCACTCCTAACACGAGATAAACCACTGCTATTGGCTACAGCTACGTTCCGTTCATCAATTAATTACAAAATAATCTAATTACTAACACTACAAGTTAAATGGCTGAGCCCTAGGGAAAGTGTAATTTCCTGAGATATTTTTGAGGGAAACAGATTTCAACTTTTAGTCTATGGGCACCCAGCCTCCATTTGCACTGTTCTCTTTTGTCAGACAAATGGAAGGTCAGCCTCAGAACAACAGTATCATTGCTGAGACTGAGTGGCAGTGCATTAGTCCTCGAGCCACGTGGTAATCCTGCAGCTTTAGAAACCATAATGAGGAATTCCTTAAAAACAAGACCTGTAGCAGCCAAGTGCTGATTTTGTGCTCCATTGCACTAAGTCTATGCCATTATAACTCAAAGTCAGTGAGAGTGGTGCAGAAGCACCGTTGGTGCCACAGAGAAGGAAGCTGCTCCCGAGTCCAGAACCCACCCTGATGAGGTGTCAGTTTGCTGTGCTCTCTGCAGCCCGCAGTGCTGAGCAGCACAACTCCTGGTGAGCCTTCAGCTACTCCTGCTCACTTGTGTCCTGTCCAGGTACAGAGCTCATGTGCTGCTCTGAATGGGATGGAACTTCAGCAGGGTACCCCTGTGGGTACCCAAAAAACCCTTATGTGCAATACAGAGCTCAGAGCCTGGCTGTGTGTTTTTACTTGCAGTTAGGCTAAGCCAGTCCAAGCTGCTTTAAGCAATTTTGTTTAAAGCAATTTACACAAATATTTAGCTCTTTTCTCTGCTTGTGAATTTCCCTAAGCATATTACAGAAGTCGGCTAAAAAGAGCTCTTTTTTCCTGATTGGAGGCAGGACAGACAAACTTTAAAGAACTCTCCTTGGGAATGAAAACCATTCTGTGATCAAGCAGGGGTTGTTTCTCACTTTGCAAGTCTTGGCAGCAGGATCCAGGGTGGCCTTCCCAGGTACACGCATACACCCATCTAGACAGGAACAACCCCTGTGCACGGAGCAGGCTTTCCATCTGGGAGCACAGTTACTAATCCAGCAAGCTATTTGCTGATAGCTCTTTCCACTATTTGATCAGCTTTGCTTCTAGATTCATAAATCATCATTCACACAGCATGCAGGATGTACATACCAAGGCAGCACTGAATGTTAAAAGCAATAAAAAGCTTCACCACGCCATCAGGAGTGAGACTTTTCCATGGGACAGGACTGGAGAGAGCACGAGGCAGCAGTTTCCCTTCCCCAGCAGCTGTGTTAGGGGCTGACTCAGGTTGTACCCAAACAGAGAACTCAGAGAAGCAGACAGAGAATGGGCAAAGGTCTCTTACTGTCTGTACATCCCCCAACCACACCTGAGAGCTCACACTCACCAGACACAAATTGCTCTTCTGTTTTTTCAGTGCTCTGTCCCCAAATACATTAAAGCATTAATGTCCTGGCAAAGAAGAAAGCAAATATTAACAGACAGGATTGTTTTCTTTCACTGCAAATACCTGCCTGTATGCATTGATTACCTGACAAAAATAATTAAGTACAAATGCCCAATAAAACTGTATATTGTAACTTAAACAGGACGAGATTAGGCAGCTTTCAGCCAGCCAAAACACACACACCCAGCCCCACACGAGTACTCCAGCATAGCTTTAGGAGGTGTTCTGAAAGGATCCTGGCCAGCACAGCTGCCAGAAGGTTGGGAATGCACACCCAAGGATTTAACTAGACCTCTCTGTAAGGTATGGTGAGGGTCCTTGCAGATACAAGATACTTAAGAGCAGATATTGCTCTGTCTCCTGTAAAGGCGATGAGTATGCATGTTCCTGACATGCTGTCTGCTCTCTCAAGCATCACCCAGAGTAATTTTTAACCCCTTGTTCACCTCAAGGTTTTAAGAGCATCACCCTGCGAGATTCAAGGAGGCATTTTCCCTCCACATTCCCCATCCTCTTGAGTGTCAGTTGGCTGAACTGCCAGACCTCAGCCCCACACATTGTCCCACCTCATAGATCCTGGAAAGTAAAAACCACAAGGTCTTACTGGCAGTCCTGCTGCAACAACACCGGTGGTGGACAGTTCCAAGGGAGAGGAGAAAGAAGGGTCTGGAGGTAAACTCTCCCGCTGTCATGCAGCAAAGCCGATTGGAGGACAGTGTTGCTGGGCTATAGGAGTAAAGATGAAGCAAACTCCTTCCCAAAGGGATCCAGCTCCCAGTTTTTCTTCCTTTCCAGAAGCATCCCTTGAGAGAAAAATTTGTATGACTCCCCGAACTACTCCACTCTCACTTCACCCCAGGCTGGCACTGCCAACACATGTGTGATCATTACGCTAATCCTTGGCAGTAGCACGGCTCAGCTCTGAAGGGAAGGGGTTAAGCCGAAGCAGCACAGCCACTGGGAAGCGGAGACTTAGTTTAAACTGACAAACCCAGTCCTCCGTAAACACAGGGAACAAATCCCATGAAACAGCGGCCATTAGGACGGTTGTTCTGGCTTTAAAGCAAGCAAGCAAGCTAAACAATGTTGCTCCCCAAATCTGCAGGAGGGCACTTACCCCTGGCTCCTCATTGCTCCGTGACCAGAGGTGAAGTGAGAAGGTTCTGCCACCAGAATCCGCTGACACGTCGATAAACTTGAGAGAGAAAGACGGCAGGAGAAAGCGGGAGAAGAAAAAGGGGTGGAGGCAAGTCTGACATGTTTGTACAGTGTCTGGTTCACCTAAGCTGCCGAGTTTGATTTCAGGGTGTGGTAGCAGATGGGACACAGGAGCGCTCAGCGTGGAGAAGCCTCAGATTCCTGTTGCACGGAAAACGACAGATGCCAACAGCAGAGCCTCTTGGGACCATCTCGTCTTCTCACCGTCTCCTCTCTTGGACCCTAGAGGGAATGAAAGAGAAAGAGCTCAGGGTTACACCTGGGCACCCCAATGTGCCAGGACTCAGGCAAGAACCTTGGGGAGATCGTCTCCCATTCCCCTCCGCCCTTTTCACACCCCACTTCGCTGTGACTTATTAAAGCTCCACTCGTCAGCTCTTCTCTCTCGGCTTCACAGCCTCAGGGCCGGGAGCTGCTGAAGCTTCTAACAAACCCGACATCTCCGCCTGTGTAGCCTGGCTGCAGATTTCAGGACCTGCCACCAATCCCTTGTCATTCCAGGAAGGAAAGCTTTGATTGCTTGCTTTATGGCTCGCTGTAGAAGAATTCACCCCATTTATTTGCATTGCAGATGAGCAGCACATGACCTGGTGCTTTTACTTTTCCCCTGTCCTCCCCGTGAGTCAGTGCTGCCAGATCTGGAGTCTGGGATCACCCTCTAATCCAGTTGTGCTGCCTGTGCCTCAGGGTTTACTGACTCCTGGAAACAGACTTTCCACAAGCAGCAGGACACCAGCTCCAGCAGTGCCGGCTGGGCCACCATCAGAGGACACTTTGGGGATTACAGCTTGGAGCCGTCGGAGTTCATGGCAGCAAACCCATCAGCGGCCATCGCTCCATTGCAAACAAAGAGGATTCTTGGCCTCTCCAAACCACTGACAATGCTGGCTTAACCCTCAGATATTTTTAGGTCCAAAGAATAGAGATACAAACCATAAAAACCCACCCTCACGACTCTTTAGGAATTTTTTTCAACACTGATTTTGTTGAATCCCTTAATATAATGAGTGAACCCTTAAATAAATGAGTGACATGTTACAAATTATCATTAGGTGGTCATTATTATTATTGGGAGTGGATTGTTCAGCAGACACAGGCCAGTCCAGTGACCTTTTAGCCACGTTCCCCCCATTCCCATTTTCCTCCCTACCGGTTCATTCCAGCTAAAAGGGCTGCAGTATCTTTGTGCAACCACCAGAGTCTCAGTTGTAATTGGAATTCATGAGCTCTACAGTACTATCACAGAGAAGGAACCAGAACCAAGGTTCATAGAGAGAACCTTTTGGACCTGATGCTCTGAGGCTCCTAATCCTCATTTCCCAACCTGCTAGCTAAGTTGTGGAAGGCTTCTTCCTGAACATGCAGTCACCGCTTCTGCATTACACTGCAGGTCCCTGCCTGCCACAGTGACCCAGGCTTCCTGCCTGTTCCCTCCTCAGGGTATAGGAACTAGAGCTAGCCAGGTTCCTTTCTGTCTGGGGATTAGCTTCTCTCTCCTATGGAGCAGGCACCATACACAGACGCAATCAAAAGGAGGAATGTTCCTTTTAATAGTAAAAAATCATACTAAATAAAAAAGGGGGACAGCATTCTTTCCCAAAGCCCTGGAACTCACAGGGCAGAGTAGCGTGGTGGAGGATCAGAGATGAGGAAGCAGAGGGTGAATGTGGTAGGTGTGGATGGCAAACCGTCCCTGTCATCTGTGCACCTGGGCTTTGCTGCTGTGCCAGGCAGAGGAGTCATTGCACAACCATGGCGTAGGGAGCGTCACACACAAACTGCTTCTACAGTCTACAAGGAGTCACCCAGCCTTGGAGCTGGCTCCACATTTGCATGAGTATTGTATTTCCTGGGTTACATGCTAGCACAGTCTTCTAGAACAAGACTTGAGTTTGTTATAAATGGCAGAACCTGATTTTACTTGTCAAGGCACAAGCTTAGATGAAACCAAGGCAGTTCTGAGTCAGTGCGAACCTCTGCTGCCTACAATCTTAATGAAAAATTAGGACACTTTCCAGTCTTTGTATTCACAACTTTGGTCCCAGCAGTCCTGCACACTTTGAAGAAAAATTTCCCAGTAAAAGCGACACATCTCTAATTTTCCCCTTCAGCAACTATCCCTCCCTTCATTACACGTTTTACTGCTCTTTGCCTGCCTACAGCTCCCTTCTTACCTAGAGAATTGCACAAGACAATATAAATAATTATACTGGCACATGTATATAAACATGCAATCCACGCCTCGCTCCTCCTACAGCTGCTCTCTCAGGTCCTGTCGGTCCCTGGGACAGCCATTGCTGGCAGCAACAAGTGCTGCAGGGTACGTTGACTAAACGTCTGCATTGCAGCCTGCCTGATTTATCTTCCCAGCAAGGGCCATTCCATATTCCATGTCCCCTCCCCAGACACAAAGCAAAGCAAATTTCAGATCCAAAGTGCTGATCTCACCTCGTTCCTCACCCTGCCCAGCCACATCACTGTGCTAGGAGAGCTCCAGGATCTCACATCCCGCACTGCTGCTGCAATAGGTTCCATTTAATCGTCACTGGAAGAGGATTTTGTGATGAAAACCCCACTATTTGATGTTTTCCTATTCCAATAGGCAGTGCTGGGGATTTTTAACTTAAAAAAATAAAAGGTCAGATGCACCCAAGCCAACTGTACCATATACAATGCCTGTCTTCTATCTCAGCCAGGAGAAACATACCTGCCCACCCGTCTGAGGCTTGTGGGAACTGGGCAAACTGCTAAGGAAAATGGATCTGTATTCAACAGAGCTTCCAGGAAAAGCACAACACCAAGGCACAGGAAAACGGATCCATTCAGGAAATCCCAGTAAGAACTACAGCAATTCCCCCTATGGAGCCAGGCTGTAGCTTAGGACCAGACTTTCCATCAAGTCTTCTCTGTGCTCAGGGTTCAGATAGGAAGCAGAAATGCTCTTCCGGACAGAATCCCTTCCATCTCTGTCATGGTTCTGTAAATCTAGAGAAGCTGGCCAGGGAAATGAAAGAATACACTTAAGGATTGGGACAAAGGGGTCATTAGGAGAAAGGGTGTCTTGCAAATTTGCACATCAGCACCAACCGGTGGGAGGAAGCATGAGATAGGAATCAAGTATGGGAGTCTCATAATCAACACATGACGTGAAGCCAGGGCTGGAGATAAGGAGGGAGCCATCCAGAGGCAGTTTCACTTTAAATAAGTGCTTACACTTTAGCCACCCTTCCTCATGGGTATCCCCTTCTGAGGTGGGCAGGACATTCCAGGAGAGCATTACCTGGATAGACAGCTCCAGTCTTTGGGTTATCCTCCTGCTTACTATGCATTGCTGCCATTATCCAGGCAGTGTCCTGAGAGCCAGCAGGACAAAGCCCTGCTTGCACTCCAGCTGCATGAGCTCCCCCAGGGTTTTTATCCAAGGCTTACAATCTAAACCAGGGGATTTTTTTCTGATTCAAAACAAAACACAAACGCTTGAGAGCTGAAGAACTGGAAGTTCATCGAGCAAGTCCATTGCCTCTGCCAGAGTTTTGGGTGCTGTGGAAGATCTGGACACATCCCCACACTCCTATCTGGCAGGGCAGTGGGGAGCTCAGAGTCCCTCTTTACCCTATGCCAAACAATGCAGACTGGGGCACATGGAAGAATGGAATTGTCCTGCTTCAGGCTTGCATTGGGTTACAGCCAGGTTCTCCTGGGCCAAACAACTCCTGTGGTGGAGCAAAGCATGGCCAGCAAGGAAGCAGCACATGGACCTGCAAAATTCTACCAAACTGAGAATGCCAGAGGCAAGAAGCACAGAACCACTTAGGTTGGAATAGAGCTCCGAGATCATCAAGTCCAACCTTTGACCCATCACCACCTTGTCAAGCAGACCAGAGCACTGAGTGCCACATCCAGTCCTGCCTTGAACATCTCCCAGGATGGTGACTCCACCACTGCCCCAGTGCGTGACAACTGTTTCAGTGAAGAAAGCAGGTTAAGCTTAGAGAGATTAAGAAAACATCAGACTCTCTGAAAATTTCAACTCCCACTCTGATGAGAAATTGAAGTTAAAGCTCAAGAACATCACCTGAACACAGCACATGCTATTTTGCTTCTGGTTAAATTCCTGTGGCTTGGTAGACATTCCCTGCAGATAATATCAATACAGCTTGGAACACATCCACCTCACACTTCTTCCAGATTTTTTACCTGCAAAAATCCACAGACTTATCTGGCTATAACAGAAGTAACGTCATGGTCCTCCACACGAGCCTGTGCCACCCTCTACCAAAGGTGCATCTTCTGCTTCCCACAAGAGTCACGATGATCAGTCCTGCAATGGCGACATGGCAGCAGAAAAAGCCAACATTGCCTACAGATTCCCGGGTCACCTTGGGAGAGGCATTCTGCACGCTGGTAAAATGACTGTGACAATGCTCAACTCCCCCAGAACAGAGGCGGCTTAATCTGTTGTTTTTCCAAGCATGCTTCGATCCTTAAGGATGCTATAGAAATGCAGATTGAAATCCCTCTCTGGCACCAGAGGAATACAGACCACAGCCTCTGTTCTGAATAACTAGGTCAGTCAGCTATCGCTTAAGAATTAGCCAGGATCCAGCGAATTCCTAGTGTCTAAAATAACGGCTGCAAAAGTCTAACACCATTTGCTGTCATTAGTCACTCTACCTCTGGGTACATTCAAACCCAGCTCTCAAGAGCTTAGAATAATTTGAGGGTTGGAGCCTATGCTTGTCAAAATCCAGGCACGTGCCTGCCTCTGTGCAGCGCAGGTTTCCCATCCCACTTGCAGCCTTGTGGAGGCAGGGAACAACTGTCCTCGCAGCCAACTCAGCCTTACCCTGAAAGCACTCAGCCCAGGAAAATCAGGGAGATGCTCTGCTAATCCCGTGCCAGGGAATTGGCGTCACCTCCCAGCAGCAGCTTCCCTACGGCAACTACAGGAGAGGGCTTTGACCTATGGTGGTGAGCGGGTGACATTTTGAGGGGGGGAAGGCTGATAAGAGGCAGAGCAGCTATTCCTCTCTGTAGAAGAAAAGAGGGGAAGGGCTGACAATTGCAATGGGAACCAGTATCCAAAATTTATTTCAACCCCTTCTAGCTGCTGAGGCTTGATCAAGCATTTGGGTTCCTCTCCCTGGAAATAGGGGGAAGTTGAAGGGTTAAACCTGGTTTGGGTTTGGGTTTTTCTGGGTTTTTTTACTATTATTTAATTTGTTTTCCAGCCGTGGTTATTTCAGGAGCCTGGCTTACACTTCAGCCGCACAAAGTCATGCCACAACACAGCAGCCGCAACCTGCAATGCAGGAACTGGACCTTCTTGTTCTGCCACTGAGAGCAGCATGTCACAATGCTGTACCCTCGCTTTCCCTTATCTCCACAAGCAGTGGATTCCTTAGAGTCCACAGGAGGGGTTGCAGAGGATTAAATTATTATAATCCCCACTCAGATTTATTGATATAGCACAGAAAAATGGTAGCTGAGACATCCTTGTCTTGCATTCTAACTGCTAAGACAGAGGAACAAGTTAATTCCTACCTCCCCTAAGAGTGAGTTTTGGTCTTTCCTGATAGTAGTTATAGAAATCTCTTTCTTTCTTTATCCTCAGCCTTCAGTTAGGCTGGAATTTTTAATAGGCTGACTACTGCCCAAGACAGAAGGAGGTGCTGGTTGTTTTGAGGTACCAGTTTCAGCACAACACAGACTAGTGAGCAAACAGTAAAATTCCAACTACCATTTGTTTCCATTAAAAACAAGTTTCCAAACTACCCAAAGCTTCTGTGCAACTACTAATGCTGTCAGATTCCACCATAAGGAACTAAAGTATGCACACAGTCAGGCAATGCACATTAGAGAGGACTGGAACACGCCGGCTGTCTCTGCTACTCTAGGAACATTTTTCTACCACAGCCCTACCCTAAAATTAAGGGAGGCCAAACTGAGCGCAGCCACAGCCTACCTGAGCACATGGACCTGCTGGCACTTGGCAGAGCAAATGCCCGTCCTTTGGAAGGAGTTTGGATCCTGCTGGCTGCTGAGAGAGGGAAACCATGGTGGAACAACTCAACCAGAATCCTCCTCAACATGACACCAGAAACCAGTCCACTGATATACACGTGTGTGGATAGATCTAAAGATTAAAGAAAATCTCCATCATCACCATCATCCTTAAAGAAGAGCAACATAAGACATAACCATTCAGGCTGTAAATAAGATGTATTGTTTCCTAATCTGCACGTTTAGACATTCTGAGGCTAGCATTGTAAAAATAACTTTAAAACTTCAGTTAATCTTCTACTTAATCACCATTCCTCAAACTACTAATTAAAAAAAACCCCAAACTTTTCTTGTTCATGTGCTTTCTGAGTTGACAAATAAATTCTGTAAATAAATGGATTTTAAAAAATACATTCCAATACAAAATATAGTTAATTTTAAAAGATAGTTCATTAAATAGTTCATTTCCTCATGTGACCCTTGGGAGGAAAAAAAAAGAAAAGGCATGTTAACACTTAAAATTATAATTTTCTTATTTAGTTCTTCAGAATTTTAATGAAAACTGAAAGCCTGGGTAACAGCTGTGCCCAAAGGTGTCCTACAGAAACACCTGAGTATTTGGAAAATTCCTTCATTTTCTTCTTGCCACGGGTAGCAGTCCCAGTCTAAGCACAGCCACAGACCACTGAGGGTGATCCCAGACCACAGGTTAGGAGTAGCCAGAAAATTCAGGTGAGCCCAAGTTCTAAGAGACACTTTTAAAAACATGTCTTGAAATGAATAAAAGGTAATATTCCCTAAATAAGTTTTTTGTTCAGCTTTATGTCACCCAGGCTGCTGTTTCAAGATGCTTTGGGAGAACATATTTAGAACTTGGAAGAGAACACAAAAGCCCAATGAGCTTTGCAAATTTCTAGTTTGGGAGCAAGCAGAATTAGTATTTTTTCCCTTTAAAAATAGTATTCCGTAAGAAAGGGGCAGAAATCAGGAGGTTTTCTAAGCAGCAGCCACAGACAGAAGCATTTTGTCTACTGACATCATCTCATGGTTGATGAGGTGCCACAAGATTCCAAGCTATTTGTGCCATTAGTTAATACATTTAGGTTTCTAATGAGATAAACACAAGCAGGCATTTTTCCTTTCAGGGCACAGTTATTCCATCCCAGTGCTAGGTTTGCAGTCTGACTTCCCCCATTTCCCTGCACACTCAGGAGCTCTGCTGGGATTGTGAGTGTCCCCAAAGTGGACAGCTTGCTGCAGCGTGACCAGCTCAGAGACAACTTGCCCGGAGAGACTTCTTCCCAAAGTCAGCTGTAACATCTGTTCTTGGGACGCAATCCAAAATCCCTTGAAACCAGAGCTTTTTCACTGACTCCCACAAGTGCTAGAAAGATCCTCATTCTAAGCTGGATATTACAGGAAAGAAGTGAATTTCTAGCATTATTGTATACAGTGATGTACTTTCTTGGCCAAGGCCCAAAGTACTCATTATGAAGTGTAACACCCTGCTTAATTCTTCCAGAAGCCAATCATAAGGCTACTGTGAATTTTAATGAGCACTGAATCAAGACCCAGATGGTTTTTTAAGCCAAATTATCCCGTTCTTGGTTATTTTAAGATCTGTGTAGTGCCTTCTGGCCACTACATGTTAACTCCTCTGTTCCTGGCCCAGATTAAGGACAGGCTGGCACCCTTCTTCTCCCCCTCTAAGCACAGCTCTCCAGCTGTGCTGTGAAGACCCTCAGCTCCTTCTGTACCTCGAAAAGCCACAGATTTAGAAGACTCAAAAGTTGACACAGGTGGGGTAAAAAGGTTCCCACAACACTTGGCAGGGAAGAAAGTCAAAGATCTAGAAGGCCATCAATAAGGTAACACTGACTCTACAGACAGTCCTACTTAACCAGTTCTCAGGGACAAACAATTGAGCTCAGAGCCATCAAGTTGACATTATCAGTTTATGGAGTCACTGTCTCTGCTGAAGTTGCTGAGTACATTTGCTTTCTAGTTTGCAATGCCATGTTTCATTTTAACAGCTCCACCCTCTTGTCTGTACACTCTCTCTATGCCATATCAGCAGGCAGCCTGCCCCTGGCCAAGGGATGCTGCTGCAGGGCCTCAGTTGGGTCCACACCAAAAATGACACTGCTCAAAGCCACAGTTTGACTGCACTGACTCTTCAGAGCAGGTTACAAATTACCTTCCCCATTTACCACAAACCATCACCTTACTCTTTCCTTTGACTAAACTTGGGGGTTCGGGGTGGGGGGGAGCTGTGAGTGGTTAGTTGGTTGTTTTCACAGATGGTGTAAGAGTGGGGGAAAGGAAGAACACAAAAGGAAAAAATCTACTGCCTGCTTTCCTGGTCCCCAAGTATCCAGGATCTTCTCCCACTGCAATGGCAGTTCTCATTCCAGTGTCCCAATGCCTCTGTTCTTCATCAAATCCCCTTCATATACTCATAGAATCACAGAAATCACAGAATAGTTTGGATTGGAAGAGACTTTAAATATCATTCAGCTCCAACCCCCTTCCACAGGCAGGAACCTTCCAATAGACCAGGCTCCTCCAAGCCCCATCCAGCCTCACTTGCATGGCTTTTTCTTTTGGTATTCTGGGATTATTTCCACCCCCCTAACCCCCCCTCCCCTCATCTGGTAAATAGATGGATGTTACAGAAATGAAAAGCATGAAATGAAAGGAGTTACCAAAACTGAAATGCAGCATTATGCAAGGCAGCTATGGAGAAGAAACAATGTGATGTCAGTGGCTGCTGCTCAGTCAAGAGTGGTTAATGAGTTCACTCTATTTAACCATCTCCCCAGAATGGGCATCACAGCTCGGGGAATGCAGATGGAACTCTGAGATGACGGAAAAAAGAGGAGTGGGAGGGAAATAAGGAAGCAAAAGCTGGTTTAATGTCCTTTCCTGCCTTCAGATATATGACATGGCACAGTTGTCCTAGGTCTGGGTCTGAAATATTTATTTTTAATTTGCTGAAAACATCCTGACTGAGCAGCAGGAGTGCACGTGACACACAGAACTTGCCATCATTTGCTAAAGCAGAGAAGGAGCTCAGTCTCTGTTCTGGGATTGCCAAGTCCAGCAAGAATATCCTGCTCAGGAACTCAACTCTGCCTTTGGAAGTGGCCTGAGAAGCATGTGCTTTAACTGGCACCTTTTCACTTGAACCACATTTGAACTTCTTAGCAGTGCAAAGTCATTCTGCCCTGTTCCTATTCCTCTGAGCAATTGCACACAGGCCCCTCTTATTACTACATTAGTGTAATTTTGTCTCTGACATTTCTCCCGAGAGGAATTACTCATGGCCTGCTATTATTTATTTCACTGCTATGAGCCTGTGTTTTAGGAGTAGTTTTAATTAAATACCAATCCTCCTCCTCCTAAATTAGGATCACCTTTATCTAGGTTACTGTGCTTTGCATTCTCCAGCAGCAACACTTGTTCCCTCTATCCCTCCTTTCATGGTTCTCTCTGGAACTCAAGAAAGCCCCCTTCTACCACCAAATCGTATCAACAAAAACACAAGGGTTTATCAGATGTAAAGAACCATCCCATGGAAGATAACCTGACGTTAAAGACCGGTTATGCAGAATTCCAGTTTAAAACTATGTCAAGGGGCACTACCAAAAGCAGCAGCTTCCATAGCCCCCCAAAGCCACAGGCTGCTGTGCTGGCCTGTCCACAATCCACAGCATGCAGCTACTACTGTCCCTTTCCAGTTTCCCTGCTCCTCTGGGGCCTTGCTTGCACTGCCCTTGTTCCCTGCTACCCTCTCATGTTGTGGTTTTCTTTGGGAGTTTGAAGTGCAGCATGGCCACCCCCTGGGTAAACACCCCTTCAAAGTCTTTGCTGTCCCTGGATAATGAATTGGGTCACAATGTATTCTAGACTTGGGTACACAGGATTCTTGGAAGCTGCCCTAGATTAATGATTTAGGAGTTATTCATTCATGCTCCCCAAGTGACAGAGGCAGAACTGATGACTCCTGACTGGGAAGTTGGCAGGAATATCCTCAACTATTTCTACGGAGCGGAATCAAGCTGCAGCAGCTACATCCAAGCACATGAGCTGATCCAGCGCCTGGCAGCGCCAGCTGCAGAGACAGCACAACATTACACAACCACTGCTGGCACCAAGGCTCTCCTGGCCACCAGCCCCTGCCTCAACACTGGGCACAGGTGCCCTTCCCCAGGCAACCTCACCCAGCCACTCTGCAGCCTGCCCAGAGCACAGTTTCCCTCTGGGCACTGCTCCCTTCCCACCTTCCCTTGGGAAGAAACAACCAAGTATTTCAATTTCACTCTTCACAGACTTGAAAAGGCTTTTTTCCAAAAGTTTACTGACTACAGTTACTTCCCTAACCAGAAGGTGGTTTTGTTCTATGAGCACATATTATTCCTTTTCCAAGAGCAAAATGGAACTACATTCAAGTATTTCTACCCCACAACCTAAGCACACATTTCTCAGGATGGAGGGTTCCCAGCTAGGAGTAGTTTCAGTCTAAGGAAGGGATGCTGATGATCAAATATTTTTTAGGTGTTACCAGGGTTTTTTTTCAGAGCCATCTCTGTACATTCAAGGTATGTTTTTCCTACCTTTAACAGGCTTTTCCTGCAGCTAGGACAAGCTCTCTACTACTTTCTGGCCTCTCAACCAATAGTTTTCAACAGCAATAAACTGGTTGCTCTGGTGTCATTCATATTTTTAAAAAATAATCTTATCTCCTTGCTCTTAGTTTCAACAGCATTTCTTTGAACCATGCCAATTAAAAACCTTTAAGTCCAAGTTCCCAAGGCAGGAACCGTCTTCAGTTTGCCTCCTACAGAACAACAAATAATCTACCAACGTTGAAAACCACTGAATTAATAAACCATAAGCTGATGTCTAGTCGCTAAATTTTACTTTCATTCACCTAATGTTCTTTCAATACCCATAATTTTGCTACTTAAATATATGTTTTAGAGGCACAATCCATGGCATTTAGTCACCATTAGAACACAGGCAGTATTAAAAACACCACAGGCATAAGGCAATGTTAAAAACATTCTCCCTCATTTTTATGGCTTCATACCTCAGAATATTAGGTCTTATTGGCTAATTTTTCAGCCTAAAAAGGGAGTGCCAGAGATGTTATACATTATCTGAGTTCTACAGACTGGGAAGGTAGCAATAAAAATGCAGACGTCATTTCGGTTTCACTGTTGAGAATGCTGAACCCTGTTGCCCCATCTACCTCCCACAAAAGCAGGCTTACCTTGAAAAAAGATCCCGGAGAAATACTTTTGGATTGAATTTAGTCCCTTTTTCCTTCTGACTGCAGGTTGCTGCTTGTCTTAAGCACGGGAAACATCCCTTGCTTCAGGCAAAAATTCTCAGCAATTTAGTCTTAAGGCTTCTGCAGAAAACTCCTCGTGCACAAGCAAACCCCCCGGCTCCAGCTGCTTCCTCAGCAGCACTGCCCCGTGCCAGGTGCTGGGCAGCGATCCCAGCGCTCCCACCCCTATTCCCGGCAGGCAGTACAGGTGGTAGCACAACTCCAGGAAGGTAAAACAGCCTCACAAACACCAATTCCATTGAAACCTCGCAGTTCCAGCCGAGGAGATCTCACTGCAGACACGTAGCCCTGTCAGGATGCTGGGATGCAGTGACTCAATGTTTTCTGGGACCTTTTTTTATCATGAGCTGATGCTGTGAGCTCAGCAAAGAGGATGGCACAGTGCCTTGAGTGGCATTTTGCACAAAAGGCAAGAGCAAGATACTAATCAAGATTCTGGTGTGTAGAGACTCCATGCATTTTCCCCTCAACCAAGCTTAGAAATCACAGGCTCAGCATCACACTGGGGTGGGGAGAGAGCTACAGACATAACGGAGCCTTACACTTAGAGAACCTCTGATTAAAGTCTCTTATGCCCTGTAAACCACAGGCCACAAGTGGCAAATACAATGTTATTCCATCACAGGCTTCCTTCTCTATGTGGGGAGCATTGCCACGTGCTTTGGTGAATGTCAGGACTCTGGGCATTGCGCTGGTCTTGCATAACTTGCCTGGGTCCCATGTCATGCAATTTCAAAAGAAAATGCAAAAGGTAATACAAAGTTGACACTTCTGCAAGCTAGGTTTCAGCAACAGTTCTCCTGGCACTCTGAGAAAGAAGGCAAACTGTTCTAAGGCTTCAGACTTCATAGGGATGTAAATGAGGACAGATTTATTAAGCTGATTGAAACAGCTCATACTGGCTGAAACTCTGCAGCTCTAACCATTATATTCCTGATCCTTGAGTCCCAAATGCAACCCAGCAGAATCCAGTGCTGTAATCAAGACAGCAAGTGCCATGGCTTCTCCCCACTGCAGTCAGTTCAGAAATCAGCACCAGCAGGGCTGCCAGGGAGGCAATTAGGTATTTTCCATAGGTATCCTGATAAAGAAGCCAGTTATTTACAGCTTCCTGGCATGTCAGTTACTTTAGTATTTCCTACACAACATTCAGAAAAGAGAAGCACTTTTTTTCCCCCCTCCCAGATAAAGGTGTTGTATCCAAGAGCCAATCCATTTTTCTTGCTCTTGGAGCTGGCTCCTATTTCCTCACCTGGATAACCACAAGCACATTTTTGTGAACATTAGGTAACAAGAAAGCCTGCTGCTAATTCTTCCTCATCAGAGCCTGGGGAAAAATCTGAGCTGTTGGGTGAAAGCTAAAAAAACAAACAGAATAGATAGGAGGGGGGAGAGGAGTGAGAAATAATTCAGGAGTGAGTCAGTCATGCTCCTCCTGCTTAGTCACCTGTAGTTCTGCTCCCCAGACACACTAAAGATCCAGAATAAGATGCCTGCCTGCCTTACACCTACCTCCTCCTAACAAAGCCTTAGAAAAAGAGATAGGGCAGAGTTTGGGGAACCAGCCACTAGAGATGTTTGTTTTCCGGAGTAACACAGCTGCCAGTAGCCCCTTTGTTTGTTTCCCACCTCCTTTTATTGCCCCTGCGCTATTTTGCAGTTAAATCATCTGGATTCGACCTGCTCATCTGCTGGTCTGAGCTCCTCTGATGGTGCCCTGCAGTTTTGACATGGTAGGGGGTTGCCATGGAGAAGAGGGTGATGTCATTGACACAAAAAGTACCGAAGTTACAAATACAACAGGAACCAAGATATTTATAAGGGCTGCTTCTCTTCCCCCACTCTTTGCTGGGGTGGGTGGAAGCAAAGGCAGCAGCTCCATTCTTGATGTTTCTGTCAACAAGTATCAGAAATGAATTCTCTTGTCAGAAAATATCCCAAGCCTGTGAAATTACTGAATGCTGTCAGCTTTTGGACTTCATTCATTAGAGCTAGCTCTATCTTCCAGCTCCTCACTGGATTTGAGGTTAAACACTCATGTTTGTGGAGTAACTTCTACTCTGAAAATCTCCGCAGCATTACTGAGATACCACCGCTTCTGGAAGGAAAGATATGTCACAAAAAGAGAAGGGACAGAGACCCTGGTTTATATAAAGGCTTCATACTGCTTATAACCACTCAGTAAAAAGTCATGGAATCACAGATCAGCCTGAGCTGGAAGGGACCCCCGAGGATCCTGTGACTGTTGGTTTGGCCTTGGCTATGTGGGGTGCCATTGCGCATCAACATATCTCTCACAGAATCAATGTTTAGTGCATGGAAAAATTGCAAAACACAGAGGAGAGAAAAGGAAAGATTAAGAACTTAGGAACAAAAATACTAATAATTTTAGAATGCACTTGGAATAAGAGAGTGGTTCGAGAACAGGACAAGCTGTAACCAGTTTCATTCACATACAGGTTAAGTACTAATCCAGGTTGGTTGTTTAGGAATAGATACAGATGGGGCAGAACAATCCAGTGCCTTTACTGCATATCAAGGAAGCATACCTGTAAGTCATATCCACCACTGAATTTTGCAATATTCCAACTTTTTTTTTCCTACTAAATGATTCCTGACTGAATTTTATACATACATATAAAAAAGTATTGTACTATAAAGTACATTACTAGTTTAGCTTCAGAGGACTACACAATTTGAGATACTGAAAATTCAAGGGAATTCAAAGCACTGGGGAAAAAACTATCAGCTCAGGTGTAGAAACTGAACACTAACATTTGTCTTTTATCAGCATTGTGTCACCCAGCTGCTGCTCTTGGTTGGTAAATCACACTTTCATACCAGCTGGAACCATGAGGTCAATAATTAAATAGCTTTGGATCGTAGTTTTTACAGAAGGAAAATAGGGAACAAACATTTCTAGAACCAACTAAAGGAACAATATTCTTCCTCAGACTTTACTGAATGACCTTGATAATTCACATGTTGTTTAATAATTTAAACTATTATGGAAATGAAACCTTCATATTTCTAAGCTTCCAAACAGCATCCAGCTTTTGCTGGATTAACCGAGCAGAGTGTGAAAATAGGAAGAACCAAAAGAATGCAACTGTTAAAGGAGTTGGTGTTCCTTATTGAGCTTTAAGTGTCATCTGTATGAGCACCGGTTCATCCCTCATCCCTATGACTGCAGCGCCCGTAGCCCAAGGCTAAAGCAAACTCCAACCACCAATTCCCCACCCTACAGGCAAACACCCCATTCAAATAAGAACTCAGCTTTTGGACATAGAGGCACCCTTGGGGAAATCACCGGGGCACAGCAGGGAATGCTGCACCACAGGGGATGCACTTTAGCCCAAAGGCATTTTGGAATATTATTTGGGAAATCAGCAGCAGAACAGAAAATGCAGAATTATTTGCTGATGTTCATGCAGGAGGGGTGATTTATCTTCTTTAAATAACAGAATCATTAACGTTGGAAAAGTTCTCCAGGAGTCCACCCAGCACCACCAAGTTCACCACTAATCCAGACCATCCCCAAATGCCACTTCTATATATTATTTAAATCCTGCCAGGGACACTGACTCAACCACTTCTTATTAAAGAGTGCCCTAAAGTCCCAGAGGGATGGAGATTCTTCTCAGCCCTTTTTGTTGCTCATTTATTTATAGAAGCATTTTTATACTGTCTTTCACAGCAGTACCCAGATTAAGTTTTAGTTGGGACATGGCCCTTTTACTTTTGTCCCTGCATGACCTCATGTCATGGGTTAGTACAGTTTGGCTTTTTAGTTCTAGAAGAATGTAGAAGAATTCTCCAGGTCAGCACCTGGGAATTGCTTTAGAAAGGACACGGCCCTTCAGAGGGTTAGTTGGAATATTGGCATCTGTTTTAACCACTGAAAATTGTTGGCTACGAACTTTGGGAAGTACCATATAAAACCCCTTCATTTCCTGTAGGTGGGCCTTTTTCCTTCTTGCCTTTGGCCAGAGAGGGACAGGTAACATCGAGTTGGGCCTGCTGCTCCCCCCTTTTTGGGGGGAGCTGGCCTGAGGCCTGGCCGGATTCTAAGAGCACCTGGGTGCAGGGCGGGGGAGGGAAGGAGAAGTTGCTGCTTTACAACTACTTTCTCCAAACTTCCCTGGAGCAGGGAGATCTCTGCTGGGCCCCTGATAAGTGCTATGGGCACCATTTAGGCTGAGGCCACCCTGATTTACACCGAGGGGTGGGCTGAGAAGGCATTTATGATCCTGACTGGGGTTCTTTTGTGATTCTGGACTGCCAGGGTGCTCCGATCTCTGATGTTTCTGTGTGAGTTCTTCCTCCCTCACCAGCGCAGCCTTGAACGTTTAATACAAGCTACAGAGGGAGAGACAAAGACTCTGGGCAGGATTTAACTCTTTCCTGGCAACATGAAGCTTCCAGAGCTTAGCCCTTCTCTGAGAGAGTAAGAAAGAACAGAGTGAACATAAAGAAGAAACAGCATGAAGTCAGTAGAGCAAGAGTGAAAAGACTATTGGGACAGAGGGTTGAAGAGTTGCTTGTTCCATTCTTGCTTGAGCCATGGAAATGAACTCTATATTCAGATAATTCCTTTAAATCATGGGAAAGAGATGCATTTGGGGAGATGAGTGTTTAGATTTGTGTGTGGATTTGAGCAAAGGTGTTTGTGATGGACTAAGTAATATTAATCCTATGCTTGAACAGAGATAGAGATAAGAAGTTGTCTGTGCCAGTGAAGAAGTGAGAAGATATCTCTCTGTACCTTGAGATGAAGAATCCTTTGCTTTTGGAATTATTCATCTTTAAAAGGTGACACCCCAGTATGCAAAAGTCTAAGACCCATGACCCATAAACAGCTTAGGAAACTGCTCCTGGGAGGGTCACAAAAGCAGCTTTCTCAGGGCGGTTGTTTTTGTGACAGTTTAAAACCCACAAGAGAACTGTTCTAAGTTGTCAGTAGAAGCCATGACTCTAAGAGAGACTCTTCCCCTAAAGAATTGATGAAAAACTATTGTCAGATAGTGAAACTGATTGAAAATTACAAGTTTTGTCTCTTTATGTTGTTTTGTAGGAAAGTGAACAGTTTGTAAGGGGAGGGAAGAGTGTTTTTGGAGTTTCATTCTGTTTTAGGTTTTTCCAACTTTCTTTTTTTTATTCTTTCAGTGTATGTTAATAAAACTATTTGTTCATTTTTAAGGTTAAGCCTGATTTGTTTTTCTCCCAGTCTCTCTCCCACAGAAAAAAGTAAGTACTAAGACCAGAGTTTAGTGAACATGAAACCACTAAAAAAACCACTAAAACGCACAACATCCTTACAGCTCTCCTGAATTGCTTGCCCCTTCTAGTTCGCTCTGGAAAAACCAAAGATCCTAGTTTATTCTGTGAAATAATTTTATCTGCTAGCACAAGCTCAAGCTTACATTTCTGATAATGTACCAGTAATCAGGTGCATCTTTCTCTTCTGAGGTTTTCTTAAATCTTCCTATTGAACACAGATCCCAGGCTGGGAAAGTCTCAGATACATATCATATTCTTAGCGCATTTATCTGATAAATTTCAGGATTCCCAATTACCTTAGAATTAGGATTTTAAATCCACAAATCGCATACCTTTGAAGACCAGCAGATGATGAGTACTCCACACCTTTCCTCAAGTTTCCCTAAAACGATCTCTTCAGATGTTAAGTGAGCAAATAAAGTGGGTTTCAGAGCTCACAACGGACTTGTAAGTACAAGTTAAAGGTACACCTGCAGGTGTACCTTAAAAAGCAATTAGGTTCTGTAAGGTCACTGGTCACTCCACTCCACAGCCACTAACGAGGTAACCTGGAGCACCTGTATTTCACAGGTGGAGGCAATGATCTCCAGGAGCCCTGAGAAACAGAGGAATCAACTCCAGCTTTATCTTCCAGAGCTTAAGAAGAAAATGGCTCACACCAGCGCATTTGATCAGCTTCCGTTTTTTGCCTTTAGCATTTTTGGGTGCTCTTTGATTGCCTGCAAGTATTTCTAGACCTCTGTCAGCTTAACAGAGCTGACATTAACAATTCATTTCTTTCTGTTTCTGAATCAAAGCAGCTGAAGCCCACAGATACATTCCAGACATCCCTCTTATATCTCTGGTCAAGTTTTGTTCTCAATCAACCTGGCACAACCATGATCCATCACATTCCCATTTTCTTTTGTGCACTTCTATTTATGTAATAGCCATTAAAATTTGCCAAAGCCCAGATTCCATCACTCTATTTCTGGTTTTTAGTGATAAGCTCACTAGGATTTCTACATCTGGCTGTCACACAACTTCATTATACCCTCTACCTGGTGTGGAACATTTTGAACATGTGGAACATATTAGGATTTATAGATCCCTCTTTTCCCTCAGAAAAAGTTAAGACAATTTTCATCTCCAAACTTCCTGTGGGCAAGGCTGCTGTGCCTCCTGCTTCATGACAAGTCTATGGCAATCCCAGCTTGCAAGGTCACAGAGCATCCATGTGTTGCACAATGATTCAAAAAGTGATGCTCAGGAAAAGCTTGTTTAAGGTTGGAGGCAGAGTTACTTGAACAGGCAACAGGAATGTCCAAAGAGCTCCCTGAGCTCCTGCTACAGGTTGGTGCAATCAGCCCATGGCATAGGGGAGGCAGAGACTCACCTGTGCAGCATAGAGGCAGAGTTCCATCCAAGCAGAAGTGGGAACAAACATCAGAAGAGATGACTGCTCGTTCTTGTTATACCTGCTTGCTCCTCTCCATTATTTGTGTGTGTGTTTATTATGGAGACATTCATTATGCCATTGGCTGTTTCTTACCTCACAGTATTGGGGGACAGTTTTGTGTTGTCTGGGATGTACGTGAAGAGTAACTGATCGTGGGCAGCCATATTAGACAGAGAAGAATTCACACATTTTTTGTTTAGAAAGAAAACAGACACCAAGTCAACAAAAAATAATAGTGGAGCATTGCAGCTTTGATTTAGATCTCATTTAAGTAAAGACAAATAGGTTCACTTACATATTTTAAAGACCTGAAGAAATATTTCCTTTACTGAACTTCTGCTGAGAGCTCTTATCTCGGTTCAGCCTGTTCTCAAAAGCTTTCTGTGTGAATCAGACACAGTGGAGTTGTTCTGTACTGGCTACAAACAAGTCTTGTCTGAGAAGTCCTTGGGATGACTGATACTTTGTTAGGAGCCTTCTCTTCCTAATCTACCTGGTATTCAGCTCAGTGTTGCAGGACACAAACTGAAAAAGTTGCAAGTGAGAGGACAGCAAATGAGATTCCCCAGATTTTGTCTAAAAGGCAGTTAGAAGATCACCAAAGGCAAACAAATTTCAGCTAAACAAAAGAATAAACTTGCCACCTTTTTAGAGCTAATGGAAGTTAGCCATGCATTGGACTCCTGAGTGCTCTACCAGTGATCTTGGCTCTAAACTCTGGTTAGAGATAGATCATTGTTTATCTGCTAGCTCAACAGATGACTAATCAATGTACTACAAGAAGCATTATTTAAGGCATAATGGACCAAAATAAATCCTTCAGCAGCAGATTACATTCAATATTAAAGCTGGTCTACCAGGGCATTTAGGTCCTAAACCTGAATTAGAAGAATATATAACCATCTCAGAGAAAGTGTAAAAAAAGGCATTATGAATCTGTGAGAGCAAAAAGAAAACTGTCCAAAGTAAGAGGAGCACGGAGAAAAAAGGCAGGAAAGAAGAGGCTTGGAGCAATGTGGAAAAGACAAAACTGAGTTCCATCCCAAAATCTGGAGATAACACAAAAGGGGTGGACCAAACAGAACAATGGCTGGAAAATACAACTAAATGAAAAAACACATCCAATTTGGCTAGGGAGAAGAAATTGCTAATGATGCAGTTGTCTACTCTCACTTTCCTGTGTGGGAGAAGCTCCAAGTAAATCCCAAGTTTGAGAAGTTTCCCTATACCTCAGGTACACAGTACCACCTTGGGTTTGGACCTGGTAAATTCTGTTGTCTTGAATAAAATGAAGCCTTTGTACTGGTTTCAGTAACACAGTACATAAAAGGTTAACACATATAAATATGCACAAATCCTCCCACAAAAGCCTGCCAACACTTAGGGCAAATAGAGATTTCAGGGATGCTCATATCCAGTCAGGAGCTCCAGCCCTTGTGAAAATAAACAAAACTCTTGCCTTAAGAAGCAAAAACGTTTATGTGTGAAGCTCTTCCACTCGTGACTTCATTTACTGCTTCTTATGACAACTTTCTACAAAAGCACATTCCAAGCAGAATCATTCAGATGTCCAGGAAATCCCACGTAGTTATGAAAGCTGCCACCAAAGGAGGGGCTTTTGCATCCAGCAGCCACAAAATATTCCCAGTTACCCAGCAGCACTCCTGCATGGATTCTACATAAAGTCTTTTGAAGCTATTTGATAGCAATGTTAAATATGACACTCACTACCAAAACACAACTTTATTGATTAAACAGTAATTAAAAGATCAACTGAATGCGGGACAAAGACATTTCAAAGAGTTTGGTGCAAGTTAGGTGTTGAATTTTTAAGGAGCTGTACAAGAAGGGGAGGCAGCAGTTAAGACAAACTGCAAACTCTCACAAACTGCTCCATACAGAAAGGTTCATGTAGAGGCTCAGGAGGTTTTCCATGCACTCATGCAATAGAAACATTCTTGAGCAAGTCCCATGTGAAGTATTGCAGAAATGGCTCCAATCACTCTCATGTTAACATTTGAAAACATAAGAAAGCAACAACAAATTCTTCTCTAGAATACAAAATGTGTTTGTCTTCTATGAAGTCAAATTCACCAGGAGGAAAGTTTCTCCCACAGCAGCTAAGGTCAACAAAAGTCGTTCTTTGAAAGAGCTGTCAAACATTTCACTGATTTCCTCTCTCAACTCCCTCAGCAGAGGTACTGTGGACTTACCATCTGCATTCAGAATTCTCTCAAAAAGTTTACTCCAGAAATCACTGTCAGGAGTCCTAAAACAAACAGAGCAGTGTTCAGTGAACAGTACACACACACAAGTCTATCAAGGTCTCCATTTCTATTCAGCACTAAACATCCCAGGAGAACCACACCTGAAATAATAATTTCACTCACATGAGTAAATATAAAGGAAAACTAGGAATGTATTGTTCATTGTATATGTATGGACCCCATTCTCTTCCTCCAATAAGTTTCTGGATAGTAACTACACAGGTCTAAACCAACTGTTTATAGAGTTACCCCTTCTAGCATACCTGACCACTACCACCATTCATACTAAGCCATGGCAGTTTTAGTTTAGAGGAATTATCAAGAACATTTCTCAACCAAACAACTTGGGAAATTTCTTTAATGAAAAAAGGGCAGAGGTAAATCTTATTTAGCCACTTTCAAGCTAAGGTAACAGGGCAATATTAAAGGAAAGCTGCAAGAAAAAAAAAGGTGGTTTAGAGCCAGTTTTGCTTCCTTTTTTTCCCTGCCTTCCATCTGCCAGAGTTTGGAGACAATTAATAGTAATAAATCCCCCCTCTCCCAGATGTACCCACACAACATGAATAAAAAGGTTAAGTGATTAATTTAAGTCTCAGAAAACTGGCATTAGAGCAAACCCTTTGTTCTTCCATCTTGCACTACTACAGACTCCTGAAGTACTTTTCTCCCTCAAGCTAGGAGTTAGAGTGGCTTTGAACCAAATTATCTGCCTCTGCTTTAGCTAAGTGACTCACAAAACAGCAGCAGCCAGTCTGAGAATGAATCCAGCCCGTACCATTTCACTGGTAACTCTTATATTTGCTAAAATAATTAAGTCAAGACAGAACCTAACCAAGAAAAAAAATATGCAAGAGTCCATTGAGTCCATTTTCTTTGTGGGATTAGATGAGCAAGAGATGAAGTGTTGCTAAGGAGGTATAAGGAGTTCTGAGTGACAAAAATAGTCCTAAAAATTCAAATGCAGCTTCTCTATCCTGCCTCATATAAACCTGCACAGATAAAGTTTCCCAAAATAGTACAGTGAAAACAGAAAAAAAAAATTACCATATCCATTCTTTAATAATGGTTAAACCCCTCCCCTGAAAAGCAGGCTGTCAGAAGTGTACTTGGAGAGGAAAAAACCAACTTGATCAGAATTTACATTCTACCTTCTCCTAAATCTCTTCCGCAATTTTTCAGTGTTTTCCATTTGTTCTGTCAACTTTTAAGTGGGTTCTCCTTTATTGAAAGCTCTTGATCTTGGAAGAAAAATGTGCTCTACCCTGCAATTCCCCACTGCTTCAGTATTTTGCTGAACTGGTAGTAAAATCAGTAGCTCTTGCAGTCATTCTGCTATATCTACATTTGTTTAATAAAAATAATTAAGTCCTGTTTACAAAGTGTTCTTAACATGAGAGGGTCATGGCTGTTGGATTTAACAGCAGTCAGCCTTCTAGTAAGAAGCCTTCTTTCTAGCTGTGAATACCTGAATTCTTCAAACCCTTTTTGAGGAGAGTTATTCTGTCAATACAATCCTTGGGAAAAAAAAAAAAATCAACAAAACAAACCACCAAACAAACTAAATTAATCTCAAAGAAATAAAAATTAAAAAAAAAATCACTTTCCAAATCACTTGGAGAATGTTGAACACAAAGGACAGAAGCAATGTCATCTTTACAAAAGTTGAATTACTAAAAGCAACAGGAAAAAGAATCCTGTGTCTTCAGGGGTGTTACAAGTGTCACCAGCACATGTGCCTATATGCAAAGGATGAAGAGCTGATGATCTCCATCAGCTGACTCATCTCCCAAGGAATATTTAATTGTGGAGCCTCTTCTGGTAGATGAAGGCTCCCTGCAGCAGTGAATTTTTGCTTGTCACAGATCACTCGAAAGCTTCAAACTGGCTAGAGAAAGTGTCATCAATCAATAAGAACCGGACAGACTAAAAGATCCGTGTGTGAATGGAAATGGATTTAGTGCAAATTCCTCATTCCCATATAATGAAATGCCTCATTTACACTGTTGATATCAGACTTCAGTGTAATGTGTAACTAAAGCACCTATGCAGACATTTCTCGGAATAACTGATATTGAAAAGTACGCATAGATGATAAATGATAAGTCTATAACACTTTCAGAAGCAAAGCAGAAGAGAGGGTGGAAAAGAAAATCCCTTATTTGTACTCTGAACTCCCAAATGATGAACTGATTCACACAGGTAAGTGAGAAGCCGTTCCAGCCCCACTGAACTCGTGCCCAAGCTTTACCTTCTTCCTGCTGTGTCTCCTTTAGCCCTTCACAGTTCTCACTCCTCAAGTCGCCCTCCAAGTTCTACCTCAGCCCAAAATCCTAATGTTTTCAATCCAGCTTTGACTACAATTCCTTTCCAATTAACCCCTCCCCTCCAAACTCCACTGACAGATAGCCAGCCCTATCCTTCCCAGCTCAGACTCACTATTCCTCCTGCTCCAGTTACCGCTCTTTTTTCCCATAGCCACATCCTGATCAGATCCCTGACACCATGTCCCAGGCTTCTCCACTCAGGCCTTATTGGGCTTCATCTGCAGTCACTCAATTTAATCTCTTGCAGAATTGAATGACGGGTATCATAGTAGAAATATGACATATATCCAGTAAAGAAAAAAAAAAGGGCTTTTTTTTTCCTCTGTATGCAGCTTAAGAAGATTGGATTTTTTCCAAAGGCTGAATACAACAAACTGGAGATGTAAGCAGTGCAGGTTGCTAGGGAAACTGGACAACTCCCACGCTGGTAGTAGGTTTTCTTAAGGCAATGGTCCTAGGAGTGATCCAAGATCCTGACTCAGAAACCTGTGCAGCAACTGCTGTCATGAGTGCATAATTCTGGAAAATCCTTATGAAATGCCAAGGGAAAAAAACTGCAGCACGTGCCTAACAAAATGCACAAGTGATCAGGCTAAGAACAAACAAAGGGCACAGGAAGGCAGAGTAGTCCTGTAGCCAAAACACACAGCTAAGAGAAAGCAGTAGAATTTAATGCCTGAGACAAACAGCAGCTTCCAAAAAAGCAGCTGTTTGCACACTTGCATCTTAGATGACAGTCTGAAATTATTTTCTTTGCTGTACCAGTGTACTGTTTCTAGAACTGTTATACCCTGCCATCAAGTGTCTTAGTAGAATTAAAAAAAAAACAAAAACAAAACAAACAAACAGAAAGCCAAACTAATCCATTTCTGAGTCAACATGTTCATGTGATCTTTGCCCCCCTCACCACCCACCCACTCACAAACTTCTCCAAGCTTGATCTGTAAGGTGCAGAGACTAAGTCAGTCCCATCTGAAAGGATGGAAAAAGCAAAAACATCTCAGATTATTTGTATTCAACTTTAAATTGTCTCCTACACAGCACTGAGGCTACCAGTGAACAAGTCCAAAACCTTCACAATTTCAGGCCCCACAAAACTAATACTTTTTGGCAAAAACATCCCCAAGCTGTTGTATGTTCTTAACTCTGAAGATAGTATGGTCTAAGCTCTGAAGACAGTATCACTATAAAGAAAATGAAGTTAGATATCTCTCGTGTCCCAGCAGCCCCCTCTGCAAAAGGACTTACATTGATAAGTTTTGGCTGATTTTCCAGATGGAATTCTCCTGATAGACCTGGATATGATCCCCAAACAACATCAAATGGACTATATCTGCAATGCCAACCAAGTCTACCTGTAATCACAACAAACATCACAAAGTTCAATGTCCATCACTTTCTGCTCTTAGTGCTTTCACACATTTAAGTCAGAACCATCTTTTCACCAGGATCTTCCAGAGACCTGTTAAGCAAGAAAACTTCAAAAGGTAAAATTCTGTTTTCATTGTGGGTTTCTAAATAAATACAGTAGCTACAATCACTGAACAGCACTGCTAATCCTTACACTTAATGCCAAGTATTCCACCGGACGCAAAATTCTCTTTTATTCAGTATTTATTGATCAGAGCTTTCCATAGCACTTGTAAATGTTAACTTAGGAAAATGGGTTTTGTTAAGGAAACACAGAAATTAAGATGTCCTACTAAATACAGACTCACCTGATAGGGAAGAGAACTTTCTGCCAGAAGCTGTTGTCCGTGAGGGGTCTGAGCTGTGGGAAAGTTGTAGGGCAAGCTGACTCGAGGCAGTACCCTCAAATCCAGACTGTGAGAGAAATCCACCATCTTCAGAGCATTTGGCACCTCCTCGTCAGAAAACGCATCACAGATCCTGAGCAGAGGAAGCACATGAAGCAGAGGACGATCCCACAAACTTTTTCTTTCTTTTAGAATTAAATTTAACAGCGCAGTGAAGGTAAGTCTTAGCCATGTCACTGCTCCCCTCTGATGGCTGCTGTCAGAATTACTGCTGCAAAGCTGCCCTGGATGGCAAGGGCTCACAGCTTAGGGATGATACTGCTGTCGCCACAGTAAGCAATAGGAAACAATAAAGGGTTGAGGATGATGCTATTTTTGTATTTGTCACAGTTATCACAAACAAAGTTTGTGGACTGTGGGAACAGTGTGATGCCTTTTCACTGGTCCTGAAATTATGAGCCAGACACAGGTGATAAAAAGGTTCCTTATGGATCCTTGTAAGGATCCTTATGGTGCACGACACACCAGATGAAAAGTGCCAAAGATGCGCACACAAAGCAGACAATTTTTATATGTTTAGCAAGTTAGCATAACTGACAAGAATCCCTAATTAGAGAGATAGTTGATGAGGTAATTCCCCCCTGGTTCTACCCTTTTCTGAACAACCCCCCTCAGATAGGAATTAACTTTGTTTATGAAAAGGTGTCTTGAAGAGCTGGTTATCAACCTTGGCTCTCAGAGAGCCTAACCATGGACCCCGAGGCTTGGAACCACTGGGGAATTTATTTTGTCTTTCTGTCTAATAGAGTAGGTAAAATGCAATAATAGGCTACAGAGCTACAAATATACGTAAGTAAAGAACATAGAGAACAGACAGAAGCGAAAAGGCAAGATTCCATTTGGCATCAGGGTAAGGTTTTGCACTTCTCCCTCTCCTTCTAAATCTCTGAATACTTGACACAAAAAGTAATGAAGTTCAATAACACTTTCATAAACTTTTCCTAGAGGACAAACAGCAGGGGCAGAGAGGAGTATCTCTATCAACTGCCAAGCCAACAATATCCACACATCACAGCTCTCACTACTACTCTTCTTACATACTTGTATGCTATGAGCTTATTTTCTAACTTATACTGTGCACTTGTCCTTTTGCCATCTGAAAAACCCCAAACCATTCTCTTAACTTCTTGGCAGTTGTTTGGTTTGTATTTGCCACAGAGAAATCCAGCAGGAGGTATCCAAGTCCATCAAGCCACTATTAGATCAGTGACACCCAAAATAGGACACAGCACCCTAAGGGATGCGCAAGACAAACCATTGTAGGATATGAAGAAAATATTAGAGTTTGCATAGTACAGGTATGTAATTTATAAATAATCGTGTAAATAAGTTATTAATAAAATATTCATAAAGAAATTAAAATATATTGGGAACATGCATGTTGTATGACAGTAGGCTCAAAGTAAATTTAAATTTAATAGCTATTTTTAACATACCAGTGATAACTAAAAACAGCCCCAGGGAATTTATGTAATGGAATTATATCTGATTCATTAGACATTCTGGTTACTGGCTTCCCACTGATGCCTTAAGTTTTTAGCTTTTATGCGTTCTTCATGTATTTGTAGCTTTGCAGATTGTTAAATGACTCAGTGGAACTTCGAGAACTTTTCCAGCTTTCCTTCCCACAGTGAACAGGCACTTATTGACACATCCCTCAGTTTTGTTATGACTTGCCTGTTACCTCTCCAAGGCCATTTTATTTTGCACCACCTAAGCACTGGCAAGATAAAGGCAGGGGAGGAGGGCAGAAGGCAGGGAGGAGATGACCAATCCAACTGCTCCTCTCATTGGACAATATTGGCCAGATATTCCCATGGCCCAGTTGTGAGGATCAAATCCTGAGCACTGCTTTTTGCCATATTCTGTACCTGAAGGCTTCCAAGTAAAGGTTGGTTTTCACATTATCATTCTAACATGGTCAGGAAAAGTTTGTGTTCTGCTTCCAGGCATCACCACACTAAGCTCACAGATCACATTCCAAGGGATACGTGACTTTGTTAATATAACACGGGAAAGAGCTTAAAGAAGAAAATTAGGTCTATCATTAAGGTACAAGCTGGACTGCAGAGGAAGCTGAATACTTTGTTCAGGGTATCTGGATATTCCAGTCCCACCTGTCTTATGCCTTCTAATTCCCTGGGTTTCAGATATGTAAAGCAGGTTACAAACCATATTGAGTTAGTGGACCAGAACCTTGGTAAACTTAAAAGCACAGGTAACAGCAAAACCATTTTGTTGAGTATAAGTCTTGCAATGTCAATGTATACTATTTCTACAAGAAGGTTTATTCATAAATTGTTTTCACTCCTATCAGAATACACTGGAGCCTAAAAAACCTGGAGTGCAGAATCAGGCCTGTTTTGCCAGTGGGCAGGTTCAGCACAAGAGGCAGAGAAACTAACACAAGGAATAGTGTAATTTTCTATAATGCAAGACTGTAAAGAATAGTACAAGGAGAAGCTCAGAAATGCACCTCACCATTGCTACCAAAGATTGCTTACAGTGATTAAGATCCAGCACCAGTTACACCCTAAGGCTTCAGCATCCTCTAGAGCTACACAGCAGCCGGGGAGGTCCTGTCCCAGCCAAGCACTGGAGAGCCCCTCCCAGAACTGGGAATTCCTATGGGTATATCCGCCCACAGGCAAAGAGGCTGGGACAGCTTGGGCAGCAGGCAATAAACAAGCTCACACCACTTCCAGTGCAGGAAGATCTGGGGTCAGCCTCCTCCTGGGCTCCTCCCAAAGCCTGCTCGGGGCTCAGGGAGCAACCCAGGGCATTGCCTTTGCTTCTGCACCCCCAAACCCAGGTGTGGCCTTATCTGGTTTATAATACAGGAAGGTGAATACATGTTTCGACAGTAAGTGGATACATAGATCATCCTGCTAATGATTCCCTGTTAACGAGTGGATGCAAATATAACATTTGGTTGGAAGGTTCATCTAGAGGTCAGCTTTGGCTCAGGGCCTGTTGTTCAGGCCTCAGTACAGCAGCTCAAAGGGAGAAGTTACAGCAGCACGGGAACTGTAGCTGAAATGACTGTACTGTACCCTGCCATATCCAAAGGCAGACAAACCTGTCTCCCAGAAACAACACCTCTGGTCTCAGATCTCCATGGACAATCTCTGCTTTGTGCAGCTTCTCTACCATATGTAGAAGATCGTGAACAACCAAGAAGAGGATTTCCTTTGTGATGAATTTACGGTCACAGAGAACATCCTGAAAAGAGAATAAACATTTATCTCTGTACCCTTCTGCCTTAGATTAGGTGAAATATTTATAGCTCACCTTTTATTTCATTATTCATCTGCACAGAGGTAACAGTCTCACCATAAACTCAGTATAATCAGATTTTGCCCATTATCAGCCCAGACTGAATTACGAGAACCGTAAGCTCTTAGGAAACATTATTATTCAGAATTGGACAAAAGATCAGGAGGGGGAAATTGAACTGAAATCACTATTAAATCACTATTGAATTTCAGCCCTATTTGTATGCAACAATTCAAAATGCACTTATAAGACTTCCAGTGTGAATCATTCAGCAAGACATTAATTGCTATGACCTTGCTGTAGCTGACTGGAATGTATTGAAAAGAGATCAAGTTAAACAACAGCTTTAGATGCAAATCTTGCTGTGGAATAACATGTGGCTCTTGGCTCCAGTCCTTTATGACTCACAAAGACAGAAAATGTGAAAAATCGGTTCAAGATTGTCTCTGAGAAGCACATGAATCTATGAATTAGGAAACCAACCCAACGGAGACATTAACAGACAGCCCTGACTTGTACACACATAAAGAACAGAGCATGTGTGTTGCAGGATTAAACAGGAGCAGCTCTTCAGCAAGGAGTGTAACACCACTCCAAACCCACTACTGGCACCCAAGCAGGAGTCTGGACCCTCCAATTGTCCTTGGTCTGTCCGTACTGACCCTGAGCGTGAAGCAGTTTGTATCCTTGTGCACAATGGCACAGCCATCCTGGTACAGGTAACAGCTGCAGTTCTCACTGAAGCTCTGGTCAAAGTCAGAATCCAAACGCTTCTGTAACTCAAGGGTGATATAAAAATCCCAAGGCACAGGCTGGGAATACACCTACAAGAAGGTACGTAAGAAGAACATTTATTTTTGGAATAAAGTGAATAATCGCTCATTTTCATATTTTTCCCATCCTCTTTTTTACCCCCCCCTCCCACTTGACCAAGATGTTTTTCACAGTCAGAAACTTTTAATCTAGATCCACAACCAGGAAGAGGACTTGAAGCAGCAAACTTTGTGCATGGAATTCAGAATTTAAGAGTTTATCTTAATGGGTGAGATTTTACCAGTTCACACTTCCTGTACAATAACCATCATATGCGTTACCTTTACTGCATATCCCTTAGCATCCCACTGGAAAATGCATCCAGTTGGAATGGCAAAAAACATCTTGTATTCTTCATTGTTCCAATATTCCATTTTGATGCAGTAAGTCTCATTTCCTGTGTTGAAAGTTTACATTCATAAGTTGTCATAGTTAAGAGCTGTTCCCAAGTCATTCCCCACCTGCACCACACAAAACTAAGAGAGTGAAGATGAACCATAATTCAAACCCATAAGAACACAAACTCTGCACTGCAGAGGGTCTGGAATACCTACCCAGCTCGACATCTTTCTCAACCTCCATGTGAGGCAGAGCTCCAGTCTCCAAGTGAAAATCTGGAGAAGCAACCAGTGATGATAGCATTGGATCTAAAAGCTTTTTACGCTGTTCAGGGCTCCATGGGAACTGAGTCACATCATCCTCTAAGAAAACAAACAACAGGAAGAGATGAGCTGAAATTGTGTTAACTCTCTGCAACTTAGTTATATCTGTCAGTAAAAGTAACCTGGATACTGGAAACTTTCAATTCTGATTTACTTTTCATCTCTTAGCAAGTCAACTCATCTCTTTCCAATAGCTCTGAGAAGTCAATGTGATTCTTTGTCCTTAAAACTGCCTTACAGACTTTTATCAGGAGGTATCGAGGGTTCTACTGTAGCATCATGATATCTTTCACAAGAGACAAAGCTCTGAATTAATTTCAGCCACAGCAGAATTCAAACTCATTCTGCAAATCAACACTCCTTTTTAAAATCTATGCCCAGAGCAAGTGATTAGCTTGGGGTTTTTACATTATGGGGTTTAGGGGAATGTAGTCCTTTGATTACAGCAGAGGTTTTATGTAAGAAAATGAAAACAAAGTTGGACTCCAAGTCTGCTGCTCACTGCAATGTTAAGAATCTAATGGCTTTTATCTCCTGGAAGACACCTGTAGGACTGGACTTATTTTCCTTCATAACAGAACATAAGGTCATTCAATAGATGAGTTGATCTGTAAAAACCAAGGTAGCCTCAAGTGTTTACTCTGCTTGATCATTTGAGATAAAACACAAGAACAAGATGGCCTCTACTGCCTTCTCCCAAATGCCAAGTGCTTGTAATGGGGGAGAACATTTTAAACCT
The DNA here is from genome assembly GCF_015227805.2 of Hirundo rustica. Classification (NCBI taxonomy): domain Eukaryota; kingdom Metazoa; phylum Chordata; class Aves; order Passeriformes; family Hirundinidae; genus Hirundo; species Hirundo rustica. Next base: position 58,786,393 of record NC_053455.1, on the reverse strand, counting down.
ACACAGTACACACTATCTACAGTTATCCACACTTATTTGAAAAGCATTGCAGTCAGGAAGCAATTCTGTGAAAGATTCAGGAAACTGTAGGCTGGAGGCTACAATGTGTTCCAAGCTTTTGCCATCACAAACTAGAAAATTTACTGGCATATTTTACAGGAATAAACTGACAGACACCTGAAATAATTTTTATCCTTTACACAGATTAAGAATTACTACATCCAGGGTGAGAGCTGCAGTTCAAGGGAGATGTGCAGAGATGAAGAAACAAAGCAACTGAAAAGATCCAAAGTTTAAGAAAGGACCACTAAAACATCTGAACGAATGCATTCTTTTTTTTATGAGATTTTTCATCTTGCTCTAAAGTTTAGCACATATGATAAAAACAAGACAAAGCTCCATCCAAAACATCCCAGCTATTTCAGTGATATCATTTCTAATTGTACTTTCATTCCAAGTCCCAAGCATGCTTCATTATAAAATAGTCTCCAGGCACATAAGAACATAACTCTCCAGTGTAGATACACTGAATTTTCAAATGCACAATTCTAATAAAGCACCATAAACCAAAATCAAAAGAGTTAAACACCTTTAACACCATCATCCAACACACTTCTAATTCCACAGCCCAGATTTTGAAGGCTTTGTGTGACCATTTCTGTTCTAACTGTAATCTAAATATTTAGAACAGAGAGAAACAAGGGCCTTTAACTAGAAGAAAAATAAGCAAAGAAATTGACTATTTAAGTACCAGTACTGTTTTCCCTCAATAAGAATAAGAAGGATACTGTGAAGCAGCACAACAGTTTACAGCATAGCTAAAATGCAGATTTAAACCAAAATTATGCAACTTGCACTAGACTCCAAACTCATATTCATCCCTTCCAAAGCAGTAGCTTATCAGTACATCAGGAGACACACACTATGATTACAGAGAAAAAACAAAGACAAGCCAAAACAAAGCTATCTTAGAAGTTATTACTGCCATCCAGTCCAAATTTTTAATTTTGGTATTTGACTTCATTACTCCTGCAGACTGCCTGCTTTACTACCCTAAGTAACTTCTGTCACCTTAATATTGACATGATTTGGATGCTGACAAGCATCCTGTACTGCACCTCACTGCTGCTTCAGACAAGGGAGACAAGTACAGTCACAAGTCACAGTAATGGGATAGACACAAAGCATAGGGGGACACAGGAAGGACAGAGAAATCCCCACGTTTAGTAACAGCTGCAAGTTTTTGTTGTGAGTGAAATTCGGGTTAGTACTGACCAGAAACGTTTCCACCTCCGGAATCAATACCCACTTCAGCAGGTAAGCTCTGAGCCAGCTCCAGTTTGTCACTGATATGCAGGTATTTAATAGCAGACATTTGTGTGACAGAGGACAGAGAACCTCCTGAGACCGAAGAACCTGACGAGCGAGTATCTTCCAGGCTTGCTTCCATGATTGGGCTGTAAATAAAGCCATCAACTACTCAGACTCCCCAAAGATACAAGTTGTAGATAATGTCAACCCAGGGACTAGGAGAGGCTACTGTGCACACAGAGATTTAATTAGCATCAAGAAATACTTTTCCATCCCTAGCAGAAAGCCAGAGGTCATGTCACAGCCTCATTTCAGTTTGGATGATTGATTATACTCAGAATCTTCTCTTCCACCAAATTTGACTGCTCTGATAAAACAGAAGACATCCTGAATATTTTTCAGGCCCTTTGATATAAAATGTCAGTGCTTTCAAAGCAGTGAAGGGTTGGGTGAGAAGTATCTCCTCCTAATTATAATCAGCACGGTTTTCAAGGAAACTCCTGAGTAAAAAACACCTTCAGCATGGTATACTTGTTTACATCAAAGAGCCAGCAAATCCAATCCAGCTCTAGATTAATAGGCTCCCATAGAACAAATGCTGAGTCTTCACAATGACAGAAAGGTTTTTCTTCTCACCAGCTTTTTTATTCTGTAGAAGAACTAGACTAGAAACACTAAACAAATCTTATATAGTAAAAATAAGTGCAGAAGCCTATGAGTATAAAAGAGGAGGTGATTCTGCTTTTCATGTTTGATAACGAAGACAGAATGTATTTATTAATTTCTCAACAAGTTATTTGGTTAAAAAAACCTTGTACTTAAGTCCCACAGCAGTAATGCTGAAAAGCCAGGTGGGCTCTCTCTTAACCTCTTCAATCTGCTCAAGGCAAAGTGGACTCTGAGCTAAAGACATGGCTCTCTCCAGGATATCCTGGGCTTGTCACAAACACTCCTTCCTTAGCAACACCAAAACCACAACATGAAACACGTGCAGGGGAAGGGCCTTAAGGTCCTTTCCCATTGATTACCTCAGTTTTTTTACACTGAGAGATTCAGTGAATGCTCCTTCACACACAGGCGTCTCCTGACTCAGAGGCGCGCTCTTGGATTCCGGACTATCTTCCTTCAGCTCACTGGGACAGAAAGCGGGAGCTGGCACTCTCTGAGCCACCACGCCGTGGAAGGGCGTTGAGGCCAGGTGGGCAGCCCTGTTGAAGTCACACGTGTCCTCTGGGTTGGCACAAAGGCTCTTGTTCTTGTAGGAGCCTGACACAATGGCATCCTCGCTCAAACGCTCAATTCCAGTCAGCTCATCCTGAAAGAACAAAGAAAAGGCACTGAAAGAAGGCAGATTTCACGGCAAATTTACCTTTAGTTAGAAGCTGAGCATTTCCCTTTCTTCCACTCCGCCCCTTTCCAACATGAGTAGGACATTCAGTCTTCATGAATTCTACTCATCACAGAATCCCAGAACGGTCTGGGTTGGAAGGGACCTTAAAGACCATCGACTCCCACTCCCTCACCATGGGCAGGGACACCTTCACTAGTCCAGGCTGCTCCAAGCCCCATCCAGCCTGGCCTGGAACACTTCCAGGGATGAGGCAGCCACAGCCACAACAAGATATTTCCAGTCTAATCTCATCAGCACCCCGATCCACTGCTGCCATGGCAGGCAGCAGTTCAGAATCCTTGCTCTGTACACGTGATGCCAGCCCAGCCAAGCTGACTCAGTCTGACAGCAGCACAGGCTGCACTGACAGGACAGGAAATCTGCCTGAACTGTTCCCTTACACAGGCCCCTGCTGCTCCTGCTGCTGCGCTTTCCTTGGCACTCAGAGAATCCACAGGCTCACGAACAGAGAGAGGGCGACGGGCACTTTTCTGGCTGCCATCTGCTGAACAGCTAAGAAGAAATTACAGTCAGTTACACATTTCGTAGAGCAGCTTCCCATCTCCAGCAAATTCCTCTCAGGCACTGAACTCTAGGGATAATTTCAATCAACGAGTTTCTACTACAGAACTAGCAGAAAGCAATAGATACAGCCCTCCAGAATGAAGGAAGTTTACAGAGCAGCTTAAACAGTTCTAGGCTGAAGATGAAGAACAGGAGAGTATTTCCTCATCACAGAGTCTTTGAATAAATTAAGTAATTGAATAAAAAATACCAACATAAAACAAGACAAAACACACACCCCACACACCCTTGCAAAAAACAGTTATTTCAGCTGCTACAGCAAGGGCTTTGATGCTTCCGTTATCCTTCCCTCTGAAATGTAGGTCTAACATAAATCTACCTTGTATTCTGATTTGTCAAAGTAGAGGATTCATCAAATATAGAGAAAAATGGAGCAGCAGCCGGTGGGGGAAGCAGGCCTACATCTGAAAAGAAAAACAAGAGGCTCTGTCATATCCACAGTTCTTCCAAAATAGCACATCCAACACTGCTTAAAATAGTTAATAGCCAGTCCTAAAAGTACAGCTCCTAACAGGAAGTTACAGAGCTGGCATATAGAGAATCCCATTTAAAAAGGCTTGGTTTTGTCACATTAATGAACCATCCGTTTATCACCACATCAGGTGAGCTAACTTGTTGGGTTTATACTATGCTTTAGAATTTGTATGTTTCTCTGCAAGACTGCCCTCATTTCTCTGTTTATCCTTACCCTCAGAACAAGACAGTTTATGGAGTTGAGCATCTTCATAGACATGGAATTCACTGTGAACAAGATAAAACAAACACATTTGCATTCTACAGACCTTCACAAAACATAAGTAGATTATGTAAAAAAGGCAAGCCAAGCTGACAAATGCTACTTGCAAGAAGTTAAGATCCCACAGACAAATAATCAAACTTATAGAGAAAGAGCACAGATCCAGTTCACAGGCTGATGCCAAAGCTATATTTCGTTCTACCTGAGAAAACAGGCTGCTAGTGATCCATGTCACTAGTTGTACCTACAAAGCCTCACAAGTGTTCTCCCCTCTGTTACCTTTGTGTCTGTGGCTGTTTCTCCCCATGTTCTTTCATGCTGGAAAGAGTAAGTCCTTGCATTTCCAAAGGTGTGAAAGCTCCCATTACCTCCGCTGCCTGTGGAAACAAAGCTGCATTTCAGTTCTACAGTGACTGAATTGCAAGCCAGGCAAAGAGGTTCCAAAAACATGGAGATAATCCCATGAAGTCATTAAAACCCTGATAGAGAATGGTTGCCTTTAGTCACTTATTTGTGCTTAGCTTACCTGCATGAAGTCCACTGTTATTGCACAGTGTAGTTAAAAGGCATAATTTGCTCTTTGCAACCATATTTATACTTTCATAGGAGATTTTAGTTACCCTGCAACTGTTAAGGACTTAAGTAAGCAGATAGGTAGCTTACAAAGTCACAATTCTGTTTCATTATTTAAAATACTTACTATAAAAGCTTTGTTTTGGAAACAGGGAAGGAAGGGAGAGAGGATATACTTTACCAGTGAAGAATCCTTTCAAAAGAAGTTTAAGGTGTGTTAGAAGACTATCAGAAATGCTTCCTTTCGGCTTCCTTGGGAACTTTTATTTAAAATTGCAGCTACTTGGAAAAGAACAGTGAAACGAGGACAGTACCTGTTCATGTGGTTGTTGCTGTTTGTCATCTTCTTTCTTCTTTAATTTCTTTTCCAGCTCCTCAATTTTCCTTTGTATTTCTTCCTTCTTCCGTTCTATGGCTTGTATTTCGTCTAAGGAAAAGATACCTCTAAGGCCCAATGCCTACCTCACATACAATCGGTGGCTGCAGCCTAAATTGTCAAGGGGCCAAAATGTCAGGTGGTCTTTCCCTGCCCCACAGCTTCCAGGTAAAGCTGTTGAATGTGTTACTGTCTCTGTGCCTCACAGCAATTAAACAACCATTGCAATAGAAAAAGAGAAGCAGCTGCAATCACAGACAGAAGCAAATACAATTTTATGATGCCATCTGCAAGGCCTTACTTGCTCCAGCCTACTTTGGAACATACCTTCATCTTTCTTTTTTGCTTTCTTCCTGTAGATTTCAGCTCTGATCTCTTCAAAAGAGAATTCATCAACTCCAGCATAAACTTTCTCTTTGCAGTACATCACCATCTCTTTCTTTGCCTGAGCATCCTGCTGCTGATGCTGCACTCGCTGCAGCGGGTCCTCCCGCTCCTCAGGTTTGCGAGTACTTAACACACTGTTTATGCTGGGCTCAATTTTGCAGGGAGTCCTGAAAAACCAGGAATTTATTACTTGGGCTTTGTGAACTTCACTGTAGCACAGAAAAGCAGGCACAGGAGACAACAGGGCTAATTTCAGAACCTGGTTTTGGAGTAATGTAAAGACATTCTGTTCTGTGCTTAGAACAAAATGTACAAGAAAATTGGAACAAGTAACGCCAAAGGCCACCATACTATTCAGAATTGTGTGATAACTAAAAACAAACAACAAAACACAAATCCAACCTAAAGTGTTTATAAGGTCCAGTCAAAAGCAAATAAAATTCTTACGATGCCTAAACTGCCGTGCATCCTGAAGCAGGATCTGCTCAATTTCGTTCCATTGACCTGACTGACAACTCCCTAAACTCTGAAAGAAAAGTGACTTAAAAATGGAAACTTTTGGGCCAGATGAAACCTACATGCTAATTTCAGGAGAGAAGAAGCAACACTGATACCAACACCAGCAATCCAGCTGACTTCAGCTGGATAAACTCACTCCTGGGCGTGATCAAGAGCCAAACAAGGGCTCCATATGTGTGTGGTTTAAAAGCTTTATTGTGGGAGTGATGGGATCAATACCAAGATCACAACAGGGGTCTTCTGCCACGAACCATGGATGACAGCTGATCGCATGATTTGCATCAGTTTCAGCATAACACTTCCACATTCGGCAGGTGACTAAGCTATCATGAGAAAACGGACCCAAAGACAGGAAAAAACCCCAAAATTTACTTATAAGATTTCAACTACATAATCTAAACCTACATAGCAAGCCTCTGCCCAAGTCACTTGGGGGTAACTTAGCCTGCTGCTCAGTTCTACCCAATCCTGCCCTCGCCCTGGTATGAAAAGCTGCTGCCCTCAGTGAGTAACAAATCTTCATCCAAGAGACCAGCATGCCAAGACATTTACTGATGTGGCAACACTGACTTTCAGGAGAAAGAAACGGTCTTACAGTCTAAACCACGGCATAGCCGAGGTCAGGGCCATTCTGCAGCCCAAGGCAATCTGTGCTGCTCTCCACCTCTCAGCATTCCCTGATCCCAGGCAATTCAGACCGATGGGAACTGTCAGTAACACCAAACAGGCTGTGCCACTCCTCTCTCAGAAGGAGCCTGTCCATTCCCTGGCCATCAGCAGCCACAGAAAGGTAGAGCAACCTTGCAAAACATTGCCTTTCCCTCTGCACTAACTAAACCACCCCATCTCCTGGGATGCATCAGCATTTCAGGGAGAGCTGGACAAACAGCACACTCCCCCCTCCACCACCTAAGCAACACTGTTGGCATGGCAACCCTGATAGCTTATTTCAGAAAAGAACTCCAGATATGCTGAGCACAGAGTTGCCAAGACACAAAAAAACAGCCACAAGTCAGCCTCAATTTGGGGCTGCTTCACAGCACACAGCACCCTAAGACAGGTAGCTTGTGCTTTCGAGTAAACACACCGAGTTAAGCCATTAAACTAATTAGCACATACAAATATGATCTAGGCTCCCACATCAGGAGCAGCACTGAACACTTGCCGTGTCCTCATGCAACCTCAGCTGAAGCCTCTGTCATCAAGATGCAGCACTAATTGCTTCCAGGCTGACAGATTTTTCAATTCCTGTAGCTCAAGAGGCTTAAGGACTTGGCAAAACAAGTCCCAGTTTTAGGAAGCACCTTTGAGAATCCCAAATGCAGTCCCCCCCCCTCTCAGACCCAGCACTCACATCATTTGTGGCTGAGCTGACTCCTCCACATAGGGGGTGAAACTGGGCAGAGGCTGGGGCACTTCCACGCCAGAGCTCACAGTGCTGCGAGGGCGCTGCGGGAGGAAAGGAAACATTAACAACTTCAGGATTCATTGCAGTCTGTGCACCCCCTGCACTCTGCATCTCCCTTTCCCTCATCTTCTGCTCATTTCGAGGCTTTCTCATCTAGAAAATTAAACTTGATGGAGACTTTTCCAAGAGGAATTCCTTCTGACACAGTCACAGCCCAACAGCCGAGCACCGGCACCTAAAAGCAAGGCAGGTTCTTGCTGCGTGTCCTGACCAGCCCCTGCTATTCTGAGGGAATGGTTTATACACATTGTGGGATGTATATATGTACACACACATACACATTATCCTGGCCAGGCTGGCTATTCCACCTGCTCCTCGTTTTACACAGCCAAGATTGCACAAATCTATGATCATATTCATTCTCCTGCCCACCAACTGCCTCCAGACTTGGGCTTGGGTTGTATTTTTTTCTGTTCTCCCATCAGAGGCCATTTCAGCACCACAAAAATCCCTTAACAGTTTCCAAGGACCATTAGTAAAGGGAAGAGGCGGAATTTAGCCTGACAATGCACTAGTCTCCTCTGCCTATTTCAATTCCCTGGGACTCTTCAGCACACAAAAAGTTACATTGAGGGAATACTTCACAAACTCTCTCCTCTTTTCTATCTGTTCCCAAACTGCTTCCTGAGGCATTTGAAACCAGCAGGAAGAGAAACCTCTTCTTCTCTATGCAGGTTTTACAAGGTCAGAGCATTCACCAAGGGTTATTCTTGCACTGCCCTTCAGTGGAGTGGAATTGAACACCCTCACCTCTTCTGCCAGACGCAGGATGTTCTCTTTAATTAACTCTAAGAAATTTCATTAAGAGAGGAGCAGAGACTACTCTAAGGGCAGACATGAAAAGAAATGTGGAAGCATTCAGAGATGAGAATGAATGTTTTAAGCAGCACAAAGAGACTGGTAAAAGAAATTTTATATTGACAACTCTTCCTCACTCTTCTCAGCTATATGACACCTGTGATTTAATTAACTTTTCCATTCAGTTAATCAAACAGCTCCCTGTATGAAAGGAATGGCACTGGAGTTGCCCTAAGTGTTAGCCTGCTTCCATCCCTCCCTCATTCCAGTTTTTGTGACCAAGCTTCACTTAGAAAAACATCCCTATTGAGAAGATGTAAGTATTCACATTATCTTGATGCCTCAAGGTTTTCACTTTTATGTGCTCTTCACATATTTGTGGTTCTGTAGACAGTTAAATGCCTCAGTGGAACTTCCAGTTCTCTCCCACAGGGAACACGCACTTATTGACACATCCCTCAGTTTTGTTATGTCTTGCCTGTTACCTCTCCAAGGCCATTTCATTTTGCACCATCTAAGCACAGGCAAGATAAACGTAGGGGAGCAGGGCAGAAGCCAGGGAAATGACCAATCCAGCTGCTCCTCTCATTGGACAATATTGGCCAGATATTCCCATGGCCCAGTTGTGAGGATCAAATCCTGAGCACTGCTTTTTTGCCACATTCTGTACCTGAAGGCTTCCAATTAGAGGTTTGCTTTTACATTATCAGTCTAACGTGGTCAGGAAAAGGTTGTGTTCTACTTCCAGGCATCAATCTCAGGGCTTTCTATTCTTTTCTCAGCTACCAAGAACATGGCAACACTGGGGGTTATCTGAGCACCTGTGAAACAAAACTGATCTCACAAGATTGATTCCCTTCAGACAAGGTCTTGCATCACTTCTCTACAATAGTTTAAACACCTGTAGCACAGCTGCTTCTTTTGATGCTTAGTTTAAGCCATTGGAAGGTACTTTCTGTCATCCTATTGCCAGGATAAATATTCCATTGATACAGCACTTGGATTCTTTTGATCTCTGCTCTTCTGTTTTCCTCACAAGCACTTCAAAACAAGACCTGCAGACTGCTGTACATGCCTTCTTTGCACAAGACAGACAACAAGTTCTTCATTCAGGTTTGTATTTTTCAATAGAACTTAATTCTCATGGTTTTTTTCTTAAAGATTTATCTAATGCCTGGCTTCTCTCCCCTTCTTGGCTAAGGTTTTCCCTCTTATATTCTTTTTCTGCCCTCCAAACACTTCAGCAGGCCACCTCTGCCAATTCTTCTCCTTAGCAAGGATTTTCTTTTCTTGATCTTAAAGCTCCACACGGTTTTTTTTTTTTTTAATCATTATTCCATCAATATCAGCCTGCTAAACTTGAACAGGGTATGCATGGCCAGGGACTCTTTAGAAGGAGAGCAACCACTCACAAGGGCCTGGAGTGACAGGACAAGAGGGAAGGGCCTTAAGCCAAAGGAGGGTTGCTTGGGATGAGATATTGGGAAGAAATTCTTTTCTGGGAGGAAGAGGCCCTGGCACAGATTAGCCACTGAAGCCGTGGCTGCCCCAGCCCTGCAGGTGTCCAAGGCCAGGTTGGATGGGGCTTGGAACACCTGGGCTAGTGGAAGGTGAAACCGGATGATCTGTAAGATTCCTCCCAACCCAAACAATTTCACAATTCCATGATTAAATCTGTATTTCCAATAGACACAAACCACAGGAAAGGGAGAAAGACTCAACTTTGTTTCAACAATCAGAAGTCATCAACTTACACACACCTCCCTTTCTTTTCCCTCTCCTTTTGAGCCTCCTTACCCTGCCAGAGTTCCACGGTCCTGCGCTGAGTTCATTCTCCTTGGCCTTGGGAACTGGAGGTGCTGGCCATGACTGTGCTGTAAGCGTGGCAATCTCAGGTCCAGACACAGAATTTTCATCAAACACAGCAAAACTCGGAGCATTTGGAAGCTGCTGAGAAGTCTGAGGTTGGCAGCTTCTGTTTGGGTTCATGACTATAAGCAAGAAGATTTATGTCAATTGACCTTCAACTGTCACATTCAATTGCAAATCTCACCTTAAAGAGATGAAACCACCCCAATACCAGGTAGTTTTAGCTCTTGAATGTAGTACCTTTAACTGCATCTCCCACACGACTAATGGGGGCTCTCACTTTCTTCTTCCCTCTGCCTTTGAGGTCTGCCAGAGAACTTCTCTGAGGCTCTGCAATTTCCAGCAATCCCATATTGTCTCCATCAGAATTTTCCTCAAGTGCCAGTAGTGCCTGCCGGGAAACACGGGCCTGAAACTGCCTAGAAAACAAACATTGGAGAAGTCAGCATAACCTTCCCTAGGGCATGAACCCAGGGAAGCACCCAAGTTCCTCCCTTACTTGTGATGAGCCTGGAGTTTGTCCAAAGGCTCAGCCTTGCGCTGGAGCCCTTCCTGGAATATCAGATCTGCTTTCCTGAAGCTGCCCCTGGCCTCGAGCGCCTCTGCCCAGGTGATGTAGAGTAGGGCCAGCGTGGTGCCAATCTCCTGGCTGCACAGGTAACTGTACAAATCCAAGGGCTCATTGCAGCAATCACCCTGAAACGACCCAAGTGTGTCTGTAATCACACGGCACTGCAGAGGGGCCCCAGTCAAAATCTGCATTTCGATGCCTCCAGCAAGACCCCAATGATTTCAATACAGGTGTGACAGGAGCAGCTCTAAGGCCAGTACAGAGAATTTTATCATTTTTTATTTGAGTGTGAAGTAATTCAATGACTGAATTACACTATATTAATATTCCTAAGAATTAACAGTTATTTTAGCTTCAGATGAAGTATAGAACATTCCTTGCCAGTTTTGGAGCTGGTAATCACTCAGCAAGCAACAGCTGGGGAAAAGCTGCTTTGAAAAGGAACAGACAACAAATATTACAGCAATGGAGAGACAGAGCAGGACCAGAACACGCTTAGCTTGCTTTAGAGTGTAAAAGGATGGGGACAGAAGACAGCTAGAAGCTAAAATATCTGGTACGACAGATATATTTTAGATGTTGTATCTTTAAATCACTTCTCTTTCTCCTTAAATAAATATTTGACCTCTGTTTATTTAAGGCAGCTTTTCCAAAACGAAAACTTCTAGACTTTGGAGTTGTCCAAAGTGAACAACCCTAAAAACTGGTCTGGAAATGAGAAGAACTCAAGATTAAAGTGTTTGCAGAAAAATACATCTAATGGATGCACTCGTTGTACAACACTGTCTGACTCTTGTCACCAGAATCAGCTTAGCTGTGTGCAGGCAACATGACAAGGTGCCAAGGAAAATCAGCACCCAAGAGAGGTTCCCAAAACACTCACAAACTTGAGCCAGAGATTCAGATAGCGAGGGTCTTTGTAGTATCGCTGCTGCCCGTGGAGGGCTCTCACTGCCCTTTCCAGAACTGCTGCCAGGTTGCCATCCTTGCCACCCCCGGGGAAGGCCTGCTCAGTCCACTTGATGTACCTAGAGACAGAATGTGTTCAGTGTGAGTCAGTTCTTAATAAGCATCTGTAAAATATAAAGAGATTAAGAAAAATAGGCATAACATTGGAACACAATAGAATATTTAAAAACTATTATAGAACTTAGCTTTCAATGAGTTTCTTATTAAATTAGAATGTGTTTCCCTTGCTTTTACAAGGATATCTGACCTTTCAACACTCTTTTCTGAAATAAAGGGAAACTTACCGCTCCCACACGTCCAGAGGGTCATCTCCAGAGTAAAATCGTATTTCTGCTTCAAACTCCCTACAACATAGCATCATTCATCCAATAAATACATGTTTATCACAGTAAATTTATCTAGTATATTACAAACAAAGAGTTAATTATTTATTAAAAAGCACAGCCAAACCTCCCTAGTGTTTGCTGATTAAATGCTGCATTGCAAACCTAAGAAGTTGAAGTCTGTGCTACACAATACCCACAATCAGTAGTTCTAAAATCCTAGAGTGTGGTAATAATACAGGCATAGTTACTAAACTTCTTTTACGCCTTTTTTAATGCTTATGAGATTAGTACAGTTAAAGAAGACATTGATTAAATGAGGAAGAAGGAAAATAAGGGGAAAGGAGCTGTTATAACATCACTTACTGTTTTTTCAGCTGCACAGCAGTGTGGCTGGAACAGTCCTGTTGAGCCAGTGCCTCTTGCAAGCTGGACATCACCCGGCCGTGCCTGAGGGGCTGCACATTCTCCTTGCTCAGCTCCCACTCGTGGCCATCCTCCTCGGACATGACCACCTCTCCCTTAATCCTGCATTAACAAGAAATGGAGAGCTGTAAGGCTGGGTATTGACCGGAAACATGACAGAGCCAGCTTTCATCAGCCCATTCACTCCGAATTTTCTGTGCAGCCACAACACACCACTTTGATACCAAACATTTAGAGGGATTTGGGGGTTTGATTCCCCTCTACGGCAAATACATGAAAAAAGAGCCCATCCAGACAATGAAAAGCCGCAAGCAACCAACGTCCGCAGCAAAAGCCACTAAGTAAGTTTAAACCACCTCCCTCCTCAGTGATTGCTCCTTTGCCTGCCCCGACATCCCCCCACCCTCCCCACAGCGGCTGCCGACGGGCGCGCTCCGGCCACAGGGAGCCTCAGCCAGGCTTAGTCGGGACCCTCTGGTCCTTCCCCACTTAGACGAAAGCTGCAGCGGGCGGGGGGCACAGCCCAGCCTCCACCCCTGCCGGGGGACAGCGGCGGGGACTCCCCGCTGCCACCGAGGGGAGGCGAGGCTGCTGCTTCCCCGGGACGCACCGCCCCAAGCCGGGACCGGGCAGCCCCAGCGCCGTGCCGGCCAGAAAAATACGTCTCAGAGTACCAGAGCTGCGAGCGCCAAGTACCTTCTATCCTAAAGCCTCCCACAGCGCCTCCGCCCTACACACCCCACAGCCCTCACGGACCCCCACAGCCCCTCAGCCGCACGCACCTCACACCTTACAGCCCCTCACAGACCCCACACAGCCCCTCACAGACCCCCCGAGACACCCAGAGCCCCACACACCGCACAAACTGCAGCCCTTCAGGGATCTCCGAGCGCCCCTCAGCCGCGTGCCCCTCACGAATCCCGCAGCATTCAGTCCCGCGCACCTCACAGCTTACATCCCCCACAAGTCCTACACACACCTCACGGCTTCTCAGCCCCACAGGGATCCCACAGCCCCTCAGGGAGCCCCGAACGCCTCTCAAGGACCCCACAACCATCAGCTCCACGCACCTCACAGCATCCAAAGGCCACCTCAGTCCATTATGGACCCCACAACCATCAACCCTGAGCGCCTCTCAGCCCCTCACGGACCCCACAGTCCCCCCCAGATCCTCGAGGGCCCGCCAGGGCCATCAGCCCCTCACACAGCCTCCTCAGCCCCACAGGCGCGCGCGCCCCTCACGGACCCCACAACCCTCAGCCGCCGCGCACCTCTCACCGCACAGCGCCTCATCCCTCACCCACTCACGGACACCACAGCACCTGAGGCCGCCTTAGCCCCTTACACCGCGGGCGGCCCCATTCCCACGAACCCCTCCCAGCCGGACATACCGCACACAGCTCGCAGCGGCGCGAGCCGCCCGGACCGACACAGAAGCGCAGCAGCTCAAAAGCCGTAACGGCAGCGCCGCCTCAGAATTCAAACCGCTCCCACCTCCCCATTGGCCGCGCCCCGCTCCACCTGATTAGCGACGTCCTGCGTCACCCCGGGGCATCACGGGAAATGTAGTTTTCCCCTACACCCACGGCGGCGCGGAAAAACTGCGCTCGTAGTTAATATCATCTGAAAGGCATAGTCCTGCTCCTGCTCGCGTGTGTTCCCGTCCTTTCCTTCTGTTAACTGCTGGCACCTGCTGATTCTCCACCTTATTTCTCTGGCTAAAATTCGTCCCTGAGGGGCTCAGGTGACAATAACTTCTGCTTTAGTGTCACAGAAAACCTAACCTTTCTGGTACTTCAGAAAAAGAAATAGTTTGACACTCCCAAAAGCGGCTCCCTGAAGTGTAAGGCTCAGTTAATATGATCTCAGTGCCATTAATGACCTTCTCCCTACAAGTATAAAAGAGGAGGTGATTCTGCTTTTCATGTTTGATAACGAAGACAGAATGTATTTATTAATTTCTCAACAAGTTTTTTGGTTAAAAAAAACCTTGTACTTAAGTCCCACACCAGTAATGCTGAAAAGCCAGGTGGGCTCTCTCTTACCTCTTCAATCTGCTCAAGGCAAAGTGGACCCTGAGCTAAAGACATGGCTCTCTCCAGGATATCCTGGGCTTGTCACAAACACTCCTTCCTTAGCAACACCAAAACCACAACATGAAACACGTGCAGGGGAAGGGCCTTAAGGTCCTTTCCCATTGATTACCTCAGTTTTTTTACACTGAGAGATTCAGTGAATGCTCCTTCACACACAGGCGTCTCCTGACTCAGAGGCGCGCTCTTGGATTCCGGACTATCTTCCTTCAGCTCACTGGGACAGAAAGCGGGAGCTGGCACTCTCTGAGCCACCACGCCGTGGAAGGGCGTTGAGGCCAGGTGGGCAGCCCTGTTGAAGTCACACGTGTCCTCTGGGTTGGCACAAAGGCTCTTGTTCTTGTAGGAGCCTGACACAATGGCATCCTCGCTCAAACGCTCAATTCCAGTCAGCTCATCCTGAAAGAACAAAGAAAAGGCACTGAAAGAAGGCAGATTTCACGGCAAATTTACCTTTAGTTAGAAGCTGAGCATTTCCCTTTCTTCCACTCCGCCCCTTTCCAACATGAGTAGGACATTCAGTCTTCATGAATTCTACTCATCACAGAATCCCAGAACGGTCTGGGTTGGAAGGGACCTTAAAGACCATCGACTCCCACTCCCTCACCATGGGCAGGGACACCTTCACTAGTCCAGGCTGCTCCAAGCCCCATCCAGCCTGGCCTGGAACACTTCCAGGGATGAGGCAGCCACAGCCACAACAAGATATTTCCAGTCTAATCTCATCAGCACCCCGATCCACTGCTGCCATGGCAGGCAGCAGTTCAGAATCCTTGCTCTGTACACGTGATGCCAGCCCAGCCAAGCTGACTCAGTCTGACAGCAGCACAGGCTGCACCGACAGGACAGGAAATCTGCCTGAACTGTTCCCTTACACAGGCCCCTGCTGCTCCTGCTGCTGCGCTTTCCTTGGCACTCAGAGAATCCACAGGCTCACGAACAGAGAGAGGGCGACGGGCACTTTTCTGGCTGCCATCTGCTGAACAGCTAAGAAGAAATTACAGTCAGTTACACATTTAGTAGAGCAGCTTCCCATCTCCAGCAAATTCCTCTCAGGCACTGAACTCTAGGGATAATTTCAATCAACGAGTTTCTACTACAGAACTAGCAGAAAGCAATAGATACAGCCCTCCAGAATGAAGGAAGTTTACAGAGCAGCTTAAACAGTTCTAGGTTGAAGATGAAGAACAGGAGAGTATTTCCTCATCACAGAGTCTTTGAAAAAATTAAGTAATTGAATAAAAAATACCAACATAAAACAAAACAAAACACACACCCCACACACCCTTGCAAAAAACAGTTATTTCAGCTGCTACAGCAAGGGCTTTGATGCTTCCGTTTTCCTTCTCTCTGAAATGTAGGTCTAACATAAATCTACCTTGTATTCTGATTTGTCAAAGTAGAGGATTCATCAAATATAGAGAAAAATGGAGCAGCAGCCGGTGGGGGAAGCAGGCCTACATCTGAAAAGAAAAACAAGAGGCTCTGTCATATCCACAGTTCTTCCAAAATAGCACATCCAACACTGCTTAAAATAGGTAATAGCCAGTCCTAAAAGTAATGTTCCTAGCAGGGGGCCATCATACAATGAAGAAATTGATTCAAAGACAGGAAAAAAAAAAGACTCAAGATTTCAACTACATAATCTAAACCTACATAGCAAGCCTCTGCCCAAGTCACTTGGGGGTAACTTAGCCTGCTGTTCAGTTCTACCCACTCCTGCCCTCACCCTGGTATGAAAAGCTGCGGCCCTCAGTGAGTAACAAATCTTCATCCAAGAGACCAGCATGTCAAGACATTTACTGATGTGGCAACACTGACTTTCAGGAGAAAGAAACAGTCTTACAGTCTAAACCACGGCATAGCCGAGGTCAGGGCCATTCTGCAGCCCAAGGCAATCTGTGCTGCTCTCCACCTCTCAGCATTCCCTGATCCCAGGCAATTCAGACCGATGGGAACTGTCAGTAACACCAAACAGGCCGTGCCACTCCTCTCTTAGAAGGAGCCTGTCCATTCCCTGGCCATCAGCAGCCACAGAAAGGTAGAGCAACCTTGCAAAACATTGCCTTTCCCTCTGCTCTAACTAAACCACCCCATCTCCTGGGATGCATCAGCATTTCAGGGAGAGCTGGACAAACAGCACACTCCCCCCTCCACCACCTAAGCAACACTGTTGGCATGGCAACCCTGATAGCTTATTTCAGAAAAGAACTCCAGATATGCTGAGCACAGAGTTGCCAAGACACAAAAAAACAGCCACAAGTCAGCCTCAATTTGGGGCTGCTTCACAGCACACAGCACCCTAAGACAGGTAGCTTGTGCTTTCGAGTAAACACACCGAGTTAAGCCATTAAACTAATTAGCACATACAAATATGATCTAGGCTCCCACATCAGGAGCAGCACTGAACACTTGCCGTGTCCTCATGCAACCTCAGCTGAAGCCTCTGTCATCAAGATGCAGCACTAATTGCTTCCAGGCTGACAGATTTTTCAATTCCTGTAGCTCAAGAGGCTTAAGGACTTGGCAAAACAAGTCCCAGTTTTAGGAAGCACCTTTGAGAATCCCAAATGCAGTCCCCCCCTCTCAGACCCAGCACTCACATCATTTGTGGCTGAGCTGACTCCTCCACATAGGGGGTGAAACTGGGCAGAGGCTGGGGCACTTCCACGCCAGAGCTCACAGTGCTGCGAGGGCGCTGCGGGAGGAAAGGAAACATTAACAACTTCAGGATTCACTGCAGTCTGCGCACCCCCTGCACTCTGCATCTCCCTTTCCCTCATCTTCTGCTCATTTCGAGGCTTTCTCATCTAGAAAATTAAACTTGATGGGGACTTTTCCAAGAGGAATTCCTTCTGACACAGTCACAGCCCAACAGCCGAGCACCGGCACCTAAAAGCAAGGCAGGTTCTTCCTGCGTGTCCTGACCAGCCCCTGCTATTCTGAGGGAATGGTTTATACACACTGTGGGATAGATACATATATATATACACATACACATTATCCTGGCCAGGCTGGCTATTCCACCTGATCCTCGTTTTACACAGCCAAGATTGCACAAATCTATGATCATATTCATTCTCCTGCCCACCAACTGCCTCCAGACTTGGGCTTGGGTTGTATTTTTTTCTGTTCTCCCATCAGAGGCCATTTCAGCACCACAAAAATCCCTTAACAGCTTCCAAGGACCATTAGTAAAGGGAAGAGGTGGAATTTAGCCTGACAATGCACTACTCTCCTCTGCCTATTTCAATTCCCTGGGACTCTTCAGCACACAAAAAGTTACATTGAGGGAATACTTCACAAACTCTCTCCTCTTTTCCATCTGTTCCCAAACTGCTTCCTGAGGCATTTGAAACCAGCAGGAAGAGAAACCTCTTCTTCTCTATGCAGGTTTTACAAGGTCAGAGCATTCACCAAGGGTTATTCTTGCACTGCCCTTCAGTGGAGTGGAATTGAACACCCTCACCTCTTCTGCCAGATGCAGGATGTTCTCTTTAATTAACTCTAAGAAATTTCATTAAGAGAGGAGCAGAGACTACTCTAAGGGCAGACATGAAAAGAAATGTGGAAGCATTCAGAGATGAGAATGAATGTTTTAAGCAGCACAAAGAGACTGGTAAAAGAAATTTTATATTGACAACTCCTCCTCACTCTTCTCAGCTATATGACACCTGTGATTTAATTAACTTTTCCATTCAGTTAATCAAACAGCTCCCTGTATGAAAGGAATGGCCCTGACGTTGCCCTAAGTGTTAGCCTGCTTCCATCCCTCCCTCATTCCAGTTTTTGTGACCAAGCTTCACTTACAACAACATCCCTATTGAGAAGATGTAAGTATTCACATTATCTTGATGCCTCAAGGTTTTCGCTTTTATGTGTTCTTCACGTATTTGTGGTTCTGTAGACAGTTAAACGCCTCAGTGGAACTTCCAGTTCTCTCCCACAGGGAACACGCACTTATTGACACATCCCTCAGTTTTGTTATGTCTTGCCTGTTACCTCTCCAAGGCCATTTTATTTTGCACCATCTAAGCACAGGCAAGATAAACGTAGGGGAGCAGGGCAGAAGCCAGGGAAATGACCAATCCAGCTGCTCCTCTCATTGGACAATATTGGCCAGATATTCCCATGGCCCAGTTGTGAGGATCAAATCCTGAGCACTGCTTTTTGCCATATTCTGTACCTGAAGGCTTCCAAGTAAAGGTTGGTTTTTACATTATCATTCTAACGTGGTCAGGAAAAGGTTGTGTTCTACTTCCAGGCATCAATCTCAGGGCTTTCTATTCTTCTTTTCTCAGCTACCAAGAACATGGCAACACTGGGGTTGCCTAAGCACCTATGAAACAAACCTGAATGAAGAACTTGTTGTCTGTCTTGTGCAAAGAAGGCATGTACAGCAGTCTGCAGGTCTTGTTTTGAAGTGCTTGTGAGGAAAACAGAAGAGCGGAGATCAAAAGAATCCAAGTGCTGTATCAATGGAATATTTATCCTGGCAATAGGATGACAGAAAGTACCTTCCAATGGCTTAAACTAAGCATCAAAAGAAGCAGCTGTGCTACAGGTGTTTAAACTATTGTAGAGAAGTGATGCAAGACCTTGTCTGAAGGGAATCAATCTTGTGAGATCAGTTTTGTTTCACAGGTGCTCAGATAACCCCCAGTGTTGCCATGATCTTGGTAGCTGAGAAAAGAAGAATAGAAAGCCCTGAGATTGATGCCTGGTAGTAGAACACAAACTTTTCCTGACCCCGTTAGACTGATAATGTAAAAGCAAACCTCTAATTGAAAGCCTTCAGAATACATACATACAGAATATGGCAAAAAAGCAGTGCTCAGGATTTGATCCTCAGGATGCAAGTGTCCAAGGGCAGATTGGAGAGGGCTTGAAGCAACCTGGGCTAGTGGAAGCTGAAACCGGATGATCTGCAAGGTTCCTCCCAACCCAAACAATTTCACAATTCGATGATTTAATCTGTATTTGCAATAGACACAAGCCACAGGAAAAGAAGACTCAACCTCTGTCTCAGAATTTAGAAGTCATCAACTTAACACACACCTTCCTCTCCTTTCGCTGTCCATTTGAGCCTCCTTACCCTGCCAGATCCTGGCTGTGATCATTCTAAGATGCTGCACTGAGTTCATTCTGCAGGTTGGACATCACCTGTCACTGTCTGAGGGGCTACACATTCTCCCTGCCCTGCTCCCACTCGTGACTGCCTCCTGGGACGTGACCAGCTCCTTTCCTTTAATCCTGCATTTAACAAGAAATGGAGAGCTGTAAGGCTGGGTATTGACCTGAAACATGACAGAGCCAGCTTTCATCAGCCCATTCACTCCGAATTTTCTGTGCAGCCACAACACACCGCTTTGATACCAAACATTTAGAGGGATTTGGGGGTTTGATTCCCCTCTACGGCAGATACATGAAAAAAGAGCCCATCCAGACAATGAAAAGCCGCAAGCAACCAACGTCCGCAGCAAAAGCCACTAAGTTTAAACCACCTCCCTCCTCAGTGATTGCTCCTTTGCCTGCCCCGACATCCCCCCACCCTCCCCACAGCGGCTGCCGACGGGTGCGCTCCGGCCACAGGGAGCCTCAGCCAGGCTTAGTCGGGACCCTCTGGTCCTTCCCCACTTAGACGAAAGCTGCAGCGGGCGGGGGGCACAGCCCAGCCTCCACCCCTGCCGGGGGACAGCGGCGGGGACTCCCCGCTGCCACCGAGGGGAGGCGAGGCTGCTGCTTCCCCGGGACGCACCGCCCCACGCCGGGACCGGGCAGCCCCAGCGCCTTGCCGGCCAGAAAAATACGTCTCAGAGTACCAGAGCCGCGAGCGCCAAGTACCTTCTATCCTAAAGCCTCCCACAGCGCCTCCGCCCTACACACCCCACAGCCCTCACGGACCCCCACAGCCCCTCAGCCGCACGCACCTCACACCTTACAGCCCCTCAGGCCGCCTCCGCTCTCAGCCCCTCACAGACCCCCCGAAACACCCACATCCCCACACACCGCACAAACTGCAGCCCCTCAGGGATCTCCGAGCGCCCCTCAGCCCCGCGCACCTCACAGCCCCCCACAACCTCCACTGATACCCGAGGGCCGGTCGCGGCCCACAGCCCCTCACAGACTCCACAGCCCCTCAGCCCGCACCCTCGACTCGGCAGGCGCGCACCGCTCACGGACCCCACAAACCTCAGCCCCGCGCATCTCACAGCCCCTGAGACCGCCTCAGTCCTCCACGGACCCCACAGCCCTCAACCCCGCACGCCTCTAACCCCACAGCACCTCAGCCCTCACTCCCTCACGGGTCCCACAGTTCCTCAGCCCGCCTTAGCCCAGAGCCCCTCAGGCTCGGCGAACCCTTCCCGGACCCGCGCCCCACCAGCCCGGATGTACCGCACACAGTCCCCGGTCGCGCCAGCCACCCCGACTGACAAAAAACCTTTCACCGGCAAAATACCGGAGTTTTATCGCCGTCTCAGAATTCAAACCTCTCCCACTTCTCCGTTGGCCGCGCCCCGCCCCGCCTGATTGGCGCCGTACAGCGTCGCCCCGGGCCATCACGGGAAATGGAGTTTTCTCCTCAAGTGCGTCCGCCGGTGGGGGGGAATAAAAAATTTTATAATTAATGCGTTTGCAGTTAATCTCAGCGGAAAGGCACACTCTTCTTCCTGCTCTCGTGTTTTCCCGCCCTTTCTCTCTGCTAATCTCTGGCACTCGCTGCTTCTCTGCGTTATTTCTCTTTCTTAAATTCATCCTCTTATTTTTCCCGAGGTGCTCACTTCATGCAACTGGCAATGAGTTCTGCTTTGGTGTCACAAAGAACCTCACTTTTTTGGGTGTTCCTGAAAAAGAAATAGTTTGCCAATCCCAAAAGTTGCTCCCAGAAGTGCATGACTGTGTTAATGTGACACTCAGCCCCACCAATTGCCCACTCTCCTACAGCATTCCAAGAAAAAAACTAATTAGTCTGACAGGCTGTAGTAATTTACAGGAGCCTGGAGTGGCTAGAAGTGCCCAAGGCCAGGCTGGACGAGGCTTGGAGCAACCTTAGACAGTGGAAGGAGTTGCTGTTCACGGCAGGGGGTGGAATGGGATGGATTTTAAGGTCCCTTCCCACTCGGAACATTCAGGATTTTGTGACTATCTCACTGCTCGCTGCTTCCAGTGCCGGAGCACGATCCTGCAGTAAGACCGGGTTTTTTCCCGCGCGTATTGACAGGGCAGAGGGAAGAGCTCAGGAGCAGACCTGGGCTGAGGGCGAAGCGCGGGGACACCGTGTCCTGCAGCACCCCCTCGTGTTCCTGCAGGGAACTGCAGTGAGCTGGGAATGGCTGGCTGGCTCTCTGAAAGTTGAGCTTTTCATAAAATCCAACATCTGCAGGGTCCTAAGAGAATAGATGTATTTTTCCCGTCTGCATTCAGGATCTGCAAACACCGACGTATGAGGCAGCTGCAAACAAAAATTTGGCACGGACTTGGACAGGAATATCCTGCAGATTAGCTGCATGCTGTTACTGGAAATGGGACCAATAACAGACATATTTGTAATAAAGAACACTGAATTAGCAAAAAGCTTTTTTTACTCTTTCACAACTGCTCTTAACTCACAGGCTCTGAAGGCCTTTGTGATGACTGACTAATGAAGCTTTTGCATACACGGAAGAGACGAGCCGTGAGCAGTTGATGGGAGGTTGTTTCTGTGTTACACGTGCAACAAACTCATGACAGACCCCGGATCGCGGACAGCGGGCGGGGCGGTGCCGGACGGGACTCGGTCGAGCTGTGCGGGGTTGTGATGTGAGTGCATGAGCGTGTTTTTGCGCGCGGATGGATAGCGACAACCGCCGCTCCCAAGGGGACGGAGGTGGCCGCAAATCAAAGTCGGCAACGCCCAAGAGGGCGGCCCGGAGGTGGAGGAGCCGCTCGGCCCCGGCTGCTGCCAGCACACAAGATGGCGGGTCCGGGCAGAACTCACGTGATACCCTACCTAAGATGGCGGCTCTCGCAGGGCGTGACTTCTGCCAGAACGCAAGATGGCGGCCGCGGGTTAAGGTCACGTGATACCATATCAAAGATGGCCGTTGACCAGAAATGGCTTCTGCCAGAACACAAAATGGAAGAGTTCGGGCTGACCTCACATGACCACACCTAAAATAGCGCCTTAAGGTAGCGTGCCCTTTCCAATATGGCAACATTCGCGCTTTGGGCGGGAGAAAAATTGCGCCGTGAAAGGACCCTATTCCCAGAAAGACGTCATTTTAGCTGCCTGACTCCGACCACGATCAGCACCGCCATCCCGACCCTGTGCTTGCAGTGCGATCTCTCCCGGTGGGGACGCGGGCATTGGGTCTTCTTCTGGACGTGTTCGTGTCAGTCAAGGGCCACGTATCCCCGCAGTGGACAACGGTCTGTAGAGCTCCTCTGAGGCAGACACCCACCGAGGTCACTGCTCTGGGCAGAGATGGAGATTTTCTCCTGGCTGTTGTTCTGGGTCAGTAACAGTTTGTCCTGGTAATTGGTGTTGCTGCCTTCAATGTCATTGCTGCAATATTCCTTCACACAGGGTGCCCTGAACCAGCACTTAGAGCTCCTATGTTCGCCGAGTCATTAATTAAGGTCTTTTACTCCTTGTTATTAATTCAAGTAAACAATTTCTGAATTCTTTATCAACACACCCATTCTGCTGCCCTTAATCCCAACAGAGGTTTGATGGCACCTTTAAAGTAGTTTTTTCCACCCCCAAACCCCAGTTACACTGACTGAGGTTACACACGGATGATGCCTTGGAACTCCTGGGTTAAGCCTTGCCAAATGATTTTTATGAGGTTAAATTCCAGTGAATCTCTACCAAAAACCAGAAGCCCTGAAGCACAAGAAGCTGTGCTGGAAGACCTGGTGGCCATGCTGTGCCCCTTCCAGGATCTGTTCAAATGTTCCTGTGGACCACTGGGTCCAACTGCTGCCCTGGCACTGCCAGGGCCACCCATGCTCCACGTCCCCAAGTGCCACACCAGGAGCCGCCCACCAAGTGACAGGAATTGGGGTGGGGGCTGCAGGCACTGACAGTGTCATTGCTCGCTGGCAGTGGGGCTGGGGGCTCCCACAGGGGCTCCAGTGCCCTTTCCCTTCTCCCTGGCCTTCCCAGGCAGGATGGCTGCTCTGGAGAGCGCAGCGTGCGTGTGGCTTTCCAGGACAGCAGGAACAAGAGGAAATGCGGTGCCAGAGCTGTGTCCCATCAGTTGGCGTTTCCCTCTGGGGACAGGGGAGTCTCTGGGCTGAGGTGAGATTGCTGTGAGCGCTTGGATGAGCAATCCAAGGAACAGGGAGCTTAGAATTGCAGGCGCTGGTGGAACCATTGCCTGAGGTCTGTTTGGGTTGTGTGAGAACGGGGATTTGGGCTGGAGAGGTGCAGCTGGGAACAGAGGATGGAATACATTTGCTCCACGGATGTGTAAGGAAGGACAGGGAAGGGGAGGTATTGTAAATTGTACCAATATTTCATGCGAATTTGGGGTGGAGCAGTGATGCAGGTGGGTGGATTTGGCCTGGGCTTTTCAGGAGTGGCCACGAACAACCCAACCAAGCCCCTGAGCCCTCAATGGATGTTTGAAAGACTCCCAACAGAAACCCAAGTCAGTAATGATTCCAGAGGAAAAATTACATGTCATTGCTTATGATCTGTGGGGAAATTCCTTTGGAATTATTAACCAGAGAGCTTGCCTCTTTTCCTGGTTTGTAATTTCCTCTCTGGTTTAAATGAGTTTGTGTGCTCCTGTTAACAAGCAGCACGTTTTCACCTTGAAATTTGGGGTGGTTTTGTTTCTTTAGGGTTTTTTTCCCCACAGCTGAATCATCCCTTTCATGAATAGTCCATGTTGTTCTACATGGCTGCTTGGGTTATGGGTCAGAGATAAAGAAAGGAAATTACTTTTTATGATCTTGAAATTTTTGCAGACAGAAGTGGGATGTCATCTTGCTCCTCCCCCAAGCACTGCAGGCATATGGGTCAGTGCTGGCACAGTTATCTGAGAAATTACAGTATTTGAGAGGTTTAAGTGTTAGTAACAACTCTCTTGTCTCTCGGTTGCAAAGATTCAGTCCTGCAGTCCCAGGCTGAGGAAGGAAAAAAAAAGAACTTCTGTTATTCATGGAAAACTTTCTGCTATTCCTTGTGCAGATTTTTAAATCTTTGTATGATTTACTGTCCGGTATCTGTGCATAGAGAATGATTGATATGAGGTAAAAAATGAGATAATCAGTAGTGGACAAGTAGGGAAAACTTTTGGAGTAAATCTGAGGTGGCCTAAAATGGAGAGCATGAATATTTTGAAGTGGACTGTGGCAATCAGTAGTGCACAGGTAGGGCAAGTTTTGTAGGTAAAATCTGAGGTGATCTCTAAGACAGAGAACAACAACTTGATGCAAAAATCAGGCACTCAGTAGTGAATAGATAGAGAAAAAATGGGGGTAAAACTGGAGATAATCTCTAGAGTAGGGAATGAATATTTTCTTATAAAAACTAGGATATCAGAAGGACAGAAAGGGACAATTTGGGGGAAAAACTTGAAGCAACTCCCAGGGAAGAGAATGAACATGAACATCATGAGGAAAACTGAGAGAACCACTTGTGAACACATAGTGAAAATTGTAGGGATAGAAACTTGTGATATTCTCCAGGATAGAAAATTAATATTTTGAGGTAAAAATGAGATAAATAGTAATGGACAATAGGTAGGGCAAATATTGCAGAAAAGACTTGAAATAATCTGTAGGGCAGAGCATGAACATTTTGAGAGAAAAATAAGATAAATATTTATTCTTCCCTTTGTGATAGCTTAAGTCTCCACCCTGCCATGAGCCAGTCCTGGAGCTCTCCTGGAGAAAACCTCCTGGCAGAGGCAGTTTGCAGAGGAGCCCAGAGCTGTGTTTGGAGCAGGGAGCACTGAGAGCTGTGTCTGCCTGTGCTGCCCCAGCCTGTCCCATCCACATGGAACAGCCTGGGCAGGTGGGATTAGATGGAGCAAAATCCCTCCATGGAAGAGGTTTTCTGCCGCGCAGATCAGGCAGGGGCAGGCAGTGAACTTTGGAAATGAGCGGATTTCCCCCAGAAAGCGTCGCTCCCATCAGCATGAATGACCAGACCTGTGCCCACTGCTCAGGATTCACCCGGCCAAGAGCAAGAGCAAAGGGTGGTTTGGGTCTGAGAACTTGAAATAACTTTGAAACAGAAGAAATCGCCTTTTTCTTCTTTCAGATGCTGGAATTGCTTCTGTGGCCAGGTGCTGAGTTCTTGCTGCAGGGGACTGCCAGGCCTGAATGTCTGTGCAATAACCCCAGGGATTCCATGGGACACTCAGGGACTGTCCCAGCTGCACAGTCAGGCATGGGAAGCTATTCCACACAGATTAAATTGCCATGAGCCAGGCCACTCCAGGGCATCCTGGAGAAGGTGCAGGGAGCACGAGACAGTTACAGTTCCTGCTTTCCCAGGAGGCATGAACACCATTTCATCCTCATCCTGAGTGCTCCAAGGAAAACAACCACTGATATGGCACTGAAGATAACCACTGCTGACACTCCTGACCTGGAACCACTGCCCAGCAGCTTTCTGTGGGAACCTCAATTACGTGTGCAGGTCAGTTCTCCATCCATCCCTGCAGTCTGGGCAGTTCCAGGAGATGTCTGACCCCTTTCCTAGGCTGCTGCCACAGCCTGGGGAGGCTCCCAGACACATCTGGGCTGCAATGGAATCTGCACTCCCAGCTCCAGCCCTCGCCCCACTGCCGCACATCGGGCTCGGCCAGGGGAGCTGAAATAGAGCCTGGAAACTTAAAATTTAAGGGAAACAATCCCAAACCTCACTCACTTGAGAGTAAAAAGGTCTGCCTGTATGTACACATATCCAGAAAAAAATACTTCTCTAGAGAAGTCTTGGATTTAATCAGTTGAACTGGCACAGCTGCCAACTGCTGCCATTAAATTCTCCATCCCCAAAAGCCCTGGTGCCCTTGGGCCGTGGAGTTTTTGCTGTCACACACTTAGGAGGGACCTCTGGCCAGCCTCACTGTCCAGGAGCATTCAACATCTTATTCCTCACTTCCCTGTGGAAGCCCACCAGCAAGGCTCTCAGACAGGCAGAGTGTGTGATGTAAAATATATATGTGCACATACAAAAAAGAAATTATAAATATATATATTTATACACCTAAAATATACATTGTTTTATTAAAAATAAACTATGTTTTTATATTACAGAGTCTTTAACTCACAATTATCTACCCTATATATATAACCACAAATATTTTTATATCACGAATTCTACCTATTAATTACCCCCCACCCACCTGTTTTTAGGAATGTAACATTTTTAGGGGTCCTAAAATCAAACACCTGCAGTGCTGCACAAAAGGAAAATAAACCACCATTTTATCCATTAATTCCAAGATGTTTTCCTGGATGTGCTTCTGGATGTTTTCCTGTAAGCTCTTGTGGCTTATCCATGAAGTGTACATGAATTGTCAGGATCGTGCAACCCATTTGGAATTTTACTGTCTCTGCAGTATCCAGCGGGCTGAATTTTTTCAAAATTATTTCTCTCAGACTGAGCATCTCCTCAAGTTCCCTCTCACTTTTTGCATCCCGGAAATGCAAGAGGGAAATAGATAAATGTACAGCTCCACTGTAACAAATAAAAACACCATTTCCCTTCCTTTTCTCCAACCCCAAACCAGCTTTTAAGCATCTCATAGAATGATGGAATCCCGGAGTAGTTTGAGTTGGAAGGGATATGTGGAAGCACATCAAGTTCCCGTCCCACTGGATCAGGCTGCTCCAAGCCCCATCCAGCCTTGAGTTTGGAAAAAACTCCAAACAAGTCCCAGATCTAGACAGGTCCTTGGAAGAAAACCCGAATTCATGAGCACGGCAGAGCCTGGCTTGAGTCTGGCACTTCTTCCCGCAGAGCTGAACGTGGTGGTGAGGGCACACTCGAGGGCAAGCGAGGGGAAAATCACGGGAGGGTCTAGAAAACGTCCCGGCAGGGCGGGATCTGCCCCGGGATGGGACCGAGGCGCCGCCACCCAGCGCTTCCCCGCCTCGCCCCCCCTCCGGCCGCAGGGTGGTTCGCTCCCCCCCGCGCGCGCCCCTTCGGCCGGGCGCGCCCACTCTCCGTGACGGGGGGCGGGAGAGGGGCATAAGGAGAAGATGCCGTGACAGGATCCCCTCGCGCCGCCTCTCACCGTTGAAATCTCCGGTGTCGGCCACCACCGTGGTGTGGTGCTTGAGCTGGTCCAGCGCCGACTCCATCTTCTGCCGCTTCACGGGGGACACCGACATGTCCGCGGCTCTGGGGGCTCGCGCGCCTATAAGGGACGGTGCGTGCCCGGAGGGGACCGGCCTGCGCGCGCACCCGCGGCCCGCGCGCTCCCGTCACCCGCCGCCAATCCCAGCCCGGCTGGGCGGCAGCGACCAATCAGGAGCGCGGACACAGACGGAGGCGGCCAGGAGGAGCCGAGGCGCGGCAGCGAGACAGAGAGCGATTTTGATTGGCTGGTTCGCGGTCCCGGGGGTCGGGGCGGGTGGTCGCCTTGGCGACCCTGACGCCGCCATTGTCCCCAGCAGAGCGTGTCCGGGGGTCTCCCGGCCCCGGGGCCTCCGCTCCCCACAACCCCCCGGGGGTCTTCCCCACGGCCGGCAAGGCGCCCAAGCCGCCCCCGAGCCACCCGTCCCTCCTGGCCGCTCGGGGCCCGGGCGCCGCCGGTGCCGCAAGATGGCGGCGGGCAGGCCCTGAGGGGAGGCGGCCCTGAGGGAAGGCTCGGAACCGCGCCGGTGCTGCCGCGCTGCAGGAGCTCAGCGCTCTGTGCTCCCTCCCCTGCCGTCGTGGCAAGGTTCGAAATGGCTTGTCGGGTACAGCGCCGGCTGAGAGAGCCCCCGACCCAGCAGGGCAGGTGTTTGGGGCTCTGGGCTTGCTTAAACTGTATTTAGGCTGTAGAGGAGGTGACCATCTAAGTGGTCCCACTTCGAAATTGAACTCCCTAATGTAAACATCTACAATAGGCATTACCAGTTATTTCAACTGAGTAACTTAATTATTAAGGAAAAGATAAACCAAACCTTTACCTCCTGAAACCGAGGTTGCCTCTTGGCTGGAATTGGTGGAGAATCCATGTAACAGGCCCTGAGTCAGGTTTTTATGCTTTTCCCTCCTTCTGTATTGTTCCACTTAGGATGGCTACCACAGTCGTTCCCCTTCCAGATAGGCATAAATGTGCTTTAGTACAGCTTCTCATGCTTTGCCCGTTTTTAAAACAGCTATCCAGGCCATAACACCTTTCCTGTTGAATGTCAGTGCCCAAACCCCAAAGGAAATGGTTTCAGACATTTTGCTGAGTTTCTGAGACTCTCAGTGACAAACCATTATGAAAACCCAGTGAAAGAGACAGAGATGGATTTAGAAGTATAACTTAACTATTTTAATAACTCTTGTACAGTGCATGGGTATATCATTGTCTCCTTCGCTCGGGTACATCAATGTACAGTACTTTATAGCAGTGTCTGCAGGCAGCACAAACAGAACAGACGCACAGCTCAGTCGCGTGGAAATTTGTAAAAGTGACCTCTGCACTAAGGTCTGCTGAGATATTTGTTTTAGGAAGTGCTCCTGTGGCTCCCAGCTTTGCAGAGCTGTGGTGTACACTCCTGTGAAAATCCCAGATAACTGTAAATCCCTGTATTTGCTTTTCTCTACACCCCAGGACTAGAAGGTGGTGTGTTTCCTGGCTCAACATTTGTTTTTATTTTCATTTTAGAAACCTTTTTGCCTCCTGTGCTTGCCATCCTGCTTCCCTTCTCCACCCTAATCCAGAGCCAGGGCTTCTCAGGAGGATTGTCCTCTTCATCCCTCCCTGACAAGGTGAGTGCCCTTCTCAGATCCCAGCAGGGCTGTGACTAAACCCAGGATCCTCCCCTGCCTGCGCTGCTGGTGCCAGCGGTGTCCTCTTTCAGAGGAAGAAAACAGATCATCCACTGGAGACACTTAAGAGTAAAGCCCAAACTGAGGTGCATCGGGGTTCCCAGATTTAGACACGAGTTTCCCAGGCGCTGTTTGAAAGCTTTTTCCATTAAATGTGCAAGGACAGGCACAAATTTGGGCAAGGACTCAGCACGTGCTGAGAGAGAAAACCCAACTCTCCCTGGGCTGTGGGCAGCTCTGGAGCTGTGTTTGCTTCACTGCTTTGCAATCAGGTTGGTCTGTCAGTTAAACAGAGATAGAAATGCAATGTGCCAAACTTGCTGTGGACAGGAACTACGCTGCTTGCCAGAGTTTTGAAATTGTGAGTAAATTTTGGAAGCATAATCACTAATTCTGCCTCTAGGGAGAGAGATTTTCCTCACCCTTATTTACAGATTGTTATATATAAATGCACGTAACTTTATGAAGGAAAACAGGAAGTCAAGAGCAACATCCTGTGCTAAATTAGATTTTTTTTTTTCTTGTGCCCATTTATTTGGAGTTAAACCTGCCCTTCCCAGTGTGCTTTGGGGTTTCAGCTCTTTGGGAATCATTTCAGCTGACTTTTTGCACTGAAAACGTGAAGGTGGGGACGAGTGACCAACACCCTGGGAAGGGCCGTGGGTGTGCCTGGGTCGGGAGCAAACGGTCAGGGCTTATCCTCTCCTGGTTTGAGGCCGGGTTTGGCAACACCACAACATTCCAGTGCAGGATCAGTGCCCCAGGGAAGGGCTGCACAGCTGCCCTGAGCCCTGGCCTCTGCAGCAGCAGCGGTGGGCGGGTGGAACTCTCCTGTTCCCAGATTCAGATCCCTTTGTTTGTCACCCCTGCTGGTTCCTGGGCACTGAGAGCTCATCTCAGCTCTTCAGACAGCACTAACTGGCCCGTGGATTTACGGAAGCAGCCAGACTTTGGGAATGTGTGTTGCCATTCTAGCCTTGTCCAGTGATGGGGCACAGGGGGGCAGGAGGAGGACAGGGAGTTGTCACCCAGCCCGTGCTCCTGGGCTGCAGGGGACACCTGCACTGAGGAGGAAATGGAAATGAAATGGAAATGGGGCTGCCTTGGGTCGTGACTCCCCATCCCTGGGAGTGTCCAAGGCCAGGCTGGACAGGATTTGGAACAACTCGGGCTTGTGGAAAGCGTCCCTGCCCGTGACAGGGTGGAATGGGACGAGCGTTAATGTCCCTTCCTTAAACCCAAACACGGCGGGGTTCCAAAGCCTCATTCCCGTGGTGCAGGCTCCAGGCCTTGGGCTGGCCTCTCCTGAGCTGTGCCAGGCCTGCTCTGCCAGCGAGGGGCTGGGAGCAGGGACAGCCCTGGAGAAAAGCTCTGGGGGTCTTTGTGTGCTTGATTCCAGCCCCTGTGGTCCGTCGAGCCCCGTGGGAATGCTGCTCCGATCACATGCACGGAAAATGTCAGTATAAAATAGATAGTTATAAAAAAAAAAAAAATGCTTCATGCAAAATTAAAACACCTTTCCCAGTGGGACGTGGTCTTATTGTCAACCCTTCCCAACAGTGTTGAAGGAATTGTCACTCTGAGGGCAGCTGGAGCCCAAGGGGAGCTCTGCTGCCTCCGGCCTGGGCCGGGAATCATCGCTTTCGTTCCCTTTTTTCCTGCACTACTTAGGGCTAAGAGCTGAACAAGCAGAGGGACTTTAATTAGCAGCATCAATTCTTTCCTGGCGGCGCTTCATGATTTCTTGGAGCTCTGACTCTCCTCTGCTTTTCTGGAATGGAAACAGAACAGGAAGTTTGGATTTGATCTTCAAGCTGTAGTTAAATTACAGTATTTAATAAAAGCTGTAGGAGAGGAGCTCGTTTCAAAGAAGTAGGTGGTATCAGTAAAAAGCGGATTAATTAATGGAAACAGGGGGATCTCCCTTATGGATTTGAGGCCTTTTTGCTTAAAAGACACTTCAGAATTTTTAAGTGTGTTTTATTGCTGGTGTGGGTTTTGCTTGCATTGGGTTTTGTTTATTTTATTTCAATTGGATTTCTAAAATGCCTGTTTAATGAGCTGATGCTGGTGGTGCAGCCCCTCCATTCCAGCAGGAATTATCCAGAAAAGCACTTACCTCCAGCTGGTTTTTCTCCACCGTGATCTTGCTGTAGACTCTGTTTCCCTCATCACCACACACCTTCTTCAGCTCCTCTCTGTTGAGGGAGAAGAGCTGAGCTCCGGTGAGGATGCCCAGGTGTTCCACGGTCCTGGGGAGACACAGAGTGGGGAGATGATGGTTGTGCTGCACGTGGCCTCGTGCCAGAGGGGAGGAGTGGGACATGGGAGGCCGGGAGCTGCACTGGCACCGTATCACAGAGCCCTGGGGCTGTGCCAGGGTGGCACCTGTGATTCCAGTGGCATTTTGGGCCGTGGGTTTAGTTCCTTCATTATTCTTCTCCAAGAAAATGTTTCTAAGAGAGAAAGGGAGTGAGACTGAGCTTTGATCATCCTGGTTATAGAGGCTGGATTTAATAGGGTTGAAATCTGATTTGCAACACAGGCTCTGTAAGTGAATCCCAGTGACTTGTCCCAGATGAGATGGTGCCAGTGGCCTCCCCTGCTCCTTCTCCAGGGAAGGAGGAGCGTTTCATGGGGCAACAGAGCAAATCTTACTCTTTGCTGAATGACTTGGCCTCCAGCCAGGCTTTGACTTCTTCAGTGCTGGATTCAAAGGTGAGGGGCACAAAAACTTCCTGAGGCTTTTCCACTTTGAAATTCCTGTGGGGAGGCTGAATTTTATTGTTTGTGATCTTCTTTAGCAGCTCGTCGTTCAGCTCATCCATTTGGTGAATAAGTTCTGTGGAAACAGGTAGGGAATGAAATCCAGTCTTCAGTCAAAAAACACATTAAATGAATGTGTTTGTGGGGAAATCGTAAGGAAAATAGGGATGTGGCTTAGTGTTTTTATTTAAATTCAGCCCAGAAAAGTGGTTCCCATTTTCCTGTGCTCCTGTGTTGCCATTTATTTTCCTCCCATCACCCCTTGGCTGTTGCCTGATGTGGAAGGGTAGATTTGTGAGAATCTACAGTTGGAGATTTGGGATTGAGAACTTTTCAGTCCTCTCTGCTACTTCTAGTCAGTAATTTGCTGATCCCGGAGCTCTGGGTTTTGCTCCGCAGCGGAACAGAAGCAGCAGGAAGCACAAACTGGGAGTGAGCAACACACTCGTGATGAGATGAGCTTGAAGGTCCCTTCCAGCCCAGGCCATCTGTGATTCTGTGAGAATTCCAGCGACACTTCATCCAGTGTCACTTTCCCCATGAAACTCCTGGGGAGTACTCGGTGTTATGAACAGATTTGTGTCCTTGTATTGCAGGGCTTTCCATCATCCCAAAGGGGTTCCTGCTTCCAGGTGCGGACAGGGTGGGATAAGGGGGGAGGTGAGCAGGGCCCCTGGTCTCTCTCCTGCTGTATAACCCCTGCAACATGTGCAGGTGAGGGAGGGATGTGGATCTCCTGTTTGGCTGGGAATTCTGTGGAACCACATGAAGGAACTGACCAGGCAGGCACTACGTGTGTGGATATGAGCATATGAGCAAAAGGAAGGGAGAGAAAGGGCTGAGCTGTTCTTTAGACACACTCAAATGCTTTGGAAGAGAAAGGCAACTCTCTCCTTGGGAGGAGGCAGGTCAAGCTAGAGGAAGGAGTAATGGCGGCACTTATTGCCCTGCTCGTCCCAGACTGCCTGAGAGCCCAGAAGGTGTCACAAGCTCCAGGGCTGCTCTCTTGGCTCTTGTTCTACCTGGAATGGCCTCCAGGGCTGTTCTATTTCTGATCACTGAAGGGTGCAGGGGAGCCCCTTGGGTAGGTCTGGTCCCTGGAGCACCCAAACCCAGGGGAGCCCAGCATGGGACACAGAGTGGGACACACACGTACGTTCTTTGGCGTCCTGTGGAGAGTTGCGTGATAACATCTCACTGCCCCACTTATCCCCGGCGTAGCTGGCAGGCAGCTTGTGAGTTGGACTGGATGGACCATAGCCTCTGGGGCTCAGGTCTCCTTTGTACCTCTGGTTAGACTGGATAGAAAGGAAAAAAAAAAAAAAGTAAGATTTTTTTTTTTCCGTAGTTTTTCATTTTCTTAAACTTTCCACCTCGCACCCACAGAGGTACAAAGTGCCGTGTTGTCTCTGTGCTGATGTGGGGCTGGTGAGACCTCAGGTGGAGCTGCATGGGGGAAGTTAATTTCTGGGAATGAAAAAAACCAAAGCAAAGCCTGAAGTTTGTGAAAGGGAATTCCTAGACACGCCAAACGTGTTCAATCCCATTGGACGGCAAAGCCCCACTGCTCCATAGCTGGGATGTGAAGTGTGACCACTGCCAAGGGCCTGGAGCAGACTGGGAAGTTTTTTGACGTTTCGATTAAACTAGCAAGGATTTTTCCAGAAGCCTGCTGGGCCTCCTTAAGCTTTGTCCAAACTCTACAATACCAAAATAGGGAAGCAATTCCATGCTTCCCTGCAGTGTTTAGAACACTCCAGCTCCACATTTCTGTAGTGCAAGTTAATTCTCATTTAGATGGCATTTCCATCTGCCTCTACTTGAGTGATGTGTTCCTGCTGCTGAACTGAACTGGGTGAGGGAAGTGTCCATCTTTAATTTAACCCCCAACAAAAATCTTGACATGGAAAAATATGGAAAACAGGAGGCTGCTGCACAAATGGGAAGGATGGGCCTTATTTGGGAAGGCGATCATGGCAAAATGGTAGTTTTATCATAGGAGACTTAGGAATCTCCTGACTTTGTCTACTTCTGAGGGTTCATCCTGACTTGTGCATAGTATCCTAAGAAATCCAGGGAGGTTTAATAACAAGATTATTCCCAGAGGCAGATTGTTCCCTGCAGCTGGTACCAGTCAGGTACCACTTGACTACAGACCTGTTCGAGCTCTTCCAGTTTCACCACATCCAGGATATTGTATGGAACGTAACCGGCCTGCCCGCTCCGGTTGAGCAACTTCCACCATTGCTTATTATCTTCCAACACCTGAGAGAGGGACAAAAATAAATCTGCTAGTGGGAACATGGGATTTCAGGCATATACAGCCAGGATATAGTGGGCATGGACCACCCAGAAGGACATCATCGAGACCAGGAGCTCTGACTAGGTCTGCTGCTCTCAGATGCAATCCAGGATTGAAACTTTTCCTGGAAGGCATCAGAATTTATCATAAGGATGAATAGGAGAGCATCTCTGGGTGCTGAAGGACTCATAGTTGCTATGTAATGTTCCCTGTTTTTCCAGTTCTTTTTTTTTTCCAGTGATTGAATTTCTGTTGTCTTTTTGTGCTAAAATAAATAAACTTTTAAAAAGCTACATTTTTGCACAGAAACCTTTTCCCCAGCTCGTAGATCAGTGTTAGCCCAAGTCATGTCCCACATTCTCCAGCTGCAGGAAAAGAAAGATTATGAAAAAGGTATTTTTTGGGGAAAGCAATTCCTCGTGGAGGGGGAGGTGGTAATAAGGAACACAGACCCAGCAGGGGACGAGCAGGGCACGGCAGGGAGTTGTTGTCCTCCCTCCTCGCTGTGGTGAAGGTGGGACCGATGTGTTTGAGCTGAGGAAGTGACACAGCACAGCACAGGCAGCCTGTGCCAGCTTTGGATTTGAGCAAAGCTCCGTCTCACTGCTCAGACACCACCAGGGAGAACAGAGTTGGTGCTCGCTGGTATCCTGAGCTCTCTCCTGCCCCTGGGAAGGGGAAGGGACCCATCTTTTCCCAGGGGTGCTCACGTACCTCCAGGATTTCATCCTTCAGCACCGAGAGCTCATTGGCGTTTCGTGCAGTGAAATCGTAGCGGATTTTGGCAAATCTCCTGGGCACAGCCACTCCCTGGGCCTCAAAATTCCTGCAGGAGAGAAAATCTGGAGTTTTAGTGGAGGCCCATCCAATTACAAGGCCAAGAAAATCTGAATTAGAGAAGATAAATGATCCTGATTCTTTCCTGTTCTACATTCCATCTCTACCACTTGATCTTCCTACCAGGATCAGGGTGAATGAGAAAAATAAGTTATTTTACTGACATAATGGGATTTAAGGTATTTTGTTCTGGATTTGAACTCTTGTAGTAAAGCTTATAAATCTTTTAGATTAGAACAGAAAACCATGGAAAAACATGCCTGGCTTGGGGTTTTTTTTTCCCAGACCAAAGCTAGCGATAGAAAAATGGATGGTCAGCTAAAAACTTGACTCAAATCCCTGCAAAGTGATGTGTCAAATCACAACTGAGGACTTGTGGAATTTGGGAAAAGTTTGGTGGCACTCAGAGATATGACAATTTCCAAGGTGTGAGCTCGTGTAAACAAGGAAGCAGATGGAGCCTCTATACTTTGAACTAAAAGTACTTTGGTTAAGGTTTTACCATCAAAGTGGTACACCATGGAGTAACTGGTGATGGAAAATGAGCATTGAGGCTGTTAAAAGGTAGAAGAGCCATCTTTCCCTTGGGAAAAAACCTCAGGGTGGCCTGATTGGTTCTGGGTTTGGAAGTGAACTTTCCAGGACTTCTGAAGAAAGGGGAGGGGGTTTTCCTCATTTCCTAGAATTCTGTCTCATTAAGAAGAGTTGTCTGAACCCAGTGCGCTGTCAGTGAGAGGTGGGCAGGACTGGAATACGTTGTTTCATTCAGCCTCTCATCAGTGGATTTGCCTTTGATAGTGTCTAAGGCCAAGGGGGAGTTGCTGTCTCCAGTGAAACAAAGCTCCTTCCTCAGCTGAAATGTTTTCCAGCAGTGCTGGAAGCTCAGGCTGCTCTTCCCTGGCCCTGTGTTTCCAACAGGGCAAGGTTTGGGTGTGCCCTTCCCTTAGGGAAAATTCCTCCTGTAGGCAGCTTCTGTCTGTGCAACCTGTGGTGGCTTTGGGATGAATGGAGAGATCCTCAACTGGTGTCCAGAAAGGCCAGGAAGGGCCAAGAAGTGCTCCAAGGGCTGAAGCACTACATAGACAGGTTGGGAGAGCTGGGAATGTTCAACCTGGAGAAGAGAAAGCTCCAGGGAGCCCTTAGAGCCCTTTCCAGTGCCTAAAGGGGCTCCAAGAGAACTGGAGGGGGACTTTGGGGAAGAGCCTGGAGTAACAGGACAAGGGGGAGTGGCTTCCCACTGCCAGAGGGTGGGTTTAGGGCAGAAATCCTTCCCTGTGAGGGTGGGGAGGCCCTGGCACAAGTTGCCCAGAATAGCTGTGGCTGCCTCATCCCAGAAGTGTCCAAGGCCAGGTTGGACAGAGCCTGGAGCAACCTGGGCTAGCAGAAAGTGGCCCTGGTCATGGCAGGGGGTTGGAACTGGATAATCTTTAAGGTCCTGTCCCACCCAATCCATTCTGTAATTCCATGATTCCAGCATCTCCACACATATGGAGAGCCAAAGTGCAGTGCAGCATCTTTGGCACCGGATCCTTAAGGTGACTTTGGTGGGCTGGTGTTGGGAAACAAGACTTATGGATGGACTGATGAAGTCAGCCAATATTTTTGCCTCCTGTGGTGGAAAACACCTGGGATTCTTTTCCTTGCAGAGCTGCTGGGGGTTAAAAAGCAGACAGTGGGAATAACCCCTCAGCTAATCTTTATCTTCTCTTGGTGGTTATTAATAGTGGCAGGGAGTTGTCTCCAGGATGCCCAAAACTTCCTAGTGTCACCATATGTGTCCATGTGTGTTCATGAGGTTCCAAGGTAGGAGCTGAAGCTGTGGGGTGCGGATCCATTACCTGTTTCCATGTGGAGTGAAGGCATCCCCAGGCTGTGTCTGCTCAGATGCCTGGCCACGCTTGAGCGAGGAGTTCCGATAAGGATATCCATTGGCTGAGGAGAGCTGGAAATGCAGATGTGGAGGCAGTGTTACCAGGAAAGGGGAAAGCTGATCGGAGAAAAGGAGAGGGATAGGGGAAGATGAGCCATGGCCTAGCAGCTTTTGGCCAAGATGTTTTTCAGGGAAGCCTGTGTCCCTGGAGCTCAGTGACACTGCAGGGTCCTGTTGCCTTGAGTCAGGAGAGGCTGATTATTGCTGCCATTTTCCAGCCTCATTTGCTTTCCATATTTAACTGGAGTGACCAGATCTAGCTGAGTTTTGAGCCAACTACTTGCACACCACCACATCCCCCGCAGCTCCATCTCTCTGGAAAAGGGGGAGGGAGAGGGAAGAGAGGATCCCCAGGGATGCAGGACTAACCTCCTCTTGCAAGTGTCCAATGTCTATTTCCCAGGGAGCTCCACGGAAGATTTCTGTGGGTGGTTCCCAGCCGTTGCGAAATTTGGGGATGTAGGTGGGGATGTTCGCGTCTCGGGGCCACTCAGCTCTAGGACACAGAGTGGGAATATGACGTGCCATTCACAAGGAAAGTGTCTTTGAGGGAATCCCCTCAAAGGAGAAGCAGAAGCATCAGGGCATCCAAGCATCCCCTCTGACTGGGGAGCCTGAGGAGATGGCAGCTCTGGCCTCACCTGGATCTGGTCCATGTCTCCCCCAGGGAATCCCAGAGGTTTATCTCTTTGGGTGTCAGGTGACCTCTCAGGAAATCGGTGGCATCTTTAGAAAGCAGTGGGCTGAGGACAGACCGGGCCAGCTCGGGGCCACCACAGCTATTGATGATCTGGGTCACACACAAACCACACAAAGAGGAGAGAAGTTGCAAGAAACAGTCAAAATATCAAACCAGGGACATACAGAGGCACAGAAATCAAAGACAAAACTGATCCTTGGATCAGCCCAGTCACCTCAAGAAACATCAACCTAAGTCTTTGAAGGAGACTGGACAGTTCAGGGTAACATGAGATTTTTTTCAGATTGGAGTCAACGCAATATCTGATCTACAAATGAGCTGTTGCTACAGACAAGTGAAGTGTCACAAGCTGAGACTTCAAAAAATGGAAAGTGTCTGGCTGTCCCTGTGTCCTTTCTTTTCCAAGTTGGGATTTCTGCTTCCAAGCATTTTCAGAACATATTTCAGCTTTCCAAGCATATTTCAGCAAATACTGAGCCATGTTTGCCTGAAGGTGAGACCAGACATTCCCAGTGGGAAGCCCAGCCAACTGCCCCTTTTGTTCACAGTAATGCTTTATTGGTTGGATGGAAAGATTCCTATTTGCTGGGGTTCCGTATTTATTTCAAGCTGCAAAGTGGATCAGAGGCCAGGAACAACCAGCACCACTTCTGTAAGTTTCTGAGAAAGCTGTGGCCAGCTGTGAGCAGTTTTCTAACCCTTCTGCACAATCTGTCTGCTTGTAAGTGTGAAGTAGAAATAAAAGGGGAGTTCCCAGAGAGACCTGGGAATAAGATTTACCAGTTCCAATGGCCCAAATAGGAAATGCACCAACTCCGAAGCGCTGGGGTTCTGGATGTGCTTCCTCAGTTTGGCCTGGAAAGAGAAACACAGTTTAACTCTAACCTGAGTGTGCATTCTCTTTTCTGTCACATGGAGGGAGTGTTGCTGGCTGATGAGAAGAGTAAGGGATGGGGGAGCAGGAATCATTCATTTTACTTTGTGTCCATTTCTAATTCCCAATTAATTTCAGGAGGGGTGGAATACCCTCTCAGTTAAATCAGTGCCTTGAAAGGTAATTTGAACAGACACACAAAACCTTGGCTTATTTTGAAAGTCCTAGTGAGGAAAGGCCAGGGTTATGGTTGCTTCTGCTTATTACAGGGTTGAGAATCCCACTAGTACCATGAATGAAAACAACAGGATTGGTGTTTTGAGGGTCCCTTGACAGTTGCTGACAAGGGAAAGTCTCCACCAAGGTCATGCCCGTGGCACCCAGAGCTACCCTGGCCACTGAAAGGCTCCAAATCCAGTGATATTTGAGGTGAATTGTGGCAGAATGGAGGAGCAAACACTTGGGATTAATTTACTGTAAGAACTGGGTTTTGGTAGCAGCAATCAGCAGAGCTCTGGTGAGAAACCTCTCCAGTTTGTGCTTCCATTCAGGCTCCTTCTCCTGTCCTGGCCTTCTGGCACTACTGCCATGGGAGACAGGGTCCCCACTCCTACCAAAATGCAAAGCATTTGAAATGCTGGAGATTAAACATTAATGTGGAGTGGGAAGTGAGAAACAATTGCTGGCAGCAGGGTGACCCAGTGAACAGGCACTTCCCAGGGACTCAGCAGCCCTGTGGTGAGGATCATGGCAGGGCCCCACCATGGAGTCCCAGCTCTGCTCCACGCTCAACTCTGGGCCCTTGCCAAGAGATACGCTGCTCCTGATCCTGAGCAGGCACAAATTATTTGTATTTGCTTCTCAAATAAAAGGCTGGTGTCCTGCATTAAGGTTGCTTACAATCTCTGGGGTTTCTTTATTAATGACTGCCCAGGAAGGAGCTTGGAGGATGTGTTTGTTGGACAAGTTTGGTCACAACTGACAGAATTCCTGCTGCTTTGTTAGCCTCCTGGTCGCTTGCGGTTCACTGAGCAGAGCTGGTAACACTGGGAACATCTTTATGCTCTTGCTTTTCATCCCCTCCACAATACAGAGGTTGTGGCAGGGGAGAAAGAGAGAATATCGGAGCAATGGGGGACTTCAGTTACTGTCAAGCAGAGACTTCCCAGCCCTGGATCTGAAGAGACCCAGGTGTTGCAACCCTCTGGCTGCTCCATCCCATCCTGGGCTTGATGCTTCTAGTTTTGGTTTAACAGCTTGTCCCAGAAAACCTGCATAAGCCTGACACAGTATTTGTCCTGAGTTCTGAAGAACCTGGAATTCACACTGTTATCCCTCGTCAGTATTTTCTGTTCAAGTTTCTCTCTGAACACTCACTGCTGGGGTACGTGGGGAAAAGCTCTGTCTCTGCACAGGGTGGAAATTCCTCTGTGTCTTACCAAGAGGTTAAAAGCCAGTTTGGTTTTTTGGAAGCAGTCGATGAACTCAGCCTCGCTCGGGGGTCTTGCTCGGAGGGTCAGCATTCCCTCTGCCAGGAGAAGGGGCATAGAAGGACACGTTAGTGAGAGCATCCGCTTTGGGAAGGTTCCATCTGCCTGCCGTGCAGAAGGCACAGCAGAAATGGGTGTTGAGACCAGAACTACTGAAAATCAGGGGTTCAGGGAAAGGCCAGCTCCCTCTGTGTGCCGCAGGCTCCGTGTGTTCTACCAGAGGTGCTCACGGACAACAGCACCTCCCAAATTGGTGGGCCTGGATCCATGGCTGTGCCGTAGCATCGATCCAGCCTTGCTGGGCCAGGAGCTGAGGTGTCCCCCCACCTTCATCTGTGACCCCCTGTGCTCCCCGTTTATTCTGGCTGCTGCACTTCACCTGCTGGCCCTTTCTTCTTGTTCTTCTTCCCTTTCTTCCTTTGGTTGAGCTGTCGGAATGCCTCTGCAGCCTTCTGGAGCCTGGCAACGAACACTTCGATGTCATCCAGGGTGCAGTTCAGGATTTGCTGTGAGGACAGAAACCCAAGGGACCAATATGAAAGTGAACCTGGCCTGGGAGCCTGAATCCCAGGGCCAGCTGCATTTCCCAGGAGAATGCACACGACTGGGCAATCCAGGCATGAAATGCATCAATGCATCCCTTCTCAAGCCCAGAGCTGCTGGGCCTGGCTGTGTGCTGTCCTTGCCAATGTGATAAGTGACCCCTGGTAATGGACAGCTGGAAAATCACCCAAGTGGGCTGGGAAGGAGCAGAGCTGGAATCAGCAGAGCTACCTCAGATCAGAGGACATTGTCACTGATACGGTGATGAAGACTTGCTTTTCTCCACCTTGTCTTTGTGCACAACAGGTATCAATTGGAAAAATGCGCAATGATGCATTAAATGTCTGTTCATCGAGGAGGCCCTTGCTCCCTGCCTCTGCTCCTGCCTGTGGACTGTGCAGTGTCCCTGTCACCCACCGTTTCCTTTTCAATCTTCTGTGCTAACATGGCGCGGGATTCCTCATGGTCATGAGAGCCAGAGCTTCGTCGTTCATAGTCTGCAAACAAGGGAGAGAAAAATAGATTTACTGTCAGAGGATGGAAATAGGCTCCACCAAAGGCAGGGATCCATAGGATGGTAGCTCCCAGCTTGGGTGTTCTGGATTGTGAGGGCACCTCAGGAATAATGTTTGTAATAGGTGCTAAATCCCAATCATCCTGCTAAAAACCCAACCCCATCGCTGCTCCCGGCTTCCAGAAGCCACACGCCCATTGTGGGGGGGCGTATTCCAGCGGGAACAATTGCTGCGGCGGCCCCTCGTGCAAAGCAAATGGTGTCAGCTCAGGGGAGGGGCTTGGAAAGGGCTGGCACAGCATGATCTGCCAAGTGGGAGAACTGGGGAGGCAGTTTTGGCAAAGGCACTTTTGACCGTGACAAGTCCACGGAGTCCAAGGAGTTTCTGGGAGTTTTTATTTGTTGAGCAGAACACGCCCAGTAGGTACAACACTTATTCCCACCACAGACCACTTCAGGAAGGTGGGCTGTCTGGGTTAATTAATCTCCCGTCCCCAGGAAAGATTTCCTGAG
Source organism: Hirundo rustica (assembly GCF_015227805.2). Lineage (NCBI taxonomy): Eukaryota > Metazoa > Chordata > Aves > Passeriformes > Hirundinidae > Hirundo > Hirundo rustica. The sequence continues at coordinate 58,744,556 of NC_053455.1, read as the reverse complement.
TGCTCCCTGTACCTGGATCATGCTGGGAAGGAGGTGCCACCCTGTTCCTGTTCATTGCTGAGCCTCGCATGTCGTGCTGGATTGGGATGGGAGCTGGTCCTTGAGGTGGGGGGAGGATGGATTGTCTCTGCTTGATCTTTTCCTGGTTTGCCCTGCAAGGAAAATGTCACAGAACTACCCCATCAGTGGCTGCAGATCCCACTTCCAAGAGACTGGAGTGTGACTAAACCACTGGAAACAGGGGTTTTATTCTTGTTGCTCCCAGCTGTATCCCACAGAACTTACTTGAGTGTCTGTGGCCGTATCTTCTTCCCGTGCTTGTGGTCTGCCAGGGCACTTTCTATGTCCTCATGAACCATCTCCGCCTCAAGGATAAAACAGGGATGTTTATAAGGGCTTGGCTTTAGGAAGGATTGGAGGAAGGGGGAAAGGGCAGACACCAAGAAGTGTTATGTTCTGTTTCACACCAAGCAGGAGGGCTCTGCTCACCTCCACCTCGTCACAGTTGAAGAAGTGGATGTCGGGTTTGTGCTGCTCAGAATCCTGACACACCAGCAGGAGGATGGAGGAATAGCGCATCTGATTGAGCACTGTCTGGCAGTGCTGCACTGTCGGCAGGGGGAAGTCCTCCAGCTCCTCCTGCAAGAGAAGGGGAGAGCCATCAGGCAATGGGGAGCTATTAAACTGAGGGGGAATGCTCCTGTGCAGGAACTCCTGGGATCCCTGGGCTGATCTTCCTTAGTTTGTCATTGCTAAAACCATCGTGTTCCCACGCTGCAGGGCTGACTATAATCCAGGAGAGGATTTTGGTAGTGATTCACCCTTGTTTGTGTTGCTCAGAACTTGCCTTCTCCCAGGCAGAATGGAAAGGACACTCACTGCACCCCACACTTCAGCCTGGGGTCAGTCCTGCAGGGCTCCAGGTACCTGTGTCTCACAGTCCAGCAGCCGGATGGACTTGTCATTCACTTGCAGCAGCATCTCCTGTGTCCAGATCTTCTCTTTGGAGTTGAGCAGGATGAGCTTCCGGATTGCATCATCCACTGTCGTGATGGACTCGCTCTTGTCCATGATGAAGGTGGCCAAGTGCTGAAGGCGGGGAGAGAAAGGAGATAAAAACAGGTAGAAAATGTTTGTTGGGGTGTGTAAATTGGGGAGGAAAGCATCTCTAGAGGCTTCAATTACTGTTTGTAGTTTCTCAGAGCTCAGGCATGAAGGCATTGCGGCACAAAACATCAGTGCATTTTGGTTGTTGGTACTGGCCTTGTCATGGCAGTGAAAGATTTGGGTTTCATAATGGGTTTTCATAACCAGTTTCACCACTTGTATATTACTTTCATCAATTCCAGCAGCTCTGATTCCCATTTAAATACTTCACACACACGAGTTACTCCCCAGGCCCCTCTGAACCTGGCTTGGAAGTAGAACTATGGCAGTCAAACTAATGCTTTGCTTGCCGAGCTATAAAAACATTTGTGTTTTGCTTGTCTTGTGTAACAAACCTGCTTGATGTGGGATTTGTGCCTGGCAAAGAGCTCACACAAGCCATGGGCAAGCGCTGGTCCTCTGTGCCAAGTGGGATCCCTGCAATGTGTGGGGTCCCATGCCCTGGGAACAGCTATTCTGAAGAGTTTCTATGCTACAAAGCCTGCAGGAGCTCCAAACCTGGCAGCTCACTCTACACCAACCATTTTAAGCCCCTCTTAGGGTTGGGGTTACCTTCCCCCTAAAAATACCCAAATCAGCCCTGACAGTGGTGAAAATGGGTGTTGCTTGCCATAGGAAAGGATATTTTGCTGTTTGCTTCTGTCCTGACGTGTGCCTTTGCTTGGTTATCCTGGTTTTCCTACCCCCCTTCACCTGCCCTTTAAACCCTCCATGCTGTCCTCCCCTCCTTCACTGCCCTGTGTGTGCACTTGGGCCAGGAGCAGCTCAGCTGCAGCGTAACCATCCAGGCTACTTTCCCATCCGTGCTCCAACTGCACCCTGAAGTGTGAGGTGATCCAAGCCTTGCACTTGGCACCTCTATGTACAGAGTTTGTGTAATGAGGCAGCACTTGCAGCTTTGCTCTGCTCCTGAAGCTCCATGGGACAGGAACGTTTGGCAAGGGAGGCAGCTGAGGAAAGGGGAGGTGTGTCACATCCAAATGTTGTGTGCCTGCTAGCAGTGGGTGAAGGCCACTCCAAAAATCCAGGTGAGTAAGTGCTGCTCCCTTGTGGGTGGAAGAACTGGTTGTGTCTGCTGGCAGAGGGGACTGCAAGGCAGGAAAAGCTGGGTCTCAGCAGCCAAGCTGTTTGCCCAGCTGTTGTCCCTGGGGCAGTGACAACACAGCCAGGCAACATGTTCAGGTGATAGCAGGGAAGGGGAAAAAAAAAAAAAAAAACAACTCAGGAAGGAAAAGGGGATGGTTCTGTTTCACCTTGTTCTTTTGTTGCCCAGCTGTGTTCTTGGTGAAAAGGGAAGGTGCATGACTGTCAAAAAGCAGCTGAAGCTTTTCCCTATCTTTACTAACTTTCTCCAGCAGAGAAAAGCTGGAGGTTTTTGGATGGATAAGTTGCAGGCCTGCTCAAGGCATCTGTGCAATCCTGCAACCCTTAGAGGCTTATTGGACCAGATCCCAACCCCTGGAATATCCAAGGCCCAACCACCAGCATGACCCTTTCATCCTCATTTCCTTGCTCAGCAGGGTACAGAACAGGCACTTCAGCAGCAATGGCTAAGCTGGAGAGCCAGGAGCAGATTAACCCCTGGAGCAGGGACACCCATGTGCTGTAGGTAGAGCTGCCCTGGGGGGCCAGGGACAGCAGTGTGGCCACTCCAAAAATGTTTCTGCCAGGCATTCAGAGTTTGCAGGAAGGGCAGCAGTGAAATGCCTGCTTCTCTTTGATGCACACATCCCATAGTCCAGTTTCAAAGCAAGAGCTGGAAAAATCAGGAGTGTTTTAAAGCAAGTCCTAAACTGGTGGGAAATTTGTAGTAACGGGATGAGTTTTGCCTGGCTTTTCTCCCTTTGATCCCGTATTTTCCTGCTTTCTCCCAGTGATCAGATTTAACCTTTTTAGGGATCAAGTAGCTTCTTTCTGGTTCTGATGCACTCATGAGCTGATTCAGTAACACAGTGCATTGTGTCCACAGTTGACATGTGCCTCAGTGGGCCATGGAGGAGGATGAGAGAGTTGTTGGGAAAGAATTCCTTTCTCCCTGTAAAAGCCCACATAAATGCAAAGTGGGAAGCAGATTAAGAGGCAGCAAAAGCTGATGCTGCTCCAGCATGTCCTGCTGTGGGATGGGAACCTTGGAGAAGCTGTGGATGTTGAGGTCTGACACAGACCAGATGGACCCCAGAGGGATGTGTGCACTCAGAGCACAGAGCCTTGGATGGTTGTGAGGAAGCACAGGCAAGAACTGTTGTTGCAGTTGGCTCCACACGAGGTGGATGCAGGGAAAGGCTTGGATTTACTGCTCTGGTAGACCTGACTGGCAGAAAGTCTTTAAACATGCTCTTGGGCATTAGCAGTGGATAGGGTTTGCTGTTAGATGATTCCCAAAGGCTGGAAGAAGGAGCAGAGAAGAGGACAATGCAAGGCCCATTCCTGTGTTCATCAAGCAAAGGTATGGGGTGAGGCACTGTCTAAATATAACCCCTGGCAGGTGTGTGAGCTGAAAGCTGAGATTAGCAATGCAATCACGAATGAAAAACATGCTGGGTGTATGGTACTGTAATTGTAAAATAGTGCATGGGAAGGTATTTGCCAAGTCAGTTTTATCTGTGCAGAGGTGACAAGCCCTATTCTTTCAGAGCAGTGAGGAGAATGGGTTTACACAAGATGACAGGCATTTTTATCTATTCTATTATTTTATTCACCACTTTTACAAGCTTCATAAATTCCTTTGCTTTTTACTGTTCAGTTAGTTTTCATGGAGGGGAAGTTACTTGTGTGACTCAATCATTCGAATATTTTTCTACTTTGTATTTTCTGTAAATATGGGTGGATTGAGAGGGAGAAGCTTGCTGCTGTCTTTGCTTTATTTCTTAAAACCCCTTTAAATCCAGATGGACATTCAAATACAGCAGCTTTTACTAGAATGGGCAATGACTCCATCCACCATTAAACTTTGATCAGATTACTTCAAAGGGTGTAAAATACCTCACCCGTGAGGAAATCTCATTCTATCTCACTGCCTGCCACCGCAATCCTGTTTGCCTTGGTCAAAGTTCAGGGGAGAGACTCACAGATGGGTGGCTTATGGCATAATTAATGAAGAATTCATTTACATGTCACTGTTTAAAGTCCCTTCTCTGCATCCATAAGTGACTTCTTAGCCACTGAGTTGGTTTCTCCGACGGAAACCAGGATCTCTTTCCAAACAGGCACTTTACAAGACTAAATGTAGGCTTTTAAAGGGCCCCATCTCCTAAATATGAACCTCAGGAAGGGTTCTCCTGTCTCGCCTTGCCCAGTTTTCAGTGATGGATGGCCCCACCTCCTCCACAGAGTCCTGCACCACCAAGTTGCATTACAGGAATCACTGAGTTCGGGATGACCAGGCTGGATTCTCTTTTTGGGTGGGTGTCTGTGGCAGTGGGAGATGGATTTGGTTTATTGTCTGTCTTGTGTCAAGGGGTTTGTGTTACCTGAGAGGACACAATAGCTGAGGAGATCTGAAAGCTGATAGTCCATGTGGTCTCTGTTGTTTGGAAAGCTGATTTCTGGTAACCACCATGGGAACTCTGCTTTTAACATGTCTGTACTGATCAGAAGGGTTTAAAGCACAGGGTGACAGGAGAGACAACATTTCCTGCTCTCCTTCACACACCGAGGAGGGAGAAGACAAGAGCTCCTCCATTTCCTCTTTCCTTGTAGAGAATTCTCCTTGTTTATTTAAATTTCCCCCTCAGCCTCCTAAAGGTCCAGGACACAGGAAACAAACTGCACTATGGGCACCTATCCCTGACCTTGGCCTCTCAGCCCCTTAGCACTCCATTGCGTGTGTCTGCTCACCTGGACGTGGTACTGGGAAGTCTCGTGCATAATGACGTTGGAGTTGGAGTATTTTTTCCTTTGTTCTGTAAGAAACAAGAAAAGAAGCATTGGTTGTTTTCCTCTGTATCTGAGAATTACAACGCTGTGTCTTTCTCACAGTCCTTTTCCGCGGGCGTTGCCAGCAGGTGTCTCTCCAGGACAAGCATTGCCTTTCCTTGAGCTTTGCCTTGGGAATTTCACCTTTCTCCTTGGCCAGCCAAGAGTTTTTAATCGAGCTCCTCTTGGTGCACTGGGCTGAGCACAGTCCTGCCCACGGCTTGGGGACCATGCTGAGCACTTGGAGATATCCCAGCAATAAGGATCATGAAAAGATGCCGCTGCTCTTCTTCGGAGCCTGGCAAAGGCAGGTAGAAGCTAATTTGAGCCGATTTCTAAAGCTTTTTAACACTTATCCTAACACTCTTTAGGCTGTGCCATCAGCTTGGCAGGACACACGAGTACTTCACACCCTCTAGCTCGGCTCCTGTGGCTGAAAACACAGCGGTGTTTTGCCTCTGTGCCTGATTGCTGACAGCCCTGGAGTGGTGGCTGTTCCCCAATAGAAACAATTTATTGATTTATTAGTGGGAATATTGGCAGAGGCTGAGAATGCTGGGCTCTGAGCCCATCTCTCATACACCACCAGCACCAGCTCAGAGGTGGAGAGAGGATGGTTCTGGGGAAAGACCTCAGACATCCAGCCCAGCTCCCTGCTCAGCCATTCCAGAGTGACCTTGAATAAAGGAATTAACATTGCAGTGCAGCCCCTTCCCACCTCAGGCTGGCAAGAAAGGCTCAGTGGCACTTTCTGGTTGCTGGGGGCTTTAATTGCAGTCTGTCCTACTTGAAATGTGGGGCAAGGTCTGGGGTAGGGCACAGGCAGTGCGTCCCACAGGGAATCGGGGCTGATGTGAGGCACTTTTTTCCTCTCAGTAACCTCAATTTCCTCCCCGAGCATTTCTCATGTAAATAGATGACACTGATGGAAATGAGAACACCACATTCGTGTGGGATGGAGACAGATTTGAATTTTAAGACATCCCATCCCCTCCTTTTCCAAAGGGAGTGGAAAAGGCTGAAGTGGGTGGTCTGGAAAGAAAGGGAGTTTACATTCGGACAGGCAAGTGTCTCCAGCCCTGAGAGGAAGGGTGAGGAGCTGTGTTGGGAACTGGTAGTTCTTGAGGGAGGGAAGGAATACCAGGGGAATGAGGTTTCCAGTGGGAGGCTAGCACAGGTCTGTGTTCCTGGTAGGAAAATAGCCCATGGAGCTGTAGCAGTGGTCAGGGTAGCAGCTGATTGCCCTCAGACTCTCTGGGATCCCTTCCAATGCTTTTTCGCCTTCCTCCAAGCTCAAAGGAGCTGCACATGTCACAGTCAGGAGAGATCTCAGTATGAACTGCTGAGAAAATGTTCAGAGAAGCCCTTGGAAGTTTTGAGGGCTGGCCAAAACCTCAGAACTCTGCATAGCCCAACCTCCCATCACCTGCACTCAGTGAGTGCAAGAGAGCAAAGGCCTCTTTAGCCCTTTGCAGCCTTGTTCAGACAGCATCGAGCCCTGGGACAGGGAGAAATGCAGGTGTTTCCCCTCCCTCTGTTGATTTTTCCCTGGGGGAATTTCTGCATTACCTCCATGAGTCACAGAACTAGAACAAAGTGCCTCTATTTTGTCTCCCGATGTCATTCAAGTGATGTCCCAGAAGCTGGCCAGGGCAAGAAATGGGGTGTTTCTGCATGTTCTCCTGAAATCCCTTCAGTCTCCTTGGCTTCTACCTGATCCCCACACCCATGGAAACGTTTATTTTTGTGTTTCCTGCTGGCATCCACAAATAAGACCATGAGGTCTAGAACCAGCCAGACTTTCTGGACAGCAGGATGCCAAAACACTAAAATCTCCTTCTTTCCTAGCACTTAGTTTTGATTTAAACACAGGAAGAATTAAAGATCCGGGTTGCAGATCATGAAGGAATCAGGTTTGGGCCGCATCTATCCAAGGAGCGTGGGTGCTTTAAAGAAAACTAGTGTTTTTTGGTTTATTTACTGAAAACAATGTGGTGAAACACTGCCAGGCTTTCCAAGATGCATCATTATTTGTCTTTGATTAAATCTGACTCTGGTTGGGCTAGGCTGATCCCAAAATGCTTTTAGGAAGAAATTCTTCCCTGTGAGGGTGCTTAGGCCCCGGCACAGGTTGCCCAGAGAAGCTGTGGCTGCCCCATCCCTGGAAGTGTCCAAGGCCAGGCTGGACCAGAATTGGAGCGACCTGGGACAGTGGAAGGTGTCCCTGTCCACGGCAGGGGATAGAATGAGATGGGCTTTAAGATCCTTTCCAACCCAAGCCATTCTGGAATTCTGTGAATGATGCCTATAGCAAAATCTGTGGCTGTTTGACTCCTCCATCAAGGGGGATCCTTTCCCTCGCCCAGATGAACTCCCTTGGCCAGCCATACCTCAGAAGGCAGGTCAGCTGTTCTGTGTGGCTCCACCCTGCCCTTCTGCACAGCCTCGTCCCTGACCTGCTGAATTTTGTATGAGTGCATGCTGGCCTGTTAGCAGCAGCAGTTCATTTCCTGCTGCTTCATCTGACACCTCACACCAGGACACTTGGCATTTCTACAGCATCCTGCAACAGGACCTCAGCACCTTCAGGTGTTATCCGACCCCCAACCTGGCCACAGGATGTGGAGAATTTGCATAATCACCATGTGATCGATGAGCATTGCAGGAATATAGTGATGATTTCTCCAAATTAGCTCAGACACCCATCTGCACCTTTGTCTATCTCCTGCTATGACCTTCAGAGTCTGTGGCAGTGGAGGACTCTGGATATAACACAGGCAAAGGCCAGGGAGAGCTCCAGGGCAGTGGCACCGGTACAGCAAACATCCAGAGGTGATAAAGCTGGCATGAGCCCACAGTGACCATCACTGTCCTTTTTCCCTTTTGTCTGCCAAGAGAGCCAAAGAGATGGAAAACAATACAGCTTTGTCCTGTCCTTTTCGTGTCTGGCAAGGAAACAACCCAACTCACAGCGTGGGTATCCTGGCAGGTGCTGGTGGGATCCCCTGTGGCCTGAGGAGCAGGGATCCCAGGCACTCGCTGTATGTGTGAGATGGGGAATCCAGAAAGCTTTGAATGCCTTAAGCATGGCTAACAGGGACAAGCACACGCTCTGTCTCATCTCTTGCCTCTCAGGGTCTGGCCCCGTAATCCCTAAGATAATCCTTTGAGGGGGCAAAACCCTATAAATGGTTCTTTAATGGAATTCACTTCAGTTGTCTCCTAACCAGGTAGCTTTATTCTTGCCTCACACCCAGAGGAGTGGGGAAAATGGCAACGAATGTTATCTGCCACTGGTATCTTACAGATAAACAGTGCTGTGGGAATGGCGTTTCCCACTGGCACCAGTGAGGAAATGGGAAGAGCTGAGACCACTGCAGAAGTAAAAGGTGGTACCTGAGGGTTGAAAACAGTGCTGGGCTGAAATCCCAGTAATGATGCTAAAATCTTGGCTGTCAGGGAAAGAGTCCTGTTTGGCTTTATGTCAAGGAGTGGAAAGGTTGAAAGAGAGTAATAAATGAGGAAAAAAAGCAGGATCGATACACATCCTGGAGGGCTGGGGTTATCAGCTTGGTCCAGGAAGCCAAAGCACATCTTTAGTGCCAAGTTCCCTCCCCATTTCCATGCAAAACCTTATTTAGCAGGGAGCTGGGACGTGGCTGCGAACGCGCCGCAGTGAGCACAGGAGATCAACTAGTGGGATAAACTGCCCGTGGGACCAGCTTACAGCTGGGATAATTAAGGTCTCTGGGAATGCTGAGCAGTGCTAAGGAGGGCAGGAGCAGGCTTGTTTTTCTCCATGCACAGCTTCTGTCAAGCCAGAGGGGCACAGCACCCCCAGGACAAACTTCCAGTGGCCCCTGCCTCCCCTCCAGACACATCCTTCTCTGACGGATTAGTTTTACCACACAGGATCCTACCTGATGCTCCCTGTCCCTCCCCACATTTGTTTACGGCTTTTGTTTGGCAGAAGGCACATCAGAAGACGGGGGGATGTATGGACAAGTCTGTGAGGAATGAGAGGTATTGGATTTGTTTTCCTTGCCAGTGCCATACCAAGGTCCTCTCCTCCATTCCCTGAATCACACTGCCGACCTCCCTGGCCTCCACATCCATTACAGCAGCCTAAGGGAAGTCCTGGCAGTTACTTCTGGAGCTTGCCAGTTCCTTATATAATCTTTAGGTTATCTGTACATTATCTAGCAGTGCACACACTTTTTATGGGAACCTGCCAGCGTAGCGTGAGCTGCTCTTTGCCAGTCGGCAGGTCAGGACCAGCCTGCTGAGGAGAAATGGAGCAGCAAATGCCCTGTGTGCTCATGGCAGCCACAGAAACCTGCCAGGCTGGCTGACAGAGCAGCAGTATGGGATAACCTCCATTCCAGGATGCCAGCCTGGGGCCAGATGTGGCAGCTGAACACAGCATGTGCCAGGTTCCTGCTTCCTCGCCAGGCAGGAGGGTGGGATGATCCAGGTAACTGGGGTTAGTCAAGGATCCGGTTTTTGGGCCTTGCACTGACCTGCAGTGCCTGAGCTCCCAACAGGGGAGAATCTGCAGGTCCTGCCTTGCTCCTGCCCTGTTCTCTATGGTCAGCACAGAGAGAGCTCCATTTTGGGATATCTTTGCAGCTTAGGGAGCATTGAGCTCCCTGGGTTTGCTGTTAGATCCTTGGTACTTGCTGAACTGCTGGAGCTGGTCTGTATCGGCGCCTGGGGCACTGGGAATGTCTGCCTGGTCAGCTCTCACTCACGGCTGGTGTGTGTAGATGGGTCTGGAAGCTCTTGGAGTGAATGAACAGCTCTCATTGAGGTGTGAATGGGCTTGTGGCAACAGGGAGCAGCGGCTCCAGGTTTCACAAGGCTGAATTCCTGCTCGGCACGCTTCATACTTGCTACAGCTCAGCCCCAAGTGCTCACATTCCTGGTTTATTAGCTGAAGACACAACCCACTCTAGGAAAGCAAATAAAAACCTGGCGCAGCTCCTGGGTTGTGCAAGGACTGAGTACGTGGAGGAACAGTGTGTGTTTGTGTTCAGTGTGTCTGGCGGCATGGTGTCCATCGGGCAGCTTGGAGCAGGACAATCAGGGCATTGAGGAGCTATAGTTCACCGGTAGACATATTCCCTTTTGCCTTTACAACCAGACCTGGAAGAAACCTGCCAAATTTTTTTTCACCAAAAAACCCAAAGTGGCGTTTTCTCAACTTTCTGTAGCTGTTAATGGCATTTTTTTGAATCTCAGAACATAGTAAAATTGTGTGAATCCTGATTTAATTAGTTCACTTTCTTTGAGTCTTGAAAAAATTCATAATGAAAAGTTTCCCCCTTTTTTTGTTGTTGTTATTTTTATGAACTACCACAACTTTAGTGCCCAAGCTACTTGAGCATATCCAAAAACCCCATTTCCATTTAGGAAAAGGTTCCTCTGTGTGAGCTCTAAAAGCAGTCACTCCATACAAGAAGAGAACTTGTGCTCAGCAGTTTCAAGGTGGCAAAGAGAAAGGAAAACTGGAGATGCTGAGCAGCATCAGAGATGGGAGATCCCTCTCCACAGCATCCCTGTCACTACTTGCCATCCCAAACTCACGGCCAGCAGCCCCTGGAGCAGTGTCTGCTCCTCCCAGTAGCTCCAGTTAGGGCTGAACTGAGCCAATGTGTTCCCTGTCTCACCCACCACCGGAGCTTGATCTGCAGGAACCAACAGGATTGTTGGCTTCCAGTTTTTCTTCCAGCCCTACTTCCAGTTGGTGCATGAATTGTCCAAAGCATTGAATAAAAGGGTCACCCACACACACATTGTCAAAGGGCAGCAGGGTAATCTGAAGCTGGAATCTTGGCTGGGAAAGGGAATGTGAGGAAGGGAGCTGGAATGGCACCGAGGAAGAAGTGGGGAAGGACAAGCGAGTTATTCAGGGCTGGCAGCAGAGGACATCAGGAATTAATGGCCTGGGCAAGAAGGTCTCTGCTGAACCTCAGGCTTTTTCTCCAGCATGATGAAACCTTTAAAGACATGACAGTGAATGGCACTGTTCAGATGTTGCCCAAATCCCTGCGGATTTAGGCATGGAGATGGTCCTCTTGAGCAGGCTTAGGTTTAGCCACTGTTCCTGCCTGGGTTGTCTCTTGCAGACAATACCAGTGTGCGTTAAACCCTGCACAGATCCTCTCCTAAAGGCTGTGAGGAAGGAACGGTCCCTCCCTGCTCCTGTCAATAACGATGTGACAGCCATGCAGCCTCCAGCTGGAATTGTGAACGAGCTCATGGTGTGGGCAGGGTGTGGGAGAGCCAGCAGCAGGGAATTACAGTCCGGGCACTGTGCTCAGGGCTGGAGGGTCTCACCTCAGAGACCTCTCCATGTGGCTGGCGCTGGGGGTCCCACTGCGATACAAGGGAGGTCTGTGGAGCCCCCCAGGAGTTGGTTCATGGCCATTAAAGGTAATTTACTCCTTCTCCATCGGTGTGTTCTGCCTGGCCAGGACTAAGCAGCTGCCTGTGGCTCAGGGGTGATGCTGGCAGCAGTGGAACCTCTCTGCCTGTGGCTCCCCAGGGAGATGATCCCTGTCCAGGGCCACAGCGGGCAGGAAGTGGCTCTTCTCTTTGTGATAGTGCCTCGTGTCCTGTTACAGCGCTGCAGCCTGGCTTGGGTTACCGTGCAGTGTCAAGTGATTGGCGTCAGCACTGCGCTTCTCCAGCCTAACTCATTGCTCCAAAACCCCTTTTCCTTTTCCCTGTGCCCTATCGAGTCTGGTTCTTTCCCAGAAATGTGTGCATTGAGGATGGGTGGGCAGGCTGGAACCAGCTGCCTGGGTCTCACAGGCCTGGCCTGGGGGGCTGGAAGGAGGCTGAGCACCGCAGAGACAGACAGCAGCCAAACAGAAATGAGCTGCTTCTCCCCACAGCCCTACACAAAATCACTGCAATCATCAAACTACCCTCAACTTCTCCTGCTATGCTGCCTAATCCATCAGGAGAGCCAGCTAGCGCTGTTTGACAGCTCTGGAAGCAGCTGAGGGGAACACCTGCAGAAGCCCACCTGGAGCCCCCTCAGAAAGGGGTGGCAGCAGCTTTCCTGCTGTGGGAAGTGCTGTGCAGAAATGCTTCCTGCCAGTCCTTCCCCTGGCTTCTGCTGGAGCCTGGTTCCCCCCCACAGGCTTTCATCTGGGCTCGGAACAGATGCCCGTAAGCAGAGAAGCAGCCTAATTTATTTATGGTGTGCATTAACATTTATTCAGCTGGTGGTTGTGTGGGGAGAAAGGTGGCAACCTGAGAGGGGCCAGCCATTACCTGCTGCCAGCTGTGGCGGGAGTGCTCCCTGCAGCCACAGACCCCCTCCAGAATGTGGAGCTGAATGAATGCGGTGCTGTTTTATTAAGGGGGGAGGAAAGGATTAGTCTCCTACTCCCATGAGAGCCAGAAAACTCCACTGAGGATGGCAGAGCAGCTGGAAAGCATATCAAACTCTGGCAGGGACAGAGCCAGGGGAGGGTATCTTGGGGCTTTTAGCCAGTTTCGTTGTAGAATTCCCCTTGGTCATCTCTCTGCATCTCTCTGTGCTCACCACGGTGAAGACAGTGGTAGACACAGTGAAGACCACAGTGGTAGGCAACATATTTGGTGATCAAAGCAATTTCAGCAGGCCAAGTGTGACACCAGAGCCTTGCCCAGCCATCAGCGGCCTTATGATGAGGCTGTTCCTGTGAGAACCTTCACACTATGCCCTGGAGCCCCCCAGAGTGGACCTCCACCTTCACCATCTGGGTGTCTTCCTGTGCACAGCCTGAAGCTGCTGCTGTGTTCCAGCCTCACCACGACAATTTTAAATATTCCTCTTCAGGGTCTCCCCTGAGGTGAGTTTAATATTCCCACTAAGTCCCTGTGGATACTGGGGACACCTTGGCCGTTAGGTAGCACTTGTGTACCCACAGTTGGCACTCCTGTCATGTTAGGCCAGTATTACTGTAAAAAAGGCATCTTTAGGAAGCTAAACCCAAGGCCTTGTTCACCTAGAAATAATATTTAGACACCTGTGTGCATTGGAGCCGTCATAACCCAGCGAACTTTAAATGGATGCCTGCGTTCTGGGAATTTGGGAGTTGCTTCTTGGAGGTCTGGCTGAGGGTCCAGCCTGATTGCACTGGAGGAAAATGGAAATATGAAAAGTCTTGTCAGCTCCAAATGTCCCTCAGCAGTGTTGTAATCACATAATCAAGGACAGCTCGGCTTGGTGTGATTTGTTTCATTATGAAACATAATTCCCCCTGGAATTTTAGTTCTTGCTCGCCCCCAAATGTGCCAGCTCACAGCAGAAATTAATGCTGGGGGAGGGAGGCTCTGAGTGGGAAAGGGACCAACACATTTGGTTTACACGTGCTAAGTGTTCTTTGCTGAATTAGCGGGTGGGTTTCAAGTGCTGCCAAGAAAAATCCCTCTGGATGTGCTCATGCCAGGGGCTGGGCTGGCCAAGAGGCACTGATTTGTGCAGGGAATGCCTGCAGAGCTCGTTCTGCTTTTCAGTAGTGGCAGAGAAATAGCAGGCAGCTGCTTTACTCCTCCTGAGGATTTGGCCCAGGGACATAGAGTCCTCATTTTAAGTTTGCTGGAATTTGGTCAGAAAGGTCCCAACCCTGGTGAATTTGCTTTTGAGGTGTGTTCATACAAAAAATGTAGAAGATGAAATTCTGTGTTGAAAAGTGCTTCTTTGAGAGGTGTGTTTGTTTCCAAGGCAGTCTGTCAGCTTTTCCCTGCACTGGCTTTTGTGGCATGGGATTGAAGGGTGCTCCCTGCGCCATTGCACCATTAGATCCCCCTCTGGATTCTGAAGGCTGGATCCCTGGGCTGCCTGCACCCATGGGTGCCAGCCTGCAAATCTGCTTGTGTTTAATGCTGTTGTGAGCTCCCAGGTTCACTTTACACATCTCTGCAGAGCTGTTTACCTGGAACTACAGCCCTTGTGCCCCTGCCAGGGTGTGCCACAGTGTCAGTGCACAGCCAAAGGAATGTGCACTGCCTTGGAGGCAGGAGGAGTTTGTCTGCACTAGCAGCCCTGTGTACCCCCAGAATTCCACACCTCATCCTCTTGCTTCTTTACCATGTGTCCTTCCATCTCCAGAAGTGACTGACACAGTTCAAACCCCTGCTTGGCACCTCCCCACCCCGCAGCATCCAGGCCACAAACAGCCCAAATTTCTGCTCTGCCATTATCCTCACGTTTCATTTCTTGGAAGCAAATTGATGTTAACAATGGCTTTGTTTAGCACTAAATACAGCCCCTGCCATCCCACTTGTCCCCAGGTGAGGCTGGTCTCTCTGGACATTGCTCCAGGCCACTCCACATGGATAAACCTCCAGCCAAAAGCCTTGGACAAACAGAGTCACTTCCCAGGGACAAATAAACCACCTTGACAGTTCATAGCTGCCGAGGACAATCTCTCATCAAATAGAAGATCTCCAACACACACAGCCTGTTCCTTCCCAATTAAACATCAACCAGGTAAATCCACAGCTCTCGGGTGGGAGAGCTGGCAGGCTCAGACTCCCCAAAAGCTGCTTGTGTTACCCCAGACAACCCCCAACTTCTTACCCAGGAAATAACTGAGGGAGGTGATTTCTCACATGTTTTATGCTTGCTCTGCCCAGCCCAGAGACCACATTTTCACCTGGGGTACTTGGATCTGCTGAGATCAGGAATAATTGTTATTGATACCTAATTGTGCTCAACCCAAACAAGCTGACTCTCAAACTGTGCACAAGAAGCTATCCTGCCCATTCCCTGCTCTTCCAAAAGAGCCAAAGGGCATGGAATTTTCATGGTTCACTGAGTAGTTAGAAGAGGATAATCATTAACTTGCTGAGGACAGTCTTTCTTTTGTGAGGCCCTTTATCAGGTGATCTTGCTAACAGACCTGGGGAGGATCTGGGTAGGGGAAGCAACGTTCTGTTCCCCACAAAATCCCAACTGCCCCCAGCCTGGGTCGTGTCGGCACAGATGTGAGGTGCGTTTTTGCTACCAGGTCAGGCCAGCCTGTTGCGTATGGAACTCACTGGATTCATGTATGGATTCATGTGGCTTTGATTGAGTTTCAGCCTAAAGCTCCCCAGCATCCACACCCAGCTCTCCAGAGGTGCCTTAGCCATGTGAAACTTTGGATATGTTTGCGGACACGACTCACCATACAGGTCCTTTGCGCTCAGCTTGGAGGCTCCCTCGGCTTTGCCCATGCTGCCGCTGGAAAAGAAAGAAGGTGCGAATCAACCAGCAGCTCCCAAATATTTTTAACATCCGTTTTCACACAGCAGCTCTGCAGTTGCCCAGAGGGACCAGCCCTTCCCTTCCTTGCAAAGCGTTTCCTTGTGGGCCGTGCTGGCGGCTCCCTGTGCAACCCTACCCGTTATCCACACCACAGACATGTCACTGAAGCCAGCGGTGGAAACAGGACACGGAGTGGCCCAGCCAGGCCTGTCTCCACTAGAGTTACCCTCACAATGTCCCCTGCAGGGACAGCACTCCGGAGGGGCTGCGTTAAGGACAGCGGCTCCTGGTGTGCCATAAGTGGGGTTGTTACAGGGAGACCCCCTCCGTGTTATCCCCGAGTCCACCTGAACCTGAGGCAGTGCAAGAGCCAAGGTGATGATCCCTTCTCAAAGGACATGTTGGAGATGTACCCCTTGAAGGCAGGTGCTCAGATATAGAACATATCCCATATAAGCATGGGAGGGTGGAATTGCATGTAAACAGTTAAGTTTTGGGGTGTCAGGTGTCTGAGGACCACATGTAGGGCCAGCCCCTGTGCCTGGGTCATGGGTAGGAATGAGCACCCAGGAGATAACAGTGTTTTTTCTGGCAGAGGAGGATCCAAGCAGGATCCGAGGTGCTGTGGTCAGGCTGTCCTGCATGGAGCAGTGAGCCCATGGGTGCCCAGGGGCTGCTTTGTACTCTGTCACTGTGTCCCCCTGAGGGCAGGCAGTGGTTCAGGTGCTCATACCTGGAGCAGGAGGGAAGGAGAGAGCTAGTGGCTCTGGCTCCATTGGGAAGTTGCCACGGGCCGCTGTAGCCCGAGGCTGCAGGTGGAGAGGCTCCTGGTGTCCCTGTGCCCTCTCCAACTAATGTGCCATTATCAAACCCCAGTGCACAGGGCAGGTGATGTGTGAGGCAGTGCCAGCTTGTGAGGTGCCCAGGAGGGCTGAAACTAACACCAGGGACTTTGGGGATGAGTGGGACTGCTTGGAGTATCCCCTGAATGGTAGAAAGGAGTGGTACAAGAAGATCCTTACTTTGCTGAGCCGGGGTTGCTGTTGAGGGATCCCTTGTGATTCATGTTGCTTCACAGGCCAGGCAACTGCAGCAGAAGCACAAGAGACCGGGTCAGTGGTTATAGAACAGGATCTCAGGTGATTTATACATGTGCATCCTGCCCTCCCTGCCTCCCAGTTGGGGTCTCCAAGCAGATGGAGCAGTCAGGTGAGTTACAAGGGTTTCCTCCCTGCTCTCAGTCACCTCTCACTGCTCTGACCTAGGCTGAAGGTGACACATCCCAGGATGCTTTTTCAAAGCCTACTTCCACCTCTCCCTCTTGCCCTTCCATTCCAGGCACACCCCAGCTTTGTGGCATTCCAACACGTCTTTTACTGCTCTGCCTAAGGTTAAACAGGGACTGAGGGGGCCTTTGCATCCATGGTTTGTCCTGGATCCCTGCATCCATGTGCTCGTTGCTGTGTGTCCCAAGTAATTTTTCATGCCTAGAGTGCCATTAGCTTTTGTTAGGTGATAATTTTAAGTTCTACACCAGCTGTTAAAGTATCTTTATGAGGGGATTGCTCACATAAAGAAAAATGGGATAACTGAATGCTGCTCCACTGTCAGCTCAAGGATGACGGAAAATGTACTGCAGTGAGTGGTTAGTGAAAGGCAGACAGGATCAGCACAGATTATGTTCCTCTTCTTTCCAATGAGAATTAGAAGGTGGGAGAAGATGTGAGAAAGATCCAGGCACTGTTCTGACAGCAAAACTGCAAGGGAACAGAAACAAAACCTGAAAACAATAAGATAATAAGATCTCAAGGAATTATTTGTTTTGGTATTCAAGCTCTTCACCTCTGCTCCATGTGTGAGCTAAAGGGAAGCCAAGG
This sequence comes from Hirundo rustica, assembly GCF_015227805.2. Lineage (NCBI taxonomy): Eukaryota > Metazoa > Chordata > Aves > Passeriformes > Hirundinidae > Hirundo > Hirundo rustica. The sequence continues at coordinate 58,727,348 of NC_053455.1, read as the reverse complement.
CAAAGTCCTAAATTATTTTAAGTCTCTTTTGGAAAGTTCAGGAGCACTTCTGTGCCTGGGTCAGACCCTGCTTACCTCTCGATAAGGTTGTCAGAATTCAGTGGTTTGGCTTTGAAATACTTATTGCTGGCCTAAAGGAAGAAATTCCTCAGTGGGATTTCCTGCAAGGGAACCGCTGGGTATGCTTGGCATGTGCCAAGGGCTGCCATGACAGCCATGGGCAGGCGGTGGAGCTTCCTCCAAGGGTTTGTCTTTACTGAATCTAAGATGAAGTGTGTGTAATCCCCAGGGAATACTTTGGAGTCATCTCTGGCACCTGGGATTTCCCCTCTGGAGGCTGACTATCTGCTGCAGGGCTTGTTGTATGATCAGCAGAGCTGCCCTAGATTCCTTCCGTGTCCGTATTTATTCCTTGCGTTGGAACACTTGTGGTATTTTCCTCTGTGTGTTTCACCCCGAGGTGAGGGCAGAGACAGTTTTCTCACTGATCTTATCAGAACTGTCAGTGGGATGTCAGAGGGATGCATTTATGGGGATGCCAGTGAAGTACTTGGCTGTGCACAGACTGCATGGAGAACCCCAGCATGTTTTGGGCTCAGCCTTGCAACTTTCAGCCTGGTTTTGGTCACAGTAACACACTCAGCTAGGAGACAGTGCTAGGAAGGACTCTCAAGTGCATTTTTTAGTATGTCGAATTCCCCTTTTTTGGTCTCTCTTGCAGCTGATACTGAAATCCCTGTGCACACCTATAAGAGATATAAAATCATATCCATATTAGAATAGAGGCTGGGTGGTCTGCCAACCCCTCTGAGTGTAATAAAACCCATCCCTGTGCCCAAGCCTGGGTACCTGTGAATTTTTCCTCTGCTAATAGCTGTCTGCTGGTTTCCTTTTACAGTCCTCAAACTGTTCCTATCTCCTGGATCTCTTTGTGCATTAGCATGAGATACCTGGAAAAGAGAACTTGGGCTCTTAAAAACCTCCGCTGTGCTCTGTTTACTCTGCACCTCCCAATCACTTGAGTCCCACAGCTGATGATAGCTGGGAGTGTTTCTGCATATTAGTGTCATTATTTCTGCCCCCCTTTCTCTTACTGCCCCATGGCCACGTCCTAATGTACTGAAATCCAGGTTACTCCTGTAGGAATGTGTCACCAAGTTTGGCCCATGGGGCTCAGACCTGGTCCCAGCCCCAGCTGTGCAGCGCCAGCAGGAACAAGGGATCCAGCTAAGGTCAGCCTGGTTTTCTTTTCTCCTTCCTAAACTGTGTCCAAAAAATAAACCTCTGGGATCTGCTCCGTGAGGAGCCCATCTGGTGCAACCCAAGGTGGCTGCCAGAGGTGCAGACTCCATGGCAATGGCAGAGGAGTCTGGCTTCGTGCGTGAAGCAGGACCAGCCCTGAATTCTTCATCTCGTGGTGGTTAATGAAGCACTGATGGGATCAGCTGGGCTCCCCAAATGATAAGCTAACCTGGATGTGTGCCTGTGTCCCGAGAGCCCATGAAACTGGAAGCAGTGCATACACCTGCCAAGTCAGCAGGTCCTTATCATGCTGGGCTCCCTTTTCTTTGTTTATTCCTGCTATTTTCCTATTTGCCCTTTGCTCGGCTCTCTCTGCTGCATTCAGGCCTTGGCTGTGCCCGGCCTTGTCTTGGTCACAGCGAGGGCGTGGTGCGGTGCTGGCCAAGTGAAACCAGGATGGAGCCTTATGCCAAAGCTTTTAATTCAGCATTAATTGCCGGATATTAATTGAATCTGAACTGGAAGACTGCAAGGGGGAAGGGCACATTCCTAAGGGGCTGGAGACTTTCTAAAGAATCTGCTAAATCAAGAGGTAACTGGGTTTGTGAAAGGTGAAGGAGGGCTAAGAGCACTTCACCTGAAATGTGGACAGGACCAAAGACATGAGAGATGAAGCTGTAGGCTGGCCTTCCCTAGGTTCTCTCTCCCCTTGGGAGCATCCTTAAGAGTTCCCACAGTCTGCAGCCTCAGCCAGATGTTGTCTTCCCCCTGCCCTGATTAGAGGGTTCTGATCTTCCCCTTATCTCCCAGCAGGTGTGGCTGCTGCCTCCTCCTTCCCCAGCGGGAGGAGCATGGGAAGGGAGGCGAGACGCAAGTGTCACCCTGCAATGTGCGGCTGTGCAGGTGTCACCTTTGACTCAACCTCATCAAAGCCAATTTCGAGACCATCACCCACCCCTTTGCTGGCTCAGGGCAGTGTTTCTGCATGGGTCACCAGGCAAGGCAGCTGAGCCTTGCACATGAGTGTGGTGTGGAATGAGATACGGACTCCAGGAGCTAAGCCAGGCTCGAATTCAGTCTGCTGCTGCTGGAGCAGCTACAGGAAAGCTAAACTGCATGGCTAAAGCCTGGCACCTTGATCTGGCTGGGGCCAGGAGGTCCCAGAGGGACTTAGGAAGGCCAGCACAAATTAGTGTTGAAGGCCATCAAGGTGGGTGAAGACACGTTGTACTTTAAAGCACAGGAAATCCCACTCCCTGACTTTCCGGCCGGCCTTATCCTTGGAGGTCAAATATCCTCCCAAAGACACGCGGAGCCAGGACGGGAGCCTGGCATTGTCTGCACCACATTGCTGTACTTTTATAGCAAATGGAAGCTGGCCATGCATTGTTTGGGCTCTCTGAGTCTGTTTGAAGAGGGAGCTGTGACACTGATCCCTCTTCTCCAAGGGTGGAGAAGCGCTTTGTGAAGGGAAAGCGTTATATCTCTTTCTCCTCTCTGGGCTGATCTCTGCTGTTGTTGTTCTTTATTTTTATTAGGTACAGTTCTCCCTTATCTGCTGTGGTCAGACTTCTTATAGGGTGTGGAAAGGACATGAAAAATTCTGGATTTGGGTAAAGATTGGACAATGGGCAAATGTGAAATACTAGTGGGGTTTTTAGGGCTATTATTATTATCATCACCATTAATAATCACAGCAGCATCTGGTGTTTGTGGGTTCTTCTCTTCACGGGTCTAAGACCTTTAAGACTGAGACTGAGTTTGTTGGTATCAGAGAATAAAAGGATGCAATTGTAGCAGCAGGGACTTACGCTGGTCAAAACAGAACAGTTTTTGCTGGAACAGCAGAAAAACACTGTTAACCCCCGCCAAAACCTTAAGCTAAGTGACCTAGGAGTAACAGCAAGTTTTTTTCCAAGCATGTTCTAACCCAGTTGTAACAAACCTTGTTTGTGTTTCCATCAGAAAATCTGCCTGGGGCAAGAGAACTTCCGAATTCCCCATCAGCCATGCTGAAGGGAGTTTCTGCACCAAGAGGTGATGGGGCTGGGCACTGGTGAGATCCCTGGGAAGGAAACGCTCCCTGGGATCCTGCCTGGGGTGAGGGGTCCAATGTAACCCAGTTTTCCCTGTGTGTATCCTGTGCCAGGGGGATGGGCAGGCAGAAACGCTGGATTGGCAGCAGCCCTGGGAGTAACATAAAGCGTCAGGGAGAAACATGAGCTGGCCACCACACGATGTTATCTCTTAGACTTCCCAGATCCACAAAGCACCGTCTGTTAGGGCTGCTGGGTATATTCCTGCAGCTGGAGAAAGCTGTTTGATGGGCTGTGCTGTAAAACTTGGGCTGCTTGGACTCACAGGAGAGCAAAGGGAGCACAAGCACCATGGCGTGTGTGTCCTGCACTGGTCCTGCTCCAGACAGCTGCCCCAGCCTCTGGGAGTATCCCACCAGTTCCCCCAATCCATCCTACCCTCTCTGATAGTATGGAAGGAGCTGGCAGGTAGGGAAGGCCACAATCCCACATCAATCCACTAACAAAACAGATTTGGGGCATTAGTGAGGCACTGGGGTATGTGTGCTCAGGGCTCCTCATGAGATACCAAGAGTCCTAAATTCACACAGACTGGTTTAGATCTCTCAAAGTGGTTGTGAGAGGGACCCCAGGAGCCTGTAGTTGACTTGAGGACTTCACATGGGTCTCTGGTCTGCTGGTCCAGCCTCCTGGAATCACCCTTCTCTTGCTTTTAATCGCTTTTCTGAACCTGCCTGTAAGGATGGCTTCAGGGGTCACCAGAAGAAACTCAGCGTCTCTGCCAGGAACATGCACTCATAGATAAAAATAATCTTTGGGTTAGTCAGAAAGCATCAGGAAGTGCAAATCCAGACCAGAGAGGCTGAGAGCCAAACAGATGAACAGGTTGTTGTATCTCCTTGGAAATGCAAGCCAGGATCTTGTCCCATTCAAAATTTCCAAACGCTGTGTTTGCAGAATCAGGCCTTGGTCGTTCAGCAGGACCAAGTCAGAACTTCACCGCTCTGTTTTAATGGTGGTGATTCCTGCTTTGGAAAGGGGAACACACCCACATGACACTGCCTGGAAAACCTGGTGGCCGTAGGAGTCCCCACTGTTATCTGTGTTGTTTGAGATGCCTTTACAGCACCCCAAGTTTGGGAAAGTGGCAAGTCCTCTGGTTTTTTCCTTCTTCCTCCCTTTCAAGTTACCTTTACAATGACAGAGCCACTCAGGATCATGGATCCCTTTGGAAAGCCATAAGCCTTATGGAAAGGGGGAGGGTGTGTGTGGAGCTCCAGGGTGTGTGTGGCACATGCCACGTTCCAGCAGAGGCAGTCCCCAGGTACAACCTGCCAGGTGTCTGAAGGAAACACTCCCTGCTTTGCACATCAAATTGTTCACATTGTGGAGATTCTCCAGAAGACAAGCACCTGGATAAATATAACCCAGCCCAACAGGTCTGGGCAGAGAAGAACCAAGTGTTCTTCATCCTCCACAGCAGAAGTGGCAGCAGCTCATTTGGACTGAGGCATCTCAGACCTACAGCCATCCCTGTACCAGCTTTGGTATATCCTGACCCCCCTTTAAATCCCATCTGGATTTACTGTTGGTCTCCAAAGGGCTGAAATGGAGCCTTGGGAGCTCAGAAACAAACTGGCACTACAGAGCAGAAGTGCCAACATTTACAGATTCCTGATGGGAGATTCATGAACTACCCACAGAGAGAATGTGTCCATGGTGATCATTAAACAGCCTTTAATTTAGATCCCAGTCTGGAGTCCAGCGGCACTGGAGGCCCTTGGTGCCCACAGGTTGGAGCAGGAAAGGAAGGTTCTGAACCAAAAATGAGGAGCTTTTATATTCCTGCCAGAAAGTAAAACCTTCCTCCCAGAACTACAACCAAAAGCAAGTCTGGACAGCCCCCTGCTCTATAAATACCCAGGGAAAATGCACAAATAGCCAGTCTCCAAGATCTTGGGGGAAAAAAAAAAAACTGGAAGCTGGCTCCACTACCCCTTGGAAAGACTTGTTTGCAGAGTCCCAGTGCCGAGTGACAGCTCCTGGATTTGCACCTTTCCTCTCTGTTGGAGGAATTCTGCAGGAGCTGGGTGGAAGGGAAATGGGGAGCAGGTTTGGGCTTGCTGTGTGTCTTAACAGGGGTTCCAAGGTGAGCATTATCCATGCTTGGGCTGCAGTTTAGAAAGCCAAAGAGCCAGCCCCAGAAACAGCACATTAAATATTAATGGATGCTTTTGGAAAGATGGAGGGAGATGAATGAGCATTCCTTACATAAAACCTCTTTAAATGGTTTCAATTAAAAGACCCCAGTTCAAAACTACCTGACTGGGAGAAAGTGTCATGTGAGTCACTTGCACTCCCCAGGAAGAAAAACCAGCATGACGCGTTCCCTCGGCTTCCTGGGAAGACAGGAGTTTTGTGAGGAATTTTGTAGCTTTTTCCCCTCTGTCGTGTTTTTGTTTTGTGCCCACACCTTCTGTGAGCTAATCCTGTCCCTAGCACCACCCAGCTCCTGGGAGGTGGGAGCCAAGGAGCTGTGGGAGGCTGGAGCTGGCCGTGGGACTGTCTGGGCAGGATGCAAGGGAGAGGCTGGATGGCTCCAGTGCTGCCAGAACCTGTGGGTGTAGCATGCCCTGGTATCCAAAACGTTTGCTGAAGAAAGCACTGGTGCTTGTCATGCTGAAGGTTTCTCTGCCCTGCATCCTTATTCACCCCACAACCCCCCAAAATTATCGCTTTTCCCCCAGCCTGGTGCTGTACTCTGGGCTTTGGATCACCAGCACCAAGGGGTTTAAAGCTGTGACTTTTAGACTTGGGGAGGATTTCACACTGTAGATGAAAGGGAAGCTTTTTCTTTGCTTTGTGTGAAAATCAGGACTCAGTGATCAGGCCAGTAAAAACAGGGAGTGACTCTGCTTGTGTGTCATATTCCAGAGCAGGACGGATAACGGCCGAGCCCAGCCTGGAGGAGGGCACTGAATCGCCTCTGTGTTCAGGAAAAACACCAAAATCCTAAAATTGGCTGTGTGCTCATGTCCCTGGCTGCAGGCACCAGCTCTCAGAGCTGTTCCTCATGTGCACCTCTGGTAGAGCTGGAATTTTTCTCTGATGGCTTTTCCAAGCTCAAGGCATCTGCGGAACAGCTGGGAGACTCGGTGAAAGGCTCAGTGGGGCTTGCAGACTGCCCATCCCTGGAAGTGTCCAAGGCCAGATTGGACAGGCCTTGAAGCAACTTGGTGTAAGAGAAGGTGTCCCTGCCCATGGCAGGGGTGGAACTGGATGGGCTTTAAGGTTCCTTCCAACCCAAACCATCCCAGAATCTGTAGGGATGGGCTCCTGTTGTGTCCCTACTGCTTCCAGCAGTAATGTCACAGCTCTGCTGGAGAGAAGCACAGGGAAGTGGTGTTTGTCACAGTGGGATTTCCAGAACAAAGCTCAGGACTGTCACATCTGTGCTGGAAGGTGGAGCTCTGTTTGTGCAAAGCACCCACAACCAAACCTCTTCCAGAAGTTTCAAAGCTGCCTGGTCCAACAGGGACCACGCTGATATCCCCTGGGTGGTCCTGGTTTGTCTGGTGGGGTTCAGTAATTTCTCACTAGATGTGGGTGTACAGACAGGGGACAGGTTGGCCTTGCTGTTTGAGCTAATCACCCAAATGTTTAAATCTTCCATTTAATGATTGCTGTAATGTGCACGGTGCCCTCCACACATCAATCCCGTGCAATCCCTACGAGCCAGCCTCAGCATTCCTGCTTCCTTACCCCTAACAGGACAGCTGTAAAGCCTAACGTGCATTTGGCAGGCAGTTTCATTTTCCACAGTAATTCCCAACCTTTAGCCTCAGGCAGAGCATGACACACCTGACCATCCTTGCCTGGCCACTGCCAGTCCAAACTGGGCTGAAATGCACCAAGCAAAGCTGGGGGGGTGTGGCTGGTTCCTCATCCTCTCAGGAGGGGAAAGAGGGAGTCTTGTTTATCTGTGCACTCCTCTGTGCTGACTGGTTCATGAGCAAGACAGAGCTGCTGGGATTTGAGGGACCTTTCCACCACCTCCTCCTAAAGGAAGGCATTTTTGGTCACTCCCTGAAATGCTGATTCATTTCCCTGGCAGAAATTCAGGCATGTAGCAGGGCAGCTGGTGTGCCAAGAGCTTTTCCTCTATCAGAGAAAAGCTGTTATTAGGCTGAGAGCCACTTTGGGGCCATGTTTAGCTTCGGTTTGTCTCCAGCAATGTCAGCTCAAAGTCTCTGGGGTTAGATGAGGATTGATAAATCTGTACAAAGTAATTGGTCAATCTGAACTGAAAATCATTTTCTGCCTGTGTAGAAAGGTCACAGCATCCCGTTTTTCCCCAAAGAAAGGGAGAGAGCCGCAGCCCATCTCCCTCTGCCTATACCAGTGAGGAGCTGTTCCACTCTGCTCCTTTTCCAAACCTCTGCCTGTAGCAACAGGGGCTTGGGAAGCATCAATAATTTTCATTTCCTGCTGTAAAACTCATCCTGGGCTTTTTGCTGGGAGGGTGGGGCAGAAGATTTGAGGGAGGAGATTCATCTCTTAAAAATCCCATTTGATATTTAAGGCTTTTCCAGCCTTTTTAAGCTAACCATGACAACATTCACTGCTATCTTTTCCCATCCTATTTTGTGCTTCCTACTCATATCCTGCCCGGGTATTTTTGGCTATTTGTAACAATTCATTTGAGCTAAAACTTGGCACATGGGAAACCGGCTCTGAGTGTCACTGCAGGAAAACAGCCTGACACCAGTTTAACCAGCTCAGTGGTGGCTCCTGGACACGTGGTGGGGCTCAAGTCAGCTTTTGGTCCAAAAACATCACTTGAGCTCTTTTGGTAGTAGTCTAATGTAGCTTTTTCATTCTGTAGTTGGTATTTTCATATATATTATCATGGTAGATACAATTTTAAGTGGAAAAAATGTTCATTTATCCCTTCCCATTCACCTCTGAAAGGCAGAAATGGGAGTTCATGCAAAAGGACTTTTGCTGTCCGTCACTGATTTGTTTTATGTGCAAAATGCTGAGATTTTTGGATTTTCACAGAGTCCCTATAGGAACCTATATTGACAGTACAAAACATATTCTGCTTCAAAATACTCACACACAGCTGAAGGTTGCCCTGCTCTGTTTCTGGGGTCAGAAGACAAGCTGTACAGTCACAGGAAATCACTGGGTTGATTTCCAATGTTTGGGCTTTCAGTGAAGCTGTGGATGAGACCACAGAAGGGTTTTTCAGCCTGAACATCCAGTTACCCAGTAACCAAAACAGTCCCAGGAGAGATCATTCCAAAACCAAAATAAACCTCATTCCTTTTGCCCTTTGTTTTGCGTAGAATAGAAGGATGTGTGAGGCTGGGTTTATCAAAATAATTCAAATGGCAGTTTCTAATCTTGCGGTGCAGAAATGTTTTAACAATCTTGCCACCAAAAAAAAAAAAAAAAAAAAATTAATCTCTTGCAAGGGCGGGAGGAAAAAGCACAATTGGTCCATGCAGAGGCTGGGATGGGAGTCTGAGCTAAGCCAGGGGGAACCAGACTGATTCCAGGGCTGGGAAAGGGAGAGAAGAGCTTCCTGCAGCACCTTAAAGTGGCTTCCCTGGCCACTCCTGTGTGCCCACAGGGTCTTTGGCATGGAGATTTCCAGTCCCAAAAGGGGCTGTGCAGGGCACATGAAGGATGGGGTTTCTGCTGCGGGAACCACAGCATTGTGGAGCAGGTTTGCCCAGGAGGTTGTGCCGTCTCATTCTTGGAGATTTTCAAGAACAGCAGGAGTGAACTGTGCAGCCTATTCTGATTTCAGAGCTGACCCCGCCTCAGGTTGGACTGGAGACCTCCTGAGGTGCCTTCTGGTCTGGATAGCCCTGTAATCCTCAGAGGAGAGGGAGAAAGGAGCAAGAAAACCATTTTATGCAAGGTGTGTGTGGAAGGATCAGAGCTGTTCCCACACAATGGGTCCAACAGAGGTCACGTGGATGCTCCTGCAGCCAAAGGGGAGCCAGGTGGTGCTTACCATGACCTGGGGTTTAAAACCACTGAACTCTCATTGCTGGCCTGACTCTTATGAGGGTCTGATCCTTAAATGAGCCACAGGTTCATGCATCCCCTCTGGAGCAGAGAAAGGCTGGCAGAAGCAGAGTTGTGCCTAAACATGCAAGCTGGAGAACCTGGCAAATTCTGGGAAAGTCATTCTGAAGGGAGGGGCAGGTGGCCCTGAGAGCACAGGAATACCTGTGGTTTGAGAAGGACAAAGGGCTGTTCCTGGTGCTGCCCAGCCAGGTGTTCCTGAATCTTGCCCCAGGGACCTACGGCTGAGCTTATGGATGCTCAGGGATGTCATGAGATACCCAAGTCCTCCTTTAGCTTGAGCTGTCAGGACAGGATTCCAAGAGAAGGACCTGTGTGCACATTACCCACGTAGTGCTGGAGCAGAGCACAGCCTCTGAGCATCATCCTGGCAGTCACAGGCACCTGGCAAGGGCAGATCCTGTCAGAGGCAGCTCTGGGAAAATACCAGGGACTGCTGAGGATGGTGCCAGCCCAGATCTCCCCCACAACCTTCCCCCGCTTCACATCGTCCTTCTCACTCTGACTGCTCACCAGGTGCTGGCAGGCAGGGAGAAGGGATCAGGGAGCAGGAGCGTCTCCAGGCTCGTGCCAGGTGTGGAGCAGATGTTCTGGGACTTGTCTGGTCTAGTTTGCACGTGACTGGGGCAGGGCTTTGGCTGCTTGGCTGGTTTCAGGCCTCCCTTCCTGTAAACCTGTACAACACTTCCTTCCACTGAGCAGTCACTGAGGCCGGAGCTCCTCTCCTCTCTTCCATCCTCCCCTTCACTCAGAGGAGCCAGGGACAGCTGGATGTGGGGTGGTCCATCACCTCTCCCATCACCTGCCCTCCGTTCTGCTCTCACGGATACCTGGAGGCTTCAGCACTCATGGATACCTGGAGGAGAAGCCAGGAACAGGACAGGAGCACAGGAAGCCTCTCTGCAAATTTTCCAGCCTCCAGCAGTGGGAGTGAAGAGCGCCTGGTACCCATTTCCATCCCCGAATTTTTCCAACTGCATTTGGCCAAGCTGTGTAAACTTTGGACATCCTGAATGGCCTGTGGCAGGATGCTCCGTGCTTGGCTCTGCACGGTGTTCTCAGCCACCTCCTTTTGTTCCTGCTGCACTCACCAGCTGCTGGTTTCGTGGGATGCCCCCCAGCTCTGTCAGCAGGAAGCAGCTGTTCCCTCATTCCCTGTCTCCGTGCCATGGGCTTTATCACAGATCTCGAGGAGAGCACCACCTCAGTGTCCTCTCAAGATGAAGAGCACTGGAAGTTTCAGGGCTGAAGTCACAGATACAGAGGCTGTTCCTGGTTTGTTTTTCAGCTCGGAGCAGATGCAGCAGTGGCAAGAGGTGCTTCCTTGTCAAGAGATTGCTCGGGCAGCCGATGGTTTAACCACACCTTGGGTGTTACCTGCTCGTTCTGGCAGACACCAGCAATGAGCACAGCTCTGGTACATTTGCTTTCAATTTATCCTGTTGAACCTGCTCTTGCCTCGCTCTGTGCAGCAGCTTCTCTGACACAGGCACGGCTTTTCTGGCTTTTTTTAAGCTACTGAAACTTTATCAACTTATTTTCCAACCAGCAGCAACTCACAGCAAACCTGACAGTCTTGAAGTTATCCCTGAGAGCCTTTCATGCTGCTTTTACATTCCTGCCCTGCACCTTCTGTCACACACACACAAAAAAAAAAAAAAATCAAACCCAGTATTTTCCTTGTGTTTTGACTCTGGCTTGAATGCCAGGTTGGAGTCAGCATGTGCCTGGATGCTGGACTTCCTTCACTAGTTGGGTTCCCTGCTATGGGGAGATGCCTGACTTTCTCTCTTTGGGAATCATGGAAACAGAATAAACAGATAGAATCAGCCCTTTGACTTCAGTGGTTCAAACTGTCATTTCCATGGTTCAGATGTACCACTCCCCTCCTGCAGTTTGGCAGGGTTTCTGTTCTCCTGAGCTGGAAAAAGAGGTGAATCAGGAATGTGCCAAGCCTGCACAACCAGGTCCCAAACACATGAGGAGATCAGGCAGAGATGCTGGTGTGAAGGTGCCTGGTGGCACAAGACTCCTTCCCCCACCAGCTTGGGGGCATGGACTCCCTTCTCATGGACACCTGTTAAAGTTCACGTAACTCCAAACAGCAGATTTGTTTGGGTGCCATCTGGGATACCCTCTCCATCTCAGCAATCCTGCCTGTGTCACATATCAAGGTATAGCATGCAAAACCCTTTTGTGGTCTGTACCTGGACTGAGGAGCCACCCCTACTAGCTAACCTTACCTCCACACCTGCACAGGCTGCCTGGGTACATGTTATTCCTCTTCCTTTTCCAAGGACTTTTGAAAGTCCCATATCTCAGCCCAGAAGCAACGCTGAGAGCGCCAGGTACCAAAAACAGGACAAACTGCCTGGCTGTGTGGAAGTCAGAGTTACAGGTTAACCCGCGGGAATGGCCACGGACAAGACCATTTGCTTCTGCCCCAGAGGAAGACATGAATATCTTCCCAGAGAAAAGAGGTTTTAATTAGTGCTCCCTTCTGCATAGAGCCCAGCTCTCCTCCTCTCTCCTCAGCTGAACACAGCTATCATTAAGAGTCAGCAGTGTCAGGAATGAGAGTAGGCTCTAACCTATGATTTATTAAGGGATATCGTGGGTGCAATTACCTTTCTCTCTTCTCCTCTCCCTGGTGTTTTTATGAAGTGAATTTACTGATGAAAGGATTGTCTCAGGCTCAGGCAAATGGACACCTCTGTGTTTACCTCAGCACCGACAGCGAAGTCACTGCTTTGCCTCCATAGAGTCACCAGTGAAAGCCTCAAATCTGACTTAACATAATGTCATAAATTGAATAGTTTAGGCTGGAAAAAAGTTCCATTTCCCTGTCATGGACAGGGACCATGCTTTGTCCCTCCTTTCCACTAGACCAGGTTGCTCCAAGCCTTGTCCAGCCTGGCCTTGGAACACTTCCAAGGATGGGGCAGCCACAGCTTCTCTGGGCAACCCGAATTTCTTCCCAATATTGAATGTAAAGCCACCCTCCTTCAGCTTAAGGCCATTCCTCCTTATCCTGTCACTCCATGCCCTTGTGAAAAGGGCACGGAGGAGTTTGGAGGACGTGGAAGAGCTGGTGTCCACAAATCACAGTTCTGGCTGGCAGCAGTGGTGGGATGAGGATTGACCCAAGGGAGTCCTGATGGCGGCAGTGAGGAATGAGTGACAGACCAGGACAAGCCGCTGGCATGTCCACAGCAGTGAGGCGGGTCACGTTTGGGATTCACTTTGTATTTGCCCATCAGGGAATCTCGAGCCACCCATGATTTTAGGAGTCAGCTCTAGTTCTAGGAGCCAACACTTGTAAGGCATGAAGAGGTTCTCAGCTCCCAGATGATTCCCACTTCTGTCCATCTTGAGTGGCAAGGAAGTCAGATATAAACAGTCTGGGGGAGGGTGGTGTTGACTTAGCCTGATCCTAATCGCAATCCCACCAGCAGCACTATTTCACTTTCTGAATCAGCTGCGGTGCCTGAACTTTGGTTTATTGCCATTCAGATGGGCTGCACTTTACCTTTGTAGGATATAAATCTGGACAGGTTGAGACTGATAAGACAGAGGAAAGAAAAAAGAAAAAAGGAAGCAGGAAGGACTAAACTTAAATTCAAATTATGAAAGCTTTTGGGGGTCAGTGCCCCAACCAGAAACCAAAACAAGGAAAGAATTTGCTGTCCCATTCCAAGACAGTGCTGAAAGACCTCCGACCACAAATGTGGAGTGTTCCTGTTCCACCAGCCACGGAAAGTTCTGCCTTCACCTGAGGCAAAGCTGGGTTGGAGGCCCATGAGCCGTGAGGGTTCATTTGTGCCACACCTGCTCATCACAACAGCCAAGGCTGTTGCAAAATCCTATCCCATCACCCCAAGGGGGCCCAGCTCCTCTGTTCCAGCTGAAATTGCTGCTAGAAGCTGTGGCAGTGTCCAGGGAGTGGGAAAAGAGATGTGAATAGGTGGACTAATGCCTTGACAGGTGAAACCCCAAGTGTGGACTGGATGGGGGAAATGTGCCCCTGGCACTGGAGATGAGGATTTCTCACATGTGAGATCTGTTTGCCCATCTCAGCAGGACAAGAAGAACCTTTGTGGGAGATGCTGGTGGGAGGGGTTGATTTGGACCCTACTTTGAAGGCATGGAGCATCCCAGGCAGGCTCTAGCCCTGTGCCAGATAGGCTGGAGCAGCCCAGCCTCTGCCATCAGCCTTTTGCCTTGTGAGGGCTCTCTGATCCCACTGTGCCTGCACGAACAGGCACCTCCAGCCTCATTTGGTGCTTCCAAGCAAATCAGGGCCCCAGCAGCTTGTCTGGGCACTTCAGTCCCTGTCCCAGGGCAGCTGAGCAGGCAGAGCCTGTGACTCCCCACTTCTTCCTGGGGGTTGGAAGCTTTTGTTCTGTTCCTCGGCAGATCCTCAGTGGCAGTGAGCACGTTGCAGTAACGCCCTTGGGAGCACTTGGGGAATGGGAACAAGGGCTGGGCCCTCCTGGGGAATTGCAATTCAGGTGAATGGGAAATATCTCCAAACCGGTCCAGCTCAGCTACACACCCTTTCCTCCCTTCTTAATTGCAATTCTTCCTAATTTATCTGGATTACCAGGAAGTAAAATGCAAGACTTTTTTGGTTACCCCTCTGGCATCGTGCATTTCAATTTTGGAGGCGGTACTGTCGCCAGCCCAGGAGAAAGGAAAGCTCTCACTGCCTTGGGAAAAGACAAATGTTCACCTATGCACAGAGACGGCCATGTCCATGGGAGAGCAGCTTTCCCTGGATCCCCTTCCTTCCCCTCTTAACAGCTAAATATTTTAGGGATAGGTGACAACATATTTTTCCCTGAGCCTGACATTTCAAACCCACTGCAAGCAAACAGACATGCTGTTCACAGCCTCCCCACTCCATGAAAATCCTTCTGCTCTGCTGCGTTCCAGACTATGGTCTTGTGGCAGGTGGAGATCCAGAGCCAAACTGTGCTCTCAGGCCTCCTGGGCCTCCTTGGTCTTGTCTCCTGCATCTCTCAGGTGTTGTACAGTGCCTGGCACCATTTCTGATGGTGCAAAGACTCCTACAATGCAGTAAGATGAGCAGGGAGAGTTTCTGGAGGTACCACCCTTCCCCTCCCTTGGAATGGGGAATGTGAATACCTCCTGGGCAGGCAGGTGGGTATATTTCTGGGCACCTGCTGCACCTTGGCCAAACAGGTGGTTCAGGAGACGTGCTGGCAGAGCCAAGTGCTGCTGGATCTGCCAGAGCTCCATGGGAGCTGCCATGCCAGGCAGACACTGCGCTGCTGGTAAAGCTCTAGAGGAGTGCAGGAGGTCATCTCTGTCACACCAGCAAGCCTGTGGGCTTTACTTGGCACCTCTGCTTGGGGATCACTAGGCTAGGCTCGAGTATTTTCCAAGCGTGATTGTTTTATTGCCAATGACACTAAAGTCGCAGGCTAAAGGCTGTGCATTCCTGGAGGGAAGGGCAGCATTGCTCACTGCACTTGTGGAAAGGAGTCATGAGCCCTGATCAGCCCCGTTCAAGGATGAAAACCCTAAGTCTTCTTCAAAACCACAAACTTGTCCTGACCTAGCACTTTGGGGAGACCATGGCATGGAAGGGAGAATGCCAAGTGTGATGGAAAGTGCTCAAAAGCAGCACCCCCGGATCCAGCCCTCTGGGAATAATACTCCAAGAGTCCCCCACGCACTCAGGATTTATTTCATATGGATGTTTCTCAAGCCCACACAAGCCAACGCATTTGTTCTCCCTGTTTCGCTCCTTTCTTTTTTGCCACAAGGACTGAAACCTCCCAAGTCCTATGGTGCATTAGTGTCTCTTCTGAATCTTTCTTTTCCAGAATGACCCCGTGACGCTATGAAAAGCATTCTGTTTCCCAGCGCATTCCAAGCCATCTCATCCAGGGGCAGATGCCAGCAAACCTCTGGCAGGTTTGGCCCTGCAGCCATGCCCCAGCAGGGTCTCCTCTCAGGACCTACAGTCTGGTTGAGTGACCAGAGCAGAGTAAGCAGGCCAGGATTCCTCCTGTGCAACCGTCCCTGTTTCTTCATGCCCTTGGATGAATTAAGGCAGGCAGCCATGACAATTTGTCACAGCCTGACAAAATGGTGGCGGCTGTGACATCACCATCGACAGCATCTGCTCTGCAATGTCCCTCACAGAATCGTCATGGTTGGAACAGACCTTTGAGATCATTTAGTCCTACCCTCGACCCATCACACCATCCAAGGGAGAGGGGCAGATGGAGACCCAGATCTGCAGGGCTATTTCAGGCTCAGGGCTGGGCATTGTCACTCTGATTTGAGTGGTTTGCAGTCAGCAAAGGTGGGCACCGAAGGCACATTCTGTCCGCCCCTGCAACACCTATCCCGTGGCTCAGACATTTCCTCCTGGTGCTGAGAAGGATCCAGGCTGCCCTCTTCTCTCATGGTGTCCGTGCCCACCCTGACATCGGGGATGATGGCAGAGGGGCAGAAAGCCAAGGACCCAAAGCGTGTCTTAGCAAACTGCTCCATGGCCCCATGTGAACAGTGTGCACACGTCACAGCCATTCTCTGGCGTCACTCACAGCTGCTCCCTTCCCGGGACTTCACCAACAGCCAGTTCAATAATGCTGGTGCTAAACTTTTCCTTGGGTGCCCAAAAACATCCCGTGTTCCTCTAAGCTTTAGGATTATGTGACAAACCCTCCCTGCCCTGCCGAGTACAGCGGAGTAGATCCTGCTCTAGGCCACCTGGAGGGCTGAGATACAGTTGGAAGAACAACAGTTCCTTCCCAAGGCTTCAGCTGTGGAAACCAGCAGCAGGAACAATGCAGGCCTGACCGCAGTGGAACTGAGCTGTAGTGTTGTCCCAAACATCAGCTGAAGCCTTGGTTTTAAACATGGCCAACCAACGACCTTTGCCTCTCACAGGCACCTTCCCACAGTGGATCCCAAGTCCTTCTTCCCAGTCCTGTTTTAATGGGCTCCTTGACTCAGCACTGCTGCCTGCCCTTTCTGTCTGTGAAGGACTAATTTTCCTTCTTAATCAACTGAAAACTCAGTCACAGAGCAAAACGGAGCCAGGAATGCGCTGTTGCCTGCGGCATCCGCGGGCAAAACCCTGCGTAGGTCGCTGCTCTATCAGCTGGGGGCTGAGCCTCTGGCTGTCACTTCTTTACCTCAGAAAAAGTCCTTTTTTGGGGCACATCCCATACAAGTTCTGGCACTCCTGGATGTGCAACTATCGATGGATCTGATCCCTGCTTTTGGAGCAGCCCGGCAACATAAGCGTTAACTCCCTTGTTGCCCTAATTAGAGCAGGGCAATTACTGGATTTTACTACTGTGCTGTGTCACAGTTATTCCCAGTATTTGAAAATAATGTCAGTCACATCGTTCGTCCCTGAGCCTTGTCCTCAGTGGAGTTTGCTCCGGCATTTTCCAGGAAAATAAGAGACAGGGGACGGGAATGCCGTGACTGGTTAACGCAGATGAAATCTCATCAGGAGGCAGAGCTGTCACGCGAGGGAACAGGGCAGCTCCGAGCTTCCCTCCGTGCTGAAATCGGGTGGCGAATCCTGCCAGGGTGAGGGGTAGAGAGAGCTCGCCCACCAAGAGCAGCAGCTCTTTGAGGGGCCCGGCGAGGAACGGCCAGGAATTCTACACATGTCCCCAAAAGAGGAAACCCCGAGGTTTGCAAACAAACAGCTGCTCAAAACTACGTCTTCAGACTTCATTAGGAACAACAAAAAAAAAAGCCTCGTTCTGTGCCAAATGGACATTTTGCTGCCAAGAAAGTGCCACCTACTGGATCTCACCCGGTGGGGAATCACCAGGAGGGGAAACAAACTCCGAAAACACAATGCTGGGAAAAGTACGCTTTTTCATCTTTTTAACTAAAACAACAGAAAACTACACTGATAGTTCTCCCAGCCACAGCCCCTCTGCAGCCATGCTTCCTCCACAGCAGAATCAGACAGACTTTTGAAGTGGATAAAAGTTGGGGAGGGGGATGAAGTTTTATGATTTGCAAAGAGGGACTCACCGGTGCTGAGAAGCCGCTCTCGTCTCCCGCAGTTCCCTCAGCTCCCGTGAGTTCTCTCCCAGTTTTCCGTGCTCTCCTAGTTAAATCCTGCTGCCATTCTCCAGCAGTCGAGCTCCCTGTCCTCCCTGCGCAGGCTGTGAGCCCGATGCCCCGAAGGCTGAAGGAGAGTGGGAGGCAGAGCCCACCCGGCGCTCCGGCCTGGGGGTTCCCGTGCCGTGGCTCCCCGCTGCCCTTTCCTCCCGGTGCCGCTCGCCCCGGGTGTCTGAGAGCAGGTGACAGAGGTTCCTTGGCAGAGGAGAGGGGAGGGGAGGGATGTGGAGGAAGCGAGAGGTGGAGCTGGGACCCGGAGCAACAGGTTACTGTATAACCAAGAGCCGGTGGCCCCGGGAGCGCCGGGGGCTGCCGCAGCCTTCGCCCACTCCCCAGGCAAGGCGACCAAGAACCCAGGAGGGACATGTTAAACTTCGGGTTTCTTGCTCCCGAGAACATTTTGTACCCAATGGGAAAGTTGAAGGTGGCGAGGGGAGGTGAAGGAGTGCTTGAAGCTCAGTTTTCCATCGCGGGTGAGGGAGGGGACGTGCTGCCCGACCGCCTCGTGGGGGGAACAAGGCACCTTTTGTGCAGCCCAGGGCTCTCCTCGGCGCTGGATCGCGGCTTGTTTTCCTTCGGCATTGCCCCTGCCTGCTCTCTGTCCCCGCGTCTGCGGTAAAGAGAGGTGGTGGGAGCTGGAGGGAGAAGGCAAAGCGTCCTTTCTCTCACATTCCCCAAAGCAATCAGTGGTGCGGAGAAGAGTCCCCTTTGGGGTACCCCCTCCGTGGCACTGTGCTCTTTGGGATTATGTGGCCATAAAGCCCCTCGTTTTGCCCCAGCTCTTCCATGAAAGACAGTAGGTTTAGATGGGATATTGAGAACAAATTCTTCCCTGTGGAGATGCTGAGGCTCTGGCACAGAGAAGCTGTGGCTGCCCCATCCCTGGAATTGTTCAAGGCCAGATTAGACAGGGCTTGGAACAACCTGGGATAGTGGAGGGTGTCCTTGGCAGGGAAAATATCAGCCGGGTCAGACCGACATGTCCATGGCAGGGTGGGATCCTTCCAGTTAGCCATTCCTCTCCCAAAACTGAGGCTTTTGAGAGTGTTTTATGGAAGTGCACGTGTCCGCAGGCTTCCCCACCATGCCCGTGCTGTGTGTTGAACCCCTACCATGCACATGTCAATCGAGACCCCCTGTCGCCGGTCCTGGGAGGAAACAGCCGTAACTGCGACACTAGGGGATAAAAAAAAAAAAACCAAAAAAACAAGGAAAAGTTTCCTCCTCAGGACAGCGGTGTGGGAGAAGCCCAAACTCCTTAGCTTGGCATTTGCTGAGTTCTCCGCTGCTGTAGGTTTCTTCGAGGGGCTTATGCCCAGCGCAGGGCCTGGCCCGGGTCCCGGCGCCGCACGGAGGAGCCGCCCCGGTGAGTTCCTGTGGGAGGAATGCGGCCGGGTGAGCCGGGCGGGCAGGGGGAGAGCGGCTCCCTGCCCGACAGCCACGATTTCGGCAGCTCGGGTTTGACGGGACCACGACCACGACCTCTCCTGCTGCGGGATAACACGCCGATACTCGGCGTGACACTCCCACATAGTGCCCCATCAACCTCCTCGCCAGGATCCCGGGGGATGTATTGAGAAAACACGGCCAGCCCTAGGAAAAGCAAGATTTAGGGAATGCCTGCCATACCAGGCGGGAGAAGGGATATCAGTCCAACACAAGGGAAAGGCAGTGGGAATGTCAGCTGTGCTGGAGCCTGGTGAGCCTCAGCAGGTTTTGTGCAGAAGATCCCTACTCCCTGAAATGTATCACTGGGGTATTACAGGAGGACTGCTGGGCTGGGCTGACTTTCCTGGGATACAAACAGGGAGTTGACAGGATGACGTTTTAAAGCACAGCTTCCTATCCAGCTCCATGTTAACAATGAAGACAGGGCTACTGTGAGCTGCTGTGCCCCACAGCAAATCTCTTAACTCCTCTGCAGATGCAGCAACTTTTCCTCTGGGCAGGGAAGAAAACCACA
Source organism: Hirundo rustica (assembly GCF_015227805.2). Taxonomy (NCBI): domain Eukaryota; kingdom Metazoa; phylum Chordata; class Aves; order Passeriformes; family Hirundinidae; genus Hirundo; species Hirundo rustica. The sequence goes on along the minus strand of NC_053455.1, from coordinate 58,707,875 downwards.
GCGCAGCTTATTACACCTTCCCTGCTGCCTCACCTGACACCTGGTGCCGGTGGGGGTGGGCCAGAGGCAACCGGAGAATCATGGAATGGTTTGGCAGGAGGGAATCACCATGTGGTATGGTGGCAGTTCCTGGCGTGGCTCCCAGGTGTGGAACCAGCTGAGTGCATGTCCTCGGCCTCCCTCCTTCACTGGAGCACCAGGCCACTCCAGAGGGACATGATAAAGTCATGGACCCATAACACCCTATCTCCCAGTATCTCCAGTTTGGGAATTCCGGGAGGCTGACTTGCCTCTCGGGATCAGCCTTTTAAATCAGGTTGGCGGCAGACACCCCTGTGATGGCTCGAGAACAAAGACTTGTCGAGTAAACACCACCCAAACCCAGCTCCTCAAAATATGTGTTCCTCTAAATTTTTAATGCTGTTTGCATCCAACTTGCTTGTCCTGTTTCAGAAGGGTTGGGCCTCCTAATTAAAAGCTCCAGCGATTGTATGTCTGGCAAATGTCATCAATGGCTTCACTATGTGTGTCCTGCTTCTCCAAGCAGTGGGAACGGTTTGGAAAGGAGCTCCTGGTTAGGGAAACTCTCTGAAGCTGATTCACTTTGGGTCTTTGTACCAGCTCAGCATCGAGAGATGCCACCATTGAATCAGGGACACTAACACAATGACAATTCCCATCGAAAGCCTGGAAATACTTGGGGTGAAGGAGTTGTGTGAAGCTTCCAGGCTTCATCCTCCATCACAGAGCGCAGGGCTGTCAACAGCAGCAGTACCGTACCCACGGAAGTTCATGAACAATTTTATATGGAATTGGAAAACTGAAAGCAGAGCTGTCCTGCCCTTGTGGGAATGCAAATCCAGGTTGGTGCCAGCTGATCCTGCCAGGCACTGACAGCCAGCCAGGGCTCTGAGCAGTTGCAGCCACGAGGTCCTGCTCTGAAATGAGCCCAAAATGTCATGTTTGTTATCCTATGTGCATATTTACCCCATGCCTCACTATCAGCAAGTATTGGCACTCTCTGCTGATCCTTGTTTTTCACCTGGGTGATAGGGAGGGAGCAAAGGGTTCACCGTGTTTTATAATTCATATTTTGTGTTTATTTTGTTTGTGGTGATCACCCCAAGAAGGTGAAGCACAGGGGCTGTGACTCAGCATTAACCTGTGTGACCCCGTTTGCTGTATCACCTGCATTCAGGTAAAGATTCCACTTTACAATATTCCCTTTAGAGCCTGTCAGTTGTTCTGTGGGTAGACCTTTGTGTAAGGCAGGTGCAAACACCAGGAAAAGTTTGTGCTTTTTTTTGGTGCCCATCCAGGAAGAGTTTTGCGTGTGTGCTTTGATCGTTAATGGGGCAGGGACAGCTCGGTATGTTGGTCACTCCTTGGAACAAACATGTGATGGCACATTCCATCATGCCAAGCAAATCTGAGAGGACAAATAGGTGGGGGCTCCATTCAGGCAGATTAAGCACAGAAACATTTGGTCTTTCAGTTTCCTGGGTGCTCCTTAGCCCCAGCTGCGCTGCTGTGATGTTTCTGTGGGAGCAGCAAAGGGCCGGCTGTGCCCTGGCTTAGCAGGACCTGTCCAAGGGGGTTTGTGCCGGTGGGTGCTCTGATTGTGACTGTCACAAGGTGGCGTCATGTGGACAGAACTTGCTGTTACCTGGCCTGGCAGTAGAAAGGTTGGCGTTAGAAGGGACTTTAAAGCTCATCTCCTTCCATCCCCCTTGCAAGGGCAGGGACACCTTCCGCTAGACCACGTTGCTGCAAGCCCCATTCAACCTGGCTTTGGACACTTCCAGGGATCCAGGGGCAGCTACAGCTTCTCTGGGCAACCTGTGCCAGGCCTCAGCACCCCTTGCTAATACCTCATCCAAACCAATCCTCTTTTGGCTTGACACCACTCCCCCTCGTCCTGTCACTACATTGCCCATGTGAAAGGTCCCTCTCCAGCCTTCTTGTAAGCCCCCTTTAGGTACTGGAATCCTTAAGGTTGGAAAAGCCCTCTGTGATGATCAAGTCAACCACTGAATGACTGAAGGGTGAAACTGAGCCCTTCCATAGAACTTGAGTGTCTTTTCTCCCTTTCTATCCCCACCAGAAAGCAAAGAGCAGAATGGCTGAGGTGCCACAGGCCTGCATCTCACAATCGTCAGCCCCTGGTGAATGCAAATTAGCTCAGACCTTCTCAGGGAAGGAGAAGGGACTACACACCTCAGCAGGATCAGGATCAGAAGAGGTTTTCACACACACCCAGGCTTGCTCAAGTCTTCCTTTGGGTGACTTAGTTAGCCCAAGATCTGAAAAAGATGCTCTGCATTTCAAACACTCCTTAGATCTAAACCATTATTTATTTGAATGAATAAATAAATACAAAAATAGAAAATTCTGAATAGAAAATAGGCTTCTTCAAAACCCCAGGAACTCCCAAAGTTTTCCATTAAAACCTATTTTTGAAACAGTAAAAAACTCTGCCCTTGCACCAGTTAGAAGTTAAAACACAGGCTTGAATGTAGTAATTTTTGCAAAATAGTAGAAATAAGCACTTTTAACACGAAATATAAATAAACCTGCCAACATTCTGTTGGACTTTTAAACAGGACAGAAGAGAGAATGAATGGTGAATGGTTTTGTTCATTTTAAAGCCATCCTGTTTAACCAAACATCCCCTCACGTAGTGTGTAAGAACTGGCTGCCAAACCTTGTGGCTTGGCTCTCTGGGTATGCACAAAACCCAGTTCCACTCTCCCCCACTGGGATACATCAGGTTCTGCCCTACTAAAGTCAGGGAAATTACCACTGAGGTCTGGAAACAAATGAGAGCAGCAGAGCAGCTGTGCCCTCGAACACGGACGTGTGTGTGGCAAGGCACAAGTGAGCCTTGGCCTGATTCATTTCTGTGTCACTTGGGCTGCACGTTGCTGCTGTGCCATGAAAACTCCCACCAAGCCAGCAGCACTGGCTCCTGTCCTGTGCTGGGAATGGATATTTAGTACTGATCCCTGCTGAATGCCAGAGTGTGAAGTGTTTTGCTGTTCATCCCTTGCCTTTGCCCATAAATAAGCCAATGGTGGACAGCATCACACAGCTCCTGGGCAGGACATCTATGTCCCCAAAACTGCTAATTTAAACAGAGAAAAGCTTTGCAGGGTTTTTATATACAAAGGAATTTAGTAGTGGAAACGAAGGCCCGGTCTTTCAGAGAAGGAGTGGGTGGGAAGGGGCCGGGCTCAGCTGACAAAGGCGGCGATGGCCGTGACCTTGAATCCCGACTCGAGCCCATAGGCTGAGAGCAGCACCGCGTTGAGGAGCACATCTGCCCACAGCACGTAGGTCTGCCACAGCAGCAGGTACACACACAGCACCACGCTGCCCACCGTGATCCCCAGGCTCAGCCCCAGCGGCGCCTCTGCTTCTGTCAGGTTACCCTTGAAACCTGCAAGGAAACAGAAACCAGAGGTCTGATTTGTTCTGCTAACAGCTCGAGCTGTAACTTGACAATATTCCTGCTCAGAAAAGGCCCTGGTTCTGACTTTGCTCTTATTGACTCCTAAAAAAGCTCAAAATACACTGAAATACCAGCCTGAATCAAGGCTCTGCCAGCAAGCCAACACCAACACCAACGGACAATCCACTTCAAAACAGGAAAACTAATCCAAGTTAATCTAAGTAAGTTCATCAGGTGATAGTCACAGCCAGGACACCTTATCACAGAGAATCACTTTTGAAGATGCCTCCTTCTGAGTGCCCAGCTTCAACCATCAAAGTCTCCTGAGCCCCCAGCCCTGTGCTCAAACACGGTGACCTTGGTGCACTCCTGGAGTCCAATCCTCTTTTTCAAGTCTTATTCCCTGATAATCTATTCCTTTTTCAGATGACTGTCACTGTGGAGAAGCTGTCCTCTCTTCCTTGCAGCTTATTTCCAAGCCCAGCTCAGTAGATTTTGGTGTTTAACTACACTAGAGCTGAAACCCACTTCTTTATTCATGGATCAGGCTCCAAGCAAATACACAGAGAGCTTTAAGGCAGCAGAATAATGCCTTAATGCCTAATGCCAGTCAGATTGATTCAAGGGCCCCACCCTGCTTAAATGTCTTGGGAATATCGAGCAGATTTTAATAGTCATTTGGGCTTTTTAAAAATTGGACTTGAAGAAGTTTTAGCAAGCTCTGGACAAGGTCAGGAGGCCCTTCCAACCCTTCTTAGTAAAAGGAAGGTGTTGCTGCTTGCAGGTGTCCTCAGGAGTGAAAGGAAAGGTGTAGGGGTCTTCAAACATCTGCTCAACTGATGGACTCCCTTTCCAAATGATTCATGTTTACAGATTACATTCCAGTTGCACTGATAACATAACCTACCCAAGTACAATCGAGGCACTTCCAGAATGGCCATAAGGAAAAGCACGGCAAGATCAGGAGCCAAAAGATCATCTGGATAACTGAAAACTTGACCTGAAGAATAAAACAGAGCAAATAAAGCAGGAAAACACAGCAGGACAAAACCCAGCTGTGCATCAGCACAGCCTGCTCTGGGGACAATACCTGTGACTTACTCTTGTAAATGATCATTGCAAGAGTTGCCAAGAAGTAGACGATGTAATAAATCCCATTTACGTAAAGCAGGACCTGTAAGGGGAGCGATGATAGCTGAGAACTGTTGTTAAGGATTTCTCATAGCGATGAGGTGGGATCCGTTCCATAAAATCACCATTTCCCAGTAACCCCAAAATATACTGCACTCCCTCTTTATACTGAATGGTCCAGCTATGCCTGGCCTGTGGGGAGGGGTCAGGAAGGAAACTGAGGCTGTGAACACCACAGCCTGGGATAAGAGCTTGCTGTTTCAGGCTTGGCTTTAGTTCCTTCTGTAAGGAATTTTATTTGGTCTGTCGTGGGGCATCCGTTAGCCTGAGGAAGTGGGGGGGATGCATGTGTACGTTGCCCCAGACTACTTCAACCCTTCTTAGTCAGCGTTAAGGAAGTTGCCAGAGTGTTGGCAAACTCCATCAAACTTGTATTTGGAGAAGAGGTGGCTCTGTGCAGCAGCCAGGCCTTGTTCCTGCCCACAGCATGGAAACGCTGTGCTCGGTACCTGTCTGAGCCCAGCTTTGAGATGCAAATTCCTAAGAAACAGCCTTAATTCACTCCCCTCTCTCCCCCAGCCCTTTTCAAATCCTACAAATATCTCCAAGCAGGGATTTGATCCCAGGCATCTTTTACAGGAACGGCCCATCCCGTTTCTAAACCCACCCACGCGCTGTGGATGGATTCCAGTTCCCAGAGCAGCTCATTTTATTAACACAGAACCAGGTTTGGGGGTTTTTCCAGTTGAAGGAAGGTGGAGCAAAAAATTACTAGATAGGTTCTAAGCATGGAAATCTCCAGAGCCAAGGGTGTCTCCTCCTAGGAGGTTACTTGGATCTTGGCAGGAGTAAAGGTGGGGTGACTTACCATAAGAGAGGAGGAAGTTACTACTGAGAGCTGCTTTTACTACCCCTTGTCAGCTGTGTCAGCTGTCTGTGAGCTGTGATGCAGGGGGTGTGTCCACCAGTCCATAAATCCAATTTCTAACCTCCTTTCCTAAGAAAATGGTTGAAGTCATGACTGCAGAGGGGCTAAAGGGCTTTCAGCAGGAGCAGGAGCCCATCAGGGGAAAATCCCAGCTAAACCTGCACAAAACATCTTCCTTTGGAAGCAATGTGGTCCCAGTTGTGCTTCCTGTGGATGACACTGATGGAAAACTCAGGAGCACACACCCAGCACTGGGCAGAAGATAGGAATCCACTTGAGGCAGTTTTCTCCAGGATGCTGGCATGGAGGGACAAGTGGTACAGAAAGGATACAATCTCTGATGTTCTTCCTTTTCATGGAAGAGAAAATAAAGAGAAGAAAATAAGTCTAAATCCAGAGACATTCTAACAATGGTATCTAAATTCTGGGAGGAATCTCTTTTTTCATCTCCCAGGAACATTCATTGTTTTCCAGATCGTGGACTTCAGGTTCCAAAAATAACCTTTTCAACTAGACGAAGCCTCAAATAATTTGGGGAAAATCCCTACTGGGAAAAGCCACTTTCAGTGAGCGACTTGAGACTCTTTCAAAGCCTGAAGGAGTGCACAGGCATTATCCAGAACTTGTTCATCCTGTCTTTTCCTAGCAGATGATACTTCATCCCCTCTAACTATGCAGGAAGGAGATGAACATGGGATCCATTTGCTTGTAAATTGTGAGAAAGTTTGTGGAGAACACAGGGCTCCCGGGTTACTCTAAATACCATCCCTCCAAATGTCATCCCTCCAAACCAGTTCCCTTCACAAAGTCATTCCACATCCAACCTCAGTGTGTTCTGATGGCCCACAGAAATCAAACCAAGCATTTCCAGTGATTCAACCAACACATTTCACTTTTGTCTTTAATATTTTCTGCAAAAACCACATAAATTCCCACGCAACATCATAGCACTGACCTACAAAAGCACCTCTCAAGTTCCTCATTAATGTTTTCAGCCTCTCTCAGACACATGAGGAATTGCACATTTGGGATTTCTGTTCCAGGGAGAGTAAAACCTGTGAAAGGCCATTTCACCTGTCTCCTCAGGGAAAGCTTGTCATTGTCACCATGCCATCCTCATCCCTGGATTCCTGAGGTCAATGTCCTCTTCACCTCAGAGTTTCATGCATTCAGGCCCAAATTAATTCCCCCTAACTCCAGACAGCTAATTAAGGTGTCCAGTTTGGGAACACAGTGGGAACAGACACATGATTTTAGGTGATTCATGTGTCCATGATCTGAAATGTCTCCTGGACCTGATCCTCTCCTCTCATCTTTCTGTAGGGACTGGGGGCTCCCAACACTCATCCTGTCACTTAGGAGTGACAGGACAAGGGGGAATGGATTTGATATTGGGAAGAAATTGTTGCCTGTGAGGTTGCTGAGGTTAGCCTGGGAAGCTGTGGCTGCCCCATCCCTGGCAGTGTCCAAGGCCAGGCTGGATGGGGCTTGGAGCAACCTGAGATAAGGTGGAAGGTGCCCCTGCCCATGGCAGGGGGTGGAACTGAATGAGCTTGAAGGTCTCTTCCAACCCTAATCATTCCAGGATTCCATGTTCATTCAATATCCAAAACTGCAGCTACACCACTGATGCTGAATTGTATGATAGTCAGACTCATGGATTTCCCACAGGGAATTCTGAGTGAATTCCCTCAGGACAGTTCCCCAGCTTTATATGAGCTCTTCTTTCCTTAATCCTTTCCTAGGAGAGGGCAGTGAGCCTCCTGCAGCTCTTCCATGCCGGGATGGCAGCCACTGTTCCTGAGGATGTGCTGCCTCCCTCAGAGCAACCAGGACATCTCACAGGGATGAACCCTGAAACCCCACAGCACACCTGGCAGAGGGATTGACTTGAGAGGGATTATTAAACTGCCTGAATATGTCATTTCAGTTCTTTACCTGAAAAAAACCTTGGTTATCTATTCAGGCTGCTGCTGATTTTAGAGTGAGTGACACTGAGAATGGGGATTTGAGCTGGAACACGGCCCCCTGTCTAACAAAATGGTTTCATTTTTAACATAAAACTGTATTAAAGGCTGCAGCTGTGGTTAACATCACCCAGACGCATCCTTCTAAGGATGCACATTTATGCACCTCATTGCACAAACTTGGGATTAGGTTTTTTTTTACGAGTTCAGCAAAAATTTTCTAAACCACCTTATCTACCCAGGGCATAAATCTGCAGTTTTGGGAGAAAAGCTTGACCTCTGTGAAAGACTTGGAAATTAACGATTTTGACCACACTAAGGATGTTTGGTTTTTTGGTTTTTTTTTTCTTTTTTCCCTCTGAATCCAAGCAGTTCCTAAACGGAAGCAAAGATCTGGATTTTCACGAGGCCTCTCCCGGCCTCAGGAAAGCGACTTCCCCGGGGTCAAGGTGCTCCTCAGCCCGCACATGCGCCAAGCCCTGCTCACGGCGCCCTCTGCGTGTCGGGGTTGTCGCGATATGTCAACGGGGTTCGGCCTCGGCCCCGCCTCGCTCTAGTCGTGTCCCCGCGCGAGAGGTCACCTCTAGCACGGTGGGAAACAGCCCCCAGTGCCCCGGAAAGGGCTGTCGTGTCGCTGTCGTGTTGCTATCGCGACACCGCTCACCTGGGCTCGGCACCGCCATCTTGACGCCCCGCCCTGTCCGCCGGTCCTCCGCCGTCCCGGCAGCCCGCGCGCGGCCGTTCACCCCGCCCACCCCCCCTTCGGGCGCGATCGGAACGTTCGGCCCGGTTCGGTCGCTTTCGGGCGGATTCGGGCGCTGCCCGTTCGGGCGTCTCCGTTCGGGCCGGCGAGCGGAGCTCGGGTGCGATCGGAGAGAACTCGGCACACATCGGGGCTCCTCGCCACCGCCTTCGGCAGAGATCGGAAACGGCTCGCGAGCGCTCGGGACTCTTCGCCTCTCCGGGCCGCACCGCTCGGGGACTCGGCCGCGTTCGGGCGGGCTCGGGTCTCAGCCGATCCGTCAGGTACCGCTTCGGGCCGCGCCGCGCGGACTCGGCCGAGCCCCATTGGCCAGCCGGCAGGGAGCGCGAGCGCCGGCCGCCTTCGCGCGGGCCCCGAGCGGCTCGGGCCGCTTCGGGCCTCATCGGAAGTCGATCGGAAGGCCCCGAACACGCTCGTCAGAGCTCGGACAGGCTCGGCGCCGCTCGGCTCGCCGCCCCCCCTCGCCCCCAGGACCCCCCTCAGGCGCGCCCGGGGGGGCGGCGGGGCGGGCTCGGCACCCCCGGGCCCGCGCATGGAGCACAGGGACGGCAAGCCGGCCCCCCGACAGCTCGGCTTGCCCGCGGGACCCGGGCCGCAGCAGAAGCCGCCGCAGGCAGCGGAGAGGGAGGCGGAGCCCGCGGAGGAGGCGGTAACGGTGATGGCAGCAAACGCCGGGCACATCGAGATGGGAGCGCCGCCAATGCCAAGCACCGACGAGGCCGCCGCCGCCGCTGCCTTCGCAGGTCAGGGCGGGCAGCGCTTCCTCAGCCCGCCCGGGGCTCCCCCAGCCCGGGCTCCGGCCCGCACGCAGCCCCCGGGGCTCGGGCTGGGACAGCGAGCTCCCTCAGGGAGCGCTCCCACCCGCGCACCGAATCCCACACTGCGCCCCTTCACACACGGTAAAGAGCGGAACCCTCCCAGTGCACCTGAGCTACAGCCCCGAGTCACCAGCAGGGTCGTGCAGCCGAGCTGCGGTGCCACAGAATACAGAGCCCGTCCCTCGCCCGGGTGTCTCCGCCCGAGCGCCTTGTTCTTCCTGGTTGTTCTTCCACCTCATCCCACGTGGAAACCCAGAGATTTGAGCCGGGCCAAGCGCTGCGCTCCACAGAAAGGCTAGGCTGTAAATTTGGGCAGTTCTTAACTGGACGAAGTGCACAGGCCATGGCACCATGGGAGTTAATACATGACAGAGACAGAGTCTGTTGTTCAGCTTATCCTGATGTTTGCCAGTCACCCCTATTTAAGTAAAAGCACCACAGCTTGGAGGATTCCTAATATAGGTGCAATACTTATTTTTCCCTTAGTTCATCACATGCTGATAGCGACTGCCCTGGTTTCAAGGAGGTTAAAGCCTGTTGGGCCCAAAGATTAACAGAAATCAAAATGATTGTGTTCGTAACAACTTACAAGTGCCATGAAAAATAAAATTAATTTCGAATAGGAAGGAAGAATTAATTTATTTTTATTTTTGTTCAGCTATCTGTCAGGCTGTCTGCATGCAGCAGAACATTAAATTATAACCCTGTTTTGCATTCCAGAAGTCACCACAGTGACAGTAGCCAACGTGGGGGCCTCTGCAGACAATGTTTTCACCACATCTGTGGCCAATGCAGCTTCAATTTCAGGACACGTGTTGGTAAGTCTGTCCTTTCATTTCAGGGCATTTGACAAAATTTCTCAGTGTAAATGAAGAGCTGTAGTAAGGTCAAAGGCTTGTTTTTATTATAATATCCAGGCTTTAAGCCACAAACTCATTAGCTGGGGTGATTTATTAAAGAAATATGGGTATTGATCTAGTATCGATACCCAACTGTGACGGACAAAAACTCTCTAACAGTTTAAAGTTAGAAAGTGTATGTTTATTACGGCCGGGCAGCACACGGGATATTTCCCTAATTCGCACTGCGAAATTCACAGGTAATTACAAAGTCTTTTATTTACAAAAGTGTTGAATATCTAAAATGCAAATGCATATTCATACCCCTGTCACCTCCCATTCCTCGCTTCGTATGCTAATTGGCAAAAAGGCTATTAAGCATGCGTACTTTGTTTCTTAAAATGAGTCGGGGGTCTATTTTGGGGAGGGGTCACCTAAAATGAGGAAGTAAGATGAGTCTTCCTCGTCCTGACCTTTCTACCTTTTCAATGCATTCGTGACAAATGATTCCTTGGTAGAACTTACAGTTTCCTGTGTTCAATGGGTCCTTTAAGCAGGAAATCTGCAGCTATCTTATGTCTTATTTACCACATTCTGTTTTTCATGACAAGGACAACTACATAAACATAAACCTGACAAGAAATGAGTTACAAGATCCGGGGTAGCTTATCTAAGATCCGGCTTCTGTTAACTGCGAACAAAGATTACCTATCTACTTCAGCTAGTTCAGCAACTTATTATCTTAACTTTCCTAAAAAATCCTTAGTTCCTCAAAATTAACGTCTCAGGGGGACCTACAGGGGTTTTATTCCCATCTTTTTTTACCTTCCCACCTCCACGTACTCATTCTCTAAGAGAAGTGGTGGCCTGGAACATGAAATCTTTGAATTTGCTTGTCTGAAAACTCAAAAGTTAACCTAATAAATGCCATATTGATTGGAGGTTTTGGGGTACCTGAAATCAATTTGTGTTGAAGTATTTTAATCAGTTTGAACTCTTTATTTCTTCTGTAGTCTGGGAGAACAGCCCTCCAAATTGGGGACAGCTTGAACCCTGAAAAAGCCACTCTGATAGTGGTGCATACAGATGGCAGCATCGTTGAAACCACTGGGATCAAGGGGCCTCCAGCACCTCTCACACCAGGTATTAGACAGTCCGCTTGTGGTGGGTCACTCTCCCAGAGGGATAGCTTCTTCTCCACTCTGCTTGTCTTTCTGGAATCTAAAAATATTTCCATAATTTTATAAGGATGGTTTGCCTTCTCTTAAAACCATAAAGTTGTTGAGGTTGGAAAAGACCTTTAAGGCACCAAGTCCTCACACAGTATTTTGTGTATTTCTTGGGAGTGAAAGAAGGCTTATTATTTTTAAAATTTTTTCCTGTCAGAAATATGTTTAATTTTCTCATTCTTTGCCCTAACCCTGGCAAAGAAGCTGCTTGAAAAATCTTGCCCGGCTACTGGGCTTTCTACACCCATCCCACCCCCAAGGGCACCAGGATCATTTTGACGTGGTTAATAAAAATCCGAGTCTCCCAGTTCTGCACGTGTTCTTTCCAAGGGAACACATTTTAAATGTCCCGTTCAGGCCATTGGCTGGTACTTCAGCGTCTCTGTGGTTTTGTTCGGGGCTGCCTGGCAGTTTCCTTGATGCCCACGAGATGGCTCAGCAAACCTTCGGTACTCTAACACTTCCCGGCAGGATGGGCTCTGGGAAGGGCATCTCCAGCTTCTTACACCATAGCTTACAGGTGTGAGGATCAGGTGACAATCTCAGCTTTTATTCCCTGTTAGAGCCTCTTTCCTCGGGTCTTCTCTGCTTAATTAAGGGCCCTTCTCAGTTCATTCAGGCTGAGTTTTTTGTGCTGCTCCATTGTGGGGGGATTCCAGCTGCTACAGTCAAAGTCCTTGGCGTATCATACCCAGTTGAGTGTGGGATGGAACACCACTCTGCCTTTTGGTTGCTATCACCTTTCTTTTCTCTTTTCTCCAAGGACCACAGTCTCCTCCTACCCCTTTGACAGCTGTCCAGGGGAAAAGTGGAACCAAGTACAACTGGGACCCGTCTGTATACGAGAACGAGCTCCCGGTGCGGTGCCGGAATATCAGCGGCATTCTGTACAAGAACAGGCTGGGCTCAGGTAACTGCCACCCGGCCTGGGGGTGTTCTTCAGGGCTCATCATGAGAGGAAAAAAACCACAAGAGAGTTTCCAAGCCAGCCCAGTGCCTTTTGATTTTATTGTTCCCTTTTGGTTTGCTTTTTCTTCAGAGGCTTTTTAACTTTTTTTTTTTAACCTGCAGATATCCAGGCTGCCATGCAGTGAGTCTTCTCACTAATAGGCTGTCTCCTCTAATGATTTTTTTTTCTCTCATGAGTAGACTTGTATTTTTGCCAAGCTCTGAAGAATGCCTGCTGGAATGCAAATAGAGAGTTTGTCTGCTCATGGGGCTCCTGGGCTGTTCCTCTTGTCTTTTATCCCTGTGGGGAAGCAGCAGCAGAAATTGCCAGCCAGCCTGGCTGCCCAGTGCAGTGCTTGCTTCGTGGACAGAAAGTTTTCTTCAACACAGAAAAGCTCAGAAATTTAAGTGCAAATCAAGGAAATACTTAAACTTGTGGTGTTTTTGCAGTAAAGACTTTTCTTCCTTGTGGAGGAGTAATTTTAATAGTCTTTTGAGACCTAGCGCTGGAGCTCTGCCTATGCCCAGTTATTGTCACAGCCATGATAATTAATGGACATTCCCAGAGCAAAGGGAAGCAGCCAGTGGGCATATTTAGTGGTTCTTACATATTAACTGCTCTTTTATCCAGCAATTTCCATATTTTCTTCTTTAGAGAAGTGGCAAAATTATCCTTAACCTGGACTAAGAGTGTATTTTGGTGCTTTACTTCAGGAGGCCGTGGCAGGTGCATTAAGCAAGGGGACAACTGGTACAGCCCCACGGAGTTCGAAGCCATGGCAGGGCGAGCCAGCAGCAAGGACTGGAAGAGGAGCATCCGCTACGCTGGGCGGCCCCTGCAGTGCCTTATCCATGTAAGGTTAAGTTTGCTCCCTCCTTTCTGCAGCAAGGGGCAGCTGGAGCCAGGTGCTGATGGCACCAGGAGCAGCACTTGGTTTGGTTGAGAGTCAGTGGCGTAGGGGGATTGGTTTTGATATGTCTGAAATAGCACACTGGGAATCTTGCTTATACAAGGCAGGATGAAGCTCATCCCACAGGAACTGAGCTCTCATCCATGATACTGTAATTCAGTAACCTGAACTCCTTCAATGTCTTTGCCTGCCACGTGTTCTTCACTTTCACGGGTCATTATTTGGGTCCTTTATTTGAGTCTCCTGGAGAACTTGGCATTGCCACTAGGCTGACAGTCGATTTCTGTTTGGGCAGAAATCAAGTCTCAAATTCGTATAGCCTGGCCTTTGGGTGTGGGAAAGGTTTGGCTTTCCTTTTCTCCCCTCTGACCCTCTCTCCCCATTGCTCTGGTGTGGGGAACTGGCCTCTCTGTTACTGTACAGCATCCAGAAGGGAATGGATACCACTCTGGGAACCATCCACAGTTTTTAACAGGATCAAGGTGTGCTCTGGGTGATTTTGGTGATTGTCATGCTGAACTGGTCACTTCTGATTCCAGGACGGGATTTTAAACCCCCATGCTGCCTCGTGTACTTGTGCTGCTTGCTGTGACGACATGACTCTGGTGAGTGAGTGGGAGGCTTTACATCCATTACTTTAGCAGGTAATTATTGTTGTTGGACAAATTAACCAATCCAGCTGCCTTGGGTGAGCAGGTCATGAATGTCCTGGGAATTGAGTGCCTTGACACATGAGTGTTCAGGGACAAGTGCTTTGTCCCTGCCTCATGGAGAAAGGGCATAAGGAACTGCTGGCGTTATTGCAAAACAGCCTCAGTAAAACTAGATCATACTTACTGTTTTTTTCTTCTTTTTTTTTTCTTTTTTTTTTTCCTTTTCTAATTAATATATCTATGCAAAATGCCTTTTGGGGATGTCAATGCCAATCATGACTTTTGACTCAAATTTCACAGTATTTTGAGTTGGAAAAATATTTTTGTAAAGAACTAACATCATAATCATATGATAGATCAATATTTTCATTTTAAAACTGTGTGGGTTTTTTTGTTAGTTGATTTGGGGTTTGATTTTTCACTAGTTTGTTTCAAATATGAGGTTTAAGTCCTAAAGCAGAAGCAGAAGACTTTGGCTTGACCTGGCGCTTTGCTTTTCTTTTCTGCTATGAACTGACTGATGTGCTTGTTTTCTAGCCTGGAACTGATTCCTCTCTTCTCCTCCCTCTTCTTCTCTTTTCTTCCACCACCTTGGCCAGCAAGCTGACTATCTGTCCAGTTCTACTCCTTAAATAATAGTGGGAAGAGATTGGATTTGTGCCTCTTCAGGGAGCTGAGTTTAACATTTTTTTTCCAAAGTTCTTTTTGTTCGGAAAACTTTTAAGTGCTTTGGTCTATTGCTGCAAACCACATGGTATCCATGGGGTTCCATGCTGCTATTCCTGGAAAGATGAGAGTAAACTCAAAGACTCCAAGGAGATGCCTCAGCTAATGCCTTTTCCTTTTTTCTTTTTGTTTTCTTTCTGGTGTTTTTCCACCCAGAGTGGCCCTATACGACTCTTTGTGCCATATAAGAGGCGGAAAAAGGAAAACGAAATACCCGCAGCTCCAGTGAAGAAGAACTGCTCCAAAAATATCACTCTGCTTCCAGCCACTGCTGCAACCACGTGTAGGTTCTTTTCTCGTTTTTGGAGAAAATTGCTTCCTTTCTTTGGAGATTTGCCCTGCTAGGTGTTTTATATCTGTTAGTGTCCCCTTGGAACGGTCCAGCTGAGAAAGATGTCCTTTTTTTTTTTGGTCACATTCTTTTCATTGGGTGGTTTTATTGGCTCAGTGTCGCTTCCTATTTTATAGAAAGCAGCACAGTGTTGCCACATCTGGACACGAGCTGAATAGGAAAAAGTGCAGCTCTAGACTTCCAGGAGATCTCAGGTTTAAGCATCATGACATCCTTGTGCTGTGAACAGTAGGTTTCATATTTTGTGCTGAGAGAGGTTTGGATTATGTCCTGTACCTCAAAGTGTTCCAGGCCAGGCTGGATGGGGCTTGGAGCATCCTGATTTAGTGGACAGTGCCCCTACCCATGGCAGGGCGGTGGAAGGAGATGACCTTAAGGTCCCTTCCAAGGCCAGGCATTTCAGGATTCTCTAGTTATAGTCTATGATTATGTTGTCCCCTGTACCAGCTCTCAGTGGGAGGAGAATTATGGGGTCCTGGCCTGGATCCATAGTGGATTTCAGGTAGATTTTTCACAAATAACAACTGAGAAATTTCCTGTTTGAATTAGGTTTTGGGGGAGGATGGCCCTTCTCTGCTTTGCCAGAAATCCCCATCCTGTCCCCTGAGCTTCTTTGTGTCCCTCAGAAGCTGGAGTAAGATTTGTGCTATTCCTTGCAACACGTAGGAAAAAGAGTCTGGAAGCAGCTGGAATGAAACCCCCAGCCTGAAAGTCGTTAATGAAGGAGGCAGAAGGTGATGCTTTGATCTGTACATCCCTCTCCAACATTCAACTTTGTTAGTTACTGGTTTGATTGGCAAATCATCTGTGTGAGAACAGGAATTAATTTGCGAGCTGATCCAGCTCACACATCCCCAGTCACATCCATGTGTCCTCCTGCTCTCAGCACACTGGCACTCGTCATCTGCACAGTAACAGCACAAAGTGAGTCGAGGAGGAAGCAACAGAAATCTAAAAAAAAAGAACAAAAAAAAGTAAGCATCAGCAGCTTAAGTAAAAAAGTAAGATCATCAGCAGCAGTAGGAGAAACACACAAGGAGTCTGCAAAGTTGTTTTATGGCTTTGATTTTTTTTAGCCCCCAAATAGGTTTAATCTGTATGTGAGATGCTGTGAGGCTGCTTGTTCTCTCATGCTGGCACTGGAAGAGAGGACTTCTTGTTTTGGTGGCCACATAGTTCACCAGCCAGGAATTTGTAGCTACAGTGTTTTAAAATTTAATTACTTTTGTGCCACAGAATCAGCCCATCAACAATTAATGGTATCAGTTAACTAATCCTCTTTAAAATAGGTTTTAAGCATTCTGAAGCCACTCGGAATGATTTTGTGCCTTGTTCCTTGCATTGGCCAAGTACATTCTATCACGTTGCGCAGATAAACAGCTAAAATTGTCCAGCTGTCATGGAATTAGCTGTAATCCACAGGTTGTTAGGTTGATTTAAGTAGCAACAATCACTCTTGCTAAAATTGTCATAAAGCAGCCGGAAATTGATGGGGGGTGTGGCCTCACTGAATCTTATGGGAGGTGTTTTGTGGTTCATAAAATAACTGAAAAGGTGGTGATTTGGGAGGTATTAGGCTCTATATTAACATTTTGGCCTCATGCCCCCAGAGCTTTCAGAAGCCCATTGGGGCTTTTATTCCCATTTCCAGCTGCACTGGTCACAGGTGTGATCCAGACTGGATTATCCCAGGCTGGTGATCTGTGAGTCCCTGAGCTTGGATGGTGCAGCACAGGGATATCACGAACTGGACAGGCATGTCCTCCACGCTAAGTGTTAATTATGAAAGTGCTTTAATGTTTCCAGTCACCGTGACTCCCTCTGGACAGATCACAACCTCCGGGGCGCTGAACTTCGACCGGGCGTCCACCGTGGAGGCCACGGCCATCATCTCAGAGAGCCCAGCACAGGGAGATGTTTTCACTGGAGCCACTGGTAAGAGCTCAGGTGTCTCCTGGAGGGACACCTCCACAGCCTTGGGGAGAAGGAAGAGAGGTTTGGATGCCCGCTGCTGTGGGAAGGAACATTTTGAATGCAACACAAAGGATTTGTTTCACAAGGGAGACACTGCATCAGGCACTGTCCTTCCTGTGAAATCATTTCAGCAGTTTGAAATCTTAGCAGTTGCACCAAAGGAGAAGCTTTGCCCAGGTGTAGCAGCTGCTGATGTTCACCTCTGGCATTTATGTTCATCTCTATAATTTTTTTTTTTTTTTCACTCCCAATTTAACCTAAAATACTATCAAAAAAACCCCTGAACTAGGCGAGGGTTGAAACGGAGTGAAAAATGCCAGGATAAATCAAACAAAATATAAATGCATGACCTACATTTCAGTTCTCTCAGTCAGAGTCATGCTTTGGGTTGTGAGCTCTCCTGGGGGAATGATCCTGCTCTGAGAGCCAGAGTTTGGAGCCCTGGAGTGATGATTGTGGATATTTCGATGTGTGGGATGGAACCAAGGAACCTGTAGCTCCAAAGATGAAAGCAGAGCAGGGTGAAGCCAAGACCAGGATTCCTGGCTTGCTGTGTGAGATCCTGCTGCTGTTTCACACTTCTAACCCTTGGGAATTACTACTGAGTGTAGGAACTTGTATAAAATGTAACAAAAAAAGGGTGAGTGCAGCCTAAAGTGATTCCCAAGGCCCTTGTTCTCCTGCAGTTCAGGACAGCAACGTCCAGCAGCCTTGCCGGGTGTCTCATCCAGAGCCTCACTATCCCAGTTACCAGGACAACTGCCAGATCTCACCTTTCCCTGAGGCTGCACTGCCAACGTCTCATCCCAAAATCGGTACGTTTGCACTCACTGTGCTTCAATTTCCTCCCGTCTTTCTCAGCAAAGGTAAAGATTAAGAGCGGGAAATTAAACTTGGCTCTATTTTGCTTGTGAGTTTTACAGATACTAAGATTTGGACAAGTAGGTTTCCCCTCTGTGGGAAGTTTTTTGCTCTTTATTGAGAACTTTGATTTGTTGATTCTGCCAGAGGCAGCTGCTGTGATTCTGCATCACGAGTTGTCTTGCATTCCCTACCTTTCCTAAAGTTCTTGCTTCCAGACTTCTGTCCTCTCTGGGCATTGTGGCTGAACATTTATTTAGTGTTTGATCTGAGGAGAACAAACCCTGTTAAAATCATGCCGTAGAAGCTTTTGTAGACATCCTCATGTGGCTTTATGACTCCAGTGGTACATGCTGGGGCTACTTTTGGGCAGGTTTGGTGTCAGTTTTCAATTCCCTCTGTATTGTCTTTATTTATCTATTTGTTTATTTGGAGAAGCACAGGATGTTCCTGGTCTCCAGAGTCAGATCTTCTTGTGTTTAAGACTCAGTCAGATCTTGATGTTACTAATTAAACATTGATTGTTTTTTCAATTTTCATTGATTGGTTTTTTTCCTGGTGAATACTTTCTCTTGCCTGATGTACTTGTGCCAAAATGAGGAATCTGAAGTAATTCCTGTTTGATGTGTTATCAAATCTCATGCAGGGATAGATATTGTGCTGGAAATGGAGAGTGGGAAAGGCTCTTGTGCAAACAGACACTGATAAAAAAGACCAGTTTATCTCATATTCATATCTAAATGCAAATAGTTCCTTGCCACTTGTGTGCAAATTCATTAAAATTACCGTTTTAATTAAGAGTATTTTGAGGTAAGAACTCTGCACAACCCTGAAGCTGGTGGTACCTTCTTTTCACTAGCAAAGAATTCAGTGAGGAATATCGAGGTCAGTGTTGGTAGATGTGAGTGTCTTGGACTGAATTTTATGGCAGATGGTGAGTATTTATTGTTAGGGTTACATTTAGGAATAGTAAAGCCAGATAACATTTCTTCCTGGAATGTGACCTAAGCTGAGCTTAGGTAACTGTACATGGTGAAGTTCCTGGCTCTGGATTTAATTTCATCATATCCCAATCTCCCAGTGTACATGCAAACCTGAGGTGGAAAGTAGCTGGTTCAGTGACACAGTAACTGCTGGGTTATTAAAGGGTTGCCCAACCTATGGTTTTGGGAAGTCCATGTTTGGAATACACTCACTTGGAGGTAATGGTGACTGTCTGGGGTTAAATCCAGTGTCTGGCCAGGGTTATGTAAAGATCAGAATTCAGGAAGCACAGAGAGTGATGTGGATCAGTACCTGAGTTTTGTGGTTTGCAACCTGAGAATTGACACCTGGGTAGGAACATCAGGATGTTTCTGTAAAATACTGGGTCACTGAGTGACTTACTCTATCCTTACCTAGCCATGGCTGAGGGAAATGTTGGCGGTGGTGGAGGAGTTCCTGGGAATGCTGCTTTCACTGCATCATGGTGCTTCTCCACAGCAGTGCTGGGAGATGTTAAACTCTTTCCAGGGTCATCCAGGTCAAGAGGACTCCTGTGGGTTTGAGAGTGCCCATGGGCTTGTTCTGCACAGACCGGCACTTGATGTTTTTTTTTTTTTTACCAAAAACTTTCCTGGACTGGAAATTTTGCAAACCATTTTTTAGAAAAGAAACCAAACAGCACAGAAAAAAACCCCAAACCCACCACCACCCCCACACACCCACACACACTTTATGGAAATGAAACACCCTAACTGTCTATGTATTTTCTTTTGTTCTTTGTGTCCAGTGTTGACCTCTCTGCCCGCCCTGGCGGTGCCCCCCCCGACGCCCACCAAAGCCATGTCGCCGTCGGTGGTGAACGGGCTGGAGGTGACGGAGCAGCGGAGCTGGCTCTACCTGGAGGAGATGGTCAATTCCCTGCTTAGCACAGCACAGCAGCTGAAGACTCTGATCGAGCAGGCCAAGCAGGCCAGCTCCTCCTTCCGCGAGGCCGCTGTCACACAGGCCAAGATCCAGGCTGATGTGGAGAGGAAAGAGGTAACTGTGCCACAGGGGCTGAGGGGGCTCAGCCACAGGCAGCTCTGGGGCTGAGTGGTGAGCAGAGTAGCTCCTGGCTGCAGCAGTGACACTGGAAATGGTTTCTTCCGAGCCTTGAAAGCAATGTTAGCAAGAGAAATCTTCCCAAGTTATTTGTATCTTGGGGAAAGGAATAAAGCGTTCTGGGATTCCAGGTGTGGGCAGCAGGCTGGTTGTGCTGTCTGGTGTCATGATCCTGAGCTCTCCCATCAGCTGTCCATAAATTTATGGGATGTGAGCACTGAGTACTGGTCTGAGAAAGCTGGTGAGTGTTGAGCGGTGCAGTGGCTGCTCTCAGGTGAGCCGGGCTGTTGGAGCCTTTCAATGGGATATGCGGAACAGCTTATCCCAGAGTTGATGGGGAAGTGTTTTGTCTCAGTGTAAAAGAGGGAGTCGGGGAGGATTCTTTTGGATAGATTTCTCAGACAGAAATAAAGCGCAAATGCAACAGTATTATATCTGAATATAAAGAAGTGTAAGCGCCCTACTGAAGGGCACAGAAGAGAGAGCGCAGAGGACAAAAGAGAAACGGAAAAAGAAACAGAAGACAGGCACAGCGTTACCCCGGGAGCGCCGGCGCTGTGAGCGCCAGCCCGGCAGCGGGCGGAGCCTGCGAGTTGCGAGGCGCGGCTGTGGTTGGTCGGGCGCAATCTTCAAACGGCGGCGGCAGCGTGCCCCTGGCCCCGGGCGGTGCGAGCCGCCTTGCGCCGGCCCTGGGGAGCTGCGGGCTTGTCGGGCTGCAGGCGGTGGCAGGCGGGTCGGTCGCGGCTGGCTGCAGGCGGCCGCAGCCGCCCCTGGCAGGAAACACGGCGGAGGCTGCTGGCTGCGGCGGCGCCCGCTCCGTCGGGGAGGCAGCGGAGCACAAGGCGGTCGCGGAAACAGTGGAAGCAGGGCAAAACAGGTAGGGGCAGGGAAGCGGGACCATAGGGAGGAAAAGGTGAGGGGCGTGGGGGTGGAGAAGAAGGGCCAAGGTGACTCTCGGAGCGGGCCCCTGATCCCTCCAAGAAACTCAAAGCAAAATAGCTCACCGTTTTGTCGCAGTTAGATGCTTTTATGTGCTAAGGCTCCTTCCATAGCCGGATTTTCCGGGCATTCTAAGTGGGCTTCCCGGCATTTGCCCCGCTGGCCCGTGGGGCGGGTCGCTCACAGCCTGGTCATGGAGGCTTCTTCTGCCCTGATTGGCTGCCAGGCGAAGCCTTCCCAGGAGCGGGGTTGCCAGTACATGTACAACCCTTGGAGGAATCCTTCACCTCGTGTGTAACATGCCTTGAGGCGTAAATAAAAATCAGATTGATCCCTCTCGGGAAGATAAGCAGTAAAGTTTAGAGGTGGCTTGCTGAGAGCTGTGCAAGCAAAGCTGACTCGCGCAAGTCCTGTGGTAGGCCTGGCAGGCTGCCTGGCCTCCCAGGAGCCCTGACTGGTTCCCATCTTCTCTCTCTTGTGGACAGGGATTATCCACAGGGACTGCCCTCTTTTCCCTGCAGTTCTTCTCTGTGACTGACGCACGGTAGGGAACTCGGGTCCTTCTGACCACTAGCTCGTGCATGCACCCAAGTATGGCTCCATACTGAATGTGCTCTCCCTCTCCCACAGATCCACAGCTGCTGGTGTGGACTGGGGAGAGAGAGGTGAGGGGCAGTGTTGGAATTGGTGTCGCTGTGAGTAGCTGCTGGGCTCCCTTCCCAAACACCACATTCCTGCTGGTGCCATCAGCATTGTGCTATGTCAGCTTTCCACTCAATCCCTAGGCACAAGTGTGCAGCGACAGGCCTGGAAGAGAGGTGTGGGAAGACTTTGCTGGAAGCTGAGGACCCCTAGGACAGTCCTTGCAGCCTTCTTGATATTCTTTGCCACGTTGGCTCTGTTAAACTCTCCCGTATGCTGCATCTTTGATGTGCAGGTGTGTGATATGTTGGGAGTCTAATCCTTCACTGCCTCCCTCCTGCAGAACAGGTGCTGCTGCTGCTGCCCAGGTTTGGGCTGGTTATGGCTGGAAAGCTGCATAGAGTGTGGGACACTGACACACTGGAAGCTTTGGCACAGTTCAGAGATAAACAACTGCTTTTGTTTAACTTTTCCAGTCTGTGTGCATCTTCCCTTCTGTTTATCCTCACAGTGGTTTCTGGAATGGCTGTTCAGTCCCATCTTCACACCCTCTAATCCAAAACCAGCTCTTTGATGTTCTTCTAGTTACTTCTTGTCCTGGGAATGGGAGTTAAAATTCCTCCTGTGTATGGATGAAAGCTGACTTGACATGGGAAAGATGAGCATGTGATTGTTTCCAGAGAAAACCCCTTTCCCAGGAACTACTGCATCCCCATTTACACCACTTGTGTGTCACCATTCTCAGTGTGTAATGGGGACCTCCACACTTGTGCACTGTAGTGAAACCACACGCTCATGGTGGTATTTTTATCATCCAGACAATTGCTGCTGGAACGATCCAGGCAGTATCACAAGTAGCTCTCTCTGAATTAATTCCTGCTTGTGAATTCCATATTTGGTCAAAATTCTGTGTTCCTGGATTCAGGGAAGCAGTTGCACTAAAGGTCAAAGAGTTGGCTCTCTGCTTTTGTCTTGGTCAAAAGGCCTTTCCCATTTTCCTAGTGCTTTGTAACATGAGTCTCTTTCCCACTCCAAGTATGTGTGTGGTCCAGTGGCTTTTTGGGCAGTTAAGGTATATGAGAAGCAGATAGAGAGGTCTTCCTGCCCTTCAGGTAGGGTTTTTTTTTCTGGACTAGGTCTGAAGGACCTGTTCCAAGTGCTGGAGCTAAAGGCTTCACCAGCAGAGAGGTTTTTTAGCACATAATTTAGTATTTTGGCAGTTCTGACATGCACTCAGTTGCTCTCTTTGTACTTCTCAATTTCTGTAAATTTGTTCAAGGGTCATGGTTTGTTGGGCAAATTTCAGGACTGAGGATCTCCTTCAAGTTTTGTTTTCATCTTTCCCACAAGTCATTTTGATGGTCCTGGGTAAGTCCTTGGCCTCACTGTGTCTCAGATGAAAATAACACTTCCTTCCCAGAGAGCTCACGGGCAAGTTTGCAGAGCATTAGGATCCTCTGAGTAAGGGAACATTTGTGTTACTTAGAAGTCCTGGGGAATGATATCCCGAAAGAAAAGCAAACCATGAGTCCTCCAGCTCCATGTTTATGTGAACTTCCAAAATGCATCATGGTTTTGCAAAAAATGGAATTATGGAGACATTTATAAGGTTTTTCTGAATTGCAGCATTTTGTTTGGGATCAGTTAAATGCAGCTGCTCTGGTGGAATTTCATGTGGCTCTTAAGAAACAGCTCTTGAATATCATTAGTAATTAGGTTGTGGCTGAGTATCTGACCCCTTGGTTAACATCTCCGTGTTGGCTTTGCTGCATTTTTTGGTGAGGGAAAGACATTTAGGAATTCAGGGTGAGTGGGCTAACAAAGGTGTCTCTTGCAGTAGATATTTGACATTTGCAGATCAGGCCCAAAATGAAGAGATTAAAGGCAGGACTGACGTGTTGTGTACTTGGGCAATGTAATTCGTTTGAGTGTGCATTAGTCCGTTGTTTATGTCAGATAAACTTTCAGGATGGGGATATTACGCATACCAAATTCTGTGCCAGAATTGCTGGGGGATAATAAAGAGATTCAGGAGATGTGTTAAATGGATTTTCTGTCTAAGTTGAAGAGAATCAGTGTTGAAATCCCACAAACGTTTTAATTTTAATAGCCCTCTGTAAAGCAGGGATGCTTCCAGAGCCCTGCTCGTTTGAAAGCAAGGTGGGAAATTAAAGCAGCAAACAGCTGGGGATCTGAATGCTTTTTTAGAAAGATTAAAGCAGTTCAGGGCTGGAAAGTATGAAATTAATCTGGAAAGGGTTGGACAGTTAAGAAATGTGTCTCTGGTCAGCAAGCAGTGGCTTGTGTACTCCCAACTAGCAGTGGTATTCTTGGGAATTGGAGGTTCTGGGTTTTGTGGAGTTGTTTCTGTGAGAGATCTGAATGTGTCTGGCTTGTTCCTCTCTCTTATCACACCGTTTCCTTCTCCGTGGTTTGTGCGTGGCCGGAATTGCCTTTGTCAAATAGGGCAAAACCAAATCACACCCCTGGCAGGCCACAGCAAGAGGGTCCCCTGCCTCTGCCTCCATCTGCCTGGAGTTTTTTAACCTAATTTCTGTCATGGTAATATCAAGGTTTTGAAGGTTGTGGTTTCACAGGAAAATAAATACTGTGCTCTCAGGTCATACACTTGTGAATTAAGCCTTTAATCTCCTTATGTGTTGAGTCAACTCCTGGATGAACCTGCTTGGCCTGGAGGAAGGGGTTCAGCTTTTTTCGGACTTTCTAACTGTTCCAAATACATTTAAGCCAGGGTTAGCACATAATTAATTTGGGATTGGGTTTGGATGTCATTGGTTTGGGACTCCTGTCCCCCATTGCTGAGCGTGTTGCTGCTGCAACAGGTACAGCAGCACCTGGTTGGGCTTGAGCTGGTGTGAAGTGATGCTGCCAGGCAGCCGAAGCGGGCTGTGAACATCACCTCCAGAGGAGTGTTGGAGTCACAACTTGTTCTACAGCCCTCTCACTCTTTTGTTGCAAGGTGCAGTCATGATTATGCTTAGTGCTGCTCCTAAAGTCTATGTTGTGTTAATTTTGTTTGGACTTTTTTCCCCCCCAGTCCTTCTTTTTGTTGGGCTGTACCTTCCCTCCAGACTCCTTTGCCTCCTAGTGCATTAGGATCACTGGACTTGACCCTAAATTTGGCCCTGGAATGTGCCACTTGGCCCTGTTACGTTGGCATTTTCCTCATGTTTCCTGTGCTAGTTTCCCAGTTCCCATGTGTGGGGGGGGTTGCAGTTTTAAGGACATTTTAAGGACAAGTGTGTGGCTGGATGAAGTGGGGAGCTGGGCTTGGAGGAAAGGCTGTACTGAACTGGCAGTTTGTCACCTCAGGCCGTTTTCTCCCAGACTCCTTACCCTGTCTCCGTGTCAGGTGACAGTGTCCCTCTCCTAGAAGGGAGGGGTGAGGGGCCACCCTGTCCTCTTGCAACTGCAGTGTTGGGCTGGGCAAACACAGCTCAGTATGACCCTCTATCCCCGTGCCCTTTCCAACCCCTCATGTCATGCTCTGGCTGGGAAATGATATGCCTGGTGTGTTTTCCTTGCAGCAGTACCAGAGCCAGTTATTCCAACAAACAGAGGATGTGGATGGGAAGACAGAAATCATCATCAAGGTAGGCTGGGGATGTCTCGTGTTGTGAAGAGCCTTTTGGTCTTTGTCTCGTTCCATTTAAAGACACAGAGGTTTTGTCACTGCTGTGGATTCCTGTGCTCTTTGTCTGGCCTCCGGCCAGGGATCTGAGCCCTTCTCCCTAGTAGGGCCAGTGCTCCAAGCAGTGTCTCCCCTTTCCCAAGCATTCCAGTTTTCTATGCTCCTTCACTGTCACTTGGCCAGGTTCATCAGTCTCCCTCACCTCTGAGCAGTGGTGCTGCAGCTCTGGTGGGAGGCTGTCACAGAGCTGTGGCAGGAGGAGAACTTGCTTCCTTTCTGTCCTGTGAGCTGGTTTTCATAACCCCACAATTTCCAGTAACTGCACAGGTTATGGACAGCCCCAGTCAAGCATCCCCTCAGGGCAGGCTTTGCAAGTCCCAAATCAAAGCTTTAAGCCATTTTCGGTGTCCCAGATCCCCAGCTGCACATCAGGAGCACAAACACAGTTCAGTCTCACCAGCAGTACACTGCAGGTGCATGGAGAGGTGTGAGCAGGGGTGTTAATCAGAGCACTGATTTTTGGGGTGGTTGTGCTCAAAGAGAGAAGGAGCCTGGAGGAACTGAAGAGCCCAGGATACTTTCACAGCCCAGCAACGCTTCCTGTCACTGCTGCTGACGTGCTAATGATTTGTCACCAGTTTAATGAGCTGGAAGTGGAATGCTCTGTGAAGTGCTTATTTTGGTGGCAGTTCAGTTATGTTTCCACCTAAATATACAGGTTATGTTAATTGATGTCGCCAAGATAAGATGAAAGCGATAGACACAAAACCATCCCTTAAAAAGCAGGTGTGATTTTTCACCTATGTATCCTATCTCGCCTTGCTTCTGGATTTAAATCCTTGCTCCTGCTAGAGCCTTCTTAATTTGCCTTCTGTTTCCCTCTTATGTAGTCATGACCGGGAAGGGACCAAGGAACATATCCCATAGGAGCAGATCCCTTTTTCCTGTCTAAAAATAGGGGAAAATACCTGAAGGGTCCTATCCATATTCTCAGTCTGTTGCCCTTCCTCAGACCTTCTCTTAGACATATGCAGGATTATAAACCAAACCAAATCACCAATGAAATCTGCCTTTAAACCTTTAAATTTGGGATAAACTCAGAGCTTGTGTGTCAACAGCCTGTGCACAGCCTGACGTGTCTGGGTGGGATACACCCGACTCCTGTAGTTACCTGGCTGATGGATACCTGACCTATCTGGAGGGAGGTTTCCCTGGGGTGGTGGGGATGGATTTCCATGACCACTCAGTGTCCACACACAGTTTTGGAGGGCTTCGTGTCCAACAGAAAGAAAAACAGAGGTGCATTTCATTTTCCAAGGTGATCACTGCTAAAAGAGCAAGGACAGTGGGTCTCTGAGGGTGTATCCAGAGGCCACTGAGCCTGTTTGTTGTGGGGTTGGTGTGTTTAGGGTATTTTGGGAAACAGGAGCTTTCCCATCACTCTGGCATTCTAGCTGGTCACAGCGCCTCTGTTGCAGCTGGGTGACACCCCTGCTTTGTCTCTGTGTGACGTGTCCCTCTCCATCTCCTCCCACAGCAATCCTGCGTCAACTGCGGACGGGAGGCCACCAACGAGTGCACAGGATGCCACAAAGTCAACTACTGCTCCACGTTCTGCCAGCGGAAGGTATCAGCCAGCTTGGGACTTGGGATTCAGTACCCTGGAGAGGGCTGTGTGACCCTGGGGACAGCCAGGCTCTTTGGGCTGTCACCTGATGGGTGTCAGGTGACATCTGATCTCTGAGCAGCAGAGCCAGGCAGTCAGAGCATTCCTTGCATGCCTCCAAACCCACCCTGCCAATGGGATCACCAGCCAGTCTGTAGTGATGGGGCAGGTCTGCCAAGTCAGGACAGGGTTAAAAGGGTAAAGAAGATCCCCAGGTTTGCACACACCTTCCCAAAGGTGATCCAGAAAATCCAAGTAACACTAGAAATGAAGCATGGCCACCTCACTGGGATCTGTGGGGAGCTGGGAGCTCTTTTACAGCCTCTTCCTGATGAGCTGCTTCCTTCCTTCCCTGCTGCTCCTGCTGTGGCACTGAGGACATAGTTGTCTTTTCCATTATTTGTGATGCTGCAGGTGATACAGTGGGATAGACTCTAAAATTGTGAACTTGGGAGATGGGAACAGGTGTGGCCTTGGCCCCTGCTTGGAGGGAATGGTTCAGTTTAGCCAGTTACACACAACTCTGCTGGACGGCCAGGTTCAGGCTGAGTCAGCTGTCCTGAATTCAGTCAGTTTCATGAGGAGTCTCTTCCTGTCATAGCTGAGCTAAGATCCCGGCACAGCACTGTCCCTCAGCAGTGCTCAGTGTCAAGAGCTGCCTTTCAGGAGAGGCTTTAAGTCAAGGTTCTGACTCGGTTTTAGTAAATTTTCCACCTGACTGACACTGATATCCTGGATTGTGGTTTGTGTGGGGATGGCAGCATTCTGCTTAGTCCGATTCCACCTCGTATATTGATCCAGTGCATGGCTCCTTTGCCATGCAAAGTGAGGGCCCTTCTCCAAGGGCCTGTTCTGCTCATTCTGCTCCCAGCCTTTCCCTCTGCTCTCCCCTGGCAGGACTGGAAGGACCACCAGCACATCTGTGGCCAGTCAGCCACGGTGACAGTGCAAGGGGGTGAGGTGCACGTCCCGGACAATGTCATGGAGAAGGTCACCGTGTGAGCGCCCTTCCTCCGCAGCCATTCATGGACATGTGGGGCCGGCTGGATCGGCAACCGGCGGGAATGGTCTGTCCTGTGCCAACAGCACTCTCCTCACTAGCAGACTCATTTTTCATTGACTTTTTTGATATTGTGACAGTACTTGTCTATTCCAAGTCCCCTTCCAAAGCTTTGGATAATACAGAGACTGTGAAAATCTCGTCTGGAACCCGCTCCCTTCCGTCCCAGCCCCGTCTGGCTTTGGGAGGCTTTGCCTTTGCCTGACTGGATCCTCCACCATGTGGATTACAGCAGTCTCCTCATCTCTCTTGAGATGGATCTAAAGCAGGTGCTGCAAGAGGATCTGCAGTGCTTCCTCTTACCAGGGTCTCCCTACCTCTCATTAGAGAAGAGGAACAAATCTTCGTTTGGTTTTACTTAATTGCCTTGACAAAGTCGGTACAAGTTCTTAGTTTGGCACTGAAATTGGACTTTTGGTTTTCCTACGTTCCCTTTGTGCTGGGCAAATCTGGAACACATTGTAGCTTCTCCACTTAAATATAGTTGACAAATAACATGTTGTTAAATAAAATGCGGTGGAAGCACAAATGTGCCCAGTGGTTCCCCTTGATTCCCAGGGCAGCACTTTGCAGTACAGGTATCTGCACAGGTGAGTGCACCAACAGGTACACGTGTGTCTGTACTCCTTGTCTACCTGGGCGGTGTTTTCTCCACAGGGAGGCACAGCTTCATTCCATGGCGTGCCTGCACTCAAAACGTCCAGCTGGCCAGAATCAAATGGGATCAAGCCCAAGGTGAGCACACATGGATATGGGGCTGTCCTGTCCCTGCCCTGTAGGAGCTGCTAATTAGAGATGTGCTGACCATTAGGGAGTTAATTGCTTTGTTCACTGCAACAAAATAATTTCATTATTCATCTACTGCTTTAATAATTAAGTTAATCCTTTTTTTTTTAATTAAGTTAAACCTTTATTTCTGGCTGGAGACTTCGGAGGAGTCTTGACAGGTGCACAAGCCTCTGGTTGGTTGGTTGGTATTGTTTTTAGATCCAGGCATAGCCCCTGTGAGGGGTCACAGCCCCCATGAAGGGTCACTGTTGTATGCTCTGGTTGAGGGATCACTTGTCCTGGCTCTTGCTTGCTCCAGTTTGGTGATGGTGGATGAGGATGATTGTTCAGTGCCTGCTACAGGCAGGGTCACCTGAACCAGAGAGTGACCCAACCCAACATCACACACGCTGTTGAACAGAGAAAATTCCATCCTGAGTTACAGGAAATGTAAAAAGAGAGAAAAATGCCATGGAAAAGACTCAAAGGTGAACTCTGTGGAAAAGACTAGAGGTTTCTGACAAATCTGATTCTTCCCCTGTCTAAAGGTCTGTTAGGTTGCATTCCATGTGTTCCAAGGCAGTAGGAGCTGGTTTTCCATCTCTCTCAGTGGGGTCTCTCAGAAGTGCCCTTGGTGGGTTTGCCACCAGCACCAGCTCCCAAGGGGCATCAGTCACAAGTCTCCCACAGAGGGAGGTGGCAGGGCTCCCACAGTCAGTGGCAGGTGGTGAGTGTTACTTCCTGGCTTTTTCCTGGGAAAGTGATTCCTAACGCAGAACTGAGCAGACCCGGGGGGCAGCACTGCGGTGCCATGAAGGGTGAGGAGCTGGTGGCCACAGCATGCAGCTTTCCCAAAAGGAACAAAAGCCAAGAAGGAACTGAGGCAGGATGGGAACAGAAATTACCTGTGATACTCCTGGGAAGGAAAAAAACAGTCAACTCCTTCCATTCCCATAGTAAAATGCTCACTCCTGCTTCCCAAAGTAATACTTGAGTGTCGGGAATGGTTTCTGCTCCCAGTTAAATGCTGATTGCTTGTTGTCTGGAACTTGAAGACAGCTAGTTAATTGAGAAGACAGTCTTAATTAAGCCTACAGTAACACAGCTCATTTACTGGATTGCTTGTATCCTGTATTCGGATGCAGCAAAGGCAGCTCCGAAATAGCACCTCTAGAAATCCCACGGTGCCCTGGTACCTGGGACAGCTCTGCCCCAACCCAGTGAGCAACAGCTGAAAAATGCACAATATAATCGTGTGGGAACTGAGTCTCTTTGCTGATGAGAAACTGAGCACTTGTTATTTTTAGTCAAGAAAACACTGAAGACGTCCATTTTCTGTTCTGCTTCCAAGCAAATTCCCTCCTGGAAAGCCACAATCATTACTTCGAAGACTGTAATTTTCTGCAATATTCTTTTTCTCCCCTCCAAGCCCCAGCAATGAGCATCACCTGTTCCACGGGCTGCTGTGGCTGTCACTGCATGCAGGTTCACCTAAAGGGATGAAGGACTTTTTCCTGAGGCTGGAAATGGTTCCTAGCAGAAATCACGTGTCTTCGCAGGAAATTCTGGAGCACTAGCACAAACATTATGGTGCTTTTGTAAGACCCTTGTTAAACATGAATGAAATCAGGTTTTGGGTTTAGAATTATCAAGGATAAGGGAAAAGGAGGTTGCACAGGCATATGGACATCTGGAAATGAGCTTGGTACCCTTGTCTAGCATGTGGTCATCTGGGAAATGAGCTTAACAGCCCTTTTTCCCCCAGACTTGTGTCCATGTCACCTCAGAGCCCCGTTAATACCACCCCAGAGGGCAGAAGATTAGAAATTACTAGTATTATCCCAGCTTACATCAAGCAGCAAGTGTTAAAGAAGTGGCTACACTTGGAAGTTTCCCTTGGCAGTGGGAAGAGGATTCAAGCTGCATCCACTGGCCCTCACCTGTAACACCTTACTACAAGGACCTGAGGAAGCCCCATCCCCAACAGAGACAGCAGACCAGAGACAGAAATAGATCTTTAATGAACTATACAAAAAATGACCCGGTGGTTCTTCCTGCATGGAGAGCTTAGCAGAAGAGGTGCAAGACTTTGCGGAAGAAGTTCCTGAACTCGGCGTTGAATACGGTGTAAATGATGGGGTTGAGAGCACTGTTGACATAGCCCAGCCAGGTGACAGTGCTGGTGACTTGAGGGGGGATGGAGCAGGACTTGCAGAGAGCCCTGGTAATGTGCACCACGAAAAAAGGTGTCCAGCAGAAGAGGAAAGCACCTGCCAGGAGGAAAATAAAGAGAGAAGGTGATGTGAACGTTCAAAAGGCTTTAATTTAATAAAGCCTGAGCCAAAAAAGATAGCCACGACTCAGGCACTCAGGGAAAAGGCAGCAGTTGTGTTGAGATGTGGAGCTGGGCTTATGCCCAGGCAAAAAATTGGGATGTCTTTTCCCATCCTAAACATAGATGAAAAGTCTTAGGTTAGTCTCGCTTTGGCTTCGAATGTAAGATAATTGGGAGTCACAGGTTTGCCTTGAAGGGAGGTTGGGTTATAAACACTGCATGTGTTCTTTCCCAAGGGTGGCAGCTTTTGGCACTGCTCTGGATTCACCCAGGTCCTGCCAGTCTGAGCGGTGTGCTGGGACAAGGTGGCACATTCCCCACCCTCCCCAGCCATCCCTGACGGCCACTCACCGACAACGACCGGCAGCACCCGCATGGCCTTGCGCTCCCGGCCGTTGATCTTGGCCCGCTTGCGCCCGTGCCCTGGGTGCGGATACCTGAGGTGTGGGTAGGACACAGTCTGAATCCCATTGTTCATCCCACACTCCCCAGGGAGGCCGGCACGGGCATAGGGGCTGCGCTCCAGCAGCCCCAGCCGGGTCTGCTCTCTCTCCATCAGGGTTGGGGGGTGATAGAGCTTCCTGTTGGCTCCGTAGATGCAGCCTCTCAGCTTGGCCTTCCGGGCTTCTTCCCAGCGCTTCAGTCCTCGGAACATGCCACAGTACAGCACCAGCATGACAGGGCATGGGATGAAGAATGAGCAGATGGAGGAATACACGATGTAGTTGTCATCCTCCAGTTGGCACAAGCTGGGGTCCCGGTCTGGGACATTGTTGAGGCCAAATATGACTGGGGACGCCACAGCAAAGGCGAATATCCAGGTGGTGGATATAAGGATCAGCTGCCGCAGGTCGATCTGTCGCCGGTTGTAGTTGAGCGGGATTTGAACAGCGATGAACCTGCCAACACAGCCCCGGGTGAGTCAGTCCTGGTGTGGTGGTGGTGGCACCGCTGGTAATGTAACCGAGGGGCCCTGAGGTCCTTGTCACTGTCCTTCCCCCCATTAATTTACTTTACTAACAGCCGAGGCCTGGGCTACCACCAGAACAGCCAAGGGACAGCTCTGGCTCATTACATAAGCTTTCAGCTTGGCCACCACCGATGGGACACAGATCTGGTGGTGGAGGACATTAGGGCAGAACACCCTCCTTAGGGGAGGGCAGAATCCTCCCTGCTTGGGACACAGAGCCTGTGGAACAGTGTGCTGCCCAGGCACAGCCAGAGCAGGGAGCCACTCACCGATCCACGCTGATTGCACACAGGTTGAAGATGGAGGCCGTGCACAGCATCACGTCCATGGTCATCAGGGCATCGCACAGCACCGTGCTGAGGGACCACACTCCTCCCTGGAACTGAAAAGATCCCTGAGGTCAGCAGATGTGTGTCCTTTAAAATTACAGGAACACGGCTTTGCCTGGGTGCCTCAGCCACTCCAAACAAGCAGCCCAAAGCTGCGTGCTCTTCCGATGGCACAATGCTCCCAGTGCAGCAGTACATGGGAATCAGCCCCACACAGAGCCCACAGCCTGCTCAGAGCTTGTGGTTCTGGCCTGTCTGGAGAACCGAGACCGTCACTAGAGCCAGGTGAGTTGTGCTGGGCAGAGAAAGGGACACAGGACATTGCACTGAATTGGGTGAAGGCAGGCACCCCCAAGCTCCTCAAACCCCCCAGTTCAGGACCCTAAGATCTCCCCAACAAGGCAGTATTGGCTGCACAGCACGCTGAGCTCAGTCCACAAGCAAGAGAGAGCACAAAGCTCCTCTTCCTCTTCCGTGTCTCAACTGCTCGAACCCCTGTGTGCAGACGAAGTGAATGGTTTCCCTGTATCACACAGCTGTTCCATCCTGGCAGGCTAAGCACAAGTCCAGCATCTGAAGAGCAGCTCCAGGCAGTGAGTAACAACCTCTGATTATCTCTTGGTCACAGGCACCAAGGCAGAGCAGCAGGGACCGGTGTCAGTGCTCTGAACCACCTGGAAGCGTTGACTCTGCCATCCTTGATGATTTTCAGCTCAGTGAGGTCTCAGGCAGCATCACAGGCTCTGCACAGCCCATAGCACAGGATAGGCAGCAGGACAGACAGAAGGACAGCAATGGCTGACGCTGGTACAGCCAGAAACTACTTGCAGCGCTTTGTTCCAATAGAGTGCTTGTCTCACCTAGGTACAAACCCAGCTTGTTCTTTTAACATTAAAGCACTCTTTAGGCTGCCGCAGAAATAGGTCACCTTAATCCCATTCCTGTGCCATGATTCCCATGAGCTCCTTGAGTACAGGCAGAGACCTATCAGTTTGCTCATACCTTGCACAGGTAAACCAGGAAGTTCAATAGGCTGTCACCACAAGGACAGCAGGGAATTCTTCCTCTGAGTTTGAGACCGTGAGGAAAATTCCACCATCCTTTGGGTCCCTCTGCAGAGAGAGGTTCAGTTAAAAACCCAATCAAATGTACAGATAAGTATGATTTTAGCTTGGGGAAAAAAAGTGTTCTGTAGCAATGCCCCCTTGTCATGCCTGACTCAAACACTATATTTTGATATTGCAAAATACCAAGCACTATCCGTACTCTCTATATGCTTTTATTAAAATATATGATAAATATTACTATAGCATATATATTGCTACATGTAATATATTAAATTTTCTATGTATGCCTATCTGCAGATAATGTGCATAATCTAATATATATAATTTATTATATATTTTTATCTAGAGAAAATGTGCTGCATAAAAAATTATATATATATATTTTAAAAAAAAATCCCAGGGACTTTTTTCTCTATAGCAATAGCCAGCCAGTGCTCATACAGTCAAATGCCTGCTGCCCTTTAATGTTGCAGGTTTCAGGAAGCAGGTATGGATTTGTCCCTGTACCGGTGCTAAACAACAGGTCCTGGTTTCATTCATCCCAGCGCAGAGTGCAGCCACGTGGAGAACACGCTTCAAAGAACACCGGGAAGGTGCCGAACCCCAGCCCCTGCCAGCAACAGGGCAGGCAGCTCTGCAGGGATTAATATCAACCAGTAATGATGTCAAGCGCAGGATTATGATTAAAGGAGCTGGAAAGCCAAAGGAGTCTCTGAAGAAACTGTTTTGCTACTTTTGTACAGCATCTCCTTGAGATACCTCCAGGGGAGCTCTGGAGTCAGACCTGAGGGCTTCATTCAGCCTCTTCTCTAGCACAATGCAGCCTCTCCAAACTGAATCTGGGACCTGAATCATCAATTACCAAATTTCTGCCAAGCTCACTGGGATCTTAACAGGTTCGGTTCAGCTTGTGAGAGATAAAATTTGATTTTGGGCTGCAGTTTTCCAAGCCTATTTGTGATTTGGAGGAGCTAATTTGTTCTGAAAAGGACAAGGGTTCTCGGGCTGCAGCACCTTTGAATCATGTGAGATTAAGGTTGGAAAATGCTATAAACCCTTCCCTTTCCCTACCAACTCCCAAGACTCTGGCTTTGGGAAAGGTGCTAGGAGAGAATTTCCCGTTCTATGGGTTTTGTCACCTGCCCACCTTGGCAAAATGTGCCAAGGACCGCTCTAAAGAGAGAGTAACTTTGGATAAGAGGCTTTGCCGGCCATGTGATTAAGGAGTACCCAGTTCCAGGAGGCTGCAGCAGATTAGCCCATCAAGGTCCACAGTGTAAAGATTTAGGGATCACAAACAGCTCAAGCTTCCTTTAAGAAACGCTCCAGAGCAACTGCACCTTCAGCGGCTCTTTGGGTTCTCCCTTTTTCCAGAATACAATGCAGAAGTTTTTGTAGGATGGTGGATGGCAGGATACA
Source organism: Hirundo rustica (assembly GCF_015227805.2). Classification (NCBI taxonomy): domain Eukaryota; kingdom Metazoa; phylum Chordata; class Aves; order Passeriformes; family Hirundinidae; genus Hirundo; species Hirundo rustica. The sequence continues at coordinate 58,673,392 of NC_053455.1, read as the reverse complement.
GACTTGGGTTCTCAAACATTTGTAAGGAAAACTCTGCCTTCTAAAGCAGCCTGATGACAGAAGAGCTCCTGAGGGCAGGAGCCAGGACAGAGCCAAAGGTTTTAGTCCTGTTTCCTCTCATACCACCTCTTGTCTCAGTTCTGCCACATGCAAGGAGCAGCAGGAGCCTGAAAGGGAATTGGGAGATGCCCACCTGGACTTTGAACAAGTGTCTGCCTCAGTGCGGCCATGGCTCAAAGATATGGCATGGAGTGAGAAGGCTGTGACACGAGTTGGAAAAGGAATAGTCCTTGCCAGTGGGCAAAGTCCAGCATCCAAGCCAAAGAATTGTGCCCATGTCCACCAGAAGCTGACTTGGGCTTTTTGTCATGAGTTGTGACAACTGACACAGTCCCCAGAATACACAACACTACCTGCAAGAGGAGAGGAGACGGAGAAGAGGGAGTGGGACATAAGACAGAGGAGCCTCATGTCTGCTCTGATGTTGTTTCTTAACTTAAGTCATTGAGGTCAAGGTTTTTCAGAGATCATGAGCAAGCCTGATCATCCACATGAGGCATTATGAGGGCCAAGAATTCCAAGACACCTCTCCCCAATTACTTATATCTGAAAAAAAAAAAAAACCCCAAAGCACTGGTTTGTAATTGCTGGCCTGTCTCACCTCCCTGGTACTTGTGTGGCTCAGATACCAGCCAGGCCCCGAATGACATCTATTTCCACTAAAACGGTAACATTTTAGGAAAGACTAATCCCAAATCCTGCTGCAAACAAGCTGATATGCATTCACAGAGAGCCAGGAGAAATTTGGAGAGGGCAGAGGTCTGGCCTCTCATTAGAGGAGTGGCATCGCAGGCACACAGAAAATACTGCAAGAAAATAGATGTTTTGATACCAAACAGTGGCACCCTGAAAGTTTTGGGCAGAAGCCATCACCTTCACCAAGATAAGAAGATTGTTCATGTGGTTTTTACTGGCTGTTCCATTGTCATGCCTGTTGGGAACATTCTTCTCAGACGTGGAGAAGGAGCCAGGTAAACATGCAAATCTGCTCAAACTGTTTCCTCTTTTCCGTAATCACTTACACAGGTCTTAGTGGCAAAGATGTTTACATAACCAACACCCTCATCTCCTGCCAGCAGCTTCCTGGCTCAGGCCTGTTCCGCAGCTCTGCTGCTCGGTGGGGATTAGCAGAGCTGATCACAGGAGCAGCAGGTACAGGTACAGGTGTGCTCCCCAGCACAGTCCACGTGTGGAGCTGGTCCTGGTGCCTCCACTTAATGAGGACTGTAGAAACACCTGAAAGTATCCCAGAGTCATTGGGATTCCTGCCATTGTCACAGTCTCTGGGAAGAGGGAGCAGTTACACACAAGGCAAGCCTTTGGAGCCATGCAGCTCCCTCCCAAAGCCACCCAGAGCCAGGTGATATCCTGCAGTAATTCCACAGCACTGTAGCTCTGCTTCCTCAGGTAACCCCTGTTTCAGTGCTAACAATGCTCCAGGCACTCTCTGGGATCTTCTCCTGGTCTCTCTTCACATGAAAGCAGAACTCTGCTCCTCACAAATAACAGTTCATGCCTGGGAGTGCCCCAGGCCATCTCTTTCCCCTTGCTTCCCATCATCCCTGCCTTTCTGGCACTGGATTGATTGCTGGAAAGCACTTGCCACACTCATCAGAAAGCCAAGGCTGGCAGAAGAGCAGTACAACTTCCCCATGGAAGTTACCACTACCTCTCCCCATTGTACTGCTAAGATTCCCAAGCAAGCAGGAAGCTAAGTGCCTTCTGCCCACCAGGGCAGGCAGCTGGGTGGTGATTACGACTGGAAAACACTGGAATGTGTCTTTGTTCCATATTTGGATGAGTCCAGTGGAAAGAGAGTGTGTGTCCATAATTGCTGCCAATGTCTGAAATTAGCTTTCTTAGCAACCAGAAATAAAAGCCAAGATCAAGGATTCTCCCACTGTGCTCCAGCACAGGCAGCAAAGGATCATCCACATCCCACAGGAAGGAATCCCATCCCCACTGGGGCTTGGAGGAGATCTGCTGTTTGTGAGGATGTCAGATGTCACCTCAAAAGTTAAGTCCTTCCTGCTGTCTTCGAAAGCCCTGACTTGGAGGAATGTTTCCAAGACTGGAACACAAGATACTGCATCACAGGAAAACAGCACAAGGTGAGCAAGTTTCTGCTGAATGAAAAAATGCTCAGTTTATCGTTCTGTTCCTGCTAAAAAAGCAAGAACCGACTGCCTCAGCTGGTTTTCAAGTTTTCCAATAGGCCTTTACTGCACCAGGAGTTGTACTAAAGTTTAAAACAGCAAAACAAAAACCCCACACCAAGAATGAAGGTTGAAGGGAACATTCAGGACTGTCCAGGCCGTATTTTCAGTGGCTACCATGTTTGGTACAGAGCGCGAGCTGAAACCAAGCTAGTTTTAAAGAGCAATCACTACACCCTGCATCTTGCATCCCAACATCTAATTCTGAGGGAAACAAAAGACAACAAAGAAAAGAAACCACAAAAAATCTGTCCTCTGGCATGGATTCAGTTGTTATTCTCCCTTTTCCTTTTCTTATTTCAGAACAAAATGAGCTGGAATTCCTGCACCAGCATACAGGAGATGATTAAAATGAACATGGACACCTGCAGGCTCTGAACCCCCAGAGAAGCATCCCAGCATGGGATGGGATCTGCTGCAGCACTGGAGCTGGAGTTCCTCTACACCTCAGAGCCTCACTGCCTGCTTGAAGGGGCTGTGACTGATGCACAGTGCTCCTCTCTCTGTACCTGTTTAGCACTTCCCACACCTACTCTATGCATTCCCTCTGAGCACCAGGAGTGGTGCCTTGTCTGTTTTGTTGCTCTGAATGCCTGCCTGGCTGCAGGAGCTGCAGAGGATGGAGGGAAAGATTTCTGTCACACAGCACCTTCATTCCCCATGTTTAATATCCTGGGAGCAGAGACATGGAAGAATTCCTTCACAGAAGTAATGTTTGTGAACAGCCATGGAAGTGAACACACCAAAGGTCACCACAAGCTGGACAGCCCCAGTTTTGAAAGTGCACACAGGTACAAACATCTGTTGGCTGGGAATCCAGACCTTGTAGAATGTCTGGGGTATTCAAAGAAAGCCCCACAATACTCCTGTCCCATTGGAAGCATTTTCAGAGGTATCCCAGAATACCTGTATTTATGTTAACCTGTATTTTGTATATTCCAGCAAAACTCCCACCTGCAGGCAAAAGGAAACCACTCTGGTGTTAGTGACTAACCAGGGAGAGACCTGGGGTCTGAAAGTATTGAGAGACAACGGAAAGAGGAAGGAAGAAAAGGGATCCTAATTAGCAAAAAGTAGCTGAGCAGAATGATGAAGAATGTGCCTTTCTAACCAGCAAAATGAAGGTAACAAAGGAAAAGCAAATCTGCAAAAACCAAGAGGGCAGTGGAAAAAGAGGGGACCTAATGCTCCAGTTCTTCATTGGTTCTTTCCTTGGGTCCCCAAATGAACCTGCTGTTCCACAATACCTGTCTCCAGAGAGGTCACAATGTCCTGCAAAATCCTAGGACGAGATAGAGACCATTCTTAGCTCTAATCTGCAGCCTGCCTTGCTTAGGGGAGTACAGGCCTGCACAGACAGGGCCTGCTGAGCCGTGGGGTGCTCCGCGTGGCCTGCGAGAGAGGACAAGAGGGGAGACACTCTCCCACAGCTGGGAAGAAGATCCACACTACCAGCTACCACCAGGATGGGTAGAAAAAACTGCTGTTCAGCCCAGTGGATGCTTTCATCCTCTTGAGCAGGGAAGAGCCATCAGCTGGTGCTAACAGGTTCTAAAACATCCCCCTGCAAGCACAAGGGTTTATTCATCCCGGGCAGTAAATGCTACAGAGAGAACCACTCAACCTGGGGAGTGCCTGTTGTTCTTTCCCTCAGCTGTCCCAGTCTTGGGGGTGAACGGCAGCTCTGCCCCATGTCCCTGAGCTGGCTCTCCATGACCGCCATCGCATGCTGGCTCAGACCTGTGTCAATCAATGATCTGCCAACCAAAGCCACCTCGGTGCAGGGTGACCAAATCCCATCCAGCTCCCGGAAAAGACAGCTTCTCCTGCTCAGCCAACATGGAAATTTGTTTCTTGGCTAAAGATGCTAAGGATCCCCCTTCATCACCAAGATCTGCTCGCTTTATGTCAAACAGAGCGCTGCACCTGCCTCTTCCTGTCCATTTGCAGACGGCAGCCTGGACAGCGTGCAAGCCAAGGCACTGCCATCCCGCTTCGCCTCCCCTCGGGGCACCTCCGCTCGGCGCGGTTGGGACGGGGATCCCAGGAACTAGCACGGAGCCGGCTCGGCTCCCCGCCGCCCGCGGTCCCGCAGCGCTGTGCGATGCCGTGACGTTCGCAGGTAAGAGCCGGGGGATCTGACCGCCGCATCCCGGGGGACAGGGCTGTCCCGGGATGGCGGTGGGGAGCAAGCCCGGAGAGCGGCTTTGACCCTCGGTACTCGGTCCCTTGCCCCCCCCCGCTGCCTCGCAACCTGCGGGCTCGGCGGGCGCACAAGCCCCATCCGCCGTCCCCCGGTGTCCCCGGGCTGTCTCACCTCGGAGTAGACGTAGAGGGGCAGGACGAGGAGGGCGAGCAGCAGGTCGGCCACGGCGAGGCTGACGATGAAATAGTTGGTGGTGGTCTTGAGCGCCCGCTCCGTGCAGACGCTCAGACAGACGAGCCCGTTGCCGCCGACGATGAGGAGGATGAGGAGGATGCCGAGCACCAGGGCGGCGATGCTGTGGCCGGGTGCGGCGGGCGGGGGTCCGGCGGTGCCGTTGCCCATGGCCCCGCGGCGCTGCCCCCGCAGCCCCGCGCACGGAGCCGGGCCGGCACCGGGAGCTGCCCGCCGAGCCGCGGGAGGAGCCTCCGCCACCGCCCCGCCCGGCCCCGGGCCCGGCCCCGCGGGGACAACTGGGTCACCAAGCGGCTTAAGGGGTGGCGGAGGGGGGCAGGCTCCCGGTGTCCCGACTCGCGGCGTCCCGGTGTCCCGGTGTCCCGAGCGCTGCAGAGGTCTTGCTGTGTTCTCACATGGGGTTGGTCTCTTCAACAGTGTTAGAGGGAAGAATTGGAATTTGTACAAACCGGGTGAATAACTGGGAAATTGTATTCCGATGTGCGTGTAGAGTCTGGTAGTGTTTAGGAGTTTGTAATTACACCGAGTGAAGAGCCAGACAGTCCATAATGAACTTTGAAGACACTGCAGAGACAGGATCCTCTGAGCATCTTGGAGCACGGAGCAGGGATTCAAAGTGCTTTTGATAGGTTGGCAAATGCAAGATGCATTTCAAAGGGAATTTTGCACCTTACCCATGCTTGGGCAGGAATAACTAACTGCAGAAATGCAGGGTACAGGAAGAAACCAGATAGGCAGCAAGTGTGGGAGCAAAGATGGGGCAGCAGGTCATGAGCTGAACATGGGGGCTGGGGTGTCTTACAGCAGAAAATGAGAGAAAAATTCTCTTTGAGGGGGACCTATGCACCTGCAGGATTAGGAAGCACAGGGAGGTGTGACCTCCTATTTCAGGCCCAGGTGACTTGGGAGATGTGGGACTCTGTGGGCATCTCTGCAGCTGTGCCCCCAAACCTCAGCCCAGATGTTAATGTCAGGTAGGCATTCAGGTCAGCCTGGTGTTTGTGGAAGGCAGTGGGAAGAGAAGGCACTGAAGGGACATTTATACTGCATGGAAGGGAAAAATACATACTTGGAAGCTTTTTGTGAGACAAATTTCTTCTAAGATCTGTTTATAGGCTGCAGCTATCAGAGTTTCATCCAAACTATTGAGACTTGTGAGAGAAATCCTCTCTCCAAACCCTGACCTTGCTGCCCCAAGTATCTTTTTACTCTTTTTTGGAAAGGGTCATGGTTACCCCTCAGCATGTGCAGCATGGAAAGCCCACAGCCCTTGTGTCAGCCTGGTGGACACAGATCCAAGATTTGTTTTCCCAGTCATCTCCCTCTTCTAGTGTACAAACAAGGAGAGACAATTCCACCTGGCTTGAGTGAGACCAGGTCTTGCTCTAGATCTGTCTGGCACTAGCACTGTAGCAGGTACTCACATACCTGTATCTCTGCATTCCTTTTAGGAATGGTTTGTGTTGGACTCAGGAGAACAATAACACGGCTGCACATCACGGAGCTTGGTGATACCTCATCTGCTGGAAAGTTCAGACAAGGAAGATAGTTTCCATCCTCTGGCACAGCTTTTCCTATCTGGTTTGATCCCTAAAGCCTGACTCTTGACACAGCCCTCACTCAGTGAGGGCCTGGGACAGCAGAATGACTTTCACTATAGCCCTTTTTATTCTAAGAAATCAACTCAAAGTAGTAAATGAGGCCCTGAAGTGCATTAATGGAACTGTGTGGACAGAATACTCTTAATTCATTTATGTTTAAACCACCTGAGTGGCCAAGAGAGCTGTCCTCCTGCCTTCCCACAGGAATTAGTGCCATTCCTCTAATCCCCTTTACCAGTTAATTTACATTCACTATCTCAATTTTCCCTGTGGGTTAGTGCTGAATGACTCTTAATTCTCAGTGTGGAAGCTTATATTCCAGACTAACAGGGCCTAATCCTAAACTAGTTTAATCCTGGAGTGGATTAAACTGATGTGAAATAATGCTTTTGACTTCCAAAAGTGAGTAGCCATGCAAAGCACTAAGTAGGACAGTGCTTCCATGGCAAACATTAAATACAGACATTAAACACAATTCCTTTCTTGGATAAGGAGAAGGAAAGTCTGTTTTTCATCAGCATATCCAAAGAAGTCATGTCATGTCACTGCTCAGAAAACAGATGGCAAAGGACAGAGTCACAGGTCACCCTCTTGGAAAGCAGGAGAAGTCATGCCAGAGTGATGGACTGGGAATGCTTAGAGCACCTTTGGAGAGGGTCTGATGTGGTTGGTGTTTTGGAACAACCCTTTTTTGTTTGGATGCACAGGCTGCAGTGTCCTCGTTCACCATCCCGCTGTGACAGAAGCTGTGGAAGCACCACAGCTGCTCCTCGTGTCAGGAGAAGGGCAGCACCAGAAAAAAAAAAAAAAAAACAGTGGGAGACCTGCCTGTTTGGAGCGTTTGGAAAAGGAACTCGGGAAGATAAGCAGTGTGGTTTATGGCCGTGGTGGAGCTGGTCCCCAACCAAAGGGAGCTGGTCCCCTGCCAAGGAGCCAGGAGGAGTCCTGCAGAGACTCCCCCAGGATAAATTAATGGAGGATTTGATTCCCAGCCAGTTCAAAGGATCAGGAAGTTTGTGAAGTGAGACATCCGTCAGAGTCTCCACAAGGAGATGGAACTTTTATCACCATAATTTTTCACATCTCGGGCACTAGAAATTTAAATAGAAAAGGGGAACAATGTGGCTGCCAAAGTTTCAGGACTGATGTGCCAAACTCAGCTGATGAATAGTGCCCTGATAGCACCAGCTCTCCCAGCTGCCTTCAGGTTCAAAGGGAGGAAAACAAAGAGCTTTCAAGGCCAATCGTGTTCCTTTTATTTGCCACATTCAACCGGGCAATTCTCTTCGAGACACTCATCGGCAACAAAGCCATCCTGCTTTCCAATTTCCTGTAATGCATTTCTCAGAAAAGAGGCAGAGGCAGCATCCCCCCTCTCAGGTGTTCTTTTGCAGGAGAGGGAAGAGGATGGCACAGCTTTCTGGGCTTTTCAGGCTCTCCCAGTCCCCCAAGAAGCTGCAGGGATTTATTTACATGCTGAATGGATATTTTGACATTTACCATTCTGGTAAGTATGATAAATCCTCGTAAGATGTAAGAAACTAATGCCAGTGGTTAGCTGTGAGGGTGAAACTATGGAGAAAATGGCTGCATTTTCCAGTTCTGTTTGCTTGGAGTCAAAACTAGGTGTTTTTGTGCATGCCTGCTTTCAGCTTAACCACATAATTGATCTCACACAAGGGTGATCCGATGAGATACAAGGGCTTGTGGCACAGGACAGATCAAAATAATATAACTCAAGAGCTCCTACTGGGTTTAAAACATCACTGAGCTTATTAGAGCCACTTGTTGGGAAAAACCTCCTGGGCAGGGGGAGAAGTGGAAGACAACATAGGCAGGGAAGGACGTGACTGGGAGCAGCAAGCACCTGTAAGTGCAGCTCCCTCCATGCTCCTCTTGAAAAAGCCTATTCCTGTTTGCTAGGAAGGGTGTCCCTTCGGGTCCCTGCCAGAGTCAGGGGTGAGCCAAAATGCAGCCCGAGCTGCTGTGTCAGGAGCTGCTGTGCTCACTGCTGGGTTGGCACACCTGGGACAGCTGGCCCTGCCAGCCAGAACACAGTGCACATCGCTCTTCTAATTGAAATTAATTCCCCGAAGAGCTTTCTCCTCTTCCCCAGACACACAGACAGCTGGAGGCTGAGATTACAACTCTGATGCCAATTAGAGCCCTGATGAAGCCAGACACAGGGGAAGTGTGAGCGTGCTCAGAGCTCCTGTACTCCAGGTACAGGGAGTTTCCAGCTGCGCAGGAAGCAGTGCTGGGCCAGCAGGGCAAGGATGGCCAGAGCAGGCCTGGAGAAGAAGCCACCCAGTCCCTGGGTTAAAGGATCAAGGCATTATTTTCTTTGCACAACCCAGGCAATGTGTGGATGAAATGATTTCTGCTGCATATTCTGACCAGAATAAAGTAATGCCCTGATTCTCTAACACTGAAAGTGTTGCTGGAGAGTTTTTTTGTTTTCCTGCAGTTTTTGGTGATACCTGCACTGGGATCTGTTGTTCCACCTTGGGAACATAACCAGGGGCAGGCCAATGGTTTTTTCCCCCACTTGGGTGGGAAAACCAGCCCAGGGAAAACCAGGGGAGCTTTGGAAGGAGTTGCACAGGGTGTAAAATTCCAGCAGGTGATTGATGGGGGTGACAGCTTGTCTTTAAAAAATACTTTAGACTTCTTTAGTGATGGGGAGTCAGCAGTGATGCATTCATAAGTTGGGAAAACAGAGTTCCCTTCTTCCTGTAAAAAGACTGTTCCCTGAGCTTGGCTTTTCCTTTTCTGGATGACAGTGCCAGCCACAGTAAAACCAACCCTTCTTTCCTACAGTACCCATTCCCAAGCATGCAGGAAGAATTTCTTCTCAGGAAGAATTTTCTCATGGAAAATGTGCTCAGGCAATGGAAGGGGATGCCCAGGGAGTTGGTGGAGTCCTCATCCCTGGAGGTGTCCAAGGAACAACCAGACGTGGCATTCAGTGCTCTGGGCTGGGTGACAAGGTGGGGGTCGGGCACAGATTGCACTTGAAGGTTCTTTCCAACCTCAATGATTCCATGATTCTCTGATTTGCTTGCAGGAGGGAAGTGCCTCATGGCAGCCCTTCCAGATTCAAGGTTTGGTCACAAGTGTTCCTGCTGCAGGATGGGCCTGGCTCATCTAGCATCCCTAGGGAGGCACCCCAGGGGACCCTGCAGCTTAGCACCTATCCCTGCTCCAGAGGGATGTTCTCACTTGCAAAGCACCCCTTATCCTGTACTCAGGAGAGCCAAGGCACCCTACCAGCACCCAAGGTACCACTCCTGCACCAACAGCACACTTTTCCCCTTGTTCTTCCCAATTTTTAGCAAAATGTTTTTAGCATTTGGGTACTTTTTTTTTTTTTTTTTTTCCCAGTGTGAGCCAAACAACTAATATTTAATCTTTTCCTCCAGAAGACCTGGGGTTTACTGCAGATGTCACCCAAGGGTTTGGCAGGAAGCAGATACAACTTGGACCAAAATGACTGAGATCTGCTCCAGCACAACCAAGAGCTCCTGATAAATGTTGTGCTGTCCTTGCCCCTGGATAATGCTGCCAGCCATGGATGCCACCAGCGTGTCCAGCACCTTCCCTTCTGACTTCAGACCAAGCAGGCACAGCTCCAGGTATGTGACATTTTGTGCTCTTGTCCCTCACATGCAAGCCACCTCAGGAGCAGCTAGGTAGAAAGAGAGACACGCATATCCTGGATCTACATACCTTCTTAGCTTAATTTGCCCCTTTGAGATTGGGGATAAGTGTTTCTCTGAGGTTCCATGACCATTATGGGACTGTGATTTTCCTTCTTCTTCCAAGCCCACCTGCGATGCCCAGATTGCCTCTTCCTTCCATGCAGCCAAAATCATGAGATCAGGTGGTAAAGATTAAAACCGCTCCTAAAAGCATCCTGTGCAAGAAAGCAGCATTTAGGAGGCTAAATCCTCCAATCCCCTTATTCCAATTAGGGTCCTCTCTCTTATGGGCCTGGGATTGATGCAAGGGATCGCCTCCAATCTTTTCTCAGCTGGAGCAGCATCACCGTCATCGCAGTGGCGCGGGCCAGGGTCACCTGCAAACACACCAGAGACAATCCCCACTGCCCACGTGGCCTCACACAGACACGGGAAGGGGAAGAAAGGAGTGGGGGAGGTAGAAGTTCCTGAACACCCCGTAAGCTGATTAGAGGCTATTTTACGTAGGAAGGATTTAGCCATGCAGTTCCTAGTACCAAATGACCTCAATAAACTCCCCTGCCATGGGCCTAGTGCTGCCATTGCAGGGGGTACAGCCTCTCCTGGGCTCCCCAAAGGTCAACTACACCTGGACAGCTCCATCAGGATTTGGGACACCATTGCTGGATATGTGGGGCATGACATGGTCCTCCCGCAGCCTTCTTGGCCTGGCTTGGACCCTTGTGCATTTTTGCCATCCCAAAGCCATGGTGCAAAGCATGTCTGTAAGATTTTGGGATGTGTTTTGGCCAGTCATGTTGTCTCCAGAAAGAAGAGCAGCTCCAGCAGATCCTAGGGTCTGGGTTCTGGATGGGCTGGCAAGGATTGGGCAAACTTAGTAAGGATTGCCCTGAATAAACAGCAACCCCAAAAGCTGGATGGGCTTTCCTGGTCCAAGGCAGGAGCAACGATGTCCATGTGACAATAGCAGCATTTATCCAGCCTGTTCTTAATGCTCTCAGGAGGGGGATTCTGAATGCATTCCACTGCTTCTCCAGGGAAAAACTCTTTACTGATCTCCTGCATCAATTACTTTGAAAGTGAATGGGAATTTCTCCCCTTCAGAACTTAGAATGACCCCCCAGAGCTCTGAGTGCTGATTTTGGAGAATCTGCCTGTATCCTCCCTCTGCTGTAGGCCAGGATAGGTAGCTCTGTGATGAAATCCTCTTTTCTAAAATGCAATTTCTTGTCTTTACCTCCAACATCAAAAAAATGCCAGGTTAGCGTGTTCTCTCAAATATTGCCAAATTTGGGACTAAAGCATTTAGTGTTGTTCTAAGATGCTGCCTTTCACACTGCAAGATTTGGTGACCCCTCCTGCTGTAAAGAGGAGGAAAAAGACCTTCCTCAGATCCATTCTCAGCTCTGATGCCCTTGAGGCAGAGCAGTAACCAGAGCCTGGGTGTTGAAGGGGGTGGCCCCAGTGTTTCATAATCTTTACTCTCTGTTGGCACGAGGGTGGCCCCAGGCATCAGCGTGGCTACTGGGAATAGCCCTGGCACCCATGGCAACTGGATTTACTTAATGTATCCCATCACAGTTCCCTCCACACTGGGCATGTCAGTCGGTGTCAAGCCTAAGCACAAAGATCCTGATCCAAGCTTTATATCTGGCAGCATCCCCAGGGCAGATCAGGAATGGCTCCCAAAGCTCACAGATCCCTTCTCCATCTTCTCCTGGGGCATTTCTCCCTGCTGTGTTCAAGGAGTGTGTGTGTACAGCCTCAGCACTCCTCAGTGTCACCTGTTTGTGGCACTTTGCTAAAATCCTGTAAAATCATTGTGTGCTGTGGACAGGTCAGTCAGGGCAGCCAGGGGCTGGGATCAGTCCAGCCCTGACTTCCTGCGCCTGCAGGCGTGGCAGTGGTACAGGAGCAGGGATCAGGTGAGACCAGTCATTTCCTCTATCATCCTTAGAGCCAGAAAACAGCTGAAAGCTTTTCTCTGCAGTGATGCTGCCCATAGATAACGGGTTATAGATTCCATCTAAATGGGTGATTTAATTCTGCTTTGTGCCTGCTGGATGCGGGCAAGGGGAATCTCCACTCCTGCTGGGACTTGGAGTGTTCACACAAATGGAGAATGGGAGAAGCAAGGTGCAAATTCACAAAGCTCCTTTCAATGGATATTGTTGATATTGTTAAGCAGGATTCTTTATTACTCCTGTTTCCATAATGTCTCCAAACTCTCACTAGATGAGAGTTTGATGTAAATTCTGGTTAAGGAGAATCAGATGTTATTTCACAACTGAGGAATTGTTTTGGGCCCTGGTTTATTCAGTTATGAATTTTAGCTTGAAAATGCTTTTGAGTTCTCTCCATGGCCCTGAATTTCCTCATCAGGGGCTTCCAGAGCTGCACTGGAGCACAAGCCCAAGTTTGTCACCTGCATTAAGTTGCAGCAGCGCTGGGCATGGCCACACCATTTTTTACCCCATCACCTTTTCACTCTGCCCCTGCTGGTGGAGGCAAATCCCCTGTTTTGTTGCAAAGTAGTTAATCAGGTTACTTATTTCATGTTCTTCCAGTCCCCAGAACCTTTTAGTGTCCCGTTAAACACCCTCTGCTGCCATCGTGGGGCCACTTTGTCATTCCTACCTCTTCTCTGTCTTCATCCAGATTCTCATGGCAAACTGAGTTTCCCCAGAGCCTGGAGGCATTTCAGACCCACTCAGGTTGTTTGCAAAGGAAGGAAAATTCCATTAGTATTTTTTACCTCCCTACGTGTTGTTCAGCCTCTTTTGTGAACCTGAAGCTGCCACCACCAGTGCAGGCAGAAGCAGAGGCAGAAGGCTGCAGCTGGAGAAAGCAGGTACAGAGAGGAGAGGAAAGTGCTTGGGAAATGCCTGGAGCAGAGCAGGTCCCAGAGGAGGAAATGTGTTCCCCTGACCTAGTGCTGACCATGGCATGTCTTGGTGCTCCAGCCCTGGAATGGGTCCTGGAGCGTCCCTGCTGTTTTCCCCTGTCCCTGTTGCAGGGCTCTGGCTGCAGCCTGCACTCACAGGCTGGAGGGCTGAGGTTCTGCTCATCTGCATTCTCACAAGGGAAAGGTGATGGGGAAAATCTTGTCCTTCCCAGTCCTCTAGTTATGGGGATAGCCTGTGCTTTTCCAAGGAAAAAGAAAGATAAGTAGATTAAAAGTGTAATACAGCTCCCATTTCTCCAATTGGAAGGTTAAAAAAAAAAAAATTATGGTGCTTATTTCTTCCAAGCTACTTTATACCATATAAAGAAGGAAAGAAAGAGTAATCCTATTTTCTTCCTCTATTTCCATGTCACTTTTAGCTGCAGTATTTGAGACCAAAAAAACCCCAGCAACAGCAGGGAATAGATTTAGGGTGTTTTCCATACATGTATAAGTATGCTGGGTTTTGGACGCTATGCCAGAATTTGTACTTGGCAAATCTTTCCCAGTTGAAACCACAGTTCAAAAGGTGTTGTCCCCTCATGGAAAAGTCAGCCCTGAACCTACTGATCAGGCAATGCTTGCCCTAAAAAAGTGACACATCATTCAGCCAAATCACTGGTACACACAGGGACTCACTGACAGATCCTGGCAATCGCAAACATAGCCCAAGCCAGGATGAAATGACAAGAACAGAAGATTAAGCTCCTATCAAGAGGTAATTAAAGGCAGGAAATAAGGATGACAATCGTAGTGAATCAATTGCTACGAGGATGTTTGCCCAACAAATGTCATTATAGGCAGAAGCAGGAATTATTATCCATCAGCAGAAATATTCCATCAAATTGCTGCGAATGACCTGATCAGGTAATTAAAAGGACATTCCAACCCCGCTGCGTTATTTGCTGTTAATCATGATTGCTCATATCCATATCTTTACCCAAATAATTGCTTCTGATAAGACTGCAGATTTATAGAGGCCCCCAGGAGGAGCAGGCAGTGGAGCATCAGCTGTGAGCTGGGAGCAACTGGGATTGGTGAGTCCAGCTGGGGTGAGTGGGCTGCACGGGCTGCCTTTCCCCTTCTCTCACTTTGGGGGGTAGATCTCAGACCTCTGTGATGCCTTACTGAGCTATTGCTATGAGGCCATCCATGTCCTGAGCAGCAGGGCTGGAATATGGGGGGGTTCTCTCCTCAGGGCTTCCAGGCTGGTTTGGAGCATAGTTCTTTCAGCTAAGGGTCCCAGCTGGCCAAAGAGTCATTTAAAAGCAGCATTGATGGGGAGGAAATTAAAAGCTTGGAAGTATCCTAAGAATGTTAAACAGCCCTTTGGTGATGACACTGGAGATATATCTGCTCCTTTGTGGTCTGGCTAATTAAAAAAAAAAAAAAAAAAAAACAATGCAATCATTTTTGATAGGCAGGAGAAGTTCCCCAACAGCCATCGCTGCTCCTGGGAACTTTGGCAAGCAAATATGGTTTACCCAGGGGAGATAAAATTATGTCCAGGAAGAGAAAAGAGAAGCTGATCATGGATTAGCAGCTAAAAAAGTTATGAAGAGAGGCTAAACTCCAGAGCCAGGGTTGGGGTTTAAAATGGTCTCTTAAATATGGTGCTCCCAAGAAATGCCAGCCCAGGGGAGGCCAAATGCTGAGGTGAGATCCTGGGGCCAAGGGATTGTGTGACAGCTGTTGGGCAGATGGAGGGACAGGCTCGGGATTCAGGTTCCCCTTGCCCAAGGATGCTCTGGTTTTGGTGGCTGTTTTCAGCTCCCCCTGTGTCCCAGGACTAAGGAGTCTGCCTTGTTTGGACTCCAGTAAGATGCTGATCTTTGAAATGTCCTTCTTGTTTTACTATTCCATCCCGTCAAAGCTGGATCAGGCAGGAAAACACAACATTATAGCTCAAAGTGTGTGTGAGATTAAGCTTATAGTTCCTTCATCCTGTCATCTGTTTGCTCTGCTGCCCACATTAAATATTTGCCCTGTGGTTTACAGTGAATAAATTTCTGTATAAATCCCTTGTCCTTTCTCCTTGTGCCTCTTCTCATCTTGCAGCACCTCCAGAGCAGCAAACAGTCCCAGAAGGGTGGCTAGAAAGTGTTCAGAATTCTCGGACAGTCCTTTCATGTTCTTTGTACTGTTTAGCTTCAGAATAAAGTGAAAACCAAGTGGGAGGACTTTGATTTGGGGTTAGCAAAGTGCCATATTGAGAGATTGCAGGACAGTCATGAAGGTTTGTTTCTTTGCAGGAGGAAGGCAAATAATAAAGGAGTGTGTTATAAATTACGGGTAGAGCTGCTGCGTGATCCTTGAGGAAGGGTGAGCACCTGGGAACAAAGGGGGGAACAGCTTGGGAATAAAGGGGGAAAACATGCCATGGCTCTTGATAAACAAAATGTACTTTTCTTTTTATTTCAGTAAGAAAACAAAATAGGAGGGCCTGCTGTGACTGCAAATCTGTGTTATTTCATTTTTCCTTCTTGAAAGGTTAGAGCATAGGTGGATATGGGCACACACATGAGCCCTTCCTCTATATGAGAATGAATTTTATTTAGCACATGTAATTTTTTTTTGTCTGAAACCCCCTTGCAGATGTCTCCAGGTGTTTAACTCTGCTGGCAGGAATTCCTGCCTTATTTACTTGCAGTGGAGGTGTTTCCACAGTCCTGTCTCTGTGGGGCATGTGAATAGCACTAGACATACACCAAGGTCACTTGGCCTGCTGCTCACAAAACTTCATGCTTTATTTCAGGAGAGAACATGGTTTCCATTATGACAACTCTGTGGCAAGTAATTGTTCCCATGATTGTCCTGTCCCACTTCTCAGCATCTCTGCCATCCTGGGAGAGGTAAGCATGTCTTGGGACTCTGCTTTCTTTTTCTCCATGGTTTTTGTCCAAAAAGCCTGCTAGCTGAAAATCCTTTTAGCTGCCTTCCTGAACTTTCATCTGCTTGTTTGTGGATCTTCTTCTTCCCTAAACAGATTTAGTTAAATGAGTGCAAATATTGTAAATGTTTTTGCTTGCTTAAGAATGGGAACATTAATTTTATTTAATTCGGGAGAAAATCTGGGCCTCCAAAACAAAACACAGTTACAAGGATACTTCTGAGTCAGTTTTTCTCCTGTGCACTTACACAGCCTGATAAAGATGAGAATTTCTGTTTCCAATAGCCTGGTCCCATGAAAACATAACCAGAAATAGCCAACCCTGTAAGTTTCACCAAATTCACCAAGGGAGTCACCTGCAAGGGCTGGTCTTTCCTGCCCTTATCTAAGTTCTTCAGCTTTATGCCTCTGGATCTTTGTTTATTATTTCTCCAGCTTCTTGTCCTGCTCTTTTGTGCTGAATCATCAATAACCCCACATTCCCACATCTTTGTGGCAATTACATAAAGCAAGGGCAGGTCATTTTCCTGTGTGATGTTTAACAAAGACATTTCTAAAACTCCCTTTGTCCCCCCTTTTTTTGTGAAACTTTGCCCAAGTGGCACAAATTCTTGCCCACGAGTGTTCAGGACTCTCCTGCCTTGAGACAACAGTGTTTAATGCCTGTTCTTGTGTGTTTTTAAACCCTTCCTTTTGACCCCCCTTCCCCGTTCCGACACGCAGGATGGAGCGCCACGCAGACGGGCTCTTCCACAGCGAGCTCAGCAAGATGAACGGCAATGCCTACGTGCAGCAGTTGGTCAAACACCTGGTGGGCCTCAAGGACAGGTGAGGACCAACCCCACCCACCCTCCTGAGGCATGGAGATCTCCAGGGGGATTTAGCCCAAAGATGAGAGGGGAAGGGGAGGGATCCAGGGCCCCGCAGTGCTGGAGGAGAGGCGTTGCTGTGCCCCGTGGTGAGTCCTGCGGGCCGTGGCTGGGAGGTGCAGCCGCCGTCCCGTGTTGTCCCCTCACAGGTCCCAGAGGCACTCGGATGGGCTGTTCACCAGTGAGTACAGCAAGATGAGAGGCAACGCCCAGGTTCAGAAATTCATCCAAAACCTCATGGGCCGCAAGCGCAGGTGAGAGGAAACCTCTGGTGTCCCGGTCCCCACCCGGGGCTCTCAGTGCCACAGCAGCCCCCACTGAGGCCGTGTCTGTGAGCACGGCAGCAGACACAGCACGAGGTGCGAGCGCTGCTCTGCAGCGGTGGTGGTTTGGTTACGTGATTGGTGGTTTGGGGTTTTTAATTCATGCTCATTTTCTTTATCTAAACCAGCTCTCCTGGCCCGGTCAACACAGACATGCAGGGGAGAGAGGGAGTAAACAACACCGAGGAACTTTGCTTTCTCTGGTTGTACCAGAGCTTTCTGAACGCCAGGTGGGTGGGGAGGGATTGGTCACCTCTGTGACTCTAAGCCTCACAATACTGAAGCCAAAAGAGGATTTTTTATGAACAGCCATAGAAAAGTCAGTTGTTAAAAACAGTAAAACCCAGGGAAGCAAAAGAATATCTTTTCTGAATCATTTCCTGAGAGTTGTGTTCTGGATTGAACCAATTATTCATCCCGTTAGGAAACGTGATCTAATGGTTAAATTTGAAAGAAAGCCTTTGCTGCCCGATCTGGATTCAGCTGCTGATTGAAACACACACCTCAGGATGGGTTGTCCCAGCACCTGGATATTGTCTTTTCCTAATGCCCAACAACTTTCCCTTAGACATGTCACTCTTAAATCACTGTAATTAGAAGGAATAAGCTGGCCCTTAGTACCTTTCGTGTGCACAACGGGGGTGAAACACCGCTGTGCATTTGTAGAGTGCCTGGCAGCAGGCAGCCATGATGCCTCTATCATTCACCTGCTCCTTGAAGTCATCCTTGAATGTCACTAGGTGGCTTTGTCACACTTCCTGCAGTCCATGCTCCCAGAAATAATGGACTATCCCTGATTTTTCCCTTCCCACAGCCGCTCGGACAGAGATGCCAGGGAAGCTGCTGCCATTACGAGCCAGTACGTTTGCCCCTTCTCTAAGCAGCTGGCTGCAGACATGAAGGAGGATACAGATGGTTCTGAATGAAGGTGAAGGGAAAGAAACAGCCAAGGAGACAGCTTTGCACATGTTTGGCCTTGAAAATAAACAGGGAAGCTCTTGCTTGGGAAAAACTCTTGAGATAGGCAAATAAATAAATAAAAATAATCCCGGAAAGCAGTCAAAAGCCAACCTCAGAAACCTCTGAGATGACCCAAAGTGAAATGTATGTGAGTGTCCACTGCTGTCAGTAGAGGGAGCCTGGGTGAAGCCCATCCCTTCCCCTCTGGGTTGGCATCTGGCTGCCTGCTGCTGATCCCAAATAAAAACGGTTAGCTGTGCCTGTGCCTTGGCTGCTCTTTGGGAAGCTGGAATGAGGGTGGTTCCATTACAAGGTCTTGGATTATTAGCAATGCAGGGGAAGAGCCTTTTGCCAGGATTCCCCTGTATGAGGCGTGGTGGGACACATGGCTGGGCTTGGGCAGTGCCTACAGCGCAGCTGTGCACAGAGGTCGGAGTCAGGGCTCCGTGTAGCAGGAACAAAGCCAGATGTTCGGTCTTATGGCAAAGAAATGTTCTGAGAGTTACACAACGGAGATACTCGCTGTAAAAGTTGTTTCCTCTCCATTCTGCCCCTGGAGTTGGTGGCCCAGTTTTGTCAAAGCCACTAAAGACAAAGCTCCATGAGGAATAATTTGTTCCCACCACTTAATGAGGTTTATATGCTGTCCCTGTGCCACACAGGCAGATTGCTCCCCTTTGATGGAAGAGACATGCCAGCTTTCCTGTAAAACCAATGGATTTTGGAGAGCAGCTCTAAAATAAGGATCTTCAGCTGCAATCCTGTGCTTGTGCAGCCCTGCCCAGCCCATCCTGCTCCATCAGTTTGTGCCATCTATGATGGACCTGGCACCTGCAAAAGGAGCTGTTCCCACTCAAATGCACACCTGGGCACCATTCCCTTACTGAGGAGCTGAACGAAACTTGGCAGTTGTTCATTTTGGTCCATAGGAAGCCGCTGCTAGGAAAGATTCCTTTTGAAATACTTTTGGAAGGAGTGTTGACAGCTCAGATTTCATTAAGCCACTAATAAAACACCTGGCTGAGGTGCAACATCTGAGAACTTCCTGAAATCAGAAAGAATTTTAAAAGATCAGTGAGAGCAGAGGTCCCCTGAAAACTTCAGGAAGCTGCTGAGATTCAAATAGTTGAAGATTTCCTCGTGTGGAATCTCCTGGAAGGAGATTCTGGGAAGCATCTCTACAAGGGGCGGCTACCGGTAGAAGATGTGTTTTCTCTACAAAGTTGCTGGGCATTCCCTGGACTGCAGGTGAGCCTTGTCACTGCTGGGATCCACTTGCTTACCTTGTGGGATACAGACCCCACTCTCTGGCATGTCAGAAACCAAATTTTCCCTCTTCCCTGTGCTTCTCAAGCCCTTGTCCTTCATGCTCAGCTGGGCAAGACCTTGGCTCTGAGTTCTTAACTGCTTCAAATATATCGTTGTTGCCACAGTGAGTTTAGGGTAGGAAAGATCCAGGGAAAAAAGAAGCAGCGAGGATTTATGTGTCATCATGTTCCATGACTGGTAAATCCTTCAATAAGTCATCCAATGGGACAAAGAGACAAAGGTTGAACCACAGCAATCCACAGCCAGCTGGTGTTTCTTGACGCCATAAAGTGGTGAACGCAGACAAGGGCACAGGGCGGAACAGGAAAAAGATCAGCTTAGTTGGAAAAAGGGATTTTTCAGCAGCTGGCAGCTGACCATGGCTATTTCTCACTGGCTCCTCATGTCTGCACTCTTTCTGCTGCTCCTTTTGGCACAGGTTTCGGCACAGGCACCAGGTAAGCTTTTTCACGAGGTCCATGTCTCTGAGGAACATCTCCCATGGCGGGGGGGGGTGGCTCTGTTACAGGTGGGAGGTTGCTCCCCTCCAAGCCACCTTTGCTCCACAGCTTGTGCCCACAGCTCTCACCCAGCTCCTTCACAGGGTGAATCCTTGGGCAGTTTTGCATCTTGTGTGTTTTTCCAGGATGTTCTCTCGACAACAACAAACCAAGCGTTCCTGAGAATAAGTGTCCTTATGTGGTGACCACCATCCACGTGCAGCCAGGTTTCACCCTAACAATTGATTCCAGTTCCTCTGATGGCCAATTCTTCACCATTGAGGGCACCGAGCTGCAGCTGACAAAGTGTGTGGACTATGAGGTAAGCCTTTAGCTGGCAGGCTGGAGGGATGGGATGGATAATGCTGGGAATGCAATGAGTTTCAGCCTGGAGTCTTGGACTTCCAGGGATTCTTAACCTGCTTCTAGAAATAAGTGATTTCAGTTGTGTGAGTTTGGGAGCTTACAAAAAAGATGGAGAGAGACCATTTGTAAGGACCTAGAATGACAGGCTAAGGGGGAGTGACTTCAAACTGCCAGAGGACAGGGTTAGATGGGATATTGGGAAGAAATTCTTCCCTGTGAGGGTGGTGAGAACCTGGCACATGTTGTCCAGAGAAGCTGTGGCTGCCCCATGCCTGGAAATGTCCAAGGCCAGGTTGGACAGGGCTTAGAGCAGCCTGGGATAGTGGAAGGTGTCCCTGCCCATGGCAGGGGGTTGAAATGAGATGAGCTTAAAGATCCTTTCCAACCCAAATCATTCTGGGATTCTGTCATCTTGTGTGAAGCAGAAAGGCAGTATAAAAGGTCATTGTGTTCACTTAGGTTGCTGCTAAATTATTTTAGCTCCCTGGAGTGCTCTGTATACAGCCACAGGCATCCTTAAGTTCCCTTTCAATGTAAAAGCTCACTTTTACTTGAGCGAAGAGCAACAACAAGAATTAACACCCTGCAGGTGCAACTGTACTTGCTGCATAGAATGTTTTTGATTTATTCAATTTTAAAAGAAATCTGTTTGATTTCACCTGAGGTGAGAGAGAATAGCAGATTAACTCTGCCAGCATCTTACAGGATTTGCAGGGAAAGCACCTGGAAGATGGGGCTGCTTTTATATCATCACAAACAAGATCCCAGCATTAAGGAAATAAAGAAAAAGTTAGATACACCTGAAAATAAGATAAAGCCCAACAGTGTTTCTGATTCAGCAAAGCACAAATTTGGCTCATTTGCTTTAGCCAGAGTTTGTACTCTTGGGCTGTTTCTACAGTGGGTGAGTTTGTTTTTCATGCAGGAAGACACCGTGCTGCTATTGTACCTGATCTGCAAGGATGCTGCCAGCCAGGTGAGTGCTCTCCCACCGCTGAGCCCTGGGACAAGGCACTGCAGGCAGCGCCTGCTTCCCTCTGCTCTTCCTAATCCTGGCACTGGAGTGGGCAGATGTCCTTCTCGTTGTGGGCAGACGTGCTGTTCTCATTGCCACAGAGAGTGCCAAGGCTCTGCCAGTGGGGAGGGCGTGGCAGCAAGCCCACAATCCTGCCCCAGGATGGGGGCTGGCTGCAAACCCCAGCCCCATCCAGCCCCCATCCTTACACCATCCCCTCTGGTCACTCTGCAACGCAGGATCGGCCCCAAGAGTCTATTTTTGTCTTTGATTCTTTGATTTGCCCGTTCTGCAGAGCAATTCCTTTGTAATCCTAGTCACCGTTCTGAACGAGAACGACAACAGCCCCGTGTTCGCACAGCCAAACCTCACCAGGGATGTCCCAGAGGTAAGGGGTTTTGGGAGCTGCTCACTGAGGGCTGTGGGACTGAGGAAGAGTCAGCAGGGAGAGGACATCAATCCATTTCACACAGACATTAACTACAAAAATGTCTTTTTTCAGGATACAAAAGTGGACACAGCCATTGTAGCCCGTGAAGATGTAACTGCTAGTGATGCTGACCTGGACACCATCGACTATGAACTCACTACCACAGTGCAGGTGAGCATCTCCGGGGACGAACTGTAGCTCTGGAGAAGCTCAGAAGAGCCCCAGCTTTGAGGAGAAGTCACTGCATTTAGCTCTCTCAACAAAACCCAAACATTGATTTGGTTAGCAGAACAGAGCCATCAGTGCTGCAGGTATTGAATTCTCTTATGGCTCCCGCTTTTAATGCACTGTACAGATGAAATTTTCATCTAGGATATTCAGAGCCATAATGACTCAGGGAAGTCTTATTGGCATGATCTGTAATCATTACAGGAGACCTTTGGACCTCAGGGAGCTCAGAATTGCAGTGAGTCTGAATGGAGTCCTCGCCCTGATTGCCAACAGCAGCACAGAAAATGGATTGTGCACACAGTTAAACCACTGCCAGTCCAGAGTGCAAGGGCTGGCTGTAAACTAAAATCGAAAGGAAATTCAAGAGAAAAATCAATATAACTATATCCCCAGGGAATTTACGTTTCTGTGAACAGAAACCACCAGTTTTTCAGCTCTGGGATCAGACTTTGCATTCACATTGGTGTAAATCCAGAGGGATTTAGAAATTCAGAGGTATAAGATTAAAGGAGAACTGAAGCAACTGCAGAAGGTTATAGAGTAAAATGCAACACATGATAATTCATCTTGGCTTTACAGTTTCTTTCAAAGTCCAGCTGTGTTAGGCTGAGGCAAGTGATCCTGCCAGCTCTCAAAGGCTGAGCCAGCTTTGACCTTTTTTGTGCATGGAAGTGAGATTGATTGGCTATTAGGGATCCAAAATGAAGGATTGTTGGCAATTTGCTAAATGTAGGAAATAAATGAGGTGATAGATTTCATCCAGAAGCTGCTGAGCAGGTGGGCAGTCAAAACAGGAGGTCTGGGAGAGGAAATTCACAAGAACAAACCTTTCTGACAAGCCAGGCAACTCCAGTGTGCAGTACCAAAGATTAAGTAGCTCAGACATTCTCACAGTGCTCCTCATCCAGGTCCCCAGGATGAAAGGTCCAGTTGGGATGACGAAGACAGCAATGAGCAGGATTTAGAATGTCTGTGATTGAGTCTGCTATATATTTTATCTGCTAAATCTGTGATTTTTCCTTTTCCTTTGCCAGGACACAGACGGTTATTTTGCCATAAGAGGAGTTAATAACCCAGAAATTTATTTACAAAAAGCATTGGACTATGACAAATTTAATTCAACAACGTTGCTCTTGTATGCGAGGGTAAGTGGCTTGGGAGGAACAGAATGCCTCATTTGCATGGTCCCCCTTACCTGAAGGATGAGTGTGGATGGGACATCTCTGGGATAACAGGAGGGAGGGTGGGGACTTTTGGGGGGCGCATCCGGAGCATCCTTTCCCTCTCCGTAATTCCCATGACAGACCTGCAGCCGGCCCACCTTTGTCAGCAGAACAAGATAACTTTAGCTGCTCTCACAGTGTGGCAATGGCTAAAGGGCCCCAGGCCAGTGCTCTTGGCAGATGAGCCCTTGTTTTGGCAGTGAAACTTGTGTCTCACGAGTGTGCTTTGCCTTGGGGGCAGGACAGGCCTGTGAACAGCCCCGACCCCACCAACACGGCCACTGCAACCATAACCATCACCATCAGGCAGAGTGACACCCGGGCACCCTGGTTCCTGCCCTGCATCCTGCTCCACAACGACACCAGCGTCTGCATCAGCAGCCCCTACTCCGGCAGGGTCAACATCTCCGAGATGTCGGTGAGCAGGAGGGCTCAGTGCCCCCGGTGGGAAGCGCCGAATCATTTCCGTGAGCTTGTGCTGGTCTCCAGTACAATGCAG
The DNA here is from genome assembly GCF_015227805.2 of Hirundo rustica. Lineage (NCBI taxonomy): Eukaryota > Metazoa > Chordata > Aves > Passeriformes > Hirundinidae > Hirundo > Hirundo rustica. The sequence continues at coordinate 58,649,858 of NC_053455.1, read as the reverse complement.
ATGGTTCAGCAGAACAGGGAGCCTTCATCATCCCCCCACCCCAAGCAGCTCTGCTTCCCTCTGCTCCTGCAGCACATCACAGGAGAGGCAAGAGCTGGAACACCAGCTCAAGGCTGTGTCACCTCCGCCCTGCCACAGACACCTGCCAGCAATAAATCCCGTTCTGGCCAGGCAGAGCCACAGGATCTGCGCTGGGCTGGGAGAGCTCCGGTTGCTGATTTGGTGCTGGCTTGTGGTGTGTGATTGTTTGCCTTGTTGTTGCAGAGGGACCCGCTCGTCCTGGAGCCAGGACCCATCTATGCTGTTGACCCTGACTACACCATCAGTGACAGGATCGTGTACAGTATTGTTGGGGGTGAGTAGACCTTGTCACCTTCCACAAGGGACATTGCCCGTGTCTCCCGTGGTACCTGCCAAGAGCACTTGAGGGAGGGCCTGGCGTTTGCCCCTCTGTTTCTGCCACAGAACATAACTAGAGCCGCAGAACATCGTTCATTAAGTAGAAGAAACAGACTGTACAGAGAGGAAGAAAAAAATAATTACAGTCCCACAAACCGATCTCAATGAAATCTGCTTCAAAAAGACTTTGGGGTTTTTTTGTGAGACATGTTATATCTTTAAGCTTTTAGATGTGATTTTGTCAATCTGGTCATGCTACTTTCACGTGGTCTTTGAGCTAAACCTAAAATACCCATATTATCAGCCTAATTTCTATTCATTGCCCAGAATTATGTTTTTATTTCCCCAACACATTGCCTCTATCTTACCTGCCCTGTTTTAGTCTTGATTCCAACAGGATCGAGGCAAAGGTCAAATTGGTCAAGCGGGGTGTTCCTCTCCCTTTACCTATTATATCTCAGGACACCACAGTTGTGAATATCCTACTGATATCAAATGTATTAAAGAACATCAAATTCCACTGGTATTTGGATGGCGTGTGGCCTCCCTCCCCACAGTCAGTGACTCAGATACTTGTCAACAGAAAGCCCACAGTGTCTCAGGGTGGGGAAGAGAACTAAAAAATCTGCTTATCTTACAACATGCATCCAACATAGGTACTTTTATGATTCCCACACAGATGTAGGAATCTGATTTCTACCTGTATATAAATACAAGGTTTGTATCTAGACTCCCTTTGTAAATACTAAAGAGAAATGAGCATTCCCACAGCAGACCAGGAACTGGATGGAGATTTTCAGTCCTCAAATTGCACCAGAGGCTCTGGGCATTTATCGTACTTTAGACTGGCAATCTGTGGGTCTAGGTACTGGAAATGCAAAGCTTTGTTATCCTACCTCATTTAATTGGGTTCACACACATTCAATGTGTCCCTCTGCATCCCTGGCCAGCAGTCACAGTCTTTGGAGCAGCCAGGAAGGCAAAGAAAACAGCATTTTGCCTTGGGTAAATGGTATTTACCCAAGGAAAATTCCTTGAGGGTATTTTCACTAAGACATGGCAGAATGAGTCTGTGAGCTCCAGGTCACTTTATGAAGGAATGTGATGGTTGAGTGGTCTTTGCATTTTCTCTAGGGAATACAGACCAAGTGTTCTCAGTGGATGCAGACACAGGGAATCTAACCATGAACAAAATAGTGACTTCCCCAGATTCCTTTCTGTTGCAAGTTATGGTAAGTGATGACATTACAGCTAGCCACCCAGCACAGCTGGATTTCCAGGAAACAGCAGCCTGGGTGTGACAGGAGTCAGTGAACTCAAAAATAACTCAGTTATTCCCTTTCTTTGAAGGGCACAGTGCTTGACCTATGTCTTGCACCAAGCCACATGTGAAGCTCCTGCAGCAGCTGAGAGTTTCCCCTCAGGTGTGGGTGGTGACAGCAAAGAAATTTCACCCTGGGCACATTCTGCTGAGTTGGGAATTGCAAGGGGCAGAAGTCTGGCATCTCTCTCTTTCTCTCCAGGCCACCCAGATCAGCAACATAAGGAAATACTCTGTAGCCACTGTAGAGATCAAGGTCATCAATAAAAGCAATTTTCCACCCTACTTTGAGAAGGAGGTCTACAGCGGGACGGTGTTTGTTGGGCTGCCTCAGAGAAGCTTCGTCTACCAAGCTGGTGATCCTTCTACCCCCCTGATGATAACAGCAATGGATCAGGATTTCTCTGATGTAAGAAACTAAAAGTGCTCTTGTGCTCTCTCTGACTGTTTCAGGTTTAAAGCAGGATCAGGAAACATGAGGGAGGGGAGGTGGGCAGAGGCAAACACATGTTGTCCTTTAGTGTTCCATGCTATACTCCCTTGGAAATTCCACAGATACCGGAACCACTGACGGTGTGATGTAATTGGGGAGAAGCTGCTGGACTCCCCTCTTCCAAAGCCAGTCCCACACAGATCAATTGCATAGGTGTGTGTTGCTTGGGCAAGTACTGAAGTTGCCAACCCAAGCTGGGTTAAGATTTGGGATTTTTTTAATTTATATATATATATATATATAAATGCTTTTGTGATACATTTTTTGCCTCTGAGCAACATGGTGAACGCAGTTGAGTTCAGCCTTTCTCACCTGCTCAGCCCAGGTTTATTTATTACTCTCCACACCTGCTCATACCTCAGGTGTTTTGGACAAATCTTGCCAAGGGGTGGTTGGGAAGATGCACGTGAAGCACGGTGTGGTTTTATCACCCATCTCTGGCCTTTCAGAAAGTCAACCCAAATATCAAGTACTATCTCAAAAACAGCACCGATTTCATCGCAACCAGGGATGGGCTCATCCTGACCAACGTGGTGCTGGAGTCCCCAGGAACTGTGACTATCCAGGTAGAGCACCTTTCTTGGGTAATTTGTCAGGGACGTGGAAAGAAGGAGGAATTCAAATCCTCTTTTTGCTTGGGTCAAAAGAAGCAGTCAGTATCTTTAGACTTGTAAGAAGGTAGATGTTCCCTTTGTCCACATGCCTGCCTGGCACAGAGCCATGCCCTGTGGAGCTGTCTGAACCAGCCTGGCCACAGCACTGGAGGAGCTCCACGGTCAGGCACAGAGAGGTGCCAACACCTGCTGCTCCTGCCCCACACTGCCTCAGAACCTGTGCTCTGCACTGTGCTGGGAACTGAACACAGAGCAGGCACGAGGTTCAGCTCACCCGCTCCCAGGGCCGGGAATCTTCAGAGCTCTTGTTCCCCTGTGACCAGGCTGTCCAGCCACAGTGAACAGCTGTGGTGAGGACAGGGACTAGGTACTTTCTCCTCAAAGACCCCCCCACAGACGATGAGAGTGAGTTGGAGATCTGGAAGTCCCTAAGCCATCTCTTTCCTGTGTTCCATAGGCTGTTGGGAAAGATGTGTTGAGCCTGCAGGAAGCAAGCACCATAATTGTGGTGGAGATCATCCTTGCCACAGGTAGGCTGGGGAGGAGGGTCTCTGTTTTCTGCTTTGGGGAGTCTTTTCTATTTCTGTGGCAAACTGGCCATGATGGGTCACCTGCTGAAGTCTGTGGGCCTGGGCTGAGGCCAACCCTGACCCTACAGAAGGTTCTGTGGTGGCTTTAAGAGGGAAAACACTCCCACAACATCCTCACAGCATAGTCACCATGTGCCTCAAAAAGCCTCCCGAGACTTTAAGAGGTGCTGTGTATTGGAATGTCTTTTCTCGTTGTTCCAAAGATAAATCTGGGGTTGGTTCATGCTGGGAAATAACCTAGGTTGTCTTATCATGGCAAAAGAGACCCTGGCACACCATTGCTCCTTTTTAGCCAAACACAGAGAAAACTGCAATGTTCTTGCCTGTCTTAGGGAGAGCAGAGGGCAGCTGGCACACCCCAAAGCCAGGCTTGCCCATGAGCCAAAGAATTTCTGGTCAGGTCAGGTCAGTGTCTTTTACACCAGGATTTTATGGTCTTAGAGGAGAAACAGCCCATGAGTGGTAAGAGAGCTGTGAGGCTTCATATGTAACCCTCCAGCTACTCTTTAACCTTGTCAACGTAAAAACAGCTCACACTTCCATACTGCTGAGAAATGACTCTTAAATTGGTCTTCAAATAAATTAGGATTGAAGTTGATTAAACTTCTTATGCTTTGAGTTAAGATGAACCAATAGCAGTGAGTTTTTATCTCAGGATAGGCAGACAGTGCCCATACTCCACTGGATTCTACACAGTGATGTGTGATTGAAGTGCCATCACTTCACCCTCTTATCACAAAAACAAGTGAGTTCCTGAGTGTAAATCTGGATTCCCCTAAAGGTAGTGTCATTTCACAGCTAAAAACCACTGGAACCCCATTTAAGGGCACATAAAATACACCATAAAAACTAGTACATGTATGAGCTCACAGAGTTACAAATGCTCCAAGCATGTGCCAATGCTTCTGGGCAACCTTGAAATGTCGCCCTTGCTGCTTACGGTACACAAAGCAATGTTGAATATGCAGAATTACACAGTTCTGTGATGCTCTGTGGGCTGTGGCTCCCCAGGAAACAGGATTAAGCAGCAAAAAATCTCTGAGGTCCTAAATCCTTGCCGAGTTGTTAATGATAAACTCAGGGTGGATTCCAATGCAGAGGGAATACTCCAATTCCACTGCCATAAACAGGTCAGCAGGAGAACAAAACCTGCTTTCATTAATCATTAATGAGAGTCATTTTCACTACAAAATGAAGCTGGGAAACTTAAAGAATCCCACCACCAAGCAAAGCTCAGAATGGTACTGTCTATCCAGTCTGGTGTCAATCTCTATACAGATACCTGACACTGACCAGTGGCTGGAAGCAGAAGCTGCCCCTGAGCAGACTGGGCAATATTGCTACAGCTACAAAAGGCCATGAAAGGTTTTTCTTGTCCTGGGGATTTTCTAATGCTTTTCCTATTTTCTATTTCTGTTTTTTTTTTTTTTTTTTTTTTTTTTTGTTTTTGTTTTTGTTTTTGTTTTTGTTTTATTTTGATGTGCTCATCTGTAATGGAGGGCATGTTCCAGGTGAAAGGAAGCATTGCATTTTCATACACAGATGTACAATCAAACCTCATTTTTGCATTCAGGTGTAAAAGAGTGAAGTGGGAAAGAAAGAACTAAATAGCTTCACTCCATGTAGCATTTCTTGCCTGACGCAGTCAGGTATTTATTAACTTAGTTAAATCATGGGGTAAAAGTCACTGTCCTGTAAATGGCTGCTATGAATTCATGGAATTTATTGGAAATGACAATATTCTGTGTAATAAAGAAAGAAGCCCCCTGCTTTTAGGACAGCAAAAATGATCTTCTGTTGTATCAGATATATTACTGTTACATTCTGCAGCACAGGATGCTTCCTTGCCTTTCAAAAATGGGTTGGAGCTTCTCCCACAGTGAAGAGTTGTGTTGAAAAATGCTGCCTGCCAGTTTTAGGCTTTGTAACACTGTTGTTTTGTTTTGTTTTGTTTTGTTTTGTTTTGTTTTGTTTTGTTTTGTTTTGTTTTGTTTTGTTTTGTTTTGTTTTCCTGGCAGCCCCCTCTGACAAGATGTACTCTGCTCAGGACATGGCTGTCTTAGGGGGCACATTAGCAGCACTGCTGTTAATTGCCCTAGTCATCCTGGGAGTGCTGATATGGAAATCCTGCAGATGGTACGGAAAACCTTTCAAACACCTGATGAAGAAAAAGGTAAGTGCCTTGTTTGTACCTGAACTTCTAAGAGTTAGAAAGTGGGATCTGAGGAAGCTTTGAAGTATGGATGGGCTGCCCAAGTACCATGCATTTGTGTCAAGGTGGTGAATCACTCCCAAGATGAAGTCTGAAGAGGTGGCATCACTTTGGTGTTTGCTGCTGTTCTTTCTGCCCCTGAGGCTGGAGCTGTGTGGTGGATGATGAGCAGACACGTTTAAGAGAGCACCACAGGTCCATGGAGCACAAAATCTAGGATAAACGTGGCACACATCAGGGGCAGTCTCTGAAAAACACCTGTCTGTGGTATAAACCATTGTTCATTCTCCATAGTCAAAGGAGAGGAGAGTTCCTTCATACCTGATCCCAACGCCTGGCCTCAGACACTGCCCTGCAGCTGAGCTATTTAATTTTGGACCTCTCAGGTCCCTGGCAGATTGGTCACTGGGAAGTTTAGGGTGTAATTTGTCTGACCAGATGTTGGTCTGTGCCATAGGCTGGGCCTGCCAGGAGCCCAGACCTGAGTGCAGAGCACATAGCTCAGGTGGGTAACAAAAGTCCTTCACCCTGAGAGAGGGAAATCCCGCTGCAGAATGGGGTGGGTAAAAACCACCACATACATGGTGCTGGAGAACAAGCCCACTTACCTGAGAAAACTCCAGAAATTAAGGAGCCAATAAAAAATTTCTCTTCCAGAGATCTGGATCTTTCCCTGGCTTCAGATAGGTCTAACTGCAAACCAAGCTGAACTTTCCTGAGCAGGAGCTCAGTCACTGCAGCCACCCCTTCCCTCCCGCCCCCAATTTCTTTTCCTGTCACTACAGTCACAATGTGTCTCTCCTCCTCTAGCTCTCCAAGGAATTCTCTAGGGGTTACAAATATTACCAGGAGGATGAACTGTCAGATGGGAGCAACAAGCAGCATGAGACATCAGAAACCAGCAGCGTCCAGGCAGAGACTCCTGTGCCAGAGCAGCCAGCACTTGCCCTGCACTCCTCCAGGGCAGAGGAAACGGAGAGTCTCCCAAAGGGCTCCATAGCTCCCACTGTTATCTTTGACCAGGAAGAGAAAGAAGAAGAAAAGGAAGAAGAGGCTGGACAGGAGAAGGAAGTGAAGTCAATCCTCAAAACAGACCGGCACGTGGCAGATGATGGCTACAAAGCCGTGTGGTTTAAGACTGACGTGGACCCCGAGGCTGGAGAGAGGGTTGAGGTGATTGAGGACAGTGCAGCAGCAGATGATGATGAAGATGACAGTGACCAAGATCTGCAGAAGAATGAAGAAGAGGAGGAAGAAGGTTCTGACACAGACAGTCACCACCGAGGGCTGGGAGTGTCCTTTGCCTCAGAGAGCTCGTCACCCCCAGCAGTGGTGACAGTCAACTTGCCCCACACAGATGCAGGAACAGATGACTCTGAGCTATAACAGAAATTGGGTACATACCCCCAAAAATGAGACAATCTCAGCTTCTCTGCTGACATGAAGCCCATCTTTCTGCTCAGGGGAAAAACTGGAATGCAAAAGGGAGAAGTTATCTGTCCTGCTTGTCTGAATGCAGCAAATAAGGCCAGAAGAGATTACCACTAATTTAACCCTTCAGTGAGACCTTGGAATATCACTTCAGATTTTCAGGGTGAAGCGTTTCATCTTTCCACCTTCCTGCCTGTTCCCCCTGGGTCCCTTGACATCGCCTTTCCTAAACTGGCTGCAGGTAGAGCAGAGCTGTAGCTGACCTGGCCCGGCTCACAGGAGCGGTTGAGTTGCACAGTCCAATGTTGTTTGGCTCTTTCCTCTGAGGTGGGACCCTGCAGGTGCTCCTGTGACTATGCAGGAGCTGACTTCAAGGCTTGGCTCTGTTTTCCCAGCACAAGCAGCTGGAATGTGCCACCAGGCCCTTGTCCTGCCAGCCAGGAGGTTCTGTGCTCAGGACCTGCTGTTTTCTTTGTCACTGGTAAACAAGGACTAATCACGTGTTCTTTACTGAAGGACTTTGTCATCAATTTTCTATGTCATAAACGCACTAATTGTGCAGTACTTTAGATGTTATCTGCTATCTGTCAGGCAAAAAAGCTCCTAAGATATTATCTTCAAGTGCCAAGTCAGCACTCTGTTTCCAGGTAGCAGAGGGAAGGAAATATTTGATGCTCTTGTCTAGGTTTGCACCTCCCATCAACCAAACTCTTCCCCCAGCTGGCAGCCAAAAGCTGGGCTGCTTTCCACCAGCTGAGAGCATGGCTGTGTGTATTTGCATCTTCTGATCATCAGCATAAGATTTGTGCTGCTCCTGGAGAAAGAAACCAAAGAGTGACTGCTGGGATCTGCAGGAACATCAGAGCACATGGTGATTTCCAGGGAGGCTTTTATCCTCTTGGGCCATACATGTCCCTGTCCCAGTGTTCCTGTGCTCACTCCTGCCCTGCTGTCTCTAAGGAATGCTGCCTTGGACTCCTGGACTTCAGGAGATGTGTCTGTGCGGAAGATCAAGCCCAGGACCTGGGAAACTTTCCCTACTTCCTGCAACAAAGCTGTTTGCCCAGGAATTACAGTGTGGTAATGGAGGGTGGGGAGTGTGCCCAGTGTTTCCCATATGAAGAGTCCCTCCAGCAGCTTTGGGATACGTCCAGGAAGCATTTCCCACAGGACTATGAGAACTCTCAGGCAGCTGCTCACTGCCATGCCAACACCTCTGGCCACCAGCAAGGCTGAGGGTCGATCCTGCCTGCCCCCCATGCTGATGCTGCTCGTGGCAGGGTTCTTGATGCGTGGAGAAGCTGGAGTGCTTCTCTGCTCCGTTTCCTTGGTGGCTGTGCCACGTGTGGTCCATTCCTGTCAGTGCTCTGCTGTCTGCCTGCAGCTGTGTACTCTGGATTTCTGCTGGCACACTGATTTATGAGCTCCCTGTGACTGCAATCTGTGTTCAGCTCTTGGTGCTTCCTTTCCCCTCAACAGTGTGCTTCCCATACTCTGGGAATGGGACTGGTCCCATCAAACCAGTCTTTGTTCTCTCCCAGATCTCATCAGTGCCTACAGCCACGGGATTTGGTGTTTTTCAGGGTTTTGGGTGTTTAATTTCAAATGAAGTGATGTTTGGTAAATATTGTGACTGTGGAAGTGGTGGTTGTTGTGAGGAGAAGCACAACATGATAATAAAACGCGGCAGCAGGCAGAGCTCAGCTGCTTCCAGCTATCGCCTGTTAAAGCCTCCACATCCTGTGTTCTTGACTCTTGTCTTTTTTGGAAAGAAATGAAGAAAAATGTGTAAGGAATGAGAAAATTTTAACCTTTTAAGTTCAAGCCATGTGAGCTTGCACTCCAACTCTCTGGGTTGGTTTGTCTGCTGAGGCTGGAGAGGGTGACAGTTTTTGCATCCTTGTACAACAATCACGTTAATTCATAAACATCTGCATAAGAAAGAAAAATGTACTGATAGAAATGTTTTTAGAAAATTGGATCAACTTAAGTGGGTTTTGATAGCAAATAAGTATCTAAGTACCTTGAGGATCTCATCCTTACACTCCAAAGACATTCCAGTGCTTTTGGAAGTTTACAGGTAAAACCCCATCGCCAGTCAAGCCCTGTTTTTATTTCTGTACCTTTTTTTAAAAAATATTTGTAATGCAGGGCTATGAAAAGCTGGTCAGCAAATCTGCAGGGTGAGAAAGAGCAGTTCCAGTGTGGCCATGGTAAGTGTGGATTTGAGGTTTTACAGGTGGGGGTGGCACAGATGCCCAAGGGGAGGGTCCTCACAGCTTTCCAACTTTGAGCACCTTCTCCTGATGTAGCACAGACCTGGAATGTGCCTGTTTCACCTTCATTTTCACCTCTAGAAAGAAAAGATGCCTCTCAGCTGCCTGGGAAACTCTAAAGCTGAACTGAAACCAGTGGGTGCAAGCAGGGAATTGAAAAACTCAGGTGAGAACTGGGGCGGTGTTTGAGGCTGATCCGGCTCAGGTCAGTGCTTACCTGTGGGGGGTGGCCCCACACGCTGAGTTCAGCCAGGACCAGGGTGACAGATGCTGCATTTTGTGTCCCCTGAGAGTTTCTGCCCCCCTGGAGATTTCCTGCCGGGCCGCGGCAGCGCAGGGAGCGGAACGAAACCCGCGCCTCCCGCGGCAGCGCCGGCCTTTGGCTCTGCCGTGCCAGGGCCTGGGAATTGCTGCTGCCGCTGCCGCCCCAGCTGGGGCTGTGTCCTCCTGCAGCCCTTGCCAGCCCCACACACGAGCTCCAGTGGTGCCTCTGGGCCGCCGTGGGAGCGATGGCTGGGAATGGGCCTCAGCCCCGGGAGGATCCTTTTGTTCCAGAGCAGCTGCACAGAGCTCTGGGGCTGGTCAGCTTCAGAGACTGATTGCAAAAGTCCCTGAAGGGAAGAGTGACGGTGAGGTTTGTCACAGTACTGCTTTCAGAGCCCACCTGACAGCGTTTGCTGCGTGCTGGAGGCGGTTGTGCATTTGCACTGCAGGGAATGAATGTCCCCTTCCCAGCTCAGCCCAGCAGATCCCAAAGGCTCCTACAGGAGTATTTATCCTTTACTTCCCTTTGTGATAACTTCATCTCCCCCTGCCATGAGCCAGTCCTGGAGCTCTCCTGGAGAAAACCTCCTGGCAGAGGCAGTTTGCAGAGGAGCCCAGGGCTGTGTTTGGAGCAGGGAGCGCCGAGAGCTGTGTCTGCCTGTGCTGCCCCAGCCTGTCCCATCCACATGGAACAGCCTGGGCAGGTGGGATTAGATGGAGCAAAATCCCTCCATGGAAGAGGTTTTCTGCCGCGCAGATCAGGCAGGGGCAGGCAGTGAACTTTGGAAATGAGCGGATTTCCCCCAGAAAGCGTCGCTCCCATCAGCATGAATGACCAGACCTGTGCCCACTGCTCAGGATTCACCCGGCCAAGAGCAAGAGCGAAGGGTGGTTTGGGTCTGAGAACTTGAAATAACTTTGAATCAGAAGAAATCACCTTCTTCTTCTTCTTCCTTTCTTTCAGATGCTGGAATTGCCTCTGGATGTGCGCTGAGCTCTCGCTGCAGGGGACTGCCAGGCCTGAATGTCTGTGAGTTCATGTTCTTCTCACTGGGGAACTGGAAATAATCATTAGTTATTAACTGCAGAAATGTTTTCTGAAGCCTTTCCCAGTAGATCTTCTCTTTCTGCCTTTGAATTTACAGCTGTTCCCTGCTGTCATTTGCCTGAATTCCTTGCAGCTCCTCACTGGGAAAGCCTGGGCTGAGTTAGAGGGGACAGAGGTGACAATTTTAGCTGAAAACCTGGGGCAGTTGAGAGGGGACACAAGAACTGTTTGTGTGTCGAGGGGAGCACGGTGGCATTTTTGAGGGAAAAGCTGAGGTGATGTTTAGGGGAGAAAATGCACATTTTGGAGTAGAAAAGAGTTAATCCATGTTGTACCAGAAGGAAAATTTTGGGGGTAAAACTTGATGTAATCTGTAGGGGACAGAATGAATATTTTGGAGTAAAATGAGGTTCTCAGTAGTAGATAAGTAAGGAAAATTTTGGAGAAAAAATTTGCCAAAATCTCAAGAGTAGAGAATGAACACTTTGAATGAAGAATAGGGTGATGAGTACTGAGCATGGAGGGAAAACTTGGGGGCTAAATCTGAGCTAATCTCTAGAGGAGAGCATGAACATCCTGAGGTAACGTGAGGGAATCAGATGTGGGCAGGTGGGGAAATATTACATGAAACAATCTGTAGAGTGATCATTTTGAAGTAAAAATTAGGTAGAGATGGACAGTTTTGGGGGTAAATCTTGACAAAAGCTACATGGTAGAAAGTAAACACTATTGAAGCAAAAATGAGGGAATCAGTAGTGGACAGGTAAGGGAATTTGAGGGGGGAAACTTGAAAAAATCTAAAGGTTGAGAAATATTTTAGGTAAAAATGAGGTAATAAGTTGTGGACAACTAAGGAAAATTTTGGGGGTAAAACAAGGTAGTCTCTAGGGAGAGGGAACACTGACAAACTGAGGCAGTCACTGGGGGTAAGCAAGGAAATTTTGGGGGTAAAACTTGGGAAGATCTGTAGGGCAGGGAATGAACATATTGAGGTAGAAATGATCAATATTCAACACTGGGAAGAATTGGGGGGGGCAAACCCTGAGGTAATTATGTGGAACAGTAAGTGTTTTTGGGAAAAAATCTGATGTAATTTGCAGAGGACAGAATGAACATTTCAGGGATAAGTGACATATCTGTGTGGTTTTGGTTTTAAAATCTGGTTAGCATACAGGGGACAAAATGGAAATTTTGGTAATAAAATCTGAGTTAACCTCTAGAGGAAACAATTGATGTTTTGAGGTAAAAAGGAGGTAATCAGTATTGAGCAGGCAGGGAAAATTACGGGGCTAAAATGTGAGATTATCTCTAGGAGAGAGCAGGAACATCCTGAGGTAAACTGAGGGAATTGCTGTGGACAGGTGGGGAAATCTTGTGGATAAAACTTGAGGGAATCTCCATGGTAGAAAATGAATATTTTGAGGTAAAAAAATGAGGAACTCAGAGGTGGAGAGGCAGGGAAAATTTCAGGGGTAAAATCTGAGGTGATCTGTAGCAGAGGGGATGCACTTCATGGGCCAAACTGAGGTAATCAATTATGGACAGGTAGGGAAATGATTGGGGGGGTAAAAATTGAAAGCATCCATAGCATAAAGAGTGAAAATACTGAGGTGGAAATGGGGTAATAGGTAGTGAACAGGTAGGGAATATTTTGGGAGTAAAGCTTGTGGCAATCTCCAGAGTGGAGAAAGAATGCTTTCTTGTAAAAAATGAGGAAATCAGAAGGGGACAGGCAGGGAAAATTTGGGGGGGCAAGGTGAAAAATTCCCCAGGGAAGAGAATGAACATCATGAGGTAAACTGAGGCAATCGCTCGTGGACAGGTAATGTAAGTTTTAGGTGTAGAAATTGATATTTTCTCCAGGAGGGAGAATTAGTATTTTGATGTAAAAATGAGGTAACGAGTAGTGGACAGGTTGGGAAGACCTTGGGGATAAAGCTTGAAATAATCTGCAGAAGTATTCTGGAAAAAATACCTGATGTAATTTGTAAGGAATAGAATTTAGTGGATGAGACATACAAAACCGTGTGGTTTTGGGTTTTAAAAACAGGTAATATATAGAGAACAAAACACTGGCTGCTGGGATTTAGATAATTCCACACCTTTGGCTGCTGAAATTTCCCAGCCATGGGGCTTTGGCTGACAGGGCAGCACAAAGATTGTTCCCAGTGTGGGGCCCAGATTTGGGGTTCAGCCTTGCTGTTTAGATTCATTATTATAGCTATAGCCCTGAATTCCTGCTGGAACAAGCTCACAGTGCCTCCTGGAGCCTGGATATTCCCATGCAGAGCTGCCTATTTAACACCAGCTGTGCCAGGAACCAGCAGAGGTCCAAGGAAGCTCAAGAGGAAGGGATAAGGACAGGCTGATGTTCCATAGAAGTTGCTGTTTGTAGCCCTCATCCCCAGCCATGTCCCTGGGGGGCTCTTGCCAGAGTTCCCTGGAATTCAGCAGATTCCCCCCGAGCTCGGGCTGCGGTCGATGTTTCCAAGCAGGAGAAGGCGCTGGCCGGACGCGCTCCCGGCCCCTGCTGAGGCAGCTCCTGTGCCCAGGGGAGGAGATCTCTCCCTGCAGGAGCTGAGTTCATTCCAGAGCCTCGGGAGGGGCCTCTGGGAGCTCTTCTCCCTGAGGAAAGGGATGCACATCCCTGCCTTCAGGACACCTGCAGTGTGAGCCACCTGTGAAAGCTGGCCCTCAGTTCTGCAGTTCCAGCTGGCTCCCTGGAAAACTCCAAACTTAACCCAAACAAAACTTCATCCACCTCTGACCTTTTATTTTAAGGCACCTCCGAGGGCATTGCTCGGGATTCAGTTTCTGTGAGGGAAATTCCCTCGGCTTTAACGCTGCTGCTGGAGGATGGCCCCAGGCTGGAAGGGAAGGGATTGGAGCTGGCTGGGACATACCTGGTGGGGGTGTGGGAGCCCCAGGAGCTCGGCACCGGGAATTGCTGTCTGAGCTCCTCTGCAGACCCAACGTGCCGACATTCCCAGGCGCTGCCAGCCGTTCCTCGGGCTGGTTTTGGGACGTCAGCGGGCTCTGTCCGGGCCGCAGCGTCTCCGGGGGCCCGTTCAGAGCAGCCCCCGATCCGTGTCCATCCCAGCGCCCGTGCCCGGGCCGTGCGTGGGGCACGCTGCGCGCCACGGGCGGGACACCGAGGCACGGCTCCTCCCCTGCACGGGCCGAGGACGAGAGGGGCCGGTTCCCTTCCTGGGGCTCCCGGCCTCCTCCCGCCCCGCCTTCCCGGCCGGCCGGGACACACGGAGAGAGCACCGAGGAACGCTCCTGGCGCCGAGCAGGAGTCACCCAGGGCTCCCTGCAGCTCCGGGGCCGAGAAGCAGCCCCGGCCTCGGCCCCCACCGCGATTTTGGGCTGTGAACACTCACCCGCAGGAAACGCCCCTCTGCAGGCGGAACCGGCCCTGGCACTCTCCAGAAGAACTTCGGCCACGGACCAAGGGAACCCTCAGGGCTTGTCTTGATCATTTCTCCCTGGAAAGGGACGCGGCACAAGCACCTTTACAGCCACCGGGGAAATGAGGGTTATGGGAAGAGCTTTGTGCTGTCACACAGCTGCTCACCTGTGTTGTTCCATGGTCAGGTACCAGCCACGGAGCTCTGCCCTATGGCCATTCCAGGGGCTGGGGTGTGAAGCAATATCGGCATAAAGGAAGGAGCTGCACTGGCACAGGAATTCCCTCGCTGGTACTTGGCATTCCCATCCCAGGCAGGACATTGCTGTAACTTGAGATTGGCTCGGTTGGAGCAGGGTGCTGAAGATGCCCAGGTTGTGGGTTCCATCCCCAGATGAGCCATTCACATAAGGGTTCAACTCGGTGCTCCTTCTGTGTCCCTTCACACTCAGGATATCTTATGCACTGGAAAAAAAGAATAAACAGTTTTCACTGACTTCTTAAACTCAGAGGTTTTAGCACTGGAGAGCGCGAGCCACGGAGAAAGCGGGGGAAAGGCGGGAGGGAGAGCACCGTGTCTCACCCGGCAGGCGTGTCCGACGAGCGGCCCGAGCCCCGGCAGGGCCCCGGTCGGAGCGGGAGCGGCAGTTCGCTGGGCGGGGGCGCGGCGGGGGCAGCCCCCGGGGGCGCGGGCCCGGGGCAGGGGGCTGCGGGCGCTGCTCCGCCCGAGGCCGGGCGGGCGGGGGCCTCGGGGCCGCGGGCGGGAGCAGCCGCCGCGGGGCCGGGCCGTGTCCGCCAGGGGGCGCCCCGCGGGCGGGCGGCGCTGAGGGAGCGGCGGCGGCCGGGGGCTCCCGGGGCCGGGAGCGGCGGTGCCCGCGCCCCGCCCGCTTCCAGCCGCCGCCCGGAGCCCGCTCCGGGGAAGCGCCGCCCTCCCGCCTGGCCCGGCACCGTCACCTGCTCCCCGCGGCGGGAACCTGCCCGGAGCCCCGGCGGGACCCCAGCCCCGCGCCGGCCGCGTGGGAGCAGGAGCGGCAGCGCCGAGCTCGGTCCCAGCGCCCGTCCCGGAGCGGCTCTTCCCGCCCGCGGCGACCCCGGTCCCGATCCCGGCCGCGATCCCGCCCCGGTCCTGCGGCCCCGGGACCCGCAGCCCGCCCGCCGAGGGAGAAGCGGCTCCACCCAGGACCCTCAGCAGCCACCGGCAGGACCCGGACCCGCATTCCCGGGCCCGGGTCCCGTTCCCGGCCTCACCTCAGCGCCTCGAGCTCCGCGCAGCGCCGGGAGCAGCCCCCGGTCCGTGGCTCCGCGCAGCGCTCCGAGCGACGGTCCCGCCGCATCCCGGGATGAGCATCCACCGCACAGAGCGGGGCGGGCGCGGATCGGCCGGGATTTAACGGGCGCGGGCGGGGCCGGCACCGGTGGGAGGGGCGGGGCCTGCACAGGTGCGCGGGGCCCCAGAGCGGCTGCGCGGGGCGGGGCCTGGGGGGATTTAATGCACGGGGAGGGCCCCGCGGAGCCATTTGCCCCTCGGCGCTCGGCGGGGGAGGATGCTGCCGCTCTGGGCTCCATATCTCTTTTTCTCTGTATTTCTTTTTCTTTATATCTCTTTTCTTCTACACTTCTCTTCTTCTACCACTCCTCCTTTCTCCCCTCCCTTCCTCCCCTCCCCCACCCCCTACACCCTCCCCCCCCCAACCCCCCCCCTCCCTCTCCCCCCTAGCCCTCCCCTCCCTCCCCCCCCGGCCCAGCCCGGCCCGGTCCCCCCGTACTCCTTCTCCATACCCTACCCTACCCTACCCTATCCTACTCCTCCACCCTTCCTTTCCTCCCTCCCCAACCCCGGCTCCCACCTGCCCCCTGTCCATGCTCCTCTTCCCCCTAGTTCCTCCCTACCTGCCTTCAGTTCTCCCCCTCCTTCCTCCCTCCTCACCTCCCCCTATTCCCCTTTCCTCTCTCGTTCTTTGCTCCTTGCCCCGCCACCTGTGCTCCATCCTCCACCCTCCACCCGTCCTGCACGCCAACCCCACCTCCCCCTGCCCCCTCCCTGCTGCTCTGCACACCCCGACCCCCTCACCTGCCCTCCTTCCTTCATCCCGGCCACCCTCTCTGCCCCTCATTCCCACCCTCTGTCCCCCTCTCCCTCTTCCCCCGCAGCCGCGGGGTTCGGGGTGCCGGAGAATAAAGCCCAGAGGGCCGGAGCCCGGCGCCCCCACCCTCGCCCCCGCCCCACACGGGGCCGGGCCCGCTCGGCGGGTCCCCCCATGCAGTTCACAAGCACGGCCCGACACCGCCGGGGCTCCGGCTTTCCCCACATCACACGGGGGCTCCCCGGGGAGGTCGGGGCGGGGGGTTTAGAGAGGGCCCCCTCCTCCGGAGGGGGTCCCGGGGGGGGGGGGGGCGGGTGGGGAGGGGGGGTAGGGGGGTAGGGCCCCCCTCCGGAGGGGGGGGGTCCCTGGGGGGGGGTCGGGTCGGGCCCCCTCCGGAGGAGGGGCCCGGGGGAGGGGGCGGGGTGGAGGGGGGAATCCCCCCTCCAGTCCCCGCCTCCTTCCCCGGCCCCCTCCTCCGGACGGGGCTCGGCCCGGCCCCCTCCCCGGGACCCCCTCCTCCGGACCGGGGCCCGGGGGGAGGGAGGGGGGCGGGTGGGGTGGGGAGGGCAGGACAGGGGAGGCTGTTCGTTTGTGTGGTGAGCTCTATGTGTTCACGCTGCAGAGCAACGCGACCCCCTCTGCTTCCCCCCCACCCCACCCGCCCCCCCTCCCTCCCCCCGGGCCCCGGTCCGGAGGAGGGGGTCCCGGGGAGGGGGCCGGGCCGAGCCCCGTCCGGAGGAGGGGGCCGGGGAAGGAGGCCAGGACTGGAGGGGGGATTCCCCCCTCCACCCCGCCCCCTCCCCCGGGCCCCTCCTCCGGAGGGGGCCCGCCCCGACCCCCCCCCAGGGACCCCCCCCTCCGGAGGGGGCCCTACCCCACCCCTCCCCCCCCCGCCCCACCCGCCCTCCCCCCCGGGACCCCCTCCGGAGGAGGGGGCCCTCTCTAAACCCCCCGCCCCGACCTCCCCGGGGAGCCCCCGTGTGATGTGGGGAAAGCCGGAGCCCCGGCGGTGTCGGGCCGTGCTTGTGAACTGCATGGGGGGACCCGCCGAGCGGGCCCGGCCCCGTGTGGGGCGGGGGCGAGGGTGGGGGCGCCGGGCTCCGGCCCTCTGGGCTTTATTCTCCGGCACCCCGAACCCCGCGGCTGCGGGGAAAGAGGGAGAGGGGGACAGAGGGTGGGTCAGGGAGGGATGGGGTGAGGTAGGGAGAAAGGGGAAGGGAAAGGCCAGGTGGGGACGAGAGATGATGGACAGAGGGAGGGTAGGGCGGAGAGAGAGGGAGCAGAGGGGGAACAGGGGAAACAGAGCAAGAACAGAGAGGGAAAAGAGTGGGAACAGGGGGAACAGAGGGGGAACAGAGAGGGAACAGAGCAGGAACAGAGGGGGAAGAAACAGAATACAGAGGGGGAACAGAGAGGAGTCGGGTTGGGGAGAGGGTAGTGAGAGGGCCGAAAGGAGGGAGGGGGGACAGGGAAGTGCAGGGGAGGATGGCGAGAGGGGAGGGGAGAGGGGAGAGCAGGAGGGGGGCTGGGAGGGACAGGGAGGACGGGGGGAGAAGGAAGCTAGACAGGTAGAAAAGAGGGGAGAAGAGGGGGAAGAAGGAGGAGGATAAGGACAGGAGAAAGAGGAGGAAGAAAAAGGGGTAGAGGAAGCCCCGCCGGTGGAGCCCGGTCCAGCAGCAGCCCCCTACGTCGCAGAGTGGGAAAATGGCGGCGAGAGCGAGTTCCAGGGATTAAATCACCTTGGCCCCGCCCCACGCATACGCGCTGTTGCCCCGCCCCGCGCAGCCGCGCTGGAGCCCCGTGCACCTGAGCAGGGACCGGCCCCGCCCCTGGAGCCGCCTCTGAGACCGCACCTGGCCCCGCCCCAGGACCGCCTCAGGCCCCGCCCCACAGCCCGGCCCCGCCCCACAGCCCCGGCCCCGCCCCACAGCCCCGCCCCACAGCCCCGGCCCCGCCCCAGCGCCCCGGGCCCCGCCCCTCCCGGGCTGGCGGCCGCGCCGTCGCTCCCGGCCCCGCCCCTCTCACTGGGCCGGACCGGGGCCGCCCCCGGGACCGGGGCCTCGGCTCCGGGTGCTGCCGGGGTCTCTGGGGGTCCCGGGCGGTGCCGCCTCTGCCCCGCCGGGCGGGGTGCGGGTCCCGGGCCCGCGGGACCGAGGCGGGGCCGGCACCGGCACCGGCAGGAGCCGCTCCGGGGCGGGCGCCGGGCCGCGACCCGCCGGGGCTCCGGGCAGCCCCCGGGGTGCCGCGCTCGGCCCGAGGCGCCGGGCCGGGCTCCCCCTGAGCCCCGCGCCCGCCCGGAGCCGCAAAGCCGAGCCCGGAGGCGGCCCCGGGGCTCCGCCGCCGGCCCCGCGCTGCGGAGCTCTCGGTGCGGCCGGGGGAGCCCGGCCCGGGGCCGTGCCCGAGGCACCGCTCGGAGCTCGGAGACACCGACTCGGCCGGGCCAGAGGGGCCCGCTCGGAGCACCGAAACGCCGCCCTCGGGCTTTCGTTCAAGCCCAACGAAACGCTGCGCTTCAGCTTCTCCTGTGAGCCCGAACGCGCAGCGCTGGGTCTCTTCCTCGAGCCCTGCAACCACAGCGTTCGGTCCCTGAGAGCCCCAGCTCCGGCCGCAGGAGCCTGCTCTCCGCACTCCAAAATGCTCCATTTAGTCTCTGCTGTTAAGCTCGCAGCCTGATTTAGCTCCCCCAAAACGCAGCCCTGGCTCTCTCTGTGAACCCCAGAACTGCCCCGGTCCGTCGGGTTGGGAGCCCCAGGAGCACCCCGGGCCATGGCCGGACCCCGCCGGGCACCAGCAGCAGCTCCCTCAGCCCCAGTGGGATGGGAAGAGACCAGAGACAAAAATCCAGCTCAGAACAGTTTAATAATGGAAACCAAGACAAATATAGTAATTTAATGACAACACACAATAAGTAACAGTGAGAGCAACAAGAACAGTGAGTACAATAATGAACAGGAGAGAAGCCACTCCACAACTCCACTTTAACATTATAAATCCAAAATGTAATCCACATGTAAACTCTCAGTTGTGGGGGATTTCCACATTCCTGTATTTTCTCCGTGTTCCATCCTGGAGATCTGTGGACTAAGGGAGGCACTGGCTGCTCCTCTGGGCAAGGGAAAGGCTCCTGTGCTATTCCCAGAAACAGAACACCTGGAATTAGTGCCCTGGGAGCCCAGTCCGGTCCTTCCAGTGACTTGGGGTCACCCAGAGGGTCTCTCCCTGCATGAGATGAAAATGACATCCTGGTCCAGTGCACTTCCAGCAGGACTGGACACTCCTGGCCACGGTGACCAGTGCATGAAAATCGGACCGGTGGCAATCCAGGGCGGATTTTAAGTTGGAGACTTAAAACCAGAAGCTCCAATTCTTTTCAGCACCTCTTGCTCAAACGTTTCCCTGCTGGAAAAGCTCAATTAATATTTTTACTGACCACACTGCCAAAGCGAGGGAAGAACAGTCAGCATTCCCTGAATGCCTCCATCACTTCCACAGCCATCTGCAGCCTGTGGCGAGGGGCAGGAGCCTGCCAGGAACAGCCTCGAGGGCCAGTGTTAACTCCATGATTCCCAAGGCTGGAATGATTCTGGCATTATCCCACGTTCCTGAGCGTGCCAGAACCCCACAGCTCCAGGAGCTGCAGCCAGCCGCAGGCAGGTGTGTTCCCTTCTCAGCTTTTCGGGAGTGTGGGTGAAGGGCCCCTCCCCTGTCCGGCTCTGGAGTTGTCCCTGCCACAGAGCCCACAGTGATCTTGGGCCCTGCTGGAGCCAATTCCCTGCTCATGGCCCACATCCTGCAGGAAAACAAACGGGAAAGTGCCCAGTCAGCCCCAGTTCCAGTCAGGACCATCTCAAACAGCACTGGGGGTGCTCCTCTTGCTCTGGAAGGGAAGCAGGGATGAGCACATTCCCAGGGCCTGTGCAGGGGCTCCCTGTGGAACAGCACTCCGGTCTTCCAGTCAAGGGCTTTTCCTTGAGGCACAGGATGATCCACACTTTTGTCCCTCCCTTCTTATTCCTCACACACTCACAGACTGAGCTCCTGCAGGTTTTGCCCTCCCTCAGGGGCTGCAATTGCCAGCGGGATTTCCCACTTTTCAGCAGACCTGGGATCATTCTCCAGTGTCTCCAGGAAATTTCCAGAGCTGACCAATTCCCGAGTACAGAGCTCAGGACAAGGGAAGAACAAAGGTTTTAGCACTCACTGTCTTTAATTTTCCTTTCCCACAACTTGCTCTGGGTCCTTCCATCCCAAAAGGTTCCTCGTCTTTGTTTCACCCTCAGAGGATTCTGTGAGAAGATTTCACACCCACAAATCAGGATCCCAAACCCAGAGGATTGTCCATAAAAGTGGAGCAGTGTTGGCTGCTCCAGCGAACTTCCTCCATGTGCACAATTTAAAACCATTACAACATTTCATAATTACCTCAAGCCAGTGCCGTAGCAGTGGAAAACCGATTTTCCATGTCCAGAGGCAGGAGATTGTCCTGGTCAGGCTGTGAGACCTGAAAGTGCTGATCTGGGGCTGTGGCTGGGATTCCAGCAGGGATTGAGCCCTGTGTGTGAGCAAACCCAGCATGGGGCTGGGCAGGTTTGCACTGGGGGAGGCTCTCGCTTTGTTCTCTTCGTTCTTTGGCAGTTTTTCCCTGGAATATTCAACAAAGAGCGAGGCCTTGTCCTTAATCCAATTACCACAGGGCACCAATTACTGCTTCTTGTTTACAGCTACGAACTGAGCTGGGAGCAGCACTGAAAAGCTGGGAGCTGCTGCTTCACCACACGGTGTCAGCAATGGAGAGGAAACACAAAATGTGAACCCAAAACCAAGGATAAAATGATTCCTCCTGCTTTTAGTGGGACCAGGGCTAATTCTGCACTGGAATGACAAAGAACTTCTCCCTCAGACCCCCAGAGACCCCTCAAAAAGCCAAAGTGCAGCAGGAAAGGAAGGAAGGAAAGGCACCTCTGCCTCACCTGCTGGGGACAGCACAGGTCCTGCTGCTCCTGGGGACTGGGAATGTGTCTGGAGCCAAAAGCTCCTTCCCAGCCTGGAGAGCCTTTGCTAAAGCAGCACCTGTGGTTCACATCCTGCTGGTTTTCTCCTCCCTTGGGGAAGGAAGGACTCCATCTGGGGCCTGGAAAAGGAGGAAACAAGGAGGCCCGGCCCAAGGACTGCTCAGATGAGCCATGGGGGGACACAGAAGCTGTGCAGGGATTTCTGCCCCAGGGTCACGTTCCTTCAAACCCAGTGCAAACTCACTAAAATGACCTCTCCACAAATCTCCCCTGAGGCACACGAGAACCCGAATACGAAAATGGAACCAACCCCTTTGTGCCATTGCCCTCACAGCCCAAATCCCAACGGGACAGACGAGTCCCTCTCCTTGGAAGGCAACGTCTCCTACCTGGAGCTGTGCCTCCCCCAGCCTTCGGTGGCCGCCGTCTCCATCCTCCCACACCTCCTCCTCTTCCTCCTCGGCAGGGTCGGCTTCCTCATCCTGCGGGGCAGTGGCAGGGACAGTCAGCAGCCTGCTCATCCCAAAGCTGGCAGCAGGGACGGGCTGGTGGCACCCTCTGCACGCTCACCCCTCTGCCCGGTGCCATCCCTGCTCCTGGCCTGGCATCTCCTCTGCACGGGATGTTAAACCACAGACGTTTGCTCTGCTGGGGTTGGGACATCAGAGACTCCCCCGAGGCAGTGGGAAAAGCTCCTGTTCCCACATCCTCTGCCTCCCAAAGCCCTGCTGGGGCTGGGCAGAGCAAAGGAAACGTCTCAGCTCCTGCTGGAAATTTCCTCCTCTGCCATAAACCCAGAGAAATCGTGGCTGCTCCACCCCTGGAAGTGTCCAAGGCCAGGCTGGATGGGGCTCGGAGCACCCTGGGCCAGAGGATGGAATGGCAGGGGATGGAATGAGGGGATCCTTAAGGTCCCTTCCCACTCAAACCGTTTGGGGATTCCATGATTTCTCCAAGCATTTATTTTGCACCACTTACTCTCAAATTCAAATTCCCAAATTTAAATGATTTGTTGGAGGAGTAATCTAAAAATTATACCAGGAATAAAAAGAGGAGCGTGAAACATACAAGAATCATTCCTACACCCATCAAATCATTATTAATTGGAAGCCCATTCCCTCATCTCGGTCTTTGTTTTGCTTTCCTGGAAAACCTTATGGTCCCAGAGTATCTCAGGGAGATGTACTGGGATTACTGGAAGGTTTGTTCAGTCAGAGAGCCAGGGGAGTTCACAACACTTGCTCCTCTGCACCTTGATCCTTTACCCAGCTTTCCCTCCGTCGGCACATCGATCCCTCCCCTGGAACTCGGTTCCATTCGCCGAGACACAGACTCCCCCCGCCTCCCCCGGTCGCTCCGTTCCCGGCCCGACCCACGGCCCGCCGGGGCTGTCCCCGTTCCCGCCGGGGCTGTCCCCGCTCGCACTCGGGGCTGTCCCCGTTCCCGCTCGGGGCTGTCCCCGCTCCCACTCGGGGCTGTCCCCGTCCCCGCTCGGGGCTGTCCCCGGTCCCCGCTCACCTCCGAGCCCGGCGCAGCCGCCCCCGGTGTCCCCGGCCCGGCCCCGCTGCTCCCCGGGCTCCGCCATTGCCGCTCCCGGCTCCGCGCCTGCGTTCCCGGCACAGCGGCCGCGGTTCCTGCCGGGAGCGGAACCGGGAGCGGCCCCGTCTGAGGGTGCTGCGGCTCCGCACGGCCCGTCCCTGTCGTTGTCCCGGTCCAGTTCCATGTCCCGGTGCCGACGGAGCCGCGGGAAGCGCTGTGAGCTGCAGTACCGTCTGTGCCCACGCGGCGGCAGCACGGAGGGCTTAGCGGCCACCGCGCATGCGCAGCCTTTTTTATCGGCGATAAACCCCGATTTCAATCCCGTCCCAGATCCCGGATTTCGGGGGTTCCCGGTGGAGGAGACGGAAAAATTCCGCGTATACAGAGGCGCTTCTAGTTCCGTCATACAGATCATCTTAACTTTTTTCAGGCCCTTTATTGTTTCATTTATATATATTAAACATTGTATTTTTATTTTCAAGGCCTACGGAGCCATATTCAGAATTCCTCACGGCCTAAAATCCTGTCTATAACATCAGATTTATCTTGAAATAACTTATTAGTAATTTTGATATATATAAAAATGAGAATCTTTACACTTTCTACTATATTACCCATAAACAAATTTTCAGGAATTTGGGGGCTATAACCACCCTTTTTCGCGGGGATCCCGCCTGTTCCCCCCCTCATTCCCCACTCACCCGCTCCCCCACCACAGACATTAGGTGGGGCTGTTCCAAATGACACCATCACCTCACGGGCTCACCCACCGCTCATTTTCCTCACCCCCAGAGAAGGCACAGAATGAGTCCAAGTGCCCCCACCAGCAGCTCAGTGCTTCAAGCAGGTGGACATACCCCCCCAAAAAAGGGAGGGAATTGAGGGCAGGGCACCCCCCAAGTGTCGGAGTCCCACCCAGTTCCCGTCCCACAGGCTGGCAGCTGCCCCATGGCACAGGGCATGTCCCCAAGGATGGTGTCTCCTCTCCCCACTCAGGCTCCACCACAACATCCCTCCACTCCAGGCAGTGGACTCTTCAGTTCCAGGAGATGTCTGATCCCTTTCCTTGGCTGCTGTCACAGGGAGGTCCCCGGGAGGCTCCCAAACACGGCTGGGCCGCGATGGAATCTGTGCTCCCAGAGCCACCCGACAGCTCCGGCCCTTGCGCTGCTGCTGCACATCTGGCCCAGCCAGGGGAGCTGAAATAAAGCCTGGAAACTCAAAGAGTAAACCGGAAATACAACCCCAAACCTCACTCCCTTGATGGTAGAAAGGTGTCTCTGTTTACACACAGCCGGGAAAAACCGTGCCTCTGGAGAAGTCTTGGATTTCCTTCTGCATCGATTGGGCTGGCACAGCTGCCAGCAGATGCCACTCAATTCTCCATCCCCAAAATCCCTGGTCACCCTTGGCTGTGGGGTTTTTGGTGTCACAGGTGGGAGGGACCCCTGGCCAGCTGCACATACCCAGGAGAGATGCCATGGGACTGATGGGAATCTCACCATCGGAAGCAAGGCAGGAACAGGTTCATTCAGAGCACAACCTCAAAATGTTGGGGGAAAAAAACTGTAACATTCCCCTGCCTCCATGGCACAGTTGGGTATGTTTTAGGTGAGGTGACAACATGCTGGATCAGGATGAGAATCCGTGCACAAGGGTTTTCCTGCTACTCCAGGGCCTTGAGCCAGCAAGAACATCCCCACTGGTGTTCCTGTTATCCCTTCACTCCCCGCTCCTGGCATGATGCTGCCCAAGAAACACAGGCACCTATGCTCTCTCTGCCTCCATCACAGCTGTCACTTCAGCCTCCTCCCAGGCAGAAGTGTCCTGGAAAGAGGAACTCAGGAGCAAAACCAGGGGAAGTGAACCCGTCTATATGGAAGGAGTCGCAGTTTTCGCAGCAGAAACTTCCTTAACTGCTTATTCCCCAAAATTCACAGCACCTTCCCAGTGCTGCTGAAACCAAAGCCCTGCCAGTCACCGTCTGGGCGGAGCTGGCTCAGCATCCTCATCACCTGTGGCTCAGCATTCCCAGGCAGGGTGTGCTTTCCCCAGCCGGTGACACCGCAGACCCTGGGGGAAGGACAGGAGCGGAGGCCCTAATGTAGATTTTGGGGCAGAGGGAGGGACAGACACCTTCCTGCTCCCCACCCCCTGGTCTCGGTTTCCACTCTGTCGTTCCTCACACGTCTCAGCTCTCACTTCTCCTTTCCCTTTTGTCAATTCCCTCAGCCCCCTCATTTGCCCGGCTCCCGTCCCACCGCTCGGACTGCTGCGGGCCCAGCACCGGCTCAGCCATGGGCCGGGGGCTCTGCGGGGTCTTGCTCACCTGGGCACTGCTGGCGTGGGCGACAGGGGCTGGGCAGTCCCAGGAACTCTCGTCCTCCTCAGCGTTTGGGGCGTGCAGCAAGACCTCGAAGCTCTCACGTTTGGAAGTTCTGCCTGGAGGGGGCTGGGATAACCTCAGGAATTTGGATATGGGCAGGGTCATCAACCTGGGCTACTTGCAGTGCAAGACCACAGAAGACGGATCTTACCTCATCCCAGACGAGGTCTTCACTATCCCCCGCAAGCGGAGCAACCTGGACATGAACTCCGAGATCATCGAGTCCTGGAAGGATTACCAGAGCGTCACCTCTGCCTCCATCAACCTGGAGCTGTCCCTCTTCTCCTACATCAACGGCAAATTCTCCGACGACTTCCACCGCGCCAAGACCAACCACGTGAGAAACCAGGCCGTCACCACCCGGGTGCAAGTCAGGAACCTGGTTTACACCGCCAAGATCGACCCCGGGGCGGCCCTGGACGGGGCCTTCAAGAAGCAGCTGCTGACCATCGCCAGCCACCTGGAGAACAACCAGACCCAGATGGCCGATTTTCTGGCCGAGGTGCTGGTGCTCAACTACGGCACCCACACCATCACCTCCGTGGACGCGGGAGCCACCTTGGTGCAGGAGGACCAGATCAAGGCCGCCTTCCTGAGGGACAGCTGGGCCACACGGACCACTGTCACCGCCTCGGCCGGCGTGGCCTTCCACAACATCGTCGGCGTCGGGACCAAGGAATCCCTGGACGTCAGCTCCGGCTTCACCAAGCAGTACCTGGAGAACCGCACCAACTCCAGGGTGGAGAGCATCGGCGGGCCCCCCTTTTACCCAGGCATCACCCTGAAGGCGTGGCAGGAGGGGATTCAAAACCAGCTGGTGGCCCTGGACCGCTCGGGGCTGCCCCTGTACCACTTCATCAAGCCGAGCACGGTGCCGGAGCTGCCGGCGCCCACGGTGCGGAGGGTGGCCCGGCGGGTGGAGCTTGCCGTCCGCCGCTACTACACCTTCAACACCGCCCCGGGCTGCACCGACGCCTCCTCGCCCAACTTCAACTTCCACGCCAACACCGACGACGGCTCCTGCAAGGGCACCGTGACCAACTTCACCTTCGGGGGAGTCTTCCAGGAGTGCGTCGGCCTGGGCGGTCCCGACACCGACGCGCTGTGCCGGGCGCTGGAGCAGAGGAACCCCGTCACCGGGGCCTTCTCCTGCCCCTCCAACTACAGCCCGGTGCTGCTGGGCACGCAGGAGCGGGAGGAGGGTCACAGCCACCTGGAGTGCCACAAAAAGTGCACCCTGGGCGTCTTCTGCCACCGCAAGTGCCAGGACGTCTTCTGGCTCTCCCGGGTGCGGTTCAGCGCCTACTGGTGCGCCGCGAGCGGGCCGGCGGCTCCGAACTCGGGGTACCTCTTCGGGGGGCTGTTCAGCACCCACGGCGCCAACCCCATCACCGGAGCCCAGTCCTGCCCCTCGGGGTTCTTCCCGCTGAAGCTCTTCGGCGAGCTCAGGGTGTGCGTGAGCCAGGATTACGAGCAGGGGGCCCAGTACGCGGTGCCCTTCGGGGGCTTCTTCAGCTGCCAGGCGGGGAACCCCCTGGCCGGGCAGCACCGGGGCACGGCTGAGGACCCCCACGCCAAGGGCTGTCCCCCGGGCTTCAGCCAGCACCTGGCGCTCATCAGCGACAGCTGCCAGGTGCAGTTCTGCGTCCAGGCCGGGCTCCTCACTGGGGGCTCGCTGCCGCCCGCCCGCCTGCCCCCCTTCACCCGGCTCCCCGCCAACCTGCCGGCCGTGGACACCCTGCTGGTGCGGGACGGGGACAGCACCTGGGTGAGGGACGCCCAGAGCCACGTGTGGCGGCTGGCACGGCAGGAGGAGGTCCAGCACGTGGCCGAAATGGTCGGGGGCAGGGGGCTGTCGGGGGGAGAGGTGGCCGGGGTCACCGTGGCCGTGCTGGCGGGGCTGGCCACCGGCCTGGGCACAGCCTGGTACGGCCGCCGGCGCTACAAGGCCAGGGGGTACCAGGCGCTGGGCCCAGGAGACAGCCCTGCCCCTGCCAGCCCCGAGCACAGCACCGTGCTGAGCATGGGCGAGGGGTACCAGCAGCAGCCGGAGGGGACGGTGCCCTGAGCGCCGCCTCCCCTGGTGCCCCAAATCCCCAAACCCACGTGAAAAGGAGGGAGCAGAGGGGCCCCGTGGAGGGTTATCTCCCAAATCCTGCATGCTGCAAGCTGCCAACCCCCGTCTCCATGTATATCTATCGGGATAGATATACACACGCATGCAGAGAGGCACGGAGCAGTTTTATTTCAGCCAGCAACTCATCGTGTAGTCAACAGAGCATTAAAAAAAAAATTAAAAAAAAAAAGTCACGTTGTGGAAAGACTTACTCACAGTAAGAGCCATCGGGCTGGCACCGCGGAGGGTGGGGGGATCCTCCCCCTCCTCGCCCGGAGGGTTTTGCATAGCTCCAGACAGGCTTTGTCTGCACTGGGGAAAACCCAGGGCGTGAGCGGAGGAGAAATCACACCGCTGAGAACCACCCAAACAGGGGCGTGTGTCTGCCTGGGGAAAGAGGGTTTCTCCCTTGAGGTAGAAGATAGCAACCCACGCTGAGGGCGGCTGGGCACACGGGTCGGTGCAAAGGGACATCACGGGGGGACTCGGGGTGCCCACAGTGCCCCTGGCTCGCCTGGCCACACAGACGACTGACAGAAGACAACGGAGAGGCCAGGCCATGCAGGGACCGCCGGAGTCCCCCGCCATCCGCTTTATTGACCCCCAGCCCCTGCACGGGGCGGCCGCGGGGGTAAGGGGCCCTCCACACCACCGAGAGGAAAAACAGCAACAACAACAGAACGATGCACAGCAGGACGGGCCCCCCACCACCAGCACACGGGGCCAGGGACCCCCCCAGCACCCGGGACAGGCGGCTCCGAGAGGCCCCAAGAACCCCCAGGCTGGGATGGGAAGGACTCCGCAGACTCCCTCATTCCTAACCCCTGCCCTGGGCAGGGATGCCCTCCAGCAGCCCAGGGCGCTCCACGGCCCCGTCACCCCAAGGGGCCGACAGGGACCCCCAGAGCCTTAGAACACACTTCCCCCAGCCCCATCACCCACACTCTCCTACCCACACCACCCTCCTGGCCCAGCCCGTGCCAACCCCTCACCTTCCCCTCCAGACCCCCCCAAAGCCTCTCCGGGGGCAGGAAGGGAGAACGCTTCTCACCACACCTGCACCTGGCCCCATGGGGACCCACAAGTGACAGCCCTCCCGTGGGCAGAGCCCTGTCGGGGAGGGGGAGGCCCCACAGCCCCCGTCCTGACCCCGAGCACCACCGTGGCCAGCCCCCGCCTGGCTGCAGCACCACGTTCTCCCAGGCTGTCCCCCACAAATGCCCCCCCCTATATGTACATATATACGACAAAACCCCAAAACACGAGGTATATAGAAATTCCAACGTGGGGACGGCCCCATACGAACAGTTCAAGGAACCCACTGCTGGGGGGGTGGGATGCCACTGTCCCCACCCCCACACTCACTTCCTACCGCCCACCAGCCCCTCCCTGGCATGCAAAGGCAGGGGCAGCCCAGACGAGGGGACCCTGCGGGGCACAGCTCAGACACAGCCAAGAGGAGCGGGGGGCGCAGGGCTGGGGGGAGCTGGGGCAGCCCAGGGCCCCCCAACCTCCACGGACACAGGAGACCAGTGGGATGGTACCGGACAGAACAAACAAACAAACAAACAGAGGGACGAGGCAGAGCGAGGGGAACTCCTGTGGCCCCAGCTCCCACCCCGAGCCAGGTCCCAGCCCCAGGTGGGTGGCAGGGGCGTTGGGTCAGGCCGGGACCGGCACGGATGAGGAGGGAGGGGAGCCTGGCACCCCCCAAGCCCTCAGCACAGTGGCGGCGAGGACAGGACGCCATCCAGAGGGGTGGCCACGCCAGCCTGAAGCCCCACAGCTGCGTGTGGGGATGTTCCTGCCCTGCAGGAGTGAAGGGGACGGCCAAAATGACCTTCTCCCACATTCCCAGCCAGCCTGGGGCACTGTGTGCCCTGAAAAGCCCCCAGGCAGGTATCTCCAGCAGCTTTATCCTGGTGGGTGCTGGCACAGGCAACCCTTTCCTTGCCTCCTGGCCAGGGCCTCAGTCCTTCTCCTGCGCCAGGCTCTCCTCCGTGATGCCCTGGGCTGCCAGCTCAGCCAGGACATTGTCCAGGTAGTTGATGTCGGGGTAGCCGTGGCCAGTGAGGTTGGAGCCGAACTCTGTCTTGTGGTGGATCTCATTCCAGATCACCGTGTCCGACTCGCCCGTGGTGCTGGAGGTTCCGATGGCGAAGATCAGGCGTCGGTCCCAGGCCACCAGCAGCAACTTCAGTACCTGTGTGGAGACCAGGAATGAGGCAGGCAGCCAAGCAAGCAGGGCAACATGGATGGGCAAGCCCTCCTGGAGCATCCCAGCACAACCTCCTGCCCCAGCCGAAACAGAGGGACCAGGCTGCCAAGCCTGCATGGGAAGGTCCCAGGGCTCCTGCAGAGCCTGCTGGATGGGCTGTGGGGAAAACCTCCACCCACATTCCCCTGCTTGAGCCATGTTTGCTTTTCCCACCCTGGCATGCCTCGGCCAGCTCACCTTCCTGCCCTTCTCGCTGTCTGGCAGGTAACAGTGCCGGGGGAAGCCACGGGCCGTGAAGCTCTTCCCAGGGTTTGGATGCTCTGGTCCCTGCCATGGGGGAAGTGGGAGAAGAAAACCCTTCTGGAGCTCAACCGGATGCTCTGGGCACAGGGCAAGCCCCCAAGCCTTGGTGGGCACCAGTGGTCACCACCCCCCTGCCATCAAGCAGGCAGGGACAGCACTTTCATGCGGATACCACCCCAGACTTCCCACAACATCCTTATGGACAAGCAGCTCCCCAGTCAAGGCACGAGCTGCAACGGGACCTGGGGGTGACAGAGCCCCCCAGGTGGGCCCCCCAGACCCACCTGCACCCCTGGGGGGATGTTGTAGATGATGCGGATGGTTTTGCAGTCGGCGTGGCCAGGCAGCGCGTGGGGGATGATGTGATATTCCATCTTCCCGGGAGGCTGCGTCCCCGTCTTCACCCCATAGATGGTTTTGCAGGTGGGACACTGCAGACTCCCATCCTGAGAGTGGAAAAAGGGGGACACAGTGAAACCAGAACCTCCAGCACGGAGCCACGCCAGGCACTGAGTCCCTAAGCGGCACTGAACGCTGGTTTAATCGGGAAAAACATCATTTCAAAAACTCTCAGGAACCTGGGCTGGAAGAATTCACTACCCAACTTCAACCAAAAACCTGAGGTCTGCATTTCTCTTCCCCACCAGTTTTCCAATCCTCATTGCTTCCCCTAGCTCTGAACCGGTGGTTTGTTTTGCTTTGTTTTTTTTTCAAAGAAGGAAATATAATAAATATTGTAAATCTCCAAATGATGCATTTTCCAGGGAATGTCAAGAATGAGGGGTATTTGCAAAAACCCTCCCGTGGCTGGAGAAGCACTGTCTGGCACCAAATTCCAGGTAGCTCTGCTGAAACATGCAGGGATCAAAGTCCACCCCAGCAAGGAAAACAAGCACAAAAACCCGGGCACAGTGAGGGGAAACACACCCACACAACCCCGAGTTCAGATTTAGCAAGATTTAGCAGTCCCCCCAAAAAATTAAAAATGGTAAAAATTAAACTCTGATAAGAATGAAAACCCCGAGTCAGGGTGGGAGCTCGGAGTCCTCCAGGGCAGCCAGGCTGGAGCTCTGCCCCATGGAGAGCCCGTGGGGCTCAGCAGAGGTGGCTGAGCTGGGGGTCCCCCGGGGCCGCGGCCTCTCACCTTGTTGCCGTTGTTGTACATGGCCACCAGGCAGTGGAGGTGGAAGACGTGGCTGCACTTGACCAGCTTCCCCACGAGGTCGGGCTTGACGGCCGGCTGCGGCCCCTTGTAGCCAGAGGGGGCCGAGAGCCGCTCCATGCAGATGGTGCAGTCCTGTGCCGGAGGGAAGCACAGGGATCAGAGGGATGGGTGCCGATGCGCTGCCCTGCTCTCACCCAGGGACCGGCACCCAGCCCTGGGCCGGGCTGTCACCCTGCAGGGGCTGTCCCTCTTTGGGGACAGGGCAGAGCCACGCGGGGCGGTGGGACATCCCTGCACGTGGCATCGCCCGTGTCCCCCGGCGCTCATCCCAGGGCAAAGCCCCCCCGGCACAGCCCTGCCGCTCGCACCTCATCCGGCGGGTGCCGCACCTTCTGCAGGTATTTCTTCAGCACCTCCTCCGGGGTTTTACCTGCGGGACAGCGAGAGTCAGAGGATGGGAGAAACCCACTGCCAGGGGCAGCAGAAGGGATGGGGGGCACGGGGGAACCAGGAAGGGCAGGAGGGACGGCGTCTCTCACCCTTCTTGGCCTGTTTCTTGGTGGTCTTGCGGCAGGAGTGGGAGATGCCGGGGATGGACTGGATCTCGCTCTTGCTGACGGGCGGGGGGTGCAGCACCAGCTTGGGGGGCCGGGTCAGGCACACGGGCAGCCCGGCCGCGCTCATGAGGATCCCCGTGATCCCTGCGCACGGAGGGAACAAACGGCACTGAGGAAAACCAGCAACGCCTCGAACCCCGGACGCTCCCCAAAACCTGCCCCACTGGGGCTGTTTGTCCCCCCACCCCGGGGCGACCGGCACCTGCTGTGGCCCCGTCCTCACCTGCCAGCGCTGGGTTGACGGGGCTGGAGCCAGTGAGGTTCTTCACAGGGACGGTGGGGACCCTGAGGGGAGGCAGCGGAGACCACGTCAGGACAGGCAGGAGGCACCCACGTCCCCACGGGGCCCGGGGCCCACACAACTGTTGCCTGAGCAACTGCACAGGCCCTGGCTGGAAACAGAGAATCCCCCGATGGGGCAACGCGCCCCTCCCTGCCCCACCACCGCCTTTTCTCTGGCGCTTTAGAAACCCTGACTGCGTCTCCATTCATGGCCCCTTTTTGTCACAGCTCCCCGGGCCAGTCTGTTGTTTCTTTTCCTCTTTTCTCCTACGGCCACGTCACTGCCACAGCTCTTTTCCCCCCTCCCCTTGGGGCTCTCTTCCATGGGAAAGTTTCCCGGCAGGTCAGGAGCGGAGGGAAGGGGGAGGATGGAGAGGGAGAGGAAAGGGGCCAGGCTGCGACAGAAGGCCGACAGCCGAGCCAGACAAAGGGGAGAAACAGGCCCATTAAATGTCCACCCCAGCACAAAAAAAATGCCTTTGGAGGGTGGGGGTCTGGAGGGACCCCTTCTCATGGGGCCTGAATGCCTTTTCTTTTGGGCCTTTCGCAGTCCCCCACCCAGCCCCTGACTCCAAGAGAAAGAGCAGTCTCGGCCTCTTCATTGAGATGCAGGAGCCACCCCATCCCTGCTCCAGTCCCCAGGCACCTGGGGGGAAAGCAAGGGGCCCGGCAGAACCCTCTGCCCTCCACGGGAGGCTGGGCAGCACCGAGGCGTCCCCCACCACGCTCAGGGGTGACAGACCCCCGCAGCAGCAGCGGCAGCCACAGCCCCTCAGTGCCCCAGGGAGGGGGCAAAGCCCGTGCCGTCCCCTTCTCCGCCCGGGACTCACCCGGAGGCGATGAGCACGCGGGACTGGGCGATGGCCAGGCGCTGCAGGTGGCTGCGGTTCAGGGTGCCGAGGCTGGCCCGGGAGCCTTTGGCGCTGCCCACGCCGGGGGGGCTGCCGGAGGCGCCGGCCGAGCTCAGGGCGGGCGCGCTGGCCGCCTGCCGCCGGCCCCCCTGCGCCGCCAGCGGCTTCAGCGAGCCGCGCGCCGCGGCCACGCCGTCCGCCGCCTTCGGCCCCGCCGCGGGCGCCGGGGGCTTGGGGGCGGCCGGCGTGGGCGCGGGGGCGGCTTTGCGGGGCTGCAGGGCGGCGGCGCCGGGGCCGGCGGCGGCTTTGACGCTCATGACCAGGAGGCACTGGGGACAGGTGCAGGCGGGCACCGGCGGGGCCGCCGCCGCCCCGGGGCTGGCCGGCCACGACTGCGACTTGGGCAGGGTGCCCGACACCAGCGGGTAGACCATGTCGAGGCGGCGGCGGACGCGGCGCTTGCGCTGGGTCTGCCGGTTGATCTGGCCCATGGTGGCGAAGTCGATGACGTAGCAGAAGCCGATGGCGCTCAGGTCCACCCAGGGGTGCTGCTTCTCGTAGGCGCGCTGGATGGTGATGCCCACGTCCATGTCGTAGGGCGTCCACGTCCCGCTGTCATTCTCCCACTCCCAGACGACTCCTTTGCCCGGCGCCGAGGACGGGTCGTAGTAGCTGCGCCGGACGGGCCGGATGGTGCCTGAGGGAGGGTGACAGATGCCGTCAGACCCTGGCGCCAGCACCCGCCCGTGGGCAGGCGGCAAAACCACCCAAACCCGCCCCGCCGGTGCCATTCCACGCGGGGACAGCGCGGCTTTCCGGCTCTGCCGCTGTCCCCGCCCTGCCAGGGGACCCGTGTGCCTCGGTTTCCCCAGAGGGCGGGGAGCCCCACAGCCTGGGGGTGTAACCCCAGAGCAACTGGGCTGAAGGGAAGGGCAGAGTTCACTCCCACCGGCCCACAGGCCCAGCATGGAGCCGCTCAGCCCCGATGGGGAAACATGGAACCGCAAGCTCGGCTGCTCCGGCCCGCTCCCGTGGGAGCCTGATGAAACCAGGCATTAGGGCACCCGAGTCCTGCAGTGCCCGTCTCCCTCCCAGCTCTGGGCTGGAACAGGTGAATGGAAGACTTGAGCGGCAGCTCCGAGCCCCAGCGGTGACACGCACAGGCCCTCACACACTTAGGGGAGCGGGGCTGGTGCCGGCCCCAGCGTCTGCAGCTGCCAAACCGGCCCGCGATGAAAACCCCAACTGTGGCACAGGGAAAATCCCTGTGAGCCCAAGCTAAGGAGTCTGAGCGGGGCCCCGTGCCCAGCTCCCGCTGCCCCATCAGCAAACGTCAGAAGTGGAATGAGAGCACAAAGCACCGAGGCTTTGTGCCTCGCATCCTTATTTTGGCTAGGCGTTTCCTTTCCCACCGCTCCCAGTCAACCAGGACGCATCCGAAGCATGGACGCAAATTTTGCAAACTCCTACAACGAGGAGAGAGCGTTCCTCTTTGGGATGTCTCACAGCAGGGCAGGGCAGGCTGTGCTGGCTCCCGGGGTCCCATCCTGAGCGTGTCACTAATGCCCAGAGGTGTCTGCTAACAGGTGGGACAACCACCACTGCCTCCAGGTCCTTCTGCAGATCCCCACGGCTCAGCCCAGCATGAGGAACAAGAAAGCACTCAAAGAGAAGCAATAACAAGTCTGCTGCTTCGGCTTTTCACCACGTGTCCTGCAAAGCCTCCAAGAATTTCAGTCCCTTCTCACCCCCACCTCTCCGCGGAGAGCAGCCGCCACCGCAGGTCCCGCAGGGACACGAGTGGGATAAGAGGGAAAAGGTGTTTATCAGCACTCTGCTAAAAAAAGGGACATGGGGTGCAGCTACAGCCCAGCCAAGCCAAGCCACCCGCCTTGTCCTGCCAAGGGGCACCCGGGGCAGAAGAGCCGAGGGGAGCAGGGCAGTGATTTATCCTAATCCGGCGGCGGCATGCGGCATCTGGCGGTCCCCAGGCAGCAGTGTGGGAATGCTGTGCGTTCCCCCAGCCCCTTGCCGCCAGCCGGCCTCCCATTCAACAGGGGAAGAAAGGGAACAATAGCTATTCAGGGCCTGCCAGGGTCGCGACCCCCCCCAAATCAGAGCTGTTTAATGACCCAAAATACCAACATCCCCAGCAACCCAGGGAGAGACAGAACAATCTCCCTTTCAGTCCTCCCTCCCGGGCAACAATAGCCCTCAGAAGCTGGCCCCCAGCCACCCTGCTCGCAGAGGTCCCTTGTCCCCACACCCACGGGCAGGGGAGGGTCGTCGCCAGCCCCCAGGGCTGCTGGGGAAAGAGGGACAAAGGAGGGTGTCTGGCACTCTGCTGCACCCCAGGGACAAAGCACGCTGGCCATCACGGGGGTGCTGGAGGGGGGTCACAAGCCCCAGTGCTAACGCCCTGCCATGGGTGCTTGTGCCCCACATCCTCGACAACCCCGGGGAGGCGCGGGACAGACAACCCCATCACGCTGGGGACCCACCCACCTGCCCGTGCCCTCCCTGAGCATCTCTCCACCTGCTCGCGTCCCTATCCTGGGGCTGCCATTCCCCAGGACAGGATCTGTCACCCAAGTGCCATTCAGCTCTAGGTCGATGGCGGCTCAGAGCTAGCACAGAGGGAGCCGGGCACGGCCCCGGGGAGGGAGTGCAGGAGACGGGCTCTCCCGGAGGGAGAAGGAAAGGCCACGGGGCGGGTGCAACAGGGCCCGGGGCGCCGCAGCAGCGAGGAGAGCGGGCAGCACCGACCCCGGGGGGGGACCAGGGGTGCACGGGCAGGGCGAGGATCAGGCGGGGGGACATCGGGCGAGCCGGCATCGCGGCCGGGCGGTGCGGGATCGGGCACGACGGGGCTCGGTGCAGCCCAGCACGGCCCCCGGAGCGGGGGACACCGGGAGCCCCCCGCCCGCCCGCCCGCCCGATCCCGCACCGGCCGCGCGGTGCCGCTGCGGGCGGGAGCGCCGAGCGCGGCCGGGCCGCGGGGCCGACTCACCGGTGTCCTGGCGGAACTGGTGCATGGACTGCAGGTCGATGATGTAGGGCGCCAGGCGGCTGTCGGCCTGGCCCAGCACCACGCTGCCGCCCGCCCGCGGCCCGGCGCGGGCCACCGCCTCGATGTGGTGGCTGACGGCAGGGCTGTAGGGCCGCCAGCGCCCGTGCTCGTTCAGCCATTCCCACACCACCACGGCCGAGGCCAGCAGCATGGCTCCGCCGCCCCGGCCGCGGCCCCGGCTGGCTGCGCCGCTGCCGCCCGCCCCGGCGGCTCTCGCATGCTCGGCGCGGCGCAGGGCTCTGCCCGCCCCCGCCCGGGGCCGGAGCCGCGCACGGCCGGGCCGCCCCTCGCCCCTGCGCGCACCCGCGGCGCCGCTCCCGGCCCGCTCCGCCCGGCCCCGCCCGCGCCCGGAGCCCCGGGCCGGGGGCGGC
The DNA here is from genome assembly GCF_015227805.2 of Hirundo rustica. Lineage (NCBI taxonomy): Eukaryota > Metazoa > Chordata > Aves > Passeriformes > Hirundinidae > Hirundo > Hirundo rustica. The sequence continues at coordinate 58,613,787 of NC_053455.1, read as the reverse complement.
ACCGCGCCACGTCACCGCGGCCCGCCCCGCCCCGGTGGCGCCCAGCGACCCGCGGGGGGCGAGGGAACCGTCCCGCCTTTTCCCCCGTACCCGCATCCTGCGCCCCGGCGCTGCCCGCCGTCCCCGTGTCCCCGTCCTGCACCCCGGGTCCCCGCTGTCCCCGCATCCCCTGTGCCGCCACCCTGCAGCCCGAGGACCTCCCCGTAGCCCTGAGCAGGAGTGCAGCCCAGGGGGCCTCTGGTGGGCACCCAGCCTTGTGGGGTGCCATCGATGGGACTCGGGGCGCTGGTGGGTCACGGGGAAACTGCTCCACGTTGCTGTGCCAGAAAAATGTGGTCCAAGAGCTTCTTCAGGAAGCGGCGCCCTGAGCTGCCCTTGCCTGTGGCCCATGACACACACACAAATGGTTTCAGAGCCCAGAGTTGCCTCATGTCTGAGGGACACGTGGGCTGTAAGCCCAGCTCCTGCACCCCAGCTCTGCCAGCTGCCTGCCTGGCTGCCCTGCTGTGACGTGGGCACCCCCCGTGTTACAGCAACCCTCGGCCAGTGCTGGCCCTTCCCCGCAGGCCAGGAAAACATTCCCGAGCTTGCTCTTCCACGGAGTCCCAGAAGCAGCTTCCCAGAGCAGCCCTGAATGGCAGGATATTGGTGACAGACTGGTCTCACCTCCTTTCATGATCCTGTGCTCAGGCACGCCTAACACTGATTTCCTTGTACATGAAACACCTGGACTTTCCTGGTTCGGGAGAACTGTACAAATTGCCCCCGTGTCCCAGGTTTGGCAGCACAGAAAATCCCCCAGCCCGTGGTCCACCTCGGCTTGGAGGCGACTCATCCCCAGGCAGGCGGTGAAGCTCCCATCCTGACAAACCTGTTTCCCAGGCACTGCCCGTCCTGCTGAGCACCTGCCAGTGCCGCTTGTGGTGAGAAACCATTAGACAAGATCCAAAAGAGAGGAAAAAACGAAGGGAAGAAAAAGGGGGAAGGAACAGGTGGAGACTAATTGCGGTGATGCCAGCTGGCGGGCGCTGTGGTGAGAGAGGATGAGGTGAACCTCCAGCTCGCACTTGGAGAGACGCGGGGCTACGCTTGAGGCACATTTTCCTGCAAGAAGGGAGGTTTCCTGGCCCTTCCCAGGAAAGCAGCACAGCCACAGAGAGAGCCACTCCTCTGCGTTTTCACCTGTTCCTTTGAGGCAGACAAGTGCAGCCAAGGCTATGACGGGGAAACCCAGGGAAATCCTTTCTACTGACTCAGAGAGGAGGAAAAGGCTTTCCTGCTATTAAAAAAGGAAAGTGTTGGTGAACATCCACCCACCCCAGCTCCAGCTCAGGATCAAGAAGTCAGAAGCCAGCACGGCAGTGCTGTGAGTGCAGTGGGACTGTGAGTGAAGCAGTGGGACCAGCACAGCTGAATCCCACCAGCCTCTGGCGCACTGTGGGAAAGGGGCAAATCCATTCTCACCCAGCACCAAGGCCTGAGGTCAGGGAGCAGCCTCAGTCAGCTCAGAAACCTTCCCAACCCCACAAAGTGTGCCCAGCCACATGTTAAGCCCTAAAAACATTTATTATTTTGAAATTAAACACGTCCATGGGTTGCTTTTGGTGGCTCCATCCCTGCTGCACTTTGGGGGCGCAGCCCTCCCTCCCCCCTACGTCCCTGTTCCCACCAGTGCTGCAAATGCCTTCTCTCTTCCCAAAGCACAAAGCTGGATGGTTTTGGTGGGTTCTCAGTTAGCAGGAGGCCACTGCAGGGGTCCTCAGCAGCATTTAGCCACACGGGTGCAACTGTCCTCCCCTCAAACTCCTAATTTCTGATTCCGAAATGAACAGCTTCATTTGCCTTCAGCCACCCGGATCAACTCCACTCCAGTCTGTGGCAAAGCTAATCCAAGGGCCTCCTGGCACCACGGGAGCTCAGCTGTCGGGCGTCCCCGTCCTCGCCAAATCACTTCACTGGTGATTCCCTCAGGGCTGCAGCTGAAAAATAGCATTAAATCCCAGCCAGCTCAGACGTCACTGCCTCTGCACGGCACGGTGGGGGCTGGCTGGCAGGGAAAGGCCGGGAGCTGGAGCCTCTCGCTCAGCCAAAGCATGGAGGTTTGGATTAACGGATTGCTTTTTCCCATTGTTTCTGCTTAGGGCGGCCATTCCCAAGCACGGTGGCTGCTCCACAAATGGAGGTGCACCCAGCTGGCAAGGTCACGGGGAAGGAGTAAGGAAGGTTGCAAAAGCCCAGGGAAATCCCTGGGGCAACACCATCGTCCACCTTGTGTCTCCATTGCCGCTTTCACCCTGGAGTGCAAGCGCGGCACCCAGCTCAGCTCTCTGCCAGCAGCTGATGTGGGAGGATCGGATTGCAGCCCTGGCCGGCTCCCGGGATCTGAAGGTCACCTCGTACCCGGCCTGTGCTGCCGGAGAAGAGAGGTCTGTTCCCACCTGCTCGGGTGGTGAGGTTCAAGGACACACCGCAGATGTCCCTGCCCACCCCCGGGAAGGTGAGGAGGGTGTGAGCGCCCGGCCACTGCTAAGCTGGAGGGTGGCAAGGGGAGAAGAGCAAGGTAGCTTCAAGCACACAGCAGCGGGCAAGAAAAAATACTTGTCAGAAAAGGGACTTGCCTTGACTAAGCCTGAAAAAAAATAATGGCCATAAATTGTTATTCCCGAGTGCAGGGAAGCGTAAAGATTGAAATAATCCAGTCTGAGCTGCGAAAGCTGAGGGCAGGCAGTAAGTGGCGATGAAGAAGGCGCACGTTCTTCCTCTCGGGCACCACCCATAAAAAACCAGACCCCATCAAACCACCCTTGCCCCAGCCCTGTGGCCCCGTGTGGTCGGTGGGGTGGGCAGGATGGCACTGGGGGCTCATTCCCGGGCTGCTCTTTTGTGCTCTGGGAGACGCTGCTGGTGCTGGGGCAGGCGCTGTGCCCGGTGCGGTCCCAACCTGCCACCACAAAGCTGCTTTGTGCAGAGCCGCCCGGGCACATCCCCACCCTCCTCCCTGCTCTGTGCCCCCGGTCTCCCTGCATGTTGCCTGTCCTCTCACAGGCCAGGGAAGAAGGCAGGGCCACTCCAGGACAGGGCACAATCCCAGTGACCCACCACCTCCTCCTCATCTTCCCACCATCTCCTTCATCCCCAGCTGCTTTGTCTTCCCCATGACCTCCAAGTGGGTCACATGCCCCCAAACCTCTCACACCACTGGGAAGGACCCTTCCCTGCAGTGGGAACTGGGCAGCCCAGGCTCTCTGGTGAGGTAACTGCCCCACCTCCCCGCAAGAAGTACATCACCCTGGTAGATCTCCCAGCCCTTTTATTCACTCGGCAGCCGGCAGCCATCACATCCAGTCGGCAGGAGAACCGTGGCCCAGGAAGCTGTGAAACATCCCAGCACTCCACAGGGAGAGCGATGTGGTTGGGGCTGTTAAGATTCTCCCATGCCATTCCCAGTCCTAAAATAAGCCCTGCAGGCACTAACCTCCTTGCAGAGGGGCTTCTGAATCACAGCTAAAAGATCCCCTTTCAGTTAAAAGATCCTCTCCATTATCATGTCTAAGCAGTTAAGAATTCCCCTCCTGATTGCTTCCCCCCCTCCCCAAAAAGCCCCCAAGCAGTTAGAGCAGAAATTCAATGAGCAGCCAACCAAGCTGGGCAGAAGGAGAGTCCACGTGCAGGAGGCCGAGCCTTGTGCCTCGCAGCCGGCGGGCAGGTACCGAGACTCCTTTCACCAGGTGATGCTTTTCTGTCCCTTCGCTCCTGCCCCGCATCAGCAAGAGCCCCAAGGCAGCATCTGCCTGCCATAGGCAGCGTCCAGACTCCAACGGGCAGTGCTGCTGGTCACGGCCTCTAGGCCCTGGGGTGAGCAGCAAAGCTGCTTCCTGCGGGATAATTCAACTGCCCAGCAGGAAGAGCCCAAGGACCCCCGAGGATCCCCGCTCCCTCCAGGCTAGACTGCAGCCCGTGCCTCAGTTTCCCCACGGGGAACAGCACTAAAAGCACGGGGATTAATGACACTGTCCCTCCCCTCCACGTCCCCTCCTTCGCCGTCTGCTGCCCTCTGAGAGGGTGGGCAAAGAGCCCCGGCGGCACCCACGACCCCCCACCCTGTGCTCGCCTTCAGGGGCTCTCGGCCAGGCCGGGGGCCGCGCCGGTGGCCGGGCTGGGCTTGGCGAGCTGCCGCAGGTCCCGCACGGACCTCACGGCCCACTGGGCCAGCTCCCGCAGCACGCCCAGGCCCCGCAGCTTCTGCTCGAAGAGGCTGAGGCGCGGCGGGGGCGGCGGCCCGTCCTCCTCCTCCTCTTCCTCGCCGGGGATCCCGCGGCTCTCCAGCCGCAGCAGCTCCTCGAGGTGGTAGGTGAAGGCCGAGACCTGGAGCAGGACGGCCGCCAGCGCCCGGCCCAGGCCCGCGTCGGCCTCGCCCAGCTGCTCCCGCTGCTCCTCCAGCATCTGGGCCAGCAGGGCGCGGAAGGCCCGGTAGGCCGCCAGGTTCTCCAGCAGCCGCTGGGTGCCCGTCTGCTCGTCCCAGCGCTCCACCGCCGCCAGCGGCACCCCCTCCACTGCCGCCACGCTGGCCGAGGCGTCCAAGCCCTGCTGCTCCACCTGCAGGGTGAGACCCGCCGGGGATCAGCGGGGGCAGGACAAACGTGGGGGGACCCCCAGCCCTGAGCCCTGCAGGTGTCGGGGCAGCGCGAGCTTGCCGGAGCCTCGCCCAGGCGTCGGCGGGCCCGGATCCGCCAGGACTCCGTGCCGCGTTCCTGCCACGGGCCAGAGTCCTCGCACCCCAGCACGGCTGCCCGGATCCCACCAGCGCTCCCAGCCCCGCGGCAGGCGGAAGGGAGCGGGGCAAACTCACGTAGGCGTCCAGGAGGTCAACGACATCCGCACGCATCTTGCCGGCCAGGCGGATGCCGCGGCTGCAGAGGTCGCGCCGGAGGGCGGCGGAGGGGCTGTCTGCGGCCGCCATGGTCCGGGCAGCTGTCACGGCCACCAGGCTCCGGGCGCAGCACCCGCCCGGCCCGGCGAGGACAATCCCTTGCTGAGCTGGTGCATTCCAGCCGGGAGCTCCGCTCACACGTCCGCTGGCCTGGTTCTCCCCCTCTTCCGTGCCTGGGGCCTGGCACCACGCTGCAAATTCCCGCCTCTGGGATCAACAGCGACAGATTATTTCCCTAATTCCCCCACGCATCGCTACTCCAAGCGCCTTGCCCAGAACTGTCTGGCCCGGCAGCAACAGGCTCCCAGCCCCGGCTGACCCACTCCTCCCTCCCGGCCACACAGTGAGATTAGCAGCACGCTAATCCCTCGGCTCATTCCAGAGCGCGGGAAACCACTGCCGGGAAGAGGTGAGCAAAGCCCGGACATTGCTCAACACCTCAGCCCGGGCAGGCGGCTGGAGCCTGAGCAGGGCCCAGCAATGCTTGAGGGGAGTCCCCAGGCTGGAGATCCCGCAGCAGCCCCAAGCCAAACCGCAACCCAAACCCTGGCAAAAGGATCTGTGCCAGCTGCTCCTAGCCGCCCTTTCCCAGAAGGGTCCTGTCCGAAAGAGGGGATGCAGATAGGGGAAAGGTATCTCAGCCACCCCAGGACAACACCGGCAACCCCACAGGTGAACTGCACGCACCAAGTCAAAAACAGCCCTTCAGGTTGGGTTGGTTTTTCCTCAGTCTGTTTATTTTGGTTATGCATTACCCAGATCGAGTGAAAAAAAGCCCAGGAGTTGAAAAGCAGCTTCCCGTGAATACCACAGTGTGCCTGGCTGGGGGTCCCAGGGCTGGGGGGGGTCCCCATATGCCCAGCAGCCTCCCTGTCACCCCACGGCTGCTGCAGAAGCTGCTGAGCTTGGGGAGCCCCTGGCCACAGCAGCCCCCAGCCCGGTGGCCAAGGGCCCCCAAAGTGCTGCCTGTGCCAAAGGGCCTCGTGCCCCCTCCGATCCCCTCCCCACGAGGAGAAAAAAAAAATAAATACAGGGGAAAAAAATACAAAAAAGTTTATTGCAAACTACTACAATAATTTATTGAAGCAAACTGCATGCGAGTGAAGGAGAGACATCGAGGGGAAGAGGAGCTGCAGGAGGGCTGTGTCAGTTTTAGGACTTCAGAGGGGTGTGGGAAGGGAGCTACACATCTCTCCTGCATCAGGGGCGAGCAGGCTGTGGTTAGAGGACAGACAGGCACCTGGCCACGGCCAGAAAAAGAAAAGGGAGAGCTACAAGAGGTGTCATGGAAGGACAAGGCAGGGAGCGGCAGGGATCAGAGGTGTCCAGGCCGGGAAGCAAAGGAAATGTTTGATTTTGCATCCCAGAAGTGCAGCCAGGGGCAAAACTCAGCTCCACTGGGGCGGACATGGGACAAGAAAGCTTCTCCCAGTCCGGTGCCAAGTGCTGGGTCATCAGAGGTGAGCAAGCCCTTGGCCTAAAGGCATTTTAGTGCCATCCCTCAACCAACAAACCCCCGAGCTCTCCTTTAGTGTTCTGTGCAAGGCTCTGCCAACCCCGCACCTCCCACAGGCACAGGGGCCGGCAGAGACGCAGCTCCAGCAGCACCATGTCAGGAGGACACGGCCAGCCTGCCCCGAGGGCCACCAAGTGTCCCCAGAGAGAAGCCCCGCACTGCCGGGGGTAGAACCATCAGAGCTGGGCTGAACTGCTGGCCTCAGTGCGCTGCCCCTCTCTAGCCTGCAAGCTGCCACCCGGAAAGTTTCCTGCTGGAAACCACAGTAAAGCAATCCAAGCAAGACACTGGATCATCTCAGCTGAAGGAACTGGTTCAGTTTAACACCATTCCACCATGGACCTGCCCCCAGGTATGCTGGGCCCTCAGGTGAGCCAGGCTGCTGCCACAGTGTGAGGACGTGGGATGCCCACACCCAGGGCACGGGACAACCCAACTGCTCAGCCTCCAGCCGCCCCAACACCAGGAAGTGCTTCGACTTGCTCTGACAAAGGTAGCAGTGTAAGGGGGTAGGGAGGAAGGGGGCAAACCAGGACAAACAGCCCGAGAAAAGCCAGCGTGTTTGAGCCACAGTTGGATTTCCGGGCATCACAGGGGACAGAGTGGGTGATCAGAGTGAGTTTCCTGTTAATCCAATTAAATTCCACGTTTTATTGTGGTTTTCCAGACCCCAGGTACCCGATTTCAACAAGCTGCTGTGTGCTACAGACCAACTCAGCTGATCTTGTGCTCCGACAAGATGCTTCAGCTCTGCTCCCAACCCCAGAAACCCAACCAAAAATACCAGCAAACAAACAAAAAACCGGGTTATTCTTCACCTCTTCCAAAACTGCTACGAATTCAAGGCCACTGAATCTCCACACAAAGTTTCAGAGAAGAGCAAAAAAAAAAAAAAAAATCCAAGTCTCCTTAGCAGACACTTTCTTATCCTATGTAAACTTTTCCAAGGGCTCAAAGCTGCCCTAACTACACCAGCAGGCAACACCTGACCTGCCACGTTTCAGGGAAAGCTGGGGTGTCTGTGCAGAAAAGAGAAGCTTTCAGAACACGGCTACACAATCCCTCCCCACACAATGAGGGCAGGGAGAAAAGCTGACAGCCCCTTAGTCCCACATCAATCTACTGCCTTGGATAAACAAGCCTGAGAAAAACCATATCCAGTCCCTGCTAACTATGTCTTTGTCTAGACCTGGAAAGGAGAGGCAGAGTTGGATGAGGAGCACCACATCCCTCAGCAGCAAGTAGCTCACAGCTGTCCCGAGTCACAAGAACAAGTTCCTGGCTAACAACGTCCTTCCCCGAAAGGCTGGAGGCAAAACAGGCATTTAATGCAAGAAGAGCTCACCCGGAGCCGGGAGGGAGGGAGAGACAGCCCATCACTCACCTCATCCTCCTGCTAACACGCTGCTGCAGAGACTCCCACTGCACACAGGCTCTTCTCCAGGGGTTCTCCCTCTACTCTGGAAAAGCTGCGAGACACATCTGACTCCAGAGCGCTGCCTTCACCTCGGCTCTCCCAGCTGCTGGCACGATGGCACTGGAGCTCCCTGCACCGGAGCCAACTGGGAAACAGCCTGAACCCCTTCCATCCCCGCCCCCTAAGAACAGAACTAAAAAATACCGACCCTTTTTTAAACAATAAATAAGGAATCTTGTTACCACAACACAAAAACGAAGCATGTTCAAAGTGCAAATTACTGTCGTCAAACTGGGATGCTCCTCCTTGCCTCTCCCACGCAGGGCTCCTGTAGCCCCCGGGCCTCTCCAAGCAAACATGATCTATGAGCCAGGGCGTTCCCTCCCTCCACTTCCTGCCAGGGCTGGAGCAGGGGAGCGCGGTGGGAGCGGGACGTGCACTGCGGCTTCACAGCTCACCCTGCCGAGGGGCTAAGGTGCCAAACTCCCAGCCCCGGCAAGGAAGGAGGAGACTGCAAGGACCAGAGTGCAGTGGTGCATAGAAGTCGGGACCAGGGGCAGAGGGAGTCCTAAGGAACTTCTCCAGAGCAGGTCCAACGATTTTTAGTTTGCCAGTGGGGCCACGCCAAGGAGGCAGAAGGGCAACTGCTCTGGGGTAGAGCGAAGGGTTTCAGCAGTGCCCCCTCCCTTGGAGGAATCCGCCACTCAATCCAACTTGCTCTGGCAATGGCAGCACGTGCCCCTTTCCACAAAGGGGCCGTGGGAGAGAGAGAAGTGGTTGGGAGAAAGAGGATGTGCTGTGATCCGCGCTGGAGGGGAGCAGACCCTTCAGTTATTTACTAGTATTGTAAGTTTTGTTTAACTTTCCTCTCTTTCAGTAAGTGCCTCCTCCTTTTTTCTTTTTTTTTTTTTTGTTTTTCCTTTTCCTTTTAAATACAGAGTCCCAACTGTCCCAGCTCCCAGGTGCTCCCCCTGCCACTAGGGTCCAGTGGAGTCTGAATCTTCGATGAGCACCTCCGTGCTGGCTCCCAGCATCTCTGTGTTCATGACCAGACCCTCTGGGTTCGCGCTGCTGCCGCTGCCCACGAAGAGCTTGCCGTCAGCCACCAGGCTCACACGCTCTGCCCCGCCACAGTAGGGCTTTGGCATCCCCTCTGGGCTCAGCAGCAGGCAATCTGCTGGGGGAGCACTGCCCAGGGGGTCGGGGAGCAGCGGGAGGCCCTGGCCATCCGTGGGCGGCACGATGGCCTCGGGATTAGTGCCCAGGATATCGGTGCTGGTGATCAGGGCACCCGCGTTGGCAGCCAGTGCTTCAGCAATGAGCACTTCGGGGTGACTCTTGGCTTTGTGGGCAACGACGCTGTCCTTCTTCTCGAATTTCTTGCCACAAATATTGCAGGAGAACTGGTAGAAGGAGTCTGCATCGTGCTTCTTCATGTGCCAGTTGAGGGAAGCCTTCTGCCGGCAGGTGAATCCGCAGATCTCGCACCTGGGAGGGGACAACCAGGAGGTCACAACCAAGGGACATTCACACATGCTCACGGGGACAAGTAGTAGCGAGGTGGCAGCCCAGGAAAACAGCAGGGGCTCGCTAATGTCACAGCAGCTCCAGCTCTGATTTCATTTACTGAGGGTTTACGTACCCCAGATCCGCGCCAAGACGCTGCCCCGAGGAGCAGGCGACACAAGCGCGTGTCCAAAGAGAGCCGGGACACCAGGACCAGGCTCCAGCCCCGACTCCAGAGCTGCTCTGAAATGGGGGTTTTGGGGGTCCCTCAGAGCAGGAGGAGGGCGAGGCACAGGCAGAGGTACTCACTGCAGGGGCTTCTCGCCTGTGTGGATCATCCGGTGCACTGCCAAGTTGTGGGAGCTCTTGAAGGCCCGGGCGCAGTACTCGCAGATGTAATCCCTTTGATCTGAAAGACAACAGCAGTTGCAGCATTGCTCTCCCACAGACCTGCTCCCTTTCCCAACTCTCAGGCGGTGCAGGTAAAGCTACCCAAGAAGGAGCAGAACTACAAGTTCTGGGAGGAGGAGGTGTCCCACAGCACAGCTGCTGGTCTGGAGAGGCGAGGCGTGATTAAAACTCTCCTAAGAGCTAATTATCCACTCCGACCAACACTGAAAGACCGGCAATTTGAGATAAATCAGACTTTACCTGTAGAGGTTTATTCCTCTACAGAGCCCCTGAGTGATGCTTGCCAGAAGGAGAATTAAAACCTCTATAGTCTATTTCTTCCATTTATTTCAAAGATGGTAATCCAGAAGACAGTAATACCCTGCTGCTGCAAATCTACGCCACCTGACTTGGCTTTACTCTCCCCAGAAGTCCCAGAGGCTTTTTCATTTTCCCCCTGTGTGTTCACTGACCCGAAGTGGAGTTTGTATCTGTTTCCCACCCCCCTGTACCTGTGTGATGTTTGGCATGCCGCAGGAGCTGCTTCTGGAGCCGGAAGAGCCGACCGCAGGAGGGATGAGGACACACATATTTTTTCTTCAGTAAGTGCTGATATTTTATGTGATGCTGGAAAGAAAGAGTGGAAGTTTGCAGATTGTTCCTGGCCAAGTGAACAGCTGAGGTTCACTCAAGTTTAGATCTCCACTGGAAAATGAAACACACATGGACATCCAGCAACCTGACAGACACACACACAGGGCTACAACTGGCCGCAATGAACTCTTCCAAAATGACAGCGTCAGGAAGGGGTGTGAGTGCCAGTGGAGGCTTAGCAGCCTGCTCCAAGCACCCCTTCCCTGCCCTCCCACGTGCCACAGAGGTAGTGAACACCTCCACAAACCTGCAGGTACCGCGGGTGAGCCAGGACCGTGCCGCAGCCTTCCATCTCACAGCGGACATACTGGATCGGAGGCTTCTTCCTGGGAAATCAGCAAGGAGAGGGGCAGAGTGCTTGGCTGCTTCTATGACCAGGTAATTCTATAGATAAAGATTCTATATATATTCTATTTAGAACCACAATTCTCTGGGTCTGTGAGGGGCTGATGTGTCTCATGACACAAGTAACAAGTGCAAGCACAGCAAAGCGCTGTTGCTCCAAAATCCCTGCCTGGGCTGTGACAGAGCTGCTGTCCAAGAGCCACCTCTTCTCCTACTTGAGGGCCCTCCCTAGAGCTGGAAAAGCCTCAGGAGACCCACAATTCCCAGAACCTTATTGCTGGGCAATGCCACGGGAGGGATCAACTGAGAAGTGGGGAGGGGGCCAGTTCACTTGGAAAAAAAATTGAAGCCATACTTATAGGGGAGGGAAAAGAGGGAAGACAAGGCATGCTGCTATTTTTGAGTTTTATTTCCTTTAAGGCAGAGAGATGGCTTTGGGACAATCCTTGTCTGCATGCAGGACACAAGGGAAGCAAGTCTGCAGAACAGAACTATGTAGAGAGGATCACTTACCTTCTCTTGGGCAGCCTTGGGCTTTTGTCATCCTTTCTCCTCCTTCCCCTCCTGTAACAGGGATACAAAAACAGAACTGAGAGAAGCTTCCTCACATTAGCAGTGGGCAGAGACTTTGAAGTGTATGCTGTACAGCCTCATTAACAACATGGTCTAGAAACAAAACTGAGTGCAAGCTGGAGACAGATTCAGAGAACGGCGAATTCCAGAGAAATAAATGCTTCAGATGGTTTGCTCTCTCAATACTTCCCATTTCCTAATGCATTTTTCATAAACACACCATTTCATCTCATAAACATGCCAACACAGTCTAGAACTGACAGTGCACCTTATTTCCTCTGCTCTGCTGGGGAACATTCCACACCATGGGAACACATCCATCTGCCTGATCAGGAAGAAGGGGATTAATGACCCAGCAGCTATTTTACAGGTCTCAGAACTAGCCACAGCAGCTTCTGTACCTGTCAAGACAAAAATCTAGGCTCTGTCTGAGCAGACCTGTGCTCACATGTAAACTGCAACCTCCCAAGCCACAGCTCTGCCCAGCTCTGCCTGCCTGATCCCATTGCCGCAGAGACACTTGGAGCAGATCGATGGAAGTATTTTCTAGACTCTGCTGAGACATCTGTATTGATGGCAAGCCAGGAACACACTGAACACACACTCAGCATTCAAGCCAAGCCCTCAGAAGAGCCACAGGTTTTATTACGCACAAAAAGTAGTGTTCTGATTCAAACAACAAAATTTTCCTCAAGCCTCAGAAAGCAGCCTCCAACAGACAAAAATGTTCTCAAAACATCAGCCTCCTCACTCCTCTCCACTGTGAATCAGCAGCAGCTCAGGAACAGCAGGAGAAATTACACTACCAGTGTGCAGCAGGTCAGCAGAGGGAGCCCGGGCTGTTCCAACCACCCAGAGAGGAGCTGAGGTACAAAACCAGCTCCTTTTTCTTTTTTTTCCCTCGCATTATCGCCAAAGAATGGCTTTGACACAGTCACATAAACCGATCTCCCTCTGTTGCCAGGAGGAATGCTTCAGCCAGGAGTTCCAGTGACAGCACAGTCGAAGGTGTCGTGCCACTGGTGACTGACTGGGTGGCAAAAGTTTGTTGTTTTACTTCTCGAAAGCAAGGGGAAAACAGCTGATTTTCCTGAGCTCTGGTAAAGTCCCAACTGTACAAAAAGGACACTTGCCACACACACAAGGTATTCCAGTGACAAGATATCCCAGTGTCTGGCCCCAGCACACAGCAGGAATGCTGCCCTCTCGCACTGGATTTCAGAATCCACTTGAGGCATCACAAGGAACCCATTGTAAGAACACCCTGAAGTATTTCCCACTGTGTGGTCATACCCAGGGAGGCTGACTAACCACAGGATGATGAAAAACCCCTCCACTTAAGCTAAACTCTGATTTTTTTTGTGGCTGAACGAAGGCAAGATGTGAGGGCACAGGATAAACAGTGCTGCCCCATCAGCTCTCAGGCCCAGAGGAGGAGGAGGAGGGGGATGGGGGGAACCAACAACAATTAAACATTGTTGTACGCCAGCAAGAATGCAAAACAGACAGCACACAGTGGCATGTGTAACTGCAGAGTTTACTCACTTCCTTGGTGGCTCTTCATCCTCCTGAAACTCATTTTCTTCTTTCACTTCCACTTTAATATCTTTCTGCCTTTCTTTTTCCTCTTTCCCCTTGCTAGCTTTTCTCCTTTGCTTTGGTGCTTCCCTACAAAGACACAAATACAACACATTACTCCAATACTCTTCCCAATGCCTGCTTTTTATAAAGGTTTAAGCAAAAACTGGACCCAAGTCCGGGTCTATTCTTCAAGTCCCACTTCCAAGCAGAAGTAAGGACCAGGCTTAGGGAAGCACCCAGCAGCCAGCAAGGCTCTACAGGCTTCAGTCCCTGAGAGAAGAACAGTTCTGGCCAATGCAGGCAATGTTTAGAACCATTCCACCAGATCAACTAGCACAGGTGCTCTGCGGCAAATCAAGCTAATTCAGGTAACATGCCCATATTTTTTTGGTCTAAACCCCCAGTAAATACATAATCCAATATACTTCTCTAGGTGGGGCTTGTAGGTCTCATCTCTGGGATCATCTTTGAAAGGAACTTCTTCCTCACTGATGAGCATCTCCTCATCATCATCGCTGCTGGGAGAAAAGGAGAAGAGAGGACTTTGGCAGCAACAGCTCGGCCACTGCTGCAAGGATATCTGTGCACCATCCCCCAGCATGGGAAGGACACTATTACACAGCACTTCCCCATCCAGCATGACTGGGGAAAGATGAAGGCTTGCACTGACCAAGGAGCACAGTGACAACCAAAACAGGCCAGGCAGAGCTGTGTCCTCTCCTGAAGCCACCCACAGCAACAAAGCTACCAGGTGGAACGCCCGGATTAAATCTTAATATCCATTTCTCCACAGTATCTCCTGACATCTGTGCACACTGGAACTGCAAAGGCGAGGAACCAAAGGAGACAGAGCTACTGTCGGTCCCACGGAACGTTTAGCACAAGGGTTTATTTTCCAGCAACTCAGGCCCACTTTGAGACACCGAATAGGAAGAAACACCACAAAACAACGTGTCCTACCTGACTCCACCTGGAGACTGATGCTCTTCTGTGACCACTGAAAGGAAAAGTCACCATTAGGTTTCAAAGTGTGTTCGCTGCAGTGAGCTCATCTGTCTCACGGTACCTCCGTCGACATTCAGAGCCGGGAGTGCTGGTGGCAGAAGGTACCCGTGACAAGCAGCACCACGCCATCACCAGCCACACGCCCGGAGTGACACCCGCAGCCGGCTCCCTGACTGTCCCCGGGCCCTCCGTGCCACGTACCGTACTCCAGCTGGTCGGCGTTGGGCTCCGACTTGCAGATGAGCTGCAGGGAGCTCGCCTTAGATCTGGAGGCGCGGGAATTCTCCGAGTCGCGCTGGCGAGCGGCGGCCGCCGTCCGGCTGCTGCGCCAGCTCCGGCTGGGCCGGGCCGTGCCCACGGGAGAGCCATGGCTGAGCACGCTGGACACCTCCTCCTCTTCCTTCTCTTCTTTGGGAGCTGAAACGGCCGTTTGCAGACTCTTTCATCATAGCACAAAGTGCCTAAATCCCATCATTAAATCACACCTTTAATCACAGCAGCCCCTGCCTGCTGTGGGAACCTGCCCAGCCCTCGCCTCAGCAAACCTCCCCTTAAAACTATCCTCACATTCCCTCTAAGGAAAGACACTGATATTTAAAAACAGCTTATATTTCCCTTGGATAAAGGCTTCTAAGATGATGATTTGCTGGCTCTAAGCACAACAAAAGAGACACTCGTAAAGCTCAGCAAGTGCTTTATGAAAGGCCTGCTTCAAAGCCGGGCCATGTGAAAAGCCATGTTTAGAGAATGCCCCAAACATACTTCATTGGAATTGTACACCTGGCAATATCCCTGAGGGATCTGAGACGGATGTCTCTGATGCTGTGCTAGAGCAAAAAGCATCACAGACGCTGTTAGCCTGAGGTCTCCACACTTATTTACAGCTTGCACAGGTGGCTTCCTTTTGGCTCGTGGCTGATCTCCAAACATGCTTTGGCAAGACAACAGAACTGCCTGAAATGTCTTGTGAGCAAGTTAATCCCTTAAAAACTAAAATTCCCAAGCACGGTTCATTTGATCTCACTTTCTGGTGCTTGCTGTGGCACTGGGCCTTCATGAACTCAATGCCCTTTGAAATGTGACAGATGATCACAGAATGGTTTGGGTTGGAAGGCACCTTAAATCTCATCTCATTCCAATCCCTGCCACGGGCAGCAGTACCTTCCACTAGCTCAGGCTGCTCCAAGCCCTGTCCAATCTGGCCTTGGATACTTCCAGGGATGAGGAATCCACAGCCTCTCTGATTCCTCCCAGCCTGCAATCTCCAGTTCTGCATAAGGCCTTCTGAACCGAATGATCCTTTTTCTCCTAGTACGCAGTCTGCTTTGCATTAATCGCTGTCTGATCCTTGATTAACAGGGTGGGAATAAGCAACCAACATTTGGCTGGAAAAGCCTGACTGGAATCCTGGATGTGAGGCATCACACTGTGTTGTACACCATCAAACTGCTGTCCTGCACGTACAAACTTCACCATCAGAGCGTGAACTGCACCTTCCTGGCTTTCTTTAGCAGATCTCAAGGTGACTGCTGCATGTTCTCAGACCTCATGGTGAATATCTCAGGTTTTTGAATTCTAAATCAAACCCAAAGACACTTGAAACCACCCTCTAGAAATCCCCCCCTCAACCATTACTGTGTTGGCAGGGACAGCACACACTGCTGCTCTGGAAGAGCTGTATTTCCTTGGAAGATCAAGCATTCAGCTGATTACTTATCATTTTAAAAACCAGGCTCACAGAGCCGAAGCAGACCTGCCTCAGAACACACCTGGACTGAGCACGCTCCTCACCCAGCAGCTCTGCTTCCTTCCTCTAAAGTGAAGGTGTTTGATAAGCCTTCTCCCAGGATTTCTCCTTCCTACTTCCTCTGCCTCAGCACAGCTGTCTAACAGATTCAGGGCATTTTCACGTGCCGAGAATACCCAGGTACCTCCCAAACCCCATCCTTAGGAGGTGTGTCCAGTATTTGCCACAGAACTCACAGTGATACAGACCTATGAGCTGAAAAACCTTCTAATTCTAGACCCTCCCAACATGGTCCCTGGTCCCTATCCAAGAGTCAGGGCTGCACCAGGAAACTTCTGTCTGTCAAGGGCTCAGCTGCAGGAACAGCTGGAATCAGCAATCACCAAGGCCTTGCCCAAAATATGGGAACTCCTAGATTTGGAATAAATTTTTGTCTCTTCTTCCTTCACAAAAAAATAACTTAAAATTTTTGACTGAACCTCAGTCCCTGGGAGAAGGGACAAGAAAAGGAAACCTGGAAGGACACTCGCAGTGAAGTTGTGGCTTTGTTTAGACAACCAAAAGACAAGACCCTGGGCACTGCTCTGCTCTTCAACAGAGTTGGGCTTTGATTTATAAGGCATTTGAAAGCTTCTTACTGGCCCTGCAGACAATTTCAGAAAATACACGTGTGCAATTAAGTGAAAGGAAAATAAACTATTATTTGCTAAAGTTAAAAAGCTGTTATAAAAATAAATGCACCACAACATATGCACACCTCTGAAATTTAAGGCAGCAACCACGCAACAGATAAGGCACCAAACACCTGGCTTTATAAAGGCATGGACAAAAATGAAACTCAGGAAAAATATCCAAGTGCAAAGCTCCGTCCAAAGGGCTCTTCCCCACCAGAGCACTGTGGAACGGTACAGATGGAACACAGGAATATCCTTGGAGGGTTTGGGCACTCTGAGCTATTTAAATGCAGTGCATTTTTATAAGGTTTGGTTTTATGTAATGACATTTCTCTCTCCAAACACAGGCAAAGCCTTAAGGGAAAACAGTCACTCCCAAAAGGAGCACGAAGCATTAAGAATAAAACTCTTAGGTATTATGTGAGTCCTCTGTACAAACCCATTTGGTACTACCTGAGTCTCAAAGTTTTCCATCTTTTTTTAAATCTGCCAAACCTGACTGTTTTCTTAGCAGAACCCCTGGATTCGAGAACGGGCTTCCAGGGAGGTGACTCTCCAGACTAAAATGAAAATTATTCCCACAAGGATACAGATTGCTGCAGCAAGCCAGACGTGCATCTTACTGCACAGTGACCGTAGCTGCACAAATTCATTTGTAAGCTGAGATTAAACGTTCTACTTATGCATCCAATATTCCTGCAGGCACACGTTGGGAAATCCTGCGACTGCATGACTAAGCAGGCGACAGGGAATAGCCAGGGAGCACGGGCTGACACTGCAGCTGCCCCCATGCACGCCGCTGTGGTGACAGTCACACTCGGGCTGTGACACAACAAACACACCATCGGCTCTCATCTCCCTCCAAACTCCCTGTCAGACCTGCACGGCCAGAACTCCCAAGGGGATGCTGCAGGAGCCCGATCCCATGGCTGTCCCAGGGAATATTCCAAACTGGATTTAGCTGTTGACAGTAAAGGCTAATACTGCAATGCAAAAATTAAAAAAAAAAAAAAAAAATCAATTCCACATCAGGGAGCACTAGCACAGAATTCCAAGCCTTCACCAGAACCACTCAGCACCTTATCCCAGCTCCATTCAGGGTGAAAGGACAAATGGGATTGTGCTTTCCCGGCTACCAAAAACCCTGTTGTGCAAGGAAAGCTGCTGCTTGCTTAAACTGGTCTGGCTCCTTCAAAAACTTCTGCTAAAGCCCAACAGGAGGAGGAGGGAGAAGCCCCTCTCCTGCTCCTGCACAGCCTGCCCAAGGAAAACACTCCTCAGCCCTGTTTCCAGCTCCTCTCTAACCAGCACAAGGGGCACGAGGGCTCCATCCAGCGTGCAGCCAAGACACAGGAGTGCAGCTTCCTCCCTTCTGTGCTTCTGTAGACTAAAAAACTAACCAGAAACAAACAACCCCCGCCCCCCACGGCACAGATTTCCTCTGGCCCAGAAGAAGTCAGCACTTCCCAGTGCCAATTTCTACGCAACTATTCCTGCCATCATTTTGGCTGCAAATCTAATCGGGGGAAAAAAAAAAAAAAAAAACCCAGAAGGTTAACAAATAATTTTTCCACTCTCACCTTCAAGCAGAGCTGAAACTCTCAGAGCCCAAGTTAAAGGCTAAAATGGTTTGAGTGCAGAGAGTTCCCAAACCTGGGAATTTCAGTCGGACAGCTTTCACTTCCTGGAGTAAAAATGGAAATATTCTGCCTGTTTTCTACCACTTCCAATAAATACTTCTCCTTAAACCAAAAAATCAGGCATGACCATTAAAGTCTTAACTCCATACACAAATGAAGCCAAACTTCTTTAGACATTTCGGCAACTGTGCTT
Organism: Hirundo rustica; assembly: GCF_015227805.2. Taxonomy (NCBI): domain Eukaryota; kingdom Metazoa; phylum Chordata; class Aves; order Passeriformes; family Hirundinidae; genus Hirundo; species Hirundo rustica. The sequence continues at coordinate 58,595,616 of NC_053455.1, read as the reverse complement.
TGACGTAAAAGGCTGAAGCTCTGACGTTATGCTGCCCTCCCTTTACACAGCGAGGGGTAAATACACACAAGCAAGATCTGGGCTCAACACACAGTGGTTAACTCTGCTTCAGTCTGTAAAAACACACCTTGCCAGCTGGAACTGTGATGGATTTCCACACCCAAACGAAATAAACACTTGTAGGAGGAAAGCTAAAGAGTTACCAAAACACGAGAGTAACAGCAGCCTCGGAGACACAACTGCTGGCAAACAAACCCAGACAGCTCCAGCAGAAAGGGGAATTCATCTGCACAGGTGTGTGACCTCCTTTCCTCAGTGCTCCATTCTGCCACAATTCTCTGTGCCAGATCGAAAACAACACTACACAAAGCCCTTTACTTGGATCTGTTTCAAAAGTCATCACCAGGTAAGGAGCAAAGCCCTCTAACTTTTTTTTTTTTTTTCCTAATTTTGCTTTTTGGGGTTGTTTTTGGTTTTTAAAAAAATGTTAAATAGGTGCACAAAGTTCACAGTGTGCACCAGAAAACAAAAGTTCTGCTCCAGGCTGCAGATCCCCACAGCTGGGGCTTTTGTGTTGAGACCCTACTCACGCCCCCAGTTCTGAATAAAATTTTCTCTTTTGCCCTTAAAGACATCAGCCTAAAAAATCCACAATCCACTAAAGCTAGGAAAAAAAAAACAAAAAACCCAAGTGTGAATATCTGAATATTTTGATTTCCACACAACTTTCCCAGATCTCTCGAGGATCTACTCCTACATTTCTGAGCGCAGAACAGAAGTGAACCCAGGATTTGCCAGCTACTTGGGACTGCTGTGCAACAAGAGCCGTCAAACCACGGAGCAGCACAGCACAGCTCCAACAGCCATAGAAAAGCCCGAGTGCTTTTTACGACAGTAAGATTTTGCAGCTTGGGCACGTGCCAACAGCAGCAGCAGCTTATCACAGTTCCACAGTCTTGAGAGAGCTTCAGATAGAAACTGCACATCACCCAGCACTAAAACATTCTCTAAAAGGAAGATCCAAAAGGAGGACTGGGCTAACCCGTGCAACAGCCCAGACTTTCTAAAAGGAACACAACCCCAGGAGTGAATAATTCAGCTCTTACCTTTACCAGCGACTTTATCCGTGCACCTGAAAAAAACACAAAAGTAAGTGTAAGAGCCAGACTCTGTGGGATGGGGGCAGCAACAAGGAACTGAATGACGTGGAGATGAGCCTCAGTTCCTCAAAGTTCCGGTGCCTCTCTATCGGATCACCGTTTAAAAGCCCTCATGCCAAGGTAGACTGTTTCAGCCACAGCAAACTGAGGGGAACTACAAGGATATCCAGCAGCAAAGGCCCAGCCATGCCCAGGACAGTTATGACCGATTCGGGTGGATTTTGTGCTTAGAACAGGGCAGAGCAGCTGCACTTCCAAACGCTCCGGTGTCCTGCTCAGGATCGAAAGTGCAGCGAACGCAGCACCTCCTCCCGAGAATGCAGACCCCACCGCCTCCCTCGCCCAGACCTTTGGCAGAAGGGACCGGACCGCGCTGGCGCCGCGGGGCACCGGGACAGCGGCCGCTGCCCGAGGGCGCTGCGCAGCCGGCGATTCCCGGGACACTGCCCTTCCTGGGAAGGGACCGGCGGGGCCGGCCCAGCCCAGCTGGAACAAAGGGGCGGCGGCCCGGGACACCCCGCGGCCGGAGGCGGCCCCGGGGCCCAGGCCCGTTGGCACGGGTCGGGCAGGGGCCGCCCGCAGCCCCCCGCCCGGGGCCGCGATCCCCGGAAGGCGCGGGCGGAGCCCGTCGCTGCAGGGACTCACCCGGCCCGGGGGGCCTTCCTGGCCGCGGGCGGCGTCTCGGCGGCGGGCTGCTCGGCGGCGGGCCGCGCCCCGGGGCTGCTCCGCCGGCGTCGGGGATACTCGGCCTTACGGCGGCGGGACGCGGCGGCGGCTCCCCCCGCGGCCGAAGCGGCGCGGCCGCGCTCCCGGCCGCCCCTCAGCACCCGGCTGCCGCCGGACTCCTCCCCCTGGTCGGCGGCGGGCTGCGGCGGACGGCGGCGGCCCGAAGCCGGCGGCCTGTCTGCGGCGGGCGGCGGTCCCGGGGCGGGCGGCGGCTCGGCGGCGGCGGCCCCCGGCTGCTCGGTGCCCGCCGGCATCGGGGCGGCGGCGGCGGCGGCGGCGGGGCCGGGACGGCCGCGCTCCACCCTCGGCCGGGCACGCCCGCCCCCGCCGCCCGCGGCCAATCAGCGCCCGCCGGCCGCCTTCACGCGCGGCCCCTGCGGCCCGCCCCCCGTCCGCGTCCACCAATCCGCGGCGGGACGCGGAGGACGACCCTGCCCCCCGGGCCCGAGTTCCCCCGCCCGCCGCGCTCACGCCTTTCCCCGCCGCTCGCGCGCCGCCTGGCCAATGGGCGGCCCGGCCGCGGCGGGGCCCGCCCCCCCCACCGCCGAGCGACCAATCGGCGCGCCGCCCCCGCGCGCGCCCCGGACTCGCGCCGCCTCTTGCGCAGGCGCTGCGGCGGCCGCTGCGCTCGCGCTCCCGCTCTCCCCCCCCGGCCGGCCCCGCTCGGCGCCCACTCGAGCGCGGCCCCCGCGGCCGCCGCCCGGAAGGCCCCGCCGCCCTGACCGCCCTTCCGCCGCGCGGCCGCCGCCCGGCCCCCGGCACCGCCGGGCTCCCTACCGCCGCCGCTGCCTGCGCCCCTCCGCCTGCCCCCGGGCCCCTTTGCCCCTCGGGCGAGGCCTGGCAGGGGAAGCCGTTCGCCGCCCCGCCCCACGCGGCCGCTCCGTGCCGCGCGGCTGCGGCGCTGCCCGCGGTACCGGCGGGGCTTGGCGGTCGGGCCGCTTTTGGCTACCGCTTCTCCTTTAAGAAAAAAAAAAACGCCCCGTCGGGCGGCGGGTGAAAGTCGGTGACAAAATGGTGGCCGGCGCAAGGGGGGCGGGGCACACAGCCTCAGCCCCGCCCGCTTCCGTCCCGCGGCCGCGCATGCGCGGTGCCTGCCGGGAGTTGTAGTTCCACCGGAGCTGAGGCCGCGCCGGTTCCCCGTTCCCGGTTGTGTCCCCGCCCCGAATGGTCTCTGGGCAGGAACCCCGGGAGCGGCTGTGCTGGGGGACCCGCCCCCATAGTCTTCAAGGCCTGAGTCCTTCCCCAAAACAACCCCAGCAGCGCCTGGTTCTCCCACAGGAATTGCACTAATGCATTAAACCCGCACAAAACCCCAAAACTTCACCCCATGGATGCTGAAGGCACCACACAGAAGCGGGTTTTGTCACGGTCGCCACTCTGTTCCCTTCCCTGCTGTCCCAGCCGCCTCGGTGTCCAGACTGATCCTGGCACAGTATTTCCTTGCCCTGGCTACAGCGGGATGTGACACCAGGCCAGGATCCAGGGCTTGGAGTGGGGAAGAGGATGGGGTGTGCTTGCTCTGGAGAGGAGGGTTTGGCTGATGTTACCCACCGTTTTAGGACAGGAGAACAAAGGGTAACACTTCCCCAGAACAAGGTGCTCCTCATCCTCCCTCGGGAGACAGCAGAAATCACAGGGTTTCAAAGAGCCCACAGCGTTCAGCTGGAAAATCCTGTTTGCTGAACTGGTTCCCACCAGTGAGAGGGCTCCGAGCGCCTGGTGCTTCCTTCTGCATTTCAAGTCCTTTCTGCTTCTGCATTTCAAGTTCTGGGCTCTGGTGTGTTTCCTAGAAAACAAAAGCGTCTCCAGCAGTTCCTGAGAGTGTGGTAATAAAACCCCTCACTGCGGAGAACCATGTTCCCCTGACCCAGACACAGGAGGAGAATGTCCTTGCATGAAAGTGAAAGAAAACCTCGGGATCCTTGCACACCTTGTCCCTGGTTTTTGTCAGCCCCGTGACAATCTGCCCCTGTCATCGTCATGACTGATTTCCCCTCTGCAGGCAAGGCTGGTGTCGCTTGATTCTTGTTAGAACAGGGGAGGGGAGCCCAGGGCAGGGCACAGCTCAGCCTTTGGCCTCTGGGTTCTGTAAGGACGAGTTTTAAGAAGTTCCAGCTCCAGATGCTCGTGTGCACTCGAGCTCACGCATCACTAAATCACTGAGAGAGCTAAAAATAGCCCCAAACCTTCCGCAGGCAGGAAGGTTCTGCTGTGGGCAGAAAGGGAAGCGCCTGACACAGCGATCCCATCGCCAAGCAGCCCTGAGCCGTGACAGCAGCAGCTCCTCCTCTCAGTTTTGGGTGGCCCTCAGCATTCCCGGCCTGAAGCGCAGCCGGACGCAGCGGGCTGGGCTGGATATCCCTGCTGTGAGCAGGCGACAAAATGGTGTCAGGAATGAAGTGACCCCTGAGGTGGCGGCTTGAGGGGCTCAGCTCCAGCCCGCCCCACCCGTGGGGGATCAGCAGTGCCCAGGAGCAGGGCCAGCCTGACCCGTGTGGGTGCTGGTGCCTCCCCACGGAAAGGATGGAGTCTGTGGCTCTTAACCTTTACTCACAAGGTTTTTCTGGCTGCACTAAAGAGGAACCAAGCCAGGACATGGCAAAGCTTTGGCAGGGCTGGTGGCCAAGGTGACAGAGATGTTGTTGGTCACCTACCAGGTGCTGCCTCCTCCAAACACCCAGACAAGAGCCCAAAGAACACTCCAAGTCACCTCTGGCATTATCATTTCCCCAGTCCCTTGGAGCTGTTTCCACATCCACTGCCTGCTCCCAGCAGTGCCAGGAGGTTTCTCTGCCAAAAAGGGATTTGCTGTTACCTGGAAATCGATGATGAAGCTCCAGAAGCGTCCCCCAAAGGCGAGGCTCTGCTGCAATGTGACGGCACTGCTCCATCATGCTGCCACAAATCCATTTCCACCCAGCACAGGGACGCCATCCCTTGTCACACATGGCCAGTGGCATCTGGAAAGGGCCTGGGTCAGCAGGACATCCACGTCTTGGCTTCTGGAGCTCCTTGGCCAGCCCATTGGCCAGTTTCTCTCATCTGCATCTCCAGCCTGGGCTGTTTGTGGCTCCCTGTGCCCCAGCTGTGCCCGTCACACGTGGTGTGAGGCACGCAGCCCACAAAGGAAGCCCTGGGTGACAAACCTCGGCACGGGGGGCGGAGGCGAGACCGGAACCGAGTCGGCGCAGCCTCGGCTGCCATCTCAGCACCTCGGGGTGCTGCTCCTGCCCTGGGACCCCCACGCCAAGGCAGCATGGAGGATTTGGGTAAGTTGGGCCTCTCCGGAAATGATCCTGCAACAAGGCCTGGCTTGGGGGCACGTTTTCGGCACCTCTGGGGAGCCTTTTCCTTCCTGTACCTCAGGACCAGGAGAGGATGCTGCTGAGGGGCAGCCGTGGAGCCCTGCTCTCTCCTGTGCCTCCCCCATCCCAAGGGATCCATGGAGCTGGTGGTCGAGCGAGCACTAGGCCAAAAATGGAGCAAGTTTGAGAGCAGGAAATGAGCTGCAGCAGCACCGCAACCCTGGCGGCACCCAGCGGGAGCTGGGAGCCATCCCTGGCCTGGCATGGGAGAGGCAGGGTCAGGGAAGCAGCCACACTGCTGGGGGCATTCCCTGTTTCCCAATGTGAGGGACAGCCGAGGCAGAGAGGCAAAGGCAGAAAGGAAAAGGCTTTGGCCCAGTTTGGTGGAAGTGGTGCTCTGGACATGCAGGATGGGCCCAGGGTGAGCTTTTCCTTGGCAGGGCTTTTGCTGGGTCAAGCTGAGGACTGGCAGAGGTTTCTTCGCTGGCCAGGGGATGGTGTGTGGGGGCAGGACCCCTTGCCCCACTCTTTGGGAAGTTGGGCACATCCTGCACCTGGATGGGGCCCTCAGGGAGGGTGCTCAGGGCCTCTCGGGGTGCCAGCAGGACAGGACGGATGTGGTGTGACACTCTTTCTGCTCCTGAGATTTTGGGGGTGGTACAAGACTGCTGCTCGGGCACCTGGTGGCTGTGGGGCCTTACCTGGCTATCTGTGCAGACGCTTTGCTGGCAGAACTGGAGCAGAGCTCCTGTCTGGCCTCCAAGGACTGTGCGCTGCAGGGACCAAGCTCCTGCCAGGATGCCCAGCAAGGTGCCCAGAAGGTAATGCCTGGGAACAGAGACCCCTCAGCTCGTGATGGGGGATGGAGCTGGGCAGGGGAAGCTGCCAGGGGAGCACCCTGAGGGCTCTGCCACAAGGGCTTGTCCTTCCAGGCGCCGCTGCCGCCTCGAGCTCAGCCTCCAGGAGAAGGTTTGGATTCAGTGTACAGGTAAAAAGGGCCATGGCAGGGCAAAGTCATATGGGGCCATCTGTTCCTTCATTCCTTGCTGGGATCTGCCATCCGGGGTCACCTGGAATAGATTGTATCCTGCATACCTGCACTGTTCCCTGCGGTGGCCTGTGAGAAAGGGCTGTGTTGGCAGGGGTGGAGGGCTCTTGGTCCCTGCCTTGGGGCAGACACCACAGCACGTCCCTTCTCTGCCGTGCCCAGCACCCCTGTGCCAGTCCCAAAGCCGCTGCTCCCCTCACCCCCACCCACGGAGGCCGCCTGGCAGCTGGATGAGCTCCTGGCCGACCTGGGCCACACGCAGAGCAAGGTGAGCCTTGGCCCTGGGGCAGCAGGCCGGGGGGCTTGGGCTCACCCCGACCTCACCATCCTCCTTCCCAGCAGCTGGCAGCTGCAGGGCGGGGAGCCGGGGTGCGCACAGAGTCCTTGCTGGACAACATGCTGGACAGCCTCACGCGCGACCTGCAGGAGCTGGGCATCACAGCCGCGCCCACCGGCGTCTGCGCCGCGTGCCGCAAGCCCATCGCCGGCAAGGTGAGCCCCCGCCGCCAGCCCTGGGCATCCCCCCGGAGCTGCCCTCACAGCTCCCGTGCCTCCTCCTCGCAGGTGCTCACAGCCCTGGGCAGAACCTGGCACCCCGAGCACTTCACCTGCGCCCGCTGCGGGCGGGAGCTGGACAAGAAGCCCTTCTTCGAGCAGGGTGGGCGGGCGTTCTGCGAGGAGGATTATCACCAGGCCTTCTCCCCGCGCTGTGCCTACTGCGCCGGCCCCATCCGCGAGGTGAGCGAGTGACCGCCCCGGCCACCCCCCGCCACCGCCGGCTCCCTCATTTCAGCTTTTCCTGCAGAAAGTCCTCACGGCCCTGGAGCGGACCTGGCACCCCGAGCATTTCTTCTGCGCCCACTGCGGGAAGGTGTTCGGAGATGAGGGTATGTCCCGAGGACCAGGTGCGGGGGTCCTGCCCCCTGCCCAGGCATTCCCTGCTCTTGCACTTACCTGACAGCTCCTCATGGTCTCTCTTGCCTCCCACCCCGGGTACCGCCACGTCCCACTGGCCCCAGAGTGAGCCGTGCCCAGGTGGGTGCCCATCCCAATCCCCTCCCCACAGGGTTCCTGGAGCACAACGGGAAGCCATACTGCCACCAGGACTTCCTGGCCATGTTTGCCCGCAAATGCCAAGGCTGTGAGCGCCCTGTCCTGGACAACTACTTGTCGGCCCTGGAGGGTGTCTGGCACACCGAGTGCTTCGTGTGCACGGTGAGTGGGATGGCGGGGATGCACGGGAACGGGGGTGCTCCGAGAGCCACGCCAGCCTTCCCCTCTCCTTGCCCCAGGAGTGCCTGACTGGCTTCACCGGCGGGTCCTTCTTCGAGCTGGAGGGGCGGCCCTACTGCGAGCTGCACTTCCACCAGCGGCAGGGCACCATCTGCCACGGCTGCGGCCGCCCCGTCACCGGGCGCTGCATCACGGCCGCGGGGCGCAGGTACCACCCCGAGCACTTCGTCTGCACCTACTGCCTGGGCCGGCTGCACAAGGGCACCGTCCGCGAGTGCGGTGACAAGATGTACTGCCAGCCCTGCTACGACAAGCTCTTTGTCTGAGCCCCAGGCGCCCAGCACACGGCCTACCCACCATCACCACACCAGGCTTTGTCCCTGCTGACCCAAACACACCTCAGATCCTGCTCACCAACATCCCTGGCGCTGGTCCCGCTCAGCCAACTAGCCCCAGACTTGTTGCCGCCAAGCCAGGCATCATTCCTTGTCGCCATCCCTGCAAGACATCCCTGGCATTGCCCCTTGGACCTGAAGCAATAAAAAACCTGGTTCTGCCTTTTCTCTGCTCACTGGTAGCTTTGGGGACAAGGGTGCAAGGAATGGTGGGGAGGGCTGGGAAATACCGTGTGGTTTGTGACAAAGTGACGCCTCTGGGAGCCATAGAGACCAGCACCACACCTGGAAAAGGCACCTGGGCCCAGCAGCAAAGCCAGAAACACCAAAGGGGCAGGCACACATCACACTTTAAAAACTTTATTTATATAAAAAAATCATTTTGTTTTAAAAGCGTTACAAGAGTGTGCACAGGAATCAGACAAGGAACGGCTTGGCGCTTCCCCCTCCCCACCTACTTGGCCCCCCTCCCCACCAGGGCCAAGGAGGAGAGAAGGGGGACGCTGTCTTTTTGGTTCATTTGGAATCAAAAATTAAAAAAGGAATTAGTGTTTTACATATTTAAAGGAAAAGAGAAGAGTTAGACCCCAGAACAAAACCCAACCGAGCTGAGGTGGGGCTGGAAGCAGGGGCAGGCCCAGCAAGAGCTGGGGGGGAACTGGGGCAGAAGCAAGGCACCAAGCTCTGCCCCTGCCACCTCCCCATGCCCGGAGAGCCCACCCTGGGGGGAGCCCCGGGCTGGGAGGGCTCCTGCTCCAGTTTGCAGCCTCCTACCGAGGCTTCCAGTTGCACAGGGAGCCCCAGGGCCCCCCGAAAGATCACAGCACATGGATGTGCCCCAGCACCACAGCCAAGAGGAGGAGGAGCACATCCCAACTCTCCTGGCAGCCCAGGCCAGGATGCAGATGAGCACCCTGCACCCTCGCAGCGAGGGCAGGGGGGTTGGGTTCCCCCCAAAACAGGCTCCCAGCCCCACTGCAGACAGTAAGGCTCCCAGCGGGGAAGGGAAGAGCTGAGCCCTGCTGGAAGCCCAGGAAACTCCCCTTTCCCAGGGAAGCAGCCAGACAGTACGATTCAAAGAGCTATTTCACAGTGGCAAAAGAAAGGCACGTGTCAAGAGAAAGTCAGCGGGGCAGTGCCGCGGGATCCTGGCTCCAGGTGCCCGGCACAGCGCGCCCCGAGCCGCCCGCTCTCCCCAAAACCCTGCCGCATCTCCTCCCTCCACGGGGACCCTGGCCTGTGCCCCAGCACTGACCCCCCCCTCCCTCACAGAAGGATCCTCCTCACACAGGCAGTGGGTGCGAGCCAGGGCCTCATCCAGACCCCGCTGCAGGATCCAGAGCGGGATCCCCCTTCCCACGCCCCAAAAAGCCTCATCTAGAGCAAAGCAAGAGACGTTATTGCTGGTTTTCCTTCCCCTGGCCCCCATGCCTGCAGCTCCTGGACTCTGGTCCTGCAGCCCTCAGGGAGGAGGGATGCTCCTGTTGTCCCCACGGCCCTGGTTGAAGAGTCATCCTGCACGAAAAAATATATCCTATAGGCAACAAAACCAAACCAAAAACAAGGCGGCGGCGAGTGAGGTCCCAGTCCCTGTCCCTGCAAGACACCTCGGAGCAGGGGGAAGGCGTGGGAGAGAAGGCAGCTCCTAGTCAAGGCAGAGATCCCAGTCCTTGTGCAGCATCCACGCCGGCTGATCCGGCAGAGTCAGGCAGGAAGGTTTTACTCTCGGGAGGAAGGAGGTGGTGGAGGATGGGAGGAGGAGTTCTCAGTGGTGATGTCCCGGAACAGGGAGGTGCAGCGGCCCGGAAGAGACTGAGTGGCCCGGGCTGCCCTGGGGACCCGGCCCAGGCGTTTGGCTGGATGGTTGGCACAGAGAGTCCAGCAAAATTCCAACAATAAGATAAGGTAAAAGTCGGTCCATTCCACCATGAAGAGTTATATATTTATATATATATTATCAACCCAAACGGAGCAGAGGCAGGGAGGCCAGCTAGATCTTCTGCTGTGGGGAGAGAGAGAGAGAGAGAGGGATGGGTGTTAAGGCTGGAGCGGGAGTGGGGGTGGAGGCAGGATCACAGCAGCAGTGATTGCAGCAGCAGTGATTGGAGCAGGATTTGGCTGGCCAAGCAACCCCTAAGAGCACAGCAGGATCTGTCACCACAGTCAGATCGGGCAGGACACCGTGGGACATACCAACACGGGGGAGGGCACAGCAGCATCTTCCTCCTCCTCCGCCTCCTCTACCTCAGGCTGTGACTCCTGCCCCTCCTCCTGCTGCAGACACATGCGGTTAGTAGGGGCCATGGCACAGGGGGTGTTAGTTGTGGGAGCCCAGCTCTCCTCTCCTCTGCCAGACAGGACAGTGACGTGGCATTTCCTGCACCCATCCCACTCTTCCCGAGTTAAAGAGAGCTGCTCACCATCAAGGGCGCTGCCTTCACCGGCTCCATCTCTCCGAGGTCACCGGATCGGTCCAGTGTCCTGCTGTGGTCCCTCTCGTTGAGTGTGGAATAGTTGTCTGGAGCAGGAGAGGGGACAGGCAGTCAGTCAGTCATGTCACCTCCCTAGGGAGGCTGCACCACCCCTGCGGGAGATGTGAACTCCGCCCCGCTCCCCACATACTGAGGGGAAGTCCCTCTCCTACCTGGTCCCATGTTGCTCATCTGGATCTCCTCCCGGGAGGATTTCTTGTCTACAAGCATGGGAGAGCACATCAGGGACAGTTCCTGCAGCCAGGAGCCACAGAGAGCCCAGGGCCAGCTGCAGCTGCAGCTCTGTCACCCAAGGACACCTACAGTGCCAGCCCCAAGAAGCCATCTAAGGCCCAAACAGATGGCTCTAATGGCCAGGAATGCCACCCAAGGCCCATACTAACGGCCCTGTGCGAGCAGCTGTGGCTGCCAGGGAAGCCAAAGCTGAAGGGCAGGGAGGGGACAAACACCAGCTGCCCCGAGTACCCACGAGGCAGAGGGATGACGGCGGGCACAGGTGCTGAAGGCAAGCACATACCTGTTTTTTGGTTCCTGTCGATAAGAGGCAAGGTGCTGTCATCAAAGGAATTCCCTCCCTGGGTCCGAGAGGCATTGCTCAAGTTCACCTACAGCAAGACAGCGACCACTCAAACCCTGGGCCCAGAGGTTCCTTCCTCACCAGCACATCCCACCCCTCCAGAATCAGCACAAGCCCAGGAAGCCTCCCACAGCCTTTGAGTAAGGGGCCCAAACTGCACCCCCATCAGAATGGGAGGTGCCTGCCTGGACCAGGGCAGTGCCTGGCCCTCCAGCAGCAAGGGCAGGCCCTGCTTTTGGGAAGGAAACAGCCAGGGCAAACCCTGTTCAACACTGCCACAGCAGCACTTAAGAGTGACAAACTCCTGCCTCGTGCTCGTGTGGGACACAGGGCATGACGCTTTGCAGAGTGTATCTAGCAGAGACTTCCAGCTGGCCATTGGCAGAGAAAGAGCACAGTGCCACCAGAAAGGTGAAGAGCTGCAGGCCAGTACTGCCAAGCTCCAGGGACCGCCTTCCCCCTGCTGCAGGACCCCGCCTACTGCCCTGGCCACCGCAGGGCATCCCCACACCTGGAAATCTGACTTCTTCCAGCCTTCTTTCTCAAGGGGCTTCCGCAGCTCCTTATAGCCCCAGATTGTCTGCAAGACGAGGGCAGCTGCCCGGACTTCTCTCTCTGAGCGGTTCCTAGAAAGAGGCCAAGGGAGGGATGTTTGGAAATTGAGAGAAAGCGAAGCCCCTCTCCACCCCTGGCATCATCCTTTGAGCAGAGCCTACCCAGATTTATTGATCAGCACAAGCTTCTCGATTCCCTGTGTTTCCCGGAGCTTTTTGGCCGCCTCGAGGTTGTCTACGATCACTTCATTGATGGTGTTGAGGACTGACACCACTGTGTCCTCGGAGAAGTTTTTGGCAGGGGTCTGCTGGCCTCCAGGCAGGTTCTTCACTAGGTTGGGGATGGCATGTTTGCCTGGGAAGGATGAAGAGCTGGGCGTGAGCAAGCAGGGAACAGGACTGATGGGAAAGCCACTGGCAGTTGACTCGTTTTGCAGAGCTCAGCCCTCTCCGCCCTGGGTGAGGGCAGCAGACAGGGGCTGGGCTGACGCCGTGCCCGCTGCTTCCGCAGCGGGCAGGAGCAGGAGGAGGAAGCTCCTGCCTAGCCTGCACGGATAGCACGCCGTGCTCACCGATCAGCTCCTTGTTGCGCAGGTCCACGGCCAGGTTGCGCAGGGCCCCGGACGCCGCTTTCACCACGCGCTCGCTGTCGTGGCTCAGCAGGTCCGCGATGGCGGAGAGCCCCTTCTCCTGGCGCAGGGCTGAGCGGATGCACCGGCCGTACTGCGGGGAGGCACAGGGCCACCGTGTCACCCGGGGCTGGGGACACCCCCCGGGCGGTGCTCCCAGCTCCCCGGGCACTCACCGTCCAGCTGCCGGCACACAGGTTCTGGATGGCTCCTGCTGAAGCCTCCAGGATAGCTGGAGTCTTGCTTTCCTTCAGGAGGGAGATGTATATCCGCACCACTTCTGGCTGGAAGAGGAGCTCGTAGCCTGCCAGGAGGACAGGAAGGGTTTATCCAAGGGCTCTGCTAGCGTCTGCCTAATCCAAAGGGGCGCTGCTGGGCAGACGAAGCTGGAAGCTTCTACCCAGGCACCCGGGGGTGGGATCCTTGGCATCGAGAGGCAGCCCCAGAGTACCAGAAACCTCAGCCATTGCTTGGTCAGGGGCTGTGATTCACATGCAGTGAGACACTTGTCCCCAAAAGCTTCTGGGAATGACCCTTCCTCATTCTCATGGCTGGGGAACACTTTGAGGCAGAGATTTTAGGTTTAAATCATGCCTGTTCTTCATGCCCAGGAGTGAAGAGCAGGCGAGACTGAGACCACCACAGAGGGCTGTGTCACTGGGCTGCCCCTCAGCCTCTGGGGCAGCATTTGCCTCTGCAGCCTGTCCTGAAGCAGCGCTGACCTCATCCATGCACAAGATCCTCACAACTATTGGCAGAGCTCATGTTTTAACAGGCCCTTGGGCATTGCTGCTCCAAACCCAGCTTCTGCCCATTGGGCTCACTTCAATGGGAAACAGCTCCTCTCACTCCTCTCCCAGGCTGCTGTGGCAAAAGCAGCCCCCACACCCAAGCCCTGCATAATCACTCAAGGAGCATACCTTTGGCTGGAGTTGTTCTTTTGGGAAAATCCACCGTGTCGGCACCAGGGTCTTCTGGGAGCTTTTTACCTTCGAAGGGCAAGTGAAGAGGCGTGAGACTCCTCCTCTTCCCACCCACCTTGGCCCAACAGCTCTTTGGCACTCGCAGGAACAAGCCCAGAGGCGAGCTGAAGCCAAGCAACCAGCGTGTCACAGGAGGGGACACTGGGGGCATTAGCCACACCGCAGGCAGAATGTGCCCAGCTGGGGAGGGAGGGGCAAAGAGAGCTGGAGAAAGCACCCAATTAAACCATGGAAAAAGTACAAGAGCCCACTCACCTCTGGAGAACCACTCGTCTATTGGTGAGGCGGAGAGAAGGACAGGAGAGAGGGGAGGCAGGAGGAGAGAAGTGCCGACAGCGTCATGGGGCAAATCATTTGGCAAGAAAGCAAAGGGAAGGGGAAGGGGCGACACAGGAGAAAAGGGAAGGCGTGGAATTAGTGGACATGTACCCGTCACCATCCCGCCACCACAGACACCCACCACAGCTTGTATCAAACGCTTTGGGCAAGCCAAGCAACAGCTCCCAGAGCAAGGGAAGCAGGGATCACTGCACCTCCAGAGAAAGCTGCCCTTTCAGGCTTCACATGAGATGCCCGAGTAGGAGCACAAAGACCCCAAACCACCCTCAAGACCTGTCTCTGTTGCCCTCCCTCCCTTCCCTGCTGCTGGCGCACGAACCTTTGCCTTTCTTGGCCCCGAAGCAGCTGGCATTGTGGGGCCCGGTGTTGTTGGCGGGGACGAGGGGTGTCTCCTGGTAGCGCTCGGCGTGGGGGATCTCGCGGTGGACTTGGTAGGACAGGTTCCTCAGCAGGCACACGCAGTTCTCCACCAGCTGGGGAGAGAACCAGAGCGTCTGACTGAGAGACTGGGAGTAGCACTCCAGCCCAGCCTTCAGCATAAAGCCCAAGGAAAATTCAAGCCAAGACTTTATCCAGGTTGATTGGTAAGGCCTGAGCCAGCATTGTGGGGATGAGTGACACAGCCAGGCCCCTACTGGGGGGCCAACATTCCTGCCCCAAACTGCAGGCTGAGTGCCAGACACCTCCTGGTCCAACAGTGCCAGGTGCACCCCACGCAGGCTCTCCCTTTCCAAACACCCATCCCACTGTGGTACCTTGCTGTCCGAGTCCTTCTGTCCGATCTCGGACTGCACGATGTAGATGAGGGCGTCCACCAGCCCGTCACATTCCCGCAGCTTCCGACGGGCCTCGCTCCGCTCTGAGCTCACATTCCTGGCAGGCAGGAGAGAACCATCATGGGAGAGACAGCTGGGGGCAGGCGAGGGGCAGCCCACACCCGGCAGAGCCCAAGAGAGAAAACAGCTCCTGTAGCTCCCCTCACTGAGGCTAAACACCTCCAAACTCAAGGTCTGCACCACCAGCAACTGTCTTACGAGAGCAGCTGCTCCACGGTCCTCTGGAAGTGCCACGAACAGCCCAGAAGGAGTGTTGCAGCCCAAACCCAAGCCAGTGCTCTGCCAGATCCATACCTAAGGCAGCCAGCGGTGTTGGTGAGCACCGACTCCCACTCTATATGGCGGGGTTTGGAATCCTCGTTGGGCTCCCGCTCCCAGCCGGAGCGGGGAATGACCACCTCGTCGGTCAGGGCATGCAGCGCGTGATCCACGATGGCCATCTTGATGGAGTCATGCGAGGACAGGTTCCACAGCGTCCCTGCAACGCCGCAAGTGGCAGATGAGCGCTTGGACCCTGACCGCAGACCCCACACCCCAGGGGCTGGCCCGTCCTGCCCTCCCTGGAGCCGCTACCTGTGATGACCTCGGTGAGGTCCATGTCGTGGGCCTTGCGCAGCAGGCGCACCAGGGCGGGCACCCCGTCGCAGTTCTTGATGGCGATCTTGTTATCCTGGTCCTTGCCGAAGGAGATGTTCTTGAGGGCTCCGCAGGCGCCGTAGTGCACCTCCTTCTTGGGGTGATCCAGCAGCCCCACGAGCACGGGGATGCCCTTCAGCCGGCGCACCTCCGTCTTCACCTTGTCGTTGCGGTAGCACAGGTGCTGCAGGTAGGCGGCCGCGTTGGACTTGACGGCGTCCAGCCGGAAGCTCAGCATGGCTATGACCTCCGGCAGCTCCGGCTGGCGCCAGTTCCCCGGGGCCGGGCCGCCTTTCCGCAGGCTGTCCAGGCTGGCCAGGCTGCCCCGCTCGTGCTGGGCCAGCGGGGCCCAGTAGTACCGGTCGGGGGCCACTTCATCCACCAGCATGTCTTCGTAACTCCTAGGAGAGAGGGCAGAGGGCGTCTGAGCACGGTCCTGCACCTGGGGGAGGCAGTGCCCCTTCCAGCCCACCAGAAGGGATGGAGCTGGATCCTGGTCTCTGATCCCTGCTGAGGCAGAAGCCAGCCCTGGGGCACAAGCAAGAGCCAGCCCCACGGGCAAGGTGTGCTGCTGCCCTGGGGACAGGCCGAGGTGGGCACCAAGAGACACACAGGCTCCAGGGATCAACCTTGTGGCTCCCGGGACAGGCCTGGGGAAGAGCCATGGTTCCAGACCTCTACCCTGGCCAGAACAGCTCATCCGCAGACTGGCAGCACGGGGAGTGAGCCCAAACAAGCACACAGAAGTTTAAAGTGTAACTACTGTCCTGCATGCCCAAGTGACAATTCACACCCCCAGAACATACACCTCTTAAATCCCAGATTCTCCCATTTTTGCAGTCACTGACACTATAATCCATCCCCCCACCCAGGCAGAGGAATCCAGTGATTTCCAACAGAAAGGGATGGGAGGGGACAGTTCCCAGTCACCCTTGCTGTGCCAGGACACTGAGGACATTCAAACAAAACCCAAGGAGAGGCTTCTACCTCCACACCTGCCCCAGGGGCTGCTCAGCCACCTCCAGAGCACCTGGATCAGGCACAGGCAGCTCCTGCCCCTGAGTATCCTGACAAGGACGGTGGCAGGTCCTGCTGCTGCCACCACTTCCCTTCCTACAGCCTCTGGCACAGGACTTGCCCAAGCCACCAGCTTTAGAGCCACTTCCACAGCCACACAACCCCTGAGCGCTGTGTCACCGCCGTGGTGTGACGGCAGGCTGCCAGGCTGGCTTCCAGCAGATCCCAGTGGGGACATGCCCCATGCCCGGCTGCTCAGAGGAGCAGCAGCACGAGGCTGGAGCGAGACGCAGCCACCGACACTCGCCAACGTGGCTGGCAGCTGATCCCACTCCTGTGCCAAGATCTGCGCTCCCCAAAAGGGAGTTCCCATCCCACCGTGGTGCTAGATCCCACCTCCCGCGGTGCCAGATCCCCTCCAGGCAAGGTGGGGCTGGCAGGGAACAGGAAGGACCCCCTTCCCTCCTTCCCTGCAGAGAGGGAGCTCAGACAAGAGCCCCAGAGCAGAGGCCAGAGCTCTCTGCAGCCAATGGCAGCCAGCACGCATTGCGTCCCGCAGCTCGAGGTGCTCCTTTGACTCTGTGTGCCTGGCGAGCTGCCTCCCCGAAGGAAGTCGTTAACAGCCAGGCTGCTGCTCAAGACAAACATCTCAGAGGCGGGAGACGCTGCTCTCCCTGTTCCCATTCCTGTGAGCTGGGCAGCCAGTGTGGACGGTAACTGAGAAGGTGGGGGACAAGCCAAGTTCAACAGCGCCTGGATTCCACAGATTGCTGTGATCTTTATCGCTCTGCCCGGGGAGAGGGAGAGCTGGCTCAGGGGCCCACCAACCCATCTTTCACACCCTGAGCCATTCCTGCAGCCTCAACAGAGCTGATCTTCTCCCTCTACGTGACTCACATCCCCCACCCAGTCTCCCACCTGGCTGCAGCTCTTGCACTTGACTCCTGTAACCCCCTCCTCCAGGACATGGAGCAGCAGGAGCACAGACACCTTCCTGCGCAGCAGAGAGGGCTCACGGTGTCAAAGGCCACCCAGGACACGGCCCAAGGAACGTACACAAGCCAGAATATCTGTCTGGACACGCAGCCAGGGGTTGGACACTCCTGTGTAACCCCTTCTGCCCAAGATCCTCCCTGAGGGAGGTCTGATGGCCATGTGCTCAAAATTGCCAACGCTGGCCTGTCCGGGGTTGCCCAAGGAGGGAGAAGCCTGGAGCAGCCCTGCCTGCCCTCCTCCAGCCGACACAAACTGCACAAAGCGAGGAGGCCGAGCAAATCCATCTGGGTGAGCAACTGCCCCGACTGGTTCACCACAGCCCAGAAGCACTTGTGCTGGCACCAGCCACAAGGACAGACAAAGCTGCTCCTTCAGTCCCTCTGGCAGCCAAGAGCTACCATGGATTTACAGCATGCACCTGGATCGGACAGATCTCCACAGCAGCTGGCAAGAGCCTCCTTTCCCCCAGGTCTCTCCCTGTTGCCTCTGTTTTATGTCCCCGGAGCTTAGGGTGCCTGTGCTGAGCCTTACCTGTCCACTCTGGAGCACTCAGGAGGTGCTGACACACTCCCTTCCCTGCCTCCAGGACTCTGGCTCAGTCCCATGCTCGACTGCTACCTCACCATTCCCCAAGCCATCTCTCAGCACCTGCCAAAGCTCTGCTGACAGCCCAGCCAGGAGCAGAGCAGGAAGCGGCGCTTGTGCAGGGACAGCTGGCACAAGAGACCAACGGTCAGGAACCATGGCCTCGGGCAGGTGACGTCCTGAATGCCTGGCAGGGCAGGAAGGACCACCAGGACGCTGCTCTGGCCTCCAAGGGCAGCACAGCCCGGCAAGCTGGAGGAGCCACCAGACACACGAGGGGGAGAAGCTGCTGCTGCTGCCAAACAGGTTGTGCAGCTTCTCCCTCCCTGCCCTGCAGCAGGGTCGGGCTGTGCAGGAACGCTCCTGGGACACTGTGGGGCCGAGCCCTGCTCACCCCAGCCTGGACCAAGCTCCCCTTCCCGAGGCTGCTCTTGGCTCAGGGAGAGCACAATCGCGGCACCGCAGCTGCTCCTGACACACAACCCACACAAGCACTGCTGCCAGAGGGGTGTGCCACACCAGGACACACACAGCCCTGGTGGCACAGAGGGAAGGGCCTGGAGCTACATCCAGCTGCCCACTGGAACTCCTGGCTGCAGGACGACCGGCTCAATTAGCACCCAGGTTTAACCACCAATTAAGCAGACAATTAGAAGCGGATGCAAGTCTTCTCCTGTGTGAGCTGCGCGTGACTCAGCTCACGGTGTTGCGTCCACGGTGCTCCTTCCTCCAAGGACGGTAAGGTTCAAGGGACCCCAGAGCACCCCAGAGCCTCCTGCCACATACCTGAGCCGCCGCCGAGCATCAGATGGGGTCCCCGCCCTCCTGGCCGTGCCATAGTCAGACATGAGCCCGTAGTCCACATCTTCAAAGCCCACACTGCGCTGGTCATCCTCCAGGCCATAGGGCTCGGGGTGGAAATGGTTGAGGTCCATGTTGCTGCCCCCAACACGCACCTGGGGCTGGGGGCCGTAGATGTCCTGGCGGCTGGGGGCCCGGTAGGTGTCCATGGAGGGGCGGTAGCGCTCGTCGATGCGGGTGACGCGGGACAGGCTGCCGTAGCTGTGGTCGCTGCCCGGGTACCCGTCCTCGTAGGGGCGGCCGTAGCCGTCGGGGTAGTGGTAGTTGCGAGGGAGGGTGGCCGTGCCAGCCTGGCCCAGGTAGCTGCCGGGGCCCCCGTTGCCGTTCTTGCGGAAGTTCCTGTCCATGGTCTGGACGTAGTTGCTGGTGACGGGGGACGTTTCCAAAGGCAGCCCGTCAGGCCCCATCGGCACCTGCTGCACCGTCCGCGTGGTCACAGTCTTCACCACTTTCTTCACCTGCAAGGGGTGACACACGTGCAGGGCACGCTCACGTCAGGAAACCCACCACGTCCCCCGGATTCCCCTTCCAGCCCAGCACTTTACCTCAGGAACATTTCACCCCCTGTTTCAGGTCAAGGCAGAGCACCCAGCCACCAGGGTCCCCCACCGTGCCCTGTCCCTCCGTGGTGTCCCCAGGCCCATACCGTGGTCTCTGTACGCCGAGTTGTCCCATCATCTGATGTCTCCACAGACACGACTGACATGGCCCCTTCCGGGTCCTCCTCCATGGTGTACGTCTCCTCCACGATCTGGCCCGGGTCCTGCATCCTGGGGATTGTGCTGTACAAGAGGTGGCTGTGGTCCTGAGGGGAGAAAGCGACAGGCAGTCAAGGCCCAGTCACCGATCTGTGCCTTCCAGGTGTCAGCTGGGCGAGAGATCTTTCTCCACAGGGAGCCCTGAGATCTTTTGGAAGAAAGCACCTTTAAGTCAGGGTGGCCACAGGAGGAGCCCAAATCACCCTCTCCCAGTTGGAATGGGGACACTGGGGCACACTGTCCTACACCCTCCCACAGGAAGCAGGCTGCCCACAGCCAGAGGGCTGAGCTCCCCCTACCTGTGGCCCGTTGAGCTTCAGATCTGAATATTTCTGCCTTTCCAGGTCAGCATCGCCCAGGAAACGTCCGTTCTGAAACACAGCAGGGCAGCAGGCCTGTTACTACACCCATCTCCCCACGTACCCATCCTCACACCCCTGCAGGGCCCTGAGCAGCCCGTCTCATGCACCTGACACAGACACCCACCACACACCCCACGGGAGCCCCCAGAGGAAGACACTCCTCAGGGGCCTGTGCCACGCGCAGCAAATCTCCTCCAGGTCAGCCTGAGCAAGTGTCGCAGCAGACACCCCGACATCCCAGCTCTCCTGCATGCTCCTGATGGAATGGCCGTGACCCTTCCCTGCTCCCCGGCAGGGCCCTGGACACCTTTCCACATCTCCTGGTGCAGGAGCCACCAGTGACCCCAGAGGTCCCCCCGGGCCCGAGAGAACCGCGCGGTGGCCGATCGCAGAGAGCTGCTGTTTGACACTTGAACTCTTCCTCTGTCCACCCTGCCCTGCTCCACAGGTCCCTCCTGGCACCAGCACCTTCCACAGCTGGAAAGGCACCTGGCTCCTGCACGCCACCACGCACCAGCCCTCCGAGCACCCCTCTCCAAGACCGAGCCTGAGAAGGTGAGGAGACGCCTCGAGCCAAGGCAAATGAAACCACATTCACAGCCCTGTAGAGATCTCTCCCAGCCCTGGTTTGGCCATGTGGGGACAGACAGACTCCAGGGATTTGCCCTTTGTCACGCAGAGGGAGACACACACACCCCAGCCTCAGCGTTCCAGCTGCCCTCCAAACAGCTGAGCAGGATGGGGAGCAGAGGTGCCCTGGGACCGAGCAGAGCCAACCTCTAACCTTCCCAAAACCAGAGCGCAGCCAACCTGGCGGCAAGACCCTCCAGGCTGGCACCTCCTCTCCTGAAGCCTCCGTCTGCCAAAGGAGGTCCGCGCACCCCCGGACCAACTCCAGCGCACCAGTGCCACAAGAACAGCCGGGCCCTCCTCCACCTCCCGTGTCCGAGGAGGGCTGAGGGGAGGCAGCTCCGGGGGCTCCAGGAGCCTGTGCACGCCCCTCTGCCGAGGGGGTGTTTTACCTGGTGCCGCCGGGTGAGCGTGCCGTTGGCCAAGCCCGGGCCGGCGTCCTGTGGGGAGACCCGGACTCGCTCCAGCTGGGCTGAGACATGGCGCCGTTCCTCCTCCAGGGCCCGGGTCAGCTTCTCGAACTGTGCCTCCTGCTCCTTGACAGAGGCAAGGATGCTGGCGGTCGACTCCACTTCCGAGTCGTCCATGGGTGACGGGTGCCCAGGGTGGGCAGGGCGGGGGGCACGGGGAGGCACAAGCAGAGGCGGCTTGGTGTCAAGGTGAGGGTGGGAAAAATGACCCGGAAGGGCAGGAGCCCCTCGTTTCACTGCACATGATTTTGGGGGAGGAAAGGAGGAGAGAAGAGCGGTCAGAAGAGACTGATTTCATTAAGACAGATTTTTAGAACAGGGGAAAAAAAAAAAAAAAAAAAATCTTATGGCATTAACACCCGCTCCCACCCATCACCAGAGAGCTGGCAAGAGGGTCCTGGAGCAGGACTCAGATGCAAACTGTCCCAGCATTAAAGCTTTGAAAACTGGCACTGTGGGGACAGAAGGTCCCCCCCAGCACAGCAAACAGCTGGGGCTGAGCCAGGTCCAGAAGAGTTGCTGTGGGCTGAGGGAAAAACCTCATGGGCAAGGAAAAGCTGCGGGCAGACAGTGCAGGAGGGGAGGGCATGTCCCTGAGGTGGGGCAGGGGACACTCCTGAAGAACGAGAAGTGACCCACATCCTACTGCTTTCTCCAGGAAAAGGCGGAGGGAGTGGGCCACGTCACCTATCTGCTCCCGCCTCCCTGGTACAGTAAGAGATGAGGAGACAGCCCTGGCTCCACACCTCCTTCCTAGCCAGGAAAGAGGATGGAATGTGATGGGATCCCCATAAAGAGGATCGCACAAGCCCCTTCGCTGCCAAAACTGACCACCCTCCGGGTATTCACCAGGGCTCTCCTTCCGGGGATCCTCAGCCCACAGACCTGGGGACGGGCTTTGGCCTGGACCCCTCCAACACCCCCGCCCAAGGGAAAACAGCAAGCGAGTCACAATCAACATTTTGGTACAGAAAGGCGATATTCTTCCATACAGACCTGTCAGAGGAGGAAGCTCAGGTTTGATTGGCAAAGGCACGGGACAGCCAGGTCTAGACGCAGAGAGTCATGGGAGAAACAGCCCAGCCACCACAGTGAGGAAGCAGGAGGGAAGAGAGCTGCAGGGACAGCGGGAGCAGGTCAAAATCACACACAAGAACCCCTAAACAGGAGGTAGGGAAAGCACGGAACTGGGAAACAGGCGCCTCTCTCCCACCCCCTCCCCTCTGAGGGATGGGTCTGGAAGGGCCGGTGGGGTGGAAAACGCGGCGCCGCTCCCACAGCAGCCCCCCGGCTCCACAGAGACTCCAGCACCCCTGACTGTTCCCACCGACGGGAGAAACAGCAGAGGCGGAGAGGAGCGGCCAGGGCTCAGCCCTCCACTCCTCCCGCGCAGCCCAGCCGAGTCCCTGCAAGCCCGAGAGGTTTTCTCAAAGCTGTGCAGTCATGGCAGGCATGTGGGGACTCGCTCGAGCCGGGCAGGCAGCACAGAGGCTGCTTTCCCACGGTCTCCAACAGCGGCTCTGCCCACTCCACTCCCCGGTGCCACCGCCCCAGAGGGCCGATAAGGACGACCTGGGGCTGACAGCTCCTTGCTCCCAGCACCTCCTGCAGCCCCTCCAGACCCCACCTGCATGGTGCACAGCAGCTCAGTGAAGTCTCCTGATCTGTCAAAGCCCTCCCCACTCCTCCTGTGGCTCTGCTCCCCAAAGCCTCCCTCGGGTACGGGCGCGCCAGCCACGGTGGCACGGCTGCAGCAGAGCCCAGCCATGCAGGGTGGGTGTTTTTCCAAGTGCTTTGGAGGGCGCCCACAGCGCGTTCCACCATCTGGTCACTGCCACTCTCATCTGCCTTCATCAGTGAAAAAATCCAGTTGCCCTACTCGTGCCCACATGGTGCCCAGCAGGACAAGGAGCCGTGGCACACCCAGCCCAGCTGCACAGCCCGGGACGAACGCAGCCCACCATCACCTGGAGCCCAAGCAAGCTTTTGGAGGCTCCCAGACATGACTCCTGCCTCCATGCATGCAGCTTTTCACCACTCCCACCTTGCAACAGGTACTCCCTGAGGCTTTTCCAACAGATTGGCTCCCCGAGCCTTGTATGGAAATGCAGGGATGGCTCTGACCCTTGCTGCTCACCTGCCCTGAGGATTTTCAGGATTCTCCAAAGGAGAGGCTGGGTGCCTCCCAGAACAGTGCTGACACATCCCAACTCTCATCCCTGAGTAACACTCCCTATCTCTGGTGGGCTACCACCCACTTTAAGCAGGGACACAGATCCTCAGCCTTTCCGAGGGCTCCCTGATGGAAGAGCAGGTCCTTGCCACATCCCAGTGTTGTCCAGCAGGACACAGAGCAGTCCTACCACCAGGGATACCCTATGCAACACAGCATCCAAAATCCCAGCCAGCAGTCTCCCCAGCTTGTTGGGATTTGTTTCCAGAATGGTATTTCAGCAAACCCTTTAAAAGAAGGGAACAGCACCCTGTGGAGAAGTGGTCCTCTGCAACATGGCCTTGTGCAAGCCTGGCTGGCCCTCAACTGTCCCGATGCAGGAGAGGCAGATTTTTAGGGCACAGGAGGGCAGAGACAGCTCCCTGAGCCCAAGGAGGGACTTGGCTGGTCTGCTCTCACGAAGAGGATCATGCCTGCAGCAAGTGTAGACTAGCAGGGTCTGGCTCTGTGGGAAGCATGGACAGGAGAGACAGGAGCCCCAGAAGATCCCCTTGGTCTCACATGGCTGCCAGGCAGGGCCCACACAGCCCACAGGGACAGCCCAGCCCCAAATTCCCACCTCTGCTCTTTCCCTGGGAATGGGGCTGGGAAACATGGACACTAACAATGAAAATTGCAGGACTGTTAGGGCCCCAGATAAGGGGCCTGAGCAGCTGTGAGGCTGTTTCCTTCCCGTCCCTTCCACAGGGAGTAAACACAACAGCAGGGGAAGGAACAGGACAGGTCCCGCACCCTCCGGCTCCAGTGGATGTTCAAGGAGGGGCCACCTGAGGGTCTCCCAGCAGGATGAGGCCATGTTAAGCAGAGAGACTCAGTGCTGGGGGGCTGCACTGCCTAGACAGTTGTCACTCCTGCCCTGAGCACTGGACATAGCTCCGTGATGTGCAAGAAGTGCCAGGAGAACAGGGTCTCTCCCAGTTTTCCTCCAGCACCAGGACAGACAAGCTCC
The DNA here is from genome assembly GCF_015227805.2 of Hirundo rustica. Classification (NCBI taxonomy): domain Eukaryota; kingdom Metazoa; phylum Chordata; class Aves; order Passeriformes; family Hirundinidae; genus Hirundo; species Hirundo rustica. The sequence continues at coordinate 58,571,842 of NC_053455.1, read as the reverse complement.
CTCCACCCTCGTTCCAGCCATTGTCTTCATTGATCTGGGATTAAAGACATAATTACAGAGAGGCAGTGCCAGGTCCAGGGAGGTCAGCAAGAGCTGTCCCTGCAGACACAGCCAGCACCATCCCAGCTGGAGCACGGCCATTCCCTGGGTTTGGCACACAAACCCCAACTTGGCCCTACACCCCCAGCTGTGAGGAACCTGCCCCACATTCAGGGAGAGGACCCTTGACACATCCCAATGCCATCTGGGGCACTCAGTGGCCATCTCTGGAACGAGACAGGGATGGCAGGACGGGGAAAGCCTCAGCTATGCATCCTGCTCCTCCAGCCAGTGAGCTACTCGTGACAGCGCAAAGCCAAGTACACAGAAACCCGCAAGGGTGAAATTCCAGGGATCGCTTTGCGCCCATTCCCCGCCTCTTTCCCCCCAGCCTCTGAAGATCCAACTACAGAGCATTCTTCCAGAGCCAGACCCTGACCAGCTCTGAGGATGGCTCATGAAAGCCTTTTCATCATGAGAGAGGCACTTGCTGACACACCCGTTACTTAAAAACCCCAGCAAGCCAAAAATATTTCAGCTGGCTCAGTTCAGGGCAAACCAAAGAGCCTAAGGACAAAGCACACCCTGAGCAGCTTCACCCCAGGGGCAGAATCCTCTCTGTCGCCCCAGCAATCAGTACCAGGGCACTCCGGGAAACAATGCAGTGACCCAAGAAGTTTCACACCTAATTCCCCCTGGCCTTATCTCCCAACTTCCTGGCACCAACCCCACCCTGTGCTGTGCCCACAGGTCCCAAAGCCAAAGGGGGTCCACTGGAGGGATGTCACAGAGCCTCGGGAGCAGAGCCCACTCGCTGGCCAGGAGGCAGCTGCCAGCCCACCTGTGTGCATGGAGCTTCCCCACTACGATCTCCCCATCTGGATAAAGGCCTGGACACAGCTGGACAGGCACCCCAAACCCTGAGCCCTCCGCAGCTCTCCTGCTGAAGCCAGTGTGACATGGCAGGTTCTTCCAAAACCTCTCACCCCAGCTTCTCCAGCAGAACTGCCTTCCCACAGAAAAAATCCTTTGCCTGGAAAAATAAATTTCCAGGGCCAAACCACAGACATACCCACCTGGAGGTCACCTGCACCCTCCTCTGCCAGAAGATGGAGTCCAGGCCTTGAAGGCTCCTGACCAGGAGTGTTTTCCTGGAGTCTGCCACAGAAAGATTAACCCCAGGGCCCAGACCAAGCCAGCAGGTGGGGAATTGTACTCCACAGGCCAGGGAAAATGGACAAGATCCGGCAGATAAGACCCGGGCTGGAGGCTTGACAGGCAGCACCGCTGCAGCACAGGGAATCTCTGGCACAGTCCTCTACGTGGATTCTTCCAACAACCTGCTCCAGCCCTGCTCCATGCCCCGACTCCCTAGAGAGCTGTCACCCAAAGGTCTTGGGATCCCTGGGGCTAAGGCTGCTGCCTCAGCACAGAACACTTTGGGCAAAGTTCAACCCAAGCACCTACAAAGTCAGAATCTCCTCTGCCACATCATCCCTGCCCCAGCACCCTGCTAAGGGACACACCAGGTGCTCATTGCCATCATCCTGCTGCCACCAGGGAGAGGGAAGAGAACTGCATCAGCTCTCTCTGCCACCTCCCAGCCCTTCACACAGCTTCACTGCTTGTTTGTGACCACCGGACACCTGTCCAGCACATGACAAGGCCTGTCACCATGGCCAGACACCCCTGGCAGCCCCCCACACCATGAAGCACGAGGAAAGCCCTTCTCCAGCTCCATCAGAGCCAGGACAGACACAGCCCCTCATCCAGGCTGGTTGATCCCCTGTGGGGCTCCTGGGCCAGAGCCACCTGCCATGCTGACAAAGAAGGAGGCGCTTCCTGAGGAATTCTTCAACACAGTCCCCAACTCCACTCCAATAACTGGCCTTTTTCGCTCAGCCCGAGGGCTTGAGGAGAGCCAGCTGGCTGCCCGCTCTCTGAAAGCTCCCAGTACCAGACCCTATCCTTGAGAGAGAGAGCAACAAATTCTCCTGGTTCCAGCTGCCTATCATGATGCACTTAAGAAAAACAGAAACTCCATCAATAATTCAAGCCTGCAATTGTCCGAGTGCTCGCAGAGCACTTGCTCTGCACAGGCTCACAGCCCTGCTAATTCACCACAGGCTTCTGGTCAGTCTCAATTACCTAAAAAATAAATGAGCCCGTATCCTTGGCATCTTTCCCCATGCCAAGCACAGGGTCCAGACTCACACACCAACCCTTAGACCTCAGCCTGGTTGAAGCAGCAGGGCATGGGAGGGGAGACCATGGGCCCAGGCTCACCTGCTCCCGTGTCCAGCTCAGAGCACCCATGGCCCTTAGACCATGGGAGGAAGACGGAGAGCTGACGGAGAGCAGTAGATCCCATATCCCTGTGCAGGTGAAGGAGAGTTTTGGCTGTTTCTCTCCCAACCCCAGTGGCAGGAAGGTGCCCACAGCCATCACCTCAGAGCAGCCCATCCTTGAGGGACTCCTGCCCAGTCTGACACATCTTTACTGCCGGGTTGTGCGAGGCCCCTTGCTCCCACTCCCCAGCCTACCCTGGCCTTGCCAGACCCTACACCAGGGGAGAGGTTTCACCACCCCCTGCCCTGGGCTCCAGCTGCTTCCCAGGAGGGCTCTTCCTGCTGGCAGGTCACAGAGAACAGTGGACTTTGGGCAGGCTGGCAGGTGGCCAGGAAAGGGCTGCTCCGGCAGCAGGTCGGACACCGCCTTGGGCGCCCGCCTGCTCCGGCCCAGCCCCACCTTCCCTGGGGGGAGCCGTGCCCCGGGTGCCGGTCAGGGTAAGAGCCCAGAGGGTGAACACCCAGGAGCGGCGCCACGGGCAGGGACAGGCAGGGAGCTGTTCCTCCTCCGCCCTTCACACCCAACTGGTTGAACTGGCAGTGGGATCGCCACCTGACCTACCTCACCTGCCACCCCCAGTGCCAGGGATGATGGCCACATAGCCGGGATGGGTTGGAAAAGCCTCCCTTGGGAGAGGGGAGTCACCTGGAGATGCAAGCCAGGCGCAGATCGCACCTTATAAGGCAGCGGGCCGACAGCCAGGGAGCAGGATGAGGAGGGAGCGATAAGGGCAGGGTGGGGCTGGAGGGGAGGAAGCAGGAGGAAGCCAGAGCGTGGTTCCCCCAGCTAAGGCAGGGGGCTGAGAACGTAGATAGAGATCGGGTCTGCAGGACGGGTCTGGACACAGCGGACGGTTGTGAAACACGGGCAATCCCCTGGGGAAGGGATCTGTCCCTGGCTGCGCTGAGGTCACCCTGGCCGATGCCACCCCAGCAGGGCGAAGAGTGAGGCAGCTGAGCACGGAGCAGTGCACGGCCGGCTGTGAAGAGCTGGGATTGTTACTGCCGGCTGTGGAGAGCTGGGATTGTTCTGCTGGAATGCCAGCAATCCTGCGGCAGGGCAGCTGTCCTCCCAGGCACTCCGGAGGCCACTCACTGCTCTCCGAGCACAGCCAGGACGCAGCGCGCTGGGAGCTCCTTCCTCCAGGAGAGTCGGGAGGCTGCCGACCCTCTGCTTCGGTTGGATGAAGCACCACGGCGAGAGGAAGGGAGATGAGCTTTCCTTGGCATTTACAGGGAGGAGAGGGCCTTGGCTGCAGGAGGGCAGCCAAGCCGCTGGGCTCCAGGCAGAGACTCTGTCCACCCACAGCCCGCAAGCAGGACGGCCACAGGCCTGGAGCCTTCCTGCCAGCAACATCCTGCTGCATCCCACTGCCCACGGATACCTCAGCTGCCCTGCTGCCACGGGGCGCTGCTGCGAGGGTCCCCACCCTGGGGACAGTAGCAAGCAAGGTCCCTGCCACGCCTCTGCACCAGCCAGTCCCAAGCATCACACCCCCAGGCCCAGGAGATTCACATGTCGAGAGCCCTGCAGCAGCACAAAGGCAGCTCTCTCCTCGCTGTGGGAATTCGCAGCTGAGCGCTCGGCAGGGACAAAGGGATTTCACAGGCACATCCCCAGCCGGCGGCCGGCCTCCCTCCCCCCGGCGTCCCCGCTTCCTGTCACAGTAGCACCAGACCTCGGGGGCGCAGCAGCAAACAAACACCCAGCGCCGGATTCTGGGAATGGGGCCAGAGCATTCCTGGGGCAGGCCACGCTCCGGCTCCTGCTTCACCCCAGCGGCTCCCGGGCAGGGGGAGGCAGCAGCCCCCCGGCTCTGCCACTGCGGCCCGAGGGGAGCAGGTGGGATTGCAGGGCAGCCCCCTGCTCCACCCAAGGAACGGTGGCCACCTCGAAGGGGGACACGAGCTGTCCCCACGGCCACAAGGCTCAGTGGACGCTGGCGCTGGGCTGAAGGTCAACACGGCCCCCCCGCGCTCCAGCCACGCCAATGTCCCTGCCCTTCACCCGTCCCCCCCACCCTCTGCCAGGCTCAATTTTCCCATTCAGCTGCCTCTCTCCCGCAGGGAAAACAAACACACCAGAGATAAGGGCCATACTGGCAGAGTCCAGGGAGCAAAGTCCTCTTCAGTGAGACCGGAGGCTGCCGAGAGCACGGCAGATGGAAGAAACTGCTCTCTCTGGCTCCCCATCCCAGGGCACATGAGCTACTCCAGAGCTCACAAGTGCTGCTGGCTGTGCCCAAGCAGCGAGGCCACAGTCTGGTGGCCAGAATTCCCAGCAGGATTAGGGGCAGCCTCCCTTCATCAGGCCACGGGCACAAGCACCTGCAGCTATCTGTGCCAGCCCAGCACCCGGACACACGGATCTGGGACCCTTCCAGGGCAAAGAGCCCTTGCCACAGCCCTCTTCCCAAGGAAGCCACTTGAGATCATTTCCTGTCCTGCACCTGCGGCCCCAGGAACCGGTCCTGGCTTCCAGGCCCTGCTCCAACCAGTGGACAAAGGAGCAGGGCCTGGAAGCACAGGGGAATCTCACTGGCACCAGGACAGCCCAGGACATGCACCATTGGGGGCAGCCAGCGCTATCTGCCTTTCCAGCAAGAGCAAGTCACTAAGGAACCGCGACCAGGAGTGGGGAGAAGGGCAGGAGACAGGGCCCCCCAGCCCTCCTAGAAACCCCACATGGGGTCCTTCCCCATCCAAAGGGTACCTGGGCACCCCTGAGGCAGACAGGGCACCCTTCTCTCTTCCAGAGGAGACACCCACCCCTCCCTACACTGAGCAAACAGGTGAAGCAGCATTTGGTGAGGGAGTGGCCAGGAGGGAATTGCCGAGATTAAGCCGAGCCGGCCTGAGGGAGCGGCCCTGGAGGAGTGGGACCCCCTGCTCCCCCCCTCGCTCCAGCCAGCCTGGACTCCCCGAGCAGGTAGGGCGGCCACGGGCTGAGTCAGAGCACAAACCACACGGGGCTGGGCTGAAAGCCCCGGCTCCACTCGCACGGCATGACCTCATCAGGTGCCCGGCTCTCTAATTGCACGCGTGCGTTTGCTGGAGATGGCTCTGAGGGCCCTGCCAAGAACAGTAATGAATGGGTGAAGGAAAGCCACCGGAGGAGCACCAGGCAGGAGCCAGGGAGTGAATCACGGCTGGAGGTGGGGAAAGGGGGTGCTGCAGCAGGGTGACAGCAAATCCCCCGGAGTGCTCCAAGGCCCCACAAGGTGCACGCACAGGCTGGCAGGAGCCAGCGCTCACACAGAGCAGCAAGGGACAAACAGGACAGTGGGCCAAGCAGGACTCCATCCTACCCCAGCCCCCTGCCCTAACTGTTTGCACCCCCAACTCTCTCACTGAGAAGCACCTTCCCAGGCTCCTGTGCGAGCCGAAGGGAAGGAAACCTGCGCTTCCTGGTCAGATGGGAGATGACATCGTGGCTTCCCTTTCCTGCAAGTTTCTAAACACGACGTCCTGCCAAGGGCCACTCCCCACTGCCCCTGGCCTGCATGCAGACTATCTGGAACCAGGCTGGGAATGCCAGGCATGGGCACCACCATTGGCCCAGCTTCGGCTGGCTGTGCCAGCCAGGGGGTCAGCATGGCCCACCCAGGAGACCAGAAGCCTGGCCTTCCAGCTTGCTGGAAGTGGTCTGCCTCCAGGGAACACATCCAAGGGTTCCTTACCCACAGTGCTATCACATTCCTGTCCAGGGCTGGGAGCATCCTATGAGGATAGAGTGAAGATGCTGTTTTCCAACCCCATGAGGCTCTGACTGTGCCTGCCATGCTCCAGAGGTGGGCTGGTTACCTGCAGAACTATGGCAGCACCAACACCATAAGCCCAGCACAAGCACCTAAGCCCAGCACCTAAGCCAGTTCTCCAGCCTCCCTCACACGCATCTCCTTGTCTGCACAACTCCTTCAAAGCTCTGTGACACTGTGGGGCTGCCAGGGCTCCTGAAGGCACAGCAGGGCACCCCTGGGAAGCCAATCATGAGTCCCCTCAGAGCTCTCATTGCTGCCAGAGCTTTGCTCCACAGGCCTATCCACCCGCCCTTCACAGGGTGGCTCCTCTTGCTCCCAGAAGGAGAACGGAGAAGGGAAGCGAGCGGTTTTCCAACACAGCCAGCTGCTGGAGAGAGACCCTGGGCAGAGAGCAGGGGAGAGCAGGTGGCTCTGCCACACCGTGTTCTGGAGCTAAAAGCAGGCAAAAGAGAGAAGAGAGAGCAAGGATGGCACAAAGCCAACCTGGAGAAGGCAGGCTCCCCACATCAGGGAGGATTTCTTCCAGAAACAACCTGGGCTTTCCACCTCCTCCCCCTCAGACCCCAGCGAGCAGGAGGGGGACATCTCTCCCCCTGGAGCGAGCCGGCCTGCCCGAAGCCAAGCCAAGCATGGCAAGCAGCAGCCCTGCATGCAGCAACACGCTCACAGGAATGTGTTACTCCACTGGGCAAGGGGCCTGCCAGCAGCATGCAAACAGCCCCAGTGACCCACCCTTCCAGGTCGGAAAAACTCGTCTTTGCAGTTCCACACTCCCTCCCACCCACAGCAGATACCCACACGCAGCCCAGCGCCACCGCCTCCCCTTTCTGACTGGGCCAGGACCGGGGCTGGGAGCACCAGGAAGCAGCTGAGTGAGAGAGCCAGGGGCTCTTCTCGGAACAGACCGGCCCCAGCGCCACACGAGATGGGGGTGAGAGGAAAACGTATCGCCTGGGGACAGCGAGACGCCTTCCTCCTTCTGGACAGGGTGGGAACCAGTTCCCCACATTCATCCAGTCCAAGGCCATCCAGCTCACACACGGGGCCACCTTGCTCCCTCCCCCAGGTAACTGCTCTCCTATGCAGGAGGTGCTTTCACCGTTGCAAAAGCTGAGACGAGGGGAGAAGAGAGAGCTGCCCTGCCACTGCCCACTCCTGCATGCTCCGGCTGCTTCCTGCCCACGCCTGGTGCCCATAGCCCAGCCCTTGGGGACCGAGCAGTGGCAGGGACAGCTCAGGTGTGCCCAGGAGGGCCAGTGAACTTTGAGCAGCATTTGCTGTGACCAGGGCCAACGCCCAGAGGAACAGGAGCAGTCAGGGCCAGGACAGAGGTATGGAAACAGCTCCTGCCCCCACACACACACACGAGCCCAGCACACTGCTGCCACCAACCCCAGCCCACCCAGGGGCATCTCATACAAGCCCTGGAGCTGCAGATGTTTCCAGAGCACCACCACAGGCTATACGAGAGCTCTTCACAGGGCTTGGCCCCTACCCCAATTTACCTGGACCCTCCCCCATTTGTGCCGGAAAGCCAGGCACACCCGGAAAAGCGCCCCACCAAGACTGGCACCGCAGCAGAAATTCCCCGTCCCATCAGCACAAATACCTGGGCACAGACCTGCTGAAATCAAGCATGGGGTAAGCCTGGCTCAGGTCCTCAGGCCTGTACTGGCACAAGCATTCTTGCAGTGGGTAAGAGTGCTGCAGTGCAACGTCACCACGGACCTGCAGCGTGAGGTTAGGGACACTGGCACAAGTTCCTGGGCACCCACCACTCCTGTCAGCACCCCCTGGCAGGGAAGCACATCTCCCTCAAGGCAGCAGGAGCCGGCCTGGAGGGCTGGGCAGCAGGGAGGAGCAGTCGTTCCCACCTCAGTCGAAGGTCCGTAGATGTCCTGCTGCTAACCTCTGACCAGCAGCTGCTCCAGGCTGGGAAGAGCAGACGAAAGCAGAAGTGACAGGCACCCTGGTTAAGGGTTGGCACATCCTGGCACCTTGCGCTCCTTAGTCACTGGTTTGTCCCCACACCCAGCAGAGCCACCTCATCTCACCCCTCCTTGCACAGGCCACCACAAGGAAGCAGCATTCCTCACAGGGAAAAGTTGCTTCCCCCAGAGGCAAAGAGAAACAGAAGGATCACACATGCTGGCAACCACTGCCACCCCAAAGCCCCCAAAAAGGGCTGAGGGCACACTAACCCAGAGGTCAGGCCCCGCATGCAGGAGTCACCGGACAGGGCAGAGGGACAGGCACTCCTGTGCCAAACCAACACCAGCAGCCTTCCTGGAGGGAAGGAAGGCAGCCTAGCAAAAAGCACAAGACAGGCAGGAGCTGGACATACTCATCAGCCTGCTGCTGGGGGTTTCCAGCACAAGAACTGGCTCTAAGAAACCATTTCCTCCCCCAAACAGCCTGCCTCCTCAGATGATATAAAGCAAAAAGAAGGCTGTGGCCACCTCAGAGAACTCGAGGACTTTGGTCGAGAGCCCGTAAATCCAACCCTTTTCCGACATCCTAGTGCTGAGGCACATTCCTGAACTCCGTGCCAGAGGACAACCTCCTCCGCTGGCCAAGCCCTGTGTCACACACAGGAGTGCCTGAATTGCCCAGGTTCGGGTTTTGTCATCACATCCAGGCAACACCTGTCGTCTCCTATTGACCCAAACCAGCTCCGGGCTCCACTTCTCTCTGTCAGCGAGGCAGGGATGGGACACAGCCACGGTGCTGCAGAGACGTGGGTGTTCAGAGCCAGGAGAGCTCTGTACTTCCCCGGAGACAGCATCACCACAGTCTTGGGAAAGGGCTCTGTCCTTGCCAGCAGTAAATGAGAGACAGTTATGAGGGGTTGTTGGGAAGAGAAACCGAGAGCTTTACCCAGCACTCTCCCCCTAAGGCCACAGACGCTGGTAAACTATTTTGAGACGCCAACAGCCTTCCAGGCACGATCCAAGCCACGCTATTATTTTCTGAATGTCCTAAAGCCACCTCCATTGCAGATACAATGGGCCAAGGTCTTATCTCCGTGCCAGAGGCTGGAGGAGGGAAGAAATGAGAGGCAATCCAGGCACAAACACCGGCTCCGCGGTCTGGGCTGGACCATTCATCTGACTCCCAGCCCATCTTTAGGGAAAGGATGGCCTCAAGGGCTCCTCAACCACAACGATCAGGCCCTGACCTCCGCGTCGGAAGGGAGGAGGCTCACCCCTCTGCGGCAGCCCAGGCAAGCACAGCACGCTCCACTGAGCGAGCGCTTTCATCCTCCCACCGCTTCCAGGAAGGTTCCGCGCGAGATTCCAGCAACGCTGCACACGGCAAAGGACAGCCGACTGCACACTCAAGAGTCCGGCCAAACTCAGCCAAGTGGAAGAGCAGATCCCCAAAAACTGCTTTTTTTGCTGTTGACAGAGCATGACCAAACACCAGCAGGTAAAGAACCTGCCTCAAGAAAGCCCTGGGAGCAGGATGGAGCAGACAAGGTAAACCTGGGGAAGATGACTAACAATTTTCCTGCCTAGGCTCTTCCCAGTGACCCGGTGGACACTGCCCTGCTCCACTGGCAGGAGCCCCAGCAGAGGCAGGAGCCTAGGAGCCACCAGCCACCCTCTGACACCACCTTGCCACATCCAGGAGAGAGGGAACAAAGTTGGCAACTTCAAACACAAGCCGGGAGCGTGGCTTACAGGATTGCAGGCACACCTGCAAAGCTGAGGACAAGCTCAGTTCTCCACACCAAAGGCCTGGAAAGTCAAGTCCAAAAGCATCTGTGCAGCGCAGGGAGGGCATCAGTGAAACCACAGGTAGCTGCAGCTCAATACCGTCACAAGGATCCATGCTCCCAGATGCTCCTCTCTGGCTCACTGGGAGCTGGGCAGAAGCCTGAGTGCCACAACCCTGGGAGAGGAGCCTCCAGCTCCTGCTGGTCACACGACAGCCTAGGCCCCCTCTGAGCCCCACTGTCACTGGCTCTCTGGAAGGGCAAGGGCACCAAGCCCTTGGAGAGAGAGGGAGCCACTCAGGAGGTCCACCCCTCTCTCCAACAATCAGAGGAAGCTTTGTTGTCCAGGCTCCCTCGCCCAAAGCCCAGGGCCATAACGGAGGTGCCCCACCTCCTTTCTGCCAGCCCGCGGGTGCCTCGCAGATGCCAACAGCCCTCATGACTGAGAGGCACCCAAAACTTTCTCACACCAAGCTACGTCTCCTCTCTGGTCTCCTCTCTGCAATGCTCCGAGGTGCAGGGGGAAGCGATGCCGGGGGAAGGTCACCGGAGAAGGGGGAAGGCAGCCGGGCTGTCGCTAAATGACAGTGCGGCCAAAGGAGACTCAGAAGGAACCGGCGGCTGAGCAGACCCCCAAGGCCGGCTCTGGCACCGTCCTGCCTCCTCGGGAAGCGTTTCGGTGTCGCCTGTGAGCCGGGGAGGACGGGCCTGTCGGGCTGTTTTGAAGCTCAGAGCGATTCCATTAGGAGGAGCCGCAGCCCCACCCGCACACTTGACCCCCCCGGGCACACCGGCCCCTTCCCCGCCAGAACAAAGGCGCAGGCGAACGACACACCGGGCGACGAGCCCCTGCGCAGACCGGCACAGCCGAACCGGGGGCCGGACGCAGAGCCGGGGAGCCGGGCCGTGCCTCGGCCGAGACCCCGCGGAGGGACCCGGCCCCGATCCCCGCCCGAGGGGGCCCGCCGGTGCCGGCCGCGGGAAGCTGGCACACGGGCCGCCTTTGTTCCGGGCAGGGCGAGCGGCGGCGGCCCCGGGCGGGGAGCGGGGCTGCCGCCCAGCCCAGCCGCCTTTGTGTCGCTCCCCGCGGGCTCCCGGGCGCCGCCAGCGCCCCCGCCAGGGCCGGGCCCCGCCGCCCCGCCGGTCCCGCGGGGCGCGGCCGCGCCTGGCACGGAACTCCCGGGCAGGACGGGGCTCCCGGGGCCCGGTACCGACCGGCGCCGGCAGGAGAGCTCGGCCAAGCCCCGATCCGGCCCGGCCGGGCGAGGACCGGCCCGGCTCGCCCCGCCGCCGCCGCGGGGGCGTGCGGCGCCCGGCAGGCGCCGGCCCGCACCGGCTCCGCTCCCTCCCCTCTGCCCCCTGAGCGGCGGCGCGGACGCCGCGATCGGGACTCACCGTGGCCGGGCTCCTCGGCGGACGGGCGAGGGGGGGCGGTCCCGCCCCGCGGCGGCGGCACGGCCGCCTGGCCCGCTCCGCTCCGCGGGTCCCGCCGCGGCGGAGAGGCGAGAGGAGAGGCGGGCGCCCGGTGCGGCGGCGGCGCGGGTCGGGCCGGGTCCCGCCGGGCGGCGCGGGGCGGTGTGTGCGGAGCGCGGGGTCGCTGGAGTCCCGCCGTGCGCCCGCGCCGCTCCCGCACCTAAAATGGAAGTTGGTCCGGCGGGCGGGGCGGGGCGGGCGCGGGGCCGCCCCCGGCGTCAGCAGCCGCGACAAGGACGGGCGGGGCCGGGGCGGGGCCGGGGCGGCTGTCCCGGTGGGGTCTCTCCCGAGAGCCGTGTTTCCCCCGCGTGCTCCATCCCGGCGGGATGGGATCTGCCGCAGCGGTCCATGTTCTCCAAACCGGGGTCTACCCTCAGATGGGCTCCACCCGGGGGCCACGCCGCCCGGGCGCAGACCAGCTCCTCCTCAAGGTCCGGCTCTGCCCCGGCATGGTGCGGCAAGGGGCTCTCTGGGACACCCCCGGAGCAGAGCCTCCTCCGGCGCGTCCCTCTGGAGCGGCGCGAAAACAGGTTACCCTGTCCAGGGTGGAACTTGCCCAGAAGCAAGAGTCCACGGCAGGATGCAGGACGTTCCCGAGAGGTCACGCGGTCCCCTCTGGCTCTAGGGAGCTGGTGCTGGCGAGACCCCAGCCACAGCTCGTCCTCGGCGGTGGAGGGGTTCCCCTTCCCTGGGAGGCAAGGAAGTAACGCCGGGCCAGCCCCAATCGCGTGTTCCGGGCTGCTCACCTGGGAGAAGTCCAGGTTCCCCCGAAGGCGGCAGTGTTCTTCCTCGTCCAGGGTCAGACACCGGGGAGAACTTTGCCTGCTCCTGACTGCCAAACTCTTAGTGAGATAATGATGGAGGGAAAGAGCTGAGGACGGTTTTGGGTGGGACAGGTGATTCCTGGGATAAATATGCACTGGGAGGCAGGGAGGATGCGGTAACAGCCTGCGGATGATGGAGGTGTGAGGGACGTGATCCCCAGCCGAGTGGGGGGTTGCTAAAGGTGGCGCAGAAAGGTGTAATGAGGCAAAATGGGATTTCATGAATACAAAGGGCACATCAAGGGAGATGATCAGGGCGTGGGACCCCCCCAACCCCCCCAATGTTTGGTTTGTAAAATAGGCCACCAAGCAGCTGGCAGCAGAGGGGAGAGCTGGTCTCTCCCCTCCCAGGGAAAAGAGGGTCTCTCCATTCCACAGCAGGCAAGTGGGACCTTCTCTCTGCATCCTTTCATCCTCGTTGTCACCCAAAAGGAGCAAACTGGGTCCCCTCTCAGCCTTGTGCCTCGAGTGAGAACTGCTCCCAGATTAGAAATAATCCCCATCTGCCCTCCTTCCTCTTGGCCCACACAAGGAGGAAGGTGGGTGCATCCCCTGAGTCTCAGGGACACAAGGAGGGAGAAGAGGTGCTCTCAAAATTTCTTCTGGGAAGAAGAGTCTTTGCCCACTTGACACATCCCAAGGGAGAGCTCTCCCTCAGGGAAAAGACATCAGAAACACCTTGCTCCTCCATCCCCGCACCACTGACACACCCTTCGAGGCCTCTGCCTAGGCAGTTGGGGCAGCAGGGTCTTGGAGGTTCAGCGTGGTCCCAGCAGAGTCACACCTTCCCTCTGCCCTCTTCGAAGACTAAAGGTGCTTTTGCAAACATGGGTGAGTGCCTCCTGTCCCCAGGATGGGGCTACACAGAGTTTATCCAGGCACTGGCCCTGCCCCAGCCCTGCCCTGGCAGCTGGAACACCCGGCAGCGCTTGCTTACTTTGGAAGGCAGGCTGGACCCTGATCCTCCGGCTTCAGCTCGCTCTGCAGCAGATCAGGCTCTTGTTTGACTATAACTCCTGGGGCAGAGGAGTCTGTCCCACTGCGTCCTGGGAAGAGGAGAGATGTGTTACTAGCATGGGAAAGTTTCCCCTCTTTTACAGTAATTGCTTGTAATAACATCTTGCACATCCCCTTTCATCCTACGGCTGATGCCTTTCCCAGATGAGACACCCAGAAGTGCAGCTGCCACCGGAACAGAGCAAGACAATTTGTTTACAAGGCAGGCTCGTGCTCTCGGCGGCCGAGGGCAGGAGGAAGGGGAGGCTGCCGTCTCCGTGTCCACGCAGGCAGCTCAGGGGGATGGCCTGCATTGTTCTAGGTCAGGATAACAAGGCCCTTCCGCAACCCTTTTCCTATGGGAATCCCGACAGGTTGTTGTCCCTCTCCGTAGGAGGGGAAGCGCGGCACCAGGGGGCTGAAGCGACTCATCCGTCGGACGCCAGTGCTGAAGGGGGCGAAGGAGGGAAGTGGGGCCTGACGGAGCTTTCCAGCTCCAGTTGGGAGACACCAGGCCACAAAGCAAGCCCAGAGCCCACCCTGCCACTTTCCCAGTGCAGCTCCGCGTGCTTGGCGTTGTCCCTGCTTCCTGCTGGCCTCCCACCGTGCTTGGGCTCTCCCATGCCCACAGACCATCCTGCTTTCAGCCTGGCTGCATCCCATCGTGCCCTTGGACTGTCGAATTCCCGGTACATCTTTTGCCCAAATGTGCAGGTGACTGAAGCGTGCACAGAAATCTCCACAAGGATCTATCACCACTTACAGTCTCTCCTTCCTCTCTCCTTTCCCACTGCCTTTCCACGCCTCAGATCTTGCCTTCATCCATCCCTTTTGCCGCTGTGCAGGGTCCAAGGTCCCTCTGGAGAGCAGAGACTCAGAGGCAAAGGGGACATAGCTGAAAATGATCCTCACTATGAGACTTGAGACAGGAATTTCCTTTCTCTTACAGAGACTGGCTCAGAAACTGCTGATTCGAGGGCTTGGGAGACACTGGAAAGATGGGATTTGTCCTGTGAGAAGGCCTCTCTTCCTATCAATAGCAGAGAGAGCCCAAATGGCCAGCACAGTTTAGGCCTTGCATTCCCCTCTGCCGTGAATCCCACCAGGAGAGATAAGCCCCACCGGACATTCCCAACCCTCTGAGTCACCCAGGGCTGTGCTCAGCCATGTGCCAAGGGCCAAGGACACCGGCTGTGCTGCAGGTCTGCAGCCTCTGAGCACCTGAAGGTGGACAGAAAGATTCAGGGTCTGACATGTTTCGCAGTGAAAACTGCAATCCCATGGGTTTTTTTCCCCAGGAAAATCAGGCAGCAGAAAAGGAGTTTAGAGAGAGATGGGTCAATGTGACAAAAGGCTGCTGGTGATTTTTCAACTCTATGTTATTTGGCTTTGGATGCTAGTAAAAATGACACTCATAAAAGGCCTCTTTTGTGTACCTACAATAGGAGTGGGTGCTGGGGTGTCAGTTCGAGTATCAGTGAATTTTAAGGGCAGACAAGGCCACTGTGGGGGAGAGCAGCGCTGCAGCACTGTTGGGGTACAGTGGACTGGGGGCTTTGCCTGACAGGGGTTAGTGCTGAAACATTAAAACCCCAGCAGCCCGCTCCTGCTCACTGGAATTGTGGCTGCCGCCTGTCCCGCTGTGGTCCCGCTCAATGTCACAGGGCACTCCACGGCATCTGGATCCATGCGCTCCCAGTGAAGTCAGGCTTTCCAGGCGACAGCTCTGATCATTGTAATTCCAAAGGATTGCAAGGGGTGGGGGAGGAAACATCTCTATTTTCCTTCTATTTTTATGAGCATATGATAGCACTTTAATATGAAATTACTTGTTTTGCTGCATCCCTCGGTATTCCAGGCTGGGCTCCAAGCCACCCGGGGGCAGTGACAGACTGCCAGTGACCTCAAAGGCCCAGCACCAGCCACTTTCTTCTTTGGTTCCTGTCCATTTTGCACACAGCAAAAACAGAGAAGAAAAAACACCCTCACATGTCCGACCAGATGAAAATCCCTCCGCAAGACCACATTTGAAGACTTTGTAGAGTCAAACTCTGTGCCGACATTCAGGCTCCCGTCCTTCTGCAGCTCCTGAAATTTCCACGCACTTGGGTTGTTTGTAGGAACAGCCACTGTCTCCAGGCGATGGGGATGGATTGTAATCTTTGTTCGTGTATGTGGAGTGACTGACGCAGATGTTTGTACAATGGGTGCTTTATAAAGTGACAAAATACTTTCAAACTAAGTGGGCAGCATCACTTGCTTGAAGGGTGCCTTCCAAATTACCATCAGTCTTCCCCTTCAGAAGCCTGGGGCACGAAAACACTGTTTCTCACATGCGAGGGCTCAGCGGAGTCTGAAAATCCAAACCAAGGCGCATCGCGGGGCTCTGAGCTCTTGAACCCAGAGCTGCTCCAGACAGCGCCTTCCCCGTTACTGACCCCGTGTTCTTCAGTGCCACCACTGCAGTGACCGTGAGCAGCCCTGGCCTGCCCGTCCTGTCCGTGGCACGGTGAGGACGAGGGAGGGATGAGGGGCAGCCCCTGCTGCGCCACAGGCGGTGGCCGCACCCAGGGCTGCCCTCAGCGCAGCCGCCATCACACGACAGAACACGAGCCGTGCCTCCAGCGCCCGGACAGAGCAGGGGCACCGCGGCCGGGGAGGGCTGCGGGCAGGGGTCGGTCCCGGCAGGCGGCTCCGTGCCCAGCACCGGTGGCGGTGCCCGCCGCCGCCGCCCCCAAGGCTCTCCCCGCCGGGGCCGCCGCGCCGCCCGTGCCGCGCCGCCATTGGCTGCCGGGCTGCGATTGGCGGCGGGACGGGGCAGCGGGCGGGGCGGGGCCGCCGCCGCACGTGAGGCCGCAGGCGCGAGGCGAGGGCGGACGGGCCCCGATCTCGGTCAGCGCTCCCCGCGTCCGCGCCGCGGGTTCGGGACGCGCCCCCGGGTCGCTTCGACGGCTGCTCGAGCCCCCCCTCGGCGGGTACGCGGCGAGCCCGGGGCGGGCGGGGGGCGGCTGAGCCGGGCCGGGTCGGGGGCGCCTCGGGCTGCGGCCGCCTCACTGCGCCCGCTGTGGCGCCCCCTGGCGGGCGCGGAGGCCGGTGCGGGGTCGGACGGACACCGGGACGGTGCGGGGACAACGCGGGCTGTCCCGCAGCGCTGCCCCGCGGGGCACGGGCACACTCGGCTCTGCAGACATCGGCCCTGCCACGTCCCAGCCCCAAACCATAGGGGACAGCCCGAAGAGGGCAGGCAGGCGCTGGTCCCCGAGTCCGCGGCACGACGCTGTCTGTCCCTGCAGGAGGCCCATGGGTTCCCCCACGGCCACGCCGCAGCTGCTGTACCGCAGCACCCGCCTGCTGCGCACGGCCTTCCAGCATCTCCACCAGCAGCAGCAGCGAGCCGATGTCTTCTGTGATGTGGTCCTGCGGGCGGAAGGTGAGCGGGCAGCGTCTCCGAGGGAGGGGCCAGCGCACCTGGGGAGCTGCGGGAAGGGTCTCTGCAACCCCCTAGGAAGGCCTGGGGTAAGCAGGAAGGGCTGCAGGGCAGTGACAGCCACTGTTGCCTTGCAGGCGAAGCGGTGGTGGCCCACTGCAGTGTTCTCTCCGTCTGTAGCCCCTTCTTCATGGAGCAGCTGGGCCGGAAGCTGCCCCCCCAGGGTTGCAGGGTGGTGCTGGAGCTGTCGGGGCTGAAGATTGGGGTGCTGCGCAAGCTGGTGCACTTCTTCTACACTGCCGAGCTGGAGGTGACGCAGGAGGAGGTGCACGAGGTGCTGGCAGCTGCCCGCCGCCTCCGTGTCACCGAGCTCGAGTCGCTGCAGCTCTGGGGAGGACGCCTGGTGAGACTGGGACCCCAGCGGCAGCTCAACCGCTCCTGCCTGCATTCCACTCAGGAAGTCTCCACCATGGCGGCAGCACCTGACCCAGCTGAGCCTGGCAGTGCCAGCTCTGGGGTGTCCCCCCAGAAGCAGCCACACTCCCTGGGGCACACATGCCCCAGCCCCATCGGGCGGATGAGGCTGCGGAAGGTGGAGAGCTGGGGCTGCTGGGAGGTGGTGCGGGAGGTGCAGCCCGCCCCTGTGCCTCGTGCAGTGCTGGTGGGCGATGTGGGGGTGACAGAAGCGCAGCCCCCCCAGGATGTGCATGCACGGGAGCAGGTGAGCAAGTGCTCCCCATGCCAGCAGCCCACCCGTGCAAACGGGATGCAGCAGTGTGGGGACTCCCCTGTGTCCCAGCAGGGCTGCCAGCAGGCAGTACCCCCAGAGACCCCTGGAAGTGACACCGGGGAGGAGGAGGTGGATGTGGGGACAGAGGAGCTGCCCCTGCTCCCTGGCACAGTCTGCCTCTGGCCCTGTCCCTCATCTGAGTCAGAAGAGGAGGTGGATGTTCTCACCTAGGGGGGGCTGGCTCTACTTCTCCCCCCACCACTGCCTGTACCCCTTGAGCTGTGTGTCCTTGGAATAAAGGGCCGGAGCTGTGCTGTGGAGTACTAAACTTTATTGGAGAATGGGGGGACAACGCGGGGTGTGGAGGGAGCCAGGGGTGTGGCAGTGGCAGAGCTGCAGCATCAGGGACGAGACTGGGGCTGGCGGGTGCCCCCCACTTGGTCTCGCCTCTTCATGGACGCTCGTGCCGCCTGCGCCGGTCCTGGCTCCGCTGTGGAGAGAGGGAAGTTGGTCCCTGTTTGTCTCGTCGCTGTCTTGTGCCCGCTCACCCAGCCAGCACCTCTATGCCAAGCTGCTCTTCAGGGCTTCCACTACAGTCTCCGGCTGAGGGAACTTCAGCTTGCGGGGGGGGCCCCTTCCCGATACCGCTCCACAGCTCCACGGCTGCAGAGATAAGGGGGATTATGGGATCAGGGGTGCCGGGGAACCCCTGCCGCCCCGCAGCCCAGCACTTACTACTGCCGTCCTCCTTCACCAGGGACACCTCGAAGCTGTTCCTGCGTGGTGGCTGGGGGTTGATGTCCACGGGGAGGTGGGCCATGGCTTCGCGCAGGGCCGCGCTCACCGCCGCCGCGTTGCGCCCGAACACGCGTCAGCTCTTGCTGTGGGGACACGGCGGTCAGCGACCCGAGGGGTACCCAAGGACCTCACAGCACCTCCGGCAGCTCGGCTGCTCACCAGTGCTCGATGACGACACGGGGGCCGATGTCCCCGGGGCTGCCCTCCTCCTGAGGCTGGGCCCGAGCCCTCTTCTGCGGGGCTGCCGCTGTCTCCGGTGCCTCGGCCGCCGCCGGCCGCTGGGCTCCGCGCTTCCTCCCGCGGGGAGCCATCCTGGGAGAGCCGAGGCGGTGGGGCCTACGCCGGAGCAGGAAAGGGGCTCCGGGAATGCCGCTCTGGGGTGAGAAAGGATCTCGGGTACCCCGCTGTCAGGGGATTGAGAGGTGGCTCCCTATGGGGACACTGCTGTGGGAGAGGGCCGGGAAGGGACAATCCCCGGAGATGCGCCACTGGGGGAAATGAGGGCCCCCGCTGGGATCGTGCTGTGGAGGGCGGGAAGCGGCTCCCCCGCTGGGATCGTGCTGTGGAGGGCGGGAAGCGGCTTCCCAGGGATCCCGCCACAGTGTGTGGCTGGGGAGAGTAAAGGGAGAGCAGGGAAGCGGGGCCGCGGGGCAGGGAAGGGACAGACGCGGGGACTGGAGCGGCCGCGCCGCCTCCTACCTGCTGCTGGCCACGTGCCTTGAGCGCGCGCCGCCTGAGGGCGGAGCCGGAAGGGGCGGGGCCGGGGGACACGGAGCCCCCTGCAGACACAGGTTTCCCCCGCGCAGCCCCAGCCAATCAGAACGCGGGAGCTCAGCAGGGGCCACGCCCCCATACGCGGTCCGGGACCGGGGACACGGGATACGGACACGAGATACGGGACACGGACCGTTTATTGTCAGCGATGGATGAGAGCGAGTGTTAACCGAGGCGGGGCCCCTCCTACCGCCCTGCCCGCACGGGGCCGGGGGGCACCGCTGCTTTCCCGGGGCTCAGCCGGGACAAGTCCCCACGGAGAGCGGCTCCGGGCAGGGCCGGGTGGGCCCGCGGGGCCGGTGCCGCCAGGGTGATGGTGACAGTGATGGGCGACAGTACAGGGCAGCTTCTACTTGTCCTTCTTGGTCTCCTCCTGAGGCGCAGCCGCTGGCACGGCTGGGGGCTCCCCAGGGCCCTCCTCCCGTGGCTTCGACTGCTTCTTGGCCTTCTGGTAGAGCTCGTTGAGGTTGAACTCCCGGATCACATTCTCCTGCAGCCAAGAGGTAGCATCAGCACCACTGGGGACCTCGTGCTCCCCTCTTCTTCCCAGGCACAGGCTGGGCAGGGGAACAGAGGGCTGCAGGGTCCCACCCACCTCAGAGAAGGTCCAGGACACAGCCCGGCCCTTCTTGTCGATCTGCGGTCGCCGCATGATCTCTGTCCCACCCTGGAAGAGGATGAGGGTGGGCAGCTGCTTGGTGAGAGGCGAGGTGCTGACCTTGTACCTGTGTCAGGACAAGCCAACAGTGACCCTCAGGCAGCCTGAGGGGGCTGGAGGGTCGCAGGGACTGGAGGGTCACAAAGTGGGCCCTGCTTGCCCAGGCTGTGTTCTCCACACCTGGTGCTGACGTCTGTGTACCGGCCAACATCCACCTTCCCAAACTGGAGTCCTGAGCAGTTGTACCTGGGCAGGATGGGGATGCATGGCTGTGAGGAACGCAGGGGACCGCGGGCCCCGTTACCCATCAAGAGCCCAGCGGGTGCCACTCACTTGAGAGAGAGGTCAGCGAAGATGGGGGCAAAAGACTGGCACTCACTGGACCAGTTGGCAAAGAACTCAACAATCCATGTCACCCGCTTGTCCCTCTCCAGCTCCTCCTGCCACAGGGACATGGGGTTGGGGGGGTTGGCAGAGTCCCCCAAAACCCCCAGGGCTGGGGAGTTACTCACATCGATGGTCTTGTCACTGAAGTACTTGATGTATTCAGGGCCCATGTAAAGGGGTGGCTTGCAGGTCATCAGGAACACTGCAATGACAGCACCCTGAGACCCCCAGTGCCAGGAGGGCCAGGCTGGGCCTGGGACAGAGCTCCTCCACCCTAGAGCAGTGAGGGGGAGCCAGGACAAGGCAATTCTAGGGCAGGAAGAGAGCCAGGCTCACCTATGCACAGTGTGAGGTAGAGCAGCCCCATGCGGATGTCGAGGCGGAAGAACAGGATGGCGTTGGCCACTTTGCTGAACATGAAGATATTCCCGATGTGCTGTTCCACGGTGACTGCGATGCAAATAGGAATAAGGGATGGGGCCAGATTCCCCCAAGAAGGTTGGGGGTAACTTCAGGGAGGGCTGGATCTGGTCCTCCAGATGCCACCCCACTCAGATCTTTAGAGAAGGCCCCATAGGCAGCCCCAGCCCCCCACGTTTCCCTGACTCACTGGAGCGCCGGTTCTTCATCATGACAATGGCACTGAGGAACATGAGGATCTCCACCTCCCTCTGGCACAGAGAAGGGACAGCATGAGCTGGAAGCGCTCAGGACACCTTGGAGGCATGCCTGGCCTAGCCTGGCCTAGGGACCGGCGGCCATGCCAGGCCCTACTGGCCCCAAGGCCCTGTCAGAGCCCAGAGCCCCCATCCCTCCCGGGGGAGAACAGCGAGGAGAGGGGCTGCCCCGCGGGGTTGGGCTCGACCGCTGCCTGTGGGGGCCTCTCGGCTGTCGGGGGACATCGCAGAGCAACGCCAAGGGTACCGGCCATCTCCTCCCTCAGCCAGGCCGGGGTGCTGGGTGAGCAGGAGGGGAGCCAGGCAAGGGCCGGGGGTGCAGGGACAGGCCCGGGAACAGGCCAGGAATGCGGAGACAGGTCCGGGTCCAGGCCAGGGGTACAGGGACAGGCCGCGCCGCCTCACCCAGTCAAAGTCACACGGGTTGCCATCCTCTCGCTGCGAGGGCAGCCCACGGCAGAGCGGCGGGACCTTGCGTACGAGCAGGAAGGCGGCGGCGAGCAGCGCGGAGAGCGGGTAGTAGGGCCGGGCGAGCCACCGGCAGAGGCCGGGCAGACCCCACAGCAGCGCCAGCAGCGGCGCTACCACCGCCATCTTCCCTCCGCCCCACTCACTGCCGTAGGGGCGGGGCCTCCCAGCGCCGGCCAATGGCGAGCGGCGAGGCGGGCGCTCCCCTGCGCCCGCAGGCCAATGAGAGGAGAGAGAGAAGCGGCCAATCAGAAGGCTGGGAGGAGTCTCCCTTAGCAACGGGGATAGGGGCGGTGCAGGGACGGGGCTCGGCCAATGGCGGGGCGGGGCGGCCCCGCGCGAGGCAAGCCGGGAACATGGAGAACTTCTCGGCGCTGTTCGGCGCGGCCGAGCCGCCGCCCGCCGCCGCCGCCGCGCTCGGATTCGGGCCCGCCAAGGCGCCGGGTGCCGGAGCCGCACCTCCGCCCGCCGCTTCGGCCGCCGCGCCGCCGCCGGGCGAGGACGCGGCCCGCAAGGCCGCCGGCGGCCCCTTCTACCTGCTGCGGGAGCTGCCAGGTGCGGGCGGGCCGCGGGGCGGGGCGGGTGCCGGACTCGACCAGTCAGCGCGGCGAAACGCGGCCGCGGGGGGAACTGACGGCGCCGTCAGCCAATGAGCCTGCGGGGGCGGGGCCATGAACGCGCGGTCCGGTGGGGAAGTGGGCGGCGGGGGGTCCCCGGGCCCGGAGATCTCGGTGCTGGGAGGGTGCAGGGAGTCCCGGGGCCTGGGCACGGCTGAGGAGAGGGCTCGGAGATCCCGGTGCTGTGGGGTGCAGGTGTTATAAGAATCCCGGGGCCTGGGCACGGCTGAGGAGAGGGCCCGGAGATCCCGGTGCTGGGGGGATGCGGGGTCCCCGGAGCCTAAACGCGGCTCGGGAGAGGGGCCTGGGGTGATGTCGGGGCGTTTCCCCGTGCCCATCTGCTCCCGCGGCCGCACAGGCACTACGGAGCTGACGGGCAGCACCAACCTGATCACACACTATAACTTGGAGCACGCCTACAACAAATTCTGCGGGAAGAAGGTGAAGGAGAAGCTCAGTAACTTCCTCCCCGACCTGCCCGGCATGATCGACCTGCCCGGCTCCCACGACAGCAGCAGCCTGCGCTCGCTCATCGAGAAGCCGCCTATCTGTGGCAGCTCCTTCACCCCGCTCACGGGTGCCATGCTGACCGGCTTCCGCCTGCACGCCGGCCCGGTGAGCCCCGGGGCTGGGAGCCGGGAGGGGGGGGGGTGGGAGGAGCCCGGCGTGGCCTGACCAGCCCCTTTTCTCCCCTTTTGTCCACAGCTGCCCGAGCAGTGCCGGCTGATGCACATCCAGCCACCTAAGAAGAAGAACAAGCACAAGCACAAACAGAGCCGTACGCAGGACCCCGTCCCCCCAGGTAAGGGCTGCTGCAGCTGCCCCCCTCCTCCCCTTCAGCACCGGCAGGGCACTGGCTCATCAGGCGCTTCCGCTCCTCCAGAAACCCCCTCGGACTCCGACCACAAGAAGAAAAAGAAGAAAAAAGAGGAGGATCCGGAGCGGAAGAGGAAGAAGAAAGAGAAGAAGAAAAAGAAGGTGAGTGGCAAGGCTGGGTTCCAGTGCCCAGCCCGTGGACTCCTGAGGGGCTCCGTGAGCGGCCATCCCTGAGGGGCTGCTGCCCACCAGCTCTCACAGGTTCTGTCTGTCCTTCTTCTGCAGAACCGGCACAGCCCAGAGCACCCGGGGGTGGGCAGCTCCCAGGCCAGCAGCAGCTTACGGTGAGGCCACGCCGGTGACACCCTGGGGATCCCCCAGCCCATGGGAACAGCCCCAGGCTGACCCCAGGGACACTGGGGCTGGCCTGTGCCCCTGGCTAAGAGGACACCCCTGCAGCCCCCCAGGACCAGGGGCACGGACTCTGTGGGTGCTGACCTCGGGCTTTTGTACCTGAAGAACCTGGAGCATCAAAGCTTCTTTCTTAGTCACCTTTTAAAGTCTCTTCTGAGGAGGGGCTGGTGGCCGTGGCTGCTGTGACCCTCAGCTGTAACGGAGGAGCCCCAGCCAAGGTGTCCCTGCAGCGTGTGGGGTACCCTCCTTTGGCTCCCAATCCTCACCAGCACCCACGACACCTTCCCTGGAGCTGCGTTTCCCATGCCCGGAAAATCCTTACCTTCTGTGGGAGCAGAGTGTGCCTCAAGGCGGTGCCTCCCCCAAACTGGGCCAGGCTCAGCTCTTACCCCTTTCTCTCTCTCTCCCTCGGGACTGGGGGGAAGGCCGAGACCCCGAGGATCAGGAGCCCTGGAGGGGCCGCTCCATCCCTGGACGCCAAACAAAGCACACGCACGGCCCCGGGGTGGCTCATTAAATATCCTTTTATTCCTCGTTTTTAAAATGGATGATAATAATAAAAAAACCCTGGCGTGGCTGTGCGGGGCCACGGGAGCTATTGCTGTAGAGAAAGAGTCCGGTAGTGCCGGCAGGGCTTTGGGGACGGGGAGCACACAGGGCTCCTTGGCTGCGCTTTTTTTGGCATGTGATGAGAAAATATTGCTTTCCGGGGATGCACCTGCCTCTTCCCCCGAGCGAGCAGAAATAAAAACACCCCTGCGACAGCGAGAAACCTCCTCGGAATCATTAACAGAAATTTAAAAAAAGGCAACAAAACCAACAACCCCCCCCACCGACCACAGCCCCCGGGGAAAGAGAACAAAGAGCAAAAACTGCGGGCGGGGGATGCTGGGGACACTGTGCCAGCTCAGGCTGGGGCTGTGGGGGGACTGCCCCCACCCTGCCTACTCCCCGGGCCCCCCCAAAGGGGGCTGGAGGCTGCAGACACCACAGATCAGGGAGAGGAGCATCTGAGGATGGGTACCCTGGCACCCTTCAGGGAGGGAACAGTGACACCCGGCACCTACCACCGCTCCTTCCCTGGGTGCAGGAGGCAGCCCTACGTCCCTCCTTTGGGGACAGGGACAAGGTGGGGGCGGCCCAGGCCCTGAGCAGGGTAGTTTCTTCCTCTCTCTGGGTAAGATATATAATTTCTGCTTCCTTTTTTTTTTTTTTTTTTTAATATTTATATTTATATATATAGATATTTATATATACACACACCTGGTAACTCGGAAAGAGAAAAAAAATAGAATCCGTAACAATAATAATAATAAAAAAAAGTATTCTGGTTTAAAAACAATCCGTTCCTACCACGCCAGGCGAGCGGGTGATTGCACAAGGCCCACAAGTGGCTGGCGCAGCCGAGGCGGTGCCGGGGCTGCGGCCCCTCCCCGAGCCCTCCCCGAGCCCCCCGCGCGTGTGTGCAGCCCCCCTGGCCTGGGGGGCAGAGGGAGGAGCAGGGGGGGCCCCGCCCGGCTCTCCCGGGAGTCCACAAGCTTCTGGTCTGGCTGCGGCGGGGCTCTGGGGGCCGCCGGGGAGGAGGGGAGGGGGCGGCAGCTCTGCCCCTCATACCGAGATCTCGTAGGTCGTGCCCCCCACGCCCGAGACCTTCTTGACACCTCCGCGGGTGGGGCTGCTGAGGGGCACCGGGCCCGGCGGGGCCGAGCCCAGGCTCTTGGGCTGCCCGTTGGACTTGCTGTAGGCCGTTCTCATCTGCACCTCGTCCCTGCGGGAAGGAAGCGCAGACATGGGGTCAGCAGAGGGGAAGAGGACACTGGCACCCAGCATTGCCACAGCCACGCCCTCCCCAGGGACCACCAGCACCCGCTCCAGATCCCGAGGGGCCCGCCGGGTGACCAAGGCTCTGTTCTGAGAGGAGCGGGAAGATTTCTTTTGCTCTTCCCTAGCATCTCTCCTCAGGGAGAGGGCTGTTCTGCTGCCCCAGGGGCTCGGAGGAACACGGGGCGAGGCTCCCCCACAGGCCACGGGCACCCCCGTGCCATCGGAGTACTCACTTTGGTGCCAGTAAGGGCTGCAAGGCCACCTCCTCAGTCTCGGGGCCGCCGGCCTGGGAGGCTGTTTTTTGGCTGCTGTAAGACACGGATTTGCCCAGGTGGGGGGCGGCGGGCTGGTCGGGGGAGCCCAGCGAGCGCACCCGCAGCGCCGGGGGGGGCTCGGGCTTGCCGAAGCGGGGCAGGGCCGGGCGGGTGAGCGGGTTCTTGCCCAGGGGCGAGCGCTTCGAATCGTCCGAGGAGGAGCTGGTGCGGGGTGCGTTGCCGGAGCCCGGCGTCGACTGGATGCCCGAGTCCGCCAGCCCCGCGTCCTCCTCCCGGCCCGGGGCCGGCGGCTGCTGCAGCAGTTTCTCCCGCTCCTGGATGGAGGCCACGATGTGGCGGGAGAGATTGTCATAGCGCACGGGCGAGGGATCGCGCGGCGCCGCGTGCTTGGGGGAGGCGGCGCTGGCGAAGCGGCCGTGCAGGTCGGTCTCTCGCTGCTGGGCGATGCGGGCCGACAGGAAGGGCGAGGTGTAGCCCACCGGCGGCTCGGGCTCCGGGCCCGCCTGCACCGACTCGAAGTCGGGGCTGTCGGAGGGCGTGAGCAGGCTGTCGTAGGAGAGGCTGCCGTTGCGCGTCTGGTTCACCAGGCTCTTGTAGGAGGTGGAGGTGGTGCCCTCCGAGCGGATGGACTGCAGGTGGCCCGTCTCAAAGCCCGTGCCCTGGGCCGACTTGAGGCTGGAGGAGCGGGAGCCACTGGAGAGAGGGTCGAAGTGGAAGCTCTTGCCAAAGGTGGGCGAGCGGAAGCTCTCTGGTTCCAGGCTCGGCTCCGAGCGGTAGCTGGGCTTGTGGCCGCTGTCGCAGATGGAGTTGGGCTCCTTCAGGCTGTTCACTCGGCTCAGCTGAGGGGTAGAGGGGCAGCAGTTACCCACAGAACGACCGCGGAGCTCCTGCGGAGCTCCCAACGCACCCCCTAAACCCTTCCTGCACCAGGAATGGGGTGGCATCCCCTCGGGGCTGGTCCCCCGCTCCGGGCTCAGCCTCACCTTGGCGCTGGTGGAATGGGGCAGGGCCGCCGAGCTGCTGCTGCTGCTGTAACCGGGCCGGTACTTGTACATGGTGGGAGTCGGGGGGCTGTCCTTGCCTAGCAATCTGCTGTCTGCGCCGGGAGAGAGGGGCACGCTCAGGGGGGCTGCGGGCAAGGAACGCGCCCAGCCCCGCCCTCCCTGCCCGAGAACCGGCTCGGAGCCTGGGGCGGACGGACCAAGGTGGGAAGGACGGGCTGGAGGGGAGGTGCACCGGGGTGGGAGACACAGACCGGGAGGAAAGGTTGTCCCCACAGCCACACGCGTGGGGCTGGCACTTCCCTGCCCCTGCGGCAGCCCCGGCTGGGTGACACCCTGGGGGTGCACGGCACGGGGGTGTCAGGGCGCTCAATGGGACACACACACACACCGCACCACAGCCCTCAGCGGGCAGCAGGGCCGGGCAGCAGAGCCCAGGCAGGGCCGGGAGAGCTGCGGGGTCTCCAGCTGCCGCAGAAAGCAGCTGCCACAGGCTCTGCCCATCACATCCCACCTCCGGCCAGGCCCACGCGGAGCCGGCCACAGACGCTCTGTGCCGCTGAGCCAGGCCCGCCACCACTTTGCCTCCTCCATCCTGGCAGCGCCGAGGCTGCAAGGCACAGCTCCCGGTGGCTCCAGACAGCGCCGTGCTGGCTTGGCCTCCCGCAGAGCAGAGCTGACTGTGAGCATCCCGCAGGCTTCTCCAAGTGCAAGGGGCCACACACACCGGCCCGGGAATGCTGACGTGCTCCAGGTCTGCCCTATGGCCCTGGCTCCTGGCCCGCCTGGTGCAGCCCTGGGCTCCCCTCCCAGCGGCTGCCAGGACCCTGGTGCCCTCCTTACCCTCAGTGGTGGCCAGGGTTAAGTGTGTCCTCAGGCCCGTGTAGCGGCTGAGGTCGGGCTTAGGTGGGGGTGGCGGCTCGGCGTCAGCAGATTGGCTCTCCGTCACCTCAAGGCTCCCCTTGGACTGCAGAGACAAAGCGCGGGCGGGGTCAGGAGGGGCCGAGGCCTCAGCCCCCCCGGGCTGGCAGGGCACGGACGGCGGCGCTGGGGGCTCCCGCTGCCTCCCGGGCCATCCGACAGAACAGGGGGCGGCGCGGGCCCCAGGTGGGTGCTGGAAGTGCCAAGGAGGGGGAGCCTCCAGAGGGTGCTGCGTGGGGAAGGATGGGAGCAGTAAGGGCAATGGGGGGGACAAAGCCTCACTGTGGTCACTGCCACGTGGGACGGGGACAGTTCCCATCCCACGGGGACACGAACGAGACAAGGAGGGGGACAGGGAACGTGACCAGGCTCACTCGGTTCTCTACTCACGGATGCAGGCTTGCACCCCTGGGCTCCGTGGAGGGCCCCAGCGCAGACAGCGCTGGTCCCCACCTTCCTCACCTTCGTCCTTTTCAGCTCTGTCTGGATACCATTGTCCATGATCTTGACAGTGATCTGACCGTCTGACACCTCGGGCCGCAGGAATGGGGGTCGCACCAGCACCGTCTGCTCGGCCTTTGGGCGCCCGAGGTACCTGGGGAGGGGGTGGGAGGAAGGTCACGGCCTGCAGCCCAGGATGGAGCAGCTTTTCCAGGGGTGCAGAGGCCAGGCTCACCTGGGGGCCGGGGAGCTGCAGAGGACCCGGCTGACATTCTTACAGCAACCGTTGGTGAAGGGATTGACGCCTCCGCGGAACTTGCCCGTCACCTGCGGGACAAAGGAGTGTCACAGCCAGCCGTGCCAGCTCCCTCAGCACAACCCCCCAGGATGGAGATACTCCGAGATCCCGCTCCTTTTCCTAGTCCCTGCTTCAGTGCTCAGCTACCCTTGAGGGGGGTAGGGTCACCTCAATTTCACCTCCTGGGCCCCAGAAGTGCCCGCCTAGCTCCATCCTCTGACTGCACTGCCCCGCAGTCACCCTGTGCTCTAAGTCCCCCAGCTATAATCCACACCCATGCTCTCCTGGGAAATCCCAAAATGTATCCATAGGTGGCCTGGCTAGGCAGGCAGTCCCCGCCGTGCTCCCCGGGACGTACCTGTTCGTTGGTAGTGCGGCCCCTGGCCACCAGCACCACGTGGAAGCCCGTCAGGCCAGCGACGGGAATGAAGAAGAGCCCAGCCACGCACATCACCACCATCCTGCCACAGCCAGCTAAGGAGCAGCCACGGCCCCGCTCAGCACCGCACCGCACCGTCCCCAGAGCCCACCGCCCCCTGCCCACGCCCTCGGCCCAGGAGGATACGTGACGGCCATGCGGACGCCGGAGAGCTCCTCCACCTGGTAGAGGACGTAGAGCAGCCCGAAGCCGAAGACGCCCATGATGTGCGTGGTGAGCGACAGCAGGAAGAGGAAGAAGTAGCGGTAGTTGCGCCGCCCGATGCAGTTGTTGACCCAGGGGCAGTGGTGGTCGAACTCCTGCCGGGGATGGGGCACGGTGAGGGGGTGCTCGCGGGGCTCTCTGCCCCGTGGGGGGCTGGCGGGGGCCCCGGCGGCTCCTCACCTCCACGCAGTTGTCGCAGACGCTGCAGTGGGAGCAGCGGGGCGGGCGGTAGAAGCGGCAGGTCGCGCACCACTTCATGCGCACCTGGATGCCCTTGATCTCCACCGTCTTGTACAGCGGGGCCCGGAAATCGTCCTCCTTGTCCTCGTCCTCCTCAGCTGACGGGGACACCCCGGCGTGGCATCAGGTCCCAGCCAGCCCCTGCCCGCCCGAGCCGAAGGCTCCCGGCATCACCTTCCCGTCACCCGGCACAGGGACAGCCAGGGACCCCCAGACACAGGCCGGGGGGGGCTCTCCCAGGCCTTGCCCTGGAATCCTGACACTGCCTGAGCCCCAGGGACCCAACGCGGGGCACTGAACCCAGAGATGCCATCCCTGTGGCACTGTCACTGCCCGATCCCACCGGGCAGGGTGATGAAGGCTCCTCGCCGGTCTTTTGGAACCCAGAATTCCCCTTTACCTCCCAGGAAGGGTGCAAGGAGGCAGCTCTTCCCGGCCGGAGCCGGACTCACCTCGTGGGAATATGCCCGGGTCCATGAAGGTGGCCATGCTGAAGTTGGCCAGCACGAAGAGGAAGACGACGGCATTGTAGGCGGGGATGACTGGGGACACGTAGAGACTGAGCCCCGGGCACCTGCGGGAATGGCAGCCGTGAGACCCTCGGACCCTCACTGGTGCCGCTCCCGCCACCTCCCACTGTCCTGGGGGCTCCTGGCAGTGCATCCCACACCCAAACTGGAGCACATCCCGACCCCAGCCTGGGGAGCACCTGGGGGCCACTGTAGGACGTACTCCAGGCATCCATCAGGGAGCAAAATTCCCCTTTGGGAGGCCCCACAGAGCCGTGATGCTGGGAACAGGGAAAAGCAGGCCAATGGCATGGGGAGCACCCAGGGGGTCTGCCAGAAAGCACCTGGATGTTGTCGTCCCTGTGCCACACCAGCTGCTCGGGGGCAGAGGGGACCCTGTAAGGGGACGTGAAACCAGCACCAGCTCTGGTGCCTCCAGAGCCACTCATGCTCCTCACATCCCAGAGACAGCTCCAGCAGGACATGGGGACCCTGGGCAGCACCCAGCTCCTCCAAGAGGCCCACGGGAGCGCAGTGAGGGAATCACCCTGCTCCCTCCTGCCCCAGCGGGAGGGCTCGGGACAGCGGGCTTCCCCCTTGCAGGCGCCAGCGTAATTCCCTAATCTGCTTTGCTGCTGGGATTTAATCCCACAGATCTAGGGCAGCATCTGTCCCTCTCTTCCCCCCACCGGGCTAAGTGCCGATGGATTTAGGTGGCCGGAGCAGCGCGGGGCCGGGCGGGCAGGGTGACATATGGTGCCAGCGCCGTAATCCCCCCCGGGCCGGGGTGAAGGGGCAGGCGCTGGCCCTGTCCCCTCCTCCACCACCACCCACCGGGACGGGTCCCATCGCCGGGTGAGCCATGGCAAGGCTCCAGCTGGGAACGAGCCCTCGGTGCAGGGCTCTGTCCCAGTTCAGGGCCCTGAGGAGGGCAGGGGGGCACCCCGGGGTGAGGAGCAGCAGCTGTGCCCGGGGCAGCGGCCCCGGGCAGGGCAGGAGAAGCGGGCACACCCTTCCGGCACGCACCTGGCAGCACGGAGGGTGAGGCGGGCAGGGCGCTGCCAGCACCGGGCACCACTCCGCGCCCCAGGGAAGGTGGGAATCATCAGTGGGACCTGCTCTCACGGGACAAGGCGCAGGGGTGAGAGCAGGAGGGCAGACTTTTGGTGGCAGGACACCCATGGCTGGCAAGGAGCACAGCAGGGCCAAGCCACCCCAGCAGACTCCTCTTCTTCCTCCTCCTCCTCCTCCTCCTCTCTGGCCGCTCCAGGCCCCACACACTACATCAGGCTTCTCCTGCAAACCACCTTCCCCAAAGCCTCTGCCTCACATCGTTCCGCAGCCCTGCTGGGCACCCTGGGCACTGCCTCCCTGCTCCGTGTCAGGCCGGCATCTCCCGGGATGGATCTCCCGGCCCAGCCCCCCGAGCTCTGCCCCGGGCTGGGGAGCGGCTCCTCCAGCGGCACCGGCCATGCCGGCCCTGCCGCCTCGGCTGGAAGCCAGCCAGGCGGATTCTCTGCAGCTGGGACGGGCTGGAGAGGAGTGCTCCTCTCCAATCTGTGCCCCAAAACCCTCGGAGGACAGCGCTGGAGGGACAGGACCTATGTGACAGCACCTGGCCACAAGCCAAGCAAGGGAAGGATCACAGAGTCGCGGAATCACAGAATTGTCGGGCTGGGAAAGCCCTCCAGGATCACTGATTCCAACTGCTTCCCCAGCACTGCCAGGGCCACCACTGAACCATGTCCCCAGGTGCCACAGCCACATGTTTTTTGGTGACTCCACCACCACCCTGGGCCGAACACCCCCTTCCATGAGGAAATTTTCCACAACATCCAAACTAAATCTCTCCTGGCACCACCTGAGGTCGCTTCCTCTTGTCCCATCACTTGTTCCCTGGGAGAAGAGCCCAACCTCACCTGGCCACACCCTCCTGTCAGGGGGGTGTAGAGAGCGAGGACGCACCAGAAGCAAGGACCCCATGTCCCTGAGCTGAACTCCTGCTCCACTTGAGGCAAGCCCCCCTGGCTCTGCTCTCTGCTGGACAGAGAGGGCCAGGGGGCTCAGAGGAGCCCTAAAAATAGGAAATGCCCTTCCAGAAACCCTGCGGAAGGAGCTCCTCTTTCCAGGAAAGGAAATCCCAGCCCAAACCTTTGTTTGAAAGAGATGGAGGGGAGCCAGGAAGACCCATGCCCGGGCAGCCATCCCACACGGGGAACAGCCAACAGCCGGGCTGAGCCAAGCACACAGCCTGGATCCGGAGAGACAGAGCCCAGGGAGGCGGGGAAGGATCCAGCCGCCTCAGAAAGCTCTGGGGCAGGCAGAGAGGGAAGCGCCAGGGGAAGGGAACACCTCTGTGCTGTCCTGGCAGCCAGCCCTTCCTGGAGGGACACAGAGCTGCCGGGGCAGGACAGCGCCCAGCGGGTCCCTGGGCTCAGCCACACTGACAAGACCCCCTGGATGGGATTCACGGGCCAGGGCGAGCACAACACCATCCCCACAGAGCCAGACCCTCCAGTGGGCACCCTGCCGGTGACCCCAAAGGCAGGGAGTCACCTGCTGGGACCATCCCCACCCGTGGGAGGGATCAGGATCCTCCACAGGGAGCAAAGGTGCTGCCCATCCCCGAGGGAACCTCCTTATCAGGAGAGCGATGTGTTCCTGCCTTTTGCTCTCCTGAACGGTGAGTGCAGGGCTGCAGGCCCTGCCTCGACCCGGGGGCACACAGGGCAGGAGGAGCAGGAGCAGGAGCTGGAGCAGGAGGGAGGCTCCTCACCTCACCTGGCCACGCAGGTCCCGCAGCACCCGCCGGGTTCCCCCTCGGGATCGGGATGCAACACGCTCACGGCCAGAGGAGCTGTCGGGACTTGTCCCTGGCAGCACATGAGAGGACCTGGGAAACCTCGGGCACCATGAGTCACACCGGGATGCTACCAGTCGTGCCTGGAGAAGCCTGTCCTTCCCCGCTGGTATCCCCCTCCCCAGCCCCTCATCCCCTGCACTCTCCCAGGCACAGCCTTCCCTCCCTGCCTCTTCCCTGGGGCTCTGACCCACGGGCTCTCCAAAGGCCTCGGCA
This sequence comes from Hirundo rustica, assembly GCF_015227805.2. Classification (NCBI taxonomy): domain Eukaryota; kingdom Metazoa; phylum Chordata; class Aves; order Passeriformes; family Hirundinidae; genus Hirundo; species Hirundo rustica. The sequence goes on along the minus strand of NC_053455.1, from coordinate 58,539,689 downwards.
CAAACACAATCCCGGCTCACCCTGACCCTCACACAAGTTTGGATCTGACTGGGTGCGGGGATGACACTGTGTCCCAGTGGCACTGCCAGCCCCAGGAGGGGACAGGGAACCTGAGAGCCTGCTGCACCAGGAGCTGGCACCGGCCAGTGGGGAGATGCAGCAATGGACAAATGGACCCCAAGGGGGAATTTCCATCCTAAATCAGCACCTGACTGAGAGCCAGCATCCCAGGGGGAGGCAGGAACATCCCTCTCCTGCTGCCCTTCCCTCATTTCCACGGCCACGGGCTCAGCAGCAGCTCCTAATTAAATTAATCAATCAAAGAGAGTTCTTGGCCCAGAGATACAAATCCTGGATGGACCAAAAAGCATCCAGCGGATAGGCTGGAAGCAACACAGTTGGAGCCTCGAGAGCCCTGCCGATGCCTGGCAGCTCCCTGCTCGGGGGAGGCCCCCCAGAGCCCGCCCTCACAGCTCCCACTGCACTTCCCAAAGGATCAGCCTTAGGTTGGATGCCGACAGTGGGAAGGGGCTCAGCAGCCCCCAGGACCACGCAGGAGACAAACCTCGAGCCCCACATCTGCTCCAGCGCCAGGCGGAGGCTGTCCCAAGGGAGACATCCCGCACGGCCGAGCCCCGTGTGAGTGCTGTTCCCGGGGTTTAATGGGATGTTCTGAAGAAGGATAAACAACACCGCTGACCTGCAATTACAGCGACCTGCCCAGGTGTCCCTGCCCCGGCCAAACCTGCTCCACGGCGCCGGCTCCGGCACTGCCTCTCACCGCCCGCTGATAAGCGGCTGCTGCCGACGCTGCTCGCGCCCGTGGCCGGGATGGGCTCGGGGTCCAGCTGTCCGGCAGCCGCCGTGCCAAAAGAGAGCCGGCCTGTCCCCTAAGGTCACCCACGGGGCGGCACCGCCCGCTCCCTCTGCGCCTCCTTCATCCCCCTGGCACGGGAGCGACAGTCAGCGACTTCCACAGGCGTCTGGCAGCCCGGAGCAGCCAAGCCCCGAGCCTGGGAGCCTGGTGATGGCTCGGTGTCCCAGCGGGGGACGGCCACACGCTGCTGAGTGACACTGCCAGCTGGGCAGGGCGAACCAGCCCCGCGCCCCTCTTTGGTCAGAGAGTTCCCCCGTCCCTGCCCGGCGGCTGCCAAAGCCACGGTGACCTTCCCGCCACCAACAGCTCCTTCCCGGGGAGCGGCAGCAGCCACGGCACCCGTCCCTTCGGCCTCCCGCAGCTCCAGCTGACTCCTGTGGCCACAGCAGGAAAACCCCAGGGAGTGGGAGAGGCTCCCTGAAGCCAGGACCCCAAACACATCCCCGCTGAGACCCCGGGGATGCCCTGCAGGATTTGGAAGCCATTCCAGCTGCCGTGCTCTGGCTTTCCTGCCTGGCACGCTGTGCCGTGGTGCCAGCCCCGCTGAGCCACTCTCTGCCGGGCTCCCTCAGCACCTCGGGGTTCTGCTCCCACGCCTGTCACCCCCCTGGGCACGTCACCGAGGCACGTGTCTCCAGGCGGGGAAGAGCAGCAGCCCAGGGATGTCACCACGCCTCTCTAGCACCCAGCACCACCTTCCAGCCCAGTGGGCCCCCCGAGGCCCCAGTGACCTGCTGGCCATTTCCCTGGGGCCCTCTCCAGGGACACGGAACCCTCGTTGCCCCAGGGGCAGGGGCCAGAACACAGCGAGTGATCCGCACAGGGGTCAGAGTTCTCCTCCCTGAACTTTCCTTTGCGGCTCACAAATCGATGACGAAACTAAAAATAACACGTGTCCTGTCCCAGCCCACCGATCCACCTCGCCTGGCTCCAGAGGAGAAAGTGATCCACGCGTTTTCCACCCGCAGGTCACAAACCAGTTCCCAACCCGGCTGACCCGGAGCCGAGCGCTGCCTCACCAGGAGTGCCAGCACGCGGCTTCCCCTGGGAAAACTCACGGAGTGAAAGGGCTCCCGCCGCGGCTGCGGCGCCCGGAGCACAATATCCCCCTTTCCTTCCCTCTGGGAGGAAATCCCAGCTCCTCTCCCCTGTCCTCGCTGGCCCGCCCCGCTCTGGCCGAGCAGCTGGGACTCACGTGAAGGCGAAGAAGAGGGTGGTGGCTCCCACTAGGAAGATGGCAGCAGCGGAGACCGGGACGTACTTGCTGGGTTTGAATCTCTTTCCGGAGGCTGCTGGCATGTTGGAGCTGTGGTGGGGGGTCCGCCCCGCAGCATAGCCCAGGCCCCAGGGGACTCAGAGCAGGATGAGAAGGGGAGGGGGACAGGGACTGACCCCTACCCTGCCCCCGCGCCTGCTCCTGGGGCAAGTTCCGAGCGGGGCGGACGGTCCGGAGAAGGCTCTGGAGCAGGAGGCCCAGGAGAGGAGCCCACTCTTAAGCTCTGCCCCGTGAGAGCTCACAGGCGCAGGGAAGGAGGGTTAAAAACATTAAAAATTCACAACAGAGAAGGGGGTTTGGGTTTAGGACAACCGTTGGAGCGGGAATGCTGAGAGCCCTTCCCAGGCTCAGTCCAGGCAGCAGCCCACAGGGAGCAGGACTCCTACAAGCAGGCTCTGAAAGGAGGGAATTCCCCAGGCTCGGGCAGGGCGCTTCCCAGCCTGCCAGCAGCCCGAGAAGAGCACAGGATCAGCAAACTCCTTGCAAAAAAGCCACTCCGGGAGCCTCAGGGAAGCCACTGCTCCTTTTTAATCCTCCTCTGCTGTGCCGCAGCCCCCGGTGCTGCACGGGAGGAGGGGGTGGTCTCCAAGCAATCCCAGCTTCCTCACGGAGCTGCTGTGCCTCCTCCTCCTCCTCTCGCTGGAGGGGTCACGGAAACACTCTCCCTGATTTCACCGGGATCTGGGGCTGGCTGGCGGTGGCCGTTTAATTTTATTTATTTCTCTCTTGTCTGTTAAAGCCGAGGAACAGCTGGTGCAAGGTTGAGCTGTAAATCCTTTCTTTCGAGGGGGGCGGAGGGGAAGGTCTGGCGGATTGTGGGCTTTCCTACTTGCTCCTTTCTCCTGACCCCCCAGGCCCTTCCATGGGCTCAGTATCCACTTGGCGGTTGGGGAGCGACGGGAATTTCACTAGATCTTCTCTGCAGCAACCATTTCCCAGCAGGTGAACGGGAATGGGGTGTTCGGGGTGCGCCTTCACAACCCCAGCAGACACCAAAGGGTGGAAGTGGTGCTCAGCAGCTCTGTCTCACCCATGGCCCAGGCGGTGCCAGGGGAAACCTCAGTTTGTTCTGAACGGCTCCATTTCTTCCTCCCCCTTTCTTCGTTAAAATCCTCCTTCATTCATCCATCCGTCCGTCTTTTAAAAACAAAACTACGTAAAACCATTAAAACCCGAGGTCCGGTGCGCCACAGCTCACCTGGAAAAAACAAGGACAGAAATTAGCATGGCGAGGGAAGGGATGGAGCCGGCTGTCATTATTCAGGGCAGCCTGGCCGTGGCGTCTCCCGTCCCAGCCCAGGGGCACTGGCTGCTGCAGGAACTCCAAACCACCCCCTCTACCACCGAGAAACCCACCCTGAGCCCTGGAGGGACTCCATGAACTCCTGCCTGCAGCTCCGGCTCAAATCCCAGCATCAGCGAGTGCTGGCTCCCTGAGGGGCAGGGGCTGAGCAGAGGCTCTGGGACTTAAGGTGGAGACCACAGGAGGAAAAAACGTCCAGGAATCTCACCCCTTTCCCTGGAAGGCAGGAGACAGGAGAGGCCTATGGAAAACAACAATCCCATGATCGGAGGTGGCCTTTGCAGCTCTGGACTCATCAGGAACTGTCTCGCCAGGACAAGGAGGAGTGGATTTGAAATGACAGAGCTCAGGGTTAGACGGGATATTGGGAAGAAATTCTTCCCTGTGAGGGTGGTGAGGCCGTGGTACGGGTTGCCCAGAGGAGCCGTGGATGCCACATTCCTGGAAATGTCCAAGGCCAGGCTGGATGGGGCTTGGAGCAACCTGGGTTAGTGGAAGGTGTCCCTGCCCATGGCCCCGACCGGCCCCAAGCCCATCATCCCTCCTATCCCACCAGTTCCTGCTGCCACAGCCACCACTCCTCACCTTGTCACCGTCTGTCACCAACCCTCCCCTCACTGCCTCCACGGCACCGCGGGTCCAAGCGGAGCTTTACAGCTCACTCCTTTCTCCCTTCCAGCTTTCTCTGCCTCCCCAATTTCTCCTTCGGGGTGGGCAGGGAGCTCTCCAGCACTGACTAAACGCAGGTGAAGGCTGGGAGAGCTGCGGCTCCCAATTAAAGGCAGGTTTAATGACAAGGATGCGTTACCACCGAGTGGGTCCAGCCCCGGCTCACGGCGTCAGCCACCCCGGCTGACTCACCCGGGAACCGCTCCCGCCGCTCGGCCGCTGCAGGACCGAAGCTCAGCTTCCCACCCCAAGCTTCCCCTGCCCTTGGGAGTGAGAGGAAACGTGGGGCCAAACGCTCTGCCCGGCCGGGAACGTGCAGGTTTCACCTGGCAGCAGCTCCTGAGTGGAGCAAATTGAACAGTAACACCAGGGAAAGCTGTTTTCCGTAGCAGGGACAGAGTTCCCTGGAGAGCAGCGGTTTCCCAGCCCCGCTCTGCCTGTTCGGGGAAGAGCCCAACACCCCACAGAGCCGAGCCCAACAGCAATTCCAGGGATGGGCTATCGGAAGTCCAGGCCTGACATCATGGCTGATTGCTTTAGCAGGAGCAATCTGCTCCCAGAGCAGCCGGCCCTTTGAACGCTCCGCCATGGAGGCACGGCCACACCTCGGGTTCAAACAGACGCTGCCAGGCAGAAGGAGCTGTTCCCTGATAATTCCTCCTCCGGAGATCCCCACCCTGCCCTCGCAGGGATCCAGGGGCACGCAGCTCGTGGCCCTGCTCTGCCCCAGCCCTTCCAGACAGAGATCCAGGTGCTCCAGCCCTTCCACGGGGCAATCCCTGCAGAGCTGTGCACGCCAGAGCCAGCTCCCCATGGAATCGGGCACCCATGGGAAAGGCCCATGAGCAGGGGGAGAGCCCCAGTGCTGCCATTAGCAACAGCCCAGCGAGAAGCGATGCAAATGCATCCCTGCTCCAGCCACCTGTACCTGGAATAACTCCACAACTCATCAAATAGGAGGCTGCTGAGCCCATCCCGGCTCCCACAGCCACCACACTGCTCCCGGAAATCCCTTCCAATGGCTCTGGCGTGCTGAGACCCCGCAGGATTCTCCAGACCCAGCCCTGCTGCAGAGGCCCGGGCAGAAGCTGTCAAAGCGCAGCACAGCGTGCTGAGATCTCTGCTCTGTCATCCTTAAGGGGTGCAGGAAAGACACAAGGAAAACCCACCCCGAATTCCCACAGATTACACTAATTCAGGCCCTGATTCTCCCAAACACACATACTCTTTCCCAGCCATTCCCTTTCCCAGCCCCACAAACCTGCCCACGTCTGGCCAACTGACCCTTCCTATCCCTCCACCTATGCCCCAAATCCTCTGTCTCTCTGGCCACTTTGTCCCTATCCGCAAAGGCCACCACAGACTTCCCTGCTCCAAAGAGTCCCCAGCTCATCTTGCTTACCTGTGGCCTACGTGGGCTCTGCTCTTGCCTCCCATTCCTTCCCCTCCGCCAACTCCAGCCCAGCAACTCCTCCTCTGCCGCTGCTGCTCCTCCAGACCTGCCCTGCTCCTTCCTCCCCCAGCGCCTGTGTCACTGCTCACTCCCCCTTCCCTCTCCCTCAGAAATTCCACCTGGTTTTCCCATCCCAGCGCCTCCTTTTCGGAGCACTTTCCCAGTTCCGCTCTGCTCAGCCACCCTTGGAGCAGTCATCTCCACTCTCCGCGGTTTCCCTCTACTCATACAGGGGAGCTGCTCCTGTTTCCTCCGTCTCCATTTCTGGGGATTTCTTTTAACTCCAAATTCCCTCCCTCGGGATATGTGCAAGCACGACTGCCGCCACCTTCCCTTTCTTTGAGCCCGCATCTCCTTTTCTTGGGTCAAGGCCCTGTAAAGCCTCACTGATTTCCTCCTTTTACTCCCCCTCCCAGCCCTCTGCTCCTCCTTCCCTGTATCCCACCCCTCTGCTCATCTGCTTCAGCCCCTCTCCAGCCTTCCCACATGTAGCCAGGTGCTCCATGGCTTGTCCCTTCTGGAGCTTGAGGCCCTCCCCACCTCTGCTGGGACGGGGACACATGTGTCCCCAGCTCCCGACATTTCCTCCTCCCTCACTTCAGCTCCTCACTCTGCTCCCGCCCAGGAAGGAGGAAATGCACCTGGGCATCAACCGTGCGGCTCGTGGGATCCCTGGGATCCACGGCACAGGCAGGACGGAGTTCCCTCCCGGTTACCGGCTCCCAAACCTGTGTCACTGGCTGTGATCCACAGCTCCCGACCTGCCCGATCCAGCCGAGTTCCCATGGCGCAGGGCAAACACACAAACAATTCCTTCCACGTGAGGCAACTCCCAGACAGGGCAGATCCCGGGCTGCACGGAGACGGGATGTGCTTTACCTGTTCCCATTTTGTTTTGATCAGCTGCACCCCAGAGTCCCACAGAGCCACCCCAGAGCTCGCTGCCTGGCACTGTGAGCGAGGGGCATCCACGGCACAAGGAATTCTCTCCTCCCTCTGCAGCTCCCTCTGCTCACCCTGTTAACACTTCACACTCCCAAATCCATCGGAGAAAATGCGAGCTTTCCCAAACCTGGCGCTGTGGCCAGAGCAATGCCAGCGCGAGATCCCCACTGTGACCAAGCAGGAGCACCTGCCCCAGCAGGGAAGTCTGGGGACACTTCCCCGCTCTCAATTCCGAAAGAGGATGCACAGCAATGTATGTTTGGTTGCCCCTCGGCTCCAGGTGCATCCTGCGCACCTGCCTTTCTCCCATGTGGAGGTACAGAAGGATCAACGCAGAACATGGAGAAATATTCCACCGCGGACAGCCAGAAGGCTGGAATCTCTCTGTGCTTATCTCCCGCCCAAGCCTTCCCCTGCTCCCATCCTCCTTCCCCAGCCCGTCCCGCTGGTTTACATGGGATTAGCCCCATTTTATGAGCGAGGCAGGAGAAACAATGCCCTATCCACTGAGGCCGCGTCCCAACGGGCCCCACAGCGAGCAAGGACAGTGCCAGCCTCTTGTCACCGTGTTAGGAGACACCGGGCACAGCGACAGGTGGGAATGTCCCCAGGCAGGCTCCTGGCAGGGGAGTTCAAGGTCTCCCCCTGGACCCACCCAATCACCACCCTCTCCATTCCCAGATGGGGCTCCTGGCCTCGGGAACCAACGGGAATAAGCGCTTGCTAAGGCAGCGCCTGGGCCGGGCGGAGGGCAGAAATTAAGCTCAGATTAAGCTCAGAAAGAGGCTCCAAGATAACTCTGGCTTTGATCAGGACAAGGCTCTGGTTGTGCTTTACACGCCCCAAAAAAACCCGAGCAGCTCCTAGCGCAGAGAATCCTGCTTCCCTAACGCCCCAATCCAGCTCCGTGCCGGGGCGGGAGCCGGCAGATCCGGGGGAACCACTTCCCAGAGCCACGGGGAACATAAGGGCAGTGGATCCCCTCCCGAATAGGCGCGGGGAGGTGGGTGGAAGCCCGGGGCTGGGGACCTGCACAGCTCGGGCGTTTGGGAATCCGAGAATTCTGAGGAGAGGCCAGTCCGGACCCCTGTCCCCCCCAGATCCGGGAGCAGGCACCGTGCCGTGAGAAGGGACCGCGTCCTAAGCAGGGTTCCTCCTTCGGCCGCGGCACAGGGGCCGAGCTCCGGTGCCACAGATCAGCGCGGTGACGGCGTTCCCGGGGGCCCCGGGGACAGGCCGGGTGCAGGACAGCGCACGGGTGCCCCGGGCTCCCTGCGGCAGCCCACGGCCGCTCCCCGGCCCCGGGCGGTCTCCAGCCGCGGGGACGGGCCCCGCTCCGCCGCGCTCACCCCGCGCCCGTGCGCAGGGGCGGCCCCAGCCCGCGGGGCACCGCTCCCCGCCAGCCCCGCACCGCCGCTCCCGCGGTCTCCCGCGGTCTCCCGCGGTCTCCCGCGGCACGGGAGAAAGCCCCGACGCCGGCGGGGCCGCGGGCACGGAAGCCGGGGCAGGAGGAAGCGGCGTTCCCGTGCAGAGGCACGGCGACCGTCGGGCGGGCGGCCGTGCGGAACGGCGGAGCGGGGCCGCGGCCAGCGGGGCGGGCCGGGCAAGGGTCGGCGCCCGCCGGGTTGCCGGGCAGGAGGGTTCTCGGCGCGGTGGGGGAACACCGGGGCGCAGCCCGAACCGCGCGCGGGGGGGAGCCGCGGGGGCAGCGGCGGGGCGGGGGCGGCCGCGGCCGGGCCCCGGCGAGGGGCGCGAGGGACGGGCGGGTCGGGGAGGCGGCGGCGGCGGCGCCGGAGCGGCGGGGTCCCGGCGGGGCGGCGCGGCCCACGTGACTCACCGGCAGGAGGCCGCGCGCGGCGGCGGCTCCGGGGCACGGACGGCGGTGGCTGCGGCGGGCGGGACGTCACGCGCGCGCGTGCGCACCGCGCCCCCCCGCGCGCCTCCATTGGCCGCCTCCCGCGGGCCCGCCCCGGGAGCGGCGGCGCGCATGCGCGGGGCCGGGGAGCGGGCGGGCGCCCTCGCACCGCGGAGGGAGGCGCCACGGCCGGAGGCTGGGCGCGTGCGCGGGACGTACCACAGCGGGGGCCGGAGGGGGCCACCGGTCGGGAACGGGCGGCGCACACTCCGGGCGCGGGGGGGGCCCGGGGCCGGAGATCCCCGCCCCACCCTCAGCAGACGTTCACCAGCGGCAAAGGCTTCCAGATTTAATAGCAAACCGTACAAAAAGTATAAAACCGAAGGACGGGCGCCGCACCGGCGTCACACCGCGCTGGGGGAATGAGGAAGGGGCACAGCGAGGGGGAGGAGGAGAGCACATCCCGCCCTTCCCCTACTTGAGGTCCATGAAGCGAATGTCCATGATGAGCAGGAAGTTCTTGGGGAGGGGGCGCGGCGCCGGGGACAGCACGGTGAAGACCTGGCGCTCCAGGTCCACGCCGGTGACCACGATGAAGCCGGCCACGCTGGTCTCGGAGATGTTGTCGTCGGGGCTGTCGGCGGTGCTGACGCTCAGCAGGTGGTGCACCATGTCCCGCCCCGGGGTCACCGGCACCAGCTTCAGCTGGTTATCCTCCTGTGACATTCCCAGCGGCAGGCACGAGTCCGGGATGGTGGGCGCGCCCACCTTGTAGATCTTCACGTCAGAGAACTTGACGTCGAAGGCGTGGGGGTAGAAGCAGCCGCGGAAGCCGTAAAAGTACTCACGGATGCGCTCGTCCCGGCATTCCCGGCGGAAGTCCTTGGAGCGCTCTACCACGCCGCCGGACTTGGGCAGCAGCACGGTGCGCACAAAGTGGGGCAGGTCCCGCTTGAGCTCGTTGTAGAGGCGCTCCTGGTCCAGCACCACCACCACGTCCACCTCGAAGGCGGAGGCGGCGTGCACCAGCGCCTGGTAGCCCGAGCTCTTGACCCAGCCGCAGGTGTTGATGACGCAGCCGCTCACCGACGCCCGCCGGTTCACCTCGCACCGCTGGTTGAAGACGTCGGCCAGGCACGACGTGATCTGCGGGAACAGGGGTCACACAGAGGCACCCGTGTCCCCACGCTGTCCCCAGCTCCTTCAGAACCCTCGATTCTGGGCAGCCACGCAGGGCAAAATCGTGGAATTGTAGAATGGTCTGGGTTGGAACAAACCTTAAACCCCATCCAGCTCCCTATGCCAGGACACCTTCCGCCAGCCCAGGTTCCTCCAAGCCCCATCCAGCCTGGACTCGGGCACTTCCAGGGATGGGGTGTCCACAGCCTCTCTAGGCAAACCTGGGGCCTCACCGGCCTCACAGTAAAAAAGTTTCTTCCCAATATCCAGCCTAAATTTCTCCTCTCACTCTGAACCCATTCCATCACTCTGGATCCTGACAAGAATCCCTCTCCAGCTTCCCTGTAGTCCCCCAGGAGGGAAAAGGCTGCTCTGAGGCCACCGCACAAACTTTCCCTCTCAGGGAGGAACTGCCCCACCTCTCCCAGCCTGTTTCCATAGGGGAGGTGCTCCAGGTCCCTTAATCAACTCGGCAACCTCCTCTGGACTCCCTTCCCACCCGGATCCGAGAGATGCCAAGGGGTGACCGCCTGCACACGAGGCCGCAGCTGTTTCTAAAACGCGCTGTGCTGTCCCCAGACAGCACCCCGGGGGTTCAGAGACCCCGCGGTGTGCGGTGGGGGGAAAGCCTGGGGAGCTCTGGGGCCAGATCCAACCCGGGGCGATCCCACCGCGCTCACCTTGTTGTAGAGCTTGATGTTGGTGCCGGGCGTGGTGGAGCCGAAGTGGTAGACAAGGGGGGCCTGCAGGGAGAAGCCCTCCTCCACGTCGGCCGGGCGCTCGATGTACAGCGCGCCCATGGTGCCGGGGATGGACACCGAGCCCTGCCCCACGTCCAGCTCCACGAAGGTGGGCCGGCGGCCCAGGCGCACGGCGTAGTTGAGCAGCAGGCGGCACACGGTGGTCTTGCCCACGTCGGTGGGCCCCACCACCATGACGCGGGGCCCGCGCTCGTCCTCCCGCTCGGCCTGGCGCCGCATCTGCTCCAGCGCTGTGTGCGTGTTGAGGTAGAGCAGCATCGGCGTGTCCCGCGACACGTAGGCCACCTCGGTGCGGCCGCTGAGCTGCACGGTGCAGCCGTGCCACGTGAACACGGCCACCTTGGCGCCCGCGTCGAACGTGAACTTCTTGTTGCGGGTGAGCTCGGTGCCGAACACCTCGGCCATGCCGGTCAGCAGCTCCAGCTGCACCGTCTGCGCCGCCTCCACCTCGAACCGCAGCTCCGTCTCCCGCTCCAGCTCGAACTTGGCCACCTGCTTCTTCTCCTCGCCGCCGTCGTCCGCCATGGCGGTGACGCGGGGGTCCCGGGCCCGGCGCCCCCCGCCCGCCGCGCCCGCGACGGAAGTGACGTCAGAGCGCGCGCCGGAGAGCGGGCGGCCTCGGTCACGCGGGGTGCCTGGGTCACGTGGGGCGCGAGGGGGCGTGTCCTGTCAGGTTCCTGCGGCTCGTTTGCATCTCATTTGCATATCGCCCGCGGCCCCGCCTCTGGGTCGCGTTTCATTACAGCGGGGCTCCCCCTCTCCCCCCCGCTCCCTGATTCCTCGGGATTAGTCCCGCGCTCGTTTGCGTGCCTCTCGCCTGACATTAACACCCAGTCCCGCGACCCCCCCCGCCGCCTGATTTACATCTCACAGGGGGGACACGGGGGACATGAGGGGACACGGGGGACAAGGCAGAACACGGGGACATGGGGGGACACAAGGGGCACGGGGGGACACGGAGGGACGGGGTAGCCACAGGGACGTGGGGGGACACGAGAGACCGGGAGATGCCCCGGGCGGCCGCAGCGCAGCCCCGGCGGCCGGGCTGACGTCGGAGGGCCGGGAGGTGACGTCACGGCCGCGGTGGCGGGCGGTGACGTCACGGCCGCGGGATGAGTCACGGTGCCGTGATGCGGATCCCGGGCACGCAGGGCCCCCCCCGCGCCCGCTCCGGGGACAGCGGCGACAGCGGCAGCGGCGGCAGCAGCGGGGACAGCGGCGGGCGGTGAGCGGCCCGGGCCCCCGGGAACCCACGGAACCCGGTAGCCCCCCATCGTTTTCCCCCCGAGACCCCCAAAGCCCCAGCGAGCCCCCATCGTGTCCCCCAGCGCTCCTGACATTGCCCCCCCACCGGCGATACCCCCGTCCTCCTTGGCCGCGATCGCAAATATCCCCCCCAGCACCCTCTCGCCTCTCCTCGTCGTCCCTCTGGGGACCCACAATCTACCCCTTGGGACCCCATCATCGCACCTTGGAACACTCATCAACCCCCCGTGAGGACCCCCATCATCTCCCCCACGGGACTCCCGTCATCCTTCCTCCGGTTCCCTATTCCCAGCCCCCCCCCGCCCCCGGCTTGGTACCCGCAGTTTTCCCCCTCAAGACCCCCATCACCTCCCCGGGGACCCCGACTCCCCAGGGACTCTCAGACGCCTCGAGAAGGGACCCCAGACCCAGCTTGGGACGCCCCCCGCCTCCCCCAGTCTCTCGGGCCCCCCTTGTCCCCCCCGCGCTGTCCCCTCTGCCCATCACTCCTGCGATGAACCGCCCGGTCTCAGCAGGCTCAGAACGCGGAGCGCCCACACCTGGGACACTGAGGAGGGGCTCTTCCCTCACCGCCCGCCTTCCCCCTTCGCAGGCCGCCCCCCTTTTCGGCCTCCTTCTGCCGGGGGACCCCGGCGGAGCCCCCCGAGCCCGGCCGGGCGGGACGGCGGCTCTGGGCGCGCTGCTGCGCTGCTTCCCCTGCGAGCGGCTGTGCGGGGGCTGCGCGGTGCCCCCCGGGGCGCTGCCCCCGGCCATGCCGCCCCCGGCCCGCCGCCGCCTGCCCCCGGCCGCCCGCCTGCCCCCGCGCACCTTCCGCAGTTACCTGCCGCGCTCCCACCGCACCTACAGCTGCGTCCACTGCCGGGCGCACCTGGCCCGCCACGAGGAGCTCATCTCCAAGGTGCCACCGCCACCCCCGGGCCCGGTGGGGACCGGCCCTCGTGCGCTGGGACAGTGGGAGCCCCCCTTGTCCTTGTTGCCGGGAGGGGCTGGGACAGCGGGTGTCCCTCCGCCGTGTCCCCAGAGGGTTGAGTTTCTCCCCGCGGTGCCCGCGGCGCGCCGAGTGTCCCCCTGCGGTGTCCCGGGATGAGGACGTTCCCACGGTGGCCAGTATTGCCCCGAGGCAGGAAGCATCGCCCCCCACGCCCTGGGGGTGGCGGGTGACCCGCATGGCGCTCCCATGGAGGCGACAGTCCCCGAGTTGGCAGGCGTCCCCCTGCGGTGTCCCCAGGCTGGTGGGTGGCAGTGCAGCGGGATGGGAGTAGGACACGGAGGGGGGGGTGCCGCGGGACGTGGGGGACCCACCAGTGACGCTGGCCGTGTCCCCACAGTCCTTCCAGGGCAGCCACGGCCGTGCCTACCTGTTCAACTCCGTGTGAGTACTGGGGGGCCCCGGGGATGGCAGCGGGGAGGGGGAGCCCCGGGGGTCCCCGGGTGTCCCCGGGCTGGCAGTGCCGAGCTTGTGGGACACCCCGCTCTGGGCGCAGGGTGAACGTGGGGTGCGGCCCGGCTGAGCAGCGGCTGCTGCTGACGGGGCTGCACTCGGTGGCCGACATCTTCTGCCAGAGCTGCAAGACCACCCTGGGCTGGAAATACGTGAGTGCCCCCGACCTGCTGCGGGCACCCAGCCCCTGTCCGGGCACCCCAGCCCCTGCCATGGGCATCCCTGGCCACTCCAACCCCTGCCTTTGGGCACCCCAAATCCTGCCCTGAGCACGTCCTGGCACCCCAATCCCCACCCTGGGCACCCTCGGGCACACCAAGCCTTAGCTGGGGACACTCCCGAGCCCTGGGGAAGGCAGCGCTCATGGCGGCATGGGGGGGGTGTGACACTGTGTCCCCCCCAGGAACAGGCATTCGAGAGCAGCCAGAAGTACAAGGAGGGGAAGTTCATCATCGAGATGTCGCACATGGTGAAGGAGAACGGCTGGGACTGAGGCGGGGGCGCAGCTGGGACCAGGGTCGCGCTGGGTGACCCCCTCCTTGGCACCTTCCCTGTGCCCCTCGGTTTCCCCTTGTGCGGCACCAGCCGCGGAGCTTGGGGGGGCTTTTTAGGGCAATAAAGGCTTTTTTTTTTTTTTTTTTTAGGAAGGTGCTGGTTGTCACCTGCCCCCGGTGCTGCCACCACCCCTAGCTCACCCTGGCACAGAGTGGAGGTCCCTGGTGGCCCCAGCCTGTCCCTTCTTCCCCTCCTCACACGCGGCAGGCGGGAGGTGGTTGGTGCATTTATTGGCGGGGGAAACTGAGGCACGGGAGGAGCAGGGACCCCCTGGTGCCCTGGGAGATGGGATGGGAAAGGGGGGAGATGGGAGGGAGGAAGCAGGGAGGGAGAAGGGATGCAGAGATGAGAAGAACGGAGAGAGAAGGGATGAAGGGAGGGAGGGAGGAGAGACGAGGGAAGGAAGGATGGAAGGAGAGAGAGAGAGAGAGAGAGAGAAGAAAGGGGTAAAGGAGGGGGAAAGAGGGAAGCAGGGAGAGGAAGAGGCAGGGATGGGGGGAGACGGAAGGGAAGGATGGAGGGATGGAAGGATGGAGGGACAGAGTCAGGGCTGGGGGTCGCTGAGACGGCCCATGAAGACGGGGAAGTCGCCGGAGTTGTGCCAGAGGACGAAGAGGAAGGGGCGCAGGGCCTCCAGCACCAGGGCCGAGCGCGCCACCGAGGTGGCCATGGCCGCCGCCGCCTCCACGCCTGCCTCGTCCAGCGCCAGCACCGCCCGGTGCAGCGCCGTGTCCACCGCGGCCGGGCCCCGCGCCAGCCCGCACAGCTCCGCGTCCAGGAACAGCCCGAAGTCTGCGGCACCCGGCCTCAGCGACACTCCCGCGGCACACGGGAATGCCGGGGCCGAGGGGACACCAGGGACGGAGGGGACACCGAGGGGACCCGGGGGATCCAGAGAAAACCGGAGGGATGCGAGGGACAGCGGGGACAGAGGAGGCAGCGGAACACAACGGGGACACTGGGGGGCGCCAGGGGACTCTCAAGGATATGGGGAACCCCGGGAGATGGGGACATTTGGGCCGCTGGGACACGAGAAGCAGCAGGGATAATTTGGGAACACTGGGATGTGAGGGGACATTAGGGGCGCTGGGGGAATTGGGCACAGCCGGGGCACTGGGGGCGTCGGGGACACCAGGGACACGTGAGCGTGGGGGGACTCAGGGGAAACCATTAGGTGAGGGGACACCGAGGACATGGTGGTCTTTGGGGACCCCGGGGAAAGTGACCCCCAGGGGAGGGGCCCGAGACATCCTGCGGGGAATAACGTCAGCGCACAGGGAGCGATGTGACCCCGCAGCCCACCCAGCCGTTGAGGTGCCATCAGAAGTGTCCTTACCCATGTCGTGCACCAGAGGCACCACGTCCAGGGAGAGGTCGAGGCGCAGGCGGGGCAGGGACAGAGCGGTGGCCCGGGGCGGGGTGCGGGCCGCCCGCCGTAGCAGCGCCAGGAAGGTCGTGGGGTCCAGCGCCCGCTCCAGGGTCTCCAGAGGCTCCAGCGGCCCCCGTGGCATCAGCACCACGAGGCTCAGCCCCCCATTCAGCTCCAGCCGCCCCACCTGTGGGGCAGACCCCCCTAACGGCCTCTGCGGGGACCCCCACAGTGCCACCAGGGAGGTGGCAACCTGGCACCCCTCAAAGCCCCAGGGGAGCGAGGTCACAGCCTGTGCCCCTTTCGGTGCCAGAGGAGTGACATCAGCCTGGCACCCTCCCGGAGTGCCACAGGAGTTATGTCACAGCCCCGCATTCCTCCTTGGCGCCGCTGGAGTGACATCATGCCGTTATCCCCCCCGCAGTGCCCCCCCCGGACCCCCCGCACCCGGTGCTAGGCTACAAGGGGTACCTGGACCTGCAGGCGGGAGTCACTGAAGGAGGCCACCGGGTACTTGGCGCTGGTCATGGTGGGCACCTTGCGCGGGGGGAGCCCGGGCCGCAGGAAGGGCAGCAGCACCGTCTTCTTACGGTCCAGCGGCGTGCGCCAGGCGGCTGTGGGGACACGGCACCGCGGCTGGGGGGCGGGGGGCACCGGGGGGCAGCACGGGGCGGCCCATGCCCGGGGGATACCCGGGGGATGCCCGGGGGATGCCCGGGAGATGCCCGGGAGATGGCGGGGCCGTACCGCGCAGGTGGACGGCGCTGAGCAGCAGCAGGCTGGGCTCGGGGGGCAGCGCGGACAGCAGCGTGGGCAGCAGCCCCTTGCTGGCCTCCCGCACCCAGGCGTTGATGCGCTGCAGGTCCAGGCTCTCGTTGCCGCTCAGGGCGTACGGGCGGGCGCCGTAGAAGCGCAGGGAGTCGTTGAGGAAGCGCGGCCGGAGGCGCAGCTCTGCGGGGCGGCACGGGCCCGCTGTCGGTCCGGGTGCCCGGCCGGCAGCCGCGCCCCACCGGCGCCCGCCTCACCTGGGTGGTAGAAGATCTGGGAGGCCGAGAAGAGGCCTGGCGCGCCGGCCAGCTGCTGCAGGGCGCCGTGCACGCACTCCAGCCCCTGCGGGTACGCCAGGAGGGCGGCCAGGCGCTCCCGGGTCTCTCCGCGGGCGCCTGCAGGCACAGGGGAGGAAAGCTCAGCGAGGTGCCCCGGCTGGGACAGCGGCGACGCGGCGGTGCCCGCGGGCAGCCCCTCACCCAGCAGCAGGTGCGAGAGCCCCACGGCGACGTTGATGGGGGAGAAGAGCAGGTTTGCGTCGGGCTGGGCGGCCTCCGCCATGCGCTGGTAGAAGCGGAGGGCGAAGGTGACCAGGGCCTCGGCCACGGCAGCCCGCTGCTCCCCCGTGGGCTCCCCGCAGAGGTCAGTCGGCTCCTCGTCCCCAGGGCACGGCGGGGCGCTGGTGCCGGGGGTGGGCACTGCCGTGGTCCCGCTGGCCGCGGTGTCCGGCTCCTCCGGGGCTCCCTCCGGCGCTGTGGGGCTGGCGGCGTCTGTGACACCCCAGCCAGGCAGCCCCTCGGGAGGGGCGCTGGGGGTGGGCGCGGGCAGGACGGGGCCCCCCGCGTCCCCCGTGGGAGCGGGGATACGAGCAGGGGGCGCAGGCGGCGTCGGGGGCTCTCCGAGCAGCGTCATCCAGCTGGGAGAGGGCTCCAGAGCGAGCACCTGGGCACAGGGACTCGCGTGAGGGCATCCGGGGGGAGACTCGGTTGAGGGGGTATAAAGGGGTGCCGGGCACAGGGAGCCCGCGTCCCCGGGGCCACACTTACCGGGGTGACAGTGACCGTGGCTGCAGCCACTAGCCACGCCAGAGGCAGCCAGAGTGTCTTGGTGGGCATGCTGGTGGGAGGGCACAGGTCAAGGGCAGGACAGACAGCCAGCGCCCCCACCCCCGCTCCCTGCACCACCCGTCCCCCCACCCCGGGGTGCCCTCGCTCTGTGCCCCCCGGGGGACCGGCTGGGAGGGGCGGGAGGAGGCAGCACCGCGGGCCCACCTGGGTGCCCGGCGGGTCGGTCCCTGCGTGTCCAGCGGGCGCCGGGGGATCTGGCCGGGTCCGACCCTGCCTGGTTAAAAATTAAGGAGGTTCCCGTAAATCAGCCGGGACACGTCCGGTGATGCGGGGGCAGCCGTGGGGGACGGGCGGGGCGGGGCGGAGGCAGCCTGGAAGCGACGCCGAGGCCCGTTTTGCTCCCGTCAGGCACCCTCTGCGCGGGGTCCCGGCTCCCTGCCACCCACTGCTCCTGGGAGCCCTGGGGTGCCGGGGGTCGCCGGCCGCCCCGGGCCCGTCTGTCCCCACCCACCCCTGCCGGGGGCGCGGCCGGAGAACCTAGTCCCGCCCGCCCAGAGGCGTGACCCCACGGAGCCCATCCCCGTGGCACCGGGCACCGAGGGCCATGGCCGGGCGGATCGCCAAGGTGGGCACCGCGGGCACCGGCACAGGACCAGGACTCCGGCGCCTCTGTGGTACCGGCGCGGGGGTCGTGGTGTTCGCACCGGAGCAGGGTCCGGGGGGAGCCGAGCTCGCGGTGCGGGGGTCCCGGTACCGGAGTGCGAAAGGGGGATCTGGGGGGGGGTGTTAGTGCCAGTGCGGGGATACCGGTACTGGGGTGCGGGAGAGGCGGTGCTAGGGGATGTCAGTGCCCGGTGAGGGGGTCCCGGTATCGGGGAGAGGCAGTGCTGGGGGTGTCTGTGCCGCTGCGCGGTTCCCGGTGCTGGGGTGCGAGGGAGAAGCGGTGCTGTGGGGTGTCATTGCCGGTGCGGAGGTCCTGGTACCGGGGAAAGGCAGCGCTGGGAGTGTCAGTGCCGGTGCGGGGGTACCGGTGCCAGGGTGAGGGAGAAGCGGTGCTGAGGGATGTCAGTGCTCGGTGAGGGGTTCCCGCTACCGAGGAGAAGCAGTGCTGGGAGTGTCAGTGCCGGTGAGGGGGTACCGGTGCCAGGGTGAGGGAGAAGCGGTGCTGAGGGATGTCAGTGCTCGGTGAGGGGGTCCCGGTACCGAGGAGAAGCAGTGCTGGGGGTGTCAGTGCCGGTGAGGGGGTCCCGGTCCCAGGGTGCGAGGGAAGCAGTACCGGGGTGGAGGGTCTCCGGTGCGGGGCTGACAGATTCCCCTGCACGTTTTGGTTTCGTTTCCCCGGCGGGGCGGCCCCACCCAGGGGTGTGTCCGGGACGCCGGCCCCGCCCATTAAGGTGTGCCCGCTAATTAAACCCTGCCCCCATTAAGGCGCGGCCCGCAGGCGACCCCGCCCAGAGGCGTGCCCCGGGGGAGGACTGACCTATGGAGGGGTCGCTCGGGACACACCTCCGCCCTGAAGGGCGATTCCCGAACGGCCCCGCCCACACCTGCCCTACCCCTTCCCGCAGGACCTGGAGGAGGCGCGGCGCTGGGAGGGCGCCCACGACGTGCGGCCGCTGGACGGGAACGTGCGGCGCTGGGGCGGGCTCCTGCTGCCCGTGCGTGGGGAGAGGGCACGGGGGGTGCGGGGGTCCCGCTTGTAGGAAGGATGTGGGGGCATGGGAGGGACCGGGGAGAACTTTGGGACCGGGGCGGTCTTGGTGAGCAGGGGTCCCTCTCGGGACAGAACTGGGGAGGGTCCCTCTGAGGACACTGCGGGCCCTGGGCTGGGGACACTGGGTGGAGGTTCCCCTCCTGAGGGCCTCGGGCTGACACGGAGGAGTCTCTAAGGGGGGCACTGGGTATCAGGGCTGGGCAGGGCCCCCTCCCCCGTGGACGCTGTGGTGGAGGGGGCTGAGGTGCCCCGCATATCCCGGCAGAACAATCCCCCGTACAACACGGGCGCCTTCCGCTTCGAGCTGACCTTCCCCCTCAACTACCCGCTGGAGCCCCCCTGCGCCACCCTCCGCACCCCCATCTACCACCCCAGCGTGGACCTCGAGGGCCGCGTCTGCCAGCCCCTCACCACCCAGGTGCACTGGGAGCCCACCACCCGCGCCGTCCGAGGTGGGCACCGTGGGGAACAGGGAGGGGCACGGTGCTGGCGGTGCCTCCCTGACCCCAGCCCCTCCGCTCCTGCAGTGCTCCAAGACCTGCTGCTGCAGCTGGACAGCCCAGACCCGCAGCGGGTGATGCGGCCGGACGTGGCCCGGGAGCTGCAGGAGCGTCCCGAGGAGTTCCGGCGGCGGGCAGAGGAGCACACCCGGCTCCACGCCGAGCCGCGCCCTGACCCCCGCACGTAAGGCAATAAATTCTCTCCATCACCTGCTCCGGCTCCGTGGTGCCTCACTGGGAGAACGGTGGGCTCCAGGAGCTGCTGCCCGCCACGCGCCAGCCCTGGGGGACGTCACCCTCCTGGTGGCAGAGCCGGGGCTGCGCCCCAGCCTGGTGACGATGCCCAGACACTCGCTTGGTGCCAGCGTTCCTCCCTCCAGAGACGAGGCCACCAGCGCCTGCCACCATGGCCTTTACTGCTGGGGGACAGAGCAGGGGACAGAGAGGGGGATGGCACGGGTGGGGGGCTGTGGGGGACCCTCTCAGCGCTTCTTGGTCTTCACGAGCCCCTTGGCCACCAGGCAGCGGTACAGCTCCTGCACGTACGTGTACACGCACTTGGCGTCGGGCACCGGCAGCCGCACCATGTCCTCCACCTCCAGCAGCGGGGCGCAGTCCGCCCGCTCCCTACGGGAAGGGACACCGCGGTCACCGGGGCCCGGGGGGGCCGGGGGGGCCGAGGGGCTGCGCTCACGCACTCGGCGGTGGCGAAGGCCAGGGCGAAGTTCTCCCGGCGGGCGCTGGGATCCAGGGCGGCGTAGTCGAAGGCATCGGGGAAGAAGCTGTGCAGGAGGGCGCAGAAGGCCAGGCCGCTGCCCCAGCTCCCCGAGAAGTTCTGCACGTCCACGTGCTGTGCAGACACGGGGGTCAGACCACCCCTGGGCCCCCCACCGCACCCTCCTGCCGCCCCCCGGCCGCACTCACCGCGTACCCGCGGGTGCGGGCGCGGCACCACTCCAGCAGCATCGTCTTGACCGTGGCAGCACCCCCTGAGCGCCGCAGGTGTGGGGCTGGGCCCTTGGCAGCCCTGGGGGGACCTGGGCTGTGGTTCTTCACACCCCACCGCCCCTCACAGGGACCCCCAGCCCCTCCGTGACCCCATCGCCCTGTGGCTCTGGGCCCCCAGTGCCCCACTGCCTCATGGTCACACAGCCCCCCCGGTCCCATCCCCCCACACTGCCCTATGGACCCCCCATTCCTCCCTGTGCCCCTCATCGCCCCACGCCCCCTAATATCCCCTCTGTCCCATACCCTCCCTCCCTCACTGCCCCACGTTCCCCCTGTACCACCACTGCCCCACAGACCCCCAGTTCCCCTGTGACCCCGTGGCCCCCAATACCCCCGCTGTCCCATGCCCCTGCCACGCCCCACAATTTGCCCTGTTCCTCCCATTGCCTCATGGCCTTCCACCACCACCACTGCTCCATGACCCACCCATCCCACTGTCCCTGGCTGTCCCATAGCCCCCCCAATCCCCCCATTCCCTCATTGCCCCTCCTGCCCTCCATGGGGCCAGGCCCCGCTCACCCTCCGAACTTCTCCAGGATGGCGCAGCGCCCCTGTGCCCGGGACCCCACTCGTGGCCGTCCCCCAGCCCCCTCCAGCCTCAGCCTCTGTCCCGCCATGCCGGGGGCCGCCTTGTCCCGTGGCCCCCCCGCTGGAGCCCCCCTGCAAGCACACAGGGGTAGGACAGCCATGAGCAGAGGGCTGTGGGGTGCCCTCCCTGCGGTGGGGTACTGCGGTGCCACCTGTGGGGACACACCTCTTGCCGCCCCCTGCGTCTTCGGTGGTGCCAGCTGCAAGGAGAGAGGAGGGGTCACAGGGGTGGAAGAGGGCACCCACATCCCCCCCCCGGGCACCCCTGGGACTCCAGGTCCTTGCCCATGGGGAGGATGGACACCGTGGGGCAGCAGTGACCCCAGGACACTCGAGTGCCATTGCCCAAATGGCTCTTACCTGTGGGGGATGCCGGGGACAGAGGGGACGTGGGGGACATAGGGGACGTGGGAGATGTGGGTGACATAGGGGACGTGGGAGATGTGGGTGACATGGGGGATGTGGGAGACGTGGGGGATGTGGGGCTGGTGGCCCCCTCAGGCGACGAGCAGGGAGGGAACTCAGGCCACAGCTCGTCGTCCTCGTCCTGAAGCCAAGTGGGTTCCTGTAAGGAACAGGCAGGGTGGCACTGCCAGCACGGGCAGTGTCACTGACACAATGTCCCTGGCACTGTCATCCTGGCCCTGGCACTCTCACTCTGCCCCAGCAGAGGCACCGCTGTCCCCACCCGTACCGCAGCTGCCCTCCCCACCGCCCCCGCCCCGGCTGTGCCACCACCTCCCTTCCAACCCCTCCTCACCTGTCGGCGCCGGGTGTTGCCCGCTGCTGCCGGAGCCGCTTCTCCCCCGGTACCCTCCTTGGTACCCCCTCCGGTGCCCCCGGCTGTCCCTGCCTCGGCATTGCCGCCACCATCCCCGGCCTCCCCGGCATCGCCCCCGGCACCCCTGGGTGCTTCTGCCCCGCCATCCCCGGCAGCCTCTCCCCCTGAGCCCCCCGTATCCTCCCCTTCACCCGCCGTGTTCTTCCCTTCACCCTTCGTGTCCTCCCCATCGCCCCCCGCTTCCCGAGCTTCCTCCCGACCCTGCGGAGTCGCCGCCTCCGCGCTGCCCGCCCCCGGCCCCGCGGCGGGGTCAGAGGGGGTGTCCGGGGTGGGGCTACCGCGGCTGGGGGTGCCAGGGGTCGGGGTGTCCGAAGTAGGGGTGGCAGGGGTCGGGGTGTCCGAGGTAGGGATGGCAGGGGTGGGGGTGTCCGAGGTAGGGGTGCCAGGGGTCGGGGTGTCCGAGGTAGGGGTGCCAGGGGTCGGGGTGCTCGCGGTGGGGGTTTCCGAGGTGGGGGTGTCCGAGGCGGGGGTTTCAGTGTCTCCCAGGGCTTCCATGTTGCTGCGGTCACTGCTGCAGGGGCACAGGGCTGTCACTGGGGCACCCCCCGATGACGACGTGGGCTTGCCCGTGCCCCCCCAAACCGGCTAATCCCGCTCCTGCCCCTGACCCCGCGCCCTCCTCCAGCCCTGGCATTCCCACTTTGGGCACCCCAGTTGCCCACCCCGGCTCCCCCATGCACCCATCCTGTCCTTCACGTTTTCCTGAGGCCCCCCAAGCCCCAAAACCACCCTCCCACTGCCCTCCTGCCCCATGTCAGCACCCCTGCTCCCCTTCCTGCCCCCATGTCCCTTCCCCGCCACCCATATCCCATCCCAGCACCGCCATGTCCCTCTCCCGGCCCCACGTGTCTTCTCCGGGCCCTCCAGTTCCCACTGCCGGCCCCCTATAACCCCTTCCCGGTCTCCCTTGTTGCCCCCCAGCCCGCACCCTCCCGGCCGCTCCCTGTAACATTCCGGCCCCGCGTAGCCTCGTTCCTCCCGGAGTCCCCGTTCCCCC